>NW_023425562.1:50896263-52096263 GCF_014108245.1 Pipistrellus kuhlii | reverse complement strand
CTACTAGAATGGCTAAAATTTTCAAAAGAACATCAATACCAAGAGTTGAGTTACTCCATATACTTGAGCAACCAATAAGAGTGTAAATTGTTTAACCACTTCTGATAATTACCTGGCATCATAGATTACACTGAATATTTTTAAAATATATATACTTTTTTTATACAGAGAAGAAGGGAGAGGGATAGAGTTAGAAACATCGATGAGAGAGAAACATTGATCAGCTGCCTCCTGCACACACCTTACTAGGGATGTGCCCGCAACCATGGTACATGCCCTTGACCAGAATTGAACCTGGGACCCTTGAGTCCGCAGGTCAATGCACTATCCACTAAGCCAAACTGGTTAGGGCAATTACACTGAATATTCACATACCCTATGACCTAGCCATTTTCTCCTAGGTATTATATAATCAATACATGTATTCACTAAAAGATATTGCAACACGATGCATAATAGACCGAAAACTACCCAAATGCCCACTGTCAGAGAATGGATAAATACATTGTGATATACTTACATAAAACATATACACAGAAATGAGAATTAACAAACTACAATTATGTTGTGACACCACTGTCTAAACCTCTGCCTCCCTCTACAATTCTGTGAACTTTTTAACTGTTATTACCATGATAATATAAAATAAAACAGCAATGGTCAGGCTAAATTCTCCCTAGTTACATCAGAACTTCAAGTTCTGGCCCTAACTGGTTTTGCTCAGTGGATAGATATGTTTTTGTTTTTTTTTTTAAAAACTTCAAGTTCTGAAGTCATGGTTAGGAATAATAGTGTTTTGCCTTAATAAGAAATTACTGCCCTGGCCATTGTAGCATAGTTGGCTAGTGTCATGTTGTAAAATCAAAAGGTTGTGGGATTGATTCCTAATTAGGACACATGCCCAGATTGCAGATTCAATCCCCAGTCAGAGTGGATGTAAGAGGCAACCAATTGATGTTTCTCTCTCTCTCTCTCTCTCTCTCTCTCTCTCTCTCTCTCTCTCTCTCTCTCTCTGGCAACCAATTGATGTTTCTCTCTCTCTCTCTCTTTTTCAAAAAGAAAATACTCCAAGGCTAGCATCGTCAGGATTATGATTTTTAAAAATTAAAGGAACAAACTCTTCTATGAGCAGAACTAGAAATAAGGGGTGGCAGTAAACAGAGGTTCAGCTCAAAGAGAACCAGTGGTGCGGAGAGGTAGGATAGGGACGCCACTGAGAGACATGGGGATTTAAGATTTACATAACTGAACAGGGCGATCCAGAATCTTAGCTTGAAGAAAAAGCAATGGGCACAGAGTTAGTGACAGGGAAGAAAGGGCATTCTAACCTTGCCTCACACTAGGTGTGGCACCTGGTGAGTCACTTCGGTTCTGCAAGTCTCAGCTTTCCCATCGAGTCAAATTAAGCCAGTAATTCCTACCTCCCAGGGTCTTCGTGAAGAAGGCATGCAAACAAGTGTGAGAGTGAAAGCATTTAATGCTACTTGTTGTTACTATGATCCAGAAGCCTTCTCCGGAGGTGGACCCTGGCCTCAGAGTCTACAACGGAGGAATGCCTGGAAATCCCTGGGTCACCCGGGGACATAATTAAAGGTGCTGACGGGCTCCCCCGCTCGGCGCCTCCCCCGGCTTACCCACACACATCCGCCCGATGATGCGGCAGCCGGCGATGGACGCGTGCACCACAGGGATGGTCTCGGCGAGCTCGCCCTCGAACACGCTGTGGGAACACGAACTCGGCGGTCACGGGCCGGAGCCCTCGCTCTGCCGGTGCCCCCGCCAGCCAGCACCCTGCCCGCCGCCGCCCAGCCACACACGCCAGCGGGCCCCCGCCGCACCTGTAGAAGTTCTCCGAGCCCCCGATGGCCACCAGGCAGTAGGTGTTGGTGAGTTTGGCAAAGCAGCCGATCTCACAGTTGTTCTCGAACGACGCGCGAACCGCCATGAGGCCTGGGGGCAGTGGGCCGGGAGTTCAGGGCCGGCGGGTCCTCCCCGGCCGGACTCCTGGTCCCCGGGGTGGCCCTTCGGGGCCCGCCGCGACCCCACCCCCTCGGCCCCTCAGGCACCCGGTCCCGCCCTCTGGCCCCTCCGAACCCCCCGGCCACCCTCACCCCGTGACCCGGGGAGCCCGAGCTGACCCTTCACACGGACTCAGCAGGTACCCAGAAACTCGACACGCTCCCGATGGGCCTTCTTTGCCTCAAGTAGGCTTCCGTTTCCGCCTCCGCCTAGGAGACTTCCGGGAGAGCCGGGCGCACCCCGCCGCGCTCGCCGCCACTCTAGCTCCACCTTCTGGATGCACTCTATGGTTTCGAGCCTCCGGTTGTGACGTCACCTCGCCCCTCCCCCAGCATGCTCACACTCATGCATTCATTTATTCGTCATTCATTCCCTTAGGAACTTTTTTTTTTTTTTAATGTCTGCTTTTATTGTTGAAAGTATTACATATATCCTCCTCCCCCACATTGACCAGGAACTTTTAAAATATATATATATATATATATATATATATATATATATATATATATATTATTGATTTTTTTACAGAGAGGGAGCGAGCTAGAAACATTGATCAGCCGCCTCCTACACACTCCCCACTGGGGATGTGCCTGCAACCAAGCCACATGCCCCGGAACCTGGGACCCTTGAGTCCACAGGCCGATGCTCTATCCACTGAGCCAAACCGGCTAGGGCTACCAGGAACTTTTTAGGAGGCACAATTGACCAATACTTGTGGCTGGTTGGATGTGAGGCATACAAGAGGAGCCAGGGTTGTCTCACAGATGAGTTGATGATGGAGGAATTTACTGAAATAAAGCCTGAAGAGGAAGAGCAGGTGTGGGGAAGGTGGCATTGAATGTGAGGTCTGAGACAGACGTGGCAGGATCTGGAACCCAGGGGAAAGTGAAGCGCAGAAATTTGGGGCTGAAGCCTGGGGTGGATGAGGTCACCCATGGGTGAGAAGTGAGAGCAGGACAGAGGCTGGAGAAAGCAGTCAGAGAAGTAGAAGAATCCAGGCTGAAAAAGGTAGTGGAGAGAAGAGAGGATGAAAGAAGCAGAGTCTTAGGGAGGGTGCAGGGTAGGAAAGGGTGTGGGGCTGACTGGCTCCACCATGTGCCCCTTGCATGTGCTTGATCACTCACTGGGCAGCCACTTCCTGTCCCTTGGCTAGATGGTGCTGATCAAGCGACTTGCACTCGTGGACAGGATATACTTGACCCACATTTTGTAGCATCTACAAAAGCCACGGGAGCTCTCAGAATGTTACAGTGAGGGCAGAGGGTGCGTGAGCCCTTTTCCTCCCCTCAGCCCTCCCGCGGCCATCCTCACTCCTCCAGAGAGCCCTCCATAATTGCACTAAATGGTGCCCTTCCCCTGCCCCCAAGGCACAGTTCCATGACACCACCTTCCTAGGGACACACCAAGCTGCTGCTGGGTCGGTCACAACATGTCTGCTTTTATTGATGTGCATCATATATAACACTGTCCCAGGCAGGTGGTGAGCTCAGGAAAAGGACCCACAACTTGTCAGAGCCTGTGCTTCTAGGAACACTCAGTAAAATGTGTGTGGGTGTGTGTGCATGCATGCTGTTGTACATCTTCTTCAGCTTCCCCAGTTCGTCTCAGAGCCACTTCCTCAGTCCCCTCCCTGATAGCTCTTCGCCTGGCTCACTCTACCAGGAATTCCTCTAACCCTGGTCATCTGTCCAAATACTCCTCATCCTTCAAGGCCTAGCTCAAGGCTGCCTCCTCTAAGAAATTTTCCTTCCCACTCTACCATCTCTGCCCTGATCTCTGACCTTCATTCTCTACCAACCTCTTTCATCGGTTTTCCTTTAATTAGACACAGCCTTGTCTTGCTGGCCAGTGGTATAGGCATTTAATCCTAATTCATTTGTAAGCCCTGGCCTATAGCATGCCCAGCAGGGCTGGATACAAAGTTTAGGTACAAGAAAATACTGGTTGGTGCATGTTCTGGGGTGTGTGTGTGTGTGTGTGTTTATGTATATATATATATATATATATATATATATGGTCTGTGGAACCTGAGGGGTCTACAATGTGACTGAATGCATATAGTGTGTGTAACCATTCATTTAGTCAAATGACATTTATTGTGCTTATGGGTGTGCAGCCTGTGGGTGTGAACCCTGTTAATGTGCTATGTATGTTGTGAAGGCATTTTGGGCATTGCTGTGGTGTGTATATTTAGTATGCCTGGGCACATATGAATTGTTGATATTGTGGGTTGTATCTGTGCAAAAACACAATCAAAAGAGTAAAAGACACAGATTTGGGTCTCTTTTCTGCCACTTAATTAGACCTGATTTTAAGCAAGTCATCAATTCCATATTTATAAAATAGGAAAGATGAACACTTATGATCCTAGGATTGTTTATCTACTAGAGGTCTATCTTGCAGGATGTGAAGATGAAGGAAGAGACATAATTGGTCTGAAGTGCCCAGCACAGTGGCAAATAACATTAACTGAGGGTTCCGTTTCCCTGTGTGTGTGCATCTGTGTGTGTGTGTGTGTGTGTGTAAGCAAGAACCCTGAGCACAGGGAGTGTCTAACCTGGGCTTCCAGACATCCTTTCCTCCCCATGCAGCCTATGCCCAAGCTTCTACCCAGAGTCTAGAACCTAACCAAATCTAGTCTCAGCAGATGTAGGAGGGCTATGTCCCTGCTGGGAGCAAGGCTACGACTCAAAGCGGCTTCGGAGCAGCTTGAACTTGGACTTGTTTAACTTAGTAATGAGGTCCAGTTTGCTATGGCCCAGGGTCAGCCGTTTCTCGTCCCCACATGTGCCGTTGCTACTGCCGTTGCGCTGGTCCCCTTTGGTTCTCCCAGGGAGGCCGTGCTCAGGCCCCTGCCTGGCGCCCTGCAGCTGATGATACTTGGTGATGAGGTCCAGCTGGCTGTGGCCCAGAGTCAGCCGCTTCTCATCCCCAGAGCCCACTCCAGGCTTGCGAGCGGGGCTCGGTCTAGGGAGACTATTGGGCCCAGGCCCCTCGCCCCGGAACGGGCCAAACCTCGTGATGAGGTCCAGCTGGCTGTGGCCCAGGGTCTGCCGTCGCTCGCCTCGGCCCTGCTTGCCAGCCCTGGCTGAGGAGTTGGCTTCAGGGGGCACTCTGGAGCCCCCAGTCTTAGGGTCCAATTGGCCATGGCTGTGGTTTGGAGGCAGCCTCTGGTCCTCTGGGTTCCCACTGCCAGGTCTGGGGGAGCCTGACGCAGGGGTATCCCCAGCACCTTGGGCCTGGGGCAGGAGATCCAGCTGGTTGTATCTCTGGTTTGGGGATAACCTCCTGTCCTTTTGGGCCTGCTGTCCAGGCCACAGGGAGTCTGAGTTGGAGGTAACACCAGAATCAGGGCGTCTTGCTTCTCGAGCTCTGGGAAAGGGGATGAGGTCCAGCTGGCCATGGCTCTGACTCAGAGCCTTCTTCTCCTCCACCGTCTCCAGGGCTGAGCCAGGTACCCAGCGGCCTCGTGGGGGGCAAGGCTCCTGGCTTCCCGGAAGCTCATTCTCTGGGAGCCTAGACAGGGCTGGGGCACCTCGGGAGAAGGGGAGGAGGGAGCGTGGGCGAGTAAGCAGGGGGGACCCCACTGCCAGGGACAAGGGGCTGGTGCCAGTGTGGTTGAGGGCAGGGGAGGACTGGGACCACGGGGACGCCCCCATCTTGCCCAGGTTGGCCCTGTAGGGCCCCGGGGGTGAGGCACGGTTAGGATCTGACAGCTGGCGTTGTAGGGAGGACTGGCCACTGGCTTTGCGACACGTAGGGCCTGGGGATGAGGACCCCATTCCCGTGTCACTGCAGCCACCGCCTCCTGGCAGAGCGAGGTAGGAGGAGCGGCCCATGAGAGGGGAGTGCTTGATGCTGCCGAGGCTGGTGCTGGAGGGCGATGAGGACCTGCGGCTCGGGATGCTGGGCCCGAGGGCCAGGGCCACCAGAGGAGGGCAGGGCGCCCTGGGGTCCTCGCCACCGCAGAAGCCCCCCACAGGCCGGGACTCGGCGTACAGACAGCGGAACTCCCGGTCGAAGTCTTCCACGATGCGGCCCCTCAGCTGCAGCACCATGCTGGTGTGGGCCTGGCTGCAGAGCCAGGTGAAGCTGGGGGCAGAGTGTCAGGGTCAGGAGGCAAAGGGCAGAGCCCTGGGCCGAGGCAGGACTCACGGCGAAAGACAACCCCACCACCACCAGGGCCCACGTGAGGGGGCAGAGCTCCGACTCCGGAGTCTGCGCGGGTCCTAGCCCGGCGTGGTGACGTGGGCACGTGGTTTCCCGTCCCAGGGCCGCAGCTTGCCCATCCACAGAATGGACTAGGGGCAAGGTTCTCTGAAGCCCCTCCAGTTTCAAGGTAAAATAGTTATTTTCTATGCCAATAGCGTTAAAGTAATCCGTCCACATAGGAACCACCTCCGGGGCCCAGCCTGGGGCTGTTTCACCCCCCACACCGTCCCCTGAGCCCTGCATAGTGCCTGGCAGGTGGCAGCTGCTCGGCCCATGTTGGAAGAGATGGGTGAGTGAATGAAAAGTCAAAGCTGCCAGATCCCAGGTGCCCTTGCCAGCCGGCGGCTCAGCCCCAGGCCCTCTGCCTCCGTCCCGCTGGCTCACCTGTAGCTGCCCGCCACCACCTGCTCACAGTCGATGATGACAAACTTCTCCAGGGCCTGCCCCGTGAAGCGGCGGCCCGCCTTGCTGCAGTACGTGTCCCCACACGTGCTCCGGACACGCATGTTCTGAACCAAGGAGGGGCGAAGGTTGAGGGGGGGGGTGATCTTGAGAGAATGGGACTCCTGTCCAAATCCCATGAGGTCTCTGACCTTAAACAGCTAAGGGAAGCCAGTCCCCCACTCCCATGGACCCATCCCCCCCAGGCGTCCTCAAACTTTTTAAAGTGGGGGCCAGATCACGGTCCCTCAGAGAGCTGGAGGGCCGGACTATATGAACTACTAATTCCTACTGTAACACCTCGGCTGCAATCACTGCCCAAAAAACCTGGCGGGCCGGATCAGACTCCTCTGCGGGCCGCATGTGGCCCGCGGGCCGTAGTTTGAAGACGCCTGTATGCTCACCAACCACCCGAGTGACTCTTCTGCCCTCCCTGACTCCCCACCCCACCCCGGTCCCTCACTGACCGGCAGGTGCCCGCCGTGGAGGTCCATCTTATAGCACATCTCCAGAAAGTGGCTCAGGTGCTCCTGGGCCAGGAGCAGGTAGACAGGGACACCACGCCGACCGGAGGCCTCCATGAGGTCACACAGGAGCTCCATGTCTGTGAATATGTCCATCACCACAGCCACCACCTGGAGGAGGGAGGGGCGCTCAGCCTTGCCGGAGGCAGTGCCTGGGGTCCCAGGAAGAGAGCGCTGGGTGGAAAAGCAGGAGGCCAGACCCCGCAAGAAAACTCTTAGCCATGGTCTAGCCCAGTGGGTCTTATCTTGGACACAGGGAGGTTTCGCTCTCTTAAACCCCAAGATGTCGTATAAAGGTTTTTGTGTGCATTTTTTTTTTCTGAGGACAGAATGTGTATCTGTCATCAGATTCTCAAAGATGTCTGTGGATCAGCTGCACCAGTCTATAGCTTCTCTCCGCATATGGGGAGACTGAGGCCCAGAAGGGAGGAGTCAGAAGCAGAAGCCAGAACCCCAGTTCCCAGGCTGGGTCCTGGGAGTCAGAAGCAGAAGCCAGAACCCCAGTTCCCAGGCTGGGTCCTCCCTCTCCACTAGCTCCATCCCTACCTCTGGCCCAGGCACTGTGTCTGAGGTTCCCTTCTCAAGGATCAGAGCTTCAAGCCGCGCACTGGGGCCTTCAGTGTCCTTTGCCAGACCTGCCTCAGTTTCCCTATAAAGCTACAGCGGTCTGTATGGATTCCCTCTCTTCCACCCACGCCCAGTGGGACCAGGTTTTCTCCTCCGCTGAGGGGCTGGGGCTTGTGGCCTCCCTCATACGATGGGCTGCGCCAGAGAAGCCCTGGATAATCTCTGGTGCCACCAAACCCCCAACTGTCTCTCCCTCCCCCTCCCATTTCATGTATCTACTACGAGAACCTCCTCTCCCAGCCCAGGCGCAGAGGAGGCCACGCAGAGCAAAGCATCCAGCGGGAGCCACACAGAGCTGGGTTCCCGCCTGCATTCCGTTACCTCCCAGTCATAGGGCCCTGGGCGAGTGGCTTTGCCTCGGGAAGCCTCAACTTCCCCATCCGCTGAATGGGAGTGATGATAGCTACATCTCCGAGTTACGGGGAATTAAATGTGGAAACACTCAACGCACAACAGAAGCTCCGTCCATGTTCCTTTCCTGCTGCCTCCTTAACGAACGAGGGCCTTGGGCATTGGGGAGCGGGAGAGGAAGCTTCCCTAAGTTACTCAGCATCCGTGGCGGCCCAGGGCAGAAGCTCCTGGCCCAGAGGTGAAGGGTCTAGATGGGGGTGAGGAGGCAAAGTGCTTGGGGGTGCCCAGTACATGGCACAGGCCTGACCAGGGGTACCGGGGGAAGATCAAAGGGACCGGGTCACCACAGCAGCTACCTCACTAATAAGCTCACTCCCAGTGCCAATTAGGCCTGGCCCTCCCCTGCCCGGGGCAAAGGCAGGCCGGGGAGGGAGGCTCTGAATGAACAGTTGAGATCCCAGCATCCTGGCTCCTGCTGTCTGTCTGCCACCGGCTGCTCCCCAGACAAGGGCACTGCCTGCCCAGAGCCATGTGATTCATCCCCCCCCCCCCCCCGCCCCCTCCTCCACCTCCCTGAGTCAGGGGTCCTCTGCCTCAGGAGCAGCTGGAGGTAGATGAACAGGGGTGGGAGGTGGATGGAGACATGCGCCAGGAGTCAGGGCTGTACCTGAGTCTGGGCCCTTTCCTCTCCTTCCCGACTGGACCCTCCTGCGCCTGTCCCAGCCCCTCTCTGGCCTCAGTTTCTTCCTCTGCAAGTCCGAGGGTGGCTCTGATTTCCCCACGGTTGGGATTCTTAGTTTGAGGATCATAAACCTCTTTTGAGAATCTGATGAAAGCCATACACCCTCTCCCAGGAAGATGCGGGAAGGATCCCTCCCTGCAACCGCACTACTATTTGCTTGCATGTTCAGGGTGCTTGTGGGAGTCCTTCAGGGCCACCCTATGCTCATCCATAACGTCCCTGAATGCCAAGGGGTTACCAAGATAAATAAAATACAGCTCATCCTCTAAGAGCTGGTGGTCTGGTAGGTGCTGCGCCTAAGCTGCAGTGTGTCCGTGGGCGCATCCCTTCCCTCCCGGGGCCTCAGTCTTCACATCTGTGAAATGGGCATCGGAAGACACGCGCTCCTTACCGTGCGGGCCTGGCTGAAGAGGAAGCGCAGAAGGTCTTTGATGTTCTTGGTCTTGTCCCGCTGAAAGTGGACCACGGCCTGGGTGGGGCTGAAGCCCGTGGCCTGCGGGATCTCAGGCCAGCCCAGGTCCAGGTCTGGGGGGTCGATGTCAGAGGCCATGGGGAAGTAAGTGCCCGAGGTGACTTCTGAGAGCAGGCTGAGGCGGTCGGGGCCCGAGGCCTCCAGTCCAGGGGCCTCCCCCAGCTCAGGACCCCCGCGCACATGGCGGGTCATGTAGTCCACATCCAGGGAGCTCAGGAAGGGCAGCTCCTGCTCCTCGGAGATGACCCGCAGGTAGGCAGCCTCGCCCCACTCCAGGAGGGCGTCGGCCGCCAGCCGGGCCGCCTCGCTGTGCTGCAGCACCAGCGGGGAGCTCTCCCTCCACCAGGGCCGCTTCAGCTCCTCCACCCTGCCCCGCAGGGGTCCTGCCATGCCCTGTGCTCCCAGGCCTCCAAACATGCCCGCCCACCGGCCGCTGTCACCCTCCAGTGGGCTCCATGGCCTGCACCCTGCTGGTTGCAGCAGGGAGAGAGCAGCAAATCCGTCTCCTGCCCGCCTGCCGCCTGCCCCGGTGTGGCAGGGCCCCCAACCCGTTGCCACCTAAGTCAGGAGCCACGCTCCGCCCCATTGCCCCTGGCTTCTGGAACCTGTTGGGTCAGCCTCGCCTGCTGGCCTGCTGTTGGGACTTGCCCTCCCAGGAAGACGTCAGTGGTAGGCCCTTAGCACACTCCCACCCCCCACCCCCATCCAGCATTACGTGCCAGCTCCCAACGAGTTTCCTTCCAACCCTGACCTTCCACAGCCCCTTGGAGGTTGTATCACGCTCTTGCTCAGGGGCACACACACACACACACACACACACACACGCACACACACACTCACGGGTGGATGAATGACTCAGGACACCAAGTTAAGATGTGAGCGCACAAGCGTGCAGGCTGACTGACGTATTGAGAGTTGACAGACACACGTAGCCTACAGGCTGATGTGCAGACCACACATTTTGATCGCATGTAAACAGATCCAAACACTTAATTCAGAGACTAGCCCTAACCCCAAACATACCATGATGGCCATGGCAAGCCCAGCAGGCCTGCACACAGGCCTTCAATAAGAGCTGAAGGGGATGTGTCACAGAACAGCCAAGGACATGACCTGTCTGTGGGCCTTTTTTTGTTCCCATGAGGCCCTGCCACTCTCCATCTCCACAGCTGCGGCATCACGGTCACCTGTCCCACCTTCACCCCAGCTCTCGCCCATCCTCTAGGTTCAAGAGCTGTGCCTCGGTTCCCAAGACCAGCCAGGATGTGTTAAATGCAGATCCCCAGGCTCCACCCACCTGAGATTCTGAAGGTCTGAGTGGGCTTCTGGAGCTTGCCTTTTTAAAAGCGACACGGTGCCTCTGGGGCAGTGTGCTGAAGCCCACCCCTGAGAAATGCTGTTCCAGAGGCTGCATTTCCAACCCCCTCAACGCGGAGGAAGCTCTTGGCCTGGTGGGGACCAGACCCCAGCCTTCCTCCCCGCCTCAGGAGCTGAGTGTTAAATGGTTAGTGAGAAAGGTTGTTTCAAAGAATATGAGGGTGGAGGGGAACACACTGCAGAGTCAGGAAGCAAACAGGGCTGGCAGGCTTCTTATCTCTGTTCCTGACATGGGCCAAAGTCCCAGCGTCCTCAGGAGCATGGGCTTTGCTCTGGGGAAGAGGGGTCAGCAGATGGCAGCTAGCTGGGGGCCGGGCCAGGCTGAAATAGTCACAACAGAGTAATGCCTGCTTGAGGGGCCACCGTCTATGGAGGGATGAGGTCCAATGAGGATGGCCAGGAGACCTAATGCCACGTCTTGAGACCGTTTAGACCCTGATTGCAATTGGTTTATCTGAGCTGGAGTCAGGTCCAGAGCACAGGTTCTTTTATGTCCACAGCGTTTCTCACACTGGGCCCAACACATGCACAGGCGGGCGCGGGGAGCAGGCCCCTACACACCAAGCTGGGCCCTGTGATCAGAGACGAATGGGGCTGGCTTTGTCTTTAAGACGTGGAGAAGTGGGGGAGGGGCAGGAGGTGAGGTGGGGTGAGGAAGAAGCATAGACCAAGAGCTGAGGTGTGGGGACATTACATCCCATCTCAGGGGCAGGGACAGAAATGGGAGCACCGGGAGCTGGAAGGAGACCCCTCCTGGGGGTGGAGAGGCTGTGTGAGGGGCAGGAGGTTGAGTAAACAAGGTCAGACCGTGGGAAGGTAATGAGCTGTGGGGCAGCCGAGGTGGCAAGGCCTTCATTAGGGCCTTATCCTCAGATTTATTTGAGGGGAGAACCAGGGCTTTATCTGGGTGGAGGAAGTGCTCCTGGGAGGGGAGGCGGTCACGTTTCCATGTTGCCGAGTCCCTTTGTTAATCCCTCAGCATGCATATGGTATATACAATATTTTTGGCTTTGGCTTTTTTTTTAAAAAAAAAGATTTTAATTGGGGTAATATATATATAAAGTTTACATCTTAACCATTTACAGTTCAGTGGCATTAAGCACATATGTCTGGTTGTGCAACCATCACCATCCTCCATTTCCAGAACTCTCTTTATCTTGCAAGACTAAAACTCTATACCCATAACTCCCTACATCTTTCTCTCTCTAGACCCTGGCAGCCACCTCTCTACTTTCTGCCTCTATGGATTTGGCTACTCTAGGTAGCTCATGGAAGTGGAATCATACAGTATGTGTCCTTTTGTGACTAGCTTATTTCACTTTGCCTAATGTCCTCAAGTTTCATCCATGCTGTAGCCTGGTCAGCATTCCATTCCTTTTAAGGCTGAATAATATTCTATTGTGTGTATATACCACATTGTTTATCCATTCACACAAACCTGGGTTATTTCTACCCTTTGACTATTGTAAATAATGCTGCTTGAATATAGGCATACAGATTTGACTGTATTTTTGTGTATTTCCCTCTATATCCACGTTTGTATTATATTCCATTTTTGTAAGTAAAAAAAAACAAAACACCCACATTTTGTATGGTTCTACTCAACATATATACTTATAACTATGCAGAACTGTACCTGTGCATGTATGTACTATGCTGTTCGTGTATCTACTTGGCTGACTTTAAGCATCTAGCTGCATGTCGGTGTATATTTACCTATATGTGCATCTGTGTATACATACTCATGTGTGCCTGTCTGGACAGTGATGGCTTTGACCCTAACTCTGGTACGAGGGAGCTCAGTGAGAAGGCAGGGGTGGGAAGACTGAGCCAAAGGGATCCCTGACACCCTGACAATGAAAGCCTGTAAATCAAACCCCCAGGCCTGCAGGGATGGAGGCCCCTCCCGATGGGCCGAATGGATAAAGGGCAGCAGAAGGGTGGATAGATGGACCCTGGCCACGAGCCTGCAGCTAGGGGTGGGGGCCCAGGGTGATGGGAACCATACAGATAGCCGAGCCCAGACCAGTGTGTTGGGCAAAGGTCCCTTAATAACTGTTATTAAGAGGGGGGGGAAATATTTTCCTGTCCAGGAGTTGTGTCAGGCGCCGCTTGGCATCTCTCTGACATCCTGAGGGACATTTAGCTGTCTCTAACCAGCCGAGTGGCGCCTGGGCAGGTGACTGTCCTGTGGGGGTGGTGGAAGCAGAGGCTGGGCCGCAGCCCTCCAGGGGCAGGCTGCCCTGATGCCAACGCTGCCACACACCTTTAAGGTGGCACCTCCGGGAGAGGCGAGAGAAGATTCCGGGGGAGAAGCAGCCAGGGCGAGCAGGGGAGCCGGTGTGCCCAAATGAATCAAGGCAAAGCAACCTAAGATCTAGAGATGCAGGGCCAAGTGGTAAGGATTGCCAGAGGTTGGCTTGAGGTGGGTATTGGAGGATGAAAATGATTTCAAGATGTACAGAATGGTGCCGAAACCGGTTTGGCTCAGTGGATAGTGTTGGCCGGCGGACTCGAGAGTTTCAGGTTTGATTCTGGTCAAGGGCATGTACCTTGGTTGCGGGCACATCCCCAGTGGGGGGTGTGCAGGAGGCAGCTGGTCGATGTTTCTCTCTCATCAATGTTTCTAACTGTATCCCTCTCTCTTCCTCTCAGTAAAAAATCAATAAAGCATATTTTAAAAAAAGAAGATGTACAATGTCAAGCGGGGTGTTCCAGGCTGGAGGGCGGAGGGACAAGGGCATGCCTGATGAAGAAAGATGGGGTGGTGGTATAGGGAAAGGACCGTCAGAAAGGCCATCTGGGCCACACTCTGAAGGGGATCTTGCTAAAGTGCGGCCTCTCGGTGCAAAGATGATGACACAGCGGCTGGCAGGGTTCCTAGAGTGGAAGCAGTCCCCCGGGGGAGAGTAGCCCAAAGCACCAGACTCCCAGAAGCAGCCCGGGTGGGTGTGGCTCACTGACCCTGAGCACCACAGAGGCCTCCGGGAGGTCACAGAACTCTGCACTTAACGAGCTGAACAATCACAACTCTGAGTCACAGCGCCTGGATCTGCGGGATGGGACCAACACCTCGTCCCTCACCAGGCTGCTGTGAGGAGTAAGTGACCGACTGACAGGAGCAGTAGCCCAGTACCTGCTGGTTCCAGAGCTTGTCTGGCCATGAAAGGGCAGGGGCTTGGGGAAGACCCGAAGACAAACGAAGCAGTGGCGGGGCCCCTGAAGGTCCAAGGGCTGGCCCTCAAGGTGAACTCGGCTCCTGGCTGTCAGAGGAGTGTGGCTCTGAGATGCTGCCTCTCAGCCCAGTTCAGGAGGCAAGGTCCTCTCTCCACTTTGCACACACAGACCAGTAGTCACCCCTTTCTTGGGCACTTGGGACCCCAAGGAATGAGGATCTTGGCAGAAAGATGGCTGTGTCTGTGTCAGACGGTAGACACTGTGACCCCTCACATGCTTCCCTCCATCCCTCTCCATCTCACCTCATTCAATGGGGGTGACCCAGCCACCACTCCCTCCCCTCTCCATCCACTCCACTCTGCAAGCATTTACTTACTTATCTGTACTGATGTGAGAGAGGGAAAGAGAGGGAGAGGAAATTGATTTGTTGTTCCACCCATGTATGTTCCCTCTAGTTGTTTCTTGTGTGTGCCCTGATCAGAGATCAAATCTGCGACCTTTGTGTCTTGGGATGATGCTCTAGCCACAGAGCTACCCAGCCAGGGTATACTCTGCATGTATTTAATGCCCACTTCAGGCCAGCACTGTGGTTCCAAAGATGAATAAGACCTGGACTCTGCCCTGAAGGAACTCAGTTTAGTGCTGAAGGCAGACTCATAATTATAAGCCACAGATGAAGCCGAAGTATAAACCAAATGCTTGGGGTTTAGAGCTCATGACCCATTCTGGAACCTGAGAGGAATCATGTCTCCACTCCACACTCCCAACTCGGGTACAGCCTGTGGCGGGCTTTCTCAGATGGTGACTAGTTGAAGGAGCTGTTTCTGGCCAGAGAGAGAGAGAGAGCAAGAGGGAAGGGGCAAGCCAGCACAGGCCCATGGATTCTGGCTACTGACTGAAACCTCGAGTGAGCTCTCAGGGCCTCAGCTCCCGCCTGTACAGCAAGCGGCTGGGGTAGAGGCCTCCAAGTCCCTCACAGAGCCCACATGATATTCTATCACTTTTTAAACACACACACACACACACACACACACACACACACACGCGCACACACGCACACACACACACTGATTTCAGAGAGGAAGGAAGAGGGAAAAATAGTAACATCAACGATGAGAGAGAATCATTGGTCGGTTGCCTCCTGCATGTCCCATACTGGGGATCGAGCTTGCAATCCGGGCACGTGTCCTGACTGGGAATCGAACCATGACCTCCTGGTTCATAGGTCAACATTCAACCAGTGAGCCACGCCAGCCAGGCCTATCACTTTTTTGATCAGTCAGTGCTTGAAGACTCTCTTCCTGGAAATCTCCCAGTCAGGACCATCAATCAGGACCTTTTCTTCCCTAAGTGGAGGGAGGAGTCCTTGGCCTGGGCAGGGTCTAGGTCCTAGACTCACCAGCAGGACTCAAGGGAAGCCCTTTGGAAGCCCCAGAAAACTTGTGATGGGTAAGGTAACACCTGGGCAGGGGTAAGTGGGTAGAGGATTATGGCCAGTGTACTAAGGTCTGTCCTACCCGTAGCCCAGTGGAGGGGTGGGCAAGGCATGGTGGGTTGGACTGGGGAAAAGGCTAGTTGGACATGGGCAGAACCAGGGCATCAAGTAAAGGAGGGTTGCTCCCAAGGAACGAGCTCTAACACTTTAGGACTGTCCAGTTCTCTGCCCACAAACCTGCTACACCCCCTTCCTTCCCACTTCACCAAATGGCAGATAAACCCTAGATTTCTGGGCATCTAGACCAGCATGCGCTCCCCTTCCCTCTCAGTCCTCACTCTGAAATCCCTGTCCCCTATCTGTCCTCCAATTTCTGGTCTCAGGAAATGGCTCCCTCCTCCAGTCCAAAGCCCAGCCCTTGTTCTCAAATCCTGGCTTCCACTCCTAGAGGCATATAAATAATAATAATAATACCACCTAATGTTTATGGGAAGTTTCTTTCCATTAATAGTGTACATTAGACTCTTCCCCAACCCCACACACATCTTCAGCGTTATCATGTGCTGAGGCCTTCGTTCTCTGTTGTTGTTTACAATATATTTTTATTGATTTCAGAGAGGAACAGAGAGGGAGAGAGAGAGAGAGAAACATCAATGATGAATCATTAACCGGCTGCTTCCTGCATGCTCCAGGCTGGGCATATGCCCTTGACCGGAATCAAACCTGGGACCCTTCAGTCTACAGGCTAGGGTGAGGCCTTCATTTTTACCCTGCTCTTCTAACTTCTGTCCAATTTTTTTTTCTCAGCTAGGCACCTCCAAAGACACCACAGCTGCTGCCACACTCTGCCTTAACCCTTTGCAACCAGTTTTCTCTCAAAAATCCTGTTCCTGAAATGGTCTAAAGCCCTTACGCCTCACCCACTTACTCTCTGCCCCTACTCCCTGCAGTGTGCAGCATTGAGAGCTGCCTCCTGGAAGCTCTCCTCTCCCCGGGCCTCTGCTCCAGATCCTCCCTCCTATGCCAGCTCTGTTCTTCCTACCACACCTGAGAATGCTTCCCCCACGCCTTCCCAGTGCTTGGTCTACTCTGCACTTCATCTCTGGGAGCTCATCCAGCTTCGTGGATTTGAGTGTCCCTTCTATACCGAACAAGGCCAGTCCTTGGCCCCTGTCCTAATCCTCCCGAGGTCCACTCCTGCCCTCCCTGAGGATCTCTACTGGCTAGTCTTCCACTAGACAGCTCCTATGCAGACACAATGAAGGTGCACCAAAAGCAATGGGATTGGGCTCAGAATACACAAGACTGGTCACCTGGCACCAGTAAGTGGTTTCTTCTTAGTGGTCCTGTTCCCCTCAGGCATGGTGGGGGCAACAAACCCTGACTTATCTTATAGGGCACTTTAATTAGCAGGTGGGGAAAAATAAAACCACAACAAAAGGATTCTTCTTTTCAAGCACCATCTGCCAGGCATTGCCATCTTCTAGCTTCCAGTAGAGCTCTGTGATTTTCCCCTCCGGGGTGAACTTCCCTTTGAATCCCTACAGTCACTCCCAGGCTCTCAAGCCTAGATGCCCAGCACCCCACTGTGACTGCACCAAGCCACACTGTGCGCTGCTCTGCATCTTTGCTCCCATCAGGCCAGTCCTTTCCAAGGATACAGGTGGTTTCCTGTTGCCTGTCAGATGCAGCATGGCCCAGATTACCCCCACCCATGGCCCTACTCAGATCTTTGCAACCTTTTCTTCCCTTAGCAATCAACTTAGTTGGTCCACTTGAGTTCAAGGCCCACATAAGTTCTGTGCCTTCCCATGGGCAGCTCCTCACTTCGTTTTTCTGGTCACTTATCTAAACCTTACCCATCCGTGTATCCTGATTCTCTTCAAGGCATTTCTGATTTCTAACCCTTGTTCTGATTTTTCTTGTTAGCAAGTGTATGTGTCCACACGTGGGTAAATGTTGTTTTAAATTTCCTTTTACTTTTTAATTGTAGCACAACTGACCCTTTCTCCATCTAGTACTCCTTTTCTAGCAGTGAAGCATTGGACGTGGGTGTCAGAACCACCGGATTGCATGCAGGGCAAATCTGGGCCTCCCTGAGCTTCAATGTCCCTCAGCAGTAACATGAGCTTAATAACACTTACCTCACAGAATGTCACTGAGGATTAAATAAGATAACAATAGAAAATTCCAAGCACTAATAAAAAAAACAAAAAGAAGAAAATACCAAGCAGTGTCTGGCACCAAACAGAAATGCAAAATGTATTGGCTGAATTATGGCCTGGGTTTTCATCTTAGCTTCATGTGTAAAATAGCAATTATGATTTTTAAAATTTTAGACAAAATAAAATCTTATTTACTACATTGTTCTGTATTTCTCATTTACAACTGCTAGACATTCTTCTCAGTAAGGGAAATATTTATTTCTTCTTTATATATATATTTTTTATTTATTTCAGAGAAACAGTAATTTATATATATATATATATTTTTTTTAATATACTTTTTTATTGATTTCAGAGAAACATCTGTTTCTTCATATATTTATTTCAGAGAAGGGAGAGGGAGATAGAAACATCAATGATGTTTCTTCCCCTACTGGAGATCAAGCCCCAACCCAGGCATATGCCGTGACCTCCTGCTTCATAGGTCAACACTCAACCTCTGAGCCATACCGGCCAGGCTGTTTCTTCTGACGAACAAGTACACTTCCTTTTATGTGACAATGGAAACTACATAATCTTAAGGCCTTCCAGTTTCTGCCTTTGGCAGCTAGGAAGCTCAGAGCAACATTTTATACTCAATTGCAGATTTCCTCGCTGACCTGCAGGAGGCAGTGTGAGCAAGGAGAGTAAAGGCCCTGAGGTTAGAAGATACAGGCAGGGGCCCTCTTGGCCCCTTCTTACCCTAGATGACTCTACAGGCCTCTGTGAGCCTTAGTCCCCTCACTTGTGACAAGGGGATAAGAGGATGAGGATATTATCTATTTTTAGGACTGCTGTGAGATGATATGTTAAAACACTTCACAAATTACCCAAAAAGTCATATGAAACTTGGTTATTAGCAGCTGAGGTTTTCTAAAATCATTATTTCCCTTCTCTTCCCTCCCAATACTTGCATCTTATCTTTTAAACTTTGCTTTAATTATTTTGCAGGCTTATTATAACTGTGTCTCTTGATTTGTTGTGATCCTTTCTGGAAGTATACAGAGTACAAATAAATAACAAAATTATTCCTAGAGGTTGCTCTTCCTAAGGACAAGAAATCAAGACCTTCACTTGTTTTGCAAAACAACAATGAACAATAGAAAAACACTCAGCCATACTGAATTGTTAAAATAAGCTGAACTGTAGGTTAGTCTGAGAAAAGGGGGCTTTTGAGGGGGCTTGTGCTGCTGATTGATGTGAGTTAGTCACTCATTCCTCCTTTCATTTGTCAGAGCTTACACTGATGTCTGCTGTGAGGCAGGCACTGTTGGGACTGGAAAAACAAAGGCGACTGACCCAAAACAGTGCTCACAGTGCAGGATGGCGGGAGGGATAAAAAAAGAAGTTTCCCGGGAGGACACGCCTAGAGAGGACAGGAGAAGGGGTACTTGTCGGCATGTGGCATTTCTTTGGTCAGAAGAGGGAGGGGGAGGATCCAGGTAGAGGGAACACACAGGTTGGTCTCTTCTGATAACCACAAGTGGTTCGGTTTGTTCAGGGAAGAAACTGGTTAGAGATTCACAAAAACAAACAAAGGTCAAACTAAGAAGAACCTTATATTCTCCAAGGAACTTGGGTTTTATCTTGAAGGCGAGGGGTCTGTAGTCGGTGAGAGATGCTGATGGCCAGGAAGTACTTTGGCTCTTTTGAGATGCAATATCATACATGTTGCATGCAGTGTTTGACAATTACTCCTGAAGGCAGGACGTGACTCCACGAAAAGGACAATCTGCTGGAGGTATTCATATAGGGCCTGTATGAACATAGGCCAACTGAGATGTTGAGAAAGGGAGTCAAGTTCTGGACCAGGTCTGGACTAAAGGACCTTTAAAGTAAGTTCCTTCCAAATCGGAGATTCCTTGATTCTAAAGCAAGCCCGGTAGCTGAACTGGGGATCTGTGGCTGCGGGGCTGCTGTGGGCAGCAAATGGGTTAAGGCTCAAATAACTTTTATATATGAATTAATGTGTAGAGTTGGGAGCCAAAATCTGTTCCATTAATTTTTCCATCCATTCCAGGAGCAGTTAGGTACACACAGTAAAGTTTATTTTGGTGCATGGTATACTTCACTCCATTAAAAATAAATTAATCAGCAAATTCCTGCCTGGCTCAGCTCTGGTTTATGTAAACAGTGCCCAGCTGTAATGAGTTACAAGGTGTTATTATCTCACACACACAGAGGAGGCTTCACTCTGGAGCTCCGTTCACAACAAAAGCATCTTAAACAAACTCAGAGAAGGCGGCTTGATTTGTAATGTTTTCACAGAAGTGGGATATACCTCATCCATATAGAGTTTCTTTATGTGACTCATTTTATAGCAAGTTAAATGAAGGGCGTTTGATGGGGGAGGGGCAATATGGTTCCACGCCCCCTTTCTTCAAGTTAAGAAAATCCCCCCAAGAGATGACCCATACTCAGAGGGAGGAGGGGGCTGGTCCTCAAGTGCTCAGGCCCGGCTGGCTCGGCAGCACACACTCAGAAGGGGGAAGGGCATAGGAAGCTGGGCCCAGAGCAGGGCTCTGCGATGGTACAGCAAGGCCAGGAAGAATGTTTTCTTTTTCTCCTCAATATCTCAAAGATGGGGGAACTGAGAGAAGAAAGACAGCGTGTTCCTCACCTGATTCATTGTTCTTGAGGCCTCTTTCCACATGACTTGGGATATGACAAGCACGTGGTCATCAGAGGCCTTTGGGGCCCCAGAGGACGGGGCCTGGCAGGCCATGGACGGGCCAGAACAGTGATATCTCCATGAACTGAAAGCAAAAGCAGCAGCAGAGACCCTCCTGACCCTCTCCCTGCCCGTGCCTCTGAGCTGGGGGGTCTTCCTCGGTTTATAGCATCTGCCACCTCAGATAAGTTTCTAAAAGACCCTGGATTAAAGAAGAATCATGGCAGAGTTAAATCTGATTCTTTTAATGGCCAACTCAACCCCACAGCTCAAAGCCAGCGGACAGAGCATGATTACCCGTTTTGACTCAGCAGCATTACAAACTGCTCCTGGGCCACAGTGGGCCCTTGGTGGGTGTCCCCTTTCTAATGTACTCCATCCCTTCTGCGGCCTCTGGGAAAAGCTGTCCTCACCAGGTTGCTAGAGGGCACTTAGAGAATGTGTGCTGGGGAGCTCTTGCTCAGGTCTTCTCATGATGGAGAGAACATCCCAAGAGAGCTTCTCCCAGTTAAACCTGACCAGATCAGATTTCTGGGTACACAAGAGGAAAATCAACACAAATGGGGCCAGGTATTTGACAGATGTTCATAGGTCAGTTCAGGCCACTTTCTGCAGGGTCCTGGGCACTTCTACTCCGGTGGTTCTTCAACACCAGTGGGCCAGCTGCTCAGAGGGACCAGCACATCAAAGACCCTCGTCATTATAAACTGGGGAAAGGGGTTTCAGGACGCTCTGAGGATTCTTCTCCACGAGAGGGCGCCAGCTCACCTCCCCGGTTAGCAGCAGATCCTCACCATTCATGGAGTCCAGGTACTGAATCTGCAACAGGGAGAGCAGCACATAGAGGAAAGGGACAGGGCAGAACAGATGTGAGATGGCGCAAGGAACCACCTTCCAAAGGAGAGTAATGGAACGGGCACCCAGGCTCTCAGGCCAAGGGTAGCCTCTGATCTCCCAGATTATTTCACTTAAGGAGGTTTGGAGAAGTCAGTCACTGGGAAAACTCACTGGGAAGGCTTTAGGGAATTCCCTCATGCTTCTAGCAGACACACAGTCACACAAACCCTGACTTTCTGGACTGAAAGAACTTTCTAGGGAGGATGTGTCGGGGAGAGATATGTCCTTGAGGTAGGGGTGTGTGCACGTATGTGTGTGTGTCCATTCAGAATAGCAATGAATGGTACCCAGGTGAGTCAATTCCCTTCTCTGAGACTTAAGTCCCTTGTCTGAGAAAGGGGATAGTAACATGTACCTCACAGGACTTAGGACAAAATTAAATTACAGAACATTACTAGTCACTGGGACTTTTTGTCTCTGCTGTCCTCCAGGGGCCCTGACTCTGGTCAGTAGGCCCTAGCTTCATCCCTCTAGGATGGCTGGGGATTTATCCCCCTGACCAGCTCTGTGATGGAGAACTGGAACAGCTGTAGGGGAGATATGGTAGGCAGTTCTGCAGGAAGCAGGTAATATAGTGAGTGGCTAGATCTCAGGAGATAAAGGCAATCTCTGGAAAGATTCCCCAGTGGCTGTTAATAAGGAGAGCAGAAGAAAAAGAAATTCTCTCCAATGGCCAGGCAAGATCTAGGAGGAGGGCAGGATCAGAACAAGAGTCAGCACTAGATTTAGAAAGGTGAGACTCCATTTGGAGTAAGAAGACATTTGGGGGATAATGGAAGGGGCAGGAGTCCAGAGGCCTCATCTTATGCCTCAGATCATCTCCCTCTTCCAATAATTCCTTCACCTCTGTTGTTTCATCTTCAGGCTGCGGACTGTTGAACAGAACCCCGGTCCCTCCCATTACCTCAGGTCTAGATTTCACATATCCTGCCATCCTCTGGGGCAAAAAGATCAACTGGCCCAATACCTTCCCTGAAATCTACTCCTCTTTCCAACTGCTCCATTTCTGTCCTTAGGGCCCCCACTCTGCCAACTTCCTGGGATGAAAATCTCAACATAACCCAACGGGGCTTGGGACCACCTACCACACCAACTAGCATCCTGGTGCAGGACGAGAATCTGCCCAGGCCCAGCTTCCTGGTCTCCCCTGTCCTCCTCGGTCAGACTTTGTCTCTCCTTTCTTTGGCCTTCCACAGCACTTCGTTCCTACTGTATGACATCACAGACTGACTTATTCCAGGGTTAGCCTAGTGCCTGACTGGCTTCCTCACCAAACCAGGAGCTGGCTCCTTGAGGGCAGGGCTAGGACTCAGTAATCTCTGCTTTCTGAATAGAAAAGGGGCTCAAAACAGTTGCTCACAGAACTGGGTCCCTGTCAAAGCTCCATGCTTCCCTAACAGCCTCATCACTGTTTTCCAATTGCTGGCCTCTCCCTGAGGCAATATGGGACTTCTTATAGGGCACTGGTGGGGCAGTTCCTTCCTCTAAGACCCTCAGCTATGTCTTTGTCACGCCGCCTGGCACAGGCCCACCACAGCAGATGGAAAGTTGGGCTGGTCTCTCAGAATACACAGCATTTGCTTTGCCAATTGCTACTGCTGGCTGAGGGTGAGCCTAGTGAACAGTAGGAGTCTCAGAATTCTCTGTGGGTGGGGCCCTCTGGCCATAATGTCTTCTCTCTGGTGCTGGCAGATTTGAAGAACCGTCAAACGGAGGTCCTAGCTTTGGGGATTCTCTACCCTTTAGGTCTGAAAAGCCCCAGTACGTTGCTTTCCCAGCAATCAACAAGATGGTCCTGTTGCCATCTTCTCCTCAAGAGCTGGGGTCTGGCCTTCCATTTTCTGGCTGTTGGAAGCTTGAAGGCCACAGACACAGGTGAATAAAAGAATAACTGTGGGGTGAGGCCCTTTCTGCTCCAGGGGCCAGGCCCATGAAGCAAAGATGTGACTCATGGGACAGCCTGAGCTGATGAGCTGTCTGGAGCAGCTGAGGCCTCTAGTGACTAGATGAATCACCCAGCTTAGGGTTCTAGGCCAGCTGTGCAGGCTGACTCACTGGGAGACCCTGGAAAAGCATCTATGTTCATCTTCCCTACCACTCAGCTCACTTAGCCATAAAGTAGGGGTTTCCTATCAATACAAGATGGGGGACATGGAGATCAAGGAGTGAATTCTCCATGGGCCTGAGAACAAATCAATTAAGTAGTCCTCACTCTGGAACTTTCTCCTAGATCCTTGAGTTTCAGGAAGCCCTGGAGAGCCAGAGAAAAGGGGGGAAGCCCTACTTGACTATGCATAGCACCTAGTGGGAAGAAGCTTGAGAGATGTCTGTGGAATGCAGCCTGGAGCTCAGTCCTGCTAGAAATTAGCAGAAGAAAACATAAATCCTGGGGCTCAAAGTAGGTACAGAAATAGGGCCACAATGGGTGGCTGCACTGTACCCCATGCCCACATCTTATAGGACTGTGTGTCCCAGGATATAGCACAACACTTGGCACACAGAAGGCAATTAATGTGCCATGAATGAATAGAAGTTTCTGAAAGCAGGTGCCTTTTCTCCTATTCCCATTCCCTGACCCGTGGCCGAGCTTATGGTGGATACACAGAAAGTGCTCTTCATCGGTGCCCATTGCTGACATGATTTGATCAGAATTCCCTCAGAGTGGTTCTAGGAACTCAGCCTCTCATGGTCCTCGGGCAGCCCAGCACTGACAGACCTCAGGAAGGTCCTGCTTTCCATGAGACTCTGGAGGGGATGGGAGGGGTTACTCACCTGTTTCCTCACATATTCCACCAATAGTTCAAGCTGTCGGGGGTCTTCACATTTCTGGTTGAAGAAGGTTCTCCACAGGGCAGCAGCCAGCCCATGATCATCTGAAAGGATCCCCTGGAACAGAGTGCCACAGTTTGTCTTCTGAGGAGTATGGAAGAGCCATGACACAAAAGCTAGGGATATTGAGAATACGCTAATAGCCATAGAATCGGCTCAGAGGGACATTACAGACACTATAAGAAACAGGGAAGCGACTTGGTAGAGCTAGAAGAGGTTTTTCAGAGAGTATCTGGTCCAAATTCTTCATTTTATACAGAGGAGGGACATGGAGACCAGAGGGGCTGAATGACGACAGGCAGAGATGGGCTCATGTCTGGTTGACCCTCCCAGGCCACAGCTCCCTTTACTCAGCAGTGGTCCCACTACTGTCCACACATATGGGCTTGAAATAACGGAAGTATATATTTTCCCAGAGATGGGTGTGGACTTCACCTTCTCTCCTGGTCCAGGGGCATATATCTGCAAGGCAGCTGGTAATTTGGGGATGGAAACTAGGCACCTGGCCTCAATGTTACCCTGCTCTAGGCTGGCCATGGCTGGCCCAGCCTTCCTAAGCAGAGGAACAGGCTGTTAGCAACATTCCCATGGTTCACAGAGGGAATGCTCAGAGCCTGTGTGTATGTGAGCCTAACACTGTCTCTCTGGCACAGTTGGTAAGTCCAAATATCACAGAGGTTAATCAGAGCTGGGCCATGGACTAGGGCCGTTTTATAGCTTGGACCTCTAAGGGAGGGTGGGGGAGGGTCTTACTTTCTGGGATAAGGGCAACTGAAGGGAAAGGCCCTGAGAAGTTTTCTGTCCAGGTGCCAAGGTAGTATATGGGACCAGACAAAGCTGACTGGGAGTTAGAAGGCTGGATCAAGTCCTAGCTCTTCCATTGCCAAGCTCAAAATGGTTAGAAGTTCACTAAACCTGAGTCTCAGCCTTCTCATCTATAAAAGAGAGATGAAAACCCGTGCCCTTCTCACATCATCCTTAAATTATAAATAAAATATAACATAAAGATGTTTTGTTGAGTGTAATATATCACATACAAACATTAGGAGCTTGCTTTGGCAGGCAGCTGTTGATAATAGTTGGGATCTGGGGATCAGACCATCTGACTTCAAATAGAAGCTCTGTCACTTGATGTCTGCATGGCCTCTGAAAAGCTACTAGCTCTTCCTGAGCCTCAGTTTCTCATTGGCTAACCAAGCATAATACCTACCCCACAAAGTTGTTGTGAGAATTAAGAGATAATGGCCATGAAAGACCCTTTAAGTGTTAAATCATTACACAAAGACTCAGGACCATTTATTTGACATGTTGTGGGCTGGCCTCTGTGGCACTGCAGTACATGAGGTCTGGCTTCAGGTCTGCTGCCAGGAAAAGCCATGTCCAGTATGACAGTTTGGTGGAAAAATAGTCCACATGTTCCAAATGTCCCCACAAAACAGCCCTGCAATTCCACCATTTAAGAGACTATCCTGGCACAATAGCTGAGTCAGGAAAACCAGCTTCTTCCGGTAGATGGGACAGGAGCCAAAGACTAGCTCAGGCACATCACCATTTTCTTAGCTATTTGCTAACACAACAGGCTGCCTGTGTCTGAATGCCCTGGGCACATGCTGGAGTGCTGCTGGCAGCAACCCCCATGTGCTTCATAGGAAGGAACAGGAGTACGAGCGGGTGTTATGAGGACTTGGAGAATGAGCACAGAGCACAGGACAGCAAAAGCCATGGCCTGCTGCAAACAGGCAACCGTGATGGTGGGTGAAATGGTTAGGAAGGGGCAAACCCATAATCAGTTCCTGATTATCAGAAGGAAATGGATGACTCAAGACTCACATTAACAGTGATAACAGCCTGACTATTCCAGATTGCCAGAGTTCCTTCACATCTGGCTCCTAATGACTACAGGTGCCAAGAAGAACAGATATTATTATCCTTATTTGAAAGAAAAGTACCCTAGGCTTGCATGCCATCTAGCTAATTGATGGTTGAACTAGGACCAGAATGCACTGGTGAGGCCAAGGGACAGGTGCCTGACTAGCTCTAGTTAGGATGCAATATCTAGAACAGAGTGGAAGTGCAAGAAAAATGGTTAACTAAATCTACAAACCCAGCTTCAGGCCTCTTTCCACCATGCTGCTATTCAGTGAAAATAAATTGGAGACAGGTCTGAGAGAGTATAAATTTCAAACCAAGGAAGCAGGGAAAAAAGGGTGTCTTGGAACCAAATACTAAGTTGCACAGCAATTCTTTCACAAAACAAAACAAAACAAAACAAAAACAAAAGCATCCTTCAGGAAATAAAGATACATAGGTCTAGAGCAGTGGTTCTCAACCTTCCTAATGAATTGTAATGTAAATATGTGTTTTCCGATGGTTTAGGTTCTACAGCAGCGGTTCTCAACATGTGGATCGTGACCCACAGGTTGAGAACCGCTAGCAGGGTCGCCTAAGACCATCGGAAAACACAGATATTTACATTAAGATTCATAGCAGTAGCAAAATTACAGTTATGAAGTAGCAACGAAAATAATTTTATGATTGGGGGTCACCACAACATGAGGAACTGTAGTAAAGGGTCGAGACATTAGGAAGGTTGAGAACCACTGGTCTAGAGTAACTGAGAGGAAGCCAAAAGGGACTCCCTGGCTCTAGGGGGCTCTGGTGATAATTAAGGGTATAAAGTAGAAGAGTCTCACTCAATGAAGACAGATTTGACACCATGTTGTGCTTAGCTTGATGCTAGGAACACAGAATCACAGCAATATGGTCTTACTCATAGGCAGCTTGCAATCTAGTTGAAGGAACAAAGCTAGTGCATATCAAAACAGGCTTAAATCCTGGAGAAGAAGCAAATGCTCATCTGTACAGGGAGACTCTGAGGTATACTCAGTTCATGGCTGGCTCCCATTCTTGAGTCTTAGTTTCTATGACAACTCTTCAGAGACCTCCCCACACCAAGCACATTTCCCCTGTTATTCTCTGTTACTGCACTCTATTTTACTGCCTATCTCCTCTTTGGTAATGGGGAGCTAGGCAGTAAACTAAGTGGGAAAGAACCAGGCTATGTTTGTTTTATTCACCAATATATTCCCAGTGGAACACATGGTAGGCATAAATAAATACCTGTTAAATTGATGGATGGATGGTGAAATTCAGAGTAAGAGATAGAGATCTAGAGAGGTCAGGGAAAGCTTTGTGGAGAAAGGGGCCTTTAGGAATGGAGAGTATTTGGAGACCTACAAGACATTCTAACTTGTATGCATGCATATAAGCATAACCAATGGACGCAAAATACTGGTGGGTGAGGGCATGTATGGGGGAAAGGTGGGGGGGGGGCAATAGAAGGTATGTACATGTATAATACCTTAATAAAAAAAATGGGGGGAAAAAGATATTCTAAGCAAGAAAGGATAATTTTCGTTTACTAAACATTTATGGAGGGCATTGCCTAAAAGGTGCCAGGCCTTGAACTGGGCCTGCAAGGGGCAAAGCTGACAGGCTGAGCTACTATCCTCTACACCTGGTTGTCCAGAAGAGCCTCAATCAGATACAGCATGTCTGTGGGGCAGTGAGGCAAATGGCGTCACTTGGGAAGAAGGCTGCACATCAACAGGAAATGAGAGATAAATGTAGACATGTCATAATGAGGATGGTTTACAGAAGGCCTGAAGATCCTCGAACCTAACATAGTAGCAAACAGGATGGTTCGAAAGTATCCAGGGTGGGGCACAATCCCAGCAAGAGTCTAGGCTAGGGAAAGGTGCTGTAGTACAACACTGTCCACTGAGAATTCTGTGATGATGGAAATGTTTTACTGCTGCACTGTCACTACAGGAGCCACATACAGTTATTAAGCACCTGAAATATAACTAGTACAACTGAGGAACTGAGTTTTTAATTTAATTAATTTATTTTTTTAAAGTACGTTTCTATTGATTTCAGAGAGAGGAAGGGAGAGGGTGAGAGAGATAGAAACATCAATGATAAGAGAGAATCATTGATCAGCTTCCTCCTGCACTCACCCCCTTCTGGGGGTGGAGCCCACAACCTGGCACTGACTGGGAATCAAACCGTGACCTCCTGGTTCATAGGTTGATGCTCAACCACTGAACCACATCAGCTGGGTTTAATTTAATTTTAATTCATTTAAATCAAAATAGCCTCATGGGGCCCAGCTGGTGTGGCACATGTCCCAGATGCCAATGCTGCAACATATTGCTTGCAGCTTGTTAACAATGCAGAATCTCAGGCCTCACCCCAGATTTGCAGAATCTGAATATTACCTAGGTCTCCAGGTGATTTGCATGCACATTAAAATGTAAGAAAGACCGTCCTAGAATTGCATATTAAAATTACTTAGGGAACTTTTATATGCCAACTTACATCAGTTAAATCAGAATTTTTGGAGGGTAGGGCCCAAATATTGGTATTTCTAAAAAGTGTCCCAGGTAATTAGGTATATTTCCCAAACATTCCCACTTTTAAAAGTCACCTGGGGTACTTGTTGAAATACCAGGCACCACTTCAATTGAACTGGAATCTTCAAAGAGGTGCTCAAAAATCAAAATTTAAAAGCACCCCAGGTAACTCTTGTGACCAGGCATGTTTGTAAGATGACTCTTCTAGGATGGTGTGGGATGGGGACAGAGAAGTGATGCAATTCAGAACACATCTGTTAATACTGGTGAAAGAAATCAAATGAGCCACCTGCTATAAAGACTTCAAACAATGCCAACAGAAATAATTATATTTCTTCAACTCTTTTTTGGTTAATCCTCATCCAAGGACATTCTCCCATTGATTGTTAGAGTTAGAAAAGAGGGGGAGAGACAGAGAGAGAACAAGATCGATATAGAGACACATTGATTGATTGCCTCCCATAAGAACCCTGACCGGGGCCAGGGATTGAGCCTGCAACCGAGGTACATGCTCTTGACTAGAATTGAACCTGCGACCCTTCAGTCTGTAGGCCAATGCTCTATCCACTATGCCAAACCGGCCAGGGCTATATTTTTTCAATTCTAAGCTTCATTCTTTTATATACTGTAAAATGTCTGAAATCAGAATGTATCTGATTTAACAACTAATGTGTAGATTCAAGAATGTTTCTCAACTCCCATCTCACTCCCAGAAGGTTCATGTTAAGCCGAGGCCGGTTTGGCTCAGTGGATAGAGGATTGGCCTGGGGACTGAAGGGTCCTGGGTTTGACTCTGGTCAGGGGCATGTGCCTTGGTTGCGGGCACATCCCCAGTGGGGGGTGTGCAGGAGGCAGCTGATCGATGTTTCTTTCTCGTCGATGTTTCTGGCTCTCTATCCCTCTCTCTTCCTCTCTGTAAAGAACCAATAAAATATATTAAAAAAAAAAAAAAAAAAAAAAAAAGCCAAAGCTGGTTTGGCTCAGTGGTAGAGCGTCGGTCTGCGGACAGAAAGGTCCCAGGTTCGATTCCGGTCAAGGGCATGTATATTGGTTGTGGGCACATCCCCGGTATGGGGTGTGCAAGAGGCAGCCGGTCGATGTTTCTCTCTCATCAACGTTTCTAGCTCTCTATCCCTCTCCCTTCCTCTCTGTAAAAAATCAATAAAATATATTTTTTTTAAAAAAGTTCATGTTAAATTAATGTGTGTGTGGTATGCAATCTAAATTGCTCTTATAATTGGATAATCTGGTGGATTGGGAACCAGGAAACCTCCATCTTAACTAGTCCTATGACCCTACACAAGTCACTTACTAAAATTTTTATAAGCTTCTCTCCTGGCTTTAATTATTATCTTTAGGCTGGCAACATTTCCTCTACCCTGAACTCTAGTTTCTTACTTTCATCCTTTTATGCATTTCCTCCCTTCCTTACTCTTCACCTACCCTATGCCAAGCGCCATGCTAGCCAATAGAAACACAAACACAGCAGACACTGCCACTACCCAGAAGAAATCCCCATCTAGGATGACAGTTAATATTAATGTATAAGGGCTGTGTAGTCCAGGGAGGGCAGAATGGCTGAGCCTGGGGAAGTTCTGGGACCGTTTCCCAAAAGGGGTGATACTTACATTAAATCTGGAGGTAACCACAAAATGAGCATAAAATAATAAAAACACATGGTTTATTAAAATAGATGAGATATGATGAATCCTGGTGATGTGCACACAGGTATTCATTACACTATTCTTTTAACTTTCTTATGCTTGAAATTTCCATAATAATAGGGGGGAAAGATGAGACAGATGCTACAGCATGGATGAGCCTTAAAGACATTATGCTAAGTGAAATAAACCAGACACCAAGGACAAAAACTGTATGATTCCACTTATATAAGGTATTTAGAATAGTCAGCATTATAGAGACAGAAAGCAGGGGCTAGAGGAGGGGAGAATGGGAGAACAGTGCTTCATGGGCACGGAGTTTCAGTTCGGGTAGATGGAAAAAGTTCAGGAGCTGGATAGTGGTGATTGTTACTAAAAAATGTGAATGTACTTAATATGACAAAAATGTACACTTTAAAATGATTAACTTTTTATGCTGTGTATATTTTATAATAAAAAAATGAGATAGCCAAAACCAGTTTGGCTCAGTGGATAGAGTGTCAGCCTGTGGACTAAAGGTCCCAGGTTCAATTCCGGTTAAGGGCATGTACCTGGGTTGTGGGCACATCCCCAGTAGGGTGCAGGAGGCAGCTGATCGATGTTTCTCTCATAGATGTTTCTAACTTTCTATCCCTCTCCCTTCCTCTCTGTAAAAAATAAATAAAATATATATATATATATATTTTAAAATGAGATATCCTCGGGTGAAGATTAAAACAAACAAAAGAGATATATCTAAATATTCTGATGTGGAAGAATCCCCAAGATATAAAATGAAAAAAAGCAAGTTGCAGAACATGTGTATTTACATAAAGAAAATAAATAGATGGTGCTGTGTATGCCCAGATAAGGTCTGGAAGAACACCCAACAGACTATTAGCAAAGTTTCCTCTGGGGCAGGAAGTGGGCAGGACAGGACAGGGGCCTTTTATTTTCTACTTCAAACACTTAAGTACAGTTTCATTAATTTTCAAAATGAGTATGTACTGCTTTTATAATTAAAGACAAAAAAAAGTGTGCTATTTGTCTGGCAGATGGTACTGTTTACATGTGTATGTCTTCCTCTCTCAGGGAGCACCTGGGGCTGGGGAAGTGACTGATCTGCCTTTGTCCCTCCATCCAGTTCCCTACAGGCACTCAGTAAATGCTGACTGGTTGAATGATTTGCCCATATTAAAAGGAGTTCTCTTTCCCAAGCACAGGCAAACTAGGGCATTTAGTTGCCAGTGAAGATGACAAATAAACGCGAAGCCATGATAGCAGGCAGTGGCGTCCCCGGAAGCTTTGCTGGGAGGCTCTCGTCACAAGCATTTGCTGGGGAAGGCACTGTTCTAAGACTTCGCCATGATCTTACCTCATCATATCCCAAGATTGCTGCATAGAAATTATTTGTCAGAATCATCATGTTCTTCTTCAGGATATAGGGATTGACCTGTAAGAAACAAAATTGCAAGAACAAAGGGTATGAAAAAAAGGGAACAAACTAAAAAGTAGGATCTTTGGCTTTTAGCTGTCACACACTCTTAAGACAAAGAGAGAGGGTCAAAATGCCAGTTCATCCCCATTTCCCTGATCTGTCAAGGATTTCCCCCAGTTTGACAGCTTATTTTAAGGTTTCAATGCCAAATTACACAAAGCAGTAAGTTGGTTTAATGAACTGAGCCCCAATTGAACACAAAGTAGAAGAAATAGTTTCCTCACTGGAGGAGCAGAGTCTAGTATTGGAAAACAGACATGTAAAAACTACAGTTGACCCTTGAACAACATGGGTATGAACTGTGTGGGTCCACTTACACATGGATTTTCCCCCCATAACAACCTATACTGTTTTACATCCATAGTTGGGAGTCCATGGGTTAGGAGGGCCAACTGTATATATTGATCTACACTACTTTATCTATCTATTTATTTTTAATATATTTTTTCATCAATTTTAGAGAGGGAGAGGAAGAGAGAGATAGAAACATCAATGATGAGAGAGAATCGCTGATGGGTTACCTCCTGTATGCTCCACATTGGAGATTGAGCCTGCAACCTGGGCCTGTGCCCTGACCAGGAATCGAATTGTGACCTCCTGGTTCATAGGCAGATGCTCAACCACTGAGCCACCATGGCCGGGTGATCAATACCACTGTACACAGAGGTCTTATGCATCCATGGATCTTGGTATCCACAGAGGGTACTAGAACCAATCCCCCATAGATACTGAGGGTCGTTTTGGGGGAGTCAAAAGTTATACATGGATTTTGAACTGTGCAGGTTGTTCAAGGATCAACTATAATTACTTACAATGTGTTGTCTCAAATTCTACTCCAAATGTGGTGAGCCATAAATGAATTTTGGTACAAATGATCTCTGTTTGGGGGACTGGGAAAGAGTTCTCTTCACACTTAAGTGGACCTCAGAGGAGGAATCTGACAGAAGAGAGGAAGGGGGAGAAGAGATGACATTCTAGACAGAGGGAATAAGGTGTGCAAAGGTGGTAAGGCAGGTAAAAATTTAGGGAGTACCAAGAGGGGTAAATGGGCAGGAACACAGGTAAGATCTGTTGGGTTCAGATTAGGAAATGTCTTAAGAACCACTCAAAAGAGCTTGTTGTGGTAAAAGGACAAAAGAAGGAAGTGACAGATGTGGGAACAGGAAAGAAAGAGGCAGGACTATGACATGTTGAGGAGAAAGAGGGGACTCTGAGGCCATGGACAAGAGGAGAAAATAAGATGGACTAAAATAGTAAGACTGTTAATGTTAAGAGGATATTCTAGAAATGCAATTGAGACCCTGGTAGGATTCCTTCCAGAGAATGGCGAGGAGGACCTTCAGAGCCTAGAGCACAGTACACTGAACGTCTTTCAGAGGGCAAAACTTTCACCTTCAAACCTCCAGAAATATGCTCGAGGGCAGGATCCAGCTTTCATTCTTCTCTAGAATCCCAGCAGAAAGTCAGGTGTAATGTGTTATATGTAGTAAGGACTTGTTAATTATTTAAGCTGACAGGTTATTTGGAGCTTTATATGGAGAGTAAGATTTGTGCTTAACAACCTGACAATGACCATGCTACCATCCTCTTTTCCATTTAGTGAATACTGGTTAAGGACCAGTTGCTTTATGGACATCATCTCCTCTAATCATCATGGGAACTCAGAGAGGTAGATGTGCTATAGTCATGTTTGTATAGACACAGAAAACTGAGATTCAGTCAGGTGAAGTGATTTGCCCTAGATCCCACAGCAAATTAGTGACAAAGCTGAGATTAACATCCAGGCCAGTCTGATTCCAAAATCTATGAGCCTTACGTTCCATCAGGTTACTGCCTTCACGAGGATAATTTTACTTTGGATCATAAATTAAAGACTGAGTGACTTAATCCTGTGGTTTATAACTGGTCTCTGAAGAAGGTCAGAAAAGAGTAGTGAAGGATGTAGTCATAAAACCTGAGTTCAAATAATAATTCTGCTATGTGCATAGTTTGTGATCTTGGGTAAGTCAAGTAACCTCTGAGTCTATTTCCTTGTCTTTTAAATGTCCTACATACAGACGCTGGTGTGAAGAGCAAATGAATTAGCATGTATTCATTCACTAATGCAACAATGTATGCTGAAAGCTTTAGTAAGTTGTTAAGTGCTCTGCAACTTAAAGGAATTATGAGTAATACCTTTGGTTTGTTTGTATAAAACTAAAATCAGTTCCTATACTTTATAGTTATGAATAATGTTCAAAAAGGAAGAGAGAACCATGAAGCTCAAGACTGGAAAATGTGAAATTTGACGCAGGCAGATAGTATAATCCATGACCTTTTCCACCCCACCTTCAACCCAGGCCAAATAAACCATCCATCTCTGTGTTCCCAGAGCTCTCTGTTCACACTTCTCCCTCTGGATACATAACATGGTTTAGAACTGCTTAAGTACCTGCCTCTCCCACTAGGCTGTGAGCAATTCAGGGGTCATAAGGAACTCTGATTAATCTCAGCAAGCCCATCACCCAGGCCAGAGCCTGGCCCAGAGCAGGATTTAAGACGGGCATGCTGATGACTGAATCCTTACAAGGGCCTGAATGCCTCGGATAACATGTTCTATCCAATGATACCCATTTATTTGTTTCTGAAATGTCATAAACATTTGCTGCCAAACTTCTACTGCACCATCTTCTAGAATGGGCTGCAGTGAAAGGAGTCAAGAAATAGGCCATAGCTCGAGTTAATGTGAGGTTAGGACTACAAACCCTGACCCGTTGATACTATTGTGGGGTTCTCTCTACACCCATACTAGCTGTTCTCCTAATTGTGCAAGAAATACATGATCCTTAAACAAATGTTGGAGCTGTCAAACATGCAGGCAGGAGCATCTCTTAGAGGTAAACATTCACTGAACATGCTCACAAAACTGGTTTATGTGTGGCATCAAACCAGTAGGCTTTGAGCTGGAAGGGCCCTCAGAAACCACCTCACTCAATCCCTTTGAAAAAATGGTAAACTGAAACCCCAAAAGAAGACAACTGTCCAAGGTCACACATCAGGTTAAGTGTTAGAGGCAGAACTGGAACCTGGTTTCTGGAGTGCTCCTGTTTCACTGTATGCAGGGCTTTTCCAGAGATCACCAGCACATTAATCTGCAAACCTCAGTTCTGCTTTTCAGCAAGGTCTATATTTACATATGAACACACTTTCTTCTCTTGGGATGCACCTGCATTCTGTCTGGCTACTGCCTAGCAAGAGTGGATAGCAGGAGTGGAATTCCTTATTAGCAAGGCTCTTCTACCTCCTTGTCCTATATTCTAACTCCAGTGTCCTGTAAACTGCCTCTCCCCCTCACCTCTAGCTGAGAAATGGCGAGCAGCCACAGCTAGAAATGGTTTTCAGATATCATCACTCAGGCTGGATTAGATCATGAAAAGGTCCCTTCCTGGAAGAGGGTGGAAGCTCAATCTGTGCAGATACATGATATGCAGGCAACAGGTGAGCATAAGTGAGAACAGCTTCCTGAACTACTGGACTCACCCCACTGGGCCCTTCTAGCCAAGGGGACCTGGACATTCCCTCTGGTGAATCTCTGTTGGGATATTATTATCTCATTTAAGCTTGTTTGCTGGTATGCAGGTTCTGTGTCCCCACTGCCAGATCATCCTACATGGAGCACCCTGTCCATGAATACACAGACAGAGAAACTCCTCCCAGATAGCATTGGGACATTTTCTTATTAAACTCTTATCCTTTTCATAATGCTTTACTTTTTATAAAAAGCCATATATATAGCACCACCACAAGGAAAAAGTTCCTTTTATATCAGTTTACTCATATTTTCCCATTTATTTAAGCTATTAAAATTCATGCAGATATTTTATAAGCCATCAGGATTTGGTGACTGGTATTACTGAATGTTTAATAATAAACTAAACAGAAGAAATCAGAGGGTTAAATGATGACTGCAATTCCTGTAATGACTTAATTAAATTTTTATTGAGTACATAAACTATGATGTCATTTCTAGCCAACCATGAGTGTGCCTTCCCAGCATGTCACAGGGCGGGAGCACTCAAGAGGAGGCTATGCTAAATGCTGAAATGGGGAGGGGGCAAGGCTCACGTAACACACTCAATAAATTATCCGTTCATTTTCAAACAAAGTCCATGAGTTATAATATATTTGCCATGCACTTTTTATGACATAATAAAAATGTTACCTTAAGGATTACTTAACACATACTACAAATGTTATAGCAGAGGCAGGCACAAGGGGCAAAGAAAACAAACATGAGCAGGCCAGAGACGGGTCCTGGAGTTTACATCCTGGGGGAATAGCATAGTATATTAAAAAGGGAATGCAAAAAAGGGAGAGGGATGCAAGAGTTCAGGGTTACTAATCAGCAGATTAATGAATGAGACAACCAACAGGGAGCAAAAGTAAAGCAATACCGAATCTTTCAAGGCACATGTTTAATTAACGTAGTATTCTCAAGGAGGAATATTAGCTGTAAAGAGATGCCAGTTCATTTGAGGCCAATTTTCTGCCCTCTTTCCCCTTTTTGCTGTTGCTGCTCTTAAATACGTTTATTTCACTGCTAACAGAGAAACCAGATTATGTGGAAGGGGGACTGATGGAAGATTCAGTTTAAACTCCTCCAAGAGCTCTACAAGGTTCTTTGTGATCTGTTCTTGGTAGTCTTTCCTGCCTCACCTCCTTCCATGTTCCCACTTTTAGCTCATCCTTCAGTCAAAGTAAACTATAAGCACTTTACCAAGCATGTCAGGTGTTCTCACAGCCCTTAGCATACTGCTGCTGGGAATCCTCCTTTTTTAATTCACTGGGATGCTAACTCCTTGTCCTTTAAGACTCAGCTTACAAGCCGAAACCGGTTTGGCTCAGTGGGTAGAGCGTTGGCCTGCAGACTGAAAGGTCCCAGGTTCGATTCCAGTCAAGGGCATGTACCTTGGTTGCGGGCACATCCCCAGTAGGGGGTGTGCAAGAGGCAGCTGATCGATGTTTCTTTCACATCGATGTTTCTAACTCTCTATCTCTCTTCCTCTCTGTAAAATATCAAAAAAAAAAAAAAAAAAAAAAAAGACTCAGCTTATAAATTTTGTTCTCCTAAACCACCTTTCTCCCCAATCTGAGGTGCCACAAAAGTGATTCGAGTCCAGAAACAGGTCCCATAATTCATTATTTAGCATGTGTCAAGAACTACACTAAGGGCTTTATATGAATGTATGAGCTCACTTAATCCTTCCCAACAACTCTATGAGATGGATACTGTTACTATCTTCACTTTAGAGAAAAGGAAACAGGTCTGAGAAAGGTTAAGGTCATATAGCCAGGAAACAGTGGTCAAGATTAAAATACACAGCAGTCGGACACCATAAATAATGTGGCTGCTCCTTCATATGTTCTACATTTCAGGCTATCTATAGAGGCAAGGATAAGAAGTGCTAATATGGTTCTGGGTAAACACAACTCATAGAATCCCAATTCCAATGGTAACTAGAGATGGGCCAGCAGATGGGTCACCAGTGGCCAATTATTAATACAGCAAACATCTCTAGTATAGCTAAGTCCCCTCCTGGAAAAATTGGGGGGGGCGGGGGTGGTGGTGGTGAAAGAGATATGTTATGGTAGAGAAAATGAAAAAGGTTGGTGTGAACAACACAAGAACTGATGGCCCAGTTGGTGTGGTTCAGTGGTTGAGTGTCAATCCATGAATCAGGAAGTCACTTGTTTGATTCCTGGTCAGGGCACATGCCCGGGTTGCGGACTCAATCCCAGTAGGAGGCATGCAGGAGGCAGCTGATTTTCTCTCATAGATATTTTTTCTCTCTCTCTTCCTCTTCCTTCCTCTCTCTAAAATAAATAAAAACATATTTTAATGTATCTTTTTTATTTTATTGATTTTTTACAGAGAGGAAGGGAGAGAGATAGAGAGCTAGAAACGTCAATGAGAGAGAAACATCGACCAGCTGCCTCTTGCACACCCCCTACTGGGGATGTGCCCGCAACCAATGTACATGCCCCTGACCGGAATCGAACCTGGGACCTTTCAGTCCACAGACGGACACTCTACCACTGAGCCAAACCGGTTTCGGCTAAAAACATATTTTAAAAAGAAAAAAAAAAATGATGTGCATGAAGGTGAGAATAAGCTTTAAGGCTACTAGCTTAGGCAAAGTTGCTAACAGCAAGCTGATAAGATTTTGTTGGGATGAATGAATGATAAATGGTGGCTAGGGTTGTTGACTGAAGCATAAGGAATGTATCAAATTTATCATAAAGCTAAAATTAAGTGCAAATATTGTAGGTCAGGTCTTAGTTGTCTTTCTAGTAGCCAGGAATGCCATCAGCAAAGCTGTATAGTATCAGCACCACGGGCCACAGTCATTGCATGGCAATAGGCTATATGCACTCACTGAACATTAGCCAGTCTGTTTAAATTTAATGTTAGAAATTAGCTCAGTGTGCATTATTACATGAGGAACATAGAAACAGGTGAGAAGAGAAAGAAAGAAAAGGGACATGGACAGACCAAATACACATGTGTGCATAATAACTTGCTTTATGACAGAGGGTCTTTTAGCAATGATACAAAATACAACAAATAAAATTAGATCTAACTATGTGTGTGCATGTATGAATCTGTAAATGTGTGTATACTGAAATGGTGCATGGTCAGTAGGCAGAAATGCAGAAGCAATAGCCTTAATTTCTGAATGGTCACAAAGTACAGGAGTCCTTTCCTTAGACTTGGAAAAAAGCCAATCAAGAGACAGTTGTCCTTGAAAATTACAGTCATTTACCGACTTGACAAGGCAGTCAAACACATCCATAAGTCCTCCACAATCACCTTGAAAAGAAGTTGATGTGGTATATTAAGGTCCTGGGAAGATCAAACTATTACACCAATTTAATTTTCTTCTATGTCAGGACATACAGATAAAAGGAAGAAATATCTGATAGGATATATCTGATTTCTGATATTTTTTTATTGTATCCCACATGACAAGTCTCATGCATACTCCAGTTAGATGGGGTCAATATGGCTTGAAAGAGTTCCTGTCTTAACAACAGCACCGATGGCACAAAATCCTAAAGGAAACAATTCTGGGGCCTCTACTGAAATCTATACTAATAACAATTATGATGGTGGAAGTAACAATGAGCATATATCACATTTGACTTGATAGCTTTCACTTATATGATTTTATGCCTCATGATCATACCTGGCACGCCAGGAGCTTACACACTAACTGCTACTTTTATCTTGATTTTATAAACAAGGAAACAGAGGCAAAGATGTTAAGTGACTTAACCCAAAATCACACCCTGCTTGTGACAGTGCTGGGACTTTTATCTCAGACAGCCAGTCCCTAAATCTAGTGTCTTCTCTATACTTCCTATCTTTCTGCTTCTGATGAGTCATATTAGAAATGGAGAGTCACACAAGCAAAAAACTAAAATTACTTATCCCACTATTTTAGAAAACAAGAGTAAAAATCTGAATTGTTGAAAAATTATCCTAGAAACAAGATGAGATTCAATAAGGCAAGTGCACAGTAGCATATCAAACTAAATAAGTAATAGGATATAAAAGGGTTTGACTAGGTAGACATCATAAAGTCAGGATCCTTGATCATAAGCAGATAAGTGAGAAATGTGAAATGATAATCATAATTAAACATATTAAAAGATTTTTAAAAATTGTCTATCCTCTATTATTGTAATAGTCAAAAGTCTATTTTAGCTACCATACTTAAGAATAAACATGAAGAAGCCAGAGAAATTTCAATGAAAGGTGTCAGACAGGTGTGGTCACATTGGGTTGGCACTGATTACAAACCAGGGCATTCAAGGTTCTACGCCTGTTCCATGGGTTGGTCTGGTTGTATCCAACATCAGCCTCCATGGGTCAGGAGATCTTAAAGGTACTCTAATACTGTCTCAAGTGAACATCACTCTCTCTCTGCATCCCTTCCTTTGGGCTGGAACCTACTCCCCAACTTCATATGAGTTGGCAGGCTGCTGATCCTGGAATCCTGTCCCCTCTTCACAGAGCCCAAACTAATCTAATCAAACCTAACTTCTGAGTAGAAACATCCAAAGGTAAAAGGCATTTAAAGTTGGATTATCCTAAAGAGACTATACTAAGTTCTGTTATACTAGGATCCCTAAGCTTCCTTGTATCTTTCCTATCTGAGGCCTGTTATTAAACTCTCCTTCCTACTGCGTGATCCTTATTACCCTCCAATACATTCACTTGTTCACTTACTTTAGCAGAAGTCAATCTCTGTTGCTTGCAATCAGTGGATACACTGTTATTCTTCAATTCAATAAATCCTCTCCATAATAATATAATGACTCGACCTAAAATTTGTTGAATGCCCACCATGTGCCAGCAATTGTATTATTAAAAGCTTTATATGTGCTATCTCTCTAATATTCACAATAATCCTAAAAACGGGGGTTTGTTATCCTCCTTTATAGAAGAAATATCACCTCATTTTCTGTGAAGTCTTTCAAGTTCCTCAAAGTTTGCTGCTTTTTGCCTTCACATGGTTTTTAATATTTCCACCAGGAAGACTAACTACAATAGTTATTTTAATAAACTGTTTATAGTCTGCACCTCCACTCCCCCACTGCATTAGACTATGAGCTCCTTGAGGGCAAAGATGACACACTGCTCAGCACATGTAAAATGAATCAGTATATTATTTCCTGCCATAATTATCTCTTGTAATATGGATGCCCACGCATTTTTACAAATTTCAAGAAAGCTATCTGAGTACAAGGATTTGCGAAAGGTTGAACAAATTTGTGAATATGCTGCTGCTGTCTTTATGGTTTTCAGACACAACTGCAGCCTGAGGAGGCCCAACGCCTGTCCTTGTAGTCTGTCCTCACATGGTTTCTAAAACTCCACAAACCAATCTCTTTCATGAAATAAGTTTCAAGACCACATTTAGTTCCAGTACTACCATCCAATATAGATTTGGAGTCAAAAGACTTATACAGAAGTATGAGTATGAAGTAAAAAGGAGTGCTTCTGACTGAACAGAGAAAGAACTTTGAGATTGCAAAGATAAGAAAACACAAAATGGACAAGTGAGTATTTCTTGGTCACTGGTCTCTCTAACAAGGCAACTAACTCTTTGAAGTGAATAGGTTAAACATTAACAGACTTTTGATCCTTGCCTGCTCTATAACAAATGCTATGGAAAAATAATTGGGAAATTTTCTAAGAAGTGCCTTTCTGTTCATATTTCTAAGTTTAAGAAAGGGCTATGCCCTGCTAACAAGTGCCAGTGCACGAAAGTTTTGGTCAGGCTTTGGTTTTCTGTTGTTAAATACAAGATTTGGAAAGTGAAAACAGTTTATTAGTGGTCACCAATCGCCAATAATCAAGGTAGGACCAATTAGTAAGACAATTAAGTATAAGCAAAGGCTAATGCCATTCATACCTACTAGAATGCCTATAATTTTTTTAAAGGAAAATAAATATTGGCGAGGATGTAGAAAAAAAATGGAATCCTCATGCATTGGCTGAAGAAAATATAAAATGGTATAGCTGCTGTGGAAAATAGTTTGGTGATTTCTCAAAAGGTTAAACATAGATCTACTCTCTGATTGTTCCAGAAATTCCACTCATAAGTATATATACAAAGAATTGATGAGAGGGAAACATTGATCAGCTGCCTCCTGCACACCCCCTACTGGGGATGTGCCCGCAACCAAGATACATGCCCTTGACCAGAATCGAACCTGGGACCCTTCAGTCCTCAGGCCAATGCTCTATCCACTGAGCCAAACTGGCCACGGCTATATACAAAGAATTGAAAGCTGAGACTGAAACAGGTATTTATACATCAATGTTCATAACAGAATCATTTACAATAGCCAAAAGGTAGAAACAACCTAAATGTTCATGAGTAAACAAAATGTGGTAAACATATACAATAAAAAAATTATCCAACCATAAAAATGAATGAATTTCAGATGGACCCTGAAAATATTATGCTTAGAGAAATGTCAGACACAGAAGGACAAATATTGTGATTCCAATTATTAGTGGTACCTAGAATAGGCAAATTCATAGAGACAAAGTAGAGGAGAGGCTATTGGGACTGGAGAGAGTGAAATGGCGGAGTTATTTAATGGGTACAAAGTTTTTGTTAGGAATGATAAAAAAGTTTTGGGGATAGACAGTGGTGATGGTTACATAACATTGTGACTGTATTTAATACCACCAAAATTGTACACCTATAAATGATTAAAATAAATATTACATGTATTTTACCACAATAAAAGAAAATTCTAATCATAAATGGATCTTCTTCCACAAGTATTTCAATCTGTGACTTAACCATGTGCCTGGTATATATCAATATATTAAAGCCTCTCTTATGATACTTACCTTATCTCAGCAGTAGTATTATGAAGTAATTTTTGTTCCTTGCTAGACATGGCTTTGTACATGTTCAATAAGTATATATTGAGTACCTACTATTCTATAGGTATTGTGGTACATGCTGGAAGTGAAAGATGAATAATACACAGTAGCTAGCCCTAACTGGTTTGGCTCAAGGGAGAGAGTGTCAGCCTACAGATTCTGGTCAAGGACATGTACCTTGCTTGCGGGTACATATTCAGTAGGGAGTGTGCAGGAAGCAGCTGATCAATGTTTCTCTCTCATAGATGTTTCTAACTCTCTATCCCTCTCCCTTCCACTCTGTATAAATTCAATAAAATGTATTTTAAAAAAACAAAAACAAAACCACACACAGTACCTGTCCTCAAGAAGTTTTGAATCTCATGTGAAAGACACACTACATCCAAATGATTAAAACACTTACACACTCTATGTAAAAAATAATAATGGTGAGCCCTAGCTGGTTTGGCTCTGCGGATAAACTGCCAGCCATGGACTTAAGAGTCCCGAGTTCAATTCCGGTCAAGGGCATAAGCTTTGGTTGCAGGCTCAATCCCCAGCCCAGGTTGGGGTGCATGCAGGAGGCAACCAATTGATGTGTCTCACTCACATCGATGTTTCTTTCTCTGTCTCTCCCCTTTCCTACCTCTCTCTCGAAAGTCAATGAAAAAAAAAAAAAAATATATATATATATATATATATATATATATATCCCCAGATGAGGATTAACAGAAAGAAGAAAAAAAAATGGCAATGATCAGTCTGGGCTGAAAGGCTTCAGGGATGAGGCAACACTTATTATACTGGGTATTAAATGGTAAACAGGAATTAGAACTTTTTAAATAGAAAGAATGGTATGTACAAGCCACAGAGGGGTACACAACATAGAATTTTCGGAGGAAAATTTGTACATAACCAAGAGCTCATGATTGGAAGAAGCAAAGGTAGAGCTGGAAAGGCAGTTTGTGTTTAATTGTAAATGGCTTAAATATCACATGAAGGAGTCCTGTGGCTCAGTTGGTTGGACTTTTGTCCTGTATATAGAAAAGGTTCGATTCCCAGTCAGGGCACAGGCCTAGGTTGTGTAGGGGTGTCTATGAGAGGCAACTGATTGATTATCTCTCTCCACCTAAAAAGCTGCATACAGGAAAGACAAAGAATCCTATGTACAGGGAAGTTACATGGACATATGTATTTCAAAAACACAGATGCAGGAATACCAGAAGAGGCTGCTGCCATGGTTCAGGTGGGAGTTGGTAAGAGATTAAATTAATATAAGTGGCAAGAGAAATAAAAAGGAAGAAATTCTGCCGAAACCGGTTTGGCTCAGTAGATAAAGCGTTAGCCTGTGGACTAAAAGGTCCCAGGTTTGATTCTGGTCAAGGGCATGTACCTGGATTGCAGGCACATCCCCAGTACGGGGTGTGCAGGAGGCAGCTGATCGATGGTTCTCTCTCATCGATGTTTCTAACTCTCTATCCCTCTCCTTTCCTCTCTGTAAAAAAATCAATAAAAAATATATTTAAAAAAAGAAATGCTTTCAAGAGAAACGTCTACAGCAGATCAACAGGATCTGATTATAAAGTGACTGTGGAAGAGAAAAGGTAAGGAAGGCTGTGACCGGCACAAGATCAGACCTCACTGAATGTTAACTGAAGAAACAATGCAAGTTACATGTAATCATAAGCTGATGACTTTGCAACCATGGAGTACTAAGCGTAGAAAACCAGTCTTTTAGGGTTTTAGCAATCACTGTGCCCTTACTGTCTCCTACGTTGTGGTAATGGAAAATCTTACTTGGATAAGATGTAATATGAACAAGATGTATATTTAGATTGAGACCAGTAGGCGTCACCAATGGGGCTTGAGTACAGTGCACCAGGGACTAGGAGACTGGGCCCCTTTCTCCTTGGACGTCTGCATTCTGCCGGTAGCCATAAGATCTGACTACTGTCAGCAAGAGGACACTGACACACCTTAGCTTTCCAGAGACACTTGCAGGCTCCCAATGGCACCCTGGATCTCATGATTACATTTATGAGTACAGAAAAGCTGCAGGCACAACTTGTTTGCTTAATCATTTTTTTTTTTTCTATTAAATTTAGGCAGACTGGGGACAGTGGAAAATTACAGGATGTGTGTTCACCATCAATATCAGGCATTTCAAATGCATAAATATACAAGCCAAACAGCTGAAAACAGATAATTAACAAGTTACTGAGTTCTTTGATAATGGAGCCTGGGCACTGTCACCTGTCCTGGGTGCTGTGGATCCCAACAACTTTAGAAGCAACACCGAACTTAATGACCCACAGCCAGAATGCTCTCCCACTCAGCAATTCCAAGATATATATCATGTTGCATGGACAGCAAATTTTTTTCAGAGAATCCAAAACCTAGCCCATTCTAATCTTGAGATTCCTACCCCTTTCATCAAATAGTCCTCCCCCTCCCTCTCTCCCTCCCTCTCTCCCTCCCTCCCTCCCTCCCTCCCTCCCTCCCTCCCTCCCCCCCCCTCCCTCTCTCTCTCTCTCTCTCTCTCTCTCTCTCTCTCTCTCTCTCCCCCCCCCCCCAATAATGGGGGAAAAGAGATGGGCTAACCTAACAAACTGAGTCCCACGTTACATGGTGACTTCAGTTGGGCAGAGAAAGGCAGACTAAAGTCTAAGCCCTAAGCGATGAACTGGACGTTCCCATTGTTCTTCATGTGTTGTAGAAAGCTTGTCTTTCACTGTCGTTTCCTTACTTCCTACTGTTCAGAACTGTACAATTTCCAAAATACTGACCCTGTGGTAATCTGAGAGAGTCTGTTTTCTATGTAGAGATGAAGAAACAAAGGCTCAGAAAGGTCAGGGGACTCTCTCAAATATCACTCAGCTCATAGATGGTTGAGATTTTCACAGAAACAAGGTCTTCTGATTCCTAGGCCAACAATCTTTATTTTAAAGCTCAAACAGAATTGCCATGCAGTTGATAGCTTACAGAAGCCTGCAGAAATATTCTGAGAATGGCTGAGCCAGGATTCTGGATGGGAGAAATATGAGCACTCCTCCTGAGTAATGAGAAGGCCAAGAGTAAGACAAGGAGTAACCTTCAGATACTACTTGAAAGTGAAATGGACACTTGACCTTATGAGCTCTGAAAATGGCCCCATCTCAATAGGATAATTTTTTTGGTCCTTTTTATTTCCCCCCACTAAAATGTTAAAGGTAAACATTTTATCCAAAAAGAAAACCTTGATTAGAATGGTATCTGTTAAAGAGATGATCTCTCTGGTGATCTGTACTCAATTTCTGCTTGGACCTAAGAAATGCTCTGAATTCTGCCGAAACCGGTTTGGCTCAGTGGTAGAGCGTCGGTCTGCGGACTGAAGGGTCCCAGGTTCGATTCCGGTCAGGAGCATGTACATTGGTTGCGGGTACATCCCTGGTGGGGAGTGTGCAGGAGGCAGCTGGTTGATGTTTTTCTCTCGTCGACGTTTCTAGCTCTCTATCCCTCTCCTTTCCTCTTTGTAAAAATCAATAAAATATATTAAAAAAAAGAAAAGAAAAGAAAAGAAAAGAAATGCTCTGAAATCTAAGTAAATTCTGGACCCAAAACGCCATTTCCCTACCTTGTGACTCTGAAAAGGCAAATCTCTGAGTCTCAGCTTTTCCATGAAAACTGTAAAATTACCTTTCCTTTTTATAATGTCATATGAGATAAAAATACTCAAAAATAATGATAAAATTAATAGCAGCAAGCATCTAGCCTTCGAGCACTGTTCAGAATCTCAAATGTGATAACTCATTAAACCTCCACAATGCTGTAAAGTGAGGTGGGCTCTATAGCTATCCCTATTTTACAGAGAGGAAACAAAGAACAGAAATGAAGGACCTTGCCCAAGGTCACATGATTGGGGTGAATCTAAGCCCCCAAAGTCTGGCTTCAGTGCCTAAATACTCTCAATCACTATAATGCTGCCTTGGAAAGGAGTTTACAAACCCGACCCACTCCTCCACATGAGAAGCAGGCATGGGGCTGCCTAGTCCCCTATACCATCCTGCCATCACTCTCAGCCCTGCTCTGGGCCAGCTTCTCTAGGAAGTCTGTAGAAACAAACAAACAAACAAATGAAAAAGAACCAAGTAAATTCATATCTTATTTCTTCATCTATTTAGTTTAAAACTTAACCTAGGAGAGAGTCAACTTAATTTCTCTTCTTGGCATAAATTAGAATATAATCCCTGTAAGATCATTTATCTCTGGTGTATTCTCTATCAACAGCATTTAGGGATTAGCAGGATCCTTAAATAAATGAATGAGTGAACTAATCCTTAATAGAGCTATACAAATTTTTTTCTTTCTTTTAATATTTCAAGAAAAATGATTTTAAATATAATAATGTTACACAGGAGTGGTGAAAGTGGGCATCCCTGTCTTGTTCTGTTCTTAAGGGAAATGGTTTTAGTTTTAGTTTTTGCCCATTGAGTATAATGTTGGCTGTAGGTTTGTCATATATGGTCTTTATCATGTTGAGATATGCTTTCTGTATTCCCATTTTGCTGAGAGTTTTGTCAAAAATGGGTGTTGGGCCGGCACCGGTTTGGCTCAGTGGTAGAGCATCGGTTTGCGGACTGAAAGGTCCCGGGTTCGATTCCGGTCAAGGGCGTGTACCTTGGTTGCGGGCACATCCCCAGTAGGGAGTGTGCTAGAGGCAGATGGTCGATGATTCTCCCTCATCGATGTTTCTAACTCTCTATCCCTCTCTCTTCCTCTCTGTGAAAAATCAATAAAATATATATTTTTAAAAATGGGTGTTGGATTTTGTTGAATGCTTTTTCTGCATCTATTGATATGCTCATGTGATATTAGTTTTTCAATTTATGTGATGTATCATACTTATTGATTTGCAAATATTATACTAGCTTTGCATCCCTGGATTAAATCCTACTTTGTCATGGTGTATGATCTTTTCAATATATTGCTGGATGCGATTTGCTAATATTTTGTTGAGGATTTTAGCATCTAGGTCATCAGGGATATTGGCTTGTAATTCTCTTTCTTTATAGTGTCTTTATCTGGTTTTGGAATTAGGATAATGCTGGCCTCATAAAAAGAGTTTGGAAGTGTTCCTTCCTCTTGAATTTTCTGAAATACTTTGAGGAGTATAGATGTTAGTTCTTCTTTGAACGTTTGGTAAAACTCCCCTGTGAAGCTGTTCGGACCTGGGCTTTTGTTCGATGGGAGTTGTTTTTTTTTTTTAATTACTGCTTCATATCATCAGTTGTTATTGGCCAATTCTAGTGGGTTTTTTTTATTCTTCCTGATTTAGTTTTGGGAGATTGTATTTTTCTGTGAATTTGTCTATTTCATCCACATTGTCCAGCTTCTTCACATTTAGTTGTTCATAGTACTTTCTTACAATTCTTTGTATTTCTGTGGTGTCAGTGGTTACTCCTTCATTTCTGATTTTATTTATTTGGGTCTTCTCTGTTTCTTGATGAGTCTGGCTAATGGTTTATCAATTTTGTTTATCCTTTCAAAGAAACCAACTCTTGGTTTCACTGATTTTATATATATATATACACACACACACACACACACATATATATTTAGTCTCTATGTTATGAGCTATACAAATTAATAATGCTACCAGACCTGTGGGGAGAGAAAAAATCAATAATGCCTCCATCATTCAACAAATGAATATCAGTGTTACACATGCACCAAGCACTGTTCTAGGAGCTGAGGTCTCAGAAGTAAACCAAAGATATCCTGATCTCCAGGAGCCTACATTCTAGGAAAGGGAGGAAGGGACACAATAAGCAAAATAAAATATATAGACTGTTAGGTGATAATTTAGTACAATCACCGTAACCCTGTCACTCAAGGTCCTTAGATAAGAACTGGCCAGGGCTATGGAGTACAGACGGGAGGGAGAGGGTAGGTTGGGAACTAGGAGAAACTGCTCAAGGACAGAACCAAGGACACATGATGGAAGATTGGCTATAAACTCCTGGAGGACAAGGCCATGTTTTGGTCTCATCTGTATCCCAAGCACAGTGCATGACACATAGCAGGCACTGAGAACACTTCATGACAATGTACAGCCTCTGGGGACTATGAGAGACAGTGAGAAGCTTCATGTTTACACACACACCACTCTGCTCAGCACCACCATGCTGGATAAGAGGCTCAAGATCAAGGGGATAGTTGAGGAAAATTAATCAAGAAAGTATTATTCAAAATATGCTTTACCAAAATACCTAGCACAGATGTCTCAATACCTATGTCAATTTTTAATTTATTTTTATTTGAGAAATATTGACTTGTCATTCTATTTATTTATGCATTCATTGGTTAATTCTTATATGTGCTCTGACCAGGGATCGAACCTGAAACCTTGGTGTATTGGGATAATGCTCTAACCAACTGAGCTACCTGGCCAGGGCTAGGTGAATTTTTTAATTGAATTTATTGGAGTTACATGGTAAATAGGTTTCAAGTGTATAGTTCTATAGTACATCATCTGTATACTGTATTGTGTAAAGTCTAGTCTCCTTCCATCATCACTTATTCCTCTTCTACCTGCCCGCTACCCTCCTTTCCCTCTGGTAATCCCCATACTGTTTGTTGTCTGTGTCTATGAGTCCTATGTCAATTTTTGAAGAATTATCTTTACATCATTCTACTCTTCCCTTGAAGCCCCTTGTAATACAAAAAAAATACTTGTTAAATCAAATCAAGAAGCATTTTCTATGTACCTACAATATGTCTTACTTTGTGCTGGGCCCTGAGGATGCCTGCGATGCTTACACTTAAGAAATGTCTTGCCATACTGGTAGAATAAGACACAAATATAAAATTTGGAATAGTTCAGAAAGATTTTAGGAGGGAGTTAGCAGAATGTGGACAGATAGAGATTGGAAGAAAAGTTCTGCAAGCAGAAATATATTAAAATGATGGTGAATAACAGAGAGCCTTGAAGACAGGTAAAGGGTATGGTGCACACCTAACAGTCACAAGGAGCCATTGTGGGTTTCTGTGTGATGAGTATATGACATAGTAGTGTTTAGAAAGATGAGCCAGGCTGTTGAATGATTTGCAGGATGGATCTGAGATAATGAATGTTGAGATGCAGGGGGAAAAGAGAAGTACCTGACAGTGTTTAGATGAGACTGGGTCGGTGCAACAGTAAGACAATCAAGTCCTGCTACCGTGTTTCCCCGAAAATAAGATATCCTCCGAAAATAAGCCTTAGCGCATGGAAAGATAAGACATCCCCTGAAAATAAGACCTAGCGCAACTTTGGGAGAAAAAATTAATACAAGACACTGTCTTATTTTTGGGGAATCAGAGTAGTTGCTGATTTAAAGAAGGATTCCTTGTAGTTTCTCCTGCTCCTTTGAGGACCAAATATGTTACATTCAGAAAAGATCAGTTAAACAGATAGTAATGGACATGGAAAAAGAAGTCCTTCCTTACTTCAGTTCTAACCAATGCCACAGGGTCATTCACCCAGCATTTTAGTGAAACAACAGGGATGAGGGGTATTACAGCTGTCTCACCAATGGATTGAGAAATACAGCACATCAGGGCAGCTACAATCAATATCTGGCTCTACTGTATTCTATAATATAATAGGTCTGACCCCTTAGCTTCCAGAACTGTTTCTCGTATCCATCCAGATCTCAGCAGAGTCACTGCCCTCTGGCAGTGCCCAGTGAGGGGTTGAACCCACAGGAGAAAGGAGCAAACAGCTGCCTATTTTGTGGTAGGACAGAGAATGAGGAGCATCACCTCAAAAGCTCCTCACCCTCACCGTGCTACTAAAATCACTCCTTTTTCTGAATACATGATTTTACAGAAAGCTTTTATTAAAGTGCAAATGAGACCATTAAACCATTATCCTATTGTCATCCATTAACAATTTAGCATAAGTTAGTTTATCAGGTAAGGTAGCAATAGAGACTAATTCTAGAAAATGTGCTTAGGAATAGCTCTGAGTTCATTCACTCATTCACAACATTTGATGAAGGCCTATTATATACTAAGCACTTTGCTAGACACTGAATCTGATCTTAAGGAAAAAAAAGATCAGAAAAATTCTGCGAGACAGAAAGACAAATAGAGGATATATATATATTATAGTAGCTCTAGGAAATGGCAAAAGTGATAGTATGATGTAATGAAAAAGCAACAGAATGAATCAGCAGAGAGTTTAGCCTCTGCTCTGCTACTAATATGTCACACTGAACAAGCCATTTTTCTTGTCAGGACTAAGTGTCCTCAATTGGAAAGAGTTAAATTAGCATTATCATTATGGCTTATCATTGTGGCTTCAAGCTTCTAGGAAATTGCAGGCCACTGAAGTGGCACAAAATACAAACTTCAGCTGCTTTGCAATTCTGATCAGCTAGGTCTGCAGCCCTGACTGGGCCTGCCTGCCATCAGCCAGAGCTGCCTGGATTTCCATTATATAATACAGTCCCATGGATCATCACCAGAAGGATTCTGACATCCATATCCACCCACTGCTTCTCACCAGACAACTCTAGCATGTTCTAAACCTCACATCTGACCCCAAACCATTCTAGTCTCTACTGGGCCTTTGAGCTGAGGATATTAGAGATGTAGCTAGTTATTCCAGGGCAAAAGAGGCTTGGAGAACAAGTAGGAAGTCTAGAAAATTTGCTATTTACTTTTGTAAATTCTATCATTGGTTGGAAAACTCTTATCTTACAGATTTTTTTCCAAGCTGGAAGGGCCCTTAGAAATAACATGGTCTAGCTCTTCACCTGAGTCTGCTGTTGAATAATGGAACCAAGTCACCAGAAGAGCAGGTGAAGGCCTATTATATATCTGATGAAGGCCTATTATATACTAAGTAGGGACTCTTCTGGCTCCAAGACTAGTAAGTGGTTTTGCAGCTCTCTCATTCCCTCCTTCTCCTCTAGATGTAGGCTCTTCCTTTAGCAGGTGACGGCCTGGGACCCAAAGCACAACAGACAATAAACATTTTCTGTCTTTAAAAGAGAAGCGGTGTGGCCATAAATACATACATTTACCCAAAATACTAAATACAATAGAGTTCACTTGATATCTGAGCATCTCAGCAACAGGGCACAGGACATGGATGAAAAGCAGCAGCGTGGGAGACACTTAGAAGGCCACTCACTGGGCACTTAATGAGAATCGTCTCCTACTTCCCCCATCACCAGGCACAAACCACAAGCTTGCCGATTCTTAACCCCAATAGCTGAACTACTCAAGGCCCAGAAAAGGGGCAACACACACAGTTTACACCTTTTATTATTCTGATAGAAATTTCTCTCCTGGGAGCAGAAAGGGGTCAAAAGTCCAAAACAAAAAATATATATCTTTATAAGTCAGAGCAAAGAAGCATTAAAGCAGTTATTAAAAAAAAAAAATAGTCTCAGTGAACAGAGCAGAGTAGGAGGTGTTAGAAAACTCACTCCAAGTAATTTATTCGCTGGGAACCACAAAGGGCTTTCCCAAGAACAGCAAAAACACCATTAATTTCCCCAGTACCCTCCTTTCAAAGGGCTCCAAACACTTCACACATATCGTTTTAAATTGTCCTCAAAGGCTCCAAAATAAGGGGTTACTATTTCCCCAGGTTCAGATGGAGAAACTAAAACATTCATGCCTGCCCTGCTTTGTCCAAGTCATCCTAACAGATTTGGCCAACATCGACTGAGTGCCCGCTATGCCTATGACCCATGATGGGCAGAGCAGGAGGTACAAAGATGAAAGGTGTCATTTCTGTCCTCCAGAAAGTCAGAAAGAATTCAGGGGGCCTGACAGATGTATACATGAATCTTCTTGAAATAAGGCAGCCTATGTGAAGTGCTATAGAAAAGGTCCAAATACAGTGCCCATGTTATCAAATGCTCAAAATGTGCCAACCAATGTGCTAAATCTTTTACTAGCATCACATTAAGTCAGACACTATGTGTGGCCTATCTTACAAAGGAAGGAATGGAGACAATGAGAGGTGAAGCGACTTGCCCAGGATCTCAAGGCCAACTGTGAAAGAGCAGGGATTAGAACTCAGATCCACCTGGCTCCAAAGGCCATGTGAGAGAAAATAACTTGGGAAACCAAGTGCTGGCCTTTGGACAGTTTAGTATGAAGTATTCACCTCCTATGGACAGAACACAGGAGCCCTCACTAAATTTGGGGGGAATGCTCTGTTTCCTGGCCCACAATTGCATATATATGGATATATGAGAGAATCTGGATTCTATATCATAGGGACTGACTGTTCTTATGGGTTCAAAATCCAAAGGTAAGTGTCTTCCAAAGGGAACAAAGCTCTCTTTGGGCAAAGAAGGGCTGAAAGGTCCTGGGCACTTCCTGTTCCATACTTCTGTGTATTACTATCTCACTAACACAGGCGACTTTGCTCCTATCAATGGATGAGTTAGTCAGTAGTCCGTTCACTCATTCATTATTTATATTCTACCTATTTCCAAAAAGTGGCTCAAATTGGCTTACAATAAAAGACATGTGGGAAGGCCAAAACAGCAAAATGTTTTAAAGCAGTCAGATCTGGACTTGTGACTTACTGTGCTGGCCACAGCCAAATCCTTTAACTTTTCTGCACCTCAGTTCTCCTCAGCTGCAAAATGGGGACACTCTCACCTCTATAATAGGGCAATTTGTAAGGATTCAATGAAATGGTGTCTGAGAGGTGCCTGGCACAGAGTTTGGCCCAGAGAAAAAGAAAAGAGTTAAGTAATAAAGTGTGTTTGAGAGAGAAAGAGGACAATGAGTAACTATATCAAAAGATCTAAATAAAGAAGCGCTGTACTTTCTGGCAGCAGGGAAGCAGGACTGTTATACGATTCTCACTGTTAAATAAAGGAAAGCATGTCAGTTCATCAGGACAGAGGAAGTTCTTAATTCCAAATGCAGAGAGACTCACGTGTCCATGAGTGAATGTGAACGTGCACACACACACACACACACACACAGGCCTCTACCGTTTTCTCTCCGACAGGAACGGGGACGGCTCTCCAGACCCCTGCTGCCCCTCTGACAACACCACTCTACTTCTGTGCGACGGAGCACTTCAACAGTTAAAACATTTTTGTGCCAATATTTTAAGAGTGCAGAAGGTTCCAAATTACATGTAAAATAAACAATGCCAGACTGTGAAAACTCTTGGCTGCAACGTTCTCTGATGTTAACAAGAGTTTCTTTATTACTGTAACCTTTCAGAAGTGAATAAAAATTATTTCTCTGCCCTAGTTTTGCCCTCCAGTAAAAGGGAAGAGAACAGTGACCATGGAAAGAGCTGTACAATGACCTCTCATGAAGGGTAGGAGGCTGGGAAGGGGGCAGTTTCAAACACAAAGCCTTCCATATATGTTTCTAGTCAAAGGTTAGAACTTTAGTTTGTGCTATGCTGATCATATTGTAAAGTTTTACGTTCCTAATATTTGTATGTAACTAAAATGCTTAGGGGGATGAGAGGGCATTTGTGAGAGCCCAAACTAAGCCAATGTTATGGAGAAAACCCAAATCTTGACCAGGGCTCTTTAATTATTCAGTGAACCTCTTTACTCAGAAATTTAGTCTGAAGTCCCCCTAAGAATCAGAGAAGAAAAAAGAAAAAAGAAAAAAGAATCAGAGAAGAAGTTCTACAGGTGGCCAGGACTTAGGGAAAATATGGACAGAATATAAGAGCCCTCACTTGTAGACCTTTAAGCCAATGAGTGTAAAGACTGGACAAACAGAAGAATCTCGAAATGGAGCTAGTAGGATAAAGATAGAGTCTGCTTTCATCACTGCAGAATAGAAGGGGGAAAGTCACCAAATGAAGACAAACATGCTTTGTCCTCTCATACCACTCTGCCTTTACCCACACTGTTTCTCTGCCAGGGATGCTCTGCTTGTCTAGCAAACACTTATCTGAAAGATACAAACCAAATGTCATCTACCCCAAGCCTTTCTCCTCTGGTCCTTCTCAGCAATCTTTAAATATCATAATCTGTAAATATTGTAGTCACCAGTTTACATGTGTCTTCTCCTACTAGATTTGGAAGTCAGGGACAGTATCGCCATCATCTTTGTATTTCTAGTGCCTAGAAGCTAGGCACAGAGTAGTAGCTGGAAGCTAGCAGGCCACAATAAAATGGATGGATAGATGGGTTAAAACCTTGTTTGTGTCTGAGAACAGAAATAAGACAGAGAATGATGAACTGCTAAATAAACAGAACACAAGCTCTGGGATTTAACACAAGGCTAGCTTTTCAAACTTTCACAAAGTTGCGGAATGTCAAGTCTGGAAGAGAATTTAGAAATCATCTAGCTCTCCTCCCCAGAGAGGCGAGGTGATCTGACTTACTCAAGCTCACCCAGAGAGCAGCTGGCTTGGCCAGAACTTCCATTATACCAAACCATACCTTTTCTTACTGTTGAAAATTTCAGGTATAAATATTTATTTGGTAACAAGATGAGAAATGTATTAAGACTACATACTAGTATTTTGAGAATGCTATTTCCTTATAAACAAATATACAATGGATATCACACTAGGAATTCAAATAAGTTAATATAAGATACAATATCTGAGTTGCTCAAAAAGCTAAACGTAAAATCGCTGTATGATCTAGCAATTCCACTCCTAGGTATATACCCTCCAAAATGGAAGCATATGTTCAGATAAAAACTTGTATGTGAATGTTCATAGCAACATTATTCATAAAAGCCAAAAATGAAAAGAACCCAAATGTATATTAATTGATGAATGAGTCATAAAATGTGGTATAACCCACACAAGACTATCTAAAAAAGTAATGAAGTATTCAAGGACAATAGGGGTGTGGGCATGAGTGGGGGGGGGGGATTGGAATGGGGGGTTGAGGACAAATATGTGATACCTTAATCAATAAAGAAATTTAAAAAAAAAGTACTGAAACATACAATACGGATAAATCTTGAACACATTATGCTAAGTGACAGGAAACAGACATTAAAGGCCACATATTATATGAAATGCCCAGAACAGTATATTCATAGAGACAGAAAGAGTAGTAGTTGCCAGGGATGGGGGGAGAGGGGGGCAGGGGGAAGGAGAGGAAAGGAGGGAAGATGGGAGTGACTGCTAATGAGCACAAAGTTGCTTTTTGAGGTGATGAAAATGTTTGAAATTAGATAGTGGTGATGATTGTATAACATTGCAAATTCACAAAAAAAGCACATTTAAAATGGTGAATTTTATGGTTTATGAATTATACCTCCATTTTTTTTAATGGAAAAAAAGATACAATCTCTGCCTTCTAGGAGCTAACAATTTAACTGAATCAGGACCAAAATACAGAGATACTAAAGAAGTCATTGGTTCAGTGTTATGTGACAAGTAGTGTTATGCAAGTCAGCAGAAGAAAGAAACTATAGTTAAAAATCTTAATGCTAATGCTAGAGCCATATTTTTTAGTAATGATATTTTCAAGCAACACAAAGCAGTGATTAAAAACACAGGCACTAGAGTCTGGCAGGTTTGGGCTCCAATCCAGAATGCCATATGTACTGTATAAGTCTGATTAAGTCACTTGACTGGTAGGCTAAATAGTTGTCTCCCAAAAGATATCTACATCCTAATTCCTGGAATATGTGAATATTACTTTACATGGCAGAAAAGGATTTCGCAGCTGTGATTAGATTAAGGATCTTCAGATGGGGAGTGTCCTGGATTATCCAGATGGGCCTAAATGTAATCCCATGTATGCAGTCTTATAAAAGGGAAGCAGAGGACACTTAGACCCAGACAGAAAAGGAGAAGGTAACATGACCCACAGAGGTAGAGCTTAGAGTGATGTGGCCACAAACCAAGGAATGCTAGCAGCCACCAGAAACTGGAAGAGGCAAGGAACAGATACTTCTCTACAGCCTCCAGGAGCACAAGCTCACTAACTCCTTGATTTCAGCTCAGTGAAACTGATTTTTAGCCTCCAAAACTCAGAGAATAAATTTCTGTTGTTTTAAGCCAATGAGTTTCTAGTAAATTGTTACAGCAACTGCAGAAAATTAATATACCAACTTCTCAGTCTTACTTTCTTCATCTGTAAAATGAGGGTGGAAATACTATCTATCTCATAGGTAAGACTGTTGTAAAATTCAAATGGTGCTGGTAAAGGGCACTCAGCTCTCCCAAAGCCAATTTCTCACGTCAGTTAAAAATGAAGCTCAGGCCTGGCCGGCATGGCTCAGTGGTAAAGCCTGACATGAGAACCGGAGATTACAATTTGATTCCTAATTGGGGCACATGCCCAGGTTTTGGGCTCAATCCCCAGTGTGGGGTGTGCAGGAGTCAGCCAATCAATGATTCTCTCTCATCATTGATGTTTCTCTCTCTTCCTCTCTGAAATCAATAAAAACATATATATATATATATATATATATATATATATATATATATATATACATATATATATATTTAAATGAAGCACAAACAAGAGCAGTGGCTCTCAAACAGAAGGATGTGTTAAAACAGAATGTTGGGTCACACTTCCAGAGTTTCTGATGAGTAGATCCAAGGTGGGACCATAAACTTGCATTTTTAACAAGTTCCTAAGTGATGCTAGAGCTGCTGATCTGCAACCACACTTTTCAAAATCTCTGGACTAGGTTATCTCCTTATGAATTATACCTCCATTTAAGGTATAAATTTAAGGTTATTTTAGGGTTTCTTTCCAGTTTTAATAGTCTAAGATCCTAAGGCACATCTAATAGATGGAGCAAATAATAAACACTGCTGTATCAGGCTGAAATAGTCTTCAACTAAGTTATCTGCCTAGGTAGAGAATGGCGGATGGGAGTATGACTAGGAGTACATGGTAAAGACTAGTTTTAACTTCTGAACTAAGCAGAATGAAAAATCTTAAGGAAAAGGAATGTGGGAATAGGAAGAGGCTGTCCCCTTATCCAACATGCTGGCCCCATTTTAATTTATCTTAATCCCACCTTTCTGCCTTTTCACCAGACCCCTTCCCCCGCATGCCCTCCTCTAGAAACACATCTAGGTGTCTCCTGAATTCATTTATTGGCTTTGCCGTGCACAGCATAATACCGCCTTTGTTAGTCTCCCAGCCCAGCCTCTCCAAGCACGGTGTTCAGTCTCGGTGTTCCTCTACTCTTAAAAAAACATAAGCAAGGAATCTCTGAAAAATAATTGTAAAATCAACTAAAGCAAATTCAGAGGATGTGGAGACATGCAGACTCTAAATGTTGGAAAAAGAAACAAATTCAGAACATTGTTAGCATTCTCAACTGTCTTTCACCCCTTTTAATCTCTATTAGTTCTGTTGAGTAGGAAACCTCTGCCGTATTGGATTAGAAATTCTGAATAAAAGGGGCCTCAGGTTTGGGGCTGCACTGAAGAAATGGAATGCTTCTAGACTCAAGAAAAGCTGTCTGCCCTAGCCGGCTTGGCTCAATAGACAGAGCGTTGGCCTACAGACTAAAGGATCCCGGGTTTGATTCCAGTCAAAGGCACATGCCCGGGTTGCAGGCTCGATCCCTAGTAGGGGGCATGCAGAAGACAGCTGATCAATGATTCTCTCTCATCAATGTTTCTCTCTCTCCTTCTCCCTTCCTCTTTGGAGGGAGGGAGGGAGGGAAAGAAAGAGACAGACACACAGAGAGAGACAGACAGAGAGAGAGAGAGAGAGAGAGACAGAGACAGAGAGAGACCGACCGACCGACCTATTATAGTTAACTCTCTGAGGGGAAAAATAGCAGCTTGCTTTAAAAAAAAGAAAAGAAAAGCTGTCCTCTTGGTCTTTGGAAGAAGCTGCCATGAGGGTGACTAGGGAAAGTGATCATGGTCCAGCAAAGTGGATCCTGGACCGGGAATAGGCATACAACTGAGTCCCTTCAGAATGAGAACCATTTAATGAAAGCATCTCTGAGACACCCAGTCCATCATTTTAAGGTTCATCTATTCTATAAAGTAGATTAAAAGTACAAATGACCAGAGAGCCAGGGAACCCAGGAGGCAGGACAGGGAGAGAAAAATAAATCGTTTTTTTGGCAGGGGTTGGGGTGGTGGTAGAGAGGTGTCAGCGAAATTGAATCTTGATATAAGATCAGTCATTAAGTCAGTATTTGGGAGACATGACTGGCCACACACTAAGAACAAAAACAAGTACCTATGTTCACCCAACAGGTGGGTGGCTACGTAAGGCACTCTTTTTAAGACACCAAGGATCCTAAGATGATATGATCTTATCCCATATAATGGTCATGACCTACACAAACCCATAATTACAGTATGTCTTATCTCAAAGTCTGTGAAAAATACTGCAAAAATACAGAGAAGGGAGAGGCCACATATAATGTACTGACATCACTGAGAGTGTTGGGGAAAGCTTCTTGGAGGAGGTACTATCCAGCTGTGTCTTATAGTGTCATGAGCAGAGGAGATAGGGGTTAAGTCCACTTTAGACAGAGAGAACAGCATAAACAAAGCCCAGAATCATAAAAGAGCATGGCATACTGTGACACCAGTGAAAATCTGGCATGAGTGGAACATGTATTTGAGTATGTGTGCAGGTACTCCCACATGAAAATTTGTGGGTGAAGTTTGTTGGAAATTAGAATAGAAAGGCAGGCTGGGGCCAAAATGTAAAGATTCCACCCCAACCCCAATTTTCACTTTTAAGAATTTCAAACAATTAAAAAAACAAAAACAAATATGTAAGAGTAATATAACAAGAACTTGTATGATCTTTTTATTTAAAATATATTTTATTGATTTTTTACAGAGAGGAAGAGAGTGGGATAGAGAGTTGGAAACATCGATGAGAAATATTGATCAGTTGTCTCCTACTGGGGATGTGCCCGCAACCAAGATACATGCCCTTGACAGGAACTGAACTTGGGACTTTTCAGTCCGCAGGCCGCTCTATCCACTGAGCCAAACCGGTTTCGGCAAGAACTTGTATAATCTTTAGATTCACAATTAATATTTTGTGACATTTGCTTTATATCTATCTACAGCTGACCCTTAAACATGTGGATTTGAACTTTGGGAGTCCATTCATATGCATATTTTTCAATAAATACTGTAACTGTATTTTCCCTTTCTTATGACTTTCTTAATAACATTTTCTTTTCTCTAGTTACTCCATTATAAAAATACAGTATACAATACATATAGCATACAAAATATGTGCTAATCAACTGTTTATGTTATCAGTAAGTCTTCCAGTCAGCAGTAAATTTTGGGGAAGTCAAAAGTTATATGTGGAATAGGGGGGTGGGGGCATAAATGGGGGACGGGGGTAATGGGGGAATAAGGACACATATGTAATACCTTAATCAATAGATTTTTTTAAAAAGTTATATGTGGATTTCTGATTGCACATTTTTGGGGGGTGAGGGGGAAGAGGAGTGGTCAGTGCCCCTAACATGTGCATTGTTCAATGATCAACTTTATATATACATACACATACACTTTTTTCTTTTACTAAATAATTTGAAGATACTTGCAGACAACAAAACATTCCACCTATGAATACTTCAGCATGTATCTTCTAAGAACAAGCACATTCTCCTACATAACTATGAAGGGTTCTTCTGAATGCCACTGCTAGGCAGTTTGGATTTTATCCTGTACGTGGTAAGAGCCCTCAGAGATTTCTAGACAGAAGAGGGACATACTCAGATATGGGATTTAGAAAGAAAACCTGTGGCAATTATATGGTGGGAGGATTCAATAAAGTTGGGAAAGTCCAAGAACTAGTCAAGAGACCATGTGCAGCAAGAGAGATGATGATTGACATGAAGTAATGGAACAGAGGAGAGAATAAGACCCAGAGATATCTTGGGGAAAATCTGACAGGTCAACTAGATGCAGAGGACGAGGCAGTAGATGAGGATGACTTTAAGAATTCTAGCTTGGGGGACTAGATTGATGGTGAAGACATCAGAAGTGAGACAGGACACTCAGGAAAACAGGTTCATGGAGCTATTTTTCCCTTTCTGCTGAGTGAGACTTATTTAGGAGAGGCATTAGTGACCCCTGGAAGGGGGGTATGGAAACTGGCTTTAGCTGTGTCCGATGCAACTAGCTCTAAGACATATTGTAACTACAGTACAAAAGATAATCAAGTGAAACAGGACCCCCAGATAGACTGGAGGCAAGAGATGTGTTGGCAAGAGGTAAACACCTCATCATTGCAGTAAATGCATGAAGAGTACTTAAGCAGAAATATTATAGAAAGGCAGTGCACTGAGGCAACCAGGGCCTTGAAAAATGGAATTACGTCTGTCTTTCTCCTACAGAAATTCCATGAGGTAAGCTGAGGATAAAAAGGGGGATCAAATACACTCGACTCCTTTAGTCAAGACGCATTTACTGAATCCTACTATGTACAAAGCTCATTTTTGTTATGGTAGGAATACAAAGACAGGCAAGTATGAATGACTTCACAAAACTCACAATCTGTAATTGAAGGTAAATATGACCATGAAAGAGACAAATTATCATGTGCATAGATAGGAGATTCATGCTTTATTTAATTTCAAATACAAAAAGGTTTATAAATTCTCTTTCAGGGACATTTCCTGAAATAGTGAATGCAGTATGGCGCTCAGAAGCCATTAGAATGGCACTCCGGTTATAAGCACCCAAGCATCCAATCAGTTGGAATACCATGTAAAGCAGCGATTGCCAACCTTTTGGACCTCACGGACCACCGGTTGGTGACTGCTCATCTAAAGCACATACTCTGCATACTGTTGCTACATCTTAAAGCCTGAGGGTATGAAACTTGTACAGGGAAAGGAATGAATCTATAGAGGAACATCTTCAGTTGGACACTGTTTAAATCCAGTAGGCAACTTCCAAATGGAATTGCTCTGCCTTCTAAGAATTTAGACTTCTCTCCTCTAATAAACAAGTACTCATTCCACAGCTTATCCTTCATCTTTAACACTTTTAAAAGGATTACTATATGAGAACAAACACATTCTTATTTAAAGATCTCAAGCCCAAGGGATTGCTATGTATTTACACTCTACCATTCATACTAGTGACCACAAAAACCATGTTGCATAGGAGTTAAATCATAAAGTGGTTCTTTTAAAACAATACCTTTGGTAGGGAGTTTTAATTCTGACCTAGAGATTCAAAGTCTAGCACAAGTTTTACCTCATGGTAAAACAGAGAAGTCTGATTGAAGACTTCTGTGGGAGGAGGGAGATGTAAGTAGAATTACAGAAGCCTGGAAGGAAATTTCCAAAACAACTAAAGTACTTGTAATTCTTATTTTTACCATGCTTTATAGATTTAAAGCCTTTGTTAGTTTAGGAGATTAAATACTTTATGTATAAATTGTGTGTGTTTTTTTAAATCAGGTAATTCCATAGGAAAGCTTTGAAAAAGAAACAGAGAAAATGAGGGTAGAGGAAACAATATCTCATTTATTTTTCCTCCAATGTTTAAGACCAACAGAGCAAATAAATGTCCTCCGATGTTCAGTGGATAGAGCATCGGCCTGTGCATGGAAGGGTCTCAGGTTCAATTCCTGGGCTGCAGATTCAATCCCCATGTGTGTCTCTCACTCCCCCTCCCTCCTTTCCAATTTTTCTAACGGAAAAAAATATCCTTGGGTGAGGATAAACAACAGTAATAACAACAAAAAGGATACCTCCCTCTCCCCCTTTTCCAATTCTTATTATAGGCTTCCAAAACTGTCTTCTTTCATGAAATACTTACTGGGCATGCATTCAGCCAAAGGACAACGATAGGCACTTTAGAAAATACAAAGAGGGATGTGTGTGAGCCTGTCTCCCCTGTCCCCAACTCACCTGGAAGGCAGTCAACATATGTGATGACAGTGGTACAAACAGAAGCAGGAAGAACCAGAAGAAGGGTACATATAAATCATTATGGTACTTTCAGCTACAGGAGTCTGGGATTGGCTTCCAGTTTGGGGTGGAAGGACGTGGAGGAGTGTTAGGGTAATGTAGGTTTATGTACCACATGAAGAAAGAAACAAGACAGGAAAAGCAAGGCATTTAGCTTGGCTGGAGCGAAGAGTATGTGAAACAAGGATGGGTTTGGATGTTCACTGAAACTTACTATGTGCCAGGCACATGTGCTAGAAGGTTTTACATATTTAAGGTTCCAGGAGAGCTAAGGGAAACGAGTTTGGAAAAGTAGCCTGGAGTACGATCACAGAGAACCTTGCAAAGCAAAATGCTGGTACTGAAAAGCAAAATCAAATTTTACAAAGGAGTCCAGTTCAACCCAAAGTTCCTCCACCTCTTCCTAGGACCTCTGCACCATCCATTCAAGCAGCTCTGCCACAGAGAGAGCAGGAGACTGTGAAATGACAGGAGGTTCATCATTATTCTGGAATGGTGCTAGCAAAATATCACCTGGAGTCCTGCTGAGGCAATTGGCATGCCGGGGACCACTGATAAGGATAAATTTGCACTTTCTTAACTATAGACCACTCCACCCTTTCCCCCCTAGTTAGTCTCCAGGACTTGGAAAGCTTTTAAACCTGCTCATTGTAAGCCACAAGGTGGAGATGTCTGGCAGGACAGAACTGAGAGGAAGTCATTTAGTCAGCCTAAGGTTACCATTAACACTTTGAGCCACTGCCTTGAGCTAATTTTTATGTTTGTTTTTTAAGTTTGGTTGAAATGTCACAAATGGAAAAATTAAGTAAAGCGCCCTGTTAGCCACAAGACTGGACACACCTGGCTGCAAACCCAGCAAAAGAAACTTACTTCATTAGTAGGAGAGGCAGAAAGTGAAATTTACATTTGAAATCTGCCTGCACCAGGAGAAAGAGCTGGGGCCAAAGGCGCTGTCTGTTTTTACAGCTGTGTCAAGTCTTAGTTCTCTGCTCTTACCAACACTCAGGAGTGAGGCAAGGACCCAAGGAAAAATGGTCTCCAACCTCTTCAGCTGCAACTCAGCTCACAAAGGTTTTTAAGAACCAGTTAATGAAATAAAACAAGACCAGATGAGGTGATATAATGAACTTTATTTCCACAGCTAATTTATATGTTTAAATCCTAAATAATGTGTTTTTTTTAAAGAACACCCTAAATTACTGATGTGATTTTTGTAACCTCAAATTTAACACTCACTTTTTATACCAGCTTCAATGAAGATATATGAGTCTGCCTCATTTTTCACAATAGTTGGGCTCCTAAAAAGCTGGTAAAAATAAAAAGTTTATCAATTATAATTTTCCCACCAAAGAAAGGCTGGAATTATAATTTCAAAGGAGTTTTTCATTAAAATTTCTGATTCATCATTAATTTGCCAGTGACTCTGTTGGTTCTCGATCTTCCCCACATCAATCCACTAAAGTAAAGTAATGGCCTCTAAGAATTCCATGGCACACAAAAAAATCACTACTGCATTGATCACTGTTATAAATTCTACTTAATAAAAAATAAATAAATAAATAAATAAATAAATAAATAAATAAATAAGATAAATTCTACTTAAATGAGTTTTCTTGAAAATGCATACCTGGGATGCCAAATAGCACAGATCTGCAAATTACTATCTTCAAATCATAGGTTTCAAAGCTGACAAGAAATTTGAAAATAATGTAGCCCACCACCATGATTTTTCTTTCTCTTTTTTAAATGAAAAACTGAAGCACAGAGGAGGAAAGACTTGCCAGTCAGGATCAGAACCAGACTAGACTCATTCCTTATTGCCTGCTACTTTTCTCCAGCTACATATCCCTAACTTTCCCATTTCTTTAGGTTGTACACACAGAAGACTGAAATCTCTACATACACACACACACACACACACACACACAATCATTCACAGCTTAGAAATGATTAATATTATTTCCTTGCCTGTATAAAGGGCGTCTGCTTATACCATGAAATTGAAAAGGAGGATCAAGTCAATTATAGTAGAAAAATAATAACAGTAATTCCACAATTCTTCCAAACTCTCTTATTTTTAAATCACCACCTTTTACTTATAGTCTTTGTAACCAAACTGGTGCATGGCATTTCCCTTCATGAAGGCGAATTTAAGGGTCTGTACTTGGGGAGCATAATGTATCATCTAAAACCATATTATTCAAAGTGTGCTTGCCCCTCTCTACCCTGCCCTACAAGTGGCACTGGCAGCACCAAGTTTTTTAGAAATGTACACTCTGGCCCTACCTCAAACCTACTGAATCAGAATTTGCATTCTAACAAGGTCCCCAGGTGAACTGTAAGAATGTTAAATCTGAGAAACACTGATCTAACACAATCTCTATAGGCAGCATTATATCTAGAACAATTCAGATAGTAAAAATGGCTGAATAGGGAGACCATCGAGCAGCTGAGACACCCCAATCGGCGCAAACACATGGATTCAAGGGAATTCTTCAATCACCCACGGAAAGGAGAGGTAAAAATGGCTGAATAAAATGAAAGGGAAAAAAAGAAGGAAAGAATACTTCCTACAGGACTATATGGATGTACACCTGGACCAGAAATTAAGGCAAATATGATTTCTCTGGTAAATAAGTGGATTTTAAAACAAAATTGCAGAGGCTGAAGTTTATTCATCCAATCTTAACTGTCTAAGTAAAAAAATTGAGGGTAAGACAAGTCTCTTGCCATTATAAAACATACAGTTAAACAGAAGGGACAGTATACAGTAATAAAGGAGACGATTCAAAATGTTGAATACCGAGATGTAGATATATATGGAGGTCCGAAAGAAAAATCCTGGAGAGGGGGCAACTAAAAGATTCCTGAGGTCCAGAATCAATAATCTATGGCTCATTAAGCTAAGGATAGGGACAAAGTGTGGCCCACAGTGCTCTAGTGGTCCAACTTCCAGCAGAGTTAATCAACAGAAAAACAGGCTAGCCAAAACCGGTTTGGCTCAGGGGATAGAGCATTGGTCTGCGGACTAAAAGATCCAGGGTTCAGCCGAGACCAGTTTGGCTCAATGGATAGAGCGTCGGCTTGGGGACTGAAGGGACCCGGGTTCGATTCTGGTCAAGGGCATGTACCTTGGTTGCGGCATATCCCCAGTGGGGGGTGTGCAAGAGGCAGCTGATCGATGACTCTCTCTCATTGATGTTTCTAGCTTTCTATCTCTCTCCCTTCCTCTCTGTACAAAATCAATAAAATATATTTAAAAAAAAAAAAGACCCAGGGTTCAATTCCGGTTAAGGGCATGCACATTGGTTGCAGGCACATCCCCAGTGGGGGGGATGCAGGAGGCAGCTGGCCGATGTTTCTCTCTCAATGATGTTTCTAGCTCTCTATCCTTCCTTTCTGTTAAAAAAAAAAAAAAAAAAATCAATAAAATATATTTTAAAAAAGAAAAAGAAAAGAAAAACAGGCTGATAGAAGAGTTACTGTATAACTGGCATGGCGGTCAGCCTACGCTTTAGGGTATTACTGGTCATTATTAGTGGGATGCTTTGAGACTAACACTCCCCTGTGTCCAACTGTGTGCTGCCACAGAGATGGGGAGTAAGTACGTAAGAATATGTGGAACACTCATCTGTATGAATACCTAAAAGGTGCTGCTGATCCTACACTGGGCAGCTAAGACAGCAGGAAGGCATGACAGGGAGAAAAATGAAAAAGGAACCAAACAGCACAATTACAATTTAATACTGGCTCCAAAACTAATGATGATGATGATGATGATGATGATGATGATGATGATGATAACAGCTAAAACTCTTGATATATATTCTCATCTTAGAATGAACAGACATGCCAATGGTCTGTCATCCCAGACAAAGGCAAATAAACATCAATAAAATATTCTAAAGGTAAGTAAACCCATGTCCACCGTGCTTTCTACACTTGATCTTAGCCAAGAAGAGAAATAATCCATTGTGCTTCCTGTACATGCAGCTCTTCTAGATATGAGAATTTGAAAATACTCTCAATCCAGACTCTCAATAGGCAACCATCATTTCTATAAGTAAGTCTCAAAGACTACAATTTTACATATATAGTAAGCACAGGAAACCATTAGGCAATAACATAGGAGTATGTGAAAATAATTATAATACATAAGAGTAAAATATGGGTAAATATGGCCCACCTAACACCCAGGCAGCATGGAAAAATCTCCAAAACATATTATTGAGTGAAAAAGAAAGTTGCATATATAAGTATACAGAGGATGATGTCATACATAATAAAATATATACACACAAAACCAATACTATGAATTTTTTATATATAAGATAGGAAAAAGTCTTTTTTTAAAAAACCATATTTTTATTGATTTCCAAGAGGAAGGGAAAAGGGGAGAGAGAGAGAGAGAGAGAGAGAGAGAGAGAGAGAGAGAGAGAGAGAGAGAAACATCAACAATGAGAGAGAATCACTGATCGGCTGCCTCCTCATGCCCCCAACTGGGGATCAAACCCGCAACCCAGGCATGTACCCTTGACCGGAATCAAACCTGGGACCTATCAGTATAGTCCGACACTATCTACTGAGCCAAACCAGCTAGGGTAGGAAAAAGCCTTAAAAGATAAATACCAAAGTAGAAACAGTGATTACTTTTTGAAAGGAGGTAACTGACCAGGATTGAGATTGATGATTAAAGAGATTTTAGTCTTAGTTAAAACATTTTGAATTTTGAAAACAATTATAAAGGTATACCATATCTAATATATATTACATAAAAAGGTCAAGATGCAAACAGTGTATATAGTATAAGCCATTTGTGTTATGTTAAAAGAATAAAAAACTAGAAAGATTCACATCAATTTTTTTTTTAAATATGTGATTTTAGAGAAAGAGAAAAAGGAGAACAGTGAGAGAGAGAGGGCAGGTGGGGGGGGAGAGAGAGAGAGAGAGAGAGACAGACAGACAGACAGACAGACATTGATGTGAGAGAAACATCAATCGGTTGCCTCCCATAGGCACCCTGACCATGGACCAAACCTGCAATCTGGGCATGTGCCCTGACTGGGAATCAAACCAGGACCCCTTGGTGCACGAGATAATATTCAACCAACAGAGCCATACTAGCCAGGGCAACACATCAATTTTAAACAATGATGACTTCTGGAAAGTTGGACTGGAGAAAAGACACTTGTTTTTTACATTAAATGTTTTTTACTGTTTGATTTTTATTCTATATATGACTTTAATAATACATCTATAAACGTTATCAACAGGGAGAACTTTGCTCTATAGTGAACAAAACCAAATTAATCCATTTTGTCACCCTCTCTGATGATTTTGCTTTAGACAGCCCCAACCTGGGAGGTAACAAAATGAGAAAAAAAACAAGGAACTACATCTATTATAACATGGTCTAGAGTGACACATAAAATTCACAAAATACACAAAAAGAGTATTATTTATTTAACCAACTATATTCTAATTATTTGTTTCATTTTTCTGTTGTCATCATTCTATTGTACATACATACACTAAGTGGCCAGATTATTATGATCTCTGAATGCATAATAATCTGGCCAATATGCAATAATAAAAGGCTAATATGCAAATTGTCCACTCGACCAGGAGTTCAACCAGCAGGCAGGCTGGCCAACCATGTCCCCTCCCCCTGGCCAGGCTGGCCAGACCCCACCCATGCGTGAATTCATGCATGAATACATACACACACACACACACACACACACACACACACACACACACACATGCACACACGCATGCACACATATATACTGAGTGGCCAGATTATGCATTCAGAGATCATAATAATCTGGCCACTCAGTGTATATGTCATATATTCTCCTTTTTCAGTTTAATTATTAAATGTACTAATGTACATTTTCAGTAGTACCTTGCCAAAGTGTTCTAGCTTGTTGGTGATAAACTGCCTATTTTTCCATTCCTGAGCACAGTGCAGGTCCATTGCCAGGGTCTTTTCATCCAAACTTAATCGGAGGAGGGCTGGTTCAAACATTGAACCAGTGTCAAAAGTGTAACATGCTTAAACTGGATTAATACTTGATTTACTCCCTTCACCAAATCCATCTCTCCTATCACCATGATTTGGGTTTAACAATTCCTCACAGAGGATGTCCTCACTGACAAGACATGATGATGTGTGCGAACATGTAAAGTATGTATGGCATGTCTGTCTCCATGGAGGCAAAGTGACTCTAGCTGAATTACTACTTGGCATTATTCAGCATTTCACAAAAGTCTACAAGCAAAGCCATTCTATAAACACAAAATGGGTTAAAGAATTAACTATAAGACTCAAAACCATAAAACTCTTAGAAGAAAACTTAGGCAGTAAAATCTCTGATATTTCTCTTACCAATATTTTTGCTAACATATCTCCTTGGACAGGAGAAATGAAAGAAAAATAAACAAATGGGATTATATCAAATGAAAAATTTTTTTGCACAGCAAAGGAAACCACCAAAATAAAAGATAACCCCTGAATAGGAGAAGATATTCAGCAATGATACATCCAATAAGGGGTTAATATCCAAAATTTAGAAACTCATATATAATAACACCACCAAAAAAATCCACAAATAATCCAATTAAAAAAATAGGCAGAGGACCCAAATAGACACTTCTCCAAAGAGGACATAACAGATGGCTAACAGATATATGAAAAGATGTTCAATGTCACTAAACATGTTATTTTATGAACATGTATGACTTTTATAATACATCTATAAACTTATTTTACTTCTCAATCTATAGGGAGAGCTCTGCTCTGTAATGAAAGAAACCATATTATATTAACCCATATACATTAAAATCATAATGAGATAGTACCTCACACCTGTCAAAATGGCTATCATCAATAAATCAACAAGCAACAACTATTGGTGAGGATATGGAGAAAAGTGAAACCTCATGCACTGTTGGTGGGAATGCAGATTGGTGCAGTCACTATGGAAAACAGTATGGAGGTTCCTCAAAAAATTAAAAATGGAACTGATTTATGACTCAGTGAATCCACTTCTGAAGAAACCCAAAACACTAATTCAAAAGAATATATGCAACCCTATGTTCACTGCATTATTTACAATAGCCAAAATAAGGAAGCAACTAAAGTGCCCCAAAATAGACAAATAGATTTTAAAAAAAAAAGGTGTGATAAACATATGCAAAGGGATATTAGGCAAAGATATAAAGAAAGAATGAAATTTTACCATTTGTGATTAAATGGATAGACCTAGAGGGATTGCGTTAAGTGAAATAAGTCAGACAGAAAAAGGCAAATAGCATATGATTCCATTTATGTGTGGAATCTAAATAACAAAATAAACAAAATAGAAACAGACTTATAGATACAGAGAACAGACTGATGGTTGCCAGAGGGGAAGGGGGTTGAGGGAATGGATGAAAATGGTGATGGAATTAAGAAGTACAAATTGTAATAAAGAACATTATAAACTGATGAACCAAAAGATAGATATAGAGACAGTAAAGCAACAAGCAGACTGTCAAATAACAGCGGGGAGGGGAGGGAGATTTGGGGGAGATAATAGATCAACCAAAGGACTTGTATACATGCATATAAGTACAACCAATGGACATAAAACTCTGGGGAGGGAGGGTATGTATGGGAGGAAAGGGGGGGGAAAAAATCAATAAAATATATTAAAAAAAAAAAAAGAAGTACAAATTGGTAGTAACAAAATAATCATGGGGATGTAAAGTATAGCATAGAAAATATAGTCAATAATATTGTAATAACTTTGTATAGTGCCAGGTGGGTACTTGAAATATCAGGGAGACCACTTTGAAAAGTGTATGATCGTCTACCACTATGTTGTACACTGGAAATTAATACAAAATAATATTGAATGTGAACCTGTAATTGAAAAATAAAATAGATAAAACTTCAACTCAATCCCTCATTGGAGTTTTTCAGGACCAGAATCTAAAGTACTCACTTACCCCCATGACTCTGCCACGCTGTTCAACATCTTCCCACATAAAATGAACTATGATACGACACATGTATTTCCCAGTCCGGCCTTCCTGCTTCATTCGGACTAGACACATCCTGTGTGGGAAGAAGAGATAAAGGGTCACTGGCTGTTTCCATTTTTCACATCACACATTTCCTCTGAAGGACAGTTCATCTGAGTGATTTCAGCAGAGCACAGAATAAAAAAACTAGAAATGATGGAGGCTGGGGGAAAGTCAATGGGGAAAAAAAGGAGATTATATGTACTACTATTTGTAATACTTTAAACAATAAAATAAAAATTTAAATATAATAATAAGAAACTTTTACTGAAGTTTAATATAGTCCCCTTCCTCCTTCTCCACCTCCCTTCCTCCTCCTCCTCCTCCTCTTCCACCCTTCCACTCTCTCTAAAAATCAATGGGAAAATATCCTCAGGTGAGGATTAACAAAACAAACAAAGAATATAAACAGGGTTATCAACTTCCAAGCTAGTTCCTCATCTCATTCTCATGACCATACTTATACCTATTTCTATTATCTTCCATTAGTTACTAAGCAGTTACAATAGGACAACTTTCCCAAAAGACAATTCCTGCTATAAATATGGAATATTCAGTTTAAACTGACAAAACTACGTCCATAAACAATTGATCCTGCCCATTAAAATCTACCAGCAATAGCCTGGCACAATGGAATGATCCCATCCTGTCTGCTTCAACATTTCTTTTAGTAACTAAGATGGAGAAAAGAAAACATACTTATCAAATTTACAGATGACAAGAAGCTGGGCAGGAAGACAAATATGCTGGATGACCCAACCATGAACCAAAAATACTTCAACAAGCTGTTTCAACTAGCTGAATCTAACAGAATGAATTTGAACAAGAATAAAGCTAAGTCCTGAATCTCGGCCTAACAGAACACCTGTAGCCCTGGCAAATGCTTTCAGTGGTTAGAGCACTGGCCCACACAGCAAAGGATTGCAGATGTGATTCCTGGTCAAGGGCACATGTGTGGGCTGCAGATTCAATCCCTGGCCCCAGTTGGGATGCCTACGGGAAGCTATCAATCAATGTCTCTCTCCTCTCCTCTCTTCTCTTCTCTTCTCTTCTCTTCTCTTCTCTTCTCTTCTCTTCTCTTCTCTCCTTCCTTCCTTCCTTCCTCTCTCTCACTCTCCCCCCCCTTCCACTCTCTCTAAAAATCAATGGAAAAAATATCCTCAGGTGAGGATTAACAAAAACAACAACAGCAAACAATTGTAAAGGTACAGAATAGGCAACTCATGCCTACCTATGTGTGAAAAAGTCTTACAGGCTTAATTAACAGTATATGTTTTAAGGGAATCAAGAGGAAGAGGAAATTGCTCCCCAAATTAATGCAATTTTAGATACAGTAATGGAAATATAGGATCTTCTTTTTTTTTTATAATATATTTTATTGGTTTTTTACAGAGAGGAAGGGAGAGGGATAGAGAGCTAGAAACATCGATGAGAGAGAAACATTGACCAGCTGCCTCTTGCACACCCCCTACCAGGGATGTGCCCACAACCAAGGTACATGTCCTTGCCCGGAATCGAACCTGGGACCTTTCAGTCCGTAGACCGACACTCTACCACTGAGCCAAAGCGGCTTCAGCGAAATATAGGATCTTCAATGCATAAAGTAAGATTTCCTATTCAGCACAGATTAGATTCTAATAGGAATACTGTCCATAGTTTTAAACATTACATATATATATTTAATATAATAATTTTATTAATTTCAGAGAGGAAGAAGAAGAAAGAGTTAGAAACATCAATGATGAGAGAGAATCATTAATCAGCTGCCTCCTGCATGCCCCCTACTGGGGATCGAACCTGCAACCCAGGCATGTGCCCCTGACCGGAATCAAACCCGGGAGCCTTCAGTCCACAGGCAGATGCTCGATCCACTGAGCAAACCAGCTAGGGCTGAACATTATATTTTTAAGAGACAAAAGGAAAAGATAAAGATCAAAAGATATTTAACCTGAAAAAAACAGGAGGGTTGTTTTAAATATTGCAGAACAGTAATTAGACTGCTTAAGAGTTAGAATCAGAAACAAGGAGAGGTTCACAGAAAGAGAAATAATTACTCAGCATTGAATTTTAAAAGCAAAACTTTCTAACAGGGGAGTTTCTAAATATTCAAATGATGGAATGAATAACCTCAAAAAATAGAGAACTACTGATTTTTGAAGAGTGAAGACATATTTTGTGAGAACTCAGCCATGTGACTACCTGATCTTTAATGTCCCTTCCAACCTTGGGAATTGCTGATGCTATAGTTCTAAAGTTGCACCTCTGAACGCAGTTTGTGCTTAAGAAATAACACTATGACAATAAAAACAAGTCACGGAAAAAGATTTGGCCACTTTATATGATATAGGGCATATTCTGAGGCAGAAACAAACTGGGGAAAGTTCAGTCCTTTTCATAAGATTTTTTTCTTAAAGCTAATCAAATCACTCATGTCAGCCTCTCACCTAAAAAGAGCTGTGTGTTTTGATGCTTGAGTGTCGTCAGAGGCCAATTCATCAACAGCAATAGTGAGGTAATGGAATTCTTCATTTATTTGAAAATTCTGTAGTTTGTTAATACACCTGCCCTCCGAGGTTTAAAAGGCACGGATTTTCTCAGACCATAAACTTACTAACTATATTAACATGGGGTGAAATGTTGTGTTTTTTTTTGTTTCAGAGTTGTTTGTTACAGATAATAGGTAGGCTCAAATGGTTATCTGGGAAGGAAAGGTCAAGCAAATCGAAGACACTTTCAAGATTGCTCACGGACAATTCACTCAATGAACATAAACTGAGTTCCTACTGTGTGAGGGAATATATATGGCCAGTGATGGCTAAAAAAAGCCCAGCCTCCAGAGAGCAGTTAGTCTCCCCAGGGAGACAAAAATCCACCATTTACACAAATAGTCCTAAAAGAGAATGTTCTAAGTATACTTTTGGCTGAGTGGGATCAGAGAAAGCTTCATGAAATATAGAACATTATACCTGGGACTTGGAAAGATGAGCTAAAGTTGGATAGGAAGACACAAAAAATAAATAAAGAGAATTTCCAGCAGATGGAACATTATGAGCAGAGCAATGGAAGAGCTCAACACATGTAAAGGAACAATGCTTTTGTGGTAGGGCAGGTATAGGAAACAGAAAAATGTGCCAGCAAGGTCATAAAAGGCTTTGAAAGCCATACTAAAAAAGTCTGGACTTTACTCAGTAGACAATGGAGAGCCAGGAAGAAGGAGTATAACATTAGCACCCTGGCACTGACATTAATATCAACAGAACTGGAAAAATGACAAATTTATGCTTACTTGAATAGAACTATGGTATTCAGAACAGTCTGATCCAGAAATATAAGCTCACATGTGCATCTGCCTTTTAAGAGCTATACAACCAGCAAAATTTGTTATAACCTATACCTATTTTTGCTGATACTAACAGTTTAGAAAACACAGTATGGATTCAAGCCTGCTAAATGAAAGGAGGGCAAATTCAAATTATTCCATAAACATTGTACCTGATTAGTTCCATAGATATAAAATACTTTCAAATATAATTTGAAACTTAATTGATGTAAAACACTTTCAAATATAAAGCTCTATGGCAAATTTCATCACATGTAAAATCAAAACAAAGAATCAGTCTTCTCATCAATAGGAAGTCTAATGAATATTCCCATCAGTTCAACGAGGAAAATAAGATTCTAATAATCCACAGGGCTGTCCATTTACCAGCACCATATTCAGCTAATTAAAAGCTAAACTAATTTTTTCCCTGAGTTTGTGAATCAAATTCTCTAGGTAGTTAAGGACAGAATGTACTCCTGTTGTGAAGAACTTCTATGTTTTCCTCTTCAAGGAAAAAGCACAGCACAAGGCTGGGCCCACAAATTAAGACAGTCAGATGCCTGGAATGTCCAGACCAAGCAGCCAAAGGTCAATTCTTAGGTCACCTGACCTTATAGCTTCACATTCAGTCTATTCTTTCTTTCTTCTTTCTTTCTTTCTTTCTTTCTTTCTTTCTTTCTTTCTTTCTTTCTTTCTTTCTTTCACATTCAGTCTATTCTTTTCCCTTCCTTCCTTCCTTCCTTCCTTCCTTCCTTCCTTCCTTCCTTCCTTCCTTCCTTCCCTCCTTTCTTTATACTTTATTGATCTTTTACAGAGAGGAAGGGAGAGGGATAGAGAGTTAGAAACATTAATGAGAGAGAGAAGCATCCATCAGCTGCCTCTGCACACCCACTACTGGGGATGTGCCTGCAGCCAACATACATGCCCTTGACTGGAATCAAACCTGGGACCCTTCAGTCCCCAGGCCGACACCTATCCAGTGAACCAAACCAACTAGGGCTCCTTTCTTTCTTTATTAACTGCTGTGAATAGGTAATTCTTGCACATGGTAACAGAAACTAAGTCTCCTTCCTGCCCACATCACCCAGCCATCCTCCTGTTCCTCTCCCTAAGGAACCATAGTCAGTAGTTTCTTAAGGAATCCTTCCACATATAACCCACCAACTTATATGAATATGTATTCTTTTCATATAAATGGTAGCCTCCTTTCCCCCCATTTCTCATAGTGATAGACTTTCTACACACTGTTCTTATGTTGAGAAAATACTTATCTTCTACAAACAGATGTAGGTGAAGAAATCTCAACTCTATCTCTGTTTCAACCACAAATACCAGTTACCCCAGTGAAACTGTTTTTTAGATCCCAGAGATAATAGATTTCCACTAATTGACTTAGCAATTGTTAGGGTAACATCTGATCTAGGCTGAATTCAACTTATCTGGCAATTTTCCCTATTCTAAAAATGACTAAAAAATAGAAAGAAAAAAATCCTTAATAGTAAAAATAAACAAGTGCTATAATTAACAGCTAACGCAATTATGCACCAGGCATTTTGCTGTGACAGAGAAGCATTATTTAATTTAATCCTTATAACAACTCTACAATACTGGTATTCTTCTTGTCTCCATCTTACAGATGAGGAAACTGAGTCTTAGAAAAGTAACTTGCCCGGAGTTACAAGCTTAGTAAGTATCAAAGGAGAGCCGAAACCGGTTTGGCTCAGTGGATAGAGCATCGGCCTGTGCACTGAAAGCTCCCAGGTTCGATTCCGGTCAAGGGCATGTACCTTGGTTGTGGGCACATCCCCAATAGGGGGTGTGCAAGAGGCAGCTGATCAATATTTCTCTCTCATCAGTGTTTCTAACTCTTTATCCCTCTCTTCCTCTCGGTAAAAAATCAATAAAATATATTAAATAAATAAATAAAATAATATATATATATATATATATATATATATATATATATATATATATTTAAAAGTATCAAAGGAGATCTAAATCCTGATCATCTGATCCCAGAGCTTTACCGTTTTTCTGCTTCATTTAATAACTAGAAGAAACCCTTCAGATTCCATTTACTCTGTTTTTCATTTAATCCTCACAAGGGCAGTGATTTAAGTTTAAGAACTAGCATCACATTAGAAATAGCATATCGGAAGGGGAAAAAAGACTGGCTAACTTGAGACAAGCATAATTACAACAACAAAAAGTAACTCCTGGCAGCCTAAAAGGAAAAAAAGAAAAATTTATTTAAAACAGACCCAAAAAATAGTACAACTCAGGTTGTACTATTAATACACTGAAGGTAAACCTACCCAGTGCAATTCAAAGAAGACAGCCTGCCAAAAACCAGTAGAAGTTATCAGGAATAACCCAGAAAATGTTAAAGTATGTTTAGAAAGTGAAAAAGAAAATGAAACAAATTCAAAATGGTAAATAAAAACAAAAAGGATTTGATGATCGCTCCTGGTATCCACTGCAAAACAAAACTTGTCGCAGGCTCTGACTAAACAACAATAATGTTTGATTCATTAAGTAAACTATTTTATAACAGGATTTAAAGAAAAGAACTAGATTTAAAGAAAAGAACAGAACAGCTCTACTCCAATTCACATCATGGATACATTTCTCATAATAAATGCTTAATTAAATGTTGAGACGTCAAATTACATTTTGCTACTGATTCAATTTCAAAATTTCAGAGCTGTTCTGGGAGGAAAAGGAGGAAGGGAGAACTTTCATGTTAAAATATAATAAAAATTGCCCTTGAGAATGCTAAATTTTTTTAATATATTTTATTGATTTTGTACAGAGACGAAGGGAGAGTGATAGAGTTAGAAACATCGATGAGAGAGAGTCATCGATCAGCTGCCTCTTGCACACCCCCTACTGGGGATATGCCCGCAACCAAGGTACATGCCCTTGACCGGAATTGAACCCAGGAGCTTTCAGTCCCCAAGCTGATGCTCTATCCATTGAGCCAAACCAGTTTTGGCGATAATGCTAAACTTTTAAAAGGGGCAATCATCTGTTCAGTTTTGCTGTGAACCTAAAACTGCTCTAAAAATATAGTCTATTTATAAAAATATTTTTAAAAAGAGACAATCTAGACTAGGACAAGAAAAATATTTTTAAAATATATTTTATTGATTTCAGAGAGTAAGAGAGAGAGAAGGAAAGAGAGATAGAAACATCAATGATGAGAGAGAGAATCATTGATCAGCTGCCTCCTGCATGCCCCACACTGGGGATCGAACCCACAACCCAGACATATGCCCTGACCAAGAATCGAACCATGATCTCCTAGTTCATAGGATGATGCTCAACCACTGAGCCATGCCAGCTAGATAGGACAACAAAAAATATTTTAAAATGAAAACTGAATATCTGGAAGAAGTATATTAAAATAATAAAAGACTGAAAGTTTAAAAACAGTATGAGTCCAGCTGGTATGGCATGGTGGCATGCAGGAGGCAGCTTATCAATGATACTCTCTCATGATGGATGTTTCTATCCCTCCCTCCCTCTCTCTGAAATAAACAAAAACGTATTTAAAGAACAAATCAAAATAGAAGGACAATCTGATAATTTAAAGGAATTATTGCATTAATTAACTTTGTCATTCACTTATCAAGTATTTATTAAGCACCTACTCTGAGTATAGATTTAATCTGTGCATGAACTATTATTCTCTGTCTAAGAACAATTCTAGTTGCCCTTCCAAGATTGATAATGTTCTTAACCCTAAAATTTATTATTGAGGTTTTAAGCTTCACATTACTATTCCTCCCTCTCAGTGACTCCAGTGGCTCATAAATAATACTGATCTCTTTTACATATAAGGAAAGCAAATAATCCTGCTAGCAAAGTAAAGAAAAAAAGGAGTGTTCAAGCCCTACTCTAATCTCTCCCTAATATCTCTAAAAGGCAAGCATAGAGATGAGAAAAGGAAAGAAAGACTCACTGATCAGGAAAATCAAAATATAAAGGGCTAAGATGTAAATTCTGCCTTGTGGCAAATAACTTATCAAGTCCTCTAATATGAGACTTGTCACTGTAAGATGCTTTTGCATTCACTGTATCTTTCAATCTACCTAACCATCTGTCTAGTATAAGTGTCTCGATTCAGAGAAGACAAAACTGATGCTCTAACAAGGTTGCACAGTGGTGAAGAGAGGAGTTGGAATAAAGTCTTAGTTTCCCTGCCCCCTCTCTCCCCCAAAGCCACAGTATCTCCCAGCACAGTGTCAGCATCGGCTGTTTCCCCCGTTCTGTGACAGCACAGGTCCAAGACCCCCTTTCCTGCTGGATCAAACAAGGAGGAAGACAACACTGCCTGCAGAGTTCAAAGAAATGAGACTTTCCTAGCCATACTTTCCTCCTCTCTGCCTAAATCTGGGAGAAAAGAATTCTTGTTATTCCTGAGGCTGACCTCCTGCCATGTACTGGCAGCTCAGAGCATCCTGTCTCACTTGCTCTGTTTGGGCCTCTGACAATGCCAGTTGTGTTTTGGCCTTGTTTTTCTCTCATGGTAGTTTATAAGCTGCTCAGAGCGGATTTGATTGGAATTAAATAAAGACCAGTGGGCACTCAGGCAGGTTTGTCACTCTGGCTGTTACGAAGGAATCCCAAAGGGGACTTTCGTGTAGTTCGTTTCCTGTACTCTGCCACCACCTAAGGCCAAGAAAGCGGAGCCTACATGGCCACACTAAAGTCTCAGCCATGTGCTAATGAATGAGTTTATTTATTTGTGAGCTGGCACAGAGACTCTTTCCCGGGGCTGTGTACATGGCCATCTCCACCTGGTTTCCTAAACTCCCTCTCCACGAAGCCTAATCTTTATGTGGGGAGCATAGAGGCCACAGGGACCGTCTGTGGGCAAACAGACAAGTGGGGTGAGGCACTTCCTGGAGTCATCTCACCTGACAGTAGGCCTCCTCCAAGAGCTACACCTGGCCTAAGGCCTGCCTGTCAAACCCACTATAAAGAACAAGCTTATGGGTAGCAGGTACCAGTGTTCGTAGGTTATGCAATGTTAGTAAAATGATGCTGCACAGGCCTTTGGTTTGTGCTAAAAGCTATGTGTGAGTGTTTGAACCGAGCGACTCTGGCTGCAGGCAGGAGGGAGGAAAAGGTGTGCACATGGCCAGGGCTCACCATATATAGCAGGTCTGGAGCTCCTGGAATCCAGCATGAGCTTGAAAGCCCTACAGCTACATCAAAACTGCAGTGATGGTTTTAAAGAGCCCTCTTGCAAAGGCCAGGAGTGTCTGCCAGGCTGTTCTCTGGCTGGATTGAAACTGTTTTCCAACCCCTTCCCACCCCCACACTTCACTTCTCTTTTTTCCCAAAGGTTTCTTCCTCTAGGCTTATAAAAACATTTCAGTGTTTCCCCATCTTAAAATAAAAAAATAACAAAATGCCCCCCAATCCTGTAGTAATCATCCTCTCATCCATTTTTTTTCACTTGAAACATCTTAAAAAATAGTTTAAAATTACTTCTTCTCCTCTTAATAACAACTCCTTAAGACACATGTTCTCTGGTTCTAGTCCCCAGAGGCCAATGTAACTGCTTTCCTTGACCATCCCATGGAAGCCCCTTTCCCCCTGTGTTCCCATAAGATCTGTATGTCTGCTAAATGCACTTATCACCCTATGCTATTTTCAGGTTTACTTGTTGCCTCGCCCAGGACACAGACAGTAAGTGCCAAGAAACACAATTTTATGTAGTGAATGGTCAATGCTATGCTGTTCTTCTTCAGAGGAAGAAACAAACCGTCCCTATGGCCACTGAAAGGGTCACTCCAGCAGGAAGCAGCGGGCAGAAGAAGTAGTTCACATAGATTTGGATTTGAGTTTGGATCTTTCATTACTGGTAATGAGGACTGAGACAAATCCCTTAAAATTTCCCAAATTGTCTTCTCATTTGTAAAATGGAGTAATTGGACTAGATCTGTGGTGTGTAGGGTTTTTTTGTTTTGTTTTGGGGTTGTTGCTTTTTGCTAATCCTCACCCAAGGATATTTTTCCACTGATTTTTAGAGAGAGTGGGAGGGAGGAAAAAAGAGAGAAAAACATTGATGTGAGAGAGACATAGATTGGTTGCCTCCCACATGCACCCAACGGGGGTCAGATTGAACCTGCAACCCAGGAACATGCCCTTGACCAAAATCGAAGCTGCAACACTTGGGTGAGCAGGGCACAACGTTCAAACCTCTGAGGAACACTGGCAGGGCTAGGTTTCTGGTTTTCAAACTGTGTTTTGAGTTTCCATCGAGCTATGTACGGGTCCCTTATCACTGGGCATGCTGTAAAGACCTGAAGTGAGCAGATCATTCCCACTTCTTTAACCCGAATTCTTTGATTTATTCAAACATTGTGGCTGAGCATAAAACTTCACTTAAGGGAAAACCAATATGGCAGCGTAGGTGAGCAACTAATTTGCCACCTCACACAATTTCAAAACTACAACTAAAAGACAAAACATCTATCACCCAGAACCACAGAAAAGCTGGCTGAAAGAGAAAGGAACACAAGCGCTGAAAAGCTGAAAAGCCTGGGTACAGAGGCATTCGAAATTGGGCTGGTGGAGGGCAACTTGGCGCACAGCTTTTTTTCAACCAGAAGGGAACAAGCTCCCGATCACTTTGAAATCCAGTTTCTGGGGTCACACGGGGGACCCAGATGCCTATGGGGAGAAGCTGGTCTGCTGGCCATAGGGTCAGAAAGTGAGGGTGACTTTTTGCAGAGGTGCGCACAGCAATCATTTTTTACTGCACTGAAGCACGGGGACTTTGAAACACTCAAAGGCAGAGATCGCTGTTTGCCACCCCCCAGCCTAATGACGTCCTGAGGCCCCACCCCACCGAGGCCTCACCCTGCACATTCTACAAACCCGCCCAGGCTCCACACAGCTGTTTTTGCATAAGCAGCGAAAATGCCGAGAAAAGGAAGGAGATCTAAAACAAAAGAAATGGAGGAGAACAAAAGACTGAATATAGAGTTCAAAATCAATGGTTATAAGATTTTTTGTTTGGGGTTTTTTTACTTTCTTTTCAATCTTTTTATTTATTTATTTTTAATAAATCTTTATTGTTCATATTATTACAAATGTTCCTCATTTTCCCCCCTTCCATTGCTCCCCTCCACCAGGTTCCCACCCCACCACCCTCTGCCCTTTCCCCACCCCCCACTGTCCTCATCCATAGATGCACAGTTTATGTTCAGTCTCTTCCAACACCCCCCGTTATAAAGTTTTTCAAGAATTTCCTAGAAAAGGCCGATAAATTTAACAAGACCCTCAAGAATATGAAAAAGAAATTAAACATATACTGACTGAAATAAAAAATATTATACAGAGACACAGAACCCCAAACAAAAGAAATCAAAAAAGGACCACACCAAGACACATCATAATTAAAATGCCAAGAGCAAAAGACAAAGAGAATCTTACAAGCAGCAAGAGAAAAAGAGTTAGTTACCTACAAGGGAACACCCATACGATTATCAGCTGATTTCTCAACAGAAACTATGAAGGCCAGATAGGAGTGGCAAGAAATATTCAAAGTGATAAATAGCAAGAACCTACAACCAAGCTTACTCTACCCAGCAAAGTTATCATTCAGAATTGAAGGGCAGATAAAAAGCTTCAGGGATCAGAAAAAGCTAAAGGAATACATCACCACCAAACCACTATTATATGAAATGCTAAAAGGTGTTCTTTAAAAAGAGGAAAAAGAAGAAAAAAGTAAAGATAAAAATTATGAACAACAAATACGTATCTATCAACAAGTGAATCTAAAAGTCAAGTGAATTAAAAATCTGAGGAACAGAATAAACTGGTGAATATAGTAGAATCAGGGGCATAGAATGGGAGGGGATTGATAATTCTCAGGGGGAAAGGGGTGTCCGTGTGGAGGATACGGGAAGAAACTGGTCAAAAATCATATACCTATGGATGAGGACAACAGGGGGAGGAAGGGGAGGTAAGGGCAGAGGGAAGAATGGGGACCAGGTGGAGGGAAGGTATGGGGAAGGGGGGGTGTAAAAGACGAAACAACTGTAATAATCTGAACAATAAAGATTTTTTTTAAAGTAAAAAACAAAACAAAACTTCACTTAAAACACACACACACAACTCTATTGGTAAAAAGACTGAAAACCACTAGGTTTCTCTGTCTGGAATGCTTTTTCATCTACTCTTTGACTTGCTAACTTCTAGTCATCATTCAGTGATGAGGTCCAGTCATCTCTTCAGTGAAGCCCTCCCTGACTGACCCACACCCCCAACTAAATTATGTACCCGTCTACTCCCACAGAGCCCTATCACTTCGTCTCATAGCACCTATCACAGTTGTATTTTATTAATGATTTGTTTATTGTCTCTCTTCTAAATACCTGTGAGGGCAAAAAACAAATCTGCTGCATACAGTAGTTGCAATTACAGAATAAATGCTATAATTTTATAAATTTATGTTAAAGAGCTTCACAGACAAGCTAAAGGAGTTCATCACCATCAAACTAGCATTATATGAAATACCGTAGTGTATTCTTTAAGAAGAGGAAGAAGAAGAAAAAGAAAAAGATAAAAATTATGAACAACAAAGTTACAACAAATACATATCTATCAACAAGTGAATCTAAAAATCAAGTGAATAAAAAATCTGATGAACAGAATAAACTGGTGAATATAATAAAATCAGGGGTATAGAAAGGGAGTGGACTGACAATTCTCAGGGGGAAGGGGGTATAGAGGATGCAGGAAGAGATTGCAAAAAATCTTACACCTATGGATGAAGGTAAGGGCATGGGGTGGAGTGGGAACCGGGTTGAGGGGAACTATGTGGAGGGAAAAGAGCAACAACTGTAATAATCTGAACCATAAATATATATATTTTTTAAAGTTTGAATTGGTGACTGGTGACTAACCAGATGATGGGAGTGAGGGAAAAGTCAAGGAGGACTCCCAGGTTTCTGGTATGGGCACCTGAATAGATCATAATGCCACTGACCAAGACAGGGAACAGAGGAGGAGGCCTGTTTTTATCAAGTTCTTGTGGGGATACTGGATAGCCCAGATAGCAACCTCTCTCAGCACGTTTTCAGCAGCTATAGTCAATAGCTGTTCAGCAAAAACAAAGGATACATCATCATTGCAGTTGCAAGTTCACATAAATACACAACTGATAAGGGCCCTCTTGAGGAGTCCTAATCCTAAATCCCAATACACAGAAAAACTTGGGAACCAGAGAAAGAAGACAAGATAAGGGAAAGACCAACACCTTCTCCAGGGAACTAACAGGATGTGAGAAATCCTGCCCTTTTCTAAGAGCCAGCAGGGAGCCACCACACTTGGGAACCAGGGTATTCTGGTTATTAAGTGATTTGGGTTTTTGTTTTGTGTGTGCGGGGTGGGAAGTGGGAGATTTGGAGGGGGGGGGGGTTCTTGCTACTTTAATGATTGCTTTCTAAGCTTCACCACCTCTCCCACACTACCATCTACAGGAGGCATTTTTTTAAAAATATATTTTATTGATTTTGTACAGAGAGGAAAGCAGAGAGAGTTAGAAACATCGAAGAGAGAGAGTCATCGGTCAGCTGCCTCCTGCACACCCCCTACTGGGGATATGCCCACAACCAAGGTACATGCCCTTGACCGGAATCGAACCCGGGACCCTTTAGTCCCCAAGCCAACGCTCTATCCATTGAGCCAAACCGGTCTCAGCTATAGGAGGCATTTCAATCCCCATATATCTCTCTAGCAAGTCCATTGAGCTTGTAATGTTGGATTTGGCTATCCCTTGATTATCCTCCTTGGAGCTTCAGGCTAATAGAAAAGGGATAGAAGAACACAGCTTCTCCACAGACTTGGGGTGAATCCATTAATCCTCCTAATAAATTTTGCCATTTTAGCCATTTGAAATGTACAATTTAGTGGCATTAATTACAACAATGTTACCCAACCATTACCACTGTTTTTAAAACTTATCATCACATCAAACAATTCCTTACCATTAAAGAGTAACTCCTGCCGAAACCGGTTTGGCTCAGTGGATAGAGCATCGGTCTGTGGACTGAAAGGTCCCAGGTTCAATTCCGATCAAGGGCATGTACCTGGGTTGCAGGCACATTCCCAGTAGGGGGTGTGCAAGAGGCAGTTGGTCAATGTTTCTCTCTCATCGACGTTTCTAACTCTCTATATCTCTCCCTTCCTCTCTGTAAAAAAATCAATAAAATATATATTTTTTTAAAAAAAAGGAGTAATTCCTAATTCCTTTCTCCTCTCAGCCCCTGATAACCTCTAACCTACTTTCTGTTTCTATGAATTAGTTTATTCGAGGTATTTCACAGAAGTGGAATGATACAATATTTTCTTTTTGTGACTGGTTTATTTCACTTTACAAGTTCTTATCTACGATCTGTGTTTTGCTTTTGAGATCCCCTCAACCTAAAATGCCACCTCTTCTCTGACAGAAATTCTCCTCACCCTTCATGGTGCATCTCAAATGTCACTTCTACCACAGAGCCACTCTCCTTTGTTCCTTTTTAAATCCTCACCGAAGATATTTTTCCGTTGATTTTTAGAGAGAGTGGAAGAGGGAAAGACAGAGGAATATTGATGTGAGAGAAACACATTGATTGGCTGTTGCCTCCTACATGTGCCCTGACCAGGACACAGGCCACGGAGGAGTCTACAACAGAGATACATGCCCTTAACCAGAATAAAACCCAGGACCCTTTGGTCCGCAGGCCAGTGCTCTATCCATTCAGCCAAATCAGCTAGATGCCAGAGCCATTCTTTATCCAACAGCCCTCACCTCCCCACCACCACCACCAAATCTGGATTTAGTCACACCTCCTTGTGCTTGCATAATGCCTGCTGTTACCTTGGGCACATCACCTGTTTCACTGTCATCCATTACAGGCAATTGTACTAGACATCTGTTTTCCACTAGACTAAGTTTCCTGAAAGGTGCACACCATGTCATATCCTTCTCTCCAATACCCCACAATCCTTATCACACAGTAGGTCTTCAACCAGAGTTTGCTGGTTCAAACTGAAAAGCTACTGATTCATCCCACCAAAGCCTACAGATCATGAGAGCTAAGGGAGGCAGGGTGGAGGGGGAATCAAGGGGAGATTTGAAGCAGACAGCCTCCCTCCTCCCACTTAACTGGTGGTGGTACTCCCCACTGCTCTAAGAAATTAAAGCAACCTCGCAAGGAAGACTCAGCAGACATGTTTGGAAATGGTGGTCAACTTAAAAGAACTGCAAGTAGTTTCAAGGTTCTCCCAGCTGCTATTAGTCAGGTATTGACCTTGGGATGTGGTCACAGGGATTATATATTTTATTTTGCCATCCACTCCCTCTAACACTCTGATACCTCTAACTATATGGGCAATAAAGAGTCTTTCATACAGCCTCTGAATATTATCTTTGAGCTCCTCTGGGAACAGCCTAGCCTCTCAATCCTCCCACTTTTCCAGTGAGTAATTCACAGTGCCTCCTCTGCAGTCCCTCTTGAAAAAGTAGTTTTTCTCTCATTATATCCAACTTCCCTCCCTGAAGCTTTTCCTAACCTTCACCATTCAGACAGAAGGTAATTTGCCTTCTCAGCTGCCTGATTTAAAAGACATGGTATATTTCAAAAAAACAGGTAGAACTAGTAAAGGTTTTGATAGTTGTGGCTTCCTCTGTGATCCCATAAGCACTACATACTCAGATTTATTATAGAACTTAGCCATTAATTTACAACTGACCACTGTACATGTCTTATCTCCCTCACTAGACTGTAAGCTTCTTAGAACTATTGCTTGTTTCCAACAAATTTCCCAGGACAGTGTGCATGCAGTAAACTACCAGCTTAAAAAAATAACAACATAAAATGAACTGTTACTTTAGGTCCCTTAGCCAATCTCAGTGACTGAGTTCAGAAGAAGAAATATTTCAGAGGTGATCAAAACCAAAAAGTCTTTATATAGTAGTCAGTTCTGTGATGCAAAGCTCAGCTGAAGGGAGTCTCAAACAAGGGTCCTTTTGACAGGGCAACTATTCCCCATGTTCCTCAGATACTCACTATGGTCAAAGTAGTAAACTTAGTTCTCCAGAATTTACTTTCCCAAGACCTGGCAGTTCAATAAATACATTCCCCAGCCCCCACTTCAATGTCTCTCCTATATCCTTCTGACCTTTAATACTGTGTAACATTAGATGAAAAATTAATTTTTTTTGGCTACTTATTTTGCAGCTGAAGAAAAAATATACTGTTTAAGGTGTTAAATATTTTTACATGCAACAAACCTGGCATGAATCTAACCTGTATGCACATTTTAGAGGTACAGGCGTAAATGTCAGTGCTATAATTTGTTATAGGTTTCTGATGACCAGCAATGAAAATGACCACGGATTCTCACAATTCAAACCACTTTTACGTAAATGTGAACTTTCCTAAAACAGCCAAGGGAAAGAACTTTCCATCTAAGCTCATAGAGTCTCTTAGAGATACTGATAGAATTGTTCACTGGCTTAGATGGTCTTTGAGAAAATCCTGAAAATATTAGCTTCTTTCTGGAACTATGCTTTGACCTTTAATAAAAATGTTCTTCAAGACACCAATTACTATTAAAATGAAAGAACAGTTTTTAATGTCTGAACCAACTGCCATTTCATATAATCAGCCCTGGTGGAGGCTATAAGTTACAAATCAGCAGCATTTAAAGAAAACATATTTGGCAACTTCACTTAAATTGCTCACTTACCAGACGTGAAGAAGAGTTATAAGAAACCATGAATTGAATGTATCAGGCATCTGACACCCTAGAAAATAACAATAAAGTATAAATATATATGGTTCCAGCAGAGAAATACTGACTACATTTTAAATACTGGTAGGAATTTGTTCAACTAAAATATATGGCAGTTATAGTACTTTCTGATTATACTATCAGAGTAGGCCAGGGAAACCACAGGACAAGACCATAAGTTGAAAGAGCATTGAATGTAGTGAGACAACCAGCCTTCTAGTCCCTGTTATTACCTTGCAGTTCAGTCTTCGGCAAATCAATTCTCTTCTCAGAACCTCAGTTTTCTCACTTTGTACACTAAGTAGCCTAAACAATTTTGATGGTTCCTTCCAACTTCCATGTAATTCTGCTATTTTTCCTTCCTGTTCTCAAATTGTCCTGGAAAACTAGGCAGATAACACCTTGTCTATTCCACTGAAGCATAGGCTTTTTTCACTTGAGCCCCACTGAGAAGTCTTAAGTTCTTCTAGTCTCCTTTCCTTAAGGGTTACCCAGTATGATTCACCTGAAATAAATTATCAGGAGAAAGAAATGGGATCTAGGAAGCTGTAGCTGAATAAGAAATCAGACCATGTCTAACAAAAGGCTGTTCATCACCTCCAGGAATGATAAAACTTGGCAGGACTTCTGGGTTTAAGATACCAAAAATCAGGTCAGTGCTCAGGCATCCAAGCCTCTCAATTTTCAGATCTCTAAGAAATGCCTCCGACTGGATGAGGGGGTCCCTCACTGAATGTACTCTCCTTATTACATGATCGGGATAAAAGCTGAAGCAAGAGGATAAAGTAAAAGAGAATCAGAGGATAGAGTCTGTCCTATGGAGCAATGACTCAAGAAATAAGTGGAATCTTCTGCCTTTCAAGAAACAATGAAGTACACAATGTACTAGATAACCAATAGGAGTTATTAGAAGAGAAAACACAGAAAAGGACCTCTGTGAGGTATACTAACACACCAAAAATAATAAAAAGCTATAATTCATTGTGGGCTTACTGTGTGCCAGACATTAATAATAGGTATTTTACATTCATTGGCTCAATGAATCGTCCTCCCAACAATCCTATGAAGTAGATATTGATATTACCCCCACTTGACAGGTGAGAAAACAGACTATTAGAGAGATCAGGACAATTGCCCAATGTCACAGCTATGAAATAAATGAGACATGTGGGATCAAATTCAGAGCTGCTTGATGCCAAATACTGTGGTCTTAATTGTCAACTCTCTCTCGAATACTAATATCAGAAACTAACATTCACTAAGGGCCCATACTACATGCTAGATCCACTTCTGGTCACGTCAATACCTTATCTCACTTAATCCTCATTTTATCCCTGAAGGTAGGCATTATAATCCTCATTCTAGAGATGAGGAAATGGGCTCAAAAAGGCTATGTAACTTGCGGGCAGCCACAATATTAATGAACTAGTGGCTGGGTTGGGGTTTAAGTCCAGGTCTGTCACAAAGTGACACCAAAATATTCTGGTGAGCTTACTGGGAGGTGCCCAGCAGCTGTCAAGTGGACTTCCTCCTGGAGCTCAGCAGGAGGGAGGTGAAGGCTGGCCTGGCTGGCCATACAGCTATTAAGACACAAGCCATCTGAGAGTGGGCCAACCACCCTCCACCTAGAACAAGAATAGCCATGAGAAACTCTCAAGCCCGGATCTGAAGTTGGGTCTTTTTTGGATGCTAGAACAAAACATTAAAAAGGGAAATTTTCTTGGAAGTCTGTCTTTCAATCTGGAAAATGAAGTTTGGCTGCTTCTAAAGGACAATCTGTTCAATTGCTACCTTTAGATCAAAGCTTCTCAGCAGCCTTCAGGAGCCTTTCCAATTTTCTCAGAGAGGGAATCAGTTCTTGGGTTGGAAAGCACAGACAGACAGGCCAGCAGCTGGACGTGGGTCACAATTTTCCTTTCTGGGGGTCGGCTCAGGGCTGAGGATGGGAAAAGAGCTGGTATATGATTGACTCCCTGTATCCATTAGGGTCAAAACAGAAACCCACAGTGTAAAGCTCTAAAAAATAAGACCACTGAATATTTGACTGTGAATAACACAAAAACACAGCAGATTCTTCAGTTCAATGAAATGAGTTTAAACACTTCAAAGTTAAAACCTGCTGTGGAGTCTTTTGCCATAATCACACTTGCTCCAATAAACACTCAGTGCATTAATTCTGAGACTAGTACTTTCTCCCTCGACACCAAATTGGAAAAAATTAAATAATTAATATAGTTGTTCTTTAATGCAGGCTCTGTGGACAAGCTGCTTGATTTAAAACCTTAACTACCTTTCAGTCACTATGTGACTCTGAGTCAAGTTACTTACTAGTAGCCTCTCAGTGCCTCAGTTTTCTTCCCTATAAAAATGGGGTGAACAGAGAACCTACCTTACAGGATTTTTGTAAGAATTAAATAAGCCCTGTAAAATGTTTAGCAAAATGATTATATTTAATAGATACTCAATACATATTCAGTATTGTTGGTATTCAGTGAGTCATTTAAACATTAGAAGTTAAATTATCTTTGGAAAAACTAATTTCAGACTGTGTCAAAAAAAATGATGAACTTCAATCATTGACTCATTCATTAAAGAGTCTCTTCTGAAAGTATTATCTCTTCAGGCCTCACAATAAAACAGTTTGCAAACAGCAATATGGAATTAAACACAAACTTTACTGATTGGCCACCTCTGATCCAAAGTGCTTTTCATAACAGAACTGATCTCTAAAAGACCAGTTAGCAAAGCACTGCCTGCTCACAGTGATCATTTATGCACAACCATGGGCTGTTAAGGTATCTCACCAGTCAGAATCCCCAATATCTAGCTCTCTGGATCAAGATCTTTGAACACTGTGGCTCTGAGATGACAGAGTCTACTTTGGCATTTTTTGGAGGCCTGTCCAAGAGGCTGATATGCATATTGTTTACTTCAAGTACACTATGGGTAAAATATCCATTCTTATACAATCTTCCTGAAATAGCACTGGCCTCGCTTTTGTTGAAGTGAGGATGACACTGATAAGCTACCTGAAGCTCTCTATCCTTTTAAACAATTACTAAACTCTCAGAACTTTAAAAAGCCAAGCCCTAAAATACCAAAAATCTAAGGGACCAATGGCCACTTGAAAGGTGTAATTCATTCCCTCTCTCCCTCTCTCTCTCTCTCTCTCTCTCTCTCTCTCTCTCTCTCTCTCTCTCTCTCTCTCTCTCTCTCTTTCTCTCTCTCCTTTTACCCCAAACCTATCTGGCCTACTCTTTAGAACCTAACATGCAAAAGAAGTCAGTCTCATTATTTTATAGATATTCTTTATCTGCCCACAAATGGTATTTTCAGATTGGCTTTATTATTATTATTATTCACTAGCCACAGTTTTTAATTTCTTTGGTTTGATTTTAAAATGTAATCTACCTACAAATGACAAAGATGGACCACAATGGAGCATAATACAAATGAATACTCTATGGCTCTAAAAAGCAATTCTCAAATTGAGTCTTAGAAAATCTGAAGTCAGAGTGAGTGTCATTAAAAAATATACTGCCTCCCTAGTTAACTACTTCAATGGACAAAGTTAGGACAAAGCCCATTGAGAATACACATTTAATATTTACAAACAACAATTTACTATACTAACAGAACATCTCATAAGCAGTTCTTATATAAGTATAATAGAATATCAAAAGATTAGATAAATTACAATTTCTAATTTGCAGTTACATTCGATCACAAATAATGTACATAGTGGGAAAACTCCTGTATTTTATTTTATTTTATTACTAGAGGCCCGACGCACAAAATTCATGCACGGATATGGTCCCTAGGCCTGTCCTGCGATCAGGGCCATTCTCCCTAGCTGCCCACAGCTGGCCCCGCCCCCTCCCACCCACCCAGTTCCCCATTCACCATTGAGTGAGTGTTGCCTGACAGCCAGAAGGGACCAGGAGGTCAGCTGTTTCTGCCCGCTTGCTGACTCCGCCCCTGCTACGGGTGGCCATCAGGCAATCGGAGCTTGCCAGCTGAGAAAAGGACCAACAGGTGGTGGTCAGTGCGCTTCATAGTGACTGGTCCAGTGGTCGTTCTGGTTATTCTGCCATTGGGGTCAATTTGCATACTACCCTTTTATTATATAGGATTACTAGAGGCCTGTTGCATGGATTCATGAACAGGGGGTGGGGTCCCTCAGCCTGGTCTGTGCCCTCTAGCAATCTGGGACCTCTGGAGGGGGTGTTGGGGCCTAAACCGGCAGTCAGACATCCCCTGAGGGATGTAGCAGGTGCCAAACAGCAGGCGGCCAGGGAGGAGCCCAAGCCAGGGCTGGGGTTGGGCCACTCGCGCTCATCCCAGCCCGCTGTGCCTGCAGCCACCACTTGGCAGCACTGCCATGAAGTTGGGAGAGGCTCCCAACGCCACAGCAGCTGCGCTCACAGCCGTGAGCCCAGCTTCTGGCTGAGCAGCACTCCCCCTGTGGGAGCACACTGACCACCAGGGGGCAAGCTCCTGGTGGCACATGATAGCAACTGGTCGACTGGTTGTTCCAGTTATAAGGTTGCTAAGGCTTTTATATAGAAAGATTTTTTTTTAATACCAGGTATTTAATAATTTTTAAAATTGAGTTCCGAGAGGGAGGGAGAGGGAAAGAGATAGAAATATCAATGATGGAAGAGAATCACCAGTTGCCTCCTGCATGCCCCCCACTGGGGAACAAGCCCACAACTCAGGCATGTGCCCCTGACCAGAATCAAACCCAGGACCCTTCAGTCCACAGGCTGATGCTCTATCCACTGAGCCAAACCAGCCAGGGCTTGAATTTTAAACTAGATGACACAGGGTCAAGGCTTGACTATGCAACTTTGGGCAAATTACTTAGCCTCTTTACCATTTCAACTGTTCCTGAAAACAAAACAAAAATGAACTTAAACATGTCTCATTATTCAATATTCTAATATTAACTCAAGAATTTTCAATAATGAGGACTGGCTAAGACAAAGATAACTAGTAAACATCATTTCAAAATAATTATAATAAAATTTGAGTTATTTATTGAATCAAATATTAAATAGGTGTCTTAGAATGAGGTTTTAAAATCTAATGAAAAATATGTAAGCACATGGATTCAGGAAGCTACTTAAGAAAAATCCAGTTACTAATATTTTTAGTTTCTTCATCAGATAAAGAATTTTTTTCTTTCAGACTAAATGAGAAACTATTAAGATTGAAAGAAGCAGGAAAGTTTATTTTCTTTACTATGAATAAATAAGAAATGGCCTGGCCAGTATGGCTCATTTGGTTGGGTGTCATCCTGTGCACTAAGACAGCAGTCGCCAACCTTTTAAACCTCATGGACCACCAGTTGGCAACCGCTACACTAGGAGGTTGCCAGATCAATTTCCAGTCAGGGGTATGTGTTCCAGTTACAGACTCCAACCCCAGTAGGGGTATAGGGATGTGTAGGAAGCAGCCAACTGATGTTTCTTTCCCTCTCTCTCTCTCTCCCCCCTCCTCCGTTCCCCTCTCTCCAAAAATCAGTAAACTATTCTCTTAAAAACTAATAAATGGAAAGTGGATACTAAATCAGGATGACAACTTATTATGATATTTTTAAATTTATAAGTAGTAGTAAAAACAAACAAAACTTGCATTTGGTTTAAAAACACACACACACACACACACACACACACACACACACACACACACAAAACAGCCCTCGCTGCTTTGGCTCAGTGGATAGAGCTTTGGCCTGTGGTTTGGAGGGTCCTGGGTTCAATTCTGGTCAAGGGCACATGCCCAGATTGCAGGCTCAATCCCCAGTAGGGGGTGTGCAGGAGACAGCTGATCAATGATTCTCTCTCATCTCTTTCCCCATTGCTTCTTCTCTGGAATTAATAAAAATATATTTAAAAACAAAACAAAAGAAGCACTAGGCATTGGGCATGACTATCCACTATGACCTACCTGCCCAGTTAGGAATTTATCAGATCACCCTGTGAGGTTATTTTCCCTTCCTCTCTGAAATCAATAAAAATAAAATAAAATAAAATAAAATAAAATAAAATAAAATAAAATAAAATAAAATAAAATAGTACCCAGCCAACATGGCTCAATGGTTGAGTGTCAACCTATGAACTAGGAAGTCACAGTTCGATTCCTGGTGCGGGCATATGCCCAGGTTGCAGACTCAATTCCCAATGGAGGAGTGTACAGGAGGCAGCCGATCAAAGATTCTCTCTCATCATTGATGTTTCTATCTCTCTCTCCCTCCCCCTTCCTTTCTGAAATCAATAAAAATATATTTGTTTAAAAACTGCATATAGCTTTATTATTAAAATAATTATATACAAATATAGTATTTGCTATCTGTGAATAATACCGTGTGTGTGTGTGCATGTGTGTACACGCGTGTGTGTGTATAATATATATATATATTTAGCTATTTGTTGTTTTGAGGATAATGGCTATTACGATAGATCTGCTTAGGTACACATTTCCTCCCAAAATCTGTGTAACTAGAAATGGCTTAACTTTCTCAATGACTTTACAAGTACCTGCTTCAATTAACTTTATAACAGTTTATAATATCAAAATGGATACTTTATATAATCAAAGGCTAATGGTGGTCTAAGCCAGTAAAACCCTTTTGAAAAGTAATTTATCAATGTGATATGAATAATAAAACTGTATGTGACTTTTGACCCAATAGTCCTTCAAGAGAAAGAAGAAAAGGTCATAAGGCACAATCCTGGGTTAACTAAAACAACTAAAACCTAGAAATAAAAGAGGACCAAGTGGCAAAAAGTTGACTCAAAATGTTAAGCAAAACATCCAGAATGTAAATCAAGAACTAGATCAGCGATTTTTAACCAGTGGGCCACAAGAATTTTTAGCCAAGACCGGTTTGGCTCAATGGATAGAGCGTCGGCTTGGGGACTGAAGGGTCCCGGGTTCGATTCCGGTCAAGGGCATGTACCTTGGTTGCGGGCATATCCCCAGTAGGGGGTGTGCAAGAGGCAGCTGATCGATGACTCTCTCTCATCGATGTTTCTAACTCTCTATCTCTCTTCCTTCTTCTCTGTACAAAATCAATAAAATATATTTAAAAAAAAAAAAAGAATTTTTAAAACATATGATACCTGCCCTAACTGGTTTTTCTCAGTGGATAGAGCCTGTGGACTGAAGGGTCCCAGGTTCAATACCAGTCAAGGGCACATGCCCGGGTTGTGGGCTCAATCCCCAGTAGGGAGCGTGCAGGAGGCAGCCAATCAATGACTCTCTCATCGATGTTTCTATCTCTCTCTCTTATTCTCCCTTCTTCTCTGAAATAAATAAAAATTAAAAATAATAATTAATTAACTAACTAATTAATTAATTACAGCTAAAAAAAAAAATACGATACCTGACTATTTAGTCAGGGGCACTGACCTCTTTCCCCTTGGATGGTCAAAAAACTGACACATGGTATGAATGATCAAAATTATACCCATCTTTTTTTGTCAGATGAGCAAAAAATGTCTTTTGGTCTGCTGCAGAACTTTAGTAATTATTTTTCGTGTATCATGAGATGAAAAAGGTTAAAAAATTCTGTATTATTCAAATTTTTAGATTTCCCCCCCACACACACACAGTTAAAATGTTTTAAGTATAGGGTTCTCTGATCTTTGTTGATTATATTAAAAGGAAAAAAATAGCAGCTTTTATTATACATGTTGTGAAGAAAAAATGATTTCATTAGTTACTTAAAAAAATCAATCCTATTAAAACATAATCATAAAAATAAAAAGTAGATTCGTTTTCCTTTTTAGAACTATCGAAAACAGCAACTTACTTAGAAAGAATTCCTCGAAGTCAGTTTTCTTCACACAGCTAGTATACATTCGTAGGGCTGCAATCTTAATCTTCTAGACAAAGAAAACAAAACCAAACTCAAGACATGACCAAGTGGATAATCTTAGGCGAAGGTCACAGAACCTTAAATTTCTTCTACTAGAAGGACGGATGCAAACTTGTCTCTACGAAATTTAATAGCTAAACAAACAAATACCGTATTTTTCGGACCATAAGACGCACTTTTTCCCCCCCAGAAGTGGGGGGGGAAAAGTCCCTGCGTCTTATGGTCCAAATATAGCCTACACATATACTTTTAAAAAAAAAGTTTTTTTACTTGCCCGGCTCTGTGTGGTCTCTGTGTGCTTGCCCGGCTCTAAAATGGTTCTAAATGCTGCTGTTTACTTTACAGGGTTGATTACATGTGTTTATGACTGTGATGTTGGGTTTTAATGCACATAAAATATTTTAGGACACTATTTGTTTCAGAATCTTTTTTTCTTCATTTCCCTTCTCTAAAAACTGGTGCGTCTTATGGTCCGGTGCGTCTTATGGTCCGAAAAATACGGCACTTATCTCTACTCCTAAAGCTACTCATTCATACAGACTCCACACAAGTTGCACATTTAGGACTTTAGCATGAAAATGTCAAAAAGGTTTTTCCAATATTTAAATAAAATCTCTCCTTTAAGTCAAGCCCATTTCACCACAGGTAAGCCTCTAAACCACTGTACAGCATCAGCCACATTTGCTTTTTCATTTGAAATCCTTTATATAAAAATTACCCAGCCGAAACTGGTCTAGTTCAGTGGATAGAGCGTTGGCCTGTGGACTGAAGGGTCCCAGGTTCGATTCCGGTCAAGGACATATACCTTGGTTACGGGCACATCCCCAGTGGGGGGTGTCCAAGAGGCAGTTGATTGATGTTTCTCTCTCATCGATGTTTCTAGCTTTCTATCCCTCTCTCTTCCTCCCTGTAAAAATTCAATTAATATATATATTACGATATTTAAAAAATTACCCATTCTCCTGACCAAAATCAATTAAACAAACAAGTAAAAGCCATAATCCTTCAATCTTTCCTCAGAGGCACAACTACCTATTCCATGAGTGTTTTTTTCCTTTGGAGAAGAGGTCATTTTTTTCTGTATTTCTCTTGCTGATTAACAGACTGTATTTATAAATAAGAGCTTCTAATGAATATAAAATATAGCAGGACTGACTGACATTTTAGTATTCTCCAAAGCATTAAGAATTTATGTGAAATTTTGATCTTACTGGTGGTTTTAATCTATTCACTGAGATATATACTTAAGATTTGTATATTTATTATATGTACATTATGCCTTAATGAAAATAAAACTAAAAATAAAAAGATAAGTTTTTTTAAGAATTGAATTGTAGGTCTGAAGATCAACTTAGTACTAACTAAACAGGTATTTCCCATGTAGAGATTTTCAAAATACTTCCTTAAGGATAAATTAAATAAACTAGCACATCAACAAAAGGCTTATAACAGCTTATTTACATTTTTTTTTTTTTTTTAAGAACTAGCAGCCCAGTGCATAAAATTCGTGCACAGGTAGGGTCCCTAGGCCTAGCTGATGATCAGAGCCGATCAGGGCCTTCCAGCTCAGACTGGGGCCTTCCTTCGCCGGCTGCCGGCCAGGGCCTTCCTTTGTTCCACGCCACCCCCGGTGGTCAGCACACATCATAGCAAGCAATCAAACTTCTGGTCTCTTGGTCCAACTCCCAAGGAGATACTTTGCAGATTAGCCTTTTATATATATAGAAGATAGTTAAAAAGAGAGAAAAGAGAAACATCAATGTGAAAGCACAACATGGACTTGCTACCTCCTACACGCCCCCTACCAGGGATCAAGCCCACAATTCGTGCATGTGACTTGACCACATATTGAACCAGCAATCTTTTGGTGCATGGGATGGCACCCAACCAACTAAGCCATACTGGCCAGGGTAAAGCTTATTTATTCTTAATATGACAGAGGAAATTTAAACTCAAATATGCACAAACTGAAAATGACATAGCAACTAAAGGAAAACCAATTTATAATTTTAGTAGAGGTATGTTACTAAGGTTCAAAGTCACCAAGGATATATTATATATCCAATACTACGTAATCTTCCCTATACTCTCTAGAATCAAAACAGCAGTCTTTGATGAGCAGAAATACCCATAATAAATTAAGGAAGGATTATGTCTCTGATTAAGATTTTTTTAATTTGCTAATTTGAGGATTGTCATGATTTCAAGGTTTTTAGTCTAAAGCTCACATAAGGGAAAATGGAACAGAACATTGTGGACGAAAGGGGACAAATTTGACCTGACAAGCTCAGGAGAGGCCTGCATAGCAGTCTTGCAAACTCAGAAACCTAAAGTAGCCAAATGATGGTCTGAGATTAAACTTTAACTAAACGCAGTTATGGTGGGCAGTTACATACTATCTTCACTGACAAGGTCAACCTTTACCTTAACTGAGTCTGTCTTTTTGCATCTATGATATGATAACATACCCTTGAAATGCCTGGGTAACTTGTAACTTCCCTTTTTCTGGAGCCTCTGGGGCACAACCTAATGTGGTGGGCACCAGGACAGATGCCACAAATTCCTTCATTATCATGTTAATTGTTCTTGCACCCACCTAAGTATGTGTCCGTCATTTCACTTTTTATCCAATCCCAGGGGTTTTCCCAGCTTTGCTTTATCCCACCTCCTTAATTTATCACCAGTGAATTTCATGTAGCCCACCTATGTCCCTCCTTTGATTGCAATGTATAATACAAATGTAACCCACCATTCTCCGGAGCATTATCTCAATTCGTTGAGGTTCTTCTTCCCGGCATATGTCAACAGTTTGGCTCAAATAAACTCACAAAAATTCTTTACAGGTTTCAATGGTTTTTTATGTTAATAATATGTTAACAAGCAGATATTGATATACCTTTACAATGAGTAAATCAGAATTGGAAGCCCACAGTTAAACAAAGCCCGAGCAAATTAAAACTAAAAGCAAGCAGAAATAAAGATATAATAAAGAGTAAGAGCAGAAATCAACAAAATTGAAAACATAAAAATAATATAGAAAGTCAAAGAAGCCAAAGCTGGTTCTTAAATACCAGTAAAATCAATAAAACTTTAGTCAGACTGTTAAAGAAAAAGAAAAAAGAGAGAGAAGATACAAATTACCAACATCAGGAATCAGAGGGGACATCACAAATCCTAAAGATATTATTATAATAATAAGAAAATATTAGGAATAACTTTAGATCAATATATTTGATTACCTAGATGAAATGAACAAATTCCTTGAAAGTTATAAACTACCAAACAAAGCTCACTAAAATAAAATAAAAATAACATGAATAGTCCTGTACCTACTAAAGTACTTAGATTTGGGGGGAGGGGAGACGGAAGACACACAAAAAAAGTTTCCCACAAAGAAAACTTGAGGCTCAGACTTCACTACAGGATTCAACCAAACATTAAAGTAATGATACCAAATCTACACACTCTTCAAGAAAACAGGAGGAAAGAACACTTCCCAATAGTACTCTGATAGCAAAACCAAAACTATAAAACCAGAGCCTTCATGAATGAAGATACAAAAGTCCTCAACAAAGTATCAACAAATAGAATACATCAATATTTAAAAAGGACAATACATCAGGATCAAGTGTTATTTCTCCCAAGAATGCAAAATTGATTCAGCATTTGCAAATAAATCAGTGTAATTCACATTAGTAGGCTAAACCCAAGTCTATCTAACTTCATTAACACCTTCAGGTTCTTGGCAGTATCTGATACAGAACATATTTTGGGAAGCAATGGTCCTTGCCATCACCAAACTAATGATATCCTAGTGATATCATTATCCTCATACTTTGGCCGTGACAAGCCTACTCCTATCCTTGAGACAGGGAGTTTAGGACACCTGTTAGCTCTTCACTTCATTTGACAAATAATTTATTGAGTATCTAATTCAATGCCTGTCACTGATTTGGATGCTGGGAATAGAGCAGTAAAAACAAACAAATAAATAAAAACAAAAACAAAAAAAACAGAAGAAAAAAAAAAGAAAAAACCTCCTGCTTTCATAGACTTATGGCCTATTCAACTATAAACACATAATTTTAAGTAAAATTCCTAGTAGTCATTTCTTGATTTTTTTAAAACTGCAGTTCCCTACAGATCCTTATATAGAGAGTCCTCTGGGTACATAATTAATCACCCTGCCCAAGGAAAGGCAGACTTTTGCCCAAGGCCCAAATCTTTCCTTGAGAAGGAGGTTCCCCCCCACAACATGTTCATGAAAAAAGCATTCATTACAAATAATGAAGACTTCACCAGATTGGCCAGGTATTTATACAGTGCTCATTCTATGGCAATCAGGAGCATTTTATAGTTCCTCACTTTTCCTAAGGCAAAGCCAAGCCTTTATACTTGGGTGAGCCATTTTCCTGGACAAATCTCTAAAGCAAGTCCCTTGAGACATCATACAGGGACTGGAAATAACAACTTGGGGAAAGAGCCTCTTTAAGATTCATGTGTTAATATAAGTTAAGGAGGTAGTTGGAATAAATTTCCACCCAGTCAATATGTACTACTTGTTCTGGTCCTCAGATAACTTTGTGTTTATTTCATTCTAACTATGGAAGTCCTCATTGGTCTACTTGACTAAAGCAAAAACACTTAAGACAGCTTTAGGAAATGAAAATCAGCTCTCCCACTAACATGCATTTTGTTCCATACTACAAGATGAAAAACAAATCTAGAAAAAGGCTTACGCTAGGGGAAGGAACTTAGAAGTCATTTGAACCTTCTACTCTGTACTGGAATTCCTTCTACAGCATTCCTGATTCACGGTCAACCATCTGGGCCCCGATTCAGATAAGTCCAATGACCTTATGAAGCTACCTATCCCACTGGAGGACAATTCTCGTTTGATTTTTGTTTATTGAACTTAAATCTGCTTTATGTAACATTTATTAAACATCACCTGTCCACTAGTCTCTTCATTTTTTTTTATATCTGCCCTTCAAATATCTGAGAAGAACCATCATGTCTTTCCTTTTCCAGGCTAAACATCCTTATTTCCTTCATTCAACATGGTTTCTAAAGCCTTCACATGGCTCAGTCCCTACTCCTAAATGCATTCTAGTTTGTCAGTATCCTTCAGAACGGGATTAATTTTTTGACTTAATGCTAATCTGGAAGCTGCCTATTCCATGACATATCTATGACATCTGGTAAATGTTGTCTTTGTCTTACCTGATATTGCTACATAAAAATAATGAAAAAGAATAGTCATTCAGGATAGTCAAATAGGTAAGGAAAAGCTACATTTAAATTCTTAAATATGAATCTAGAATAAAAATGGAACTCCACAGGAAAACATTACAGAAAAAGATGGAGGGACACGGTTGACACTGCTGATGTGAACAGACAGCAGGCATGTTTCTCCCTAATCAAAGGCATGTAAAAACACAAAAATCAAAGAATATTGCCAGTGCAATACCAAGCAAGGGTCCAGCCATCCATTTCAGGGCTCATAATCTTTCAAAATGGAAAGATAGACCTGCATTTTCCCACCTAATTTATACTAGAATGTCATACTTTGATGTCACAAATTAAAAGTGGTTATAGCAGACAGATACTGCCACATCACAAAAGTTTTTTAAAATGCAAATATTAGAGGTCACAGGGGAATCAAGAAAAATCAGAGGCTAACTTAAGCTAAAGCGTGAAGAAATTTTCTGGTAATTTAGTGATCTTCCAAATGGTAGCCAACTTTTCCTCTGAAATTATAAAAAACACACTAGACAAAGAATATAGTAGCAATCAAGTGGGACCTAATCATCAAGAAATGAATAAATTTTTTTCTTTTCCTTCTTTCTGTTATCATTTCCCTTTCCTCTTAACTAATTTCTAATTTCAAAAAAAAACACCACATTTTAAGCTTTTCAATCCAAATGCCATAATCATAACCATTTATTTTAATAGGGGAAAAGATTCTGGTTAATAACATTACCAAATATACCAATGATTATAAATTGTTAAAGAATTAAGATATAAAAAAGATAGCTTTCATAACTATTACTTCTTTGATGATTTAAGAAGTTGCTTCAGAACTTCAGGGTCTAGTATGTGTGTTATTTTCTTTATTTTCAAAGCCCCTTATTGGAATCACTGTTCACTTTTCAGAATTTATGTAACAGGGAGATTATAGAGAAAAGCCTGTATTTACTACAGTGAGAATCATTAGGAAGAGGACCAGACATTCTAAGAAGAAACTAAAAGAAGTCTAATAAAACTGAAATTCTAATTTGAATCCAACTCGTTAAAATTGTTAACTGGAATTATCTGGTAATTTGGGCAAAGAAAGCTATGTTATCTAAAAAAATATTGGCTTCCTTTGATTAATATATTCACTTATAATTAATTAGGCTTATCCAACATCCTAGCAATTTCAAAAGGCACTTCTGCCATAATGGTAGAAAGAAACTGGTAGTATTAGAAAATAAGAAAAAATGGAATGGCCAATGATTTACTATTGTACTTTAATTCTTAGAGGCATTGTTTAAAAAACCTAGGGGCAGTAGACACCTGATGCAGAGAAAATATTCATTAACTTACAGCAACTACTATATAGCAGATAACATGTTAGGCCAAAAGTTGACTAGGAATGGTACAGTTAGTAAATATCCCTCCACAATAAGAATTATCATAAATCATAGGGATTATTAGTTAATTTAAAAGATGATTTTATTAGTGAAATTTTAAAGAAAGTCATTACAATGACCTAGTGAAAAATCACTCATAAATATGGAGAGAGTAATGTTTCCTTAAGAACACTCTCCATCAGAACATCTGGCCCATGTAATTCCTTAGAACTCATCTGCATGACATATCATGTAGCAAGAACCTGGAAAGGGCAGTGTTATTGGCTTGCTGTGACTGAGATTGTTCTAAGGAATCAAGTGAAGGGAGTAGAGGGAACATTTCAGCCCTTCATGTTGTATAGATCTGACTTAGAAAGGGGTCAGGGGATAACAACACATTCTGAAGCTCTCAAAATAATGTGTGAATTTCACAAAAGCAAAGCAGAAAATTTAAAAAAAAAAAAAATTTTCTGCAAGGAACAGAAAGTACAAAGCCCAAAAGAGAAAAAAAAAAAAAAGAAAAAAAAAAAAGGAGAATTTAAAAGACTTTACCCATTTACTGTATTTCAAAGGTCCTGTGAATCCCATGGCTTCTATTATCTTCGTGAAAGCACCAACCTTCTCCTCAACTGGCTGTGGGAAATCCTTGGTGGTAGAAAGCTATTTAGCAAAAAGAAGGGGACCAAAATTAGTGGCAAAAAAAAATTAGTTTTAATGCTTTTGTTGCACATTAGGTCTAAGGGCATTTTATTGCTTAGATTTTTTTTTTTCCACCTAGAATTTATTTTTTGTTAATCCTCATCCAAGGATATTTTGCCATTGATTTTTAGAGAGAGTGGACAAGAGGGAGGAAGTGGGATGGGGGAAAGGGGAAGAAAAACATTTGATTGGTTTCCTCCTGCATGCACTCCAATGGAGGCCCTGGGATCGATCCTGCAACCCAGGTACATGCCCTTCTGTGCACGGGCTGATGTTCTAACAATTAAGCAACACCTGCCAGGGCTAGAACTTTTTATTCTGATTTTTCTGGTTATCTTATTACTTAATGCAAACATATCTGGAACTCTATGTAATATATGCTCTGGAATTTCAAGAGACATATTTACCTCAATGACCATATGCCTATGAACCCATGTCTAAGAAATGATCGATTCTTGGTAACAAAATAAAAGTTCTATAAAAAAAGGTACTTCTAGCCGAGACCGGTTTGGCTCAATGGATAGAGCGTCAGCTTGGGGACTGAAGGGTCCCAGGTTCGATTCCGGTCAAGGGCATGTACCTTGGTTGCGGGCACATCCTCAGTAGGGAGTGTGCAAGAGGCAGCTGATCAATGACTCTCTCTCATCGATGTTTCTAACTCTCTCTCTCCCTTCCTCTCTGTACAAAATCAATAAAATATATTTTAAAATAAATAAATAAATAAATAAATAAATAAATAAATAAAGGTACTTCTAAAAGGAAATCTTTACCCCCCACCCCATACACACACACATTTCCCAAAGAATAATTATAAGAAGAGGAATGTGTTCTATGTTTTTTAACATAACAGGAAAAGGAAAGAAAAATATGTCTGAAAGCAGTCAAATAAGCAATAGATAAATGTTTTTTGCATTTTCTTAGTATAACAAATTTTATTAATGATTATATTGATAGAAGACATAAGTCTTGACGTTTGCAAATAAACTCCAAGGAAAACCTGTTCTAATGCTAAGCCTCTCCAAATGAAGGCAGGCTATATAATCGATAAATTGTCTGAAAGTTAAATATTACCTGATTTTTAACAAGTAAAAATTCAGAAAGACTTATTTCTCTAAAGTTTTGTCCAGGCAAGACAGCATAATGTAAGAAACAAAAGACATGAAATCAGAAGCTTTAGGTTCAAATACTCAGTTGGTCTGTTACTTACCATCCTTGTGACCTTGAGCAAGTCACTTCAGTTTCCTGAGCCTCAACCTTCTGCATTGAATAAAATTCCTTGCTCATCCAGCTAACAGTTTTGCTGAGACTTAAATAAGAACACCCATGTGAAAGCACTCAATAAACACAGAAAGCACTAATAATGCTCACCTTATTCGTAGTGTGATACTTCCTACTCAGCTGTATGTCTATTCCAGAAATCTGTTCTGATCCACCACATGCTAAGGACTGGCTCATTTGGGGCCCCTTGAGGATTTAAAAAAAAATAACACAGATGTAAGCAACACTGAGCAGTCACTTACAGGGTTAATCTAACTAGAGCTGCTTTAAAGTAAAGACTAGAATCTTTCCAACCTTGCTTAATCCAGTTCCTGGTGATCTGGTCACCAAGAAGATTCAAGACTGGCACCTAGAATATTGTCGGGTATATGGTAAGTACCTGTTGAATACTTGGATAAATAAAAGGATTCTGCCCTGGAAACCTGGAACTAAATAAGTATGAGTCAACTCTAAGAACTAGAACTGCAATAAATACCTACTTAAACATTGGCAGCAGTGCAGTATACAGGGGGGAGGGAGGAACCAATGATTTTCACATCAGTCAATTTTAAGTTTAAAACCTGCTTTTGTCACTTATAAGCTAGGTGGCCTTGAGGAAGTTACTGAAACTCAGCTGTAATGATTGAAGGAAATAATACAATAGTCCCCCCTTATCTGTGGTTTCACCTTGAGGGGTTTAAGCTACCTGAGAAGAATGCAATCAAAATATATTAAGTGGAAAATTCCATAAATAAATAATTGTTAAGTTTTAAATTGCATATCTACCGATCTCATGCCTTTCCACTCCATCCCACCGAGGGCATGAGTCATCCCTTTGTCCAGTGTATACATACTGTATATGCTATCTGCCCTGTAGTCATACTGGTCATCAGATAGACTGTCACAGTATCACAGTGCTTGTGTTAAGTGATCCTTATTTTACTTAATAATGGCCCTAAAGCATAAGAACAGTGATGCTGGCAATTCAGATATGCCAAAGAGATACCATAAAGTGCTTTTTTTAAAGAGAAAAGGTGACTATATAGTACAAAGAGATACTTTGAGAGAGACCACATTCACATAACTTTTATTACAGTATAGTTATAATCATTCTATTTTTTTATTAGTTATTAGAGGCCTGGTGCACGAAATTCGTGCACGGGGGTTTGGGGGTGTCCCTCAGCCAAGCTTGCACCCTCTTCAATATGACACCCCTCAAGAGATGTCCAACTGCCCACCAGGATAGGACCTACCGTATTTTTCGGACCATAAGACGCACCGGACCATAAGACGCACCAGTTTTTAGAGAAGGGAAATGAAGAAAAAAAGATTCTGAAACAAATAGTGTCCTAAAATATTTTATGTGCATTAAAACCCAACATCACAGTCATAAACACATGTAATCAACCCTGTAAAGTAAACAGCAGCATTTAGAACCATTTTAGAGCCGGGCAAGCACACAGAGACCACACAGAGCCAGGCAAGTAAAAAAACTTTTTTTTAAAAGTATATGTGTAGGCTATATTTGGACCATAAGACGCAGGGACTTTTCCCCCCCACTTCTGGGGGGGAAAAAGTGCGTCTTATGGTCCGAAAAATACGGTAAATAGGCAGTTGGACATCCCTCTCACAATCCAAGGCTGCTGGCTCCTAAATGCTCACCTGCCTGCCTTCCTGATTGCCCCTAACCTCTTCTGCCTGCCAGCCTGATCACCCCCTAACCACTCCCCTGACAGCCTGACTGATGCCTAACTGCTCCCCTTGCCAGCCTGATTGCCCCTAACTGCCCTCCTCTGCCAACCTGGTCACCCCTAAATACCCTCCCATGCAAGCCTGGTCCCCCCCAAATGCCCTCCCCTGCCAACCTGGTCACCCCTAACAGCGCTCCCTTGCAGGCCTGGTCACCCCCAACTGCCCTCCCCTGCAGGTCTGGTACACCCCAACTGCCCTCCTATGCTGGCCATCTTGTGGCGGCCATCTTGTGTCCACATGGGGGCAGCCATCTTGTGTGTTGGAGTGACAGTCAATTTGCATATTACTCTTTTATTAGATAGGATTATTGTTGTTAATCTCTTACTGTGCTTAATTTACATATTAAGCATTATCATAGGTATGTATGTAAGTATAGGAAAAAATATAGTATATGCAGGGTTCGTTACTATCCATGGTTTCAGGCATCCACAGGGAGTGTTGGAACATATCCTCCATGGATAAGGGGGGACTACAGTATATGTAAAATGTCTTTTACAAAATATATACTCAATAAATAACAGAAGCTTCCTTCATCGCCATCATCATTGTTCAGATCAGAATTGCCTTCCTTTATGTACACACATTGCATTTGAAAGTATTTTGGCAATATAATAGCAAAATTAATAACTATTATCATGTGCCAGGTACTATGCTAAGTACCTTCCATATACCACCTTATTCAATCCTCACTACAACACTATTAGGTTGGTATTATTATAATAAAGACCCATAAACATAATTTTGAAAATAAATTCTTTTTTTTAAAATATATTTTATTGATTTTTTTACAGAGAGGAAGGGGGAGAGATAGAGAGCCAGAAACTTCGATGAGAGAGAATCATCGACCAGCTGCCTCTTGCACACCCCCTATCGGGGATGTGCCCGCAATCAACGTATATGCCCCTGACCGGAATCGAACCTGGGACCTTTCAGTCCACAGACCGATGCTCTACCACTGAGCCAAACCGGTTTCGGCTGAAAATAAATTCTTAATAAAAAAAAAATACATGTAGACTGATGAACAAGAACAGACCCAGAGATAAGGAGCCATGGGTCAGACTGTTGGACCTCAAAGGGAGGGTGGGGATAAAAGGGAGAGATCAACCAAAGGACTAATGTGCATACATATGAGCCTAATCAGTGGTCAAGGACAACAGGGGGATGGGAGCTTGAGTGGGGAGGGATGGGGGATTGGAATGGGGGGTTGAGGACAAATATGTGATACCTTAATCAATAAGTAAATTTTTTTTTAAATACATGTAAGAGATCCTCATTGTAGAGTGAATGGGAGTAAAACTGGGGGGAAGTCTACCAAGGAAGGAGATGGTTAATTAAATTAAGGTACTCAATGGAAAATCCAGTAACCACTGAGATTTTTTTTTAACGTTTTTATTGATTTCAGAGAGGTACGCGAGAGGGAGAAACTGATAGAAACATCAATGATGAAAGAGAGCCATTGCTCGGCTGTCTTCTACACACCTCCTACTGGGGATCGAGCCCACAACCAGGCATGTGCCCTCAATCAGAATTGAACCCAGGACCCTTCAGTGTGCAGGCCAACGCTCTATCCACTGAGCCAAACCTGCTAGGGCTACACTGAGATTTTTTAAATAGTTTTTAAAAATCTCAGTGTAGCCCTCGTTGGCTTTTTAGATTTTTTAAAAGAAGTTTTAGGTTCACGAGAAAAATGAGCAGGAAGCACAGAGTGCTCCAATATACATATCCACTCTCCCCTATACACAAAGCATCCCCTATAATTAATATCCTCCACAAGAGTGGTACATTTGTTATAATCAATGAACCTATAAACACATCATTAGCACTCAAAGTCCATAACTTACACTAATTATTTTTAGCAACATGAAAAAACACATTAATATGTATAAAATTATAGGTAAAAATATGACTGCATATGGCCAAGCCTAGGAAGGACCACACTGAAATGAAAAAAGTTACTTCCTTAAATTAGTAGGACTATACATGAATTTAAGAATCTAGTTTTCAAGCTCTCAATAATTTTGTATTATTCTATGTAATAAAACCCTAATATGCAAATCGACCAAATGGCAGAACAACTGGTCGCAATGATGCACACTGACCACCAGGGGGCAGATGCTCAACCCAGAAGCTGGGCTCACAGCTGGCGAGTGCAGCAACAGTGTTGGGAGCCTCTCCTGCCTCCACTGCTGCAGGCGAGCAGTAAGGAGCGAGGGGTCCCGAACTGTGAGAGCCCCAGACTGTGAGAGGAATGTCTGACTGCCGGTTTAGGCCCAATCCCTGGGAATCAAGCGTAAGCCGGCAGACAGATGTTCCCTGAGGGGTCCCAGGCTGTAAGACAGCACAGGCTGGGCTGAGGGACCATGCCTCCTTCTCCCCTCCGTCCCCCGTCCCCCGCCCAGTGCATGAATTTCATGCACTGGGCCTCTAATCTTTATAATAAAAAGGGATGGAGAGGGGGCAGGAGGAGGATTATCCTCCAATGCTGGCTTATTCCAAGAAGACATGAGACACTTGAAATGAAAATAATGTTTTTGATAATTCTAATGAAGAAAAAGATGAAATTTCTAATTGTGAAGAGTTACTATTTACTTTTCTTTCCAAACAAGGACATTAAAAGATTAGTCAGGATTCTTCTGGTCAGTCCCAAGGACATTAAACGTTTACTCACAGATATCATCAAGCAGGCTTTGTAAAACACAGACTAAACCCAAAACACTCCCATTACATCACATACATCAATGTAATAGTCCATCTAAAACACAGAGCACTTAGCTTCAAAAACAACCAGCAGCAGTTTCAGATTTGGGGAGAGTTCTCTTCTATTAGATTACATGATTTTTCTCTTTGCCCATAACTCCCAGAGTAACCAATAGATTGCTTCTATGACTGTCTCATTACCTGATGTACTTCTGTCCTACCATTACTTATTAGATAGCATTTACATTACATTGAACTACTGAATTACCTAGGTATCTAGTACCAAGGACAACATCTAGCTTCCCCATAATTACACACCTCTAGAAGCACACACGTTTACTTTTTTGTACCTCAATGGCTACCAAAAAGACTCCCTTGATCTTTAAAGACATAATTTTTCCTTTGTTTAAATTTAAAAGATATCAGTAATTTTTGTAAAAGATAAAAATACCCTTGAAATATCAAATGTCACTTCAAAGAGGTGACCACTTTATCTAAAATAGTTATTATCCCATTATTCTCTATCATAGCAGTAGCCGGCTTTTTTTAAATATTTTTTATTTATTTTTTTACAGAGAGGAAGAGAGAGGGATAGAGAGTTAGAAACATTTATGAGAGAAAATCATAGACCAGCTGCCTCCTGCACACCCCCTACTGGGGATGTGCCCACAACCAAGGCACATGGCCTTTACCAGAATCAAACCCAAGACCCTTCAATCCGCAGGCCAATGCTCCATTCACTGAGCCAAACCGGTTTCGGCTAGCCTGCTTATTTTATTCACAGTACTCATCAGAGGCCTGGTGCATGAAATTCACCAAGTGCACAGTGCACAGGGGTGGGGAGGAGGGGTGTCCCTCAGTCCAGCCTGCACACTCTCAAATCTGGGATCCCTCGAGGAATGTCCAACTGCCCACCAGGATCAAACCTAAACAGGAAGTCAGACATCCCCTTACAATCCAGGACTGCTGGCTCCCAACTGCCTGCCTTCCTGATTGCCCCAACTGCTTTTGCCTGCCAACTGATTACCCCCTAACCACTCCCCTGCAAGCCTGATCGACGGCTAACTGCTCCTCTGCCAGCCTGATTGCCCCTAATGCCCTCTTTTGCTGATCTGGTCACCCCTACTGACCTCCCCTGCTGGCCTGGTCGCCCCTAAATATCCTCCCCTGCAGGCATGGTTGCCCCCAACTGCCCTCCCCTGCTGGCCTGGTTGCTGCCAACTGCCCTCCCCTGCCAGGCTAGTCCCCCCACAACTGTTCTCCCATACAGACCTGGGTCGCCCCAAACTGTCCTCCCCTGCAGCGCTGCCTCCCCCCGCCCCCCACAACTGCCCTCCCCTTCATGCCTGGTCACCCCTAACTTCCCTCCCCAACAGGACTGGTTGCCCCCAACTGCCCACTTCTCCCAGCCCAGTCACCCCCAAGTGCCCTTCCCTGCAGGCCTGGTCACCACCAATTGCCCTCCCTTGCAAGCCTGGTCCCTCCCAACTGCCCTACCCTGCTGGCCTGATTGCCCATAACTGCCCTCCCCTGCTGGCCTTCTTGTGTCCACATGGGGGCGGCCATCTTTTACCACATGGGGGCAGCCATCTTGTGTGTTGGAGTGATGGCCAACTTGCATATTACCTCTTTATTATATAGGATATATATTTACTTGCTTATTTTCTATCACTACTACCTAAAGATCCATGACAGTAGGAACTAGGTAAAATACCAGGATCAAGTACAATGCATGGTACATGGGTAACACTCAATATGTGTTGAATGAACAAATGAAACCACCTGTATAGTTAGGTCTTATTATTTCCTTCCTGTCCTTATATGCTTCATTCATCCAACCCCTATAAAATGCCAGCCTTATACCAGGTTTTAGAATATAAACAGAACCCCATCCTCGAGAAGCTCATAACTTGTGGAAAAGAGAAAGAAGACCCACTACTCATGAAACAGAATCAAATATCACATTTTAAAGATCACCCACCATACACACAAAAAAAGGGTTAGCAAGGATGTGGAGCAACTAGAACTCTCATACACTGTTGGTGGAAGTGTAAAACAGTATGATCACTTTGGAAAATTATTTGACAGTATCGAAAGTAAATGTATGCACATCCTATATGACTCAGTGATTTCATTTCTAAGTACATATACTCCAACAGAAATGTATAATACATATGTTCACAAAAAAACAGGTACAAGAGTATTCAAAGCAGCAGTATTAATTAAAAAAAATGCAAGCTGAGCCTAAGTCGGTTTGGCCCAGTGGAAGAGCATCGGCCTGGGGACTGAAGGGTCCCGGGTTCGATTCCGGTCAAGGACATGTACATTGGTTGCGGGCACATCCCCTGTGGGGGGGTGCAGGAGGCAGCTGGTCGATGTTTCTCTCTCATTGACGTTTCTAACTCTCTATCCCTCTCAATTCCTCTCTGTGTAATATCAATAAAATATATTTTTTTTAAATGCAAACTGAAAACAATACAAATATCCATCAATAGAATAAATTAGCCGAAACTGGTTTGGCTTAGTGGATAAAGCGTCGGCCTACAGACTGAAGGGTCCCAGGTTCGATTCCGGTCAAGGCATATACCTTGGTTGCAGGCACATCCCCAGTAGGGGGTGTGCAAGAGGCAACTGATCAATGATTCTCATCAATGTTTCTAGCTCTCTGTGCCTCTCTCTTCCTCTCTGTGAAAAATAAATAAAATATATTTTTTAAAATAAAAAAAGAATAATAAATTAATCATGGTATATCCATGATTAATCATGATATTATATCACAACTAGAGGCCCAGTGCACAAATTCGTGTACACGTGAGGTCCCTCAGGGTGACCTGAAGAGATCGGGGCCCCAGCTCACATCCCCACAACCCCACCTGGAACCTCACCTTGGCCTGGCGCTGCCCCCTCACCTGCTCCGCCATCCTTTCATAGTCCCTCTCTCATCAGAGCCCATCAGGGCTGGCAGCATCTCCACTGCCACCCGCTTCCAGCACCATGTTCCACACCATCCCCTGGTGGTCAGCGCACATCATAGCGAGTGGCCAAACTCCCAATCTCCCAGTCGAACAACCACCCAAGGGACAATTTGTATACTAGAGTTTTATTATATAGGATAAGAATGAGTAAACTATTACTACATAAAACAACATGGATGAATTTCTGAAACGAAGTTGAATGAAAGCAAACACAAGAAAGTATGTACCATATGTATAAAAGGCAAAACTACTACACAGTGTTCAAAGTGAAGACCATGGTTTACCTTGCTTATGGGGAGTAATGAGAGGGGATCAAGGAGGCTTCTGGGGTTCTACTTCTTGATCTGGATGCTGGTTATGTTTACTTTGTAATAATTCATTGAGCTGTACACTAATGATTTATTCATTTTTCTGTGTTTTTATACTTCAATGAAATGTACAAAAATGCTTAAAGATGTGGAATAGGCAGTGTACTAGTAAACGACAGAAATCTGGAGATGGAAAAGAATGACCTACAATCGTCAGAAAAGCCTTCATAGAGAAGACATAAGAAGTGAGCAGGAGCCCCGCCGGTATGGTTAAGTAGGTGAGCATTGACCTATGCACCGGGAGGTCACAGTTTGTTCCTGGTCAGGGCATATGCCCAGATAACAGTCTCAATCCCTGGTGTAGGCGGTGTTTGTGGCTGGGGAGAGGACAGCCAATATTTCTTTCTCATTATTGACATTTCTCTCCCTCTCCCTTCTTCTCTGAAATCAATAAAAATATATTTTTTTAAAGAAGTGAGCAGGAGAGAGATGAGTGAGAAGGCAGAGGTGAGGAAGCCATGGTATAATGGAAAGAGAAAACCACTGAGTCAGAAGACTAAGTTGAAACTCGAGCTCTTCCTGTCTCATAAATTTGTTTTGAGAATCAAATAAAATAATATATGTTAAAGAGATATACAAACTATAATGCATAACATAAATGTAAAGACCTGTTCCAGACAACTTCAAAAATAAACATTTTAAGACAGCCCTGAGTTAAAATAATGCTTAAGATTTTACCCTTATATTTTGCTTCCAAAAAGGTTCTGAAAATGAAGAGACCAGAAGGAAAGAAGAAAGGGAGGGAGGGAAGAAGGGAAAAGTAAAAGAGAAGAAGGCAAGGACTCAAGTGTTTCTTGATCATCGTGGGTGTGTCTGGTCCTTTTAGCAAAAGTATAAGCTCTACTACGGCTCTGTCTATCTTAAACTTCTTTTATTTTCTGACCCAATGCTCAACACCATTCTGGGCATGGAGCAACACTCAATAAAAACTAGGCAGATTGTTTTTCATGTTGTGTGTGTGTGTTTAAATAGGACAACCTGGAGAAGGTCCAGAAAAGAACCACAGGAATGATCAAAGAGATGAATAAAAGGTCTTAGTGGAAAGGTTAAAATGAATTGAGACTGTTTAGCTTGGAGAAAAAGCAATACAAGAACTAAGAAGTAACTTAGAATAACAACACTTGAGCTGGAAGAAATCTCCAACATCTAAATCCAACCTTTTCATTTCACAGATGAAGAAACTAAGACCCAGGGAAAGGTGGCAACTTGCTTAATATAATTTTAGCACAAACTTCTTTTTTAAAGTTTCAATTTACATCTTGAGGAGAAAATTTATCTCAGCAGCATGAACATAAATAACAAACATATTTACTACAGTCCTGGCCGGTTTAGTTCAGTGTTTAGAGCATCAGCCAGCAGACCGAAAGGTTGCAGGTTTGATTCCCAGTCAAGGGCACTTACCTCGGTTGCAGGCTCATCCCTGGCCCAGTTGGGGAGTCCATATGAGAGGCAGTCAGTCAGTGTGTCTCTTTCACATCTATGTTCCCCTACCCTCCCACCCCCGCCACCTTTTCCTCTACTCTCTCTAAAAAAATAAAATAAAATAAATCAATGGAAAAAATATCCTCAAGTGAAGACAAAAAAAAAAATTACTTACTACAACTTATAGAAGATCTATATGCCCAGGACTTATATGCTTAGTGTTTTATTTAAGTTTATCTTATAACAAACATGCAAAAATAGATAATCTTTCCCCAGTTTAGAAATGAGGATACTAAGGCTTAAAGAAGCAAAGTTAATTAAACGGTAGAACATATATTCAGATAACTCTATGTCATGCAGCTTTTAAAAACCTAAGTACAGGCTCATGCACAATTAGCAACCATTCTCCAAGAAAATGAACCAAGGCTCCTCGGAGGAAGTGTTGAATCCCAGGCTAGAGCAAAGAAAATATAACATGAACCTGAAATATCTTGCAGTGCCAGAAAATAAGTGTTAAAAAATGATGAAGGTGGCTCAGTGGCACAGTTTGATTCCTGGTCAGAGCACATGCCCATGTACAGGAGGCGGCCAATCTGATTCTCTCTCACCCTTGATGTTTCTATCTCTCTCTCCCTCTCCCAAATCAATAAAAATATTTTTTTAAATGATGAAGGCATGTAGAAAGGAACTTGAAGGAGTTCCCAACAGCCAAAACTGGGACAATTAGATTAACAAAATAAATAATCAGAATAATGAATTATAACTCATAGATGAAAATAAATACTCATGAGCTCCTGATATAAATAATGGAATAAATAAATACTTGCACACTTACATGTATTACAGCATTATTCACAATAGCCAAGATGTGGAAGCAACCCAAATACTCATCTACAGATAACTAGCTAAAGAAAATGTGGTATAGATATATAATGGGGTATTATGCAGCCTTAAAAAAGAAACCCTGTTACTTGATATAACATGGATGAATCTTAAGGACATTATGATAAGCAAAATAACTCACAAAAAAGCAAATACTGCATATTCCACTCATATGAAGTATGTAAAGCAGTCAAAATCATAGAAACAGAAGTAGAAAGGTATTCACTGTAGGCAGAGAGTGGGGAAAGAATGTTACATGGATATCAAGTTTCAGTTTTATAAAATGAAAAGTTCTAGAGATCTGCTGTACAACAATGTGATTATACTCTACACTATTGAACTGTACAATTAAAAATGGTTAAGACTGTAAATTTAATGTTATATTTTTAATCACAAATTTTAAATTAATTAGTACTATGTATCATTTTAAAACAAGAACCATTGATGGGTGGTAAATGAAGAAAGCAAAAGTATGATCAGAAACAGAATATTTGCATAGTCTCAAAGTGATTTCTCACAAAATACTTACTAATTAAAAAGAGAAAATTGGTAACTTTATAGTAGGAAAACTTGACAGACAACAATTTAATAACCAAGTGATCAAAGTTAACATCACTAGTAATAAGACATACTGGCCAAAACCAGTTTGACTCAGTGGATAGAGCACTGGCCTGCAGACTGAAAGGTCCCAGGTTCGATTCTGGTCAAGGGCATGTACCTTGGTTGCAGGTACATCCCCAGTAGTGTGCAAGAGGCAGTTGATCGATGTTTCTCTCTCATCGATGTTTCTCTCTATCCCTCTCCTTTCCTCTCTGTAAAAAATCAATAAAATATTTTTTTTAAAAAAAGACATACTGATAGCAAGTATTCCAATATGATACACTGAGAAAGAAACTTTTGCCAAAAATGCATAACCTCAATACTAAATAATAAAGAGGTAATATGCAAATTGACCCTCATGCCCTCACGTCATAAGATGTCCACCCCATGTCATCATAAGATAGCCACCTCCATATCATCACCAGATGTCCGCCCCCACATCATCCCAAGATGGCCACTCCCATGTCATCACAAGATGGCTGCCCTCATGTTATCACAAGATGGTCACCACAAGATGGCTGCCTCCACATTGTCACAAGAAGGCCACCATAAGATGGCCGCCCCCACACTGTCACAAGATGGCCAGCAGAGAAGGACAGTTAGGGGCAACCAGGCCTGCAGGGGAGGGCAGTTGGGGGTGGTCAGGCCGACAGGGGAGCAGGTAGGTGTCAATCATGCCGGCATGGGAGTGGTTAGGGGGCTATCAGGCTGGCAGTTAGGGGGGGGTTAGGGGGGGTCCCAGATTGGAGAGGGTTCAGGCTGGGCTGAGGGACATCCCCTCCATGCACGAATTTCATTAATTGTAAGAAAATATTACACAAACTCATATTGAGAAACTACAAAAGGACATTGGGGGAGGGGGGGAGAAATACTGAAAAACGGTGTGTTGATTAGTTAATAGTATTATATCAATGTTAATTTCCTGGTTTCAATAATTGCACTATGGTTAGATAGGACATTAACATTCAAGGAAACTAAATGAAGGGTATCTACTATTTTTACAACTTTCCTGTATGTTTAAATTATTTAAAAAAAAATTTTTTTTTAAAGCAGACTCTGACATCATACTATGACAACTTCAAGAGATTATTTAGGGGCCCTGACCAGTTTGGCTCAGTGGGCCTGCAGTGAGGCCTGCAGACTCAAGGGTCCCAGGTTCGATTCCGGTCAAGGGCATGTACCTTGACACATATTCAGTGGGGAGTGTGCAGGAGGCAGCTGATCGATGTTTCTAACTCTCTCTCCCTCTCTCTTCCTCTCTGTAAAAAATCAATAAAATGTACTTTTTAAATAAATAAATAAAAGAGATTATTTAGGAAAGACAGAGGTGAAAGTACAATGTCCCTAGCTTTTTAAAGATAATATCACCTAATACTACCTCTCATCCAAAGGATTCTTTTATGTCATGCCATTAAAATAGTCTCCCAACCATTGCCTCAATATGTCCAATGAGAATAAATTTACTGTAAAAATGCAACCCACACATGCATTACACCACAATTCTAATTAACTCAAAAGTTCTTTCTCATTCTGAGCCAAATTTGCCTGTCAGACATGCACCTGAGAATATCATTCTGAGGCAGAGGTTTCTTACCAGGGGTTCTCAAAGATGGGAATATACTAGTATATACCCAGGTACAGTCAATATGACAAAATGTCCAATTTATTTACATTGGCTAAAATTACATCTTGTCAGCATGAAATAAACCACCCTAAGTTATTTATATAGTTGCTTTGCTATAATGCTGAGCTTAATACAATACATCAGGTACCCCAAAAATGTTTATGATTCAAAAAATGAAACATAAGTCAGAGAGTCATATAATTAGTTCCTCCCCCCGCCACCATCTATACACACACAAATAACAAATGTTTGAGATAAATTCTATTAAAATTTTTCAATGCACAAAAAAGTAACAGAACATAGCCCGACTCTGAAAAAAAATAGCTGCCTGACTACCCAGAGTAGATGCCTTTATTTATTCAACATACATTTGAGATATTCTTTTTTTTTTTTAATATATATATAGTTTATTGATTTTACACAGAGAGGAATTGAGAGGGATAGAGAGTTAGAAACGTCGATGAGAGAGAAATATCGACCAGCTGCCTCTTGCACACCCCCTACCGGGGATGTGCCCACAACCAAGATACATGCTCTTGTCTGGAATCGAACCTGGGACCTTCCAGTCCGCAGGCCGACGCTCTATCCACTGAGCCAAACCGGTCTCGGCTGAGATATTCTTTATTTATTTATTCAACATACATTTAATATCTACTCTGTGTCTAGCTTAGTAAGAAGCCCAGGAAATACAAGGACAACCAAGACATTTCTTCAGAATGGTAAGGTTTACATACTAATTGAAAGGAATTACTCTATATTTTAAATATCTTAGTACATTATATTTATACTAGAGGCCCAATGCATGAAATTCATGCAAGAGTAGGCCTTCCTTCCCCCAGATGCCAGCACCAGCTTCCCTCTGGCACCTGGAACCCGGGCTTCCCTCTGGCCACCGGCAGGCACCTGGGACCAGGGCTTCACTCCAGCCCTGGCTTCATCCAGAATGACATCCCGTCTGATCAGTATATTACCCTTTTATTATTATAGACTAGAAGCCTATAAAATTCACCCGAGACCTGTTTGGCTCAGCAGATAGAGTGTCGGCCTGTGGACTGAAAGGTCCCGGGTTTGATTCCGGTCAAGGGCATGTACGTTGGTTGCAGGGAAAACATCCCCAGTGGGGGGGGTGCAGGAGGCAGCTGGTCGATGATTCTCTCTCATCGGTGTTTCTAACTTTCTATCCCTCTCTCTTCCTCTCTGTAAAAAATCAATAAAATATATATATTTTATTTTAAATTCATGCATTGGGGAGGTCCGTCAGCCCAGCCTGCCCCCTCTCACAGCGATGGGGCTAATGGCTGCCATAAGCCTCAGTCCTCACAGCTGCCAGGGCTCAAGGCTGCTGTGGCTTTGTCCAGATGGATATCCGGATGGATGTCAGGAAGACATCTGCCCTAATTAGCATATTTCCCTTTTATTAGTATAGATAAATACATAAATATATATACAGATGTTCCTTGACTTACAATGGAGTCACAATCCAATAAACACACTGTAAGTCGAAAATGCATTTAATACACTTAACCTACTGAACATAACTTTGCCTAGCCTTAAACTTACTCAGAACACTTATATTAGTCTACAGTTGGGCAAAATCACCTAACAATGCATACATTGTACAGTACCAGTTGTTTACCCTCATGATCATGTGGCGAATTGGGAGCTGCAGCTTGCTACCAATGCTCAGTATCACACGAGTATTAAACCACATATCACTAGCCCAGGAAAAGATCAAAATTCAAAACTGAAGTATGGTTTCTACTGAATGCATATGGCTTCTATACCATTGTAAAGTAAAAAATCATAAGTCAAATCATTATTAGTGGGGGACCATCTGTACTAGTAATTTATATCAAAAATAATTTTAACTGCATCAAATATAGAAAAGAAAGTTAATGGCTACAGAAGGAATTCATATAAATTGGTAAGAAAATAAATAAATAAATAAATAAATAAATAAATAAAGTCCTCGTAAATAAATGGAGAAATTATATAAGCATATAATTTTTCCAATTTGGAATACAACTGATAAAGAAAAAAATGTTTAAATTAACTCTGTTAGGTAGACAAATAAATGCAAAGCAAAACAAGGTAATATTTCCTAACCACTTAGTTTAAAAATTTTTTTAAATACCTAATTTAGGGGAGATAAGGATAAAAAACTAGTTATACATAGTTATACATACATTGCTGGTGGCAGCATAAATTAAAATAGCTTCTGGAGAAGAAAATGTTTATACCCTTTGACTAAGGGTATACCTGCCTAGGAATTTATCTTTAATATTTATATATATATATATATATTTTATTAATTTTTTACAGAGGAAGGGAGAGGGATAGCTAGAAACATTGATGAGATGGAAACATCGATCAGCTGCCTCCTGCACAGCCCCTACTGGGGATGTGCCCACAACCCAGGTAAATGCCCTTGATGGGAAATCAAAACTGGGATCCTTCAGTCTGCAGGCCAACACTCTATCCACTGAGCCAAACCAGCCAGGGCAATCTTTAATTATTAAAAATAAGAAAAACTATGTATCAAAAAAATTATAACTGCATTAAAACCTATAATGGCAAAAGTTTTTGGAAACAATTTTAATATTAAACAAAAGTAAATAGAATGACATGTAACAATTAAAAATGTAACTATGAACTCTACCCAAAAATATGAATAGTGTCTGCTCTAATAAGTGAAAAGGTACTAGAACATAAAATTCTGTGGATATTTATTAATGTACCTAAGGAAAAAATTAGTACACACACAGACTGGAAAAGAACCAGCAGATGTTTTCAGATTTGAGGTCATGAGTGATTTTTATTTCCTTTATTACTAAATTAGTTTCACAGTTAACAAAAATCAGGAGGAAAAAACTTTCAAGGAGTGTCCACAGTAAACTACATCATAATAAATCATGTGCCAATAGTAAATTAAAACCTCAAATAATTCTTTGGATTTTATGTTCATAAAAAGAAAAAACAAAGAAAGAAAAAATTCTTCCTCTCCCCCTCCCCCCACAAAAATAAAAGGCGTCTATAAAAAGAAAACTGAAGAAAAGTTAACTGAGATGAATATCTGGAAACACTCCCAACAGTAAAAATCATCAGACTGTAGCATGGTATCCTAGGCTAAGTGCCACTGCTGGGGTATTTAGAAGCAACGCCCTAGACACCATACTGCAGGAATCAGTCCTGAGCTGGCACCACAGAGACCCAGGAGTGGTCTCATGAGGATTTTTCCATCACACAATTTGCTTGGCTAATCTAGAAATACATGACATTTGCACATGAACACTAAGGTTTTCATACCAACCAAAGGAACAACAAACCTTACCTGGAAAATGCCAGACAGCGCTCTGCCCCACTGTCCCTGGGTAGGAGACAAAGGCACCAACCAGCTGCATACCGGAACCCACTGGGCGATGCTAATTGGAATCTGGTTCCTCTAAAGAAAAAAAGAAAAAGTCCGTCAAAAATCTGCATCAGACTCCACATATAAGTGAAATCATATGGTACTTGTCTTCCTCTTACTGGCTTATTTCATTTATTATAATGCTCTAAATGTATTTTTTGCTTGTAGTTATTGTTTAATTTAGAAGAATTAAATAAAGCAAGAATTAAAAATCTATGTTGATGGGCACACAACCTATAAAGATGTAATTTGAATGACAATAATGGCACAAAAGAGGAGGGAAGGGACAAAGCAATATATAATCAAAGCTTTTATACTGTATATACTATTATTGAAATCAAGTTAGTAATAATCGAAACTAGATTTTTATGAATTAAGATGTTAATTATAATCCCCAGGGCATACACTAAGAAAATAACAAAAATAATAGTAAAACTTTATACTATATACAAAAATTAACTTAAAATAGTTTTTTAAATAATTTTATTGATTTTTTAGAAAGAGAGGAAGGGAGAAGAGAGAAACAATGATATGAGAGTGCAACATAAATCAGCTGCCTCCTACACACCCATACTAGGAATCAAGAATGCAAATGGGCATGTGCCCTGACCAGGAATGGAACCAGCAATCTTTCTGTGCCCAGGATGATGCCCAACCAAATGCGTCACACCGGGAAGTCAAAGACCTAAATTTAACACCTAAAGCTATGAAAATATAAGGGAAAGCTTCATGATATTGGATTTGACAATGATTTCTTAAATATAACACCAAAAGCACAGGCAACAAAAGAAAACAAGAGTTAAGTTGAATTTCATCAAAATTAAAAACTTTTGTACATCAAAGAATATTACCAACAAAGTGAAAAGGCATGAGAGAAAATATTTCCAAATCATATATCTGATAAGAGATTCATATTCAGAATATATGAAGAACTCCTACAACTCATCAATAATAAAATAAAAAAAATACTCAATTAAAAAATGGGCAAAGGTCTTGAATAAACATTTCTCTAAAGATATAATTTTAAAGGCCAACAAGCATATAAAATATGCTCGACATCACCAATCCTATATAATAAAAGGTTAATATGCTAATTGACCAAAAGGCAGAACGACCAGTTGCTATGACATGCACTGACCACCAGGGGGCAGGTGCTCAACGCAGGAACTTCTCAACGGGGGAGCACCGCTCAGCCAGAAGCCAGGCTCATGGCTGGCAAGTGCAGCAGTGGTGGCAGGAGCCTCTCCCACCTCTGCAGAAGTGCAAAGGATGCTGGACTGCCACCTTAGGCCCAGAGGTCCCCCAAGGGCTCCCGAACTGTAAGAGGGTTCAAGCTGGCCTGAGGACCACCCCCCCAAGTGCACGAATTTTGCACATCAGGCCTCTAGTCATTAGAGAAAAGTAAATCAAAATTACAATGAGATATCACCTCACACCCATTAAGATGGCCACTATGAAAACAAAATCAAGTATTGGTGAAGACATGGAGAAATTGGAGTTCTGTGTTTTCCTAGTAGGATGTAAAATGGTTCAGCTTCTGTAATAAATTAAATGGCCATTCCTCAAAAACTTAAACTTTACCTTACACTCCAATAATTCCACAAAAGAAGTAAAAACAGGGACCCAAACAGATATTTGTATATCCATGTTCATGGTAACACTATTTCACAATAGTCAGAAGGTGGAGTATCCCAAGTGTCCACTGACAGATGAATGAGTAAACATAAAGTGATATATGCTGGCATACACAATACAATAGTATTCAGCCTTAAAAAGGAAGGACATTCTGACATATACTACAACATGGATAAACCTTGAGGGCATTATGTTAAGTGAAATAATCCAGTCACAAAAGGACACATTCCGTATGATTCCATTCATCTGAATAGTCAAAATCTTAAAAACAGAAAGTAGAATGGCGATTGCCCTTAACTGAGTACAGTTTCAGTTTTGTAAGATGAAAAAAGTGGATGGTAATAGTAGCACAACATGAATGTATTTAATGCCCTCAACTGTATACTCAAAAATGGTACATTTATATAATGTATATTTTACTAAAAAATGTTTAAAGTACAGAGTGCCTTTCTGTAATTTCTACTATTGTCAATGAAAAGCAAAAATGATCGCCAATGTCCAGGACAGCTCATCTATCTATATAAAAGCCTAAGCAACCATCCAGACACACAATGACTGCCAGAGGGCAGACACTCAACACAGGAGCTGCAGAGCTGTGGTAACTTGGCAGCTGCGGTTCTCGAGTGACACACCCGAAACCAGAGGAGGGAGCCCAATTCTGGGGTGTGGGTGCATTACCCGAGAACCACCCTCTTACAATCTGTGACTGCTCGGGGGATGTCAGAGAGCCGGTTTCAGTCCAATCCCTGCAGGCCAGGCAAAGGGACACCACTGGTGCATGAATCCATGCATCAGGCCTCTAGTAAAACTATAAGCAAGTCCCATTGCACTACTCAAAAGGCTAGTTCCTCTGCTGGAGCTACTCAGAAATAGCAGTGTTTTAGTTTCCTCCTCCTTCCCAAACCCATCATTGAAGAGGGAATAAAATAGACCAATAAGTCTGAAAGAAAAAAATAAAAGAAGACTAATGAGAATGTTTCAGGAACACTACGACCCTGTGGTTCAATTTCCTTATCAGTAAAATGGAAAAAATAATGGTGCTTATCTTTTCAAAGGGCTGTTGTAAAGATTAAGTTCACATATATAAAGTATGAAAGAGTGCTAAGCACATGGTAAGTACCCTATAAATGTTAGCTGTCAATATTATTGCCCAAGAAATCTCAACAACATCATGCTTCAACTATAACCTTTATCTCAGCACTGTCTCGCTCTCTCATGAACACCAACTCTCCAGCTGCTAAAAAAGAAAAAATATATATATTTCCAGCTGGATCTTCTCAGTGGACACTACTATTAATTCAGTTATCAAAGGACTCACTGTTTAGATTCCTCCTTCTCCCTTACCTTCTATATCTAACCTCTCATCAAACCCTTATGTACTCTCTTTTCTATTGAAACCATACCTTCCTCTTTAACCATACTGTTCCTCCCCCCTTACTATAAGCTTTTATCATTTCTTCCAGGATTACTTAAGTACCTTCTGATTTACTTTGGGGATCTCTAATTTCAGCTCTCTCTGATCCATCCACAACTACTACAGGGATCTACTAGTATTTTTAAAAAATCTAGCCCTAGCTGGTTTGGCTCAGTGAACAGAGCAGTCCTTGGACTGAAAGTCCCAGGTTCAATTCCAGTCAAGGGTATGTGCCTCGGTTGCAGGCTCAATCCCTGGCCTGGTTGGGCACATGCAGGAGACAACCAATTGATGTGTCTCTCACATAAATGTTTCTCTCTGTCTCTCTCCATCTGTTCCACTCTCTCTAAAAATCAATGGAAAAATATCCTCGGCCATAGATCAGACTGTTGGACCTCAAAGGGAAGGTGGGGATAAAAGGGAGAGATCAACCAAAGGACTTGTGAGCATACATATGAGCCTAACCAGTGGTCAAGAACAATGGGGAGGTTGGGGGGAGGGGGGGGAAGAACAATAGGGGGGTGGGAGCATGAGTGGGAAGAGGTGGGGGATTGGAATGGGGGGTTGAGGATGAATATGTGATACCTTAATCAATAAAGAAATTTTAAAAATAAAAAAGTAAAAAAATAAAAAAAAATATCCTCGGGTGAGGATTAACAAACAAACCAAAATATAAAAATAAAAATCTAATAGTGGGTATGTGAGTGTTTACAATGTTGACTTTAAAAATAAAATTTTTAGGATCCAAGATGGCTGCGCCCAGGTAAACACCTAGACGCAGCCGCACACAACAATTTCAATAAAATACAACTAAAATATAAAATGGACATTACCCAGAACTACAGGAAAGTCGACTGACTGGAAATTCTACAACGAGAAGCAAGGAGAAAACCAGAAGGAAGCGCGGAGGAGCTGTAAAAGCCTGAGGTACTGAGACACGCGGCACGCGCGGAGCGGACGGAGCCGGAGAGGAGGGCGGCCGAGTGCCTGGCTGGCGTTCCCTAGCGGGAAGGAGATAAAACTCCGACTGTGTTGGGTCCCAGTTCTGACCGCTCTGAACCCCAGTTCTAAGGCCAGACCCCGGGGACCCAGGTTCATCCATAGGGAGCTGAGCTGTAAGGCGGAACCCCAGGGGAGCAGCGAAAGGAGGTCCCAGAGGTGAGCACATTGCGCGCAGAGAAGGGACCGTCGGCTGTGCCGCGGGATTGCCCTGGCCAGAAGGAGACAGGGGCTCCAGACTGCTGTGAACGCCACCTCCAACTCCACTTCCAACTGAACTGAACCCCAATACCGGGCTCATTGGGGGAGAGCATAGACTGTTTGGCAGCAGGCGAAAATCGAGGGCACCTATCTCTCAGAGACGCTTTGCAGCGAGTACTGAAGGACCCTGCGATGCGGGGAGCCGCATAGGGCTGGGCTGACGGAAGCCAAGGCTGTAGGCTCCACCCTGAAATCCCGTCCCATCTGTAACTGCGAAATGCAACAACAAAATAGATCACAAATGAAAGAAATGGAGGACAAAAAGCAACTGGATATAGAGTTCAAATCTACGCTTACAAGGTTTTTCAAGAATTTCCTAGAAAAGATGGATAAGACCTATGAGGATATAAAAAGAGATCAACTAGAATTAATAAGGAGTCAACAAGAAATGATAAGGGATCAACAAGAAATAAAGAATACATTGTCTGAAATAAAAAATATTATGCAGAGTTCTAAAAACAGAATGGAAGGTCGCAAGAATCAAGTCACAGATTTGGAACATAAAGAACCAGAAGACACTCCTCCACAGAAGCTAGAAGGCAAGAGAATCCAGAAAATTGAAGATAATGTAAGAAACCTCTGGGACAACTTCAAGCAAACCAACATCAGAATTATGGGGATCCCAGAAGATGAGAGAGAGCAAGATACCGAAAACATACTGAAAGAAATAGTGACAGAAAACTTTCCCCACCTGGTGAAAGAATTAGACTTACAAGTTCAGGAAGCGCACAGAACTCCAAACAAAAGGAATCCAAAGAGGACCACACCAAGACACATCATAATTAAAATTCCAAGGGCAAAAGACAAAGAGAGAATATTAAAAGCAGGAAGAGCAAAGAAGGTAGTGACCTATAAAGGAGCACCTATACGATTGTCAGCTGACTTCTCAACAGAAACCATGCAGGCCAGACGGGAATGGCAAGAAATATTCAAGGTGATGAATAGTAAGAACCTACAGCCAAAGATAATCTATCCAGCAAAGCTATCACTCAGAATCGAAGGTCAGATAAAGAGCTTCACTAATAAAAAAAAGCTAAAGGAGTTCATCACCACCAAACCAGAATTATATGAATTGCTGAAGGGGGTTCTTTCAGAAGAGAAAGTAAATAAAGATAAAAATTATGAGCAACAAATACGTAACTATCAACAAGTGAATCTAAAAACCAAGGAAATTAAAAAATCTGATGAACAATATTAACTGTTGAATATAATAGAATCAGAGGTATGGAAGGGGAGTGAACTGACGATTCTTGGGGAAAAGGGATGTGGGAAGAGACTGAACATAAACTGTGCACCTATGGATGAGGACAATGGGGAGTGGGGAAAGGGCAGAGGGTGGGGTGGGAACCTGGTGGAGGAGAGCAATGGTGGGGGGGGGGGGAGGAACATTTGTAATAATATGAACAATAAAAACTTATTTAAAAAAATAAAATAAAATAAAATAAAATTTTTATATCTTCAAAACAAAATTTTTTAATTTAGAAAAGCATTTAAATATCACTGGTCCCATTTGATTCTCTGATCAACCCTATCAAATTTACTATTAAAAATATCTGAGGCTCAAAGAAGTTAGGTGACTTGCTAAAAGTCACCCACATAAGTAAAAGAGCTAAGCTTACAACTAAGGCCCTTCAGACTCCTAAACATGTGGACTTTCTAAACATGTGGACTCCTAAACATGTGAGTTCCTCACATGCCTAACCCAAATACCTCTTCAGAGTATGTGATGCATAAATATCTGCTACTTTCATGTTTACTGACATTTTCAACCTGTCCTACAGGAGTTTCCACTGCTTTGTCACACATCCTATATAATAACAGGCTAATATGCAAATTGACCAAACAGCTGAACAACTAGTTACTATGATGCCCACTGACCACCAGGGGGCAGACACTCAATGTAGGAGCTGCCCCTGGTGGTCAGTGCACTCTCACAAGGAAAGTGCCACTCAGCCAGAAGCCAGGCTCATGGCGGGCAAGTACAGCAGTAGTGGTGGGAGCTGGATTGGAGAGGGTACAGGCCAGGCTGAGGGACACCACCCCCCACTATGCACGAATTTCATGCACCAGGCCTCTAGTCACTGTATAAAGTGAAACACCTTATCTAAACTTATTTTCCCCCTAAAACGATTACTAGAAAGGGATAAATGGGGAAAGGGGTGATCCAACTAATAAAGGACAGAACCAATTAACAGAATCCACTCAGAGAAGCAGATTCTATGGATGCTACCACCTAAGAAGAAATGAACCTGAAACAGTCCACATGCTCTGGAAGAAGAGTTTTAAGATAACTGGGGCATCCACTAACTTCCAAAACAAACCAAGAGATTCATTTCAGGGATACAGCCCAATAAACTTTTCATCTCCTCCCCCAAGTATCCATCTTAAAAACTAAATAACTTGGACCCTAGCTGGTTTGGCTCAGTGGAGAGAGCATCAACCTGTGGACTGAAGGGTCCCGAATTCAATTCCAGTCAAGGGCACAAACCCAGGCTGTGGGCTCGATCCCAGTAGGGGGCGTGCAGGAGGTAGCCGATAATGATTCTCTCTCATCATTGATGTTTCTATCTCTCTCCCTCTTCCTTCCTCTCTGAAGTCAACAAAAAATATACTTAAAAAGCAAAACACACACAGAGAGACAACTAAATAACTGGGACATCCCAGTCGTCATTTCCTCAGCAGTCCTGATCTGAATCAATTTTTGCTCTTGCATCAACAATTACTCTGCCAAGTGAATCTTTCTGTAGGTTATAAAAGCTATCCTTCAAACAAATATATACTAAGCAGCAATCCTGGGCACTGCACTTTGCTAGGCTGAGAAGAAATATAAGTAAAACTGCAGTCCTTGTAAGCCACATAGTTAAATATTAGAAAAGTGTAAAATGACAACTCAAAAGACAACCAGGGACAAGAACAGGCAGTCTCAGCTATGAAAAACCAATGTCCTTGACACAGGTTTTGAAAGACTTGCTAAAATTATACTCTCATCCCTCCATGGTTAGCAACTAAGTTCTGTATCCTCCTAACCTTTTTCTGCTGCCACTTTCTTTCTCCTTTAGTTCCCAGAGGTCACAGTATGCTAGAAGGATCCGGACTGAATCACAAGGGCAGTAGCTTCCCATAAAGGTGCTAACTAGTCTAGCAGTCCTTCCCTACTCCATTCTTCATTCATTCATTCATTCATTCAACAAATATGATATGCCAGACATTGTACGAGGCAAAGTGAAAACGACAGGTATGACCTCAGTTTTCGTGCAGCTTTCACCTTAATCGTCTGTAATAGTTTTCCACGTAACTGTAGTTAACAACTGACATACTGATCTCTTGAAACAAACCCAGGAAACCTCAGAATCCTAAAGGGCCGCCGACTAACGTCCTCATTTTTCACGTCAGGCTCCTGAGGTCTCGGGGTGACTTGCCCGACGTCACACGGTCCCTCAGCGACAGAACTGGGACCGGATGGAACCCTGTCTCCCGAAACTCAAACCACTGCCCCACGTGCTGCCTCTCCCCGGGGGGAAGCGGTCACAGGTGGCCACTGAGGAAAACCTAACTGCACCGAGTTTAGGTCCTCCGATGTCACTCTCCCTCTCCTCCTAGGAGGGTAAAACCACGGCCAAAAAGGCTACAGGATGGTGGGAAGCTGCCTCAGTTTCCCCACAGAGAGGCGGCTGCGCAGCCTGGCCGCCGCACAGACTCCCCCTGTTGCACTTCCTTCCAGCTTCTCCCACCCCATCCTCTCCGACTCCAACCCCGGCCCGCGGACTAATTATCCCTCCACTCACAAGGACTCGCACCAGCAGCGCCATGTTTCCTCCACAACCATTTCCGGGTGAAGGGTGAGCTTCCGGAGTCCCGGCGGCCGTGTCGCCTGCACGGGGTCGTCCTCTACCCGCGTCCCCAGCCCGCGGGCGCCAGGCAACGGCGGCGCAGGCGCACAAAGGCCGCTCCGCCGCCGCGATGAGCTCGCGCTTCCCTCGGTGCGCGGGACCCGGGAGCGAGGCTGTCTGCCCAGACTGCCCGGGACCCGCTCGCTCTCGCTCTCTCTGTCTCTGTTTCTTTCTCTCTCTCCCCTCTTCCCTCCCCCTCCCCCTTTTTCCCTCCCTCTCCCCCTCTCTCCCCTCCCCGCTCCTCCCTCTCTTTCTCTCTCTCTCCTCGCTCCTCTCTCCTCTCTCTCTCCTTCTTCCCCCCTCTTCACTCCTCCCCTCTCTCTCTCCTCTTCTCTCTCTCCCTCCTTCCCTCCCTCCCCCTTCTCTCTCTCTCCCTCCTCTCCCTCCCTTCCCTCTCCCCTCTCTCCCTCTCTCTCTCTCTCTCTCCCCTACCCCCCCCCCCCCCCCACACACACACCCTGACACTCACGGAGGCTGAAGTCCTCTGCAACACCGGCCTTCCCTGACCTCTGGGTTCGGAGTTTTCATAGCTCTCTCTTCAACCCCTACCCCAACCAGCCTCAGTACTCAGCGTCCTCTGATCAGAACCCCTCCTTCCCAGACCTCACTCCCGAGAAAATACCCCCTTTTCACTGGGGTTAAAAGTCCAGGATTTTGGGAGCTCCCTTAAAAGAAGGTGATGACATTGTCAAGAGAGAGGTTTGAGTGATAGGCCAGGAAATCTATAGAGTGAAGACTATAAAGAGAGGAAGAGGTTGTTAGGAAAGAAGAAAGGGCAAATGAGTAAAAGAAAATGTAATGAGCAAAGCTGAATGAGAGTTTAAAGGATAAGAAAATGTTGGTCATATTGGTATTTTTTAATTTAAGGTTTTAGGGCTAGAACTGTTCGGAATGATGACAATGTGCAGGGGATGGCTATGGAAGAAGGTGGCTGAAATGAAGTGGAGGTGAAAATCTCGAGTGGAGGCCTTCAAAGAACTGAGAGCTCACGATGTAGGATGGGTCCTTCATGGAGACATTTAGGCTACCTGGGATGGTGGATAAATTTGGAATAAAGAGGCCTGACACCGAAGTCACCACCACCACCAGGGCTCATGAGCTCCTTGTCCCCTAAAAACTCTGCCTGAAGCCCCAGCAATTTCCTTGGTTCTCTCAAAGTTCCCTCTCCCTCACTACATTTCATCTCTCTCTTTACACTGTCTCTGCCCCTCAGAATTTCGTACTTCCTTAGAGGCATCACATTGAAATTCAGTCATTTATTATATATATATATATATTTGCTGAGCACTTAATCATGATTCAGGCTCAGATCTAGATGCTGAAGATACAATAGAAAATAAAGTTACAGTAAAGGGAAAGAAACAATAGACAAACATATAATCCGATGTCGGGTATTGATAAATGCTAAGCAGGATAAGAATAAAAAAGGAGAAGGCAAGTGAGGTTTTGCCTGATCATCTTATTTATAATATTCAGTGAGGTTTCAGTGAGGTTTTGCCTGATCATCTTATTTATAATTATAAATTAGAATAAGATGATCAGGCAAAACCTCACTGAATTTGATCAGAAGTATGAATGAAATGAGAATCTGGCCCATGTCAATGAGAGAGTGACCCATGTCAATATCTTGGAAAACAGCATCCTTTTCCAAGTACCAAGGCCCCAACATGGAGAATGCTTGGTCTTCCCAGGAAGAGCAAGGTGGTTATTGTGGTTTGAGTCAAATGAATAAGAAAGAGTATGGAAGGAGATGAAGTTGACAAGGTGGCCCTAGAGGCCAGATCTAGGAGACCTTGTAGGCCATGGTGAAGACTTTGGACTCACCGAAACCAGTTTGGCTCAGTGGATGGAGTGTCGGCCTGTGGATTGAAAGGTCCCAGGTTTGATTCTCGTCAAGGGCATGTACCTTACTATCGGGCACATCCCCGGTAGGGGATGTGCAGAAGGCAACTGATCAATGTTTCTCTCTCTATCCCTCTTCCTTTATCTCTATAAAATATCAATAAAATATTTTTTAAATAAAAATAAAAAATATTTGAAGGAGGAGCCTCTCAGCAGTGGACCTGAAGAGACTGTTAGCAACAAGAGCTCAAAGAAAAAGAAAAAGCTGAAGCTGGCCCAGGAGGGTTAGAACGGACAGTACCCTGGTGGGGCATAACCACAGTTCCCCACCCCCTACGTCCCAATAAAATAAAATAAAATAAAATAAAATAAAATAAAATAAAATAAAATAAAATAAAATAAAGGAGTACCTGTTCCCCAAAAAGAGTGACTTTGCTTCTCTTTAAAAAAAAAAAGACTTTGGATTCTGTTCTTAGTGTGTACAAGTGTAGATATAGAAAATTATTGGTGGTTACAGTTGTTAATTCTAAGAGGTTTGGGAGACAGGGTTAGGCATGAAGGTACACATTTTTTACTATATATCCTTTTGTCTTATTTGAAGTTTATACCATATCTATATAATTACCTTTAAAATTGAAATAAAAAATATCCATATCATTCTCAAAATCTAATTCTGGGGGGCGAAAAAAAGTTTATTCATTGGTTTTATGGAAAATACAAAGACATAGAACTTGGTCCAAGCTTTCAAGAATATTAGAGTAGTAGGTGTATAATACATATTCACAATTTTTTTTTAATTCAAAAGAATTGAGTTGAACTTCTATCTCACACTATATGGTAAATTAACTCAAAATGGAACAGAGGCCTAAATGTAATAGCTAAACTATAAAATTAAAAAAAAACCAAAAACATAAGAGTAACCCTAATTGGTTTGGCTCAGTGGATAGAGCATCGCCTATGGACTGAAGGGTCCCAGGTTCGATTCCAGTCAAGGGCATGTACCTTGGTTGCGGGCACATCCCCAGTAGGAGGTGTGCAGGAGGCAGCTGGTGGATGGTTCTCTCTCATCAATGTTTCTAACTCTCTATCCCTCTCCCTTCCCTTCTGTAAAAAATCAATAAAGTAATTTTTTAAAAATCAAGTGGCTTAAAACCATTAAAATGTATTGTTTTGAAGTTCTTGAGCCTAAAAGCCCAAAATCAAGGGGTTGGCAGGACCATGCATGCTCTATTGAAGGCTCTAGAAGAGGGTCATTTCTTGCCTCTTTCTAGCTTCTGGAAGTTGCCAGCAATCCTTTACAGCTGTATCATTCTGTTCTTTGCCTCTCATCACACGGCTCTCTCCCTGTGTGCCTGTCTCTGTGTCTCTTGTCCTATTGTAAGGATTCCAGTCATACTGGATTAGGCCCACTAAAGACTTTATATTAACTTGATTACATCTGCAGAGACCCTTTCTACTGTCTCTGAACAGATTACCTCCCCTCCTACTTCACAGAGAAAATAGAAGTTATAAGCCATCAGAAGGAAATTCAACTTCCAACCACTAAACCGAGTACCTGATTTTATTGTATGTATACATTCTTTCTTCTTTTGTCATTTCATGAAAGAATTGCTGCTTTTCCTACTGAAAGCTAATCTCTAAAGAGTTTTTCTGGCCCTGGTGGGTTTGGCTCAGTGGATGGAATGTTGGCCTGCAGTCTGGAGGGTTCAATTCCTGTGCCTTGGGGGGCATGTGCCTTGGTTGTACGGGGGGTGCAGGAGGCAGCTGATCGCTGTTTCTCTCTCATCATGTTTCTGGCTCTCAGTCCCTCTTGTTTCCTCTCTGTGGAGGAATCAATAACATATTTTTTTTAAAAGAGTTTTTCTAGTCAGGTCACAAATAAGAAGCAACCAATGAATGCATGGGTGGGTGGAGTAACAAGTCAATATTTCTTTCTCCCATCCCCACTCTCTATAAAATCAATCAATAAATAAAAGAATTTTTCAAACTTGATGTCCAAAGCTGATATCATCATCTTTCTCTCAAAATCTATTTCTCTTTCCATGTTCTCTTTTTTTATTGTTGAATGGCATACCGTTTATCCAGTTACCCAAGCAAAAAAACACAGGATTCACCCCTGACTGCTTCTCTCCCTTACTCTTTCCATCCCAACACTCTCCAAGTCCTGCTTAACTAAGCAGAAACAGTTTCCTTAGGACCTAACACTACATACATGTATGTCAACGAAGCCCACACTTGTATTCACATTTAAGCACCCAAATAATATTCAATTGATTTCATAGCCACCTACAATACTCTTTCCCATCTGAAGTTATTTAATCACATTTTTTCCACTTCCTGTAATTGTAGGGTTGATTTCATGCATTCAGATGTATAATTTGACTTTTTCTCCTGTTTGTTTGTGTGTGTGTGTGTGTGTTTGTTTTTTTACCTTCTTTGGGCCTATCATAGACTTATCATCCTAGCATCCTTTGGGAATCTTTATTTTCTCTTCCAGTCATGCATGCAACTTGAGGACATGATCATTGCAAGATAAGAGAATTCATGGAAAATGCTAGGCATAGTACCTGGCACATAATAAGCCCTTAATAAACATTAACAATTGTGGTGGTTGTTATTTCAATATCCAGCACAGAGTCTAGACCTTTAATAAATACTTACTGGTTAGTGAATGAATCAATCAATCAACAAACCAAAGATTGATAGAATGAATACATCTCAAGCCCAGTAAACTTGATATTATTATCCCTCTTCTGCAGAAAAGGAAACTGAGGCTCAGAGAGGTTAAATAACTTGCCCAAAGTCACTAATCTGTAAAGTAGTGGAACCAAGACTGGAACCTAATTCTGACTGACTTCCAGGCGTATGTGACCAATCCTCCTCTACTCTGCTTTCTCATATCTGTTCTCAGATTGGATATAACTAAGTTGTGAAGTCAGAGTGAAGGCTGAGAGGCTTCCCAAGGTTCTGTATTCCAAGCCTTAGGAAAGCTGACTCTCCTGCTTATAGCCCTGGAACGTGGGATTGTGGAAGAGGCATAGAGATGGGCATCATAGCACTGGGAGCCCCACCTCTTGCTTTTCCTATAGGCCTCCCACATTCTCTGCTTTAAGCTCTCTGCTTGGCTGTTTCTCCCAAGGAACTAACAATGCCGTGTGTCCCCAAGGAGATACTTTTAACACAAAGAGCCAAACCCCAGGTGAGTAATTCCACTGCTTGCCAGGACTGGGGTCAGTGGAGTCTGGGGCCCAGAAAAGAACCAAAAATGGTATAAAGCACACTGAGACCTGTAGGACACCTGTAGTACTTCCCTGGCTGTGAACTTCCTTTTCTGTAAAAATGGGGTGGGGTGGGGGGAAAGAGTGACAGTTCTGCCTGCTTCATGGGACTGTTTGAGGCACATTAATAATAACAGCTAACGTTATTGAGTGCCACCTCTGTGCCAGGTACTGTGTTGAGTGCCTTTCATATCCTCACAGTTAGTCCTATGAAATAATTGTTGACCTTTTCCCCACCTGTTTCCCCCCACAAATGAGGAAACCAAGATTCATGGAATGAGTTACTTGCCCAAGTGCTCTAACCCTAAGTGGCAGATCTGAAATTTGAAACTGGGCTGCCTTGGAGCCCTTCGGTGCTGCGAGACCACGGCCCAGAGAATGTGTGTGAGCTCTGAGGAATGATACAAGCCTTGTCCCTTTTTTTGCACAAGAATGTACTGTATAAATATGCAGCTTGTTAAGATTGAGACTGGGTGGAGATAGTTTTCCAAGGAGGCAGTTGAGTAGATCAGATGGGTAGGATGGAAGGGCTGTTCCTACCCACCCTACAATTTTCTGGGTGGGAAAGGGGGACAGCACTCAGTCTGAGGGGCTCTCTTGTGAAAGAGAGTCCTAGGGCAGGTTGAGATGGGAGCAGAGGTTCCTTGTGTGTCAAGCCAGAGCCACAACAGTCAATAGTCAACTCAGAGCCGAAGAGCATTGTGGCTGAGGTGATAACGGCGCGAAGGCAGGGAGCAGCTCCAGTTCTGTCAGGCTTTCCAGGAAACCAGGGACACGCAGCCCAGAAAACAAGTGTGTGCAGGAGCCAGCCCCACATGTGACCCCTTCATCCCCTGCCTCTCTCCCCTTGGGGCTTCAGCCACCCGGTTTCTACACTGCTCGTTCTGTACGCACAGCCCGCTGCCTGGCTTCCCTGGCACCTGCCTTCCAGGCTCATTCTCTCTCCCACACACCAGAACTCTGTCTGCCGTGGCAGCTCCTTTGTTTACTTCCATAGTGAGCGGGCCTGCCCCTCGCCAAGCACAACGAAGCCCAGCCAGGGAGGGCGAGGCTCCAAGCTCGGGCTGCCCCCGGCACAGGGCGCTTGCTTTCGGTCCTGACAGCCCAGGTTTCAGGTCTAGCGAGAAGGGACTGCAAGATCTGCCCATAGCTGGGCAGGAATCCCCACTGTTGAAACAGCTTTGGCTGGGAGCCCTGGGAATCAAAGACTCAGCTGGAGAGAGGCAGGGAAAAAGTTGAGGCCCCTTGGGTGGGAAACAGAGGCCTGGTTCTCCCTCTCTCCAGCCAGGCAGATTCCGGTCCTCAGCCCTTAGAACGAAGACTTGGGTGCCCCACCAGAGAGCAGTGCTCCCCTCCCAGGAGTTGAGGTCTCGTGCGCTTCCCCAGAGATTCTAGCAGAGAAAGGGAAGTGGGCTTTTAGTCTGGGCAAAGCCCCAAGTGGGAAACGTTGTCAGGACGTGTCTGGCATTGGACTGTCTGAGATTAGTGGGGAGGTTATTTATCTAACATGTAATTATGCATTTATATCATGGATAATGTTAAGGGGGGGGGGCTCTAGCTCTGTTTCTGGAGATGGGGTGAAGAGGTCGGAGGTGATAGGTGAGCAGTGAGGTGTACTGAAGGTGCCAGGCAGGAGGGTAGCAGGGCCATCGACAAGATCACGCGAAGAACAGTGCTCAGTGGCAAAAAGGAGGTGTCTCAATAGGAGAGGAGGGATCTCTAGCAGCAGCCCGGGTTCCCCAGAGAAAATTAGAGGCCCCTTTAAATGGTAGTCAGTTCATTCTGTGAGTGTGTGTGTGTGTGTATGGGGGGAGAGGGGACGCGTGGGTGAGGGAGGAATAGGCAGCTGATACAAGTGATTTTAGAGGAAATGAAATCCCCAATTTTCCCCACATTTAGGGAATTTCCCTCACACTTAGGGATCCATTGAAGAGACAATCAGTTTGACTAAGAAATGCCGGGAAGAAAACCTAATTCACTCTGTTGGCAGGCCACAGCAGAGCAGACAGAGCTCCAGACCAACGGGCCCTTGGAAGGAGCAGGAATGGGGTTAGAGGAAGCACTGGCCCCGCTCAGCCTGTACTCTCTGCCCCATTCCGCTTCCAGGACTGGGCCCTGGACACCAGGTTTATACCTGGGGCAACCCATCTCCCCTCGCTGGGCCGGTCATTCTCTGAGGGGTCATTGGGTGCCCTGGAGTAAATAAGGAGATTGCCACGGTTTTAGGCACAGCTTTGCTTTTTATCTCATCAATGTACATTTCTTAATCTAATAGTCTAACAGCCCCACATTCCTCACCCCTGCCCAAGCCCTCTCCCCCTCTCTCCCGCCCCTGCCCAATCAGCATCGCATCCGCATCGGGGGCAGAAAGTCGCCAGGCACCATGTGATTCCTGGAGGACGTGGCACCCGTGGCTGTCCCACGGGGAGCACTCCCTGGAGCGGCCAGAGTCCAAGGAGGAGCCCAGGGAAGGGGAGGCTCGTGGGTTGAGTCTCATTGGAAAACCAGGTCTGCTGAGTCTCTGTCCCACTCGGAATCTGTCTCCCCGGGCACATCCCTGCCAGTCAGAGCAGCAGAAGAGCAGACATCCCGGGCAGAGGGACCCGCGGGTGGATAGGGGCCTTCGGCCCAAGTCCCACTCCGAGGGCAGGCCAGGCCGTTGGAACCCCCTTTCCGGCAGGATGTAGAGACGTTCCTGGCTGCAGCTTCCCGGCTGCTCTGTGATCCCACAAGTGCCAGGAGAGGCTCTCGCGACCAGCGTCTGGGGGGGGGGGGGGGGGGGGCGCCACCCAGGAAGGCAGAAGGCCAGTGCTGCTACCTGCAGCCACAGGACTCCACCACCATGTCCTCATACTGCTTGTAGACCACGTTGTTGGCGGAGTCGATGAAGAGGATGCTGATGGGGCTCAGCCGCGTGGGCACGCAGCAGGTGGGCGGCGTGGACTCGGGGTCCATGGAGTTCATCAGGGTCTGGATGACCGCGTGGTTCGTGGGCTCCAGGTGGGAGCGCAAGGGGAACTCACACAGCCCCTCGCAGTGGAAGGCCTCGTACTCGAGGGGGGCGATGATCCAGTCATCCCAGCCCATGTCCTTGAAGTTGACGTGCAGCGCCTTCCGACTGCAGCGGGCCTTGGGGTTCTTGCTGGGCCGCTTGCCCTGGCGGGTGGCCAGCGGCGCCCTCCGTTTCCGCCGCTGGCTGAACAGGTACTCGTACACCGTCTTGTCGTCCTGGCCCGAGCGGGCCTTGATCTCGTTGAAGAACAGGTCCCGTTTCTTGGTGCGGCCGAACACCAGGAACAGGGCCTTCTCGTGGACCTGACGGGCAGTCCGGTCAAAGCCCAGGCCGCGGAGGTCCACGGCCCGGCCCCGTTCCCAGGCCTCCAGCTCCAGGCACAGCTGGGCCGAGTTCTTAAAGTTTCGGAAGAGCTTCCAGATGTCGAACACCTCCCAGCCAGATCCGTCCAGGCCTGGCACCGAGCGCACATCCAGCAGGGCTGCCGGCTGCCGGCCGCTGGGGCAGCTGGACAGCTTCAGCTGGGCAGCCCGCCCGCTACCGGGGGCCGCCGGCTTGGCTGTGTCTGAGGGCTTCTTCCGCAGGATCCGCAGCTCGGCCCCCAGCAGCCCGTCCTTCTCCAGGGCACTGATGTCAAACACGTACCTCTGCTTCCTGACCACAGGGCCTCGGTCATCTAGAGAGAACACCCAGACGTCATTCCCTGCAACCTCATGGAGAAAGCCAGCCACCTCCGCCTCCCGGGAGGGCCAAGCCCTCTCCTCTCTGGAGAGCTCTCTTTGACCTCTTCCCCACTCTGAGAGAGGCCAAGACCCAACCCCGGAGAGCCTTTGTCAGAATAAGGAGCGTCCTGCACAGCCTACCCAGGCTTGTTTATCCGTAGATGTGGCCAGGGTGATTGAGTGGTTCTGGGTATTTGTGTCAGTCACGGTTCATATCAGGAATCCACCAGCTTCAGGATTGCCTTCGACCTACCTCTCTCCGATCTGTTATGGAATATGATATCTCACTGGTGAAATAGGTTTGGCGGCATTGTAATTACGCCCGTTTTCCCAGAGGGGAAAACTGGAGCTCAGAGAAGTTAGGTGACTAGCTCAGAGCCACCAGCTAGGAAAAAGCAGAGTTGAAAAACTAGCCTAGAACTGTTTGCACTCAATCTGAAGCTGCTCTCCACTACACCTTAAAGAAGATCTTCGTGTCCTCTTTTTACAAATGTGGCACAGAGAGGGGGAGTGACTTGACTATAGTCACACTGGGAGTTAGTAACAAAAGTGGTCTACAATCCAATTGCCCTGCTTCCCAGTCTAATGGTTTCATTGTGTATTTGTCTCACCCTGTTGGATGTATGAGTGTGTGTGTGTGTGTGTGTGTGAAAGTTTGTGTTTATGACTGGGTTCATATGTGAGTAAAAAAGTGACATGTCAGGGGTATGTATGATTTGGCTTGTGTCAAAATTTAAAGGGCGTGTATGTGTGTGTGTGTGTGTAAGAAGATTCCATGTATACATATGTGTAAGAAGGTGTGTGCACACCTAAACACATATATGTGATTCAGCATGTATGTACAAATATGAGGCTGTGTGTATGTATAAGAAACTCAGTAGTATGTCCGAATCAGCATGCCCTCTTTCCTAAATACCAATTTGCCATGGGGAAGCATTCACATATTGCTCTAGAAGGTGACTAATTAGGCCTTTAAACTCCCCATCGCCCCCTCTCTGAGCTCCCTTAGTGCTGGGGGGCACAATGACTTACTTTATGGGCCCCCAAGGGGTCACAGCTTTCCCTGGCTGGGCAGGCAGCCAGGTCACCTCCCCCACCTCAGCCAGACCTGCTGCCTCTGTGCTCCCCCGCCCTCTGTCATTCCCCCACAGGCCAGCTCTAATGAGGAGCCTCTCCCACTCGCTGACCCCTCCCCCACCCCGCCAGCCCAAGTCCTAAGACTCTGAACCAGAGCATATGAGCTGCAATCACACGGAGGGAGAAACTGAGGCCCTGGGAGGGGAGGAGACTTGCTGAGATCACACAGCAAGTTGAGAGGAAAAGCCAAGACAGTCGCGCCAGGTGGGTAGAGGGAGAAACGAGGAGAGCAGTTATTCTCCTGGGTTAATGACAAAGATTATCTGTTTAGGACAGGACACAGAGTGTCGTATTCGAAGGGCCCTCCGAAATCCCCCAGTCCAGCCTCCGTGACCTGGCAGGGAGACGGAGCTTTCCCAAGGTCACAGTGCTAAACCCTAGGTCTGCTGTCCACTCCCAAACCCCGCATGTCTGACTGTCATTCCGTGACTCCAAGATGCCTCCGTTACTGTCTCCACCCATCCCGCCTCCTCTGCCCCCTACTCTGAGGGCAAAGTTGTGGAACCACGGGTGGCTAGAGATTAATTTCTCTGCCTTCTGAGAAAACCTACCAACCCCTGGAGCCTACAACGTTTGGCCAATCCACGCAGGAACAGGGCATGGCCTGGTCCCCAACTCTGCCACCCGCTGGCAGGTCTTGTCTCCTCTCTGGACTTTAGTCATCCCCTCTGCACCTTGCAGGAACTGGGCTTGGCGATCCCCAGGTGCCTCCAACTCCGACACACCGGCAGCCCGGAACCTGGCGTGTGAGATGGTCCCAGACACCAGCCCAGGCCAGGCGCACACTCCATCTCCCACCAGAGTGGTGCCAGGACTCTGAAAGGCCCCTCCATGCATGCAGGTGCCCCTCCCTCTGAGCCGTGCCCCGGCCACCCCGCCCCCTCACCTTGCCCTTTGTCAATAAAGCTGGTGATGGTGTTGGCCAGGCCAGCCTCCAACTTCACGCTGCTGTTGCTTCCCTTCCTGTCAGCATCGGACAGCGTCCTGTACAGCGAGAGCATGTACTCGTGGGGCGTGATGGGGGGCGGGCGGAACGGCTCCTTGGGCTCTCGAGGGGCCCCGGGCTCCCTGGCCTTCTTCAGCAGGAAGGGGCTGGGGACAGCTCCTGCCTTTGGGGGTACCTTACCCCCAGGAAGCTGTCCTTTGGGGGTCACAGTCCGCGTCGCAGCCTGCCTGGCCTGGGAAGGGTGTCCTGGCTTGGGTTCGGGGCCACCCGATCTGGGGGCCGGCTTTTTGGGTTCATCCTTCTTGGGCTGTGTCAGGCCTCCTGCCTGCCCGGTGCCCCCCTTGGCCCTGGCATTGGTGGCTCCCCCGCCATAGCCGTGACCCCCCGGCCTGAATAGATTCCGGGCCAGAGGGGGCCTCTCTTTGGCTTCTGCTTTGGCCAATCCTGGCCTGGTCCCCTGGGGTCTCTGGCCCAAGTCAGGGGCGCCCACAACCGTGCAGAGAAATTCCAGGTCCAGCCAAGCCAGGTGCCAAAGCAAAAAAGTGAGGGGTTTGGAGAGTCTCATCCTCTGGCCAGCCGCTGAATGGCACCAAAGAGAACGGCGGCAGCAGCGAAGGTGCCTCTGGCTTGGCAGGAAAAACCATGAAAGGAGCGGACCCTCAAAAGCAGCGGCAGCAGCAGTAGCAGCAGAAGGGAAGGCTTTCTCCTCAGTCTGAGACTCTTTAAGTCTGCCGGGTGTGTGTTTGTATCCAGTCCCATAGTGGAAATGCTCTCGTATCCAGACGTGCACCGTCTCCAGTCAGCAGCTGAAAATAACTCGTTCTTGAAAGGAGAAAGCCGACCGCCCCCTTTCTCCTGCACAACTGACTGAGGGCTTGAAGGAGGCTTGTATAAGGCTGAGGGATTTTTCCAAGAAGGAAGAATGGCGTAATGCTGCCTGTGTGCTCCAGTTTTTTTTTTTTTTTTTTTAAGTTTTGAATCCTTTCCAGTGAAAATACTTCACACACACACACACACACACACACGCTTGCAGGTGCTCAGAAAAATCTTTTTACAAACCTGAACTCAGGAATTGGAAACGGAATTTCAACCCAAACCAATTTAATTACTCTCTGATGTCATGCTGTCTAAACTCATTTAAGTGCGATATATTTATGTGAAAAAAAATCACCGCTGCCCTTTCGAGGCCATGGCTCACGGGGGCTCTTGGCACAGAGCCCCGAAGCATGACTCCGGGCTTAGGGGGCCCCTCAGTCCATGGAACAGACTCGGGGGTCTTCACCTCCACCTCCCCGGGCAGCCCACCCCACCCTCCTGAGTGAGGAGCGATGCTGAGGAATGAGCTCAAGGATCTTAAGCTCCCAAACACGGGGAGTGTGGGTTTTCAGCTAAGTCCTTGGGGTGTTTTTTAAAGCAGTTTTCAACTCCAGCGTCTAGCCTGGGGCCTGATTTGTTGTTGGGGGGCAGCACAGATGGCAGCATTTACCCACAGTTTCTTTATTTTATTTTTTTTTATTTTAATAAACTTGTGGTGACCTAGAGACAGAAAATATCAGTACCCACCGCACCCCTCCCCCGAACGCCACTGCTTGAATTCAGATGATCCCGTCAGGCATTGGAGGACACTGCCACCCGGGAGCCCACTGCTTGGATAGAGGTATGTCCGGGGTGTACCTCACTGCCACCCCAGGAAAGACAGACTCGGAGTTCTGTTGGAAAAAGGACTGGGTGAGTCCAGAGGCGGCAGACCAGCCTGGGGCAGCAGCGGCCCCTGCAGGAGGCTGGGAAAATGACTTCCCACATGCCGGGTTTCTGGTAGCTCTGGAAGAAGTCTGAAGTCCAGCTGGGCTCCTGTGGGGAAGCTGTTCCCTTCACCTGGACTGTCCTCCTTTAGCTTCCACGCCTGGAGGAAGTCCTCCTCCTCCTCCTGAGAAATTCGTCCTGAAAATCCACCTCCTCTGGGAAGCCTTCCCTGATCCCCAGACAAAGCCAATGACCTCGTCTTGTACATCTTGCTGCAACACTTGTGCCGAGGTAAGAGGTCTAGCAGGGGTAGAAGCGGTAGTCAGGCGAGCTTCCTTCTCCACCTGAGGTTCTTGCAGCCTGCCGCACAGAAAGCTGTTCACACGCCAAGGTCACCAGACTGGTTCCAACACAAGCCGACACACCGCTGAAGCAGCGCAGTGTTTGACGAACGAAAGATGAGACTCACCGCTGGGATAGGCAGGTGCCTGACCAGCTCTTTCGTGGAGATGCTCCTGGGTCCTCGCTGATCTTCAGAGCGCAGCAGCAGAGCTTGGCCATTTCCAGCTTCCTTTGGTGCTTCTAGGTGACAAACCCAGTACAGCTCCACCACCCCAACTCAAAGGACCAAAGCACCACCAGCCACTCTGTGGGGAAGCTCTGAGGAAGACGCTCCCTCCTGTTCCCCAGATTCCCAACACTTGGCTTCCCTTTTGACTTGCCCCCACTTAGGCAGTCATCTCTGGCACTCCTCCCTCCTCTCCATTCCCACTGCTTCGCCGTCTTCATCCTCCTCACTGCCTGTCCTACTCTAACTCCTTTATGAATGGCTTCCATGCCTTGAGGATATCTCTGTTCCAACCCTTCCTCCCACTAAAACATACCCAATGAAAAGTGCCAACTCATGTGCCCTCTCCGACAGGAAGTCTTCCCTCATCCGCCAGAAAACACGCACTGCAGATTTGCCTTCCCACATTTCCTGTGCTCCTTTCCACTTTGGTAGCTCAAAGATATCCAGTCCCGCCCCCGCCCCTTGTCTCAAACACAGTTCATTTCTTCCACTCTGTACTTTTTTCATATTTTAGATATATTTTTATTGATTTCAGAGAAGAAGGAAGAGGGAGAGAGAGATAGAAACATCAATGATGAGAGAGAATCATTGATCGGCTGCCTCCTGCACACCCCCTACCGCAACCCGAGGCAGGTGCCCTTGACCGGAATCAAACCCAGGACCCTTCAGTCCGTAGGCCGACACTCTATCCACTGAGCCAAGCCAGCTAGGGCCATGTTTTGTTTTGTTTTTTTAAATCATAACTTAATTCCTCATAACTGTAATAATTTATTTACATATCTGTCTCCCTCATTAAATTATGACTAGACTATAGTATATTTATCTTTCAATTATTCCCAGCGCTGGGCACAGGGCCCAGCACATAGCATACTCTCAGTATGTGTTGTATGGATGAATAAATCTCTAACTGGCCTTATATATGAAAGCCATCATTTTCGGCTTTAATATGTAGTTACTTGTACACACACCATGCCTTCCCTGCTGGACTCTGAGTTCCTTAAAGAGAGGGATTCTGTCTTGCCACTTACTAGGAACTTTGTAAGGTCAAGTGAGCGAACAAATGAAGGGATGAATGAACCAAACATCGATATGCCCCCTGCGCCTGGTTTGATAAAGAGCAAGGACTTCGGAGCAGGCAGACCTGGTTGTGAATTCCACTTCTGCTGTATGATTTAGTACATTGTGTGATCTTTGGGAACCTCTAAAGGTCTCTGAAACTCTGAACAGGGATCATGACAGTACCTACTCACAGGGCTTTTATGGGGATTCAATGAAATGAATCATAAAAAGTGATTAGCCCGGCACCTGGAAAACATTAATAACAGCTACTATTTACTGAGCACTCCAGTCAACTAGACTTAGGCCCTGGTATCCCACATGCTGAAGGCATCGCTAGTCCCACAGTTTGCAGATAAAGAAATTGAAGTTCAGAAAGGTTAAATTACTTTTTGAGCCTAATTCCTGCCTTGACACTTTTTTTTTTTTTTTTTAACCAAGGAATCCCAACCTGGCCTCTAGAAACACAAGAAGGAGAAGGGTAGTGGGGCAATTACGGTATTCTTGGCTTTCGGTCAAGGTCTCATCCAACAAGCTGGAACGTTGGGACATGGATGATTCCGATCAGGGGCTATTGTTTGAAGACCAGGGGACCCCGGCGTGGGGTGGGAGCAGGGAAAGGGGACTCAGAGCTTACTTAGAGGGCCCTCTCCAGGGAGGAGCCCAGGAGACCAGCCTGGCTCTCACTATAAAGGTGACTAATCACTTCGGTCCCCTCTGGTAATTGCAACCAGATGCTGCCGCTGGCAGCGCTTCAGTCCCAACATGTTTAATTACTGGGACGTAGAGTCCCTCAGTCCCCCGTGTCCCCTTACCTCCCCCTCTCCTGTCAGCAATATTAATGTCAAACTTGAGGTAGAGGATGGGAGCCTTGGGAAGCCACTGGCATAGAAATAATCATTACAGTCCCCTCTACCACGTAGAGCCTTTAACTCTTGTACATGCTTACCCGTCCATTATCTCATTGGCACTCCACAAAACATTCTCTTAAGGCCGGTAGGCAAGAATATTATTATCCCCATTTCACAGATGAGCAAACAGGAAAATGAATAATAATCATAATTCGTTGTTTTCAAACATTTACTAGTAGCCATTTTCAAAGTGTTTTTACATTCATTATGCTGTCAGAACCTCCCAAGATCTCCTGGAATCGGCCCAGCACAGCACAGTGACTAAGAGCATCGGCTCTGGGATCAGACAACTCAGTCTCTGCCGCGGACCAATTGGGTGACCTTGGGTATTCATTCATTTGTTTTCTTAATTACCTAGCAATTACATATTAGGTGCCTAACATATGGTAGGTCCTGGGCCTGACCACTGGACATCTACAGTGGACAAGACCACCAAGTCTGTGCTCACATTTTGTGAAAGAGACAGATAAAGAAGCAAACAAATGCATAGTTACAGAGAATTCTGAATACTGTGAAGAAAAATTAAGCCATGTCCAAGGGATGTCTATTTTAGATAGGAATGTCTCTTTGATAGGTGACATTTGAGCAGAGATGTGGATGTGGTGAGGAATGAGCCATATAAGGGTCTGGGGCATAATCTTTCCAGGTTGAGGAAACAACATATGCAAAGGCCCTGAGGCAGGAATGTGCTTGGCATACCTGAGGGACCATGAGAAGTTGGTGCATCTGTAGCAGAGTGAGGGAGAGAGTAGTAGATAGGGTCAGATCATGCCAGAACTACGTCAAGTATGGCCTCACACACCAGAGAAGAAAGTTGGATTTTATTTTTAGTGCAGTGGGAAACGCAATAAAGGGTTCTAAATAGGAGAGTTCTCTGATCTGTAACATAATGTTTAAGAGTTGGGCTATCTGCCTTCAAACCCTGGCTCCCCCATGCACCAGCCATGTAATTTCAGGCTAGTTATTTAATATTTCTGTGCCTCAGTTTCCTTATGTATAAAACTAGAGGCCCAGTGCATGAAATTCATGCACTGGTAGGGTCCCTAGGCCTGGCAGGCTATCGGGGCCCATTGGGCCTTTCCTTCCATCAGCTGCTGGCCGGCCAGCCGGGGCATTTCTTCATTCTGCACTGCCCCCCGGTGGTCAGTGCACACCATAGCAAGCAGTCAAACTCCTCATCAGTTGAACTCCTAAAGAGACAATTTGCATATTAGCCTTTTATAACATAGGATGAGACTAATAATAATAATACACCTATTTCATAAAGTTGTTGTGAATTAAGTTTGGTGAGTCAAGTTCTTAGAACAGTGGCTCCATGCATAGTAAACACTACATAAATGTTGGCTATTGTTTATATTTTTTTAAAAAACACTTCCCGCCAAAACTGGTTTGGCTCAGTGGATAGAGCATAGGCCTGCAGACTGAGGGATCCTGGGTTCCATTCCGGTCAAGGGCATGTACCTTGGTTGTGGGCACATCCCCTGTGGGGGGTGTCCAGGATGCAGCTGATCGATGTTTCTCTCTCATCGATGTTTCTGACTTTCCCTCTCCCTTCCTCTCTGTAAAAAATCAATAAAATATATATTTTTTTAAAAACCACTTCCTGAACTGCTTCTTTACCTATAAAATGAGAATAAAAATATCTGCTTCACAGACTTGTTATAAGAGCTAAATGTATTTATATATTAAAGTGCCTTTCTTTTTTTTCTCTTTCTTTCAGCAGATAGTGTTTGATAAATTATAGTTTGTTTGTTTTTAAAAGATTCAGTTGTTAATATTGTTCCTGTTTCACAAATGAGGAAATTGAGTCTCAGAGAAGTTACATGACTAACAAAAGTTTGAACTGTTTAATTGTTTGTTTGTTTGTTTGTTTATAGCTATAAAGGATAGAAGTAAAACTAAGCCCAAACCCCTGACTCTGAAACAATGCTTTTCCCACATCAAGGAAGAACTGACCTTTTTGCTCTCACCCTACATGTTAGGAGTCAGCTTGAAGGAAGGCCTGGAATCCCTGACCTTCTATCTGTGTTTCTTCTAATCTGAGGAGCCTGGGCTGTCCTGATCCCAAGAAACCAGTCCTCCCCCAGCCATCCTCTGGTTTGCCGTGTTTACATTCCCCAGGAATTGCCACAGTTCTCCTCCAGTAAGCTCTCACTGGCTCCCCCAGCTGAGCTTCTTGGAAACTGCACCTTGTCCAAGCTTGGGCCTTTTGTCCTGGTCAACACCTCTCTCTTGCCTCAGAAAACCAATCTGAAAATTATGTGTGGGTATATGTGTGTTTCTGTCTCTTGAGGGGATGGGGTGTGAACAAAGTAGGTATTTATTGTTCACTTTTATTCTTTATTTAAAATATTTTTTCTGCCGAAATCGGTTTGGCTCAGTGGATAGAGTGTCGGTCTGCGGACTGAAAGGTACCAGGTTCGATTCCTGTCAGGGCATGTACGTTGGTTTCCGGCACATCCCCGGTAGGGGGTATGCAAGAGGCAACTGGCCGATGTTTCTCTCTCATCGACGTTTCTAGCTCTCTAGCTCTCTCCCTTCCTCTCTGTAAAAAATCAATAAAAATATATTTAAAATATTTTTTCCACCCTGGCCACTGTGGCTCAGTTGGTTGGAGCATCTTCCGTACACCAAAAGGTGGTCGGTTCAATTCCCTGTCAGGGCATATACATACCCACGTTGCAAATTCCATCCCTTGTTGGGACACGTATGGGAGGCAGGTGATCAATGTTTATCTCTTTCTCTCAAATTAAAAAAAAAGAAAAAAAAAGTTGTTTTTTTAAAAACACAGAAGAGTGCCCAGAAACTCCCAAGATGTTTCCAGGGGTTTTTGTGTGTTTTTTGTTTGTTTGTTTGTTTGTTTGTTTGTTTGTTTTTTGGCAGAGGCAGCAGGGTCTGTGGGCGCAGGGCAGGGATGTCATCTTGTGCCTGGCGGTCGGTTAGGGTTAGGGTTAGGGATAGCCTGGGGGTGAGCAGGAGGGGAAAGGGGCAGCGCACAGGGTCTACGGAATGGCCTGGAGTCTGAGGAACAGGAGCCTGAGGAGCTGCTGCTGGAGCCAGAGCCTGAGCCTGAAGAGGAGCCAGTCTGGCCGGTGCCACCCCAGGCGCCCCAGGTCCAGGGCCTGGCTTGGGGTGGGGGAAGGGGGGCCCCCCAGCCATGTTTTTCAGGGTTTTTTTTCCTTTGCTTCCCCCCCTTTTTTATTTGGAGGGAATGAGAGGAAGTGGGCACAGAAAGGTAGGAGGTGGATTTTCTTTTTCTAATTCATTTCCAAGGGTGAGAGTTTTTTTTAAATATGTGTCATGAATAAAGTTGTTTTTGAAAATAAAAACTGTTTGGCCTTTTGAGTAATAAATTTTAAAAATCAATAAAGATGTGTATATATACACACCGTATTTTCCAGCGTATAAGACGACTTTTAAAACGAAAAAAAGTCAACCAAAAATCGGGGGCAAAAGACCAAAATTGAAAAAAAAGTTACCTGCAGATCTTGACGGCAAAGTAAGTCTTTTCTTTGAAGTGGGGGGTAGTCTTATACAGCGAATATAGGCCTAAACCTATGTTTTAACTGTAAATTAGGGAGTCGTCTTATACGCCGGAAAATACGGGGTGTGTGTGTGTGTGTGTGTGTGTGTGTGTATACACATCTTTATTGATTTTTTTTAATTTTAAGTATATATATATATATATATATATATATATATATATATATATACATCTTTATTGATTTTTAAAATTTATTTATTGTCTAAAGTTTTACATATGTCTCCTTTTTCCCCACTTGACCCCACCCCCACAATTGATTTTTACAGAGAAAGGCAGGGAGAGGAAGAGAGAGATAGAAACATGGATTGGCTGCCTCTTGCACGCACCCTACTGGGGATTGGGCCTGAAACCTGAACATGTGCCCTGACTGGGAATTGAACCAGTGACGTCTTGGTATTTGGGTTGATGCTCAACTACTGAGCCACACTGGCCTGGCTCTGGTGGCTTTCCCATACAAACGGCCTGTCTTGGCTCATGCTGCAGATTTTCCTAAATTCTCTCAAAGGTTCATAAGCCCCAAACAAGCAGCATCTGGCCTTGGCATGCCATGTGCCTCTGGCTAGTGGCCCCAAACCTGTACTAGTGGCAGCCCAAATCAGTTTGCAACTTGGCCTCTCTCAGGCACTACAAACCCAGCACAAGTAATAGCCATCTCTTTGTAATTCTCTTTGTAATTCATGTCGAGTGGCCCCAGGGCAGAGCAAAGGTGGCAGCTGACCTTGGCCTGCATCCCTAGGAGGCCCCAGAGCCAGCACACCCAGTAGCCAGCTTCAGATCACACCAGAGCACCATCCAATCATCTCCTTGAGTGATACACTCAAGGGGCAGACTCAGCGGGCACCAGAAGCCTGTTGAAGCAAGTGCTGCTCTGTGGGGTTGGCTACTGCACAGCAGCTCCTCCACTGCAGTCATCAGGTTCTCATAGCCAATTGGCCTGGCACATTTGATGTGGCAACAGCAATCAAGGCTCAACTACAGCAGGAGATTGCACACAGACCCACATGGGGGGTTCACTTGGAACACCCAGCCTGGGTGATCAGGGAAGCTGTGCCATTAGGCCCTACAGGACACCTACTACAGAAGACCACCCTGCCAAGATTGGGAGACACAGCAGATACATCTAATACATAGAAATAAACACAGAGAGGCATCCAATATGGGAAGACAACAACAACAACAACAACAACAACAACAACAACATATCCCAAATGAAAGAACAGGAGAAATCTCAAGAAAAAGAACTAAATGAAATAAAAGCAAGAAAACTACCAAATACAGTGTTCAAAAACAATAATTATAAGGATGTCCAAGAAATTTAGTGAGAATTTCAACAGCATAAAAAAGGACATAGAAATCATTTAAAAATCAATCAGAAATAAAGAATACACAAGAAAGCCTGGTTGGTGTGGCTCAGTGGTTGAGCATCAACCCAGGAACTAAGAGGTCACTGGTTTGATTTCAGGTCAGGGCACATGCCTCGGTTGTGGGTTCTCAATCCCCAGTAGGGGTGCATGCAGGAGGCAGCTGATCAGTGATTCTTATCATTGATGTTTCTATCTCTCTCTCTTCCTCTCCCTTCCTCTCTGAAATAAAAAAATTTTAAAAAGCATAACAACATTCACATCATAAGGGTATCAAAAGGAGAAAAGAGAACACAAGGGATTGAGAATCTATTAGAAGAAATAGTGACTGAAAACTTTCCTAACCAAGTGAAGGAAAAAGACACACAACTCCAGGAAATATAGAGAATCCCAAACATCATGAACCCAAAAAGGCTCACACCAAGAACATCATAGTTAGGTCTAGTAATAATTAATGTCGTTTTCTAATACTTTTTAAAATCAAATTTATTTAAACAATACAACAAAATTTAATCAACAATATAGTTGCCGTTGTTTTCTACTACTTGTGCCCAATGCTTAGGAAGCATTTTAATCCCTCTGTTGTAAAATTCTTGTGATTTTGATGCAAAAAATTCGGTCAATGCATTTTTTTCCAAGAAGAAAGTTTTGCAAAGAACGAAACAAATGGTAATCGGAAGGGGCAATATCAGGAGAATATACAGGTTGAGGGAGAACTTCCCATTCCACCTGGCGCAGTTTTTCAGCAGTGATTCTTGCAGTATGTGGTCGTGCGTTATCATGGTGAAGAATTACGCCCTTCCGATTAATCAGCTCGGGTTCTTTTTCTCTTAAAGCTTGGGCTAACCTTTCCAATTGGGCACTATACACTGCACTTGTAATGGTTTGGTTAGATGGTAAAAGTTCATAATGAAGAATTCCTTTAAAATTCTACCAAACACACAACATCACTTTTTTCGCATGCAAGTCAGGTTTTGGCGTGGGCTGCGGAGCCTCATTTTTGTCCAACCATTGAGGCCGCCTTTTCAAATTAACATACAGCACCCATTCTTCAGCTCCGGTAACAATTTGCTCTAAAAACGGCAAACGGTTTTGACGAGAGAGGAGCGAACTGCAAATTGTGAGTCTTTGATTACGGTTGTTGTCGGTCAACTCATGAGGAACCCATTTTCCAAAATTTGGACTTTGCCAAGTGCACGCAATTGATTGGAAATTGTTTTTTGTGAACAATTTAAAGTTGTCGCAAGCTCTTGTTGGGTAATTTGAGGATTTTGCACCAAAAGAGCTTGAAGAGCTTCTTGATCAAAATTGGACACACGGCCTCGACCACTCTTGTCATCTAACGAAAAATTTCCCTCGCGAAATTTCTCAAACCAACGCTGGCATTTTCTGGCGCTAACTGCATCTTGACCAAGAGCACTACAGATGTTTTTTGCAGCCTCACTTGCTTTTCTTCCTAATTGGAACTCGTAAAGCATGCAGTGCAGAATATGCTCTTCATCCGCCATCTTCTTAGCCCTAGTTTTGCAACAAAAACCAAACCAAACACAAAGTTTTTCAAGCAAAACTTGTTAATTTCACTTCACACGTTCTGTAGATACCACGTGTTTGAAGGTTATGTCAATACAAGTCAACGCCAAGCAAGATTTTAAACGAATGTTTTAAAACGACATTAATTATTACTAGACCCAATACCTTGGTTGTGTGCACATCCCCAATAGGGGGTGTGCAAGAAGCAGCTGATCAATGTTTCTAACTCTCTATTCCTCTCCTTTCATCTCTGTAAAAAATCAATAAAATACTTTTTAATGCAAATGGATTAAATGCTCCAATCAAAAGACAGAGGGTGACCCTGGCCAGTTTGCTCAGTGGTTAGAGCATTGGCCTGCAGACTGAAGGGTCACAGGTTAAATTTTTAGTCAAAGGCAGGTTTCCCTGACTCAGTTGGGGCACGTGTGAGAAGCAATCAATCGATGTGTCTTTCTCAGATCAATGTTTCTTTCTCTCTCCCTTCCCCTATCTTTCACCTTCCCTCCCTCACTTCCACTTTCTCTAAAAACCAATCGAAAAAATATCCTTGGGTGAGGATTAAGAAAAAAAAAAAAAAACATAGGGTGGCTGAATGGATAAGAAACAGACCCTTACATATGTTGTCTACAGAGACTCATCAAGAGACACACACAGAGAGAGACTTGAAAGTAAAGGAATGGCAAAAGATATTTCATTAAAATGGAAACAAACAAATAAATAAAAAGCTGGGGTAGCAATACTTTACCAGAAAAAAATACACTTTAAAACAAAAGTTATAACAAGAAACAAAGAAGGACCCAGAAATTCCACTTCTAGATATTCATCTGGATAAACGCAAAACACTAAATTAAAAAGATATATGCATCCATATGTTCATTGCAGTATTATTTGCAGTAGCCAAGATATGGCAGTAACCTAAGTCCATCAATAAATGAATGGATAAAAAAGTGCTATTATTTATGCAATGGAATATAATTCAGCCGTAAAAAAAGAATGAAATATTGACATCTTCAACAATATGGATGGACCTAGAGGGTATTGTACTGAGTGAAATGTCAGACATAGAAATATAAGTGCCATATGATTTCACTTATATATGGAATCTAAAACAAATAAATGAACAAGCAGAATAGAAACAGACTCACAGATACCAAGAACGTTTTGACAGTTGCCAGATGGAAGGAGAGTTGGGGGTGGGTGAAAAAGGTGACAGGGTTAAGAAGTACAAATTGGTAGTTACAGAATTGTCATGAGGATGTATAGTATAACACAGGGAACATAGTCAATAATATTGTAGTAATTACGTGTGGTGTCAGATGAAAACTAATTTTATCAGGGTGATCACTTCATAAGTTATATAAATGTCTAATCACTAGGTTGTACACCTGAAACTAATATAATATTGTATGTCAACTGTAATTGAAAATTTTAAAAATTATTTTTTTTAAAAAGAAGAGTACTGCTGAAACCGGTTTGGCTCAGTGGATAGTGTCGAACTGCGGACTGAAGGGCCCCGGGTTCGATTCCAGTCAGGGGCATGTACCTTGGTTGCGGGCATGTCCCCAGCGGGGGCGGGGGGGGGGGGAGTTTGCAAGAGGCAGCTGATTGATGTTTCTAATTCTCCCTTCTTCTCTGTAAAAAAAAATCAATAAAATATATATTAAAAAAAAAAGAAGAAGAAGAAGAGGAAGAGTACCCCAAGGAAATTCCTGGCATTCCCCTAACATACCATGCTCGAGCACATCACATACTTGCACACTCCTGGCATGCCCTTCCCCCCTTTGTCTGCTCAGCAGATTTATCCTTCCCCATCAGCCTCTGTGAAACCAGCCACTCTCTCTTTATAGAACTTACCACAGTGTGTGTGTGTCCGTGTGTGCTTGTGCATATGTGTGTGTGTGTGTGTGTGTGTGAAATGCTTGTTTCCTCACCGCCTCCCATGTGAATCTGTGAACTGAGGCTCTGGGCAGGGTTCACGTGGTTTTGTCCTATGCTTCTCTGCCAGCGTCTAACTCAGGATTTGGCACATGGCAGGTACTCAATCAATATCTGCTTAATGATGAACGAATGAACTCAGTTAGACAGCAGCAAGTTGTTCGTTACAAGAGAGTGCATCCTTTTGGTGCCCGTGACTCTGCTTAAGACAGTTAGCTTGCAGTAAGAAAGAGAAGAATAATTTCCCCCCTCTGTCACCCTCCGCTTCACTCGGGGGTTGACACGGAGAGGAATGTGGAGAAAGGGGTGGGAACAGTCTTTGAACTAGTATTGTAGCTAGCTTTGTGCTTTCTGGCCTGGAAGATGTTTATAGCTGTTTCTGTGCATCATCAAAGCATCCTGGGTGCCTGGCTGTGCTGGGCTCTTTTCCTTTAGTAAAGACATCTCTATTGCCAGTGGTCACTTTTCTTCTTACTTCTGGGGTCCCTTGCCACCACTAGGAAGCCCTACTGAAAAGGGTCCAGGGTGGGCCTATGCAGACTCTTTTCCCCTCACTTAGTCCACATCTGGTCTACAGAAAACATTCCCTGACAATTTCTGGGAGAGCAGGCCAACCTCAACATAGCAGCAATCTCCTGGGTTCTGCCATCAAAGCAGTTGGCTTGCTTGTTTCTTGTTGATTTCGCAGACAGGAGGTAGATCGAGTCACCGTGCTCCCCAACTGCAATGGGGACTTCAAACAATCATGGAAGTTTTCCCCCAATTATCTGATCTTCCCCAAAAGAATGGGGACTCACAGCCAGAAGTATCTCCACATAAATTCTCTATCCTCCACTCTCTTGACCCTATAGGTAGGGATTTGGGGACTTTAAAATCGATTTTAGGCCGAAACCGGTTTGGCTCAATGGATAGAGCGTCTGGGACTGAAGGGTCCCAGGTTCGATTCCGGTCAAGGGCATGTACCTTGGTTGCGGGCATATCCCCAGTAGGGGGTGTCCAAGAGGCAGCTGATCGATGACTCTCTCTCTCATCGATGTTTCTTCTAACTCTCTATCTCTCTCCCTTCCTCTCTGTACAAAATCAATAAAACATATTAAAAATAATAATAATAAAATAAAATCGATCTTAGGCTATTAGAAAAAATATATATGACATTTTAGTACCTCACTTTGAAATATCACACATAACATTTTTAAAAAATATGTTTTTGCTAATTTTAGAGAGAGAGAAAGGGAGAAGGATAAAGAGATAGAAACACCGATGAGACAGAGACACTGATCATTGGCTGTCTCCTGCACACATTTCCCCCTCTACCCCCCACCCCCCATCCTCTTCCCATTGGGTATGGAGCCTGAAACCTGGGCATGTGCCCTGACCGGGAATAGCCGGGCCACAATAAATGTTTAATGGTTGAATAAATAAGTGAATGAGAAAATGAGTGAGTTAATCTCCCTTTACAAAGACAAAAGATTACTGTTTGGCTTTAACCCCTTTCTACTCCATTCACCTTTTATTGGTATGTCTTTGTAGTCCCAAACCTTTGTTTACTCTTCATGGTTTTAAAAGTATATTGTTCAGCTTGCTGATGAATTTTATGTCATTAACCTTTGTAACACTTAGGCTGACTTGGTTAATTCATTCAATGGATACTTATGTCAGGCTCTGTGCTAAATGCTAAGTCAGACATAGTCTTCTGTCCTCGAGAAGCTTAAATTTTAGAGTGGGCCCTGGCCGGTTTGGCTCAGTGGATAGAGTGTCGGCCTGTGGACGGAAGAGTCCCAGATTTGATCCCAGATTTGATCCCAGATTTGATTCCAGTCAAGGGATCCAGCCTGGGTTGCAGGCTTGATCCCCAATAGAGGGAATACAGGAGGCAGCCAGTCAATGATTCTCCCCCATCATTGATACTTCTATTTCTCTCTCCCTCTCCATTCCTCTCTGAAATCAATAAAAATATATTTTTTAAAAAATTTAAAGTGGAAGAAAGATAATAGGTGAGCAAACAAAAAAAAAAGTGAAAAGTACTATGAAAGAAGCAGAGTACTGTGATAGGAAAATATAGGGTATTACTTTATTTTTTTAAATATATTTTTATTGATTTCTGACAGAAAGGGAGAGAGACAGAAACATCAATGATGAGAGAGAACATTGATTGGCTGCCTCCTGCACTCCCTGTACTGCAATGCAGGCATGTGCCCTTGACCAAACCCAGGATCCTTCCGTCTGCAAGCCAATGCTCTATCCACCTAACCAGCTAGGACAGGGTATTACTTTAGATAGCATGATCAGGGAAGATCTAGATAAGGAAGTATCATTTAAGATGAGATCTGAAGGGGAGGAGGTAGCAGCTAAGCCAGAGCTGGGTGGGAAAGGGGTCTCGGTAGAGGACAAAATATGTGTAAAGGCCCTGAAGCAGAAAAGAAGTTGGTGTGTGTAACCTTTAGGGTTGCTTTCATTTCCCCATTCCCCATATTGCTCTAGCGAACATTACACAGTACCTACTGCATGAGTATTTCCCTGGGATGGATTCCTGGCATCTCTTTATCTGTCCAGTTTTGGGGATCTATCTTCCCTCTCTAAATTGTTTGCCTTCCAGAATCAGTATCCTCCCTTCCTCCTTTTTACCTCCTTTATTTTTTTCTCAAAGTAACTATTAAGAAGTTTTTTTTGTTTGTTTGTTTTTGTTCTTTCAGGAGAAAAGATATTAGTTATCAAAGTGGCTATGAATTGCATGTTTTACTCCTGCTATCCATTTATCCATCCATTTACTCACTTAGCACTTACTGAGCACCTGTTTTGTACCAAGCCTTATGTTGAGTGCTTGAGGTGCACATCTTATATAGGACTTCTCAAAAGGTGTTCCTGCAGCGTATTTGCTGAAATGCAGATTCTTGGGCTCCACCCTTGTTTACTGAGTCTCTTATGGGGTGGAATCTGAGCATCTGCATTTTAAAAAATATATATTTTATTGATTTTGTACAGAGAGGAAGGGAGAGAGATAGAGTTAGAAACATCAATGAGAGAGAGTCATCGATCAGCTGCCTCTTGCATACCCCCTACTGGGATGCCCGCAACCCAGGTACATGCCCTTGACCGGAATTGAACCTGAGACCTTTCAGTCCCCAAGCCGACGCTCTATCCATTGAGCCAAACCAGTTTCGGCTGAGCATCTGCATTTTAATAAGTTCCCCAGTAGTGGGTTTGTTTTTGTTGTTGTTGAGGTTTTGTGTTTATGTGTGTGTTTTTGTTTTTTATTTTATTTTATTTTATTTTTGGGGGGGGATAATTGTTTTTTTCTAAATCCCAACTAAAACCTTACAACCTCTTAGTGGAAGTTAAATAGAATTCACAACTCTTAAGAAAGTGCAATGATAATCTATGCAAAAAAAAAAAAAAAAAAAAAAAAGCTATGGGAATAACGCCAGGGTCACAGAGAGAATAAATAAGTCAGGTTTACTCAGAAAATTAGACTGCAATTTTCGGGAAGGATGTAGGACATTCAGGAAAAGAGAACACCCAGTGCAAAGACAAGGCGAAAACAGTGAACGGCACTAATTAGCTCTGAGTGTTGTGTTGTCTGAGGCTGCTTGGCGCTGCGGGTCTGAAGGCGAGAAAAACGTAAAACTGGTTGCCCGGCAGGTAGCACCCCGACCCAGCAGCGGGTTCTCGATCGCTCCCGCAGCTGCTAATTGCGCTCGGGTTTGTGGCCGAAGCCGGGCGCCGGCCACCTGGCAGCATGCACATGCGCAGTGCGTGACCCCGAAGCCAAAAGTGGGCGGGTTGAGGGCAAGTTGTTTTTTTTTTCCTGTTTCTGTAAACCCCCCCCCCTTGATCCAATTCATCAGCTCTGGCTGTCCCCATTTCTAGCTAGGAAATCTTACTTTTCTTCATACCACATAACCCCTCCTTTCATTCTGGGCTACTCCAGGAAATCCCTGCCAGTACTCAACATGGCGGGCGGCCCCAAGCGGCGCCCGCGGCGCTCATTGGCGCCCCGGTCAAGGGGGCGGGACACTCCCAAAGGGCGGGAGCCGGGGGGCGGGGCCTGGCCCCGGCTGGGCGGTGGGCCCGTTCCCGGCCGGCCGGGCCTTCGCTGCGGCTGCGGCCGCTCCCGCGCGGAGCTGCAGGCGGGGGATCCGCGGACCGAGCGCGGTGAGGTGGGGCCTCCTGGGCAGGTGGGAGGTGCCGGGTTAACGGTCCGAGGCCGGAGCCCGCCCGGCTCAGGCGCCAGAGGGAGTTACGTTCCCCCGGGAGGACCCCGAGGCCCACCGGGGGTTAGGACCTGCCCCAGGGCTCCCGGGCCCTCCCCTCCGCGTCCGGCGGCCGCCTCCACTCTGGGCTGCAGTCCGAACAGAAAAGGATCTTCCCGATCCCCTTCCTTTCCCGGCCGCCGGCGGGCCAGGGTCTCCTGGATCCGGCGCTGAGCTCCCCGCCCACCTCGCTCCCGGCTCCCTCTGCCTTTGGGGCTCTGCACGTGGTCTGCTCGACCCGCTCTGGAACTCGCATTCCTCGAGACCCGACTCAGGCATCCTCACTTCCTCCGAAGTCTTTCCCCACCTCCCTGCGGGCGCAGGGAGTCTCGCTGCTCGGATTCTGCACTCGGGGCGCCGGGTCACTTTTCCTGCCCTCGTCCACACCTATGCACTTGTTGGGGGCGTTAGGCTTTGCTTTTTTTTGCATCTCCACATCCCGGGTCTAGCACATGATGGCAATCAATAATAACCAATGTTGACTGAGCAGCCACAAAATGTCAAGTGCTACTTAATGCATCACATGTAAAGGCCCATGTCATCTTTTAAGCAATTCCATAAGGAGGGTTTTATATTTTCACATTTTATGCAAGAAAAAAGTTGAGGTACTCATAAATCAATTTGCCTAGAGCCCTACAACGAGTGAGTGGAACTGGGGAACGAATTGAAGGCGGTTGGCTTTGTTAAATTTCTGCTTAGTTGGTCTGCATGAGCCCCTCTAGTTATGAAGGCCGGCACTAGCATAACACATTTCGTCGGAAAGGCTTAGAAAGGAGATGTTCCTAATCGTGAGAGTTCATGACAAAACCAAGGCCACAGCCTTGCTGCTCTTCCTTCAGTCACACTCCTTTTCCATCAGAGATCTGCAGACTTCATCATTTCACACCCGTTAGGCAGTGTCCCTCACAAAGTTGTGATTTCATGTTTCATGATTTGGGAGGCACTTAATGGAGAGGGCACAGAGTTTGAAAACAGGCCGGGGTTTAATCTTTGACATTGAACAGCTATATCCCTTCCATTTTTTTTTTCAACCTCAGTTTTCTTGTCTGTAAAATGGGGAGAATAATTTTATCTCAAAGGTTTGTGGGGTGTGTTTTTTTTGTTTTTTGTGTTTTTTTTTAAACCTGCAAATAATTGTTGTGAGAGAGTAGTGCTATACAACCTACATGATCTGGTTTTTTTTTAAATATATATTTTATAGTTATAGAACTGTCGGCATTTTGCAAGACCATTGGTGATATGAATCAATTTATCTAATTTCCTTATATTCATTCAGGCATTGTTTTAGGAGCTGAGAATGCAGCACTCAACAAAACAATGTTCTTACATTTGGGAAATTTAGACTCTAATAGCTCTATTACACATAATAATCAGGAAGGGACAGGAAAGGCATAATAAGGTAAATAGAAATTTGTGTGAAGGGTGGTGGAACTTTATTTTGGGTGGTTAGGGAACAACTTAATGAGAAGGTGACATTCGAACAGAGACCTGAAGGTGGTAAGGGAGTGAATCGTGAAGATAAATGGAGGAAGAAGCCCTGAGATGAGAGCGTGGCTTGAGGTGTTCCAAGTGTGTACAGCAAGGAGGGCTGGTGGCTGGAGGGTTATGGCAAAGGGGATAGGGGTAAGAATGGGAATGAAAACAATTGGAGACTGGGATCAAATAATTAGGACCCTGTTGACCATTATAATGACCATGGATTTTACTCTGACTAGTATTATGCGTGGCATAATCCGTCACTGTTTTAAAAGGATCACTTTGACTACTCTTTTGAGGAAAAGCAAATACTGGAAGCAAGGTTGGAGCATTGCTACCATCCAGATAGCTTTCACAGTAATCCAGATGTATTATCATCTTTTTTTTTTCTTGTTTCTTTTTTTTTGTGCAAGTAATTAGCACAAAATTTAGTAGCTTGAAACAACAATCATTTATTATGTTTATGGGTTGGAGATTCGGGAGTAGCTTAGCTGCATGTTTCTAGATTAGGATCACCCAGGAGATTGTAGTCAAGTTGACGGTTGCTCTGCTTCCAAGATGGTTCCTTACCACTGAGCTGCCTGAGTCTCCTCAGGACACAGTGGGGAGAGCTGAGTGCCTTTTATGACCTCGCTCTGGGAGTCACTTCTGCTTTATTAGCTTCATTAACTTTATTCCAGCTCACTTTTAAGGGAAGAAAATTAAGCCCTGAAACTGGATAAGATTTCCTGGGAAATAAAGGTTGATGGAGAAAAAGTCTGTAGCCTGAGCTCTGGGGCCTCCAACTTTTGGGGAGATGAGGAGAACCAGCAAAAGAGACGGAAGGGAGAGGCCAGAGAGGTGGGAGGAAATGAGAGAGAGAGAGAGAGACCCCAAGTATGAGATTTATAAAAGGCGTTGCATGTTAACTTTTTTTCTGCAGTAAGAAACTAATTGTCTCTGCAGACTAATATATAGTTTCTTTGCTCAGAAAATAAAACGTTTATGCCCTCAATTGTTTATCCTTTTTTGCTTTAAGAGACAAATTCTATTTTATAATAGTAGTCCACACCTTAGTCCTTGCAGCATTTACTAGTACACCTCTATCCCAAGTTTAGGTGGTGGTGCTTCTATTTTACACTTCTTTTAAATACTCCTTTTTGAGTATTTTGAATGAAGGAAGACCAAATACATAATCTATGCCACTCTTCTCTCACTGTCCGCCCAGGTTCAGAGTCTCCTGCCCTTCCCAGTCTGGTTTCTAGCAAAAGTAGGAAGTTGGTCTTATTCATTTCTGTATCACTGGTAGACAAGACTCCCTGCCACAGAGCTGGAATTCATGACTGTAGATGGGATAAATTAATGTATAAAAGAAGTGATTCTTCTTCCTTTTCCTACGGTAATGATAATGTCTCTTCGGTGGTTTACAGTTTACAAAGCACAGTGGCATCCATTAATCCCATTTGAATGCAGTCCAGTCTGTTCCCATTTGCCAACTTCCGACCTTTTCCTTTTCTAAGGGACAGTGAAATCAACCTTCTTTTGGAGCTGTGCTAGTTTATTTTCTGGCTGATCTGACAGTGTGTTAATAAAAGGGTACTGAACTGCATCTTGAAGCTCAGAACTACCTCAATAAATCTCAATTTCAGAATTGATGTAATTTACTATTCCCTCCCTCTTTTTCTTGTTTTAGGGAATTGCAGTTTTATAGGGATTTGTTTGTTTGTTTGTTTGTTTTAGTCATAAAACACTTCAAATCATTTTTAAACTAGACTTAATTTTTTAGGAACAATTTTATTTTATTTTATTTTATTTATTTATTTAATATAGTTTATTGATTTTTCACAGAGAGGAAGGGAGAAGGATAGATAGCTAAAAATATCGATGAGAGAGAATCATCAACCAGCTGCCTCCTGCACACCCCCCACCGGGGATGTGTCCGTAACGAATGTACATGCCCTTGACTGGAATTGAACCTGGGACCTTTCGGTCCACAGACCGACGCTCTACCACTGAGCCAAACCGGTTTTGGCTTTAGGAACAATTTTAGATTTATAGAAAAATATCACAGTACAGAGAGTTCCCATACACCCTGCACCCAGTTTTCCCCATTAGTAGCATCTTACATTATTATTATAGTATGGTACATTTGCTGCATTTTCAAATTATTTTCTGAGGTAAAGAGGGCACATAAATAAAATGTGAGTAAAATGAAGTTACTTCAACTCTGTAAGCCTCAGGTTCCTTATGGTCAAATTAGAAGTTTGGACTAACTTTTTAAATAGCTCTAAAAATACTTAGTTATCTGCTAAGGTAAAATAATCATATAATTTCGTTTCTTTACTGAAGTATTACTATTATATTCTCAAAAAGTGTTTACACATCAACAGCAGTCTGATCTTAAAAGAGGATTTACTAGGAGAATTCTGGTAACTGGCATGGCTTCTTATACACATTAGGTTGAACTATATGAAATTAGCATTCTTACAGGTACAAAAAATGGGCAAGCATTGGCAATTTCATTAGGTTCAGCCCAATATTTGGGAAGTGAGGATTCAAAGAAGGGTAGGGGAGCTCTGGGGCCTCTGAGACTCCCACTGTGTGCAAAAGCCTGGCCCGGCCCTCACAGTGTTGGGAGAGAAAAGGCTTCTCTTGGAGCTACTCGTGTTGGTATTGTTGGCACTAAGAGCTATTTCCCAACATGTTTGCGCCTCCAACTTGCAGAGAGATTGAACTAGCCACCTACAGAGCCATGTTGAGTTGGTTGACACTGCCTTGGTGGAAAGAAAGATGTATGGAGTAGGGGAAGGCTGTATTTACCCGGTTTATAGGCCAGGAAGAGGCTGCCTGGGGTATGGGTACCACTAAGCCTTTATTGATGCCACTCAGTTCTTCCTACTTGATGCACTGTCCTTCCTGTCTAGCACAAGCTCTGCAGTTGCTCAGGAGGTAAATGTAAATTAGCAAACTGGATTTTCCTCTATAACTCTGTCATAAGAAAAGCGCCAGCACAAGTATAATGGTAAATGACAATTGAAATCTGCTGTCAGTGTGAGGGAGAGAATAGGCTGGGGTGGGGGTGGGGGCAGAGACTGGTGGACTAGAGAGCACATGCTCTAAAGGGGATAGACTGTTCAGCTGCAGGTGGCTGTGCCTCATGGGTCACCAGCTATTCCTATTTTCCAGAATGTGAATCGTTATATGCATTTTCCCAATGGTAAATATTGGCACCTACTTTGAATTCTTAAAAATTCTTTGTATGGGCCACACAGTGGTTGAAAAGAGCCATGGGACCACATTTATAACCTCTGGCCAAGGGTTTAAATCTGCAGGAATAAGGCCCACATGCATTTCTTCATTATGCACTGCTGATAATCTATTAATGAGTAAAATGAATTACTCTTGTCTTTGAGGCACTCCCAGATTAGTAGACGAGATAGGCAAATAATGATAAAATGTAATACAGACATTATATTCCCTCTATATGTATTACATAAAATATTTTATTATATAATATATAATTGATAGAATACTATCTATGTGTATATATGTGTGTGTATGATATATGTATCTACATCTGGGAGGACATGATAGGAAGTGACAGTTGAGCCAGGATGCAGGAAATATTGGATATGTTTAGAGTAGGGGTGTCGAACTCAATCAGAGAAGGGGCCAAAATCTAAAATCCAGCCTAAATCGCGGGCCGAATGGTTTACTGAACAGTCATAAACTGTCATTGTGATGGAAACGCAGCGGAGTGCAGTGATGACAGCGTGGTGCGGGCCACATTGCAAGGCCTAGCGGGACGGATTTGGCCCGCGGGCCTTGTGATTGACACATGTGGTTTAGAGGCATAAGAAACACAGAGGTCATGTAGCTGGGTACCCTCACTTTTGGACAAGGAGAATGAAGAGGAAGTGGCATGCCCAAGGCCAAGCTTGGGCTAGCACCTAGAACTCTTCCTGACCACCATACCACCACCTCTCTGGTATATCTAATGCCCATTGCCTGCAGGTAGCCCATTACCCTGTTTTGGCCCAGCTCTGTGGGTGAGGAGAGTTTGCCATTCTGTTGAAGCTGGTTCCTTCTTCCCTCTCTGTTGGATCTCCCTCCTGAAATGCCTGCTACTCCATTTCTTTGTATTCAAATCCCTAACCAACCAAATGCCAACTATGTGAACTAAGACATATTGCTTAGTTTTTTCTAAGCTTCAGTTTCCTTATTCATACGTAGAATTATAATCGTACCTATGCAGAAGTGTGATAGGAAGGCAGTGGAAGGCTTTAAGATTCTTACAATGACGGAATGGTATAGTGTTTGTAAAGAACCTATGAAGTGACTGAACCCTAGAAGCACTTAGCAAGTACTAAATATGATGATTCACACAGTTCACAGCCATCAGGTTGGTTAAATGCCCTTCCCTTGTTTTCCCAGACTGTCCTGCATTGCCTCTATTATTGCATATACTACATTGTACAGGTCCTCAAATAACATATTTTGTTCAGCGTTGTTTGGTTATAATGTTGATGCAATGCCATAGGAACTTAACTCTTGTTTATATCAATTAGCCTGTGTTAAAATTGGTTTTGTTATATGTCGTTTTACTTAAAGTCGTAGAACCTATGAACGGCATTAAATGAGGATTTACTGTATTGTAATTGTGTCTATCTCCCTTGATAGATTGACATCACCTTTAGCGATTCATTCATCAGGTGTTTATTAGGCACGGTCCAGGCACTAGGGATGCAATGGTAAGCCAGGAGCTCTTGGTCTAATGCAGAGTTTCAAGAGGCATGGCAGGCAACACTAGTCCTGTGAGCTTGGTCATGGTCAAACAAATTTAGGAAATAATGCTCATCAAAGCTCTCCTTAGAGACTGGGGCCCATCTTAGGCTCTGAGGGGTCCTGTAGGAAAGGAACCTATTTACTTTGCCCAGCCCAGCTTTGTGGGACTGCATGAGTATTTGCTGAATGCATTTGAGTCTTGCAGACAGTCCTTTTAACCACACCGTGTGCTTTGGTCCCCAGCTCAAGAGAAGGTCCAAGTGGCACCGCGATGATTAGAGACCCCGCTGGGAGCGAACAGCCTCTGGCTGCATAGGGGCCTGTGGGCTCATCGTCTGGTGCCTCCATGGAGACAGGAGGCCCTGGATTGAACAGTATGAAGCCCCAGTCACTGCAGCTGGTGCTGGAGGATCAGGTGCTGGCGCTACAGCAGCAGATGGCAGAGAACCAGGCAGCCTCCTGGCGGAAGCTGAAGAGCTCCCAGGAGGCCCAGCAGAGGCAAGCCGTCCTTGTGAGGAAGCTCCAGGCCAAGGTGAGGCCGCTGCCTTTTCAGGGAGGGGAAAGAGAAGAGCACCCAGAGCTGGGTGCTGAGGTGCGAGAAGGGTTGCAGGTGGCAGAACCATGTGGTGGGAATGTCCCAAACAGCCTCTCTGACGCTCACAATTACTCCATGAGTTATATATTATCTCCCTTTTATCTTTTTATTATTATATTTAATCTTGACCTGAGGATGTTTTTTTCTAGTGATCTTCAGAGAGAGTGGAGGGGAGAGAGAGAAACATTGATGTGAGAGAGACACATTGACACACACACCCTGACCCGGGCCAGGGATCAAACCTGCAACCGAGGTGTGGGCCCTTGATTGGGAATTGAACCCACAACCCATCGATCCACAGGCTGATGTTTCTAACCATTGAGCAAAACTGTCAGGGCCATCTTATCTCCCTTTTAAAGATGGAGTTCAGCCGAAACCGGTTTGGCTCAGTGGTAGAGCATCGGTCTGCGGACTGAAAGGCCGTAGCAGCTGGTCGATGTTTCTCTCTCATTGATGTTTTTAGCTCTCTATCTCTCTCCCTTCCTCTCTGTAAAAAATCAATAAAATATATATTTTTTAAAATTAAAGATGGAGTTCATGAGGGTTAAATTAGTTGTCTAAAGTTGCTTCCCTAATCTAAACCTAGGACCTACCATAGGTTTTCTGGTTCCAAAGTCCATGATCTTGCCTTTAATACAAGAGATGTAGAGAAAATATTTTTTAAAATATATTTTTATTTATTTCAGAGAGAGAGAGAGAAACATCAATGATGCGAGAGAATCATTGATTGGCTGCCTCTTGCACATCCCACACAGAGGATCGAGCCTGCAGCCTGGGCATGTGCCCTGACTGGGAATTGAACTGTGACCTCCAGTCACATTGGCTGGGCAAAAAAATATTATTTAGATGTTCACATAGAAACTATAAAATGTTTTTTGGGGGAGTTGGCCCGGTGGGGGAGAGGGGGCGCTGGAGGAGGTCAATGGGGTGGGGGGAGGGGAAAGAAAGGAAAAAAAAGAAACTATAAAATGTTATGGCCTTACCTCAATGTCATCACCAAGTCCCCTGTTCACAGCAGATTTGCCCACGATTCTTGGGGCCTTTGGTTTAAGCCGTTTGTACCAGCTGTGCCCATTGCTCACATCCTGCTCTGCTTGCTTCAGGTGTTGCAGTACCGGAGCTGGTGCCAGCAGCTGGAGAAGCAGCTGGAAGCCACTGGGGTGAGTGAGGCTGCCCTGCGCTCCCCCTGAGCCCTCAGTGAATATGCCTGTGAGGCTTCGCTTGCTGACAGGAGTTGGGTGTGATAGGCGGTGTTTGACAGAAGCCTCTTTCTTCAGCCCCTGAGGGCTTTGTCATGCAGATACCGTATTGGACCTAGCTATTTCTGGCCTGTCAGACTTCAGCCTTTGGCTCTCTAAGGACAAAATGCAGCTTCAGGAGATTTATTTTATTTTATTTTTTTAATATATTTTATTGATTTTTACAGAGAGGAGGGGAGGGGGATAGAGAGTTAGAAACATCGATCTGCTGCTTCCTGCACACCCCCAACTGGGGATTTGCCCCCAAGGTAGTGCCCTTGACCAGAATCAAACCCGGGACCCTTCAGTCCGCAGGCTGACGCTCTATCCATTGAGAGAACTGGTCAGGCCGAGACCGGTTTGGCTCAATGGATAGAGCGTCGGCTTGGGGACTGAGGGGTCCCGGGTTCGATTCCCGTCAGGGGCATGTGCCTTGGTTGCGGGTGGGGGGTGTGCAAGAGGCAGCTGATCGATGACTCTCTCTCATCTATGTTTCTGACTCTCTATCTCTCTCCCTTCCTCTCTGTACAAAAATCAATAAAATATATTAAAAAAAAAAAAAAAAAAAAGAACTGGTCAAGTCAGCTTCAGGAGATTTAATCAGATTTTTGTGGAATCAGAGGGAAGAAATGCACTTTTCCTCCAGAAGGTGTCAGTGTTTCTCTGTCATAGAGAGATGTGCCTTTGCAGCCTAAAAACCATACTGTATTTGTGGCCGAGGGATTTGTTTGTGCTTTTGGCTGGGTAGAACTGGCTTTCAACAACTCATTTGCCTTTGTTCCACCTCCCTCTCAGTACCATCTCACATTCCTCTTGGAAAATTCTCTTAGAGGAAGGAAAGAACCAAAATGTATTGAGTACTAAGGCCTGGCACCATTAGGCATTGTTATGTAATTATATCACTTAATCTGCAAAACAACTTTCTGAGGAGGATTATATTACTTCATTTTGTAGCTAAAGATTTTGTGGTTCAGAGAAGTTAAGTAACTTCCCAGGGTCCGAAAATTCGTGTGGTAGAAGTCAAGGCCATCAGTGAAAGACATAGCTTACGCTTCTTAGGTTGAAAGTTCTTTTCACTACCAGATGCCGTCTTTCAGGGGAAGTCACAGTTCACTTTTGGAGAGAGGGATGCAGTGGACTTACTCTCAGGATGCAGTGACTGAAAAAAGAGGCATACTGCAAACAAAGGGAAGAAAGAATAAAAAGGAAGTGGCTGCTGTAGGAGGGGGGGGCACCAGGGAGCTGGTCTGAGTGCTGTCCTCTTTGGAGGTAAATAAGGCTTGTCTCTGTCTGGCTAAGGGACCAATCCCTCAGATGTGGGACAGTGTGAAGGAGCCAAACTTGGAACAGCTGCTAATGCGATTGGAAGAGGAACAACAGAGGTGATGGACCCCAAACCCTCTGTCCTGGGTGCTTGGTTAGTGGGTAGGAGAGGCTGATGGGGAACTTCTCTTCTGGGGGCTGACACAGATTAAAACATGGACTGCCAGCCGTAGCCCTCCAGTCTTGGCACTGGAAAATTCCAGTGGTTGTCATCTTACTCCAGGAAGTCCAGCGGTTGGACCAGACCTATATTTTGCACTTGCTCTTACCCTTCCCCAGTGCAGGTGTGAGAGTCTAGCAGAGTTAAACACTCAGCTTCGGCTACACATGGAAAAAGCTGACGTGGTCAATAAAGCGCTTCGGGAAGATGTGGAAAAATTGACAGTAGATTGGAGCCGGGCCCGGGATGAGCTGATAAGGAAGGAGAACCAGTGGCGGATGGAGCAGGAGGTAGGAGGGACAGGAGCTGGGACCGTGAGAGGAGGATTTGTACTCTGGGCACTACCCTGGTCAGTGTTGGAAGGGGTTTACTTGAGGACTTGGATGGAAACTGGGCTGTCATTAAAGTCTCTGACCATCCTCACCACTCATGCTGGCAGCTGACCCTGCTTGGGCCTTCAGCTTAGTTCTGCCCTTACTTGCTTAGTTGAGATTTTGCTGGCAGATGACATGACACTCAAAGCAACTCTGTCCCTGTGTAAGTAGACTAGCTTTATAGATGGATTTGAAGTTACTGACTAGTCTGCCGTTGTAGATGCTAAGGAGGTAGCTATTGAAATTGAATGGGGAAGAAGTACCAGATGTGGACCCTAAAGAATTTTCAGATCCCAGTTAAAGGACACTAATGTTTTCTGAGTCTTCACTCTGTGCCAGGTATTACATATTATTATAGGTGATTTAAGATACGTCGCATCATTTAATCCTTATTATAAATAAGTCTAATAACAATGGTAATAGAGTAGATCCCATTTGTTGAGCAGCTACTATTGCAATATTTATCCTTTTCTAATCTAGCACACCGGAAGGCCAGAAATGCAGGTCATATATCCCAAGCCCTTTGATCTCTTGAATCCCTCTATTGATTTAATTAAGCTCTTCAGCACAACTCGAGTATAGACACCCATTTATAAGCCATCAGTCCCTCCCCCAAGTTGGTACAGAAGTAGTTAGGAGGAATCCGAGACTCCTGATTTGGCAAAAGATAGCCCTCTGCCCTTTGGTATGACCTGGGTTTCTGGACACACAGTTCTTCAAGGGCTACCTGAAAGGGGAGCATGGTCGCCTTCTCAGTCTGTGGCGGGAGGTGGTGACCTTCCGACGCCACTTCCTGGAAATGAAGTCAGCCACTGACAGGTCAGTGGGGCATTAAGTGGGGAGGTGGTTTGCCTCTACCATTCTGGACTTAGGATGGTGGGTGGGCTGCTGTTGGAGGGGATCAGATGACAGAGGGCAGGGGTGGGGTTCGGTGAGGGGAAATGGTGGGGAGGGCTGGTGTAACTGCGTTCAGATGATTTCTCCCAGTCCTGCTCCTCAGGCTTCACTGGGTCTGATCTCCATGCTCCCTTCCCTGGTCCCTATTGGAGTCTGCTCTTTCCTTGCTTGTACTCAGAGACCTGACGGAGCTCAAGGCTGAACATGTGAAGCTTTCAGGATCCCTGTTGACCTGTTGTCTGCGTTTGACTGTGGGAACACAGTCTCGGGAGCCTGATGGATCTGGGCGAGTAGATGGGAGTGCGCCAACCCAGCTGCTGCTGCTACTAGCCAAGACCCAGGAGCTGGAGAAGGAAGCGCATGAAAGGAGCCAAGAGTTAATCCAGCTGAAGAGTCAAGGGGACCTGGAGAAGGCCGAGCTTCAGGATCGGTGAGATGGGCTGGTCCAAAAAGGGGTCCTAGGGGGAAGTTGACTCTCATAGGGTGTGAGAGATAGCAGAGGAGATGTGAAGAGCATTCCTCCCATGAAAGGGGAAGGAGATGTGCCAGAGGGAGTAGGGTTTGAAACGAAATGCCACAGCTAGGGCCATGTCACTGCCCTCTGCCCTCAGACTGTCTTGCAGCTCAGTTTCTCACCGTTGATTTATAGAGCTTGCTATGACTCTCTTCTATCAATACCAAACTACGTGCCATCCCCAGGCCAGCCAAGCGCTTCCATGTTTCACTGCTGTTGTACATGCTGGCCTTAGCCTTCAATGCCTCCTTCCCCTTCGCTCTGCCTTATTCTTTAAGACAGTTCAGATGTCACCTCTTCTGTGAAGCCTCCTCTGACCTCAGCAGCCTGTTAGATTAGGCCCATCTTGGTCTTTTGACCTGCTTATTGCAGCATTGATCTCATTGTAGCTCATTAATTATTTAGTTTCCTTTTTTCGTTTATTTTTTTATTATAATAAAAAAAGATTTTTTTTAAATGGTGATAAGAAGGACAGGGACATAAACAAAGAGCCTGTTTGAATCTCAGGGCAAAGATCAGTTTATACCCTATGGCCAGGGTTGTATCACCACCTATTGGTGGTGTCCATAAATTGCATTTTGTTTGGTTTGATTGTGAAGGCCCTGGGAAGCATGGCAGAGACCTTGTCTTAGTAAGTTTTGTGTCCCCAGTGTTTTGCACTTTTTCTGCCATATTGTACATACTCAGTAAATGTTTATTGAATGATGCAAAAGTTAAATGAATGATCATGCAGTGAGTTAAGGCTCTTAGAGTTGGTACAGAATAAATGAGTAAGACTTTGAAAAAAAATTAAGACTCCCTAGGGGAGATAAGAGATCAACTGAAGGACTTGTATATATGCATATAAGTAAAACCAATGGACACAAAACTCTGGGGAGGGAGGGTATGTATGGGAGGGGAGAGGCAATGGTAAAATATGTACACAGATAATAATTTAATTTTAAAAAATAATAATAAATAATAAAAGCGTATAAAAATAAAAATTAAAACTCCTAGATGACATTAATTCAAGAAATATTTTTTCAGCTACCCACATAACACCAGGTACTGAGCTCCAGGATACAGTGTTAAAGATGTATGGTGATTTTCCTGGGAGGTTAACCATAATCTCCCCCAAGTTGCCCCTCCTTTTTTCCTATCAGAGAACCTTGGGACTATCCCCTGTGGCAATTCTGATGTTCTTATTGACTTCAGGGTGCTTGACTTCAAGATCAAGCGGGGCCTGGAATGGCCTGGGCCAGGGCTTACCTTCAGCTCTCAGACCCACACACACGTGTTCCAGACTTGAGACGTGGTAAATCCCTGCATGTGTCTGAGTGACTTTTGGCTTCCCCCCAGTTCAAAACGATAGCATTCTGTGGTATTCAGGGAGTGCAGGGGCTGCGGGCCCCCGGGCTCTGAGGGGGCTACAGTGGGAGTGTCTGTATTGGGCATGGGGTGTGCTGCATAGTAGCTCTGTTCCCAGCAGTGAGCAGCCCAGGTGACAATGCTGTGCTCTTCTCTTCAGGGTGACCGAGCTCTCTGCTCTTCTGGCCCAGTCTCAGAAGCAAAATGAAGATTATGAAAAGATGGTGAAGGCTCTGAGAGAGACAATGGAGATCCTGGTATGTGATCCTGTGATCTGGGAAGGAGGTGGGAGTAGGCTTGTAGATTCCTTTAACTGGGTAGAGTTAAATCTGTCTCGGTGAAAACCCCTAAAGCTAGAAAATAAATATTGGCTGAATCTGAAAATTAACTAACTCATTTATTCATTCAAAAAATATTAACTGTCTACAGTCCCTGGGGAGACTACAGTGGTATATGTACGCAGTGTCCTTAGCAGAGAGAATGGGACACACATTAAGGGCACACTGGCAAACTAGGAAGGGGATGTGTGGAGAGATTCAAAACCTAGTCGTAAAGGAACAACTGGGGAGTGTGGCAAGGTTAGCCAGGGAAGAAAGGCTTGAGGAAGCCGTGGTGGCTGCCTTCACATATCTGAAGGACCGACACTGGGGGAAGGGGTTGACTTGTTTAGTGTTTTCCAGATGGGCACAGGCAATGTCAGTGACTAGAAGTTACAGATTGGTAGGGTTTGGCTAGCAGCTGGAGCTTCTCCCTAGTTGAATGGTCTACCTTGGGAAGGAGCAAGGTGTGCGTCACTGGCTTGACACCTGCCAAGGTGGTTATCACAGGGATTCTCTCAGGCTGGGCGCTAGAACTGCAGGTTTGGTTCCTCATTTCCTTTCATCTCCGAGAGTGTTCAGACCTCTGGTTTTAGGCAGATCCTGAACCCTATCCCACATGCATACCCCTAGGATCCCAGCTAAGATCAGTTGGGAGCTGGACATGTTTATATCTTTTTGGTTCCTGTTTGTCAAGAATTTGCAAATTCAAAAGTCCGCAGGGTCCAGGTAAGGTAAAGTGAGTGACGTGGTAAGAATTCCAGGGCTGTCATATTTAGTTTTTAGTATAGAGAGCACTTGATCTTGGTGTTAAGAAAACAGTGAGGAGTAGCAAGGACTGCAGGACCCTGAAGAATACGTGTCTCATCTGGAAGTGGTATCCACTACTCATGTAAGTAAATTATTGCCATGTAGGAATGAGGGCTGTTGTGGCCCATTTGTTAAGTTTTTGAGAAGACAGAAATTCAGATCTCAATTCACAAAATCTCTCAGTTTTGTAAATGTTGGTCCAACAAAACATTGCTACATGTATGTGTCATTGGCCTTCACTAACACAGTATGATAGGAAGGAAGAGAGGAAATCTTTTTTTTAACTATTTTTATTATTGATTTCAGAGAGGAAGGGAGAGGGAGAGAGATGGAAACATCAATGATGAGAGAGAATTATTGATTGGCTGCCTCTTGCACATCCCACACTGGTGATTGAGCATGCAATCTAGACATGTGTCCTGACTGGGAATCAAACTGTAACCTTCTGGTTCATAGGTCAGCTGTCAACCATTGAGCCACACCGGCCAGGTGGAAGAGAAGAAATCTTGAGTCTTTCAGATTTATTGCTAGCTTTGGGGCTAGAGGTTTCTTTGGTTTAACCTTAGTGTCTTTTTTAAAATGTATATTTTTATTGATTTCAGAGTGGAAAGGAGATGGAGAAAGATATAGAAACATCAGTGATGAGAGACAATCATTGATTGCCTCAGGTCCCCTACTGGGGATCGAGCCCGAAACCCAGGCATGTGCCCTGAGCGGGAATCAAACCGTGATCTCCTAGTTCATAGGTCAATGCTCAACCACTGACCAAGCTGGCTTTAGTCTTAAGCATCATTTTGCTGTTTAAAGACAGTAACCATCCTCCAATGACAGCTCACATTTATTGAGTATTTGCTTTGTGCCAGGCATTATGTTGAGTAATTTACTTGTATTGTTTCCATTTAAGCATCAAACCTGTGAAGTAGTTACTGCTAATTATTTTTGTTTTAAAAGAAACTCAAAGGAGCAGTTACCTAAAGTTACCAAGTTAGTAACTGATAGAACAAGAACTCTGATCTAGGCAATCTAGTTTGGAGCTCTTAATCTCCAAACTGAGCTCCTAATCACCACATCCTATGGTCTTCGGTCTCCCAGGATGGCATTAGCATTCATGCATGGTCAGGAAAAAAGTGGGTTAACAGAATAGACAGAATGAGACTGGTTGATTTGGGGCTTTGGCATGATAAATTCTTTTCTGGGAATTTGACTCTTAGGTCCTATTTTGTTCCCTATTCAGGAGACAAATCATGCAGAATTAATGGAGCATGAGGCATCTCTTAGTAGGAATGCCCAAGAGGAGAAGCTGTCATTACAGCAAGTGATCAAGGATATAACCCAGGTACTGGCAGACCTCCTGTTCATGATAACCGGGTGATGTCTCACTCCTCCCCAGGCTTCCCATTATGCCTACATTTCCACTCTCTGAGGTGTTTGGACTCAGGATCCTGTGGGCATGATTTCTCTTAGTGTATTTGAAGACTGGAACCTAAGGAGGAGCCAAGCATTCGTGTGTTCGTTCTGCTTGCTGGAACAGGCGCCCTCTACTCCCGTTACTTCCCCCATTGATTTCTAGAGAGAATGGGAGGGGGGGAGGAAAGGGAGATGGAAGGGAAGGAGGGAGGAAGAGAGACAGAGAGGGGTGGGGAGACATTAATTGGTTGCCTCCCGCACACGCCCCTACCAGTCAGAGCTGGGGAACCTGCAACCATGACTCTTGGGTCCATGGACGGACACTCTAACCACTGAGCCAGACCGGCTAGGGCCAGGCTCCCTTTCTTACTGCCATCTGTAATTCGCAGGCCAGTGGCTGGTTCTGGTCTATGTTACCTCAAGGGCCTCTTCTTCATTTTGTCATTTATTACCTTCAGAGAGTGCTCTAGCCTTGTTGCTAGTCCTAGGTTTAGGTGACCAAAGGTGAAGAGTGGAAGGAACCACCTGTTTTGCTCTCAGATACCCTCTTCCCACTTCCTAGGGGGAGGACCCGAGAAGGAAAACATCAGGTCTGTCCAGCCTGTGGTGTTAGTCCCTGTGTGGACTCCAGTCCGTGCACACTAGAGTGGTGAGCTGGCTGTGTTGGTTTCAGGTCATGGTGGACGAAGGAGACAATATGTCCCAAGGCTCTGGTCATGAGAGCACCTTGGAGCTGGACTGTAGTGACTTCTCCTCCCAGCTTGACTCCCAGGACCCGGACAAGGCTCTTACTCTGGTGCGTTCAGTGCTGACTCAGAGGCGCCAGGCTGTGCAAGTAAGAACCCCAGATTCCTCCTCAACCACGGGGTGGGTATGCACATGTGTCAAACACAAGGCCCGCGGGCCAAATCCGTCCCACCAGGCCTTGCAATGTGGCCCGCACCACGCTGTCATCACTGCACTCCGCTGCGTTTCCATCACAATGACAGTTTATGACTGTTCAGTAAACCATTCGGCCCGCGATTTAGGCTGGATTTTAGACTTTGGCCCCTTCTCTGATTGAGTTCGACACCCCTAATCTAGAGTGATAGTGTCCCAGGTACCCTCCGAGCCTGGGCTGCCCCTTTCACTATGTTGTCCAGTCATGAAGTGTTTTGTCAACACCCCAAAGTTCCCATTAGAATCTCTCTGTGTCTGCCCAGTTGTACTGGTGGGTAACAGGCACATTCTCTGTGCCGGTCAATGCAAAGATTGGTGATCGAAGCCCTGGGAGAGTATGGGTGAGTGTGTCCCAATTCTAAGCGCCGCCCCCCCCCCCCTTACATGTATATAGTGGTGATATATATGAAGGTGATGAACTCTGAGACACCAGGAGCCACAGAAGCTCAATAATCTCTGATCCTCTGTCTTCTTCACTGATCGCATTTCTTCTTAGCTTACCCGTATCGCGGCAGCACACAAGCCCTTTGCCCAGCTCTCCATTCAGGCTTCTGACATCCCTCCTCTCCTGCCATCTTGCCCACCCTCTCACTTCTGCCACTCTTCCTGCAGGACCTGAGGCAGCAGCTTTCAGGCTGTCGGGAAGCTGTGAGCTCCTTGCAGCAGCAGCATAATCAGTGGGAGGAAGAAGGTGAGGCCTTGAGACAGCGGTTACAGAAGCTCACCGGGGAGCGGGACACGCTGGCAGGGCAGACCGTGGACCTCCAGGGAGAAGTGGACTCACTCAGCAAGTGAGCAGGGGCTGCTCAATCCCCACTTTCTTCCCGGCTCAGTTCTTGCCTGGCCACTTACCCTCTCCTGTCGTGTTTCTGGTTGGCTGTCCCTGCTCTCCCTGAAACCCAGGGCTGCCTTGCTTTGTGCTCTGCTTCTTCCTGCTCACTGGGTTTTGGGTTCTTGTGGTAAAAAAGTGTCCTTCTCAAAAGGGAGGATGAGATATTTAAAGGAAACAGATGCCTCTGTCCTCTAACCCTGTGATGTCTGCTTCCAGGAAGAACTCTTAAGTTCTCTGGTTCCTTCTTCCAGGGAGCGAGCGCTCCTGCAGGAGACCAGGGGAGAGCTGCAGCAGCAGCTGGCGGTGCTGGAGCAGGAGGCCTGGCGCCTGCGCAGGACAAACATGGAGCTGCAGCTGCAGGGGGACTCTGCTCAGGGCGAAAAGGAGGAGCAGCAGGAGGAGCTGCACCTGGCTGTCCGAGAGAGGCAGCGCCTGTGAGTGTGGCTCGTCCCTCCTCACTGGGGCTTGATCTTCCCTTCATTTTTTAGAAAATACATTTTATTGATTTCAGAGATGAAGGGAGGGAGGGAGGGAGGGAGGGAGGGAGAGAGAGAGAGAGAGAGAGAGAGAGAGAGAGAGAGAGAGAGAGAGAGAGAGAGAAACATCAATGATGAGAGAGAATTATTGATCTGCCTCCTACACGTCCCATAGTATAATAGGTATCATGCCCACAACTTGGTCATGTGCCCTGACTGGAAATCAGGAATCAACATCCGGATTCACAGGTCGATGCTCAGCCACTGAGCCATGCTGGCCAGGTAGTCTTCCATTTAATTCCACACCCTCCTCCACCACTCCCCTCTCAGAAAGTGGAGTAAATTGAAGCCTGGTGTGAAGTGGGTTCAGATTAGCTTACTACTCCTTTCTTTGCAGAAAGATGAATACAGAAAGTTCAGCCCAGCTTTGCTTAGTGCCTTTGGGGAAACAAAAATGACACAGGCCTTAATCTCAAGCAGTTTGCAGTCTGACGGGGAAGAACTAATGTAGCATGAGGCCAGATGAAGTATAAGCTATTATAAATAGAGTTTCAGACCAGGAGCATAGGAATGACAGTTATTGAAAGCTTCATGGAGAAGAGGGTAGACTTTGAGTTGGGCCTTGACATATTTTGATTTGTGGAGAGTGGAAAAGGGCTAAAGGTGTAGGTTAGCAAAGAAAAGGAGGCCGGAAGGTTTATGGTGTGTTCAGAGTAGCCTGGGCTGGCTAAAGGGTAGGACTTACCTTGGAAAGTAGTGGGAAATGAGCTGGTCAAGAAAAGGAGTTCCCACCTTAGCCAGTTTGGCTCTGTGGATAGAGTGTTGTCCTGTGGACTGAAGGGACCCGGGTTCGATTCCGTTCAAAGCTACATACCTCGGCTGCAAGCTCCTCCCCGGCCTGGACCCTGATCAGGGCATGTGTTAGAGGCAACCAGATGATGTGTTTCTCTCACATTGATGTTTCTCTCTGTATCCCCCTCTCTCTTCCACTCTTTCTAAAAAAATCAATGGAAAAATAACCTCAGGTGAGGATTAAAAAAGAAAAAGAAAAGTAGTTCCAGAGTAAAGAGAACCATAATCTGTAAAAAGTAAGGCCTTTCAGGCTTGGTTTAGATTATGGCGCTGCTACTTGGGCAGTTTATTTGTAAAGTGGCGGTGATAATTTTTACCTTGAGCAGTCAGAGGTGTTTGGTTGGCTCCCGCTCGTGCCCCTGCCAGAGCTGGGGAACCTGCAGCCACACCCTTCAGTCCATGGACTGACATTGACCAAGCCGGAAGAGTCGCTGGGAAGATTGGAGTTTTTGCAAAATGCCAGTATAGAGCCCTCCATACAGTAGGCTTTGTGTAACTGGTGCCAGGAACTGTATCTTCTTCACCTCTAGTATAACCCCCCTTCCCATGCCCTGTCTCCTTGCACCTAATAAGCACAAATAGTGGATTCTTGAAGGATTACCATAAGGATCACGACTGTGCAAGGAATGGTTCTTCTATACCAAGGAGAATTCTTAACAAACCATAATAAGTATATTTTAAAATTTAATTTGTTTGAACTGATAATACTTTTATCAATATTTGTATGATTCAAAAGTCAAAACTATTTTAAAAGATATACACAGAGCCTGACTGGTGTGGCTCGGTGGTTGAGTGTTGACTTATGAACTAGGAGGTCACAGTTCGATTCCCAATCAGGGCACATGCCCAGGTTGCAGGCTCAATCCCAAGTAGGGAGCATGCAGGATGCAGCCAATCAATGATTCTCTCTCATCATTGATGTTTCTATCTCACATTCTTCCTTCTTCTCTGAATATATTTTAAAATAAATTAACAAAATGATTTACACAGAGAAAGTCTTACTCTCTTCTACTTCATTCATCCCATTTTTCTTCCTTCTCTAGGTAATTATTTAAATTAACTTCTTGGTTGTCTTTCCAGTGCTGCTTTATGCAAACAATGCATACTTCTTATTTTCCCCAGTATCTTGTATATACTACATACGCTGTTCTGCACCTTCCTTTTTGTCACTTTATGTCTTGGAGATCTTATCATTTATTAGAGACCTTCAGGTTTGTTTGTTTTTTGCATAGCAAAGGTAATTATATTCCTGTTACCTTTAGTCGTATGGCCACTTGTAAGACTTCCTCTAGCCCCTTCTCCTTCCCATCTTAGTCAGGAGATGCTGGCCGGCCTGGAAGCCAAGCAGTCAGAATCACTCAGTGAACTGATCACTCTTCGGGAAAGCCTGGAGTCGAGTCGCCTGGAAGGGGAGTTGCTGAGGCAGGAGCAAACCGAAGTGACAGCAGCGTTGGCGAGGGTGTGTAGGCCTCCTCTCACCTCCTTCACCCTGCAAGCCAGGTCCTTTATGCTTTTTGCCTCAATCACTAGTCTGTGCTTTTGGGTTCTTTCCCTCCCAATGTACTCTCTATCTCAGAATTAGAATGGCTTTCTGAAGTATAAATATGTCACTCTCTTCTAAAACCATTTAGTGGCTTCCTAACTCCTTGGAGCTGCATTCAAAGCCCTTTGCCATCTGCCTCAAACTGTTTCTAGCCTCCCCTTCATCCCAAACACCAGTCCTAGCTCCTCACGTGCCTGTACCCCTGCCACAAAGCACGAATTGCAATTTCAGTCCCACTGTGTTCTTTCATGACTCTAATACTTGCAGGTGTTACTGCTTCCTTCCTCCCCTTTAACCACAAACTGCTCCTTATCTCAGTAGTATTCAACTTAATAATGGTCAGCTCTTCTCCAAGTATATTTGACTCTCCCAAACTGAATCAATGCCTTCTGTGAGTTCCCAAAGCACTTTGGCTTACATTGTCTATGCTGTCATTCCAGTTGTAGTCGTTTACATCCCGCTGTCTATGCCTCTATGTGTGAGCTCCTCTTACTCCTCAGTGAATGAAGAAATGAATGAATGAGTGAGTGGAAAACTTGGTCGGACTGTAAGGGAAGGAATGGAGTGCTAACTAATCTCTGTAAGGAAAGCAGCAGGTGTTGGGGACGTGAGCTGTGAGCTGTTGCAGGAAAACCGGAAACCCTTTGACTCTCTTCATTTTTAGGCAGAACAGTCCATCGCAGAGCTGTCAAATTCTGAGAACAGCCTGAAGGCTGAGGTAGCTGATCTTCGGGCCGCAGCTGCCAAGCTCAGCGCCTTAAACGAGGCTTTGGCCTTAGATAAAGTCACGCTGAACCAGCAGCTTCTCCAGGTGAGGGGAGCTTTTTCTGATAAGCGGGGTAGGGCTGGGCCAACTGAGGATAAGCCAGTGACAGAAGCAGCTGATACCCATGACAAGGAAGAGCCCTTAAATGGATCAGCTCAAGGCAGATCAGCTCCCAAATGTAGTTGAGAAATGAACAGAGCATTTATGGTGCAGAGGAGAGCAGACTATAAGGACTGGGCTTAGCCATTAAGCTACTCCCTTCCCTCGCTTCCCTCGCCTACAGAAGACCCTCCTTTGGGCGTTAGGGTAAAATCACCAGGGCTGGGAAAGAGACCTGTGCCCTCAGGAAAGAAGACAGGGTTTTTATTTATTTAATTTATTTTTATTAGCATAACAATTTATTAGAAAACAAATGAAATGACACCTCTAGATCTCAACACATAGGATCTTAAATAATAAACATCACAAACACATGAAGATTAGGGTTTCTTAAAATTGCTGATAGTATTACAGATGTCTCTCGATTCCTCCCCCTTCCACCCAGCCCCACCCCCCAGGCCTTCACTACATTATTGTATATCCATGAGCTGTGCATATATGCATATATGTTTTTTGTTAATCTCTTCCCTCCCCCTTCCCCTGCTCTCTTCAGGTCTGTCCGTTCATTCCATTAATCCATGCTTTTGGACCCATTTTGTTCATCAGATTATTGTGTTCCTTTAGAAAGTTTTTAATCCTGTTGCATGAGATACCAGCAATCACCAGAAAAGGATTTGCTGAAGAGCCTAAGTCTCAAAGCATCTTCTCTATGGGTTACAAATTTAGCATGTCTCTTTACTACCTGTTCCCTTGAGCCCCAGAAATCTTATTCTGAATTTTTTTAAGAATAAGGTTTTGCCTTTTTATCTCTATCCCAAGCACCAGTCCATCTAATACCTGGAATATAGGCAGTAGATCAAATGAATGCATCGCCCCCCTCTCTTATAAGCACTCCTGTGTTCATCTTTGGAGAAGAGAGTCATATCTCACTTGGATTTCTGTCTCAACACTTGATCGCTAAGCTAACCCCTTGTCTTTGATGCCTTTCCCTTGTTGGTCAGTAGTTAGAACAGGAGAACCAGTCTGTGTGCAGCAGAATGGAGGCCGCAGAGCAGGCGAGAAACACTTTGCAGGTGGGCCTGGCAGAGGTGGAGAGGAGCAGGGAAGCCCTGTGGGAAAAGAACACTCACCTGGAGGCCCAGCTGCAGAAAGCGGAGGAGACCGGGGCTCAGCTGCAGGCAGACCTCAGGGGCATCCAGGAAGAGAAGGAAGAACTTCAAGAGAAACTAAGCGAGGTAAGAAGTAAAATGCATACCGTCACGTTCAGGTATAATACAAACTCACTGCAAAACACTACAGAGATGATTGAGAAAGTGATATAAAGTTTTATTTCCTAGAAATGACCAGTGTTACTAGTTTGGGGTATATCTTCCAATTTTTAAAGAGAATTCCTGTAGGAACCCTTGGTGATCCCCCACTACTCCCCCCCCCAGCTTGAATTAGATGCCTCTCCGGTGTGCTCTGGTAGTACCGTGTGCACATTTCAAACTCCACACCTTCATACTATGTTATAATTGTCTGTTTACCTGTCTCCATCATCAGAGCACAAGCTCCTTGAGGCAAGACTATATCTTATTAGTTTTTGTTCCTCCAGCTTATAGTACAGTGTCTCACACATAACAGGGGCTCAGTAAGTTTTTTCTGAACCAATGACCTGCTTCAAAAGTCATCTTCCTCCACCACCACACTTTCCATTGCCATAATAATTACTCATAATCTCCCTTCTCAGAGTCCCTTTCTTAGGGCACTGATCACTTTCTTCCTGGTATTGTGCATGTGTTTTTTCCTTAAGACTAAAAGCTCCTTAGAGGTAGGTCTCTTGCAGCCCTAGCACAGGGTCTTGCTCAAAGGAGAGCATGCTCCCTGTCTGAGGGCTCAATGGGTTGATAGAGAAATACATTAATGCTACTTTGTATTATTATGTATAGAGAGAAATACCTTAATGCAATGCCCAGGGCTCACAGAGCTGGGTCCAGAATCTCTGAAGAGCGGATGGTCCGAACCCATGATGGCAACTCTGTGGGGAATCCTGTCTGTGCTCTGAATTTCACCAATGTCTGCCCCTCAGGCACGTCACCAGCAGGAGGCAGCCTCAGCTCAGCTGGAGCAGCTCCATCAGGAAGCAAAGCGACAAGGAGAAGTGCTGGCCCGGGAAGTTCAGGAGAAGGAGGCCCTAGTTCGGGAGAAGGCAGCTCTAGAGGTGCGGCTGCAGGCTGGGGAGCGGGACCGGCAGGACCTCTCTGATCAACTTCTGGGGCTCAGGTAGGACCCAGACCCAGTTCAGCCAGGGGCACAAGGAGCTTTTCGAGGCCAAGGGTAGCCAAGCTAAGTTCCCTGCCCAAAGCGTATGGGTTCTGTATGAGTCATGGGTTTGTGATTGCCCCCCTCACTTCTTCAAGTAGCCGGTACTAAGACCCCAACTCCTCTTAAGGAAGGGTAAGGGCCTTGATGGGTAAGAACTCTTTCTGATTCCTGAACCTGACAGCTCAGCCAAGGAGTTCCTGGAGAGCAGTCTGTTTGAGGCCCAACAACAAAATTCTCTGATAGAGGTCACCAAGGGGCAGCTGGAGGTCCAGATTCAAACTGTCACTCAAGCCAAGGAAGTAATCCAAGGTGAGAACCAAATGGAATGGCCGCCCATGGGGATGTTGAAAGCCTGGAAGGCAGAGGGAAGCTGTCAGAGGTCCTTCTCTGGCCCGGTTCAGGGCTTCTCGGATGGGAGTTGCTCAGAGGTCTGGGGAGAGGAGTTTTGTGTGTGTGTTTTAATTAATTTTTTTTAAAAAGAAAGATAAGCCGGAACTGGTTTGGCTCAGTAGATAGAGTGTCGGCCTGCGGACTGGAAGGTCCCAGGTTCGATTCCGGTCAAGGGCATGTACCTTGGTTGCAGGCACATCCCCAGAAGGGGATGTGCAGGAGGCAGCTGTGGATGTTCCTCTCTCATTGATGTTTCTAGCTCTCTATCCCTCTCCCTTCCTCTCTATAAAAAAATCAATAAACTATATTGTAAAAAAATAAAAAATATAAGAAGGAAGAGGGAAAGATAGCAGCATCGATGAGAGAGAAACATTGATCAGCTCCTCCTGCAGAGCCCCCACCAGAAATTGAGCCCACAGTCAGGTGTGTGCCCTGACCAGGAATTGAACTGGCGACCCCTTGGTGCATAGGTCTATGTTCAACCACTGAGCAACTCTGGCCTGGTGGGAAGAGGAGTTTTGTTGTTTTTATAATATATTTTTTAAAATATATTCTTATTGCCCTAGCCGGTTTGGCTCAGTGGACAAAGTATGGGCCTGCAGACTAAAGGGTCCCAGGTTTGGTTCCGGCCAAGGGCACATACGGGTTGCGGGCTCGATCCCCAGTGTGGGGTGTGCAGGAGGCAGCTGATCAGTGATTCTCTCTCATCTTTGATGTTTCTATCGCTCGCTCTCTCTCTCCCTCTCCCTTCTTCTCTGAAATCAATAAAAAATATTTTAATTAATTAATTAATTAATTTTTATTGATTTCAGAGAGAGAAACATCAGTGATGAGAGAGAATCCTTGATTGGCTGCCTCCTGCATGCCCCTACTAGGGATTGAGCTCACAATTCAGGCATGTGCCCTTGACTGGAATCAAACCCAGGACCCTTAAGCCCGCAAGCCAATGTTCTGTCGACTGAGCCAAACCAGCGAGGGCAGAAAGAGGAAGTTTTAAAAGGAGGGCAGAGGCTCAGAGACGGGATCCTGTCCCTTGCATCTTAGGGGAAGTAAAGTGCTTGAAGCTGGAACTGGACACTGAACGGAACCGGGCAGAGCAGGAGCGGGATTCAGCAGCCAGACAGCTTGCCCAGGCTGAGCAAGAGGGACAGGCTGCCCTGCAGCAGCTGAAATCAACCCATGAGGAGGAGGTGAACCTGCTGCAGGAGAAATTGGTAGGTGGTGGATGTGGCTGGGGATGGGAGAGGCCTCCCTGGCCTCCCTTCAGGGAGTGTTCTACCTGCTGACTCCTGGTCCAGATATTACTGCTTATAAGAGTGAAATATGTATAGGACTAGCCTGGTAACCAGGGTGCCAACTCCTGCTTCTAGCTCTTTTATTTTTTTATTTTTTTAAGTACAGTTTACAGTCAATATTATTTTGTACTACAGGCCTGGTGCATGGATTCATGCCCTGGTGGGTCCCTCAGCCTAGCCTGCAGAGATTGGGCCAAAACCAGCAGTCCGGCATCCCCTGAGGGGTCCTATATTGTGAGAGGGTGCAGGCCAGGCAAGGCCGAGGGACCCCACTGGTGCATGAATCCGTGCACCAGGCCTCTAGTATGCATATAAGATCTTTGGTTAATCTCTTCCCACCCTCCACCTTCTCCCTTCCCTCTGAGATTCATCAGTCTGGTCCATGTTTCCATGCCTGTGGTTTCTGCTTCTGTATTGAGCATCTGCAGTGCAATGTCATAGCTACTGGTCGGATGGTCGGAGAGTCGGACCGTCACTTAGGCATATATATATATAGTGTGTATATATATATATATATATATATATATTACTTTCAGGTGTATAGTGGCTAGGCAATCATATACTTTATAATGTGGTCCCCCCCATATTTCCAGTACCCACCTGGCACCATGCATAGTTATTACAACTTTAGTGATTATATTCATATGCTATACTTTACATCCCCTTGACTATTTTGTAGCTACCAATGTGGATGTGTGTGTGTGTGTGTGTGTGTTGATTTCAGAGAGGAAAGGAGAGGGAGAGAGAGATAGAAACATCAATGATGAGAGAATCATTGATCGGCTGCCTTCTGCACGCCCCCTACTGGGGATCGAGCCTGCAACCCAGGCATGTGCCCTAGGCCAGAATTCAACCCAAGACCCCTCAGTCTGCAGGCCCAGGCCGAAGCTCTATCCACTGAGCCAAACTGACTAGGGCTACATGACTTATCTTAATCCTCTAGGAGGGAGACCCTGTTGTTATCACCATTTTTCTAGATGAGAGAACTGAGGCACGCAGATGTGATGGACTTTAACTGAGGTCACACTGATAGTGTTGGACTAAAGACTAATCCAGGCAGCCTGGCTCCAGAGCCCTTCACCACTAACGGGAGCTGGGTTAGTCTGGGACATTGGGGAAGGCTTTGGGAGGACCGGGTCCCGTGTCCTATGCTCTTGTACAATACAGGAGACACCCTTGCTGGACTCGACCTGACTTTTTGGAAGGCTAACTGCCTCCCTGAGCAGAGAGAGTGGGCAGCAGAGAGCGAGTCTGCCACCTCAGTTCATTGTTACAACCGTGAGCCGTGATGTGGTTGCTTTAAAATAAGGCATAGTCATAACTTATATTAGGGACAGCTACACTTTAGAAAGCACTTTATGTGTGATCCATTTGATTTCTTTATAAATCTCATTTGGTTCTCATAAAGATTGGTGAGATAGGGAAGGCAGGGGTTATTAGCCTTACTTCACAGATGAGGACACGGGCTCCGAGCAGTACCAGGGTCATACAGCTGGTGAGCAGTGGACTTCTCTCATCCAGGTTTTCTGCCGCCTCTCCTCACCCGTTTGGTCCTAACAGTGTTTCCTCTGTATGACCAGGAGAAAGAGTGCTCCCGGCACCAGCAGGAACTGGACAAGGCTCTGGAGGCCCTAGAGAGGGAGAAAGTGGAGCTAGAGATGAGGCTGAGGGAGCAGCAGGCGGAGACCGAGGCTCTCCGGACCCAGAAGGAGGAAGAACGGGCCCAGGCCGAGAGCGCGCTCTGCCAGGTGGGAGTCCGGATGTCCAGCCCGCGGCCCCCGCCTCTGAACACCCCCTCTCCCGCCCCCCAGAGCAGGCCGCGGGGGCTTCTAGAAGAGCGTGCAGCTGCCCATTGGCTGCGACTGAGCCGGGTGACAAGCAGCATTCGTCGCAGGGCCGGCAGTATGTCATACTTCCTGAGGGAGGGCTGACGTTTACCACATCCTGTCAGCTTGAAAACCAGTGGCAATCTTTGCACTTCCTGGTTCTCGGTCAGGGAGTGGGTCCAGACCTTCCTTTGCCTCAGCCCCCACCCCATCTGCCGGAAGAGCAACAGAATAGCTGGGATTTGCCGGTGGCCTAGTGGCTGAGCATGGTGACCCGATCCAGCAAGCCCTGCACTCCTGTCCCGCCCCAGATGCAGCTCGAGACAGAGAAGGAGAGGGTGTCCCTCCTGGAGACGCTGCTGCAGACCCAGAAGGAACTGGCAGATGCCAGCCAGCACCTGGAACGGCTGAGGCAGGACATGAAGGTTCAGAAGTTAAAGGAACAGGTATGGAGGGAGGTCCTGGGCAGGGAAGAAAGGGGAACATGGATTCACTCATGCAGCATTGGCCAGTTCTTTGGCACTTCGGGTCAGAGCCTGTGCGGGGTGGTAACTTACGGCAGGCACCACTGTGTGGCGCCCAGTGAAGGTGACGGACATGGTCCCCGTCCTCAAGGAGCTTACTTTCCAGTAGCAGAGACAGACAAGGAGGAGCAGACACAAAATCAATGAGATAATTGCAGGTTGTGATAAGTGCAGTAAAGGAAATGCATAAGGTGATACAATTGAGAGTGATTCAAAAGTGGCCACTTTGGGCTAGGAGGTCAGGGAGGACCTCACTGAGAAAGTGACATTTGAGCTGAGACATGAGGTTTAAAAGCCCCGTGAACAACAGGGATGGACCTTGGGAACATGCGGAGTGAAAACCAGTCACAGGAGGCCATACGGTGTATGAGTCCATTGATAGGAAATGTCCACAATAGGCCAACCTACAGAGACAGAAAGTAGAGGAGTGGTTGGGAGTGAGAATAAGGGATGGGAGTGTACAGGGTCTCTTTTGGGTGATGAAAATGTTCTAAAATTGATTGTAGAGGTAGTTGTAAAACTCTGTAAATACACTGAAAGACGTTGAATTTTACGCTTTAAAGGGGTAAATTGTGTGGCATCTCAACTATGTCTCACTCAGTAAAATTGTTAAAAAGCAAAGAAGCCAGCAATTTGAAGAGTAGTTTAGGCAGAGGAAATGGGCGCCATAAGGGCCCTGGGGCAGATAGTAACAGGTTTGGGGAGTTCCAGGACCGAAAGGAGGGGGCGTGGCTCGAGCGGGATAAGCTCAGGGGTGAGCAAGATAGGCGGGAGCCCTTTGGCAGCCATGGGAGGAGCCTGGATTTGTTCAAGGGCAACGGGAAACTGTTGGTGCTTGAGAAGCAGAGAAGGACATAATTTAGTGTGTGTGTGTGTGTGTGTGTGTAGGTAGTGTGTGTGTGTGGGGGGGGGGGATAATGAAGTAGAAATAGGGCTATGCAACAGGAGGTTGTTGTGATGGTCTGACTAAGGGACTGCTGCCAACTCAGAGACCTTGACCGTGAAACCCTGGGTGAGCCAGTGCACTTTGTGAGGGAGGAGAGGGAATGGGAGGTGAGGAGCTGAGGTGGCAGGGCATGGCAGACAAGGGGGATTGCTGGGTCCTGCCTTAGCTTTTGCTACCCCAACTAAAAAATTAGTATTTATATGATATTGATTCCTACAACATGAATTTCAAGGCCAAGGCCCCTGTGAAAACTTTCCTCTTCTCACAGCTGTCTTCTCCCTTTGCAGGAGACCATTGGAACGCTGCAGACGCAGCTCCGGGAGGCTCAGCGGGAGTGGGAGCAGGCAGCCCAGCACCACAGAGATGACCTCACTGCCCTCCGAGGAGAGAGCAGCTCCCTGCTACAGGAGAAGATAGACCTGCAGAAGCAGGTCCCTCCTCCTCTCTTCTACAACCCCGCCCCCCGCACTTCCCCTGCAAAGCCAGGCTGTCCCCTCCCTCCTGCAGGACTAGGGGAACCTTGGGAGCTTGGGAGGAGAAGGGTAGGCCCCAGTACTGAGTGGAAGATTGAAGGGTTCCCCTTGAGCTCTGGGGTGGTAATCTTTCTGTGTTGACTACAGAACTTAACGTATTCTCAGGCAGCTCTACTATCAGTTATTCTTTTTGTCTTCCCTCCTAGTTCATGGGTTAACACCCAACCACCGAGCCACACCAGCCAGACCAGATTCCTTTTTTTATTCTGATTGCTTTTCCTTCTCAAAATCCTATATCAGATGGTGTTCTGATTGTTCGCTTTAAAAAAATATAGTCGCTCTACACTTGCCCATCACTTTGCCTTTTGGTGTAGTTATATTCAGCGAAGATTTTTATTTCTGTCTGTCTTTATCCAGCATAAGTGAGGCTGGGAGACAGAGGACTAAGCTGATGGTGTTTGGGGAAGAGGGTAGGTAAGAAGAGAATGTAAGGATTGATGGGTGGAGCCTCCAGAGCACTGGAAATGAGCTGGCGATTGGGGTAAACCTGGAAGGACCGTGATGCTGTAGTCGAGAAGCATCCTCCCTCTGGGCCCCGGTCCCGGTCCTCACGCCCTTCACTTTCCAGGTGGAGGACTTGAAGTCTCAGCTCGTCTCCAAGGGTGACTCCTGGAGGCTGGTGGAGCAGGAGGTTCAGGAGAAGCGGAGAGAGGCCCAGGAATGTAGCCGAATTCAGAAAGAGTTGGAAAGAGACAAAGCCAGGTAGGCTAGACACGCCATGGGGTTGGCTTTTGCCTGACTCGCTCCAGTGGTCACTGGGAGGTTGACGGTCCTTTGCCTTGTCATCTAGCCTTTCATGCCTCCAGCTGTGGGCTGTACAAGGAGCCAAGGGGGTAGACACAGATCCTGTCTTCAAAGCCTGTACTTCTTTAGTAAAGATTTAGACAAATGCATATGTACCAGGCACTATGCCAGGGTCAGGATACGGTGATAAACAAGATAGTATGGTCCTCGTTTCAACAGAATTTATAATTTGGTAGGGATGACATTAAGCCAATAATCCCCAAGATAAATTATTGGGGATTATGTTCCCTGGTGTGGAGGAAAGAAACAGGATGCTGAAATGGAAAAGGGGCAGGCTGGGAGGGAGATCTTTAGACGTGAGGGAAGGCCTCCGCTGCAGGAAGAAACGGAGCCACCAGCAGAGGCTGGGAGAGTTCTGTGCTGTGGGTTAGAAATCACACACAGGGGCTCTGGGGCAGGGAAAGCTGGGGTGTTTGGGGACCTGAAGGTGCAGCATGACTGGAGTCTGGTGACTGAGAAGAGTGACTTGAGCTAGACAATCCGTGTCATACAGGATTTCGTAGTTTACAGGAAGGAGTTTGTAGTTATTTTAGGTTGGGTAGAAAATCATTGCAGGGCGTTAAGCCAGCAACTCAACATAATCCAATTTATGATGAGTTGAAGGGATGGTGATGACACGAAACATCAGGAATGAGGTCAGATCGCCCAGAATGAAAAGCGGCATGTGTTCTCCACAATGTAGGAGGTTGGGGAGGGACAAGTCCTTTTGTGAACAACTCTGGAGGCAGGAAGACCAGTTAGGAGACTAGTAGGCTGTCTAAATGAGAGATACTAAAGCTGAACCAGGATAGGGGAGTGGGGTGGGGAGGACACAAGGGGTTTAGAGGGCGTTTAGGAAATTGGAATCAGTTACATGTAGTCATAGATTAGATATATGTGGGATGAAGATCGTATATGTGATATGATCAAGGCTTCTAAGTTGGGGCACTAGGTGGGTGGAGGTGCCATTCATTCACTGAGCTAGGGAACATAATAGGGGTGATTGGGGAGGTGCAGAGGGGATAGAACAGATAGGACATGTTGAATTTTAGCTATAATATAGATATTTCTGGAATTTCCCAGGTAAGAATAAACTATGGTCGAAACCAGTTTGGCTCAGTGGATAGAACCTCAGCCTGTGGACTGAAGGGTCCCGGGTTCGATTCCGGTCAAGAGCATGTACCTTGGCTGCAGGCACATCCCTGGTGGGGGGTGTGCAGGAGGCAGATGGTCGATGTTAATCTCTCATCGATGTTTCTAACTTTCTATCCCTCTCTCTTCCTCTCTGTAAAAAATCAATAAAATATATTTAATTAAAAAAAAAGAATAAACTATGAAGTTGAAATTGGGTATCATATGCTAGAAGTATCTATAAGCACTTAGTAAGTGCTCAATAAATAGAAGTTTTTATTGTTACACTGTAATGATTATCATTACTATATCCATTTTGATTAAATGTTTAGAACAGTAAGATGAGAAGGCAGTTCATTCCCTGAGAGGATGGCCTAGCTCTCTGACCCCTCTTTTCAGCCTGACTCTGTCTCTAGTGGAAAAGGAACAGAGACTCCTTGTTTTAGAAGAAGCTGACTCTGTTCGACAACAGGAGCTGAGTTCCCTGCGCCAGGACCTGCAGGAGGCCCAGGGAGGGCAGAAAGAGCTCAGTGCCCAGGTACTTCCCGCCGCTGACGGGCCCTATTCCCTGGTGGAAGCCTGCCCTTTTTGAGTGGAGATGATTGCTCAGAGTTAGTTCATGAAGAGGACCTTTCTCTTTCCGTATTACAGGGCATGCTGGGACTTCAGTAGCCCTGGCAGAAGGGGGAAGCCAGGACTGGGCAGGGTGAGGGTTTGGAACCTGACACAGAGTTCAGCCACCTGTGGAGCCTGATGGCCCAGAACATTGTGCCTAAAGGGCAGAGCTCATGCAGGCCTAGTTCATTCAAGCTTGGCTACTCCCTAGTGTGCTTTGTCTGTTTGGCAGGACACAGCAGGGCCATAGTATTACTCCAGAATAAGTAGGCAGCAAGGGGGCTCAGTCTGCTCACAGGAGGACACACCCCAATCTTTGGTGCAGAGGAAAGATGGAACTAGGCGGGGACGAGTAAGAGAGCAAGAGAGAGACAGGAGACTGCAGCAGATAAGGACCCAGATCCTGAGTTAGACTCCCAGCTCTACTGCTTCCGGGTTGTGTGAACATCAGTTACATCATCCGTGAAACAAGGGTGACACTTGTTAACCGTTATAGTTATATAAAGTGTCAAGAACACAAGCATTCGATAAATGGTAGCCAGTATTATTGTGACTGGTCTTCTTAGGTTCAGCGTCAGGGTTTCAGGCAGAATTCTAATAGCAGGGAGTTGGCATAGTTGCAGGGGGGACCGGGGCCAAAGCCCATTTGTGTAGCCCGCATTCACGTGTTAGGAGTGAGTAGTAGGCGTGCAGGTCAGGTCTAGGGTAGTGCTTGCAGTACTCCCTTCCTGCCCCATCAGTGCGGGATTGAGTAGTGTAAGACCAGGGAGGGTCTGAGGAGCAGGTATCCATTCCCTGCTCACGGTGACTACTACTTCCTCCCTGTAGGTGGAACTACTGAAGCAGGAGGTAAAAGAAAAAGAAGCTAATTTTCTGGCCCAGGAAGCACAGCTGCTGGAGGAGCTAGAAGCATCTCGAGTAACAGAGCAGCAGCTGCGAGCTTCCTTGTGGGCCCAGGAAGCCAAGGAAGCCCAGCTGCAGCTGCGGCTGCGCAGCACGGAGAGCCAGCTGGAGGCGCTGGCTGCAGAGCAGCAGCCCGGGCACCAGGCCCAGGCCCAGCTAGCCAGCCTCTATTCTGTCCTGCAGCAGGCCCTGGGGTCCGTTTGTGAGGGCAGGCCTGAGCTGAGTGGCGGGGGAGACTCTGCGCCCTCCTGCTGGGGTCCGGAGCCAGGTGAGGCAGCCATCCAAGTACTCAGTCCTTTGTGCCAAAGCCAGGCCCAGCTCCCAGGGGAGAGGGAAGAGGAATGCAGTTCCTTAGACCTGTGGTTGGCAAACTCATTAGTCAACAAAGTGGCAAACCACAGCTCACCGACCACTGCCTTAGACAGTTGCCACAAGGCTAAGGCCACAGACTCTGGAATTAATCCAGAGTTTGAACACCCCGCCCCCTGTCATCTCTGATTTGCTAGATGTATGTCCTTGCCCAAGTCACCTGTCCTCTCTCAATTATAAAATGTAGATATTAAAAGTACCTACCTCCCAGGACTTTCCTAAGGAGTTAATGAGGTTAGAGAGGTAAAATAGCCCACACAGTTCCTGGCACTTATTAGATGACAGCCAGTATTACAGAGCGCCCACCACAGTGCCTGGCACATAGGTATGCAGACAGTGCATGATGAATAAACTACTACTTAGAAGGGCTTCTTTGAGGGGAGGAGGGATCAGTGGGAAGGCCAAGGCCTTGTCTGGGGAGGTGGAGCTGTTTTTTCATATGGCATTGCCTCATTTGTACAGACCAGAATGGAGCGAGGGTCCTCTTTAGGAGAGGGCCCGTCCTGACAGCTCTCTCAGCTGAGGCGGTGGCATCTGCCCTCCACAAGCTCCACCAAGACCTGCGGAAGACTCAGCAGGCCCGGGTATGTTTCCCTCTCTCCTCCCCTGACCGCTTCACTGCCCTGAAAGATTCAGGCAGCGGGTTAACCTGTTTTCTTCCTGAGATCACGTTGGGATGAGTTCCATCTTTATCACTTCCTGCCTGGAAACTGTGAACGAAGCATTGGGTTTTCTGGGCCTTGGTTTTGCTAGTAAAGTCAGGCAAATCATGCCTGCCTCATGAGAGTGTTAGGTCAGTGAGGGGCTTATGTGATCCCTATAAGCTAAAAATCCTGTACAAATGTGTGACATTATTTTGCATCATTTTCCTCTGGTGCCAAGACCTCCAAGAAAAAAAACCAACAAATTGGGACACTGAGACTTGAGGTTGTCGTTTATAGGAACATGCTAAGCCTAAGACTGAACTAAATGTCCTGTAAATTCCATCTCATAGTGAACGTATTATCCAATAAAAATATAGAGCCACCATGTGCCAGCTCGTCTGAACTGGAAACACAAAATGCAGAAAGGCCTGATTGCTCCCTCAAGAAGGCTTATAACACGGCTGAGGAGCCAAACTGCATTGTGAGGCAAAGCAGAACCGAAAGAATTAACTGGATCAATACAGATGCACATGATGATAATAGGAGGGACAATTCATTCTGACTTGAGGAAGGTCAGAAGGAAGAAATGACCTCTGAGTTAGGCTTTGAAGGAGGAGCTTAGGGAGAGGAGAGGTGACCCTGGGCTAAAACGTTAGCAATAGCTCTGTTTCAAATGACACAGACGGGACAAAAAGGGATTCTAGGCTCCAGTCAGCTGGAGCAGAGCTTGCATCACTTCAGGAAACCAAGTGCATACGAGTTCAGAGGTAAATAGCTCAGGATTATGAGAGTAGGTCCCACTGGCAATCCCCAAAAGAGGCTTGGGCTGGGATAGATCTGTGGGAGAAGAGGAACTGCGTTAGCCGTGCCCTTTCTTTCCCAGGATGACCTGAGGAATCAGGCACAGAAGCTGAAACAGCATCTCACTGAGACAGAGGCTGAGAAGAGCCAGGTCCAAACAGAGTTGCAGGATCTGCAGAGACAGCTCTCCCAGAGCCAGGAAGGTAAGAAGCTCAAGGCGGGCACAGGGACTCGGAGGGAGGAGAGAAGAAAGGCGGGCAGCCCGGAAGGGGCAGGAGCAGGCCTCGCAGCCACTCTTTACTGCTTGTCCACAACTGTGAGGAGGCCTGGAGGCATCGCCAGAGGGGTGAGACCCCATGAACCGGTTTCCGCTTCCGTGGCCTTTGAGGGCCGTCCTGGCAGAAGGCGTTAAGAGGAACAGATTTGGTGAAGTGAGAAGTTGCTGGCTAGGCTTTTGTTTTCTCTCTCTGCAGATTAACAATTGGCAACTGTGAGGACATTTTAAAATTCTTTATCTTTTGTCATTTATCCATGTTACTTTTTTTTTTTTTCATCTTCAACTATGTCCCCAAAATGATTTAACCTTTGACAGCAGGATTGAGGACTGTTTGAGAGGTAGCAAGGAGAGGAATTTGGGGAGAACGTATCTGAGCCACAGCCAAGGGCTGTAAAGGGTGGCGATTACTTGGAGGGGAAAGGAGAGGGGAGGATGTTGAGGCACAGGCTCTCCTGTGGAAGAGAAGAGGACAACTTGGGGAGTGGGTCTGGGTCGTGAGCGTATCCCATAGCTCCCCCTGAGAGACACACACATAGAGCTGGGTTAGGTGCATTTTGCAGAAACAGTATGGATGGGGACTGCCAGAGAGCAACCCTGGTCTCCAAGAACTGGAGCAAAATCATAGAGTAGGAGACTCGCAATGATCACAGTGTCATCCAGCTCAACCCTGTCTGGAATCCAGGGTCGAGGATCTGAATGTGATCAGGCTAAGAAAGTGTTGGGATGATTTAAGGCAGGACTGGAGCTGGGCAGCAGACACAGACATGAGTCTGGAAGCAGCCAGGAGCCTAGACAAGCAGGAGCAGCTGGCAGATGGGTGATGTCTCTATGAAACTGGATATAATTCTCTCCTTGGCCTTCTTCCCCTTTGATTCTGTTTTCCATCCTCCATCTGCCTCTGCCTCCCACTTTTCCTCTACTCCAACCACGGGCCTTGCTCCACTGTCTCTCCTCTTCCCAAAGAGAAATCCAAGTGGGAAGAAAAACAGAAGTCCCTAGAGTCTGAGCTGACGGAACTGCACGAAACTGTGGCATCCTTACAGAGTCGCCTACGGCGGGCAGAGCTGCAGGGAATGGAAGCCCAGGTATGGTGGTACTGGGATGGGAGATATACTGGTGTGGGCGGGGGTTGTTTCAGGAGTAGTCCCTCAGGACCCAGCTCTAGCTCTCAGACCCATCTTGGTCTGTGGTCCTATCTCATCCATCTGTAGTGCCAGCTTCCTTCAGCAGTGTCTGATTCTCTGGCTGGCTCCACTGCCTGAGCCACTCCTAAGGCCCCAGAGAATCCTCACTCAGTTATTTTTCTAAACCAAGTTTGAAACTGTTGTCCCTTGCCCTGAAGGACCAGAGTCTGGGATGACTCATTTGCACAATGCGTTCTCCTCTGGGCATAGCCGATCCCTGGGACATGGTAGGTATGTTCTTTCACAGTAGTAGCTTAAGCGGAATGCAGGAGTTCTTTTGGTCCAAGTCCTTGACAATGCTCATGCTATAAAGTAAGGAAAGAAAGGACCTGTGTTGGAGTGATGCTATCAAGGAAGTGTGGTCTAAGGTGGCTGTGCATCTTGTTTTGCAGAATGAGCGAGAGTTACTTCAGGCAGCTAAGGAGAACCTGACAGCCCGGGTGCAACATCTGCAAGCATCTGTCTCAGAAGCTAGGGCTCAGGCCAGCGCTGCAGAGATCCTGGAAGAAAACCTGCGAACTGCTCGCTCTGCCCTGAAATTGAAAAATGAGGAGGTGGAGAGTGAGCGCGAGAGAGCCCAGGCTCTGCGGGAGCAGGGCCAGCTGAAGGTGGCCCAAGGAAAGGCTTTACAGGAGAACGTGGCTATCCTGGCCCAGGCCCTATCAGAAAGAGAAGCGGAGGTGGAGGCTTTGCAGGAAAAAATCCAGGAACTGGAGAAGCAGCGGGAAATGCAAAAGGCAGCTTTGGAATTGCTGTCTCTGGACCTAAAGAAGAGGAATCAGGAGGTGGATCTGCAGCAGGAACAGATTCAGGAGCTGGAGAGGTGCAGGTCTGTTTTAGAGCATCTGCCCATGGCCATCCAGGAGCGAGAGCAGAAGCTGACTGTGCAGAGGGAGCAGATCAGAGAGCTCGAGAAGGACCAAGAGACGCAGAGGAATGTTGTAGAACATCAGCTTCTAGAACTCGAGAAGAGGGACCAAGTGATCGAGTCCCAGAAAGGACAGATTCAGGATCTGAAGAAGCAGCTGGTTACTCTGGAGTGCCTGGCCCTGGAACTGGAGGAAAACCATCGCAAGGTGGAGTGCCAGCAAAAGGCCATTGAGGAGCTGGAGAGCCAGAGGGAGGTGCAGAGGGTGGCTCTGACCCACCTTACCCTGGACCTAGAGGAGAGGAGCCAGGAGCTGCAGGCGCAAAGCAGCCAGATCCACGAGCTGGAGAGCCACAGCAACCTTCTGGCAAGAGAGCTGCAGGAGAAGGAGCAGGAGGTGAAGTCCCAGCGAGAACACATCGAGGAGCTGCAGAGGCAGAAAGAGCATCTGACTCAGGACCTCCAGAGGAGGGACCAGGAGATGGTGCTGCAGAAAGAGAGGATTCAGGTCCTTGAAGATCAGAGGACGCTGCAGACCAAGATTCTAGAGGAGGACCTGGAACAGATCAAGCTTTCCTTGAGGGAGCGAGGCCGGGAACTGGCCTCTCAGAGGCAGCTGAGGCAGGAGCGGGCAGAGGAAGGGAAGGGCCAGGATAAAGCACAGCGAGGGAGCCTCGAGCACATGAAGCTAATCCTGCGTGACAAGGAGAAGGAGGTGGAGTGCCAGCAGGAGCGTATCCAGGAACTTCAGGAACACAAGGGCCAGCTGGAGCAGCAGCTCCAGGGCCTGCACAGGAAGGTGGGAGAGATCAGCCTACTCCTGACCCAGCGAGAGCAGGAGATAGTGGTCCTGCAGCAGAGCCTGCAGGAAGCCAGGGAGCGGGGGGAGCTGAAAGAGCGGTCACTTCAGGGCCAGCTAGAAGAGGCCCAGAGAGCCCTGGCCCAGAGGGACCAGGAGCTCCAGGCCCTGCAGCAGCAGCAGCAGCAGGCCCAGGGGCAGGAGGAGATTGAGAAGGAAAAGGCAGGCACACTGCAGAGAGCTTTGGAGCAGGCCCACGTGACACTGAGAGAGCGCCAGGCGGAGCTTGAGGACCACAGAGAATATGTGCAAAGACTCCAGGGAGAACTGACAGAGGAGGGACAACGGGCACAGGCCCTGGAGGAGGTGTTGGGTGACCTAAGGGCTGAGTTTCAGAAGCAGGAGAAAGCTCTGCTGGCCCTCCAGCAACAGTGTGCGGAGCAGGCACAGGAGCACGAGGCGGAGGCCAAGGCTTTGCATGATAACTGGCTGCAGGCAGAGGCGATGCTCAAGCAACGGGACCAGGAGCTGGAGGGCCTGCGGGCAGATAGCCAGTCCTCCCAGCTTCGGGAGGAGGCTGCCCGAGGCCAGTCTGAGGCTTTGCAGGAGGCCCTCAGCAAGGCTCAAGCTGCCCTGCAGGAGAAAGAGCAACATCTCCTTGGACAGGCAGAACTGAGCCGCAGCCTAGAGGCCAGCACGGCCACCTTGCAGGCTGCCCTGGACTCCTGCCAGGCGCAAGCCCGGCAGCTGGAGGAGGTCCTAAGGAAGCGGGAAGGTGAGATCCGGGACCGGGATCTCCGACACCAGGCGGCTGTGCAGGAGCTCCAGCAGGCACTTGCACAGAGGGATGGAGAATTAAAACATCAGAGGAAACAGAGGCAGCTACTGGAGAAGACTCTGGCCCAGAGGCTCCAAGGGGATGTGATCCAAGAGAAGCAGAACGTGGGCCAGGAGAGAGGAGAGGAAGAGATGAGGGGCCTCCGGGAGAGCCTAAAGGAGCTACAGCTGACTCTAGCACAAAGGGAAGAGGAGATCCTGGAGCTGAGAGAGCAAAGGAAGAATCTGGAGGCCTCAGCCCACAGCCGCAAAGCCTCCCCAGTGGAGGAGCCCAGGCTGCAGCAGGAGCTGGAGCGCTTACAGGCAGTCCTGAGGCAGACGGAGGCCAGGGAGATTGAGTGGAGGGAGAAGGCCCAGGACTTGGCACTGTCCCTGGCCCAGAGCAAGGCCAGTGTTAGCAGTCTGCAGGAGGTCGCCATGTTCCTCCAAGCCTCTGTCCTGGAGCGGGACTCAGAACATCAGAGGCTACAGGTGAGTCATCAATGGGTCATAGGGACCAGGGGAGCAGATGTTCAGACCTGGCGGCTGAACTCGGGGGCTGCCTGCCATCCTCCACTTGTGTACCTCAAGGTGTGGGAAAGCTGAGATCATGAGCATATTAATGTAAGTGGAATCCAGGTGGTTGTGCTAGTCAAGGGGATGGAAGGGGGCAGGGAGAGACACAAAGGGAATAAGATACCCACAGTCCCTACCCTCATAGAGCTTACAGTCTAGTGTAGGGGTGTCGAACTCAATCAGAGAAGGGGCCAAAATCTAAAATCCAGCCTAAATCGCGGGCCGAATGGTTTACTGAACAGTCATAAACTGTCATTGTGATGGAAACGCAGCAGAGTGCAGTGATGACAGCGCGGTGCGGGCCACATTGCAAGGCCTGGCGGGACGGATTTGGCCCGCGGGCCTTGTTTGACACATGTGGTCTAGTGGGTTAGCCGTTAAATGCAGCGCCTAATTATACTCAGTGCTTCTTGGGGAAGTGTAGGTGCTCTGAGTATGCTAGAGGGACACCCTACCTTTCCTGGGGGAGCCCCGAAGGCCTTCCTGGTAAAAGTGGTGTTTAAGGTTAGATCTGAAGGGACCAGCAAGGAATTAGCCAAGCACAGGTGGGAGAAGCTTTCTGGGTAAGACAGAACATGGAGTATCTGTGTAGGGAGTCCAGGCTCCTGGAACCTAGAGGAGGAGATGGCAAGAGAAGTGAAGACAGCAGGGGCCCCGTCATTCCGGGCTTATGAGTCTTTTTTTTTTTTTTTTTTTTTTTTTTAATATATATATTTTATTGATTTTGTACAGAGAGGAAGGGAGAGAGATAGTTAAAAACATCGATGAGAGAGAGTCATCGATCAGCTGCCTCTTGTACACCCCCTACCGGGGATATGCCCGCAACCAAGGTACATGCCCTTGACCGGAATCAAACCCGGGACCCTTCAGTCCCCAAGCCAACGCTCTATCCATTGAGCCAAACCAGTCTCGGCGCTTATGAGTCTTGTTAAAGATGTGGATGACCAGCGAGAAGTGAATGAAGGGTTTAAGGCAGGCGAGTGACATGATCAGATATACAGTCCAGAAAGATCGCTCAGGCTGCTGTGTGGAGCAATACTAGACCTGAGGCTGTAATCGAGGTCAGGGAAGAGGTGGTGACCTGAGATAGTAAGTGCAGATGGAGGCACAAGTGCAGACCTAGATGATCATAGGACGTTAGGCAGTTGATTGGTTAAAAGACCGTGGAGTAAAGGAAGGACAGAAAGAAATCAGACCCCAGGTTCTGCTCACTGAGATGCACCAAGGCGGGTTTGGGGAAGAGGAGTGGATTGAGTTTAGTTTGGAAATGGAGTGAGGTACCTGTGGGCCATGCAGGGGGAGATGTCCAGTAGGCAGATCTGTGACGTGATCTGAAGGTAAAAGATGAAATTGAGACTAGAGAGACTTCGGAGTATTAGCAGTTAGGAATGAGTAGGCTCCTTGGTGGAATGGTGATTGAGGAAGGAAGGGGGCCTTCGGGGATAACGTTTAACCTCCTACTCAGGCCATATCTTAGTCATCTCTGCACCCCCAGCATGAGCACAGGCCTCCACCGAGCAGGCAGTCAGGAAAAAGGGTTGACTGTTTGCCAGGAGGAACCAAGACTGTTTTTCCTGGGAGACTGACTGTACAGTCTTGTGCTGAGCCCCAGATCCCCCTTCACCACCTCAGGGGACTTCCTTCTGGAGCTCACGGTGCTCTGCTCTGGTTAAAGGGCAGCCTGCACAGAAGGGGTTATATTTATGAACTTTGGAGACAAGTTCCTGGGTTTGCAATGCAGTTCTTCAGTTTATTAGCTGTGCCTTCACTTTTCTGGCCCTTGGCTTCCTCGTGGATAAAATAGGGAGTGATGGGACCAGCCCCAGAGGGCCATTTTGTGTATGAAATGAGATAGCATGTATAAAATGCATAGGAAGAAAGCATTCACTGAGTGGGGGACTAGGCTCACTGCTACAGGCACAGAAAAAGTGAGGTGTACAGCTGGCAGGAGGGCCCTTCCTGACCATGCCCTTGGGTTACTGAGCGGTGATTTCTCTACTGTGGCTCAGGTCAGCCTCTCCTGCCACACCCACTCAAGAACATCTTTCAGTACAACCCTTCGTCACAGTAGTACCATTTTTTAATTTTTAAGTATTTTATATGCTGGGCGCTGTCATTCTCCCTTTTTTCCACAACAAACCCGGAAAGGAGGAACTGTTATTATTTTCACTTTATAAATGAGAAGTGACAGTTAGGGGTGTTGAATGACTTGTCCAAGGACACACAGCTTAGTAAGTGGCAAAACTAGAATTAGATCCCAGCAGCCCTTTTACTGTGAAGCTCTTCCTCCCAGACCACCTCCACCCACACACGCACACTCATGTGTCTCACTTCTCGGCCATTATCACTTAAGAAACTGAATGCCTAGAATATGTCAAGCACTAGGTTCCCCACTTATCTAAAGGGATTAATTCCAAAGGTTTGACTTATGCTTCATGGAGCATGTATTCATTTTACAAATGAGGGAATTGGGGTTTGGAGGGAGCCTCCCCTGACCAAAGTCATCTAGCCAATAGTGTGACATAATGCCCAGCTCCGTGTGACTCGGTGTCCGTGCTCTTTCCAGCGCTCCAAGTTATCACTTAGCTATGGGAGACCTAAAACAAGACAGGTTTCAGTCCTCGCCCACCATGTATCTTGTTTTATCCGTCTGAGAAGTGAGGGTTTTGCACCAGAATAGCTCAGAGGCTCCAGGACACACAAGATTGCACCCAGATGAGAAAGTTGAACTGAGGATAGAGGTGGAGTGAGTCTGGACCTGAGGTTGTGATTTGTTTCACACCCTGGCCCCCAGGATGAGTTGGAGCTCACCAGACAGGCCCTGGAGAAGGAGCGCCTGCACAGCCCTGGCTCGGCCAGCGGAACAGAACAGGGACCCAGAGGAGAGGCAGGCGGACAGCTGGGCCAGGTGAGCGGGGGGTCTGGGGGAACAGGTGGCCCAAGAGAGAGCTGTGTCCAGGGGCCTTGTCCCCTTCTCTTGGGAATCGTATGCTGAATCCCAGACCTGCCAGGTTGGTCCCTTTGCCCTCTACCTGTGACCTGTCTCAGGCACCGCCCAGGTGAGATTCACAGTCTCTCCCACAGGCCTCAGGAGCAGAGGCAGAGCCTGGTGCTGAGATGGAGGAGAAGCAGCCCTGGGAACAAAGGCTGGCACACCTGCAGCAGGCAGTGGCACAGCTGGAGGTTGACCGGAGCAGGCTACAGCACCACAATATCCAGCTGCGGACCACCTTGGAGCAGGTAGCATCTATCCTCAGCTCCCTCCTCCGGCCAGTGGACATGAGCTCTACTTCCGGCCCTGCCCGCAGGAGCTGGTGCACGATAGCCACGGGCCACATTCAGCCTGCTGCCTGTTTCTGAGAACAGTTTAATGGGGACACAACCAAGCCCCTTCATCCATGTATCGTCCGCAGCTACTTGCTGGCTACGATAATGGAGATGAATAGTTGCAACAGAGGTCACAAACCCCAAATACCACAAAAAATGTTGGTTAGCCTTTACTCCAAAGCCCTCGGGGCCTCCCTAGCTTTCCTGCCCCAGGAGCACTTCCTTGCCCTCAGGGCATCCTGGCATGTGCTCCCCTCAGCAAGCAGCTTAGCTGCCCGACTGCGTCCCCTGCCACTCGCCCCACATGCACTGCCTTCTCACGACAGGCGGGCTGAGCCCTGACCTCTCATGGCCTCCGGCAGGTGGAGCGAGAGCGGAGGAAGCTGAAGAGGGATTTCCTGCGCTCGTCGCGATCAGGGGTCCCGGAGACCAGTGAGGCCACAGCATCGCCCCCCGCCCCGCAGGTTTGCCTCTTCATCGACCGCAGCCTCAGGAGAGCCCAGTCCCAGCCACCAGAATCATCCCCTTCAGTGCATATCCCAGGCCACCCGGCAAGGGGAGACAGGCTGCTTCCGCCATCCGGAGGGACCCCCCCCCCCCCCCCCCCCCCGGCTCTGCCCGGCAGCTCTGCCCCGGCTGGCCCTGCCCGGGAAGGAGCTCAGCGTCGTGGGGTGGAGTCAGGGCCGGCAGCCCTGCATTCTGAGGGGCTCAGCCCTCTGGTAGACAGCCCCGAACCCTCACGGGGCCTGTTTCTGGGTGCTGAGCACCTCCCAGCTCTCCACCGCCTTCCTTTAACAAGAGCTTCTCAACGGCAGACACCTTGTCCTACCTCCTCTCCGCATCCTTAGCTCAGAGCCAGGACTAGCACAGAGCCGGTGTATGGTGTGCTTCTGTGAGCGAAAAGGTGCCTCAGGGAAGCCAGCGCCTTCCAAGCCTTTTGGAAACTCAGCGTCAGGTCTCCGTGGGCATCACCCATTAGGCTGGTTTGGGCCTCTCCTGGCCCTGGTGCCCTAGAGCGCTCAGGCTGAGTCCCAACACTTCTGACCCTGAGCCTCGTCCTGGCCCCCAGGACTGTGATGAGCTGAGGATGCCTGCAGGACCCCTGGGGTGGGAAGGCCTCTTCCAACAGGAATGGCCTTTGTCTTCCACAGAATGGAAGAGGACAGAAGGGCTCCTCAGAGGCCAAGCACATGGCTGAACTGCAGAAAGAGGTATGTTCTAGAAGGATCCATTTTCTAAGCCCCCTTTCCCTCACGTGCACTCAGGCAACCGGCCTTAATGCCTGCTGTGTGCTGGCCCTTTGTGCACCTCCCACAGGGAGAGGGGAACAGTTCCTGGCTCAGCAACGTCAGCCTCGTGGGCGATAAGAAGAGCCCAGTTCTAACTCAGCCTCCCAATGGTTCGGTGGGGTGGGGAAGGAAGCATTTTCCAGGCCCCAGACCTCAGGTTCCTGCTCAGGAAAGGAAAGGACAGGGGAAAGGACAGGAGCAGAAGAGCCTAGGAGGAAAAACTAAAGCCAGCGGAGCGCCCTGGCCTCCCTGCCCTCACACGCACCTTTGCAGGCAGGACTATTGCCAGCACACCAGGCGAGTAGCACGGCACCAGGCCCGCCAGGATCCACCTGCCACACTCAGGGAAACTATAAAGTGCCTTCTTGCCTCTTAGGCCTCGCTAAAGGTGCTCCGTCTTCCAAGGCCCAGAGGTAAAAAGAACTGGAATTTTTACTTCTGGGCCTGTTGTACAGATCACCAGTCTCTGCTGGCAGGGCCTGACTATAAAGCTGGACCTAAGCTATTACTTTGAGTTCATACAAAACAATCCCGAAGACAGGACCCGGATTAGGATGAGGCACCTTGCAAGTAGAATCTAAGGAAGCCCTCACCCTAGTCCTGTGTCTGCCCTGAGCTCCCAATACTTCACCTCCTGGTAGTCTCAGTATACCCACCTGAGAAATGGGTGATTCATTGGTGACCTTCAACCCTGGCTGCACATCAGAACCACGTGGGGGGGGGGGGGGGCTTTAAAAAAAATACTGCTGCCCAGTTCTTACCCTAATCTAATTAGGTCAGAATATTTTTCAAAAGCTTCCAAAAGAACACAGTGGAACTTTCTGCAGTGATTAAAATACAGGGTGTACAAAAAATGTACACACACACTTTGAATAATTATTAAGGCAGCGTTTATTAAAATACATTTCATTTTCAAAATTGAGCTATCAGCTGTTAAAATGTGTATACCTTTTTTGGGGACGCCCTGAATTCTGTATATTGATTGGGAGAGTGTTCCACATGGGTATACGTATACATTATCAAATTCATCAAGATGTACACCTCAAACCTGGGATTTTATCTCGTGTAAGTTGTCCCTCAGTGAAGCTGAGGAATAGTTCTGTTGTTCAAGCTCCCTGGTTGATTCTTCTGTGCAGGCGGGTTTACCATCTCTGGATTCTGATTCCCAAGGGCTCTTCCCCCAAACACTGTAAAGCCTGGTCCTGAGATTCGTAGATGTGATCGAGTTGGTTCACATGCTGATCTGACGAGAGCCACGGGGGCAGAGTGGGAAGAGTTGGAGCAGCCTCAAGACCCTCAACTGCTCTCTCCCTCTTGGTTTTCCTGCCCCCAGGTGGCCCTGCTGCGAGCCCAGCTGGCCTTGGAGCGGAAGCAGAGGCAGGACTACATCGCTCGCTCGGTCCAGACCAGCCGTGAGCTAGCAGGCCTGCACCACAGCCTCTCCCACTCCCTTCTCGCCGTGGCCCAGGCCCCTGAGGCCACTGTCCTGGAGGCTGAGACCCGCAAGCTGGACGAGTCCCTGACTCAGAGTCTGACATCCCCAGGGCCAGTCTTGCTGTGCCCCAGCCCCAGCCCCCGTGCTTCCGAAGCCACCTCCAGGTAGCAGCCTCAGCCAGGGCAGGACTAGGTCGGCCTGGGAGCACACAGACAGACAGATGGCTGCAGAGTGGACTGTGGCCCCTCCACACAGCTGCAGGTTTGCCAAAGGAAAGGTCCAGCTGTTACCTAACCTGGGAGTCCCCAGTCAGCTGGCATTCCCAGGAAGAGAGAAGGAAACCTGCCAGGCTTGGCGGAAGGTCCCAACTGACATGGGAAGGAGACAAGCTAATCTTGTCTGCTAGCCTGCAGAGTCCCCAGAGGCGTGCCCGGCCTGGCCCAGGGCATGTACTGCCTCTAGAATTTATTATCCCAGCCCTTGGCCCTCTCCTTCCTCTTCCCTTTCCCCTTCAGTAATAAACCCTAGACTTTTGCGTTTGTTCTGTGTCCATGTGTGTGGCTGGGCTACAAAAGCACCAGCGGCATCTATTAAGGAAGAACTTGCTACTGATTCCTGTCAGGTGGCATGAATGTGTCACCTGCCTGCGTTCTGATAGAGAAGGATTACAGGAGATCCAAAGACAAGCCCACCCGCAGGGAGCTGGACTCCCAACTGCCAAGACAGACAGATATCAAGGAGTCAGACAGTTCTGTGTGCTGACTGGAAGTGCTGGAACATTCCGGGGACTAAGAAGGAAGGCACGAACTGGCCCCTGAAGGATGGAGATGTGTTGGGAGGGGTTGCTTAGCATGTTGGTGAGAAGACTGGTCTGCCCTTGGCAGAGTCTTGGGGCTGAAGTTGGATGGGTAGGGAGGAAGATTATGGAGGGCCTGGGTATCTAGATTTGAACTCCTGGTAGTAAAGAGCCATCATATGTTCTTGACTTAAAACATATTCTGGTACTTCAAAAACACTGAGATGACTGACGTCAGTCTCTGCATTCAGAAGCTCGGCCTGGCCTCATTCCCCTTCTGCTCTGGGTGGGTGTCCTTAGGGTGTCCACCTGGGCATGCATGTCCGCCAGAACCAGCTCGTCCCTGTAGTCCAGCCATGCAGCAGCTGGTAAGGAGCATAGACAGCGGCAGGACTTGTCACGTACAGGCTGGCCCCTGTGAAGGCAGTCTGGGCTGAACCCAGTTCACAGTCTTAAGACTCGTTGGCAACCTCCTCAAAACCTAAGAGAACAATTTTCCTTAAAGAATCCCTCTGGCATTCCAACAATAACCTGGAATTCCTCTTACCCAAGCCTGGGGTTGGAGCTAAGGCCCGGCCGAGAATGTGAGGCTTTGAGGGCAGCCCCCACCCACCAGACCTACTTACTCGGGGCTTAGACCCCATGGCGTCCCGTTGCGCCACACAGAGTGGAAACGAGGCTGTTCACAGCTGCTGGAGCTTTGTTCCAAAATCCCATGAGTGGGATGCAGCACATTAGTGTTCTTGCCAGGTTGTGGGCATTCTCAGGTGTATTATGCGTAGGGAGGTTCCGTCGCCCATGTTCTCAGAGCCTAGAAGTGAGGCCTGATTCATTTTGCAGAGGCCAGAAAGGAAGTCAGGAAAGCACTGGGGCTCACAGCCTTGCACTGATCACACCCTCCCCTCCTGCCTCCAGCAGAGCACAATGCATCCTCACCACTAGTTATCCCATATTCCAAAGATTTCTGATTCCCTGAGTTTCCCACTGTATAGCAAAAGACTGGCATGGAGGTTCTCAAGGTCTGGTTGGCCTGGGGATCAGCTGGAATAGTTCCTCCTTGGGCAGCTGGAGTTGAGTTTGATTTCTTGCATCGGTGCCTATGGACAGGAGCACAGACCATTTCTTACTTCACTCCCATGTTCCAGCTCAGAGGGGAGGCTGGGCCACATTATAGCAGAGAAAGGGGCCAGGGAAGGGTTGCAACTCAGAACCCAGGACCTCCGGATACAGGGGTCTCCAACTCCATCAGGAGCTTCTGAGCCCATTCGGAAGCTTTGGTAAAACCCTGCTGGTGAAGGCAGGTTATGCAAATGTGGTGCCTTATAAGCAGCCCAAGAGCCTCTCTAGCTTGGGGGCCAGCAGCAGAATCTCCAAAAGTTCTTGTGGAGGTGGGGATACCTCACCCACAAAAGCAGCCAGGCAACTGTCAGCCTAAGACTTTGCATGCAAACCTCATCTCAGCCCGTGAGACAGTTCCCTTATCAGGCAGCTGATGGGTTTAGTTTGGGCTTAGGACAGATGACACTTCCAGCTCCCCCCACCCACCACCACAATACCTCACTTCCTCCTTTTGGACCTGATAACCGCCTACTCAATCCCAGAGCAAGGAAAGGAGTAGCTGAGCTCCATGTAAATGCAGGTCCTAAAGAGCAGGGGTGGGCAGGGGCTGTCAGAGTGCTCCACAAAACGAGATGCCTCTGTGTGACCCTGGGGAGCAGCGGGGAGGGTGTAGGCTCAGCTCTGCTCCCCACACTTAGAAAGTGGGCAAGGGAGGAGGAAGAACAGGAACATGGGGTCTCAGGGCCCTGGGGCCCTGGGCCTTAGGATTTACTCCCTGTATCCTTCTGGAACTAGTTTGCCTAGAGCCTGGAGGAAGCGAGGACAGGCAGTGAGGCTTCTCCAGAGGAGGAAGGACTGCGCTCCCTTGTCCTGCTGATCTCACTCAGTTCGCTTACCTCGGCAGCCTGTCACAGAGTACACAGTATGACCTCTTTTCTCTCAGTCCTTTGTTGCCAACACCACCCGCTGCTGATAAGCCTTCATAAGGCCTGAAGCTTGACAACACTGGAAGGCTTGGAGGTGAAAAGCTGGATGGGTCAGGGGTCCATGGAGAGATGGGAGTCTGCTAAGGCTGGAAGGCATCCCTCTGAGCCCAGATGCTCCCTATTCCCAGCACATGGTCCTTTGTGTGAGGCAGGGAGGGGGGAGAATTAGTATTCAGATTTGATTCTTCTTTAATGGCTACTATTGTTAAGGTGAAGGAATCAGGGAAGGCTTTTATTCAATGCCTGCACCTCCTATCTTGTTTCCTGTCATCATCTCTCCTGTATCTGAATATTCTAGCCCCATCAGTCAGATCCAAGAATCTAAGGCCAAGAGTAGTCTCACTTTTGAGCTGGCTGGTTTTCTCACCTTTTGCTATTGCCTTAGGACTCAACAAGTCATGCCTTTGGATGTAACTGTCTTCCCTGAGTAAGGGCCCACCTCTTCAGCTTGTCTGCCCAACCTCAAATAGCAAAGCCTTGTGGATGGATGGAAAGCATGGGCTGGCTGCTGCTCCCTGCCCCTAATCCAGCTTTACACTCATTTGGCAAACACTCACTAAACCTGTGTGTCACAAAGCTCCACAATAGGCACTCAGAGGAGCAGCTCATCTCCAGGGGAGACAGAGCCTGGACATAGGCACTCGGAGAATGGCCTGGATGCCCGGAAGAGACTCACTGGCCACTCAGGATGAGGTCAGGGGAAGTGTCACCGAACATTTGGAGAAAGAGGGGGCTGACGGCCCTTCCAAAGTGTTTGTCAAGCTGATTGGATACGATGGGTATACAGGTCCTGGGCATTGTACTACCTAGCATTGTTCCCAGTAGACCCTTCTGACCAAAGAGCAGAAACATTGCCCATACGTGAACATCAAGGCAGTCGACAAACCTAAAAACTACCATAAAGGCTTTGTTCCTGTCCCAAAGGAGAAGGCACAGGGCGAGTGGCAGGCTGACTCAAGCACCAAGCACTGGGAAAAGTAGGAAGCTATGGTCACAGACTCCACCCTTTGCCCTGGCAGCCTCCCTCACTTCCTCAACCCTCTTCATCACTTCTCCTCCCAACATGTCTCCTCTCGTCTCCACAGCTACCTGCTAAGTTGTACAGGGTGCTCTTCTGAAGAGGCCGAGAGGAGGGGAGGGGTGGCATCTGGTTTGTCCTGTGACCTCTCTTGAGAAAGGGTTGATGCCCAATGGGGTCCTTCATGCCAGTCCAGTTTTGTCAAGGACTCCACCACACAAGTCACATGGAGTTCCTGTACGGAGACTTTGTGGCTAAGACAGCCTACACCAACAGGACTTGGAAATCAAGTGTAATGGAGACAGAAATGAAAAGGGCAAGAATATGTACCAGGAATGATTTGAGAGGGTGACTTCTATTCCCAGTGCAGGGTTGTGAAGCATGAAGTAGAGAGGGGAAAGGAAGAGCCTTTGGCCCTGCTTGAGGAAAGAATTATACAAAAACCTTTTAAATATCTATCCAACAAAACTTTTTTGGTATATTTTCTTTTCATTTAATTTAAAATGAAACAATTGCATGCACATGATTTAAAAATTAAATAGAGCCCTAGCTGGTTTGGCTCAGGATAGAATATCACCCTACGGACTAAAGGGTCCTGGGTTAGATTCAGGTCAAGGGCACATGCCCGGGTTGCATGCTAATCCCCACTAGGGGGTGTGCTGGCCACTCAGTATATATTAGAGGCCTGGTGCATGAATTCGTGCATGGGTGGGGTTCTGCCAGCCTTTTATTATATAGGATATACACTGAGTGGCCAGATTATTATGCATACAGAGATCATAAAAGTCTGGCCACTCAGTGTATATATATCTAAACAATGTATTATTTAATTTTGTATGCTTTTAATGTTATAGTTGTAATTATTACGTGTATTTGTGTGCAACTGCTTTTTTTAAAGTGAAATTCACATAACATACAATGAGTCATTTAAGTGTACAATTTGGTGTACTCATGTGTTGTGTGGCTACCAGATCTCTCTACTCAAGACTTTTCAAAAGCACCCTGTACTTATCAAATAATCACTCACCATTCTCTCTTGCCTCAGCCTCTGATAACCACTAATCTGCTATGTCTATATATTTGCCTTTTCTGGATAGATCATATAAAAATTGTTTTTTTGTGCCTGACTTCCTTCACTAAGCATAATGTTCTTGAAGTTCTTGCAAGTTGTAGCATGTATTAAAACTCTGCTCCCTTTAATAACTGAATAATATCCCATTGTATAGATAAACCATAATTTGTTTACCCATTCATCCACTGATAGACATTTGTGTAGTGTCTACCTTTTGGCTATTGTGAATAATGCTGCTATAAACATGTGTGTACAGGTTTTTGTGTAGACATATGCTTTCATTTCTCTTGGGTATCTACTTAAGAGTGGAATTGCTGGCTCATATGGAATTGCCAAACTGTTTTCCACAGCAACAAGGCAATGATCTGCTGGCCTTATCACATACTCACCCAGTTCATGGAACTGCAGGAGAGCTATGAAGACTTAGTTTTGACTCTAGTTCTAGCAAAATAATGAATTAAAGATATCTAAAAACTCTCTGACTACACATAGACACAAAGAACAGACTGACAGCTATAAGAGGGAAGGGCATTGGAGGATTGGGTGAAAAAAGTGAAAGGATTAAGAAAAAACACACACGCCGAAACCGGTTTGGTTCAGTGGTAGAGCGTTGGTCTGCGGACTGAAAGGTCCCAGGTTCGATTTCGGTCAAGGGCATGTACATTGGTTGTGGGCACATCCCCGGTAGGGGATGTGCAAGAGGCAGCTGGTTGATGCTTCTCTCTCATGGACGTTTCTAGTTCTCTCTCTCTCCCTTCCTCTCTGTAAAAAATTCAATAAAATATATTTTTTTAAAAAGAAAGAAAAGAAAACACACAAACAGCCGAAACCGGTTTGGCTCAGTGTATAGAGCGTCAGCCTGCGGATTGAAGGGTCCCAGTTTCAATTCCGGTCAAGGGCATGTACCTTGGTTGCGGGCACATCCCCAGTGGAGGGTGTGCAGGAGGCAGCTGATCGATGTTTCTCTCTCATCGATGTTTCTGACTTTCTATCCTTCTCCCTTCCTCTCTGTAAAAAATCAATAAAATATAAATTAAAAAAAAAAAGAAAGAAAATACACACACACAAAAACAAACACAGACAACCGAATAGTGAGAGCCAGAGGGAAAAGGGTTGGATGGAGAGGGAAGAGGGCAAAGAAGGGATAAATGGTGGCGGAGAAAGACTTGACTTTGGGTGGTGAATGCAAGATGCAGTATGCAGATGATGTATTGTAGAGTTGTACATTGAAACCTGTGTGGTTTAATTAACCTATGTCACCCGATAAATTCAATTTTAAAAAGTCTAAACTACATAAATAAATACTCTCCTGCTACAAAAATTCAGAACTGCTGGTCAAAACATAGTATTAAGTTTTTTAAATTGTATTTATTTTTGAATATGTATAATATGGCATACAGGCCAAAGGGTACAAAAATATATGAAAAGAAACAATCCATCCCTCCCTAGTTTTCTACCTACCCAGTCTCTTCCCCCCGCCCCAGAAGCAACTATTTACTATTCCTATTGTCTGTCTATCCTTCATATATGTATATGTTTTATATACAATACATATATGAAGGAGAGAGAGAGAGGGAGAGAGAGAGAGAGAGAGAGAGAGAGAGAGAGAGAGAGAGAGAGAGAGAGAGAGAGAGAGAGAGAGAGAGAGACAGAGAGAGAGAGAGAGACAGAGAGAGAGAGACAGAGACAGAGTTTTTTATAGAAACTATTCTAAATGCTGAGCAGAGAGCAGAGAAAGAAAAACAGGAAGTCCCCAGATGCCAGAAATGAAAAGAGAAATGAAAAACAGCACAGGGAGTGCTTGAGCTACCTGAATGGCTGTAGGCGTTCCAGAGGACGCCGAGCACAGGGGAGGCAGAGAATTGGGACAAAACTCAAAGAGCTGAACCTTCAGTGAAAAGCTGAGCTAGAAAAAATTCACACGGAGGCTCATCTCTTTCATCTCATGGGAAAAGAGCTTCGCCCCAAGAACTCCATGTGGGCTTGCACTCTGCGTGAGGTTGGGTCTCAATCATACAATCTGCGTGATCCGGGGCTCAGGCACAGAAAGTCCCCTGAGATCCGTGAGTCGAGTCTGGCCATTCCTCTCCTGACACTGTCCTCGCAGGTAAGAAAATCAGACCAGGGTTTTATTCAGTGCCCGACCGATGTCCACACAATTTCCTCTCGCCCTTCACCCCTGGAGGTCCTCGTCACTCTGCTGTTGCTGCTACAGTCTTAAGATTCCCCTGCTTTCAGGGCCAAAGGGCTAGGACTTGTGTGGACTCTGAAGGCATTAGTTGTTGCTGGTGACTTCCATTTCTGCTTCTGTGCTAGGCATATTCTGATTAACTTTCTCCCGTTTTCCTCGCTTCTCTGATAAAAATCCAAAGTGGACATCCTGGTGAATGAGAGATGAATATATGTGTTAGTAGACTGTCCTTGTCCCACTTCCCCTTATTCAACATCGAATGTGACAGGCTGCCTCCTGGAGCTGGGAGGAGCATGGAGTTCACCTTCTCCAAGGAACACACACAGTGACCCCGGAGTCCAGAAAAGAGAGCCTCAACTGGCTGCTCCTCCTCAGATGGGAGGAAGAGGAGGAATCCCCCAGGAAGACAGGAGAAGGGCACTCCGGGGAGGGGGAGCAGTGTGTGAGAAGGTACGAGGCGGCTGGTGTGTTTGGGGGAATGCCAAGAAGCCCAGTGTGTGAGCCTGGGAGAGAGGAGGGAAGGAATCAGACCATGCAGGGTCTTGAAAGCCAGGCAGGAAATGTCAGGCTCTGTGCTGAAGTAATAGGGGCAAAAAGTTTTAAGTGAGGAAGGGATATGACACTGAACCCGGTCACAATGGACGAGGCACAGAGAGCCATGAGCCCCTAGGGGTGGGTACTGGCCCTGGTTACGGGCCTATTGCCCTGGTTGTATGAGGAAGTTGGAGCTGATCACCAGGACCTGGGGGAGAAGGTGGGGGGGGCCTGCCTCCCTGGGGCCCTTCCCACAGCAGCCCAAGCCATAGCTCTCTCCCTCTCACCCCCTACCTGGTCTGTGCTATGTTCCATTCCTCTAGGGAATGAGATCTTCTTCCAAAATCTAAGAAAGAAGTAGGAGGTGGGGAGCCTCAGCAGCTCCTGAGGCCTGGGCATGGCCTGCAGCTGCCTCCGTAGGTTACCCTGCGGCACCTCCCCGCGCCTCCGTGCTAGGATTGTCTGAGTGCCCAGACCGTCACCTCCTGGCTCAGAGCATCTGAGGTCCACGCCAGCCCAGACAGCTTCAGGACCAGCAGAAGCAGCTGTCTCCAGTAGCCCTGCTCCCCCACACTCCTTCGGCAGATGGGGCGTCCCCTGGTTTGGTTCCCTACCGTCTTGAAGCTCTGAATGGGTCCCTGGCTCATCCTGAGGAGGAGAACAGAAACTGGCAGAACTCCGGGGGCAGGCCTGGGCCTCCCTGCCCCTGCCCTCTCCTCAGCACCCACCCGAAGGCCGAGGTGTGCCGGGTGGCGTTGTTGCTGACGCCAGAGGCCGGCAGGATCTTGGAGTTCCCCACCAGCACGCAGGTCCTGCAGTACAGATGGCTATGGCTCACAGAGGGCCTGAGAATCACCTTGAACAGCTTCTCCCACATTTTGCCCAGCTCGCTTGTCGAGTTCATGCCCTGGAAACAGCCGGAGGGAGGAGGGTGAGGGCTAGGACCCGGGTTTCAGCTCCCAGTGGAAGGAAAGCAGCCCCAGGTGGGTGAGAGCGCCATGCAGAGCTCAGGGGCTGAGGCTCTGAAGATGAAAGGTGCAACTAAACCAGGGCCAAGATAGGGGTTTGGGCCTGAAAGTGGGAGATGGGCTAGGCCTGGGAAGGACAGGGGCAGGGTTAGGCCCAGCGTTAACCACTGGCCAACCACCAGAGCACAGAATCAGGGGCCATGAACGCTGTTGTCCCCACCAGGTACCCCATCGTCCTCGCATAGCATGCATCAAACCAGCTCTGTCCTCGGACGGGGCGATGGCAGAGGGAGTCGTTGAGGGTCCCAGGTGGGCAGCCGTGCTTCCTGAACCTAAACCAAAGGCAGCTGCCACGTCGCGGTGCCAAGTGCATCACTTTTTCCCGGGGTGCCGAGTCAGGTTTCTGATCCAGGCAGGGAACCATCAGGCACAAGATGAGCACCCAGAAGACCCATAGGACACAAATCTGCCACATGCACTTCATGTCTGGCTTAGGCGATGGCTTCCATGGGCAGGCAGTAAGCTGGCTCCTCCACCTGGGACAGGGGCAAAGGATGATCACAAATGGCCTCTGTCCCCTCCAGGCCTCCGTCCCCTTGGCTTCTATGGCTCCTCAGTCCTCCATACCATACTTCCTCCCAAACCCTCATCTTCTGCCTCCTTATCCATTTGCTCACCTCAGGTAGGACTCTAACTGGGCCTGGGATATAATGTGCAAGAGCAGAAAGGTAACATATGGTGTATCCTGTACCCTCTCTGCAGGAGGCAAGCTTGGCTCTCAGTGGGGTCCATCTGCCACCCATTTATACCACAGGTCCCATCACAAAGTGCACATTGTGACTCCCCCTTTAGCCTGCCCTGTCTGTAACACACAGCTGCCCACACTGACTGTGAAAGCCATGCAGGCAGGGACCAACTTTGTCTTCTTTACTTCTGCATCCCTAAAACTTAGAGCCATATCATAAACGTTTATGGGATACAGGAACAGGGTTGAGAGGGAATTTAAATCCTGTTCTTGTGTAATACCCCTCTCCAATTGTGGAACCAGCTCAGAATCCTCTCCTCTCCTCTCCTCTCCTCTCCTCTCCTCTCCTCTCCTCTCCTCTAAACCCTATCTCCTTCAGCTATTGGACTTCCACTAAGATGTCCCAGAGACTTCTCACACTGAACAAGCCTGAGACTGAATTCAGATTTTTCCCTTTAAACCAATTCTTTCCCAAGATTTCTCTTTCTCTAGATTAGGGGTGTCGAACTCAATCAGAGAAGGGGCCAAAATCTAAAATCCAGCCTAAATCGCGGGCCGAATGGTTTACTGAACAGTCATAAACTGTCATTGTGATGGAAACGCAGCGGAGTGCAGTGATGACAGCACGGTGCGGGCCACATTGCAAGGCCTGGCGGGACGGATTTGGCCCGCGGGCCTTGTGTTTGACACATGTGCTCTAGATGGTCTCACCATTCACTCGGTTGCTGAAGACAGAAGGCCATGTGTTATCCTTGACTTCTCCCTCTCCTATGATTTCCAGATACATTTTTTAATGCATGTTTTTATTGACTCCAGAAAGAGGAAGGGACAGGGAGAGAGAAATAGAAACATTGATTGTCAGCCTCCTGAATACCTGCCGTTAGGGATCGAGCCTGCAACCCAGGCACAGGCCTGGGCAGAACTGAACCAGCAATCTCCTCATATATGAGTTGATGCTCAGCCCCTGCACAACACTGGTGGGGTCAAATCCATTTTTCTGTCTCCAAACTGCATCCTCTTCCTCTCCACTCTCACCCCTTAATTCAAGCCTAGCCTGGGTATTGTATAGATTTTAAAACAATTCACCAAAAAATTTGAGTAAGGTCTGTCATCCAGTTAATTATATTGTACTGGTGTCAATTTCCTGGTTTGAAAATGTAATATTGGTACTACTCTGTTACCCCGAAAATAAGACAGTGTCTTGTATTGATTTTTTCTCCCAAAGTTGCGCTAGTTCTTATTTTCAGGGGATGTCTTATCTTTCCATGTGCTAGGTCTTATTTTCGGAGAATGTCTTATTTTGGGGAAAACACGGTATATGGTAAGATGCTCCCATTAAGAGAAACAGCATCAGTACCAAAAATGTTGGGGGTTTGATTCTTGGTCAGGCACATACCGAGTTCAATCCTCAGTTACAGAATATATGAGAGGCAACCGACTAAATCAATGTCTCTCTTGCTCTTTCTCTCGCTCTCTCTGTGTGTGTGTGTGTGTGTGTGTGTGTGTGTGTGTGTCTCCCCCTTCCTCTCTCTAATATCAATGAAAAATATCCTCAGGGGGGTTAAAAAGAGAGAGAGATAAATTGTTTGATGGGTACATGGGATCTCTTACTATTTTTGCAATATCTTATGTGCCTATAGTTATTTCCAAATAAAAATATTTTTTAATCATCTAGAAAAAAATACATAGTATCGATAAGTTGAATTGCTGATTTACTTATGTCAATTGATATAATCTTTTTACTGTTGTAACACTCAAAAACTTAACATTTTAGCCAAAACCGGTTTGGCTCAGTGGATAGGGTGTCGGCCTGCGGACTGAAAGGTCCTGGGTTTGATTCCGGTCAAGGGCATGTACCTTGGTTGTGGGCACATCCCAGTGTGGGGGGTGCAGGTGGCAGCTGACCAATGATTCTCTCTCATCGATGTTTCTTATTCTCTATCCCTCTCTCTTCCTCTCTGTAAAAAGTCAATAAAATGTATTTATAAAAAAACAAACTTAATCATTTTAACCATTTTAAAATGTACAATTTATGGTGAGCACACAATACAATATGCAGGTATTATAGAATTGTACACCTGGAACCTACATAATTTTATTAACCAATGTCACCCCAATAAATTCAATAAAAAAAGAAAAATGAGCAAAAATAAATAAATAGCAAACTTCTGTCAGGATATTTTCTCTCATTCCTCTCCTGTTAGCCAGCCTATTGGCTGTGCATGTCCACTTAATCCATCAATGTGGTCAGCGGATTCCTCTCTAAGACCCTGCGTCAGTATTAGTGACAGTGTTTGGAACTCTGTGATGCCTGTGGAATTCAGACTGGAAAGAATCACAGGAGTGTTGGAGGTGGATAACGGGGTCCTGGAACTTCTTTTACCTTCAAAGATGAAAACAGTGAAGAAGAAAAAAGAAGATATAAACAGTAACCATTCAAGACTCCACGAGACAGGAGCAACAGACTCTTTCCGGCATCCGGGAGGAGACCATGTTCTCTTTAGGCAGGGCCACATGTGGAAGGAAACTGCACTGGGAGTTAGAAGATGTGGGTGTTGTCCCCTGTCAGCAGCAATGAGCTGGATGACATTGGCAGGAAAACTTGATCTTTACTTGGTCTTGGTTCCATCTTTTCAAAAAAAGAGTCAGGCCAGTGTGGCTCAATGGTTGAGCATTGACCTATGAGCCAGGAGGTCACGGTTTGATTCCCAGTCAGAGCACATACCCAGGTTGTGGCTCAATCCCAAGTGTGTGACATGCAGGAGGCAGCTAATCAATGTTTCTCTCTTATCATTGCTGTTTCTATCTCTCTCTCTCTGAAATCAATAAAAATTTTTTTTTTTTTTTTACAGATGGGCTTATAATGTTTTTCTTCCACAACCTGCAACAGCTTCCTAACTGGTATATCTGCTTCCGTTCCATCTGTGGCAGAGAGAAGAGAGAGAGAGAGAGCTTGCTTCTTTGTTCAGAAGTTTAAATATTTAGGTTTCTCCAGCTTGCAGTGGCCATGCCTGTCCTGGCCAATTACCTGTTTCCAGGTATGATTGACAGGCAAGCGCCTTCCTTGTAACTCAGACCTTTACTGGGCATGCGTCTAAGTTACCTTTGTTCAGTCCCTTCCCCCAGCAATCAGAAGGGAACAGACTTGGAGAATGTTAAATGCAGCTTTATGGCTAAGCTGAATAAATGGATTTCCCCTTTCCCCCTTCCTGTTAAATAAAAACCAGGTTATTACCATGGCATCATATCCATTTGTTACCCATTCTTTACCCAGTAACTGGCATGATCTTAAACTAATTTCCTACTTAGATCCTTAAAATGGTATCCCATTGCACTCAGAATAAAATTCAAAATCCTTCCCTAGCCAGTGTAGCTCACTTGGTTGGGAGTTGTCCGTGCATTGAAAAGTTGCCAGTTCGAATCCAGTCAGGGCACATGCCCATGATTGCAGGCACAATCCCTATTAGGGGTCATGCAGGAGGCAGCTAGTTAATGTTTCACTCTCACATGGATGTTTCTCTCTCTCCCTCTCCCTCCTCTCTCTCTCAAAAAAAAAAAAATCAATGAAAAATATATTTAAAATCCTCACTCATCTCACACATTTTCCAACCATTCTGGCTTTTTTTTTTCTTTTTTTTTCTTTCTATTCCTAGAACTTTCAAGTTCCATCTTTTTTTTTTCTTTTAATATATTTTATTGATTTTTCACAGAGAGGAAAGGAGAGAGATAGAGAGTTAGAAACATCGATAAGAAAGATACATCGACCAGCTGCCTCCTGCACAACCCCCATCAGGGATGTGCCATCAACCAATGTACATGCCCCTGACCAGAATCAAACCTGGGACCTTTCAGTCCGCAGACCGACGCTCTATCCACTGAGCCAAACCAGTCCCGACCCAAATTCCATCTTGCCTCAGGATCTTTGCACTTGTAGTTGCTCTTCCTAGAACATATTACTCCCTCTACTCCCACCCTCAGCACTTCATCTCCCTACTTCCTCCCCTTTCTTCAGGTCTCATGTTAATGTCACTCACTTGGGGATCCTTCTCCAACTCCTATATTACTGAAGTCCCTAAGAAGCTCTCCTAATGGGTCCTGAGACCCTCCCTGAAACATATTCACCATAGTATTCTCAAAACCCAGGGAGACCTAGGAAATAGGAAGAGCTTGATACCATAAATACGTGTTGAAGGAGTGACAGAGCGGATCATTTAGTCTAGAGCCCCACTGAGGACGGACGGCTTTGAAGTGAAATGTGGATGGGCACAGAATGGGCACAGATCGAAGAAGAGAGGACGCTTTCTGCTAAGGTTATCCCTGGGCATTGTTGTGGGGTCGAATCCTGGAGTCAAAAATAAGACCACCGGGGGTTGCTAATTGATTAAAAAAGCAGGCGAGGATTTATTGAACTGGCCAGGACGGCCGCGAGAGCACCACATGCAGGTGGAGTCCACATTCAGGACCACGCCGTTCCAGGTGTAGGCAGTCCTTTTAAATGTCTAAACCACAAAAATTTTCCTTTGTTCTAAATTCCAAAGGCTGGGAACAGCCCGCAGGGTTGTTCCCAGCCACATCCTGTTGGACGTTGGAATGTGGCCCTATCTTGCGATAGCAGATAGTACAGAAACAGAGCTGAGCGGTTAATCTCTAAAGGTTATCTATAGTTTCAACTCCTGAAGCCACTGAGTCAGTGGGAATCAATCTCCTGTGGTCCTGGTCCACAGGCACAGGAAAATTGCTTTAGCCTCCAGGTCTCAATCTGGAAGCTGAGGCAGCTACCCTATTGTTTAAGCAAGTAGGCGAGTGCCGAAGCCAGAATAGCAGGGTTAAAACTCAAACAGCAGTTTTTACCTACGTATGGTTGCTTCAGGCATCCACCTGAGAATAGGTGCCTCTCTCATTTGGTGGTGGCAGCTTATGTGTGGGAAAGACCCAAGCTCTGGAGGCAGAAAGAACAGGCCTTGAATCCTAGCTTTGTCCCATTAACTAACCCTGCAACCTTCAGCAAAATCAGTTCACTTCTTTGCTTCCCCACCTATAAAATGCGGTTTGAAATAGCACCTACACCCCAGGGCTGTTTTAATGGTAGAAAGGAACTAGAGCAGTTAGCATATTGCCAGTTTTCAAGTAAGATGAGTTAGTCCTTTCCTTCTCCCCTTCCCTAACGAACTGCAGTCTGAGAGCAGAAGGGAGACTCTGGCACTGCTCAGCTTCTCCAGAGTCAGACTGCCCCAAGGCACCCAGCTCATGTCCTTCCTCCTGTTCCTGGAAGCCTTTCTAACCTAGCATGGCAGTCACTTTCTCCTACAGACGCCCGCAGTCCCCTGAGCCACCTCTCATCAAAGCCCTGGTCTCGCCTCACTGAAATGATTTGAGCTGTGCACCACCAGGAGACATACTCAGAAGCACTGGTGCTGTTCCAGTAAAATCAGCCCAAGGACCCTGGCTCCCAGACTTTGAGGGCCAGAAGAAATGGGTTGGCATCAGGTCCTGCCATTAATGAGCTGGGATTAGGGCACGTTACCTAGCTTCTCCAGGCCAGTTAGTTTCTCCTCCATGAAATGCACCACGGCACACCTACTTCCTATAGATTCTCAAGCTTGTAACTTGAGAACCACACTTACGGGTTCTGATTCCAAAGGTCTGTGGTTGGGCCCAACATTTTTCATTTCTAACCAGTTCCCAGATAATAATGAGGCTGCTGGATGGGGACACCTGGAAAACCACTGTTCCAGGAGGTTCCAAGTGGTTCCAAGAAGTCTGATGTGAAACTCTTGTCGCAATTCCTTGCAGAAACTGCTAGGCAAGCGAGTGCCCCTATTGCTCTTTGTAGCCCGCAGAGACCGCCTCCGGGCACCCCGGTCCACAGAGGACCACCCTGATGGGTGCCCACGTCCATCCCACAAAGCTGCCTGCAGCACCTGTGGCCGGAGGAGGGGAGGAGCGAGTGAAAACGCGAGGAAGGGGCGGGGCCAAGCGGCTGAGGGGTGTGGCCAAGCGGCTGAGGGGCGGGGCCAAGCGCTCGCGCTGCTGCGCCTGCGTGCGAAGAGGGGGCGTGGCTCGAACTCCTGGCCGGAAGCTGGAGGCTGCAGGGGCAGACCGGCTGGCATCCCTTTTCCGGCTGGTCCCCATGGAGGCGCTGGGGAAGCTCAAGCAGTTCGATGCCTACCCTAAGACCCTGGAGGACTTCCGGGTCAAGACCTGTGGGGGCGCCACGGGTAGGCGGCGGCGGGCGGGGGTCGCGGGGAGAGGGGCGTCCAGGAGTTTGGCTGGGCCTCCTGCAGGCAGCCGGCCTGTCAGGGGCTGCGGGAGCTGAGCCGAGGCCGTTCTGCCCCTCGCCCCCTGCCCTGCAGTGACCATTGTCAGCGGGCTTCTCATGCTGCTGCTGTTCCTGTCCGAGCTGCAGTATTACCTGACCACGGAGGTAAGGGGCGGGGCCGAGGCCGTGCGCGGGCCGGATTTTCTAGGAATCGGGTCTTTAGGGATGGGGATGGGAGAGGAAGAGGCAGGAGGCCAAATCTTACTGAGGCAGTGCCGCCCAGGTGCACCCTGAACTCTACGTGGACAAGTCACGGGGAGATAAACTGAAGATCAACATCGATGTGTTTTTCCCGCACATGCCTTGTGCCTGTAAGTACCTTCCCCCCGGTGGGAATTGCAAGTCCCAGGGTTCTCAGGTGGGCCTCCAGATTGACACCTCCAGCTTTAGACTTAGCTGGACCCCAGGACAACCTCCTTCCCTTAACCCACTGCTGCCCCAAGGCAGGTCAGCATTCCCCTACCCTCCAAAACCCAGATTCCCTTGTCCCTGGGATCCTAGTCCCTTACTTGACTAACTCCTTCTAGATCTGAGCATTGATGCCATGGATGTAGCTGGCGAACAGCAGCTGGATGTGGAACACAACCTGTTCAAGCAACGGCTGGACAAGGATGGCATCCCTGTGAGCTCAGAGGCTGAGCGTCATGGTAAGTGGGGGCGGGGGCCTGCTCTCCCATCCCAGAGCTCCACATGCCTAAGCCCTGCGTTCTGACAAGCGGGCTGTTGCTGGCCCAGTGACCAGTGAAGCAACTGTGACCCCGAGAAGTCAATGGCTTGCCTAGGGTTCCCCAGCTATTAATCAGAGCGGGCAGAAACCCAGGCTTCTAGCCTCTGTCTGTGGAGTAGGGTACACTCCCTGGCTGCCATTCTCAAAAGTCCCAGTTCTTGCATATCATGGTTTGAGTAACAGAAGTTTGAGGATGGGTCCGATTGCTGTTGCCTTGGCAAACTTTCTCTAGATGGACCCAAGATTCTCTGACTGCTTTCTCATCCTGTTGGCTAAGGGCCCTGAATTCTCTTCCCTTTTGGAGTGTAGCGTGGCTTAAGGTTAAGAGTTTACATTCTTGAGTTAGATTACCTGAGTTCGGATAGAGTTATTTTCTCTTTCAGTCTGTGACCTCAGCTATAAAGAGGTGATAAAACAATTGTACCCACCACATGGAATTATGGGATCAAATGAAGTAATATGTGTACAATGCCTAGTACAGAGTGGTGGTTCACTATTAGTTTCTTTTTCTCTCTCTAGGCAGCCTCCCAGTGCCTCCATTAACTCAGTTTTCCACCATACAAAACCCTACTCAAAGCTATGGTTTTTCCTACCTTAGGCCAGGGATTGCTCTGTGGTGAGCTTCATCATTCATGTATTCAATAGATACCTGTTGAACACCAGGAAAATCCAACAGGATTTGCTGTAGGATTGGATGTTGGTATAAGAGAGCACCCAGGGCTTTGATTCCACGGCTTTTGCCTGAGCAAAAAGAGTTACACAGCATTATTCTGCAGTATACTGGTGGTTACACAGGTCAGCCCTATTCATTGTGGAAGAGGAATACATAAGGATGTAAGCACCTTTTCATGTACCTGTTGGCCATTTGTATGTCTTCTTTTGAAAAATGTTTATTCAGGTCCTTTGCCCGTTTTTAATTGGATTATTTGGGTGTATGGCTTTTTGCTTTTTTTTTTTTTTTCTGTTGAGTTATGTGAGTTCCTTATATAGTTGGGATATTAACCCCTTATCAGATATATCCTTGCAAGTATTTTCTTTCATGCTGGAAGTTGCCTTTTCATTTTAATTGTTTGTTTTGCTATGCAGAAGCTTTTTACTTTGATGTAGTCCCACTTGTTTATTTTTGCTTTTGTTGCCTGTGCTTTTGGTCAAATTAAAAAAATGATTCCCAAGACCAATGCCAAGGAGCTTTTCTCTTATGTTCTCTTTTGGGAGTTTTATGGTATCACATCTTACATTTAATTTATTTTTAGTGTTTTGTTTTTGTTTAAATATATTTTATTGATTTTTTACAGAGAGGAAGAGAGAGGGATAGAGAGCTAGAAATATTGATGAGAGAGCGTCATCGATCAGCTGCCTCTTGCACACCCCCTACTGGGGATGTGCCTGCAACCAAGGTACATGCCCTTGATCGGAATCGAACCCGGGACCTTTCAGTCCGCAAGCCGACATTCTATCCACTGAGCCAAACAAGCCTCGGCCATTTTTAGTTTTTATGAGTGGTTTTTATAAGTAGGGGTCCAGTTTCATTTTTTCCATGTGAATTTCCAGTTTTCCCAGCATCATTTATTGAGGAGGCCATCCTTTCCCCATTTTGTACCTTGGGTGTTAAGTAGGGAAGTAAGGACATGAAGGAGTGATAGTGTCAGTGGTGTCAAAGAATTGGTGGATTCTGCATACCAGAGGTAGTGAACTGGGAAAATTAAGTAGTTGAATACTTGACATTGCATTTTTAAAAGTTTGTGTAATTGCTAATGATAAGGTCCAGGTGTAAGCATGGAAATTGATAGCTAAGGTGAGATGACAAAATAAGAAGAGTATTGGAGGACAGGTGGTCAGGTTATTGAATATTGAAACTGCCAATTATGATGGGGTAGTTAAAGAGTAGGAGCCAGTGCAGAGACAGAGGTCTGAGAAGCACCATGGTGAAGTGGTTAAGGAAATACACTTTGGAATTGGAGCTGAAATCTGCATTCAGTCCTCATCTCTGAGCCTCAGCATCTTCTCCAGTATGATAGGGATAATAACCTCACCTTCATAGAGTTATTGTGAAGATGAAGTGAGATTATAACTTTTATTATTCCCAAGCCACAGGCCAAAGGGCCCATGCAGGGCTTCTGAGTAGATTTCACTGAATCTGCCCCAACTAATGCCTGCCTCTGCTCTCTCCTTAGAACTTGGGAAAGTTGAGATGAAGGTGTTTGACCCTGACTCCCTGGACCCTCACCGCTGTGAGAGCTGCTATGGTGCTGAGACCGAAGACATCAAGTGAGCCAGATCCCGGTGGGAAGGGAGGGAAGCAGGGCTGTTTGCCAGCCTTCCTCAGCCTCAGTCTGACTCTTTGAAAGTTGGACCAAGAATTTAGAGGGGATAGGGTGTGTGCCTCAGCAACAGATCCTGGTGTGAGTGCCAGGCCCTGCCTGCAGACCCGGGCAAGAGGCTGAAATCGTCCTTGCTCTGGTTCAGAGGTGCTCTCCAGAGTCCAACCGCCTGGTTCCATTCATGTGTCCTTGGGCCTAGCCACATAACCTCTCTGTGTACGGGGATGATCGTTACACCTTTCTCAAAAGAGTTACCTCTGGATTAAATATGTGTACCGGGTATACTCTTTGTAAAGCACTGAGATGGAAAGCCTCGTTCACATTATTAAGCCCTTGATATATAGCAACTGCTATTATGTTTCCAATCTCCTGACCTCTGAGAGGCTCATTCAGAATGTCTGCCGTGGGTCCTGGGAATATGCTTTGTTTTGTTTATTAATTTGTATTGTAATAAAACATATATGACATAAATGTTACCATTCTAACCATTTTCAAATGTACTATGTAGTGGCATTAACTGCATTCATAGCATTGTGCAATCATCACCACTATCTGTTCCAAAACCTTTCATCACCCCAAACAATGGGAGTGTGTGTGTGTGTGTGTGTGTGTGTGTGTGTGTTTAATACACTTTTATTGATTTAGAGAGAGGAAGGAAGAAGTATTGTAGAAACATAATTGAGGGGAGAGTCATTGATTTGTTGCCTCCTGCACCCCTCAACCCCCCACTGAGAATCAAACCCACAACCCAGGCATGTACCTTGACTGGGAATCAGTGACCTCCTGGATCATGGGTCGACACTCAACCACTGAGCAGCACTGGCTGGGTAGGAATATGTATTTTTTAACATTTCTGCTGCCACTGAGGAAACACGCTTTGAGAACATTTGGTGGTCAGGGATGCGGCTAGCAGAGACTCCATTAGCAGGCAGAACTGCTCAGGCTTTATTTCCCAAGGCGCCAGCACTGTTCTGTGCTTTTCTGACACTCGGCCCGTGCCTCCTCTCCTGCAGGTGCTGTAACACCTGCGAGGACGTGCGGGAAGCGTACCGCCGTAGAGGCTGGGCCTTTAAGAACCCGGACACTATCGAGCAGTGCCGGCGAGAGGGCTTCAGCCAGAAGATGCAGGAGCAGAAGAACGAAGGCTGCCAGGTGTATGGCTTCCTGGAAGTCAACAAGGTAGAGGAGGGACTGAGGCGACGCAGGGCCAGCAGGGCCGGCTCCACTGTGAACCTCGGGCCTGCGTAGGCCCTCAGGGGACAGAGGGAAGAGAGGAATCAGCTGGAGAATGAGAGGGAATATCCCCTACAGGTGGCTGGGAACTTCCACTTTGCTCCGGGGAAGAGCTTCCAGCAGTCCCATGTGCACGGTGAGTGACCCTCCGTCATCCGGGGAGGCATAGTCCCTGCACGCCGGGCAGGTTTGAGTTTGAGCGCCCCTTCACCTGCCCCGTGTCCTTTTGTCTTTGGCCCAGAAAAGACCCTCCTATCAGGGTGGCAGTTTGGTGCAGCAGCTAAGAGCACAGCTGAGGACCCAGACTCCTGGGTTCAGATTTCAGTTTCAGACCTTGCTGGCTGTATGACACTTTGAGAAAGTTTCTTAACCTTTTAAACAATTTCCTACTTTACAAAATGGTGATGACAGCACTGATCTCCTAGGGTATGTGTGAAGCTGAAAACCTGTAGCCTAGAGCCAGGCTACGGCAGGCACTTGTTTAAAAGGCAGCACCCAGTCTCTGCTGAGCTGCATGTGAGCCTTTGAGGGAAACAGTGGGGTTGGGGCACAGGTCCTGCCACTCCCAAGCTACGTCACAGTTGGGAAGCAGTGAGCCCTCCTCAGTTTGTTCTTCTATAAAGTGGGGCTGACGGTACTAGTACTTACCTCACAAGGTTGTTCACGGGTATGAATAAATGAAACAAGCTCTTTCATTCATGCACTAGGTATTCAATTAATCACCTACTATGTACTCTATGCTAGTCTAAGTGCTAAGGATACAACAGTGAACAAAACAAAGTCCCTGCCCTTAGAACATTCTAGTAAAAAGCAGACAATAAACAAGTATGTGAAATATATAGTATATCAGATGCTATTAAGTAATATGGACCAAAAAGACAAGATCGGGGATGGGGACGGAGGCTTAGGTGAGACGACATGTGTGTTCTGTTTTATATGGGGTGACCAGGGAAAGACGGGGCAGTATTTGAGCTGACCCAATGGGTGTCTTGGGGAAAGTGCCTCAAGCAGAGAGCATAGCAAATGCAAATCCCTATGGTAAGAATTCAAGGTCCAGTAAGAAAGTTAGGGTGGCTGCCGCAGAGTGAGCAGAGCTTCACAGGAGAAAGAGGGTGAGAGGCCTAGCTGGTTTGGCTCAGTGGATAGAGTGTCGGCCTGAAGGGTCCCCGGTTCCATTCTGGGCAAGGGCACGAGGCCAGGTTGCCAGCTTGATCCCCAGTAAGGGGCGTGCAGGAAGCAGCCCGTCAATGGTTCTTTCTCATTTTTGATGTTTCAATCTCCCCCCCTCTCCCTTCCTCTCTGAAATCAATAAAAAATGTTTAAGAAAAAAGAAGGCGAGAGCCCTGGCCAGTGTGGCTCAGTTGAATGAGCACTAAAAGGTCGCCAGTTTGATTCCTGGCCAGGGCACATGCCCAGGTTGTGGGCTCAATCCCCAGTAGGGAGCATGCAGGAGGTTGCCTGTCGATGTTCACATCAATGTATCTCTCTCTAAAAATCAATAAAAAGGAAGAAGAAGGTGAGAGAGAGGAAAGGAGGCCATGTCATGTAGGGCTTGGAGGGGCATTGTACAGCCTTGGGCTTTTACTCTGAGATGGGAAGCCCTTGCAGGGCCCTGAAGAAGTGGTACATGATCTGACTGAACTTTGAAAAGGCGGGCAGCACTCTGCTCTGTGGAGAAGACTGTGGGGGGAAGGGCAGGACCAAAAAGGCCAGTTTGGAGGTTTTTGCAGTGACCAGTCCAGGCATAAGGTGGTGGGGCGGGGCCAGAGTGGTGATAAGATGGTGAGAAGTGACTGCATATATCTTGAAGGTAGAGCTGAGAGTTGTTGCTGAAGGAAGTGAAGGGTAAGAGAAAGAGGAGTTAAGGTTTTATACCTGAGTAGCGAGAGGGATAAAGTTGCATTTAGTGAGAGGGGAAGATTCAGGGGAACAGGGTTTTGGTTGGAGGTGGGGAACATAAAGCAGGTGTTCGTTCAGCTTTTGACAGGTTCAGACCAAAGGCATTTAGAGATCCAGGATGTCTAGTATGCAGTGGGCTATTCAAGTCTGGAGTTCAGGAGAGAGATCTGGGGATACAAAGGTTATAGAGTCATCAGCGTATTTAAACCCATGGGACTGGATGACATTGCCCCGGCAGTGAGGATAGACAGGAGAGGAGGAAAGCTCAAAGAACTGAGCGCTGGCTTCCAGCATGAGAGGACCAGGGCATCAGGAGGAAGCAGCAGAGGTTAGTCAGACGCACCAGTGAGGTGAGAATGTAAACCAGGGGAATGGGGTCCTGAGAGCCAGTGGACGGAAGTGTTTCCAGAGCAGTATCACGGTCAGAGCTTCTGGACCAGGAATAATTGCCCGTGGATATCCATGGCGTGTTATCGACCATGACAGAGCAGTTTGGGCGGAGTGATAGGGAGCACCCAGAAGAAGAAATGGGCAAGGAGTTGGAGCCAGTGAGTGTCTGCTACTCCAGCTGTAGCCTCTCGAAGGGGAGAGAGGCTACAGCTGGAGGGAAATGGGGAGTCCAGGGAGGGCTTTGTAAGATGTGTGATGTGGGAACCCCTTTCACATCGCGTGGTGCAGGGTTCAGGTTCAGAGTTTGCGTTTTGGAGAAGGCCGCACACAAATAAAAGAGACTAGAAAAGTATTAATTTGGGAATATTGGGGGCCACCTGGGGGGGGGGGGAGGACTACCCCTCCCCCCCTCTGGCTTTGCTATCCCTTTTATTAAGGTTATGAGATACACCCATATCCTTTAGGCAGGAAATTCCAATAATAGCCAATTAGCAAGAATTTACATAAGAGGAACAGGTGGAGGCTGCTTTAGCTACCAAAGTCTCAACTAAACAATGAGTGATTAGCTCTGACCGTTCAGAGCAATTAAGGTTGACCAGCTTTCGGATTCCCTGTTCACATCTCTTTATTAGTGACAATGATCGGTTTCGGTTTCGCAGTGTGATATGTTAATCTGCTGTCGGATTAAAGAGAGACACAGTGATGCTCCAGAGATGAAAGGGACAGTTATTGCAGTGAGGACCTTAAGAAGGAAAAAGAAGACAGGATCTAGTGCCTCTGAAGTATAGGAAGCTCAAACTTGGCACCAGGAGGAAGGCAGACTGTTGGGTAAAGGTAGATTGGCAGCTGGGTGACAGGGAATCGCCAAGAACGGGAACAGAGTCACGTGGGAGAGATCTCTGACGGCCAGTGGCTAGGACCTGGGAGGACTGGCCTGGGGCTCTGGGTGGGGCTCTAAGTAAGTAAAACAAGTGGGGCTAGTTGGTGGGATAGTTTGCCAGGAGCTGCAAAGCTGGGGGGTTTTAGGGGAGATCGAGGGACAGTGATCGAACGAAAGTGGCATTTGGGAGCAAGGAGGACCTCTCAGACCAAGGAGGAGGGTGGGTGTGGGAAACAGTCACCACTTGGGGGCGGGGGACGCAGGGAAATAGTCCTTCCAGGGAAGTGCCCGGCTGCGGCTGAAACAAGAAGGTGGGGGTGTTTGGAGGTTGAAGATGTAGAGGTTTTGCTGATGAGTAACAGGCCCATGAAAGGTCTAGGAGGAATGGGAGTCAGGATCGTAGTAGGTGTCAGGAGTCTGGTGGGTGAGAGATGACCTGACAGCCCCGAGCTGCCAGTGGCTAAGGTGAGCAGGAGCAGTGGCCCAGTGGAGGCAGCGCTGCTGGCTTTTCAGTGGGTGTGAGGCCGAGTGTGGGGGAGGGACAGGTAGGTGGGTCTGGAGCCCCCTCTACCATGGAAGGGCTGAGGAAGGGTGGACTTATTGGAATTGTGGGAAGTTGGCAAGCTGTTGGCAGAGGACCTGAGCACATGCAGTAGGAGATGGTGCTGCAGGCGGCAGTATTATCTGCTTCTCAGCCTGGGCTATTGTCAAGAGTCAGGAGCCCAGGGCGAAGGGGGTTCAAAGCAGGAAGCTACAGTAGCCCAAGGCCAAAAGTCTAGCTCAGTTGAAGGGCCAGGACCTAGTTGTGACATCCTTTTGACTTGGGTGGGCGAGGAGGAGAGGTTATGGAGTTTCCGGTACTTTTCCATCTTAGATCGGACCTGGTCCCCAGGACAGACCTTTGCAGAGGTTACTGAGGCCCTGAGAGGGCAAGTGATTTGACCAACATCACACAATTAGAAAAGTGGCTCGGCTCTGGGTCTTCTGTTTTTTTCTAGGCCACCTTACTTCTGCCCCCAACCCTCCTTTAACTCTCTCCTGCCCGGGGAAGGGCTCCTTTGGGCCAGGAGGCGGCTTGTTAGCTGAGTCCAGACCCTGCTGCTGAGGCAAAAACATTCCAGTCTTCCCTTCTACTACGTATCTTCTTGCTTCATAGTCCTCATTGTAAAGCTCTGAATTTTCTTTCTCTTCCTCCTTCTCTCCCTTCTCGCCCCCATGCTGCAGTCCATGCTGTGGAGAGTAAGTGGCCCTGACCCTGGGGAAGCCAAGCCCCCACTCTGGGGCCTTCCCATCCAGGATGGGGGGAGGTTTGGATGGGCCTGGGGTTGGGGCCTTGTCCGGATGACTATAAAAAGCACTGGGACATATTTTTGAGTTGGGGTTCCTTGCAGCAGGAGGAATCAGGGTCAGAGGGAAGGAAGAACTGACTCTGGAACTTGTGGGACGGGTACCATAGCATTTCCTTAGGGAGCCCTGAGGGTAAGGGCGGAGGCATCCGGGAAAGAGCCTGGGCGGCATTCGCAGGCCCCACCTCACGTTGGGACTCAGTGATTGGCCATCGTGAGAGACCAGAGTTGGTGGAGCCTGTTTCCTGAGTGCAAGCAGGGCCTTGGTGGGAGTGAAGTCCCAGAGCGATGCCCACAAAGGGCCCCTACATGCATCAGGGAAGAGCTGGGATCTGTGTTCTTAAGACGACCCCCCAAGGAGGGCATGGCCTCTCCCACGGGCCCAAGGCAGGCCCTTCCTGGCTGCCCTCAAGTAAGGCCAGGCTGGGAGGGGGGGAGTGAGGGGTCAAAGAAGAGCTGGGTGGGTCATACTCCAGAGGGAAGACGAGGAGGCCTGAGCGAGGGCTCTGAGGGAGCCAGGTGGCCAGTCCTGCTCCACCAGGTGACACTCTCCCCCTTCTCTTCTAGTCCACGACTTGCAGAGCTTCGGCCTTGACAACGTATGTACCGGATGGAAATAATAGAGGGAGGATGGCGGGGAGATGGTTGCTGCCTTAATTTCTCGTAGGGACGTCCGGGGTTGGGGAAGCAGATAAAAAATATATACCACATTCTGATAGGAGATCTAGACTGAAGGTTGAGTAACTGGGGTGACTTTTGAACTGAGACCTGGGCAGGCTGGGGGTGGATAAGAGAATTCTGGTCAAGGTCAGAGGGACGTGGCACTTCTCATGAACCACAGGGCCAGAGCCATTGTGGGTGGATGAGCTGGAGAGGTTGGTGGACGCTGGTCCACAGGAGTCAGGGGCCATGCTGAAGGGTCTGGCCTTTGTCCTCAGGAAGTGGGAGGCTGTTCGCCAGCCTTAACTAGGGTCGTGACACAATCAGATTGGCATATTTTTTAAGATCCCTCTAGTGGCTGGGTTTGATATAGGCTAGAACAGGACAGGAGTGGGAGCTGGGGACCCTCCAGTCTAGGTTTCCTTGGCTTGAAACCTCAGGGAAAGCTAGCACATGCCACTAAGGGCCCTTGCCCGTCTGTGTTTGCCTAATGTGTACGGATTCAATCGGAACCTCAAACTTGGGAACCCCAGCAGCTTACAGACTCGGTGAAGGTGGAGTTCCTAAGTGGGGAGTGGGTGCCTGTCTCATTCTCCAACAGGGCCCTCCCTCCCTCCCACCCTCCCACCCCATCCCACACATCTACTCCCCAGACGCAGGTGTCCCTGGCTTCTACTGTCCTCAGAGCTTTTGATGGGGTGGGGTCTGCTGGGGCGTCCGTGCTCTGAGTCCCACGTGTTGCTTACAGATCAACATGACCCACTACATCCGGCACCTGTCATTTGGGGAGGACTACCCAGGCATTGTGAACCCCCTGGACCGCACCAACGTCACTGCACTTCAAGGTACCGGCCTGGAAGGTCACCCCCAGCTCCCAAAGCCCTGCCTGGCACCCATGCCCAGTGCTCCCTTCTCCCTGCAGCCTCCATGATGTTCCAGTACTTTGTGAAGGTGGTGCCCACGGTGTACATGAAGCTCGATGGGCAGGTGAGTGTGCAGGAGCTCAGACAGCAGAGGCCCTCTCGGTGTCAAGCACTGGAGGCCCTTCAGCCTGGGAAGTGAAGCGCTGCTCTTATTCCCACGTGGTGGGTGACAGCCAAGGCTCCGAGAGTGTAGGCGATGTGCCCACCAGGGCCCGGGCTGTCAGATTTGCAAGGACTTGCTCAGGCTGCATCCACCTGATCCTCCAGTGCCCACTGCCTGCCTCACTGTACCCCATGGCCTGCCTGGGCTGGGGGCTACCTTTCCTGGGCCCCCTGCTTCCCTTTCTGCTGTGGCCCAGGGAGCAGCACCTCACAGACAGGTAGAATGCATGGGGCTGAGTTTGCAGAGTCAGGCCCAGCCTTGCCAGGTGCTCATGGTGCGGCCTTGAAGAGCTGCTTCTCTCCATGGACCCCCGTTGTGAGGATCCGCCGAATGGAGCTGGGACTGGTAACTCCAGAGAGCTGGTGACCCGCGGAGAAGCTGGGATTGTTAAGCTGTCCCTGTCTGGGTGGTCCCCAGGCTTTGCCATATTCGTTACCAGCATGGCACCTTGTTTTCTCCTCCACAACTCTTAAGGTGCTACAAGACACAGGCAGGGACAGGGGCAGGGTGGAGGGCGTTGGGAGTCAGGGTGTAGACCTGGCCCCGGCCCAGCTCCCCTCCCGGCCCAGGTGCTGAGGACAAACCAGTTCTCTGTGACCAGACATGAGAAGGTCGCCAATGGGCTGCTGGGCGACCAGGGGCTTCCCGGCGTCTTCGTGCTCTACGAGCTCTCGCCCATGATGGTGAAGCTGACTGAGAAGCACAGGTGAGGGCGGGGAGAGGGAGGGGACCAGGCCTGGTGGTAGCAGGGGTGCCTGCTGACCCCCCACTCCTCTGCCAGGTCTTTCACGCACTTCCTCACAGGCGTGTGTGCCATCATCGGGGGCATGTTCACAGGTTAGTAGCTCTAGGGTGTCTGTTTGGGGGTGGGGGTGGTGGGAGTGTAAAGTCTGGGCTCCCCACAGATTTCGGTTGGGGGAGAAGGGGCACCTCGAGGCCAAGGGGGGATGCTGACCTCGTGAGTAAGGCTCTGGCGGTCAAGCCAAGGGCCCAGCGGGGCCAGCGCCAGCCCTCGTCTCTCTCTCCAGTGGCTGGACTCATCGATTCACTCATCTACCACTCGGCACGAGCCATCCAGAAGAAAATTGATCTAGGGAAGACAACATAGTTGTCTTTCCCCTTTCCCCTTGCTGTTCCCTCTTTCTCCTGTTCTCCGGTTTTGTGGTCATTTTCCCAGCCGCACCCCTTCGCCCCACTTCCTCCTCCCCTCCCGGAGTCTTTGCAGCCCCAGGTTGATAAATCTATTGGTTGTGATAGTACTCACTGGTCTCTGTGTGGTTCTTGGGTCAGAAGCTGGGGACAACCGCTCATCACAGCCACTTGTGGAAGGCAACCAGGACTGACAGATCAGGCCAGGTGCCCTCTGGGAGCCCCACGTGGACACTTCCTGGTGTACAGGCTTTGTTCAGACTAGACTGATGCGGGCCACACAGCCCTCTCCTCGCCTCCTCACTGTGCTCTTTGGGCCTTCTGGTTTCAGCCTCAGGGCTGAGACGGGCCTATGTAGGATGAGTTTCCCAAGTTCATGAGCGAGAGTCCAGCGTTAGTAATAGAGCCCTGGGAGCAGTGACAGCTGAAGCTAGGGCCCCTGCCACTCTGGGTTCAGTCACCTGGATCTGTGACCCTGCTCTGTGCCAGCCCTTGCTGGCTCCTGGTGCCAAAAGGTGTCAGCCTGGTCCCATGCAGTCTCCTAGGTGGAGGCAGAACTGAAGAACAGGGGAGGGAGGTAGAAGCAGTCATCCTGCAGCAGAGCCAGCATCAGACCCCAGCCCTGGCCTCAGTGAGGGCTTCCCATTAGAGCTGCCCAGTGTAGAACCAGGCCCTGAGACCTCACTACTCCCCGAAGCTGGTAGTTCATCCCGTCATGTCTCAGGGCGTTCAGTATAAGACAGTAGAGGGGGAGAAGCAAAGGGAGGACAGGAAGCAAAATAGGGCGGTGATAGCAAAACCCCTGGAGGCAGGCAGACCTGAGCTCCAGCTCTGAGGTGATCACTTACGACCTGAGACGTTGGACGTGTTCTCTGTCTACGGGCACCGGTCTCACCTATATAATGCGGGTGATGGCTGTAGAGGGCCTTGTTTTTTGACCACCCAGGAACCATCCCCATTTGTTAACAGTATCTTGCATTTCTCCTGGGAAGCCCCCTCCATCCTCTCAGCTAAAGATTTGGATCGATCTCCCACCCTGAGCTCCAGGGGAGGGTTCCCTCAGCACATCCCATCCCCCTGGTCACGGCGACAGTACGAGCCAGGCTGTAGGGACTAGGAAGCTTTCCTTTGGATATGAATGGGGACACATGAGGTTGTTGCAGCCATCCTGCAGTCCCCAGGGGAGACCCTATTGGTGAGTGATCTGCCCCCAGATAGCAGAGCTGAGCCTGAGGCAGAGAACCAGTCTTGGTGACATTTGAGCCCTGTGACAAGCTGCACCTGAAGCCAGTTTGTGTTGGGATTGCTATTACTTGCAGCCAAAAGTGTCCTTAACTGATGTGGCCACCCTCAGAGTTGGTGAAAAATAAGTAAGTCATTGAAGCCTGTGAAGTGCTTAGCTGTTATGAGCAGATTAGGTAAGAGGGACCCAGCCATTGGCAGGAGCAACAGGTGGGCTCTCAGAGGGTATGACACCTCGTCAAGCAGGCCTCAGCCCTGAGCCTCCTACCAGGTCCTCTTCCCGGTGGTGGGGCCACGTGGTCAACTTTCCACCCTGTGCGTTCATTTTCCCAGTGAGTCCCCGGCACTGCGGTCACCCAAGAACATCCCTGTTCTCTGCCCCTGAATTCTGCACTTTCTCAGGCATCAGAGTGGATGTGAGTGAAGGTTTATTCAGAGAAAGCAGTGAGCCCGGGAGTAGGAGTGAGGGATGGGTGCGAAGGGAGGAGTGTCCAGGTCAGTTGGGGCCCGGGGGGTGGTGGAGGGGCTGGAAGATGACCTGGCTGATCTGGCCGGGCATGCTGTAGAAGACCAGGAGGAGGAAGAGGAGGATCAGCGCCAGGAGCACCAGGATGCGCCAGTACCGGCGCCAGATGAAGAAGACGAAGGTCTTCAGCGGGTTCACAAACCAGTTGAAGGAGGTTTTGGCCGGCTGTCGGGGAGCAGGGCAGGGGGTCAGGTGACTTCGGGGGATAAGGAAGCCCAGCCCTCTGGCACCTCCCACTCAGGCTCCAGCAGCCTCGCAGCGCCCGCTCCCTTGGGCTTCTCCAAGGGCTCGGGCTCCTCGCGCCCCATCCCCACTGGCCGCTTCTCCGCCGCCTCCACCGTCAGCAGCTCAAACTCTGCCTCCACCTTCCCCTGGAAAAGAGGGAACGGGCTGAGCTCTTCGCTGGCTTAGACCTGGCTCCTGCCAGCCCAGACCCGGGCCTGGCTGCACCCACCGTGAGGATGTAGACGTTGCCTCCGGAGTCTGCAAACTCTAAGTCTTCTGGCCGGCCCTTCCATCTCCTCCTCCACCGCCGCTTCCTGCCAGCCTGGGCCTCCCGCTGCTCCCGCTGCTCATCCTCCGGCTCCCGGAGCTTCACCACCGGCCACCAGCCCCACACACGGCGGCAGCGGAACAGACTGCACCGGGGCCCCACCCCACGGCGGGCCAGCCGCGCGGAGCACAGCTCCGGGCCCCGGGCGCCCCGCACCATGTCCGGCAGCTGCAGCTCCAGCGGCCCTGCGAGGCCAGAGCTCCCTGGGTTAGGCTGGAGACCAAGGTCTCTGGGCCAGGGCAGGAGGCAGCACAGCGGGGTTGTAAGCCAGGGCGTCAGAAGTTAGCATGTGGTGGTCAGGCCCAGCGATGGACCACTCACCCCAGCCCCCACGGAAACAGGGCCAGGGGCGGGACCAGACTGCTGAAACAGCACCCCAGGCCATGGACTGGGAGTCCAGAGCAGCCCGAGGACTGAGTCAGCGACTTTGGGAAGGAATGGAGGTCGTGATGCATAGGGCTGAAAAAACTTAGTAACTAGGCCCGAGAGCAAAGTTAGTGACCGAGGGCCTGAAACCCAGGACCCGGGCTGGGTTAGAACAGGGAACCAGGGCAAGGAGGGCAGGAGTCAGGGCTAGCGAAGGTGGAGGAGGCTCCGCAGTACCGAGGAAGTCGTTGGCGGAGATGCGGTCGTAGTCCCAGGCCTGCAGGACCAGCGGGGCGGGCGGCGGGAACTCGGCCTCTTCCAGCGCGAAGGGTCCGGCCGGCTCCGTGGGCAGGTAGTCGAAGGGAACACGAAGCGCCAGGTGAAGTTGCCCTCCCCGGTCAGAGAGTTGAAGTGCACGTCTGTCTCCTGCTTGTCCTGCTCCAGCCCCTTCACCCAGCTGGAGCCCAGGGGAGGCGAGGGGCCCTCTGAGGGCATCAGCTGGGACCAAGCCCAGAACCCAGCCTGCCCCTGCGCACCCACCATGCCAGGCCCTCCCCCCAGCTCCAGGCATCTTAGAGGGCCCGGCCCCAGGGCCCAAGCCCCAGCTGGCTGTCTCACCTGAGGATGCAGGTGTTTGTGCGGCCCAGCGGGCAGGCCTACCTTTTCACGTAGATGTCACTGGACATCTCTCCAGTGAGTGGGTTCACGTCACCCAGAACCACATCCTCCGTGTTCCAGATGATGACTCTGAGCTCATAACTAGGGGTGTTGAGCAGGGGAGGAGGAAGGGAAGAGGGGAAGAGGGGTGATTCAGATTCTTGAGAGGAGTCCTGGGAAGGGCTTCGGGAAGCAGGATGGACCTGGGCCAGGGTCACTGACATTCACTGATCGGGCTGCTGTGGTCCCATGAAGGGTAAGGATCACTGACCAGCAGATGACACCCAGCATGGTTTGCTGACCCAACTGAACCAGCAAGGTTCTCCCTCCCATAAATTTGGGATTAAATCCTGAAAAGTTGAGTCATGTAGCATCATATGCAGGGTTGGAGCCACAGTAAGCCAAGTGACATGCAGCCTGAGAAAGCCAGACTGCACAGAGAAGAGGGAGTAGAGGCAATGGCAGCATACAGCACCTGGGGGACAAAAGGAGGGGCTGCAGCATTCTCGTTCCTACCCAATAGCCCTGGCCTTGGCTGTCATGAGGTGTCCTAGGTACCTTTTCTCTTGCCCAATATCAATTTCCCCTCATTTGTTGAATGCACCCTGATTTTCTGTTGGTGACACACACCCCCCTCCCCACTACTGTTAATCTGTGTGATTCTGTTAGGGTAGACAGACCCCCCTACCTGGCCCAGAGGGGGTACCTCACCCTAGGACATCACCCAGCACTGACCAATCAGTTACAGTCCCATGACCACACTGAGTGGTTCAGAGATCAGCGCTTGACGCAAGCTGGCCCAATGAGAGTCACCCTGAGACTTGTGCTCAGTTGGAAACGAGGTGTGTATTTTTCTGCTCACGTCATCTAGTTGGTCAGATGTAGACCTGGCACCATTAGGAGCCTCCCTGCCCTCAGACTGTGAAAGTCTCCCTGAGAGTGGCACCAAGGAAAGCAGAGCCCAAAGGTGCAAAGTGACAGATGACTGGCAATATCTTAAGTGCATGCACACCACACAACACTCTACCCCTATCGCTCAGGGCAGAAGAGGGCTTATTGGTATTGGAAGTGATGGACACCCAACCCACAGCAGCTGATTAAAAAGGGGTGGGGAGCCACCAGCATGGCTCAGTGGTTGAGTGTTGACCTATGAACCAGGAGGTCACAGTTTGCTTCCCTGTCAGGGCACATGCCCATGTGGGGCAGCCAATCGATGATTCTATCATTGATGTTTCTATCTCTTTCTCCCTCTGAAATCAATAAAAATCTATGTTAAAGGGGGGAAGGATTTAATGGCTCACCAATTGAAAAGCCTGTGTCAACAACCCCTGCCTGCTTCAACGGGGTCTCAGGTGTTTGGAAGGCCCTTTGGCAGGTAGTCCAAGATGTGCCCACCCCATGGGAAGAGGGGCCAGGACTCTCTCACCTGATTGGCTGCCGAGGCTTGATGTCAACTGGGGGTGGCGCAGGCACATTATGGGGGAAGATGTCAATCCACATGTGAAGGGATCCCTGTGAAGTGAAACCAAACTGTAGGATCTTGCTGGGGTTCCTACCTCCCCCAACAACCCTGTGCCACAGGCTGTGCCTTGCCCCAGGTGGAGAGAAGAGCTGGGGTCAAGAGGGAATGGCTGAGCCCAGCCAGTGTGGCTCAGTGGGTGAGCATGGACCTATGAACCAGGAGGTCACAACTGCATTCTCGGTCAGGGCCCATGCCTGTGCCTGGGTTTCAGACTCAATCCCCAATAAGGGGCATGCAGGAGGCAGCCGATTAGTAATTCTCATTATTGATGTTTCTCTCCATCTCCCCTCTCCCTCTCTAAAATCCATCAATATATATTAACATATGTATTAATTATTTTTTTTTAAAGAGGGCATGGTTGGTCAGATCCTGGGTAGTGAGGACGAAGGTGGAGTCTGAAATGGAGGTTATGTTAGGGGTTGAGGCCCCAGAAGTGGAAGGTTGAGAGAAAAAGTTCGATCTGGTATTTTCGAGGTCCAGATCCTAATGACCTGGTCAGCTTGGGAGTGCCAAGTGTGAGACTTAGTGGCCCAGGGGTGGGAATCCTTCAGGACCAGAGTCAGGGGAGGGGTATGAGGTCCAGGAAGGAGATCCAAGACTGGAGTGGGAATGCTGGGGACCGGGTTCAAGAGCCAAAATCAGAAGCGGTAGTGCAGTGCCCAGATGGAGGTCTTAGGAAATGGGCATCCTGTGGGCCCAGGGTGCAGGACCAGCTGGGAGTCCTGGGGTTCTGGAGTTGGGTGCTAAGCCCTCCCTTACCTGCAGCAGCCCTGGGCTGCGGGGATGGTACAGGGGCCGTGTTTCTACATGCTCAGGTACCAGCTGGATCCCAAAACCTGGCATCTCCTGCCAGCACCACAGCACAAACAATGCCTGGGCCTCCTCAGGGACCTCACTTGCCACGTTAGGTTCTCGTCTGCCTGCAACAAAAGGTGTGTGAGGTTGAGTTCCACTCAGCTCCCAGCTCTCCTCCCTCCCTCCCCCACCCTTCAATCAAAGCTCTGAGCTGAAGCAGCTGTTTGGTGGACAAAGTCTATGGGCTGGGGGCGCAAGTCCACAATGCACAGAAAGTAGGATGCTGCTGCTAACACCCCTTTTGTCAGTGAAAAGCCAGCAGTCAAGAGGACAGTGCGATAGGAGGGGTGGTGGCTTTTGCATAGTCACTGCTTATAGACAGACCACCAGCCATTTATGAGGCCTGAGCTCAATTCTACAAGCACGTTCTGTTGTAGGGGACCCCTGATGGACCACCTGTGTTCTGGGAACAGATTAGCTATTCTGGGGTCCACTGTGGCTCTTTGATGATCTCACACTCACCAATAAAGACCATTTTCTCCCCACATCCAAGAACCTCCTCCTTACTTAGCCAGACTCACCTCCTGTTTGCAGAAGGCAGCAGGCTCTTTGGGGGACACACTAGCCTGGGCACCAGGGGTCCCCTACACCTTGTCCTACCATCTTGCTCACTCTGGGCCATCCGGCAGGGAGGGACTGATACCTGGGGGCAGGGTCTCAGGCGGTGTCGGGAAGACTTTGCTGCCCACCTTGACTGCCCCGGCTCGGTATTCAGGGGCGGGGAGGCCACAGCGTTGGCATAGCCCCGCCAGGATCTGCGAAGGCCGGAATGCATCGCGCCAGGCATTGTACCCATCCCTGCAGGCAGGAAGGGAGTACGCCTCATGTGGGGACAGCCATGGACATAGCTGGGCTCAGGGGCAGGGGTGGGACCCTTGAAGACATGGGATCCAGGTCCATATCCTGATGGAAGTCAGCTTAGTCGTTGCTATGGTAACCATGAAAATAAAAATGTATGCCAGGTGCTCCTGTGAAGGAGATACTAGTATTGTATTATGACCTCCATTTTGAAGATGAGAAAACTGAGGCTTAGAGAAGAAAGGTGAATCATTAGTTACAGGATCCCAACTCCCAAGCCCAGATCTTGACCACTGAGCTTTAATGTCTCGGTCATGGAGAGGTTTCCTTGCATGAAATCAAAGGGTCTGCAGACTCTAGTGGAAATGTGAAGTTGAATGTCTTTGGAAAGACTAAGAATGGCTCTGAGGGCCCTGCAGACTCACACGTCATACTGGGAGGCCAGCCCACAGTTCGCCCCGTGGTGGCTATAGAACCGGTTTTCCAGGTCATTGTGGGTCTCCCCGATGAGGTCGTCAGACCCGACGAGGTCATGGTCAAACACAGCCACAGTCAGCTCTGGCTCAGCAGGGAGAGAGATGCTGAGCTCCAGGACCCTGGCCAGGAGGGAGAATGGCTGAGGACACCTCCACGCCCCAGGAAGCTGTCTGATGTGGGTAGGAGTTTCAGGAGTCTCAGAAGCTTCTGTCCATTCTCCCACCATCAGCACATAAGCTGCCTGAGCATGAGTCAGACCACTCATGTCAAAGTCACTCCCCAAAACCCAGGGCCCAGCCTCACTCTCCAAAGAGTGGGAGTGGGGAGTTACCAAGGAGAGATGTCCCTCCAGAAGAAGTTAACTAGAGGTTGTCCAAGATGACTTTTATTTGATTTTAAATTAATTGTGAAATACCTAAGACATATAAATAGGTATAACAAAAAATACAAGGAATGAAAGAAAATATATGAGATATGCATAGGGCTTCTATTCAATTTATAACTTTTCGTATTGTTTGACTTTTATTTTTTACAATGAGCATATTGATTTCCAGAGGGGAAGGGAGAGGGAGAGAGAGAGAGAAACATCAATGATGAGAGAGAATCATTGATCAGCTGCCTCTTGCATGCCCCACTCTGGGGATCGATTCCGCAACACAGGCATGTACCCTGACCGGGAATCAAACCGTCACTTCCTGGTTCATAGTTAAAATTAAGAATTTTAGCCAGGACCGGTTTGGCTCAATGGATAGAGCGTCGGATGGGGACTGAAGGGTCCTGGGTTCGATTCCGGTCAAGGGCATGTACCTTGGTTGTGGGCATATCTCCAGTAGGGGGTGTGCAAGAGGCAGCTGATCGATGACTCTCTCTCATCGATGTTTCTAACTCTCTATCTCTCTCCCTTCCTCTCTGTACAAAATCAATAAAATATATATTAAATTAAAATTAAGAATTTTAACTAAATAAAAGAATAGGACAATGAGCATATGTGCCCAGCTTAATTAATAAAATTCTGCTACCCAGACAGAGTGGCTCAATGGTTGAGTGTCAACCTATGAACCAGGAGGTCACAGTTTGATTCCCCATCAGGGTACATGCCTGTGTTGTGGGATCAATCCCCAGAGTGGGGCATGCAAGAGGCAGCCGATCAATTATTCTCTCTCAGAATTGATGTTTCTATCTCTCTCTCCCTCTCCTTTCCCCTCTAAAATAAATAAAAAATATATTTTTATAAAAAAGGAAATTACTTTTTCTATTTTGATAGCTATATAACTTAGTATAACATGCATAAATTATTCAAGTATAATTTATGTACAGCAACATATTTTAGTGGTTTTTACACTGCTGCCTGCTAGGTATGGGAATTCCAGATTCTCCACATTTTGCCAACACTTGGTATTGTCAATCTTCTTTAATTTAGCCTTTGTAGTGTATGTGACATTGTAGCTCATTGTGGTTTTAATTTACATTTTCTGATGACAAAGCATGTTGAGCATCTTCCCATGTGCTTATTGGCCTTATGTAGATTTTCTTTTGTGATGTGACTGTTCACATCTTTCGCTCCACCATTGAGCTTATCGTTTTAAATATCACTATGAACAAGAAGTCAGGAGACCCCAGCTCTAAATTCTGGTGCTGCCATGAGCAAGCTTTGTAACTCTGGGGAGTCTCTAAACGTTGTGCCTAAAATTTCCCACCTGAAAATAAAGAAGGTGAACTCTGATGCCCAAGGTTCCTCCAAATCCTTCCGTCTATAGGTTTTACATATTGTTACCTTTGCTGGAGGCATGCTGGGGTGATGGGTGCTCACCTTTACGACATATACTCTCACCAAGAGCTTGACGGGCCGGTTTTGTGGGATTCCCCGGGAGATTTTGGGCCCCCAAAACAGCCTTGCCTCTGATTCAGGATAAATGAGGAAGGAGCCCTGGAGTGCAGGGAGGACAGACAAGGCCCCGGTAAGAGAGTCTTCCTCCCGCATCCCCGCCTATGCCTCCCGGCCCCCTCTTCACTCCCTCTCCAAGCACACCTTAAACTTGCCCACAAGATGGCCAGCCCCTTCTCCCTCTCCATCTCCTCCTGACCCCCTGGCCCTCGGAACAGTCTTCAAAGTGGTTAAACTCTTCCTCCAGGGACCTGCTGTAGATCTGAAAGGCATGGGCCTCAGTGACAGCCCCATGTCCAGAACCCAAACAGAACCTCCTCCGCCCAGCACACAGTCACCTTCAGAGTGGCGATTGCTGTTTTCCGGGACATGGAATCTTTGACGTCAGCCTCACCCTGGTCCTGGGCTTCCCCATCCACGGAAGTGACATTGACCCCTCCTGAGAACAGCAGAATCCCCAATTAGAAATACTGGTGTCAGGGGAGGAGGGAACACAGAGAGCAAGAGCCAGAGGGCTAAATATCTTACCTGAATCCCCAGGATCATCCATTTCATCTTCATCAAAGTTGGGCTGAAATCAAGGGTCAGGTCAGAGATTCTGCCCCACCCCTCACCTCCTTAATCTACCCTTCTCTGGGATAGGAAGTCCAGAAACTTCAAGTTCCAGCTGGGTAAGCCCTTTGCAATTTCAAAGCTTCAGTTTATCATCCAGTCCTGTGCTGTCCAAGACGGGAACCCCCGGCAGCTTGTGTCTGTTGAACCCTTGAAATGTGGCTAGTCCAAACTAAGATAGCTGTAAGCGTAAAATGCACACTACATTCCAAAGACTTGGTGTAGAATAATGATGTAAAATATCCCATCAATCTCACCACTAATTTTTATAATAATTACTTGTTAAAGTTACTTTTAGATGGATTAGGTTAAATAAATGTTATAAAAATTAATTTCACCTGCTTTCATTTATTTTTTTTTTTAAAGGTGGCTCCTACAAAAGTTAAAATTATGTTAGTGGCTAACATAATATTTTTATTGGATAACAGCTCTGGATAATGGAGTTAAATAACCCTGAGTTTCTAGAATTGTTGTGGAGATGAGAAAAGATGACTATAATAAAGAGATCTGAGCTCCACATTCAAAGAGATTCTACCTCTTGCCATTTACCCTCCTCTCCCTCCATCCCCTGCCTGGGGCCCTCCCCTGCCTCCATCTGCCCCCGGAGCTCCTGCAGAGAAGCGTAGTACTTGGACCACCAGTCGAGCTCTTCAGGATCCGGGATGTCCTCCTCCAGCTCTGGGCCTTGATTCAGAAGGCCATTCAGGGGGAGCTTCTTCCGAGGATCCTGAGAAAGAAAGAATTCAGCAGACCTAACCCAGTACCACCCCCAGTCTGGCCATCCTCTCCTCCACACATCTCCCAAACGCCATCACCTTCGGGAGCCGCCTGGGTATCCCGGCTTCAACCAATAAGGGATCCAGGGACGTCTGTCCTGGGAGAGAGGGAATGAGATCAGGGGGTCAGGCGAGGAGCAGTCAGACTCCATGCCCCATCAGAAGGCTCCTGGAGCCATCTCGGCCTGGAACCACGGGCTTCGATCTGGTGGTCCCTAAGAGAAAACCTCTTACCTTCATGTTCCTTGGGCTCCAAGACCCCTGTCTCCTCGTCTCCTCCCTCCTCCGGGGGGTCCTCATGACCCCGGAGTGTGAATCGCATCATGTGGGGAACAATGTGGGAACCCACAAGCACCATCCGGCCAAAGGCCCGGCGTTCAATTACCAGGATGCTGAGGGGAGGCTGCAGGTAAGGCCGCTCTGGCAAGTCCTAGGGGTGGGGAGAGAGGGGCAGCGGCAGAGACAGGTGGAAAACCAGAGATTTAAATCTGCATTCTTAGCCCAGCTCTGCCACTACCTCAGGGTGTCATCTGGTAAGTCCCTGCCTTCTGAGCCTGTTTCCCAGCTAAAAAGAAGAGACACAATCCTGGATTTGAAAGATTTGTAAATATCAAGTGACATCATAGATACAAAAATACTTTGGAACCTACAAAGTGCTATAAAAAAAAATGTGAGGTGCTTGTTATTATTATTATGGAAAGGACCCATGTTCAATTTATTTATATAAATTTAGAATCCTAAAAATATGTATGCCCATGAATTCTATATCTATCAATAGATCCTAAATGGGAGGAACAATAATCATAATACTCCATTGCTGGGCTTATTTTACATGTATGTGACAATTATAGCATGAAGTAGGGAGGAAGAAATGGAGCTATAATGGAGAAGAGTTTCGATATTCTACTATAGATAAATTATATTGTACAAAATCAGTATGCATCCTGGCCCATGTGGCTCAGTTGGTTGGGTATTGTCCCATGCACCAAAAGGTTGCTGGTTCTATTCCTGGTCAGGGCACATGCCCAGATTGGAGGCTTAATCCCTAGAAGGGGGCATTCAGGAGGCAGGAGATCAATGTTATGCTCTCACATCGGTGTTTCTCTCTTCCTCTTTCTCTAAAAATCAAAATAAAATCTTTTTTTAAATCAGTATGTGTATCATAATCCCCAGAGCAACAACTAAGTAAAAATCAAAAAAGAAATTAAAGTAGTATACTAAATAACTATCTATTTAATACAAAAGAAGGTAGTAAAAGGAAGAACAAAAATATGAGACATTTGCAGAAAACAAACTGCAAAATGGCAGATGTAAACCCAACCAGAAGTTCAAATAATAAAAGTGTTTTGACAAGCTCCTAAGTGGCTTTGCAAGAATTGGACTCGAAAGCTCACACTGTAATAATTACAAATTACACAAAAAACACATTTTTCCTCTCAGCCCCTGGCATCTCAGAGACTAGAGTCTTTAAGACTCATGACCTTTGGCTAATCCGCCCATTCAGCAGAGCCAGAGAGCACCACCAGCTCTGGATACATAGGGATCAGCCATCGACAGCCTGTGAGCCAAATCTGGCCCAGTTTTTGTAAATAGAGTGTTATCGGAACACAGTCATATTCATTCATTTACTTGTCTATGTATATCTGCATGACACAATGATACAATGACAGAGTTGAGTAATCACAAACTATAAAACTATATGTGTCACAGAGCCTAAAGTATTTACTATCTGACTGACCCTTTATAGTAAGTTTGGTGACCCTTCAATTCATCTAAGATCATCAGCCTGGAGTTCACCATCCCACTGTCCTCTCTTACTTCTCAGCCCCAGCTCACGCCCTCACCACGGTCAGGTGCCTGACGAGCTCCGTGAAATTGGGGTTCCCATGGTAACTGGCCAGGACCTCAGACTCCACACAACGCCCAGCCGGCTCCAGCACCACCTGGGGCTGCTCCACCTCGAACAGATGCACATGGCCCAGGCCCCTCAGGCCCCAGAACAGCGCCTCGGGTCCGGAAGTGGCAGATTCAGGGGCCTGCGCCTGACAGAGGGACCCCCAGGGGTGGGGGGAAACAGGGAGCACACTGGGCGGCAGGGAGAGGCGGCCGGAGAGGGGCTCAGCCAGGGGTGCCAGGTCCTGTGGCTCCACGTCGCTGGGCACTGAGGGCTGCAGGGGGCAAGAGGTCAGAAGTCAAAGAGGAATCAGGCCCAAGGAGGGAAATCCTGGACTCAAGAAAGACAAATTAAGACGTGCTAGTGAAATATAAATCTCTGGATTGCGGAGAGGATGATGGCTAGGAGACAGCCCCGCATTTAGGAACAATGGGCATGTGTCTGAGGTCTGAGGATCAACCCACAGCTGCTTCTCTGGCGTTGGATGAGCCTAGGCCAGTGGTCGGCAAACTCATTTGTCAGCAGAGCCAAATATCAACAGCGCAACGATCGAAGTTTCTTTTGCGAGCCAAATTTTTTAAACTTAAACTTCTTCTCACGCCACTTCTTCAAAATAGACTCGCCCAGGTCGTGGTATACTGTGGAAGAGCCACACTCCAGGGGCCAAAGAGCCGCACGTGGCTCGCGAGCCACGGTTTGCCGACCACGGCCCTAGGATATGTCTACTTCTAGCGTTCCCTGGAGTCTGGAGGTCTGCTGAGGTGACCCCAGGACAGATTTGCAGCCTGCATTCTCTTGGGACGAGAGATCTGGGGTGGCCCCGGATAAGCCCATCTTATATATCCGCTGGGGCTGGACAAGCTGATGGAACAACAAGAGGAACCCACAGCTCATGGCACGCTGACCTCAAGTCGGCCACTGTAGTCCAGCTCGATGAGTTCAAAGGTGGCGATGAGCTCTCCGGCCGCCCGGGGCCCCTTCCTCAGGGGGAAGAACTGCAGCTCAGGGCGCTGGTAAGGGTCCTCCAGCAGCTTCACCCTCGGGGCAGCCGGCGCCCGGCCCAGGAACACAGGGGGGCCCTGCGGGGAGCAGGCCAGTGGAGACAAAACTGGAAGAGGCCCTGGAGCCAGGGGAGGGGGCATCAACACAAGCGGGGGTGCTTGGGGCAGGAAGCCAGGGGAGGCCCACGCCGCACTCACAAACTTATTGTGGTCGAAGACATTGACGATCGCCAGCGGCGGCTCCTGGTGCAGGTGCTCCCTCCGCCCGTCCACGATCAGCTGGTCAAACACCAGCAGCTCGTCCCACAGGGGGCTCAGCGTCTGCTCCAGGACCTTGGGGCCAGGCAGGGGAGGAGGCAACGGCAGGCATCAGAGAAAGGCTCCCAACACACGTCCCCGCTGAGCACAGCGGCCCTAAAGCAACACTTTGAATGGCAGCTCGTCACAAAAGGAGTGGGAGCCGAAACCGGTTTGGCTCAGTGGATAGAGCGTCGGCCTGCGGACGGAGAGGTCCTGGGTTCGATTCCGGTCAAGGGCATGTACCTGGGTTGGTTGTGGGCACATCCCCAGTAGGGGGTGTGCAGGAGGCAGCTGATTGATGTTTCTCTCTCATCGATGTTTCTAACTCTCTATTCCTCTCTCTTCCTCTCTGTAAAAAATTAAAAAAAAAATGTATATATATATATATATATATATATATATATATATATATATAAAAGATTAAAATATATATATATTCGGCTGAAACCGGTATGGCTCAGTGGATAGAGCATCGGTCTACGGACTGAAAGGTTCCGGTTTGATTCCGGTCAAGGGCATGTACCTTGGTTGCAGGCGCATCCCCAGTGGGGGGTGTGCAAGAGGCAGCTGATCGATGTCTCTCTCTCATCAATGTTTCTAACTATCTCTCTCCCTTCCTCTCTGTAAAAAAAAAAAAAAATCAATAAAATAAATATTTTTTAAAATAAAGTCTTTAAAAAAAAAAAAAAAAAGGAGTGGGAATGTGACGGAGAGGATAGCACCCTTCGGACCGGTGTTGGCGCCTGCCGCCCAGCCCTGGGCTCTGCTCACTGCAGCCGTCACCCTCAGAGCTTGTCTTAAAGCCAAGCCCAGGAAACAGCTCCTCCCTCCTCAGACAGCCCATGCTACACCACCCTGCAAATCAGAGCTTCTGTCCTGAAAACCCAGGGCAGGAAGAGAGACGTGGGGCCTGGGGAGAAAGCTCGCCGCCCACCTGACTGTCTCCCACAGCCCCCGCCGCCCGCACCCCCGCCCACACCCCCGCCCAGCCTCACCCGGGTGGCCTGGCACTGCGTGGAGACGAGGACGCGAGCGAAGGGGTCCGACAGCCCGCTGCCATCGGCGGCCAGCACGCCGCGGGCCTGGTGCAGGTGCGCCCGGAGCTGGAAGTAGCTGAAGTCTGGCGTCGGGGAAAGAAGGGGCCATGTTTGCTCAGGGATCACAGGAGCCCGTGACTGGACCCCGCTGAGCCCCAAGCCGGGCACAGCCCCACATGTTGGGCCTCTCGGTGCCCCACCCCCGCCCAGCACTCACCGCCCGGTGCAGGCTCCGAGGCAGCCCTGCGGAGGAGGGCAGCAGGTCCTGGGGGAGCGCCGAGGTGCAGGCCTGGCTTGCTTGCCCAGGCCCAGCCACAGGAAGAGCGCCAGCTTGGCACACACCTCCCCCGGCGCCGCCCCCGGGGCCTGGTGTGGGGAAGAGGCACCTGTCAGGGCCCAGCTCTCTCTCTTTTTTTTTTAATTTTTAAAAAATATATTTTATTGATTTTTTACAGAGAGGAAGAGAGAGAGATAGAGAGTTAGAAACATTGATGAGAGAGAATCATCGATCAGCTGCCTCCTGCACACCCCCTACTGGGGACGTGCCCGCAACCAAGGTACATGCCCTTGACTGGAATCGAACCTGCGACTTTTCAGTCCACAGGCCGATGCTCTATCCACTGAGCCAAACCGGTTTCGGCGTGGCCCAGCTCTTATCATCCCAGCTACACCAACAGCCCTGCTCCCCCGGGAGGACCCCTACTTTCCTCACTGCCAAACGAAAGCCCAGGTCCCTGATCCAATATCCATTCCCTGTGCCTCACCCTTACACCCACGTCATGCCCTCTACTCAATCCATACCCGTTACCCTGATACTCCATGTTCCTCCTCTACCCCAACCCCCAAAACTGCACTCTGAGCCCCACACTCCCATCCCCACACGCACTCCCTCTGTCCCCACAGCCCACACACGTTTGGGTTCCCGACCCTTATCCCAGTGGTCACAGCTCCTCACCATCGGGATCCCTGTGGCATCTTTTCCAGGGACACTGCCTTTAGGAATATTTTGCCCCCAAACCAGCTGTACTTACAAGGAACTAATGAGTCACGCTCCCGTTTTCATTGCCATGCCCATCTGTCAGAGCCCAGTCAGCACACGGCCCCTGCAGGTCCAGGGCTGACAAAATTTATCTCATATCAAAGCTGGCCTGGGTAAAGGCACAGCCTCCTTTTGGCTTTAGAATGAGTGAAAAGAGTTTTGGTATACTTGCAAAAATTGTAAAAAAATTAAAATAAATTTGCCCCGGTTGGTATGGCTCAGTGGTTAGAGTGCAGGCCTGCACAGGTTTAATTCCCAGTCAAGAGCATGTACTTGAGTTGCAGGTTCAATCCCTAGCCCTGGGTTGGAGTGCATGTGGGAAGCAATCAATTGATGTGTCTCTCTCACATCGATGTTTCTCTCTCTCTCTTCCCCTCCCTCCCTTCACTCCCTTTAAAAGTCGGGGAGGGGGGGATGTCCTCAGGTGAGGATTAACCAAAAAATTTTTTAATTGTCTAAAAATATTTGGGGATCCCCCCCACCAAATTGGGAACCACAGGCCTTTGCCTCATGACCTCTTGCTTTATGAGCCTTTCTCCACTCCAGTCTCCAGCACCCTCACCCCAGGACCCACTCACTGTGAGCAGCAAACTCTGGATCTTCCCACAGTCCTGGCCTCGTTCCTCCTCAACCACAGAGAACAGCACGTCCTGGGCTGGGATCCGGGCGCAGGCCACATGGCGCCGCCCACTGAGCATCCAGACCAGCACGTCAGGGAGGGGTGGCTGGGGCTGTGGGCAGAGAACTGGGTCACCAGGTAGATTTGGAGCTGAGACCATGTGTTCCCACAGCTTCCACAGATGGACAGGCCAAATATCCATCTCCAGGCTGCAATTACCCATCATATATATGTAATTGATTTCAGAGAGGAAGAGAGGGAGAGGGAGAGAGAAAGAGGGAGAGGGAGAGGGAGGGAGGGAGGGAGGAAGGGAGGGAGGGAGGGAGGGAGAGAGAGAGAGAGAAAGGGAGAGAGGGAGGGAGGGAGGGAGAGAGAGAGAGAGAGAGAGAGAGAGAGAGAGAGAGAGAGAGAGAGAAACACCAATGATGAGACTGAATCATTGATTGGCGGCCTTTGGCACACCCCCTACTGAGGATCAAGTCTACAACCCAGGCATGTATCCTGACCAAGAATCAAACAATGATCTCCTGGTTCATAACTCGATGCTCAACCACTGAGCAATACTGGCCAGGCTGATATTACCCATCTTTTAACTCTGTGTACTTTTTTTCCTTTTTTTTTATTAAGGTATTATATGTGTACATATCTTACCATAGCCCCCACTCCATGTATTTTTGTGGCTTGAAGGTAGCAAAGTTGTTTTTTTACACAGATAACAGAGAGCAATAAACATAAAAGAAAAATTATTGCCCGGAAGGTGTGGTTCCATGTTGAGCATCCATCCAGGAACCAAGAGGTCACTGATGTGATTCCCAGTCAGGGCACACGCTCAGATTATGGGCCCAATCCCCAGTAGGAGCGTGCGGGAGGCAGCAGATCAATGATTCTCTCTCTCATCATCAATGTTTCTATGTCTCCCTTTCCCTTCCTCTCTAGAATATGAATACACACACACTTATATATATATAATTTTTTTTAAAGAAGTAGACCCCAGCCCTGGCCAGTTTGGCTCAGTGGATAGAGCGTCAGCCTGCAGACTCAGGGGTTTTGAGTTCTATTCCGGTCAAGGGCATATGCCTGAGTTGCAGGCTCGATCCCCAGTCGGGGGCATGCAGGAGGCAGTCAATCCATGATTCTATCTCATCACTGATGTTTCTATCTCTCTCTTCCTCTCTGAAATCAATAAAAATATTTTAATGGCCAGGACCAGTTTGGCTCAGTGGACAGAGCATCGGCCTGCAGACTGAAAGGTCCCGGGTTCGATTGCGGGCAAGGGCATGTACTGTGGTTGCGGGCACATCCCCAGTAGGGGTGTGCAAGAGGCAGCTGATCGATGACTCTCACATCGATGTTTCTAACTCTCTATCCCTCACTCTTTCTCTCTGTAAAACATCAATAAAAATATATTTAAAAAAATATATATATTTAAAAAAAAAACTTAAAAAAAAAAAGAAGTAGCCAAAACTGGTTTGGCTCAATGGATAGAGCGTCGGCTTGGGGACTGAGGGGTCCCAAGTTCAATTCCAGTCAGGGGCATGTACCTCGGTTGTGGGCATATTCCCGGTGGGGTGTGTGCAAGAGGCAGCTGATCGATGATTCTCTCCCATCGGTGTTTCTAACTCTCTATCTCTCTCCCTTCCTCTCTGTACAAAATCAATAAAATATATATTAAAAAAAAAAAAAAAAGAAGTAGACCCCGTAGGGTAGAAGTAGAACCCAATGATGGAATTAATAGACAAGGACATTAAAAGAATTGTGATACAAATTCTAAAGGATTTAATGGGGAAAGTACACAGAGTTAAAAGGTGGGTAATTTCAGCAAACACATGAGGACTGGAGCCCAGCAGACATCGGGAGAGCTTACGGGAGAGGGTGTTCAGGGTGGGGATGCGGGTGGGCAAGGCAGTACCTCTTGGGCCAGGAAGCACAGCTTTGCCAGGAGTTTCTTGGACAAGGTCACCTTCTCCTGTACGTTGCCCCGTCTCAGGCCCCGTAGGAGGCGCAGGCCTTGCTTAGCGAACAGGTTCTGAAAGGCAGGACAAGAACGTGAGTGGACAGCCCCGCTGTGAGCCCCAGACCCCCTCCCCGCGGCCGTACCAGGCTGTGCACCAGCAGTTTCCCTCGGCATCTGTCCAGGGCGTTGGGCCGCGTCATCGTCCTGCGCTCAGCGCTGTGGCAGAACTGCCTGCGGTGAGGAGGAGCAAGTGTGCGGTGGGAGTCAAAGGAGGGGACGCTGACCCTTACGGCCACTTCCTCAGAGCAGGCCTCCCTCACCCCGATTCCCGCAGAGCCCCCCTCAGTCTTGTCCTCAAAGAGGGGCTCTTCCTCAGCCGAGGAGGGCTCCGAACGCAGGCCACTCCCAAACTCACTGAGGCTACCTCACCTTTGAGCCCCAGAGCTCATTAGTATTTAACATTCTACTACCCTGGCTACTAAAGTGTGGGCAGGGCCAACAGCAAGGTGTCACCTGGGTAGAAATGCAGAATGTCAGTCCCAGAGCACACCTGCTGCCAGCATCTGCATGTTTACACCTCAGGATTCATAAGCTATTAAAGGCTCAGGTGAGTTGTGCTTGACATTTCCAACAAACTGACCAAACATAGTTCACACACTGCCTGCCCAAATCAAGTGCACGATTTCCAATGACTATCTCCACTCCATCACCACCCCCAAAAAAATCCTACTTTACTCCATTTCAGAGTCATTCTTCACTGCTCTTTCTTCCTCTTACATTCCACATCAATCTATTCACACTCTATTTAAGCTCTACCTTCAAAATATATCTGGAATCTGACCACTTCCTCCTTTTCCAGGACCACTCTAGCCCAACTCACCATCCCTCCTCACCTAGGAGGACTGCAATAACCTCCTACCTGCTCTCACCACTTCCACTCTTAGCCCCTCTCCTACAGCACCTTCTCAATACAGCAACCACAGGAATCTTCTCAATGCTTTCATGCCATTTCACTCCTCTCCAGAGATTTCTCATCTCAGAAGAAAAAACGCAGTTTTTTAAATGGCTTAAAGGGCCCTACACATCTGGCTCACCTTATCTCCTTGCATTAAACATTACTCCTCTCTTGCCGAAACCGGTTTGGCTCAGTGGTAGAGCATCAGTCTGCGGACTAAAAGGTCCTGGGTTCAATTCCGGTCAAGGGCATGTACCTTGGTTGCAGGCACATCCCCAGTGGGGGGTGTGCAGGAGGCGGCTGGTCGATGTTTCTCTCTCATTGACGTTTCTAGCTCTCTATCCCTCTCTCTTCCTCTCTGTAAAAAAAAATCAATGAAATATATTTTAAAAAAACAAAACACATTACTCCCCTCTCATGCGAAACCCTACAGTCACATGGGCCTTTTTGTTCCTCTGTGAATACACCAAACCCATTACCACCTTTAGGGCTTTGTAATTGCAGCTTCCTCTGCTAGAAGGTTCTGCCTTAGGTCTTTGCATGGCTCACTCCCTTTCTCCATTCAGGTCTCTGCTCAAATGTTACCTCCTCACAGGCCTCCCCTGGTCAGTCTAAAAAAGCCCTGCCACTCTCTCTGTCCTCATACTCTGCCTTATCTGTCTCTTTAAATAGAGAGTAAGGCAGGGCAGGGACTTCATTTGGATGACCATTGAATCCTTAGGTCCTGCCCCCTAATAGATGCTCAGAAATGTTTGTTGAGTAAAGTAAAATACTTTATGAAATATATTTTGGAAATGTTTTTACCCCCACTGACCTAAGTTTTTATTACGGAAAATTTCAAAAATATATGGGACTCCAAAAACTTTTCACCTAATACTAATCCAAGAGCTTACACTTTTAGCTTATTACTGTTCCTTGCTCCAAAAGCAAAAAGGAATCTAGGACCCTACGAACATTTGCTATCGATTGAAAAACGACAGAAGAAGCAAGTCTTCTCGACAAGATTCAGATCCACAACACTGGATTCAGGGAAATTGGATCTAGTAGAAATAATAGCCACAAAAGAAAGCCACGTTGGTTCGCGCTATAAATAGTGAAATGTGACCTGAGCAAATCTTTCACTGAAATGTCCCTGCCCAAGGATAATTTTTGTAATAAAATAATTTCATTTAAATAAAAGTGGAAATAGTTTAGTTTTACTGTATAGAAAATCAACCAAGGAATTAAATTGAAGTAAACATGGTTGCTCTTTTGGAGCTATAGAGAATGGAGACAAAGAAGAGAGCTTTACAATGAAGCATTTGGAACATTTAGAGGTCAAGAAGAGAGGGAGCCAGGAAAATTGATGAGACGAAATGGTCAGGAATGCAGAAGGAAAACCAGAGACATGAAAGTTAACAGCAGAGATTTCCAAGAAGGAGGGTGGGTCAACCGTGTCCACTGACTTAATGGAAGATTGAGTAAGGAGAGGACAGAAAAGTGACCATCTACGGCCAGGCCCGTGGCTGAGTGTTCCTCTCCCACACTAAATGCTGCAGTTCTCAGGTCCTCAAATTTTCTTTTCTCTGCTTCCTAGGTGATCTTATCCAGTTCCATCTATGTATTTACTGCTCCAATTTTTTATTTCCAGCCTAGAACTCTCCATAGAACTCAGCTCATATAGCTAACTGCCTACCAGACATGTTCACTCATTAGTCTAATAGACATTTATGTCTAAGTAAACATATCCAAAAATGCTTTATTTTATTTTATATTTTATTGATTTTTTACAGAGAGGGATAGAGATCCAGAAACATCAATGAGAGAGAATCATCAATCAGCTGCCTCTTGCACACACCCTACTGGGGATGCGCCCGCAATCAAGGTACATGCCCTTTACCGGAATCAAACCCAGGACCTTTCAGTCTGCAGGCCGACGCTCTATCCACTGAGCCAAACCGGTTTCAGCAAAAAAAAAAAAGAGCTTTTGATATTCAATTCTATCAGAACTTCTCTTGTTTTCCGTAGCTCAGTAAATAGCACCATCTACACAATTGTGCAAGCCAACATCTTGGGAGCTGTTCAATACTCTTCTTTGCACATTGCCTCATCCTCTATATATATCCATGAGCAAGTCCTAAAATATCATCTCCAAATTGCTCTTGTATCCATTCGTGTCACTCTATGTTCACTGCAACCACCTAGATTCAATTCATCATCAGTCGCTTGGATTTTTACAATGCCTCTTTAACAATCTCTCTGCTTCCTCTCTTATGTCATCCCTCCCCCGCTGATTATTTTCAAGGATAGGTTAGAGCACATCCTTCTCTTTTCAGAACCTTTACTAGTAGTGGCTCTCCATCACACTCAGAGAAAAAGCCAAGGTCATTACAATGGTCTACAGCAGGGGTCTTCAAACTTCTCTCATTATGAGAATCACCTGGTGGAGTTGTTAAAACACAGATTCCCGGATCCCAACTATAAGAAGTGCTATCAGGAATCTGTGTTTTAACACCTCCACCAGGTGATTCTCATAATGAGAGAAGTTTGAAGACCCCTGGTCTACAGGCTCCCGTTCCTCTCTAACCATCCCCACACACACACCCTCCCGCCTTATCTATTCTGCTCACTCTGCTGCAATCACACTGCTTCCCTTGCTCCTCCTCCATCACACCAGGCATGCTTCATCTCAGGGCCTTTCCACACGGTGTCCTTTATGCCTGGAACAGCCTTACAGACATGGTTTGCTCCTTCATCTTCTTCATGTCAACTTCACAGCGGCCCACTGTCCCCCCCCTTTTAAAATCGCAACACCTGCCGAAACCTGTTTGGCCCAGTGGATAGAGCATCAGCCTGCGGAATGAAAGGTCCCGGATTCGATTCCGGTCAAGGGCATGTACCTTGGTTGCAGGCACATCCCCAGTTGGGAGTGTGCAGGAGGCAGCTGATCAATGCTTCTCTCTCATCAATGTTTCTAACCCTCTATCCCTCTCCCTTCCTCTGTAAAAAATCAATAAAATATATATTTTTTAAAAGTTAAAATCATACCTTTCTCTAATACTTCTTCCTTTATTTTCTAACACTTATCCTTACCATACTTCTTAAATTTCTACCTTTTTATTTACATTTTTCCAGCCTCCACCCCATCTCCACCACCAAAACATAAGTTTCAGGAATTTCGGTGGGCAAGAATGCTTTTTCACTGGTATTTCTATGCCCAAAACAGTGTCTGGCAAAGTAAGGGTCATGAATACTTATTGAATACATGGATTACTACCTCTTTTGAGAAGAGGATCTGAAAAACACATACCTGGAGCGTGCAGCTTATAGAATTCATTCAGATTAGTGAAGGTCAAAGATGGAAGTTACTGGGACAAGTTTATGTGGTTACGTAATGACCCGATAGCTAAGGACCACTTGACTGATCCCTCCAGTAAGGGTCAGGAGATAAAATCAAGATCACAGCCCTAGCAGGTTTAGCTCAGTGGATAGAGCATCAGTCTAAGGACTGAAGGCTCCCAGGTTTGATTCCGGTCAAGGGCACATGCCTGGGCTGCAGGCTTGATCCCCAGTAGGGAGTGTGTGCAGAAGGCAACTGACCAATGATTCTCTCATCATTGATGTTTTTATCTCTCCCTACCTCTCCCTTCCTCTCTGGAAAAAAATAAATAAATAAATAAATATATATATATATATATATATATATATATATAGTCAAGATCACAGCCGAAACCAGTTTGGCTCAGTGGATAGAGCGTCGGTCTGCGGACTGAAAGGTCCCAGGTTCGATTCCAGTCAAGGGCATATACATTGGTTGCGGGCAATCACCAGTGGGGGATGTGCAGGAGGCAGCTGATCAATGTTTCTCTCTCATCGATGTTTCTGGTTATCTATTTCCCTTCCTCTCTATGAAAAATCAATAAAATATATTAAAATAAATAAATAAATACACATAATCTTAAAAAAAAAAAAAAAAAAAGTCAGGATCACAGCCGTGGCTATGGGAGCAAGGATACTTCCTGCAATGTAGCAGGAAGGAAGGAGAGTAGAGGGACACAGAAATTGGCAAAAGTGGCAGGCAGGTTGGAGGAAGGTGAGGCTTCTATTTCATCCATGATACAGGAGAGGTTATTAGCTGGAACGAGTGTGAAGGAAAGGAGCAGGGGACATTTGAGGAGAGGAGTAAAAGCATAAGAATGTAGGAGCATGGGAAAGAAAGTTTATTAGATTGAACTAAGCCCAAACAATTTCCATCAAACTTCCTCCGTAGGGACAATCATCTCCCTCTCATTCTTCTGTAAAGCTAAGTCTGCCCTGAGTCCAAACAGCTACCACCCTGGAGTTGGCACAGACAGGCTCTCAGCTCACCTGCTCCCGGCCACCAGCTCTTCCAGCGCCTGCTTGTGTCGTGTGCAGGCGCCAGAGCCTGGCCTGCGCTGCAGACTCTCAACCTCCTGGAGCCGCTGGTCCTGCACAGCGGAGCAGAGGAGAGGGTCAGAGTCACGAAGCCGGGACTACCACCTTCTCTAGTCCACTCCCCACCCCAGGACCCCGCCCACTCACAGCCACCTCTTCGCCCCGCCCTTTTTTGTCTTTAAGGGGTTGGTGGATCTGTTTTTCCAGCACCCTACTGGGCAGGATTCCCCGGTAGCTTTACCCATGTCCTTCGCTGGCCCCTTCCTGAATCCAGCAATTCTGGATCCCTGAGCTCCCACAATTCTGCTCTCCTCAGTGCAGGCATGAGCTGTGCCCTTTGACCCTCTGGCCTTGTATCAGTCACACCTGGTCCTGGCTTCCTGTTGCTCTACCGTCTACCCATTAGCACAGCTCCAAAGCTCTTTTCAAAGACCGCGGTCTCCCGGATGCCCCCATGGGCGCCCGCCTCACTCACCAGCCTCTCTGCCACTTTCTGCACACAGTTACTGCTGTGCAGGCGCCACGTGTGATTCTCCCAGCGGTGACGCAGGGGCAGGCAAAGGTATGGCCTGGGCCGGGTGAAGAGGAGCAGAGGCTGTGAGGGGCAGTTCTGGGCCCTGGGGCCCCCCCAATGCCCTCCTTCTAGCCCCCAGAACACTCACCCGCTGCCATCCATGGGTTCAGGCCGTTGAGCTGGGATCCCCCACTCCTCCTCCACCAGCCTGACTCCCACCTCCGACTTCAGCAAAGGCTGCTGTGCCTCCTCCTTCTTGTCCTCCATTCCCTCCTGGGCCCTTGGCCCAATGGCTCCTCCCGGCCTGCGGGACCTGCCCAGACAGAACAGCAAGGCCGGTTGGCCCCTGGCTGAGGGGCTGGACCCCTCCCTCAGCCTCCTCTGCTTCAATAGAAGCCAGCATCCACCCCTTCCGGGAGCCTTAGGTCTGGAACAAGTGTGACCACCCTCACACCCGTGACCCTGCGAGGTTTCAGCGAGGCCACACACTGATGGAGATCTCGAAGACGATGGGCTGGGCGGCCATGGCGGGGTCCATCATGGTGGCCTCGAAGAGCACCCCAAAAAGTAGGAAATCGTCACAGGGCGCCAGGGCGTTCTAGGGAAGACAGCCAGGCTGGAGTCAGCCCCACCCTCCCAGGTTCCAGCCCAGACTCTGCTTGGCCAAAACGCCCACAGGAAGGTATGGTAACCAAGGCCTGGGAAGAATCACCACAGGCCCCTACCTCCCTCTTGCAGCCCTCACCCACTGGGTCTGGGGCTTAGCTCTCCAGGGCCCACCTCCCACTGATCAGTCCCGCTTCCCCACCGTGTGTATATACAAACTGCAGTCTTCACCCAGGTCCCCCAATTGAGGACCCCTCCCCCACCCCCACACCCCCACCCCCACACACACTTCTGATCTTAATGCCTGGGAGCCAGTCACGCTCCAGAGCTGAGGGGGATCCCGCTCCTTGGCTAAGCTCCGGGCCCACCTCCGGCAGCAGCAGCAATTCCTCCACTTCCACCTCCATGGCGCCGGGAACCTCGGCCCGGCAGCGCCTGGGCTGGCGTCCAGGGGCGGCTGCGTCCTCGCGGGGGTCTGGCCCGCGGGGCTTTCCTCCTCTTCCTCCCCAGGAGCTGGGACAGCCTGGAGCCCGGTGCGGCCCGGAGCGGCTCCGGCCCCGCGCTCCCTTCCAGCACCTCCACGGTCACGGCCAGCAGCAGGCGGCCGCGGAACCACACGCCCTGGCCCCGGCCTTCGTTGAGACTGTGAAGCCCATCCCGGATCCCCCCCGCCGGGGGCGAGCCGTGCAGAGGCACCCAGGCCGGGCCGAAGGTGGGGTTAAACCCCGCTGTGGGGACAAGAGCGGAGTTTGGAGAGGAACGCGGGGCGGGTGGGCACCCTCCTTTCCTGCAGGTTCCGGGGAGGGAGCGGGTGTCCGATCGGGCCTCTGGGGGGGCGTCTGCGGACAGGTGCGGGCGGGCGGACCCGGGGGACCACCACCGGGAACTTCCACCCAGCGCAGCTCCAGCGCGGCCCACAGCGGGCGGCGGGCCCTGGGGGCGGAGCCGGGGCGGAGAGGAGGGGTGAGGGCTGGGGCCGAGCTGCAGGTGATCCCTGTTCCGGGCTAGGGTGAGGTGACCAGATCGTCCAGGTGTTGGCGGGACAGTCCTGATTTCTAACAATGTTTCCCGCGTCCCGCGGCGTTTTTAAAAAGTCCCGATTTTTTGGAAACATTGGAAAGATTCTTTCAAAAAATCGGGACTTTTTTTAAACGCCGAGGGACGCGGGAAACATTGTTAGAAATCAGGACTGTCCCGCCAACACCTGGACGATCTGGTCACCGTAGGCTAGGGTGGATGGTAATGTGGATTTGCTTCGGTCCGAGTAAATCTGTGGGGAGCACAGGGCTGGCGTGGTTCCCGGACACGCAGCTTTAGTTAGGGAGCCACCAATGGTGGGGGCGGCAGGGGAGTCTCCGAAGGGAGGAGCCCTCGCGGAGCACCGTTAGTCCTAGGGGGCGGACAGGGCCCGGTGGGAGCGAAGGGCGTCCCCGGAGGCGCTCACCCGCGCGGCCCGGGTGCGAGATCTGCTGCAGGTCTAGCACGTGCGTGGCCAGGGCCACGTCGGCCAGGGGCGCGTCGTCCCGCAGCTGCAGGCGCAGGCCGCGCGTCAGCGGCGGGAAGAGCTCCACGAAGCTCAGCTGCTCGTTCCACTCGGGCGCCGCCGTCTCGCCCTGGGCGCGGGGGGACCAGCGGAGAGGGGTGGGCGCGGGGTCAGGGTCTGAGCCTCGGCCGAGCGGGGAGAGGAGGGCGGGGACGGGACAGGAGAGCCTTACCTGCTGGCCCAGGAAGGACACTCGCACGTACGGGTCCACGAGGACGCGCGGGTCGTGCAGGGCGCGGGCCAGGCCGCCCAGCAGCCCGGGGCGCAGCGCGGGGAGCCCCTCGGCGCGGTACACCCGCACCCGCAGCCGCGCCCACGGCCGCTCGGCCGGCACCCGGCGCGGCAGGAGCAGGTTCCTGGGGGAGGAGGGGCCGCTGAGAAGCCGGAACCCCCGCCCTTTACGCCCCGGAGGCCGGGCCCCCTCCTCTGCCCTCCCCCGGCGCCCCGTCACCTCTCGATGTCCGCGCTGCGCCCCGCAGGGACAGCGTGACCTGGACGAAGCCTCTGGTCCCGGCGCGCGTGTCCCGGGGGTCGTACAGCGGAGCCCATTTCCGGGGGAAGTGGCCGCCTGCGGGCCGGGGGCGGCCGGGGCAGAGGAGAAGGGCGGGCGCGGGGCGCTTAGACCGTGGCTGGGGTTCACGGCCAGCTCAGTTTGGGGGGACAGGAGTGTGGGGAGGCCGGCGCCCTGACCAGCACCCGCGCCCAGACACCGTCAGTTTCCCGTGGCCCCGCAGGCCAGTTTCGGTGGGGGACCGGCTCAGTACCTGGCTGATCGAAGAGAATGCCCAAGTCCATCCTGAAGGTGCCGATCCGGGTGGCCATAAAGGGGAGGGCCTGCGAGTGGAAAGCCTGAGGGGAGTGGCGTTAGGCCTGGAGGTTCGGCACCACACACACACACACACACACACACACACACACACCCCCGCCCCTTGTCTAACAGAAACCTCTCACCCCAACCCCCTCACCGTAATCTCCAGCAGCAAATCTTGGAGGTGAAGTCGGGTCTCATGAAATTCGAACAAGAAATACTGGGTTGATGTGGGGAAACAAGAAAGATGAGAGGTTATATGTGAAAGGTCCACACCAGCGGGGCTCTGCCTCTTGGGGGGAAAAAATGCTCTACTGACACCTACACCCCCACCCCCACCCCACAGCTCCTCTGGGCACCCTTTCCTGTTGAACTTTAGGCCCAGCACTTGACTCACGTCCACCTAGGCCAGTGTTTCCCAAACTTCTGACATATGTGTACCCCTTCTATAATTTTCGTAACACTGAGTACCCCTCCTACTCATGAGAATGTAGAATTAGGCGCAGCTAAGCATGGTGCAGTGCGTAACCCCACCAAACTCCGGTGCAACGCGTACCCCCACCAGACTCTCCCCGTACCCCTGGGGGTATGCGTACCACACTTTGGGAAACACTGGCCTACGCCATGAGTGGTCAGCAAACTCATTAGTCAACAGTCCCAAATATCAACAGCACAGCAATTAAAATTTCTTTAAAACCTAAACTTCTCCTAACACCACTTTCTCAAAACAGGCGCGCCCAGGCCGTGGTATTTTGTGGAAGAGCCACACTCAAGGGGCCAAAGAGCCGCATGTGGCTCGCGAGCCGCGGTTTGCCGACCACAGGCCTAGGCCGTGCTCCCCCTGCATGGGTCCCCTCTGTTCCCTTAGGCCTCCCTCCATCTAGGTCCCGCCACCTCGTTGTAGAAAGGGCAGTTTGTCCCCCGCTGCGTAGCGGTCACTCGGCGCTGCTCCCCAACACGCACCGCCACGTAGGGGTTAATGTTGACCCCCACCAGCTTCTGGGCCTCCAGCACGGTGACCCCCACCTGGAGGGTGCAGAGGAGGAGATGAGGAAGACAAGCCTACCGAGGGCAGGGAGGGCGGGAGGGGAGGGGGGATAACCTCGGGGTGAGGGCAGGGGGAGGAGTACCTGGAAGTCCTGGGCCCTGGGCACCTGGAAGGGATCCCTCCGGGACAGGCCCCGGGTCCGGCTGAGGGGAGGGACACGGTCAGGCATCGCTTCACTTCCGCCCACCCCCACACCCCCGGTCTTGTTCAGCCCCGGAGGCAGATGTCTTCTTCCTCTGAACTTTAGGATTTTGAATCCTTCTGGTCTCATCTTGCCCCCATCTCAACACCCAGAATTTGATTCATTCCTGGGGCTCTAAAACCATTCACTCATTCATTCAACAAAGATTTATTGAGGCCGAAACCGGTTTGGCTCAGTGCATAGAGCATCGGCCTGCAGACTGAAAGTTCCCGGGTTTGATTCAAGGGCATGTACCTCGGTTGGTTGTGGGCACGTCCCCAGTAGGGGGTGTGCAGGAGGCAGCTGATCGATGTTTCTCTCTCATCGATGTTTCTAACTCTCTATCCCTCTCTCTTCCTCTCTGTAAAAAATCAATAAAATATATATATTTTTTAGAAAAAAGATTTATTGAGGACCTCCTATGGGCCAGCACTCGCCTAGGCACTGGGACAGTGCAGTGACAAAAGACACAAAATGTCTTGCCCTCATCAAGTTTTCCTCACCTGCCCGGGCTCCCTAAGCAGCATGTAGGTCAGTATACCTGTGTGTCTGTGTGGCCATGTCTACGCCGAGGAGTAAGTGACCATTAACCCCAGGACACCCATTCCTCACCCATATCCTGGAGCCTAGAATTTGTGAGAATGGATGGACACTGGGCCTGCATGTCTGAGCAAGTGAGGCGGACACACTGGTGGGTGCGGGCGCAGGTGTGCAGGACGTACGAGTTACCTCTTGAGGGGACTGAGCACGACGCCAGAGAGCTCCACCTCAGGCTCATCTTCCAGCTCCAGCTCCAGCTCCAGCTCACTGTCCTCATCGTCCTGCTGAGCGAGGCCTCGAGCGAGCCTGCGGCCCAACGCCACGGCCTGCCGCTCCAGCCGGCCTCCTCAGGCCTGAGAGGAAGGGCCCTCAGGGACATGTCTGGGACCTCACACATGTCTCTGGGTGCCCCTTAACTTCCCTGACCCTGGAACTGACCTCTGACCCTAAGACTAACCCCCTCTGATCCCAGGACTGACCCCTAACCTGGGGCATTTCTAGTTCCAGAATTCACTCCTGATTCTGGGACTGACTTCTGACCCTGGAATTGATCCAGTGTTCATCCCAGACCCCGGAACTGACCCCCATCACTGGTTCTTCATCTAAAGGGTGGCCTGGTGACCCAAGGTCATCCCCACAAACTTACTCTAGCTCCTGGAAACCCACGTTGGGGATGACCAGCTCCGAGCTGGGAAGGAAAAGGAAAGGGAGGAAATGAAAGGGCCCGGCCTGAGTACAGAGCTGCAAGCTGGGCAGCAGGAGTGCCCAGGTGCCATAGCCCGCAGACCCAGAGTGGAACTGAGTACCACGTCTCCCTTCCCAAGGCCGATCTGGGCTGGAGGGTGATGACTTACCTGTCCCTAGTGGGTGTCCCAGGGTCGTCCTCTGCCCAGGCTCCAGGTGCACCCTCTGGGGGCTGGTACTTCAGGTCAAGCTCCACCTGGATCTGCAGCAGATACACCGTGTGCCTGCCGCAGGGCCCCCCAAACTGCCATGGGGCTAAGAGAAGCCCAAGGACAATGCCTTTCACTCCTCCGGCTGGCCTGCATCTGTGGTGACCTGTGATTCCTCTCTGACCGTTACTGATATTGACTACTCACAACCTGTTAGCAATTTACCATGTGCAAGTTATCTCTCTCTTTTTTAAAAATATATTTTATTGATTTTTTTTTTTACAAAGAGGAAGAGAGAGGGATAGTTAGAAACATCGATGAGAGAAACATCAATCAGCTGCCTCCTGTACCCCCGCCCCCCCCGGGGACGCACCCGCAACCAGGGCACATGCCCTTGACGGGAATCCAACCCAGGACCCTTCAGTCCGCAGGCCGACGCTCTAGCCACTGAGCCAAACCGGTTTCGGCGCAAGTTATCTCTTGAAGGGGCCAAACAGGACTCCAAAACTCTCTCATTGCCCTGGGAAACCCATTACCGTGGCCTTCACAGCTGAGCGTGGTCCGGCCCCTGCAAAGCTTTTCAGCCCCAGCTCTCAGGATCTGCTCCGGGCCTGCCCTCCAGTTATGTACCGTCAGGGCACTGGGACTTTTGCCCTCGCCAGTTCTGCCCGGAACAATCTCTCCTCTTAGCTAACTCCTGCCATCCTCATTCCCACGCGCAGGCACTGCTTCCTCCACAAAGACCCCATCCCTCTGTTATACCCTCTCCAAGCCCCCTGCCAGCTCTTGTGTAAGACTGGCCAGTGGCAATTTTACTCTTATTTGTGTGGGAATTTGTGTCATATTTGCCTCTTTTAGCTACAGAGCTCTAAGAGAGCACATGGTTGTCTGGCTTCGCTCACCACTCAGTCCTCATCGGTCAGCGCAGCCCTTGGCTTATGATGCCAGTTCAACAAATGACGACAGACTGAGTGAAAAGCTCATTTCGTATGATTCCACAGAATGTAAATGAGGAAACAGCCTAAGGAAATTAAATAACGTGTTCAAGTTTTCTCAGCTGGGAAAAGGTAGATCTGGTATTTGAACCCAGGTTTGTTTCTACCAGGCTCTGCTGACCCCCATGACACACCAGGAAAATCTAGCCAACTTTATCTTTGTCTCCTGCAAGAATTGTGCCTGGGGCAGGGAGCAGCACAGGACTTCTTACCTGACCCCTGCCCTCAGAGCCCGTGTGGCACAGCGGCAGGAGCTGCAATGAAAGGAGCCCTGCCCCGTGTGTGTGTGTGTGTGTGTGTGTGTGTGTGTGTGTGTGTGTGTGAGGCGGGGGGGAGGGTTAAGAGAGATGCGGTGGGAAGGGTTTTACCACTCCTCTCTGGGCCTAGTTTTTCCCTCTGAGAAATGCAATCTTCTATTGAGAGGGGCTCTGAGGCTTGGGGTGGCAGGCTGGGGGGTGGGGGGACTCACCGGAGACACTTGCAGATTCTTATCCACAAGGGCCTCCTGCAGCACGAAATGCCCAGCGCTCTGTAGCTGCTGTAAGGAAATCACCAGGGTCCCCAGAGACCTGTGGGTGTGGCATGGAGCAGAAGAGTGACCTGGAGAATGGTCCCAAGCCCCCAGCCCCACCCGCATCCTTGACTTCCCAAGACCTGCTCACTCACCTGGAGCTGAACACACGGCTGCAGTTGACCACCTGCACAGACAGACACTCCTCGGCCAGCGGAGCCCCATAGTGTGGCCAGCGGAACAGCTGGGGATAGGAGGAACCTTATGACACCCAAAGTTGGGCTGGTCCTCACCCCCAGTCCAGAGCCTGTACCCAACATTGAAGCAGGAGCCAACCCTCCAAACTTGGAGCCAACCTATGTCTGATCTTTCAAACCTGGAACCTTGTCCCCCCACCTCCCGCCTCCCTCCGAAACATGGGGTTGACTCCAAACTAGGCTGATCTGGGAAAACTTTCAGTCAAAACCCCCCATCTTAATTCTGATTTGTCTCAAGCTGGGTCTGACCTCTCAAGCTTGGGACTGACCCCCACCCCCACCTCCTGAGACTATACCTCTCAAAACCCAGGAATGAACCTCCAACCCCGGGATGGACTTAGATGAGCACAGACCAGCTTTTCCCCATCCAGGACTCAATCTCACCGACCTCATTGATATCTGCTTCTTGGCCACAGTGAATTCTCCTTGTTTTCTGAATAAAACCTGCGCAGAATTGAATTTAGTCATTTACCACCCCTACTCCATGGGAAAAAAGTCACACACACACACACACACACACACACACTCCTTGGCCCAGAGTCCAGTCCCCCTGGACTCACTTTTAAAGAAAGGTAGAAGATAGAGAGGGAAGGAGGCACAGAGTTGGATATTGGGCTAAGGGAGACAGGGTACAGGCTATAGAGATATCTAGGGACGGGTCTGGGGGCCATGGGACTAGAGCTTCCCCGTTCCAAAAATTCTTAGCCTCACCCCGAAAGCTGAGCCTCACTTGTCGGTCATGAGTTCCCGGCAGCCCGGTCAGTCGCCGCACATTCACAGTCAGAGCCATTGTCCCAGGGCCACTGGCTCTGCCTCTACCCTCCTGCCCACCTTCCACACACCTGAATCGCCTCTGAGTCACTGGACTCGCCCAGCAGGTTTCAGCAGTCCCTGCCCTTTAGTCAAACACACAGACAGCAGGCTTGGGGGTCATAGGTGGGGAAGGAGTGGGAGGACTGAGAGAGGGGTGTGAGGTCCCTCTGGTCAGCTCAGTCCTCCCTCTCTGCACCAACTTTAGCCTCCGTCCTGCATTCTTGTGTGGTGGGAGCTGGGACCCGGTGTAGATGGAGGCAAGAGGAGAAGACAGCACCTTAGTTTGGTCCAGCTAGCCTCTGTGGCTTTCAGGGCATGGGACCTCATGTAGTTAGTTCCTCATTCACTTCTCTGTCCTCAATGCCAAGCTCATGCTCTGGTTACATTGTAGACGCTCAAAGCACTGAGGGAGCCTGGCTGGTGTGGCTCAGTGATTGAGCATTGACCCATGCACCAAGAGGTCACTGATTTGATTCCTGGTCAAGGCATATGTCCAGGTGGTGGGCTCAATCTGCAGTAAGGGGTGGGCAGGAGGCAGCCAGTCAATATTTCTCCCTCATTGATGTTTCTCTCTCTCCCTTTTTCTTTCTCTCTAAAAATCAGTACAAATATATTTTAAAAATACTGGCTGAATAAATGGGCAGGTTAATAGATGCACCCTGTAGCCCCCAGCATTAGTACTGTAGGCACTCACACATTTATTGAATTAACAAGTGATTGGATATGTCCTTAGCTTGCACATAACAGGTGTTCAAAAGCATATCTTTTTTAAAAAATATATATATATATATATTATTGATTTTTTACAGAGAGGAAGAGAGAGGGATAGAGAGTTAAAAACATCAATGAGAGAGAAACATTGACCAGCTGCTTCCTGCACACCCCCTTACTGGGGATATGCCACAACCAAGGTACATGCCCTTGACCAGAATTGAACCTGGGACCCTTGAGTCCGCAGGCCACCACTCTAGCCACTGAGCCAAACCAGTTTCGGCTCAAAAGCACTTCTTTTTTTTTTTTTTTTAATATATTTTATTGATTTTTTACATAGAGGAAGGGAGAGAGATAGAGAGCTAGAAACGTCGATGAGAGAGAAACATTGACCAGTTGCCTCTTGCACACCCCCCACTGGGCATGTGCCCACAACCAACGTACATGCCCCTGACCGGAATCGAACCTGGAACCTTTCAGTCTGCAGACCGACGCTCTACCATTGAGCCAAACCGGTTTCGGCTCAAAAGCACTTCTTAACCAGAAGCCAGAGGTCCTTGAGGTTTACTAGTGGGACTATAGATGAGTTCCAGGAAGTCAACAAACTCTTAACATTCTCTGTAAAATATTGAGCATGTGTGCATTTTTCTGGACATAGAATGCCTAGCTTAGGATAATAACCCTTAAACAAGTGTGTAGTACTTTTACTAAATGTACGAAGGAATGTAGACTGAACCAGTGGGTGGCAATAGCTACGTTCTGAGCGTATTCCATGGCCACCCACTGAATCATTCTACTTAACGGCACCTCCTAATGCAGGACTTGTGCTATGACACCCTGAGGGAAAGGGTTTGCAGCCAGAGGTGAATTGGGCATGTTCTCTGTCTTCCAGTAGCTTTGTGGATGCCAACATCAAACACAGCCCAGAAAGACTGCGATCCCCATCAGAACAGAAACGAGTCAGGCTGGGCTGCTTGGAGGAGGGAGGCCAGAGGGGCTTCCTGAGAAGGGAGCATTTAAAGCGGGCGCCGAGGACAGGAGTGGAGCAGAGGTGGACACCCAGGCAGAGCGGAGGAATGCAGGGTGTGTTCCTGGATCTGTGGTCTGTTCAGTTTGGCCTTCGTGTAAGGTAAGTGTTGGACAGCAGCGGCAGATAAGATTAGGCCGTCAGGATCTGGGCCTTGTTGTGTGGCCTTGAGCCAGATAGGGTCCCTCCTTGCTCTTCAGCTTCTCTGCTTCAACAGTGGGGCTAGACAGTCCTGTGCTACCTGTTTCCCAAGTGTTGATGTCAAATATGCTTTGGGTTCTGTAGAACACCAGGCCACAGGCATGGGTTGTTCTGTTTCTAAACAAGATCCAGGTTAGACCTCAGGCCCCAGCTGTTGGGGGAGGCTTTCACCTCCCCTTTTGACAGGTGGGGACACGGAGACCCCCAGAAGGGGAACCAGAATCCTTAGTTTGCAGTGCCCTGGCCTTTCCCTTTCTTCTTCCCCGAGCTCTGTGGCATCTGACCAAGCCAGGTACTGATGCCATTCCGCGGGAACCTAGCCCCCCCATTTCTGGGCTGGAACACAGCTGGCAGCTTTTCTCTCAGCCTCAACCCCTCTAACAACTGCCACTTCCACGTTCTAATATTCCAGAGAAGATGGGATGTAGTGGAAAGAGTACTGGGCTTTGGAATTCTAATCTCTATCACCCACTGTGCGGTTTTAGGAATGTCCTTTCCCCTCTCTGGACCTTTGTGCCTCGCTGTGCAATGTGCACAGGACGCACTGAATTGCTTGCAAAGCATGGTCCTTAATCAGGATCACACACGTGGTCATTAAAAATGCATATTCCTGCCCAGCCAGCATGCCTCAGTAGTTGAGCATAGAACTATATACCAGGAGTTCACATGGTTCGATTCCCAGTCAGGGCCCATGCTCAGGTAGCAGGCTTGATCCCCAGTGAGGGGCATGCAGGAGGCAGTTGATCAATGATTCTCATCATTGATGTTTCTACCTCTCTCTCCCTTCCTCTCTGAAATTAATAAAAAATATCTAAAAAATAAAAATGCACATTCGTGCACCCACTCTAGAGATGCTGAAGTAGAATCTCAAGGTGTACCTGAGAACTCGAATCTCTATGTGCTGCTGCACAGGAGTCTGTGAACCTCAGGTTTCTTGACTTCGGCCATTTGTGACTTCCCCATTCCCTTCTCCTCGACTCAGATGGTTGGTGGGTGGCTACTGAATTTTCACCCCACAGACCCCTAGTGCACATAGGTCTGAGAGAGAGACCCACAGATCCCGTAATGTCAGAGTTCTCAAGGCCTCGTGACTAGGATGAGAGGAGGGGCCTGAAGGGTTTGCAAAGCAAGAGAGACTAAATGATTATTTATTTTTAAAATATATTTTATTAATTTTTTACAAAGAGGAAAGGAGAGGGATAGTTAGAACCGTCTATGAGAGAGAAATATCAATGGGCTGCCTCCTGCACGCCTCTTCCTGGGGATCAAGCCCAAAACACGGGCATGTGCCTTCACCGGAATCGAACCTGGGACCCTTGAGTCCGCAGGCTGACGCTGTATCCACTGAGCCAAACCGATTGGGGCCAAATGATTATTTAGAAGTCCCCCAGGTGACCCCTTGACTTTGCTTAACATTCATTCATTCATAAATATTTGAGAACCTGTTCCATACAGAGGATGTAGAAAAATAGAAATTCCTTTAAGCCGAGCAGGGTGCTCTGGGAAGTGCTGCGGTGTCATGGCTCTGACCTGCCGCGGCCCCCAGTGACGTCTCGATGAGCTCTGTGACGCGGCGCCGGCGTTCCGCGGCCGCGGCCGCGGCTCCTCTGTGACGCCAGCAGGCGGCTCGGGCACACGGAGGGCCGGCCTGGCGCGGGGCCCGCCGGCTGCACGCAGGCTCCGCGGTCCCGGCGCGCGCACCGCGGAGGGCGGCCGAGGGCTTGGCTTTGGCGTCCGGAGGCGGCGGCGCGGAGGCAGGATGCGGCGGGGCCCTCGCCCGGGCTCGGCCGCGTCCCCGCACAAGCAGGCGCCCAACTTCTATAGCGACAACAGCAACAGCTCAGTGAGCACCACCTCGGGGGACAGCAGCGGCCACCGGTCAGCTGGGCCGGGCCCCGGGGAGCCCGAGGGCAGGAGAGCCCAGGGCTCGAGCTGCGGTGAGCCCGCCTTGAGCCCAGGACTGCCCGGAGGAGCACCGCGGAGCCACAGTGCGCCGACCGCCGAGGGCGCGGCAACCCTGAGGGGCGGGGCCTCGGGTGCGGGCGGGGTCGAACCCGGGTAAGCCGAGGGGGGCACGGGGGGCGCTCAGGGCCGGGCTGGGCGCGGAGCCGGGATCACACCCAATCGGGGCGCCTGCTAACGGGCGGGCTTCTGGGGTGCAGAGGGGAGACCCTCAGGCTGTGATGGACCACCCCGGGGAGAGAGGAGGAAACCCTGTGATGGGGTACCGCGGAGGCGTGGCCTCTGGTTAGCAAGAGGGGCTGCCTAGGGGCCCCGAACCGAGACCTAACGCTGGGGGTGGGACCACACGTGGAGGCGGGCCCGAGGGGCGGGCTGCGGGGACCGGAGCCTGAGCGGCCGCCGGGCCTCGGGGCGGGGAACGGCGTCCGGCCTCGGGGGGAGAGACAGCCCGCAGTGCGCACGGCCCAATGGAGCCCGGGGCTCCCGCAGAACCGGCTGGCTCTCCCGTGGTCTCCGAGGAGCAGTTCCACCTTCTCGCGGCCCTGGATCTGAGGCAGGAGATGCAGCCCCCGCGAGTGTTCAAGAGCTTCCTGAGTAGGTGCCCGGCTCGCCCGGATGCCCTCCAACCCCCGCCCACCCGCTCCCCGCCCTGCATTCCAGCTCTGACCCCCGTCCCCAGTCCGCAGCCCCTTCCCTGAGCCTCAATGCACTCTCTGCCCCCGTCCAGTCCTCCCGCCCAGCCCTCTTCGCCGCCGCCCTGCTCTGAGCTGCAGTCCCCTCGCCCTGAGCCCCTCCCTTCTCCTCTCCCAGGCCCACTTTTCCAGGTGCTGAGCGTGTGTGTGTCCCCGCTAGGAGACGTGCTGGTCAGTGTGTACAGGTCAGAGGGAGGAAAGGGGGAGCCCAGGGGCTGCTCTTTAGAGGAGGTGGGAGCGGGCTCAGACCCGGCTGAGTGGTGTTCATAGGAGTGGCTGGATCTAAGAGCCTGGGCTGGGGGAGGAGGGGGTGTTAGGGGGTTCACTGGGGTCCAGGGGCCTCAGCCTCCCTCCGGTTCTTCAGGGAAGTCTGTTCCATTCGCTTCCTGCTCACGGCTGTGTCACTGCTGAGCCTCTTTCTGACAGGTGAGGGGGCGAATTCCCCCGGGGTCCCAGCCCTGGATGCTTTGGAGCCAAACCTTAGCGCATTTTCTCTTACGTCCCTCTGCCCCCTCAGCCCTTCGCAGTCTCCTGCAGAGCCCGGTAGCCCCCCATCAGACTCCAACCCCTCAGCTTCTTCTTCATTGTCCTTTATGCAGAGAAACCCTCTCCCCCTTCCTTCCCCTGAGACCACCCCCCTCTTTCTCCAGCACTCGGGTGGGGTGTCCTGTACCTGGTCCCTCCTTTGGAGAGTGTGAGTCCGGGAACCCGTGCCCGGGGTGGGGGTGGGGGGTGGCAGGCTAGGAAACTGGCGAGTGGGGGGTGTCCCTTGGGCTGCCGGGAGGAGGGGCAGTGCTGGAAGAGCTGGCTATAAATAGGAGATTTCTGAGATTGTGCCCAGAGGCGCTTGAGGGCCTCTGAGGGGTCCTGGAAGGTCAGGGGAGGGGGGGGGGGGCAGTCCTCCAAAGGAAGGGAGGCCCTGTGAGTCTGGCTGCTCTCAGGCTGAAGTGAGACAGGGGAGGTGGGGGGAACTGAGCAGCGCTGTGTGTTGTCCCTCCCTCCCCTAGGAACCTGAGCTGCTGACGATCAGGTGAAAGATGGCACCTGGGGTGTGGAATTGGGGGACTCAGAGTTCGCTCCTGTGGAGGGGCTCACGGGAAGTGTCCCGGGCACAGGGAGCCAACCACCCTGTGCCCACCTCCCGCCTGCAGCGAGTACCACGAGCGCGTGCGCACGCAGGGGCAGCAGCTGCGGCAGCTGCAGGCCGAGCTGGACAGGCTCCACCAGGAGGTGTCCAGCGTCCGCGCAGCCAACAGCGAGGTGAGCCCCGCCGCCGGCCGCTCCGACAGCGGGGCCCGGGGCGCAGAGCTCCCCCTGCTGCACAGCCCCGTCCCGTTCGCTGGGTCCGAACCTTAAAGCCCTGCCCAGAGCCCCAGCTTCGTGATTCCTCTGGGGCCACAAAGTCCCATAGCAGACACCTATGAAATCAGCCCGCAAGCCCCGTCCTCCCTCCTTTCAGAGAGTGGCCAAGCTCGTATTCCAGAGGTTGAATGAGGACTTCGTTCGAAAACCCGACTATGCGCTGAGCTCCGTGGGTAAGACCCATAGTCACTGGGAAACTGAGACAGAAACACGGAAAGACGCAGACGGTGACTTAGACCTAGACACACACCACGGATCCAAGGAGCCCGACCTCAGACGGACCCTGACCCGGCTGTGGGTCCGGCCGGGAGTCTGAGCGGTTGCTTCTCTCCCCTGTCCCAGGAGCCTCCATCGACCTAGAGAAGACATCCCGCGACTACGAGGACCAAAACGGCGCCTACTTCTGGAACCGCTTCAGCTTCTGGAACTACGCGCGGCCCCCCATGGTGATCCTGGAGGTGGGCCTGGGACGCGGTGCGGACGGACGGGGGCGGGAGGCTGGGGAAGGACCCAAAAGCTCCCTGGACCCAGCTGATGCCCGGTGGGGCGGGCCTGGGCGGGGCCCTGCGGGGCCAGGGGGCAGGGCTGAAGGCCGGACCTCGCTTGGCTGAAGCTCCTTTTGCGGAGAAACCTGGCAAGAGGTGGGGGGGAAGGATCTGTTTAAGCAGTTGCTCCGGCTGGAGGTGGAGGACTGAGCCAGGCGAGAGAAGGACAAAGTCGCTCGGTCTGTGGATTCTGATTGAATGAATGTCCTGTCCGATTGCAGCCAGATGTGTTCCCTGGGAATTGCTGGGCTTTTGAGGGCGACCAGGGCCAGGTGGTGATCCGGCTGCCGGGCCGTGTGCAGCTGAGCGACATTACCCTGCAGCATCCTCCTCCCAGTGTGGCACACACCGGGGGGGCCAACAGCGCCCCCCGCGATTTCGCAGTCTATGTGAGTGGGACTGAGGCCAAGGAGGTGGGGGTTTTGCTTAGAAAGCACCAGGCACTCATGAAAAACTGGTGCCGAGTCTTCGCTTGCGCATCTATAAAATAAAAATACCATTTGCCTGTTGGGGCTGCCATAGGTTATAGATAATTACAGCCATACCCAAATACTAATTGTGGTTTAATGAGCACTAACTCTGTGCTTTATCACCTGGCAGTTACACAACTTACATATCCCTTGTACAATGAGAAAAGTGATGCTTAGAAAGGGAGCCTTACTTGCTCAAAGTCACAGGTAACAATTGGCCAGACTACAAATTGCAGCCCCGTTTAAGAGCCCACATTCCCCGCTACACTATCCCACATTCCCCGCTACACTATCCCAACACCAAAGTGTAAATAAGAGCATGCATGCAGCTACTGACACATACCCTGTTTCCCCTAAATAAGACAGTGTCTTATATTTTTTCTCCCAAAGTTGTACTAGGTCTTATTTTCAGGGGATGTCTTATTTTCGGAGGATGTCTTATTTTCGGGAAAACACGGGAGTAGGTCCCCAACGGTTGCTTTCTTCCTCCTCCACCCGTGCCTCACTGTTCCTTCATTCACTCTTCACCCACCAGGGCCTCCAGGTTGATGATGAGACGGAAGTTTTCCTGGGGAAATTCACCTTCGACATGGAGAAATCTGAGATTCAGACTTTTCGCCTACAGGTGTGTTTGTCTCTGAGGTTGAGGGTGCCCAGGGAGTGGGACAGGGAGGGAAGATTGGGGAGGAAGGCAGTCCTTGGCACAACCCATTTGTCTCCCCAGAATGACCCCCCAACTGCCTTTCCCAAGGTGAAGATACAGATTCTAAGCAACTGGGGTCACCCCCACTTCACATGCTTGTATAGAGTCCGAGCCCATGGCATGAGAACCTCGGAGGAAGCGGGAGACAGTGCCACAGGGGGGCCCAATTAAACGTGCTGATTGTTAAAACAGAGTGGAGGTCTGCGCGAAAGACGCTGGAGCAGTGCTGGAGGGTCTGCTGGGAGCTCTGGTTGCCTTTGGCATATAAATACGATAAGGGGTCTACTTCCCATTGCATTCTCTCTTGGAGAAGTCCAAGTTGAAACCGTAGTAGCAGCTCATGTTTTTGGTTGCGTTTCCATGTAGAAGAGATGTTACTTTGGACATTACACACATTCTCTAATCCTCACAACCACAAAGGGGAGACCCCTCAAGGTCACACACCTAGGGAAGAGCAGCATCAGAGGCACAAGCCCACCTGCCTCCAGAGGCCACCCTTTAACTGCAGAGCCGCCAGTCAGCCTGGAGCCGTGCTTGTGAACCTGTTCCCTCTCCCAGCCTCTGGGGAAGCCTCCTTTCCTCAGGCAAACACTCAAAACCTGAGACTTGAGAGCCTCTAGGAAGCATCTAAGTCAATTGATGCAGGCGTGGTAGCCCCTATTCAGGTTATCTTCACTGAGACCTCAATGCCCAACTCAATCCTAGGCGGAGTTCAGATGGTCTAGTGTTCACCAGTCTCTGCCCTCAAGAAGCCTGATGGGAAAGAGAGGATGCTCCAGAAACGGCAATTCATTTACTGATCCTAGAATTCATTAAAAAGGTAGAATGAGAGGAATAAGAGATGGAGACAGTCATCAAAGATTAGAGTTCTACCTAGGCAGAGCAGAAAAGGGTGACAGTATCAGCAAAGACACAGACAGCGTCTTGGCTGTTAAAATCATTCCCTGTGCCTTAACTGGTTTGGCCCAGTGGTTAGAGCATCGTCCTGACAACTGAAAGGTCCCAGGTTCGATTCCGGTCAAGGGCAAGTACCTTGGTTGCAGGCACATCCCCAGTAGGTGTGCAGGAGGCAGCTGGTCCTTGTTTCTCTCCCATCAATGTTTCTAACTCTATCTCTCTCCCTTCTTCTCTGTTAAAAAAAAAAAAAAATCAAAATATACTTGTTTAAAAATTAAAAATGAAACTTCAGCTCTACAAATCACTTTTAAAAAATCCTTCTTTCTGTATTCATGTTTTGGAAGAATATACACACAATTAACAGTGATAACCCTCTAGGAAGTGAAATGGAGAATATATCCATCTGTTAATTTGGGGTGTATTTTGTAATATGAAAACAAAGGGGAAAAAAGGTCCTCTCAAATGGCCTTAAGCCTAAAGTTAGAAATATGAACTCTAATACAGCTTTTCTGGAGGGCAATTTCACAGTAAGGACCAAAAACCTTAAAATTTGTATACTCAGTCACTGCTATTCCATCTTTAAGGATCCAAAGGATACATAGATGTAATCAAAGAAAATACTTGAAAATTATTTTTTTAAATAATTTATTTTTTACAGAGAAGAAGGGAGAGGGATAGAGAGAAACACCGATGACAAACATCAGCTACCTCCTGCACACCCCCTACTGGGGATGTACCTGCAACCAAGGCACTGACACTATCCACTGAGCCAAACCAGCCAGGGCTTAAAAATTATTTTTATTGATTTAGAGAGGAAGGGAGAGGGAAAAGGAGAAACATCAATATGAAAGAGAAACATCAGTTGCCTGCTGCGTGGCACCCTGACCGGGACCAAACCCACAACTTAGGCATGTGCCCTGACCAGAAACAGAACCAGCAGCCTCTCAGAGAACAGGATGATGCCAATCAATTACTGAGTCACAGCAGCCAGGGCCGAAGAAAATACTTTTAAGAATGTTCATCAGCCAAAACGGGTTTGACTCAGTGGATAGAGCGTCGGCCTGCGGACTAAAAGGTCCCGGGTTCGATTCCGGTCAAGGGCATGTATCTTGGTTGCAGGCACATCCCCAGTAGTGGGTGTGCAAGAGGCAGCTGATCAATATTTCTCATCAATGTTTCTAACTCTCTATCCCTCTCTTCCTCTCTGTAAAAAATCAATAAAATATATTAAAAAGAAAAGAAAAAAAAAAACTCAAAAGAGCATCTAAGAAGATAAATCATGCTATAAAAATTATATGTAGCCAATGGAAATGGTAATATAAGGCAATGTTATAGAAAGTAATGATACATGACTAATTTCTTTAAAAGCAAACTAGACTGCCCTGGCCATCCCATGCACCAAAAGGTTGCAGGTTTGATCCCTGGTCAGGGTGAAGGTGGGAGGCAACCAAGCAATATTTCTCTCACATCAATGTTTCCCTCCCTCCTTTCCTCCTCCCCCTAAAATAAATAAATCAAGCATATCCTTGGATGAGGATTAAAAAAAGAAAAAAAAAGAAAAGAGGCAAGCTAGACTGGTATACATAAAAATGTGAACTTCCATGTGAAAAGAGTTCTATAGACCAAAAGATACCATACAATAAACAGTGTCCTGGAAAGAAACGTTTTCAACATGTAAAGAAAGAACTGAATAATTATAGAATAAAGGCCATAAAAACCTATAAATACATGGCTTAGTTGGTTGAGTGTGGTCCAGTGCACCAAAAGGTTGCTGGTTTGTTGCTGGTCAGGGCACATGCCCAGATTGCAGGCTTGATCCCCAATATGGGGCATGCAGGAGGCAGTAGATTGATTGTTCTCTCTCATTGATCTTTTTCTCTCCCTCTCTAAAAATATAAAAAATAAATCAATAAAAATTAATATTAAAAGACTAAAAATACAAACCTATAAATAGGCTATCCATAAGAAATAAAATTCAAGGCCCTGGCCAAACAGAGCCAAATATCAACAGTACAACGATTGAAATTCCTTTTGAGAGCCAACTTTTTAAACTTAAACTTCTTCTAACGTCATTTCTTCAAAACAGACTCGCCCAGGCCGTGATATTTTGTAGAAGAGCCACACTCAAGGGGCCAAAGAGCTGCATGTGGCTCTCGAGCCGCAGTTTGCTGACTATGGGGTTAGAGTGTCATCCTTGTACTCCAAGGTACCAATCGATGTTTCTGTTTCTCTTTCTCCCTCTCTCTCAAATCAATGCATTTAAAGAAAATAAAATTCATAAAAACATGAAATAACTTTTATAACTAAATTCAAACTAAATTATTTTATTTTTATTTATTTATTTTTTTAAAAATATATTTTATTGATTTTTCACAGAGAGGAAGAGAGAGATAGAGAGTTAGAAACATCGATGAAAGAGTATCATCCATCAGCTGCCTCTTGCACACCCCCTACTGGGGATGTGCCTGCAACCAAGGTACATGCCCTTGACCGGAATCGAACCCGGGACCTCTCAGTCCGCAGGCCGACGTCCTATCCACTGAGCCAAACCGGTCCCGGCTAAATTATTTTATTTTATATTATTATTGCCTGTCAGATTAACAGAAGGGGTAAAAACTTGCTATTGAGGCAATTTACAACATTAAAAATTTAAAGAAATGTTTTTATTGGTATTTTAGAGAGAAGGGAGAGGGAGAGGGACAGAAACATTAACGAGAGAAACATCACCAATGGGCTGCCTCCTACATGCGCTCCACAGGGGACTGAGCCCGCAACCCAAAACTGTGCCCCGTCTGGGAACTGAACCTGTGGCCTCCTGGCTCCTGGTTGATGCTCAACTGCTGAGCCACACTGGCCAGGCACAATATTTAATTTTTAAATATACTGACTTAACATTTCCATTTCAAGGAACAAAGCCTTCAGAACACCCCTGTATATGCTGTTAAAAAATTCGGGCTTGTGGCCTACTCCCTCCCCAGGAGATACAGCATAGCCCTTGCTCCATCTTAAAGCCCATCCCTGCCCTAATCCTTTCCACCTTGTCCTGCGTCCCCAGCTCAGTTCCGCTCTGAGGCAGGGCAGGCTGGGTATTTGGTTTACATTCAATTTTGTATTTTCAAAAATAGAGTCAATGGCCCTAGATATCTAGCTAGGAAGACACTATTAGGTCTAGTAATAATTAATGTCGTTTCCTAATACTTTAAATCAAATTTATTTAAACAATACAACAAAATTTAATCAACAATATAGTTGCCGTTGTTTTCTACTACTTGTGCCCAACGCTCAGGAAGCATTTTAATCCCTCTGTTGTAAAATTCTTGTGATTTTGATGCCAAAAATTCGGTCAATGCATTTTTGAGGCATTCTTCATTATTAAATTTTTTTCCAAGAAGAAAGTTTTGCAAAGAACGAAACAAACGGTAATCGGAAGGGGCAATATCAGGAGAATATGCAGGTTGAGGGAGAACTTCCCATTCCAACTGGCGCAGTTTTTCAGCAGTGATTCTTGCAGTATGCGGTCGTGCGTTATCGTGGTGAAGAATTACACCCTTCCGATTAATCAGCGCAGGTTCTTTTTCTCTTAAAGCTTGGGCTAACCTTTCCAATTGGGCACTATACACTGCACTTGTAATGGTTTGGGTAGATGGTAAAAGTTCATAATGAAGAATTCCTTTAAAATTCCACCAAACACACATCATCACTTTTTTCGCATGCAAGTCAGGTTTTGGCGTGGGCTGCGGAGCCTCATTTTTGTCCAACCATTGAGGCCGCCTTTTCAAATTAACATACAGCACCCATTCTTCATCTCCGGTAACAATTTGCTCTAAAAACGGCAAACGGTTTTGACGAGAGAGGAGCAAACTGCAAATTGTGACTCTTTGATTACGGTTGTTGTCGGTCAACTCATGAGGAACCCATTTTCCAAACTTTTGGATTTTGCCAAGTGCACGCAATTGATTGGAAATTGTTTTTTGTGAACAATTTAAAGTTGTCACAAGCTCTTGTTGGGTAATTTGAGGATTTTGCACCAAAAGAGCTTGAAGAGCTTCTTGATCAAAATTGGACACACGGCCTCGACCACTCTTGTCATCTAACGAAAAATTTCCCTCGCGAAATTTCTCAAACCAATGCTGGCATTTTCTGGCGCTAACTGCATCTTGACCAAGAGCACTACAGATGTTTTTTGCAGCCTCACTTGCTTTTCTTCCTAATTGGAACTCGTAAAGCATGCAGTGCCGAATATGCTCTTCATCTGCCATCTTCTTAGCCCTAGTTTTGCAACAAAAACCAAATCAAACACAAAGTTTTTCAAGCAAAACTTGTTAATTGCACTTCACACGTTCTGTAGATACCACGTGTTTGAAGGTTATGTCAACACAAGTCAACGCCAAGCAAGATTTTAAACAAATGTTTAAAAACGACATTAATTATTACTAGACCCGATATTTCTTTGAGTGAGGCTATTAAGAGGCACCCTTCATTCAATCCGTAAAGTCAACAAACAGGCTCAGAGAGAAGCAAACATGGCTAATAGCAGATTCCCACCCAAAAACACACAGAGTGGTTGACAAAGCAGTGGTCATCATTGGTCTTTATTGAATGAGGGGCCCCAGGGGCAAAAAGGTACAATCAGGAGCAGCAATAGCAGGAGCAAATATAAAAGTATAAAATATAAAGTGCTAGCACTGGGCAGTGTGTGCAGGGGTAGGCACTGGTACAGATGGCCCTTGGGGACACAGGGCTGAGGACCAGCCACAACCTACCCTCCAGGAGAATCTAGGGCTGAGGGGCCTGTGCGGGGCTCTTGGCTGGGAGTGGAAGCGGCTTGCATGGGGCCCAACCTTGGGCCTTGAAGTAGGAGACCAGTTGTCCGGGTACTTCTGCAAGCACAGTCTGTGCCAATGCCTCCCGAGGAGCCTGCCAGAGAAGAGGGGCAAGGTCAGTGGGGGCCCATAACAGCTTCCCAAGGCCTAAATATTATACCCACGAAGGCATAGAAAACCCAACACCCAACCCTGCCCCAGACTTAGAGGAGAGGGTATCTCTAACCTCGTCCATCAAGGAGAGGTAGAGGGTCCACTCCCAGACCTGGCCTGTCCCCCAGCTTGCCCCACTCACGTTCTGAAAGCGGCGGTAAGGCACAAACTGCACTATGTCACGGGCAGCTCCCTCCCCGGAACGTGTCCGCAGGGGCCCACCGTCAGCATCCAGCTGCTCCATGGCCTCGAAGTCAGCACCGCCCACGCCCACAATGATCACTGACATGGGCAGGTGAGAGGCACGAACGACAGCCTCGCGTGTGGCCTCCACGTCAGTCACGGCACCGTCAGTTAGCAGCAGCAGCACGAAGTATTGCTGGGGACAAATGGGTTCATACAGTGAGTCAGGCCTTTTAAACCCCAGCCACACTTTCCCACACTGACAAGAGCCCTAAAGGGAGCCACTGACCGAGACCATCCCACCACCACCACCACTAACTCCCACAGCTCTCACCGAGGCAGTCCTCTGCTGTGCAGCCTGAGCTGCAAACCTGGCTACGTGGTTGATGATGGGTGCAAAATTGGTGGGGCCGTAGAGGCGAACTTGGGGCAGGGCTAGACGATAGGCTTCCACAATACCCTGGATACCTAGAGTAGAAGGCAAAAAAAACACTATAAAATACCAGCCCACTCGGGACTGAGCCAGTCCTGACATCACCCCATCCTGGGTGAGAAAGTCTGGGAACCTGGTGCATTTCATTCAATTACCCTGGTAACCCAAGGTACGTAACCTCATCCTACCGATGGGGAAAGTAAGGCCAAAGACAGGACACCTGCCCTATCTCAGAGCTAGAATTAAAACCCAGATCAGGGGAATACCCTGAGAAATCCAAGGCAGTTGAGCATCAAATTAAAATTCATAACATAATGAATTACAATCCATTTAATAAAATAATAAATAATGAGAGAGAAGGGAAAGCTCTTAATAAAAGTAGAAAGATTACAAAATAATTTGACAGAGATAACTGATTCAGGTAAGGATCATCAATGGATGCTACAACTAGAAGGGGTAAAAGATGAGTAATTAGATATTTGTATAAAAAGATACTTATTCATTACAAAGAGAAAAACAGTACTTGCATAGCAGGGAAACCTAGCAGGCTCTACCGTAACCAAGTGATCATGTTAACTTGGCTGGTGATTGGCTAACTCAACAGCATGTGCCTCCTGGTGTGGTGCACCAAGAGAGCACAGCATCACTTCTGCAGTGCTCCCACCAAAAATGCATAGTCTGAATCTCACAATGAAAAATATCAGGTAACCCCAAACTAGAGGCATTCTACAAATTATCTAGCCTGTAATTTTTTTTTTTTAAGAAATAAATTTTATTGATTTTTTACAGAGAGGAATAGAGAGTTAGAAACATTGATGAGAGAGAATTATGAGAGAGAATTACCAATCAGCTGCCTCTTGCACACCCCCTACTGGGGATGTGCCCGCAACCAAGGTACATGCCCTTGACCAGAATCGAACCCGGAACCTTTCAGTCCACAGGCCGACGCTCTATCCACTGAGCCAAACCGGTTTCAGCTAGCCTGTAATCTTAAACAATGTCAGTATCATGCAAAGCATGAACTCAAGAAGACAAAACAATTGAATGCAACATGTGACCTTTTACTGTAAAAGACAGGACAACTGAAGAGAGAAAAAAATAAAAAAAAGAAGAAAAAATAAAAAAAAGACAGGAAAATTGGCTAAGTTTGAATAAATTCTATAGATACACATTCCGAAGTATTCAGGGATAAAGGGCCATGAGCATGATTTTTTTTTACCAATTTACTACAATTCTCAAACATCCAGAAAAAAAAAAAAGAGTGTGTGTGTGTGATATATATATATATATATATCGAGAGAGAGAGGAGAGAATTTGAGTTGGAGAATCTGGGTAAAGATAAACAACAGTCCCTGTGACCCAGACCCTGATCCCTGAGCTCCAATGATGTGAACCCCCTATAAATATTCTTAAAACTTTTCTATAAGTCTGAACTCATTTAAAAAAAAAAAAAAAAGACAATTAGGTAGTTTCCACTTTGGTTTGTTGCCCATGAAGAGCAGCTGAGGCCCTAGTCAGTTTGACTTAGTGGATAGAGCGTCAGCCTGTGGACTGAAGGGTCCCAGGTTCGATTCTGGTCAAGGGCTCATTCCTGGATTACAGGCTCAATCCCTAGTGGGAGGGCATGCAGGAGGCAGCCAATCAATAATTCTCTCTCATTGATATTTCTACCTCTCCCTTCCTCTCTGAAATCAATAAAAATATGTGTGTTTTTTTAAAAAGAGCAGTTGGGGAGCCACAAGGTTTGGCCCTTTTTAGACAAAAGAGTTGCTGCCTTTTTTCTAGGCAGAGTATACTTATAACAACCACCACTTTTTTTAGAGAGCACTTCTTATGTACCAGGCTTATTGCTTCAAACTTTACACACATCTTCTCCTTAAATATTCAATATCCCACAATAGTGTAATCCTACAGCACACGGATGCTAAGCAAATGGCCCCCAAACACATGGTTAGTAAGTGGCAGGATGAAGGTTTGACTCCAGAGGCCTCTCTCTAAAATCCATTCTTTGGGACAGTGGAGTCACTCTCTCTTGCCACCACAGGCTTGGCCCTCTGGCTGTGATCAGATCTGCCTTATTCATTAACAAAGAGAAATGGGGTCTTACCTGAGCAGTAGGGGTTGCTGGGGTTGAAGTTCAAGGCAAATTCATGGGAGACCTGAGGGCAAGAATTAAAATGAGCTCTTCCCCCTAAGATTACTTTTTTATTCAGCAAAAGGGCATCATGGTATGTCCCAAGCATCAAATAGGAGCTATTTAGCCCTGAGCACTTGCTGCACACATGCCTGCAGGACTGTAATCATGCAGAAAGCTGGGTGCCAGACAGCAAGTGCACTGCATCCCCCAAAATCATGACCCTGAAATGGAAAACACAAGTATGATGGGGGAAGAGTACTCACCTGCCAGTCAGGAGGCACCTGGGCCCCAAATCCGAATGCGGGGAACATCTTGTCCCTGGAGGACAGTGAATTGGGGAAGAGGCAGTGAGGACACCGGCAGCCTGGGGACTGAGGCATCTGCAGGGAGGAGGATGGGCAAGAGCAGCAGCTACTCACGCGTCATAGTCCTGGACCACGCAGCCCACGCTCCACAGCGCCGTCAAGTACTCGTTGACCCCTGTTGGGCTCAGGTAGTGCAGGGAGTCAGGTGAAGAGGGGTCCCCGTTGGAGCCGGTAAAGTCCACGCCCACCTAGGAGGATAGGAGGGGGAAGCTGAAGCCATCTTAAGGCCCAGATGGGTTCTCTTGCTCCTGGCAAAGCAACTTACAGTGAAGTTGATTTGACAGCCTCCCATCACATAGTCCAGGAATGAATACTCCGTTTCCACCTGCAGGTGAAACCAGGGTCAGGACTGAGGTCAAGGGGTTGGGGCCATGGGGCTCAGGGGTCAGAGCCTGGGTCTCATGGGTTATTAGTCTCACCTGGCAAATCTTGACACGGATAATCCCAGAGTTCTTGTAGCTTTTCTTTTTCTGCTGTTTCTCAGGGTGGATGCATTCAAGTTCCATCTGGTGAGGAAAGAAAAATTAGGGTAGGAAACTCAGAGCATCAGCCAGAACGGAATGAAGGTGCCTGCCCCCTCTCCTCTTCTACCCGGAGCAGGGCCAGCACTCACCGGGGCTGCTTGCATCTGGGCCAAGCTGGTGTGGCAGGTGCCGATGAGATCATGCGAACCATCACTGTCATAGTCTGAGCATCGCACCTGGGGGGGAGTGTGTATGTGAAGAACAGGAGGCAGGTGCCGGGTGAGAATAAATCCCCCGGACTCTGCCCCCGTTCAGTAACTCAAGAGGCAGCTCCTCACCTGAATCTGTGTGCTGGGGTCCCCCCCACAGAAGTGCTGAAGGGGGACAGAGAAGCGCTTCCATGTGGGGTTCAGGTTGTTCTTGATTACCTGCAGCGAAGGAAGGGCAAGGCCCGCAGTGACCGTGGGACTGTGTGGGAGCTGCCTCCCTTCTGCTAACCAAACGCAGCCGCCTCTTTCTCCCTGTGTCCCAAACCTTGGTAGTCATAAGCCCCAGGAGATTCCCTTACCCCACCCGTCGCACCCAATCCCAGGGTTCTCACACCTCAGATCTGTATGTCAGGTGCCATTTCCCGTCACCCTGGCGGAAGAACTCCAAGAATGGATCTGATTTGCCCAGGAAGTCCTGTCAGTGCCACAGAGACCTGTTGTAAGATTCAGGGAGAAACCACCACTATGCCAGACCTCTGTCCCCACCTCAGCCCCCATCACACCACACCAGCCTCCTTAATTCTTGGGGAGGAGAACACCCCCGGCACCCCCTTCCACACACACCTTCTTATCTAGGTTTCTGGCCTCCACCTCCATGGTTACAACACGACTATCCTTCAACTCCTGAGCTGAGACCTAGGTAAGGGAGGGAGGAGATGGTATCACTTCGTAAATTCCTCATTAATGTAAAATCTCCGACACCCCCCTTACGACACCCCCCTTACGGAGTTCTTTCTTACAGTGATGGTCCCCTGCCCAGCAGGCTTTCCAGGCTTCAGCATCAAGGGGAGAGTTAGTATCTGGCTGGACACAATCTAGGGCACAGTAGGGAGGAGGAAGTGGTCAAGATCTTAGGCAGCAAGAAAAAAAAAAAAAATCTCAGGCTGAGTTAAGTCCTGCTTGACCCCCACCCTCCATGTCCCAAGCTGTCTGGGTTGTCTGACAGGGATCTTACCAAACCTGTGCCATCCCTGGCTCCACGTACCTGTCCCAGGGAACACTCAGCCCCTCCTAGGAAGTCATCATCTCCCAGCTCAGGTGTCTTGTTGTCTATGTCATAGATGCCAAACCGGAGCTTCTGGACTGTTTCAAAGTGGTACTCAAGCTGCAGAGTTTTGGAGAACTCAGGGCTCGAGCAGTTCCGTACTCGCTCAGTCCGGCCGAGCTGTGGGCAGAGGCCAATAGCATCACAGTCACATACCTTCTGCCCTTAAACAACCCTAGGTGCCCTCCACAACCCTAACCCGCATGGTCCCCCTCACCTCAGCCCAGCTGCCCCCTCCCACATCCTGTAAAAGGACGCAGAGCGGGTCAGACTTGGAGCCAATGTCCTTGTCGATGAGGTGGTCACAGGAAATGGACAGCTGAACCAAGGTCACACAGCGGGCCATCTAGGGAAAAAGGACCAGAGTCAAACACCAAGGGTATGTCTCAGCTTGGGAAGGCAAGAAGACTACACCAGGCAGGCTGAGCAGTGTCCGCCCCCAAGACATCCTCACATCAATACCGTATTTTCCAGCGTATAAAACGACACCCTAATTTTACAGTTAAAACATAGGTTTAGGCCTATATTCGCTGTATAAGATTACCCCCCACTTCAAAGAAAAGACTTACTTTGCCATCAAGATCTGTAGGTAATTTTTGTGTAATTTTGGTCTTTTGCCCCCGATTTTCGGTTGACTTTTTTTTGTTTCAAAAGTCGTCTTATACGCTGGAAAATATGGGATAAGCCATTCTTAATACAGCAACCACGGGGTCCTGTTAAAACGTAAGTCGGGTCATGTCACACCTAGGCCCAAACCCGCCAATGACTTCCCACTGCTTAGGAAAAAATCCAACTCTACCAGAGCCTACAAGGTCTTAAATGATTTGGATTTTTCTAACCTGATCTCCTACTACCTTATCTCTTGCTCACTACATTCTGGCCACACAGATCTGCTTGTTTGGCATTTCTCAAAAAAGCTTATTTCTAAACTTTAAAGCATGGAATGTTCTGAACCTCATATCCACATGGCTTGCTGTTCCCTCATCTCTCCAGGTTTTTTATTCAAAATCATCTTATGGAGGAAAGGGCTCTTTGTAATAGACATATTAAAATTTTAACCCCACTGTCACCGGCACATCCCAAAGCTCTTTCTTGTGTTTACTCTTTAGTATTTATTGCTTTGTAATATCTATATAAACTTACATAATTTGTCTTTCCCATTAGAATGAAAACTCTGTGAAGGGATATTTCTCTCTTCTGTTCACTGCTCTATCCCAAACACCTAGACAAGAAATATTTATTGAATGAAATCCAATAGGTCCCAGCCCAGCCATCTCCAAGTTGGCAATCAAATACCACCAAACTTCTCTAATTCATCCACTTCCTCTTCTGGAAACACTATCTTCTTGCATGAGCCACCATGATTCATTCCCATGTAACCCCCCTTCTACAGTTACCATAACAATTATCCTCAGACCCTTCATTATCCTTGTGTTCCCCCTGACCCACACACCTGCAGACCACCAGAGGTGCAAATAAGGTCAGATTCCCTCCCTTCTTTCAGCTTAACATTCAGCATTCCAGGTTTCTCAGCACCATGCCCCAGGATGCCTCCAGTCCCAGCCTCCTTTAAACGCCCTCAGTCAATCCTTCCCCCAACCCAGCACAGTTAGTGCTGTTCCTATCTTGGTACTTCATGATCTCCATCTTGAATGCCATCAACCAAAGTTGGAATAATTCTTAGAGTACAATTTGCTTCACATACTGCCTCTCCACAGCACCTCAGCCTCCATTTGGATGCATCCAATGGTAAAAAAACCACTTCTTACAATCCATTCATCAGAAAGCCCTGCTCCATAAAGTCCTACCCAAACCAAGCCAAGTCTGTTGAATTCTCACTTCTACACATTAGTCCTATTTCCTACCCAGTCTAAATTCCACAGAAAAGCCTTATTCCATTTCACTCTGAGAAACCATGATACCTAGAAACATGCAACTCCCTGCTAAAATCTGAGAAACAGCCCTTGCTCTTTTGAATATTGCCCCTAGAATGTGGCTTATGGACTTCCGGCCAGCCTCATCAGCCCCATGAAGGTTCCCAAAGGCCAGATCCAGAGCAGAACACATAAACCGAGGGAGCCCAATGTTTCCTCAAGTCACAATCTGACTCCTGCTTCTTACCTCACATATTCTCTGAAGAAATGTTTGCACAGTATAGAAACAAATGAAGAATACTCATTTCACTTGCTGAGAACAGTGAAAAATCTGAAACAGCGTATTGGGTAGTGACTAATTATGGGACATTCAAACAATAGATTCTGAGTAGCAGGTACAAATTACTAAGGCAGAACTATAATACTGGTATTTAATGGTAAGAAAAGTATGACTTCATTTTAAACTTCAATTGTGTGTATATACAATAGAATAGAATATTTGCATAAAATACACACACTAGGAAAAATGGAAGGGACACCAAATAAACGCAACTTTTATGTACACCTCAGAGGACTGGAATGAAGGTGAGACTTCGATACACTCTATACATTTCTCTACTGTTTCAAGATTTTATACTACTTATTTTGTATTTGTTAAAGGGCCTCATTAGCATTTTCTCTCAATCAACACCTGAAGTTCAATTGAATATTCAATCTAAGCCTAAAGCCTCTGCCCCCAATGTAACAACCCCTACCTTTTAGGTTGTCTCTTGCCTCTTCCCTGATTTTTCCTCCTTAGCACTGCCTCACTTGGTCATATTGATGCCAGCTTTCAGAGTCTCTACCCTACTAGAAGCTCTTACAGCTGCTTATGGCCCTGAGATTCAGAGCCAAAGTCCCCAGAGGACAATCTACACAGAATCAGTAGTTGTATAATGTGGTGATTCTGTGTCCCCAATTTAACCTTCAAAGCCTTTCCCAGACTGTTCTATCTCCTGCTGTTTCACCACCCACACAACTAGTCATCAAAGCAATTTCTGGTTCCTCAAACATACATGCTGATACCTCTGATTTTCCTGCCTAGCAAATGCCTTGTCATCCAAGGTTCGGCTACAATTTTATTCCTTTATGATGCCTTACAGACCTTCCCCATGTAGGATTTATTCTCTCCCCTCTGGGGATGGTTGCAATGGTTTGCTCATTAGTTTTTCTGCAACCACACCCTCCCCCCACTTTCTCTCTCTCTCCTGTTAGCCAAACAAGAGACCAGACCATGACATTTCTCAGTTTCTCTGCTTAGAACTCTGCTTCCTAACACTCAAAAATAAAATCCAAAGTGCGCTCTATGGTCTACAAGGCCCTGCAAGACCTAACCTTGTCTAACTCTGACCCTTTCCTAACTAATTATCTTGTCACAAAGTATGTTCCAGCCCCAGATTTCATTTCTCTCTCTCCCTCTCTCCCTCTCTCTCTCACACACACACAATATCAATCTCATGGCCTCCAGAAAATAAACTGTATTAGAGTAGGAACCATATCTGGCTTGTCTACCTCTATTCTATAATACCTACAATAAATTGTACCTACTCTATAGTAAGTACTCAGTAAATATTTTTTAAAGTATCATTGAAACCACCACATCATTTTTATTTTTATTTTTTACTTTACATTTACCATAGATTACATCTACCTTGTAATCTACGGGCTTCTTGGAATGAGGACTGGGTATTATTTCTGTATCTCAATACTAGTGCTCAGTACATGGCTAGTATTAACAACCATTTGCTAAAACAAATGAAATTATAAATGTACTTTTGTTCAACTCAAACCTTCAGGCTTTTTCCATTTAAAGGAATGTCCTGCAATAAATTTTTCCTACCATGATCTTATATAATTTAAATGCAGGATTCCTGGAACTCAATATTAAATGACAGTCAATTTTATTTTATTTATTTATTAAATATATATTTTATTGACTTTTTACAGAGAGGCAGGGAGAGGGATAGAGAGTTAGAAACATATATGAGAGAGAGACATCGATCAGCTGCCTCCAGCACACTTCCTACTGGGGATGTGCCCGCAATCAAGGTACGTGCCCTTGACCGGAATCAAACCTGGGACCCCTCAGTCCGCAGGCCGACGTTCCATCAAACCGGTTTCGGCAAATGACAGTCAATTTTAAAATGGGCCAAAAATATCAATTACTTCTTCTTCTTCTTTTTTTTTAATCAGTTACTTCTTAAAGGAAAATATATGAATTGGAAATAAGCAAAGGAAGTGATCAACAGCACTTAGTCATCAGGAAAATGCAAATTAAATCCACAATGAGATATTATTACATACCAGCCACAATGGCTAAAAAATAAAAACACCAAGAATGCCCTGCAAGGGACACGGAACTCTCATTTGCTGTTAGTGAAAGCATTAACTACACAACTTTGGTTAGAAAACCAAACGTACACCTAGTCCAAAACTATTCCACTAAATTTTTACTCAAAAGAAATGAAAATACTATGTCCACAAAAGGATTTGTACAAGAATGTTCATAATAGTTTTATTCATAATAGCCCCAAATTTGAAATAGTTCAGGTGTCCATCAACATGAGAATGGACAAAGCATAATGTTTATATAGGTAATAGAAAACCACTCGGCAACAAAAAGAAGCTATTAATATCTTCAACATGAATTTTAAGCATATACAGATTATACTTAGAAAGTTTAGAACAGGCAGAACTAAGTCCATAGTGGAAAAATTTGTACTCCTGGTTGTTCTTCCCTTATCCCACAGGGGAGAGGCAGGTTTTAACGGAGAAGAGGAGAGAACTCTATAGAGAATAGAAAAGTTCTTTATCTAGGCAGGAAAGTCAGTCACAGATGCACTTGTTTTTTATGTGCATTTTTTTAGAGAGGGGAAGAGAGAGAAACATCCATCAGTTGCCTCCTGTTAATTGAACCTGCAACCTTTCGGTGTACCGGACGAAGCTCTAGCCAAAGGAGCCACACCAGCAGGGTGCACTTGTCATTTTTACCTAATGGTATTCTTAAGGTGTATACATCTTATTGATGTAAAATTTACCGCCCTCGCCCTAGCCGGTTGATAAAGCATCGGCCTGTGGACTCAAGGGTCCCGGGTTCAATTCTGGTCAAGGGCATGTACCTTAGTTGGGGCCACAGCTGTGCAGAAGGCAGCTGATTGATGTTTCTCTCTCATCGATGTTTCTAACTCTCTATCCCTCTCCTCTCTGTAAAAAAATCAATAAAAAATATATTTTTTAAAAATTTACCACCACCACCCCCCAAAAAAACAACCAACACATTGACAAATATTAAACTCAAGTTAAGTCATGTTGAAATGTTTATGGGTGAGGTATGCTGATGGTTACAGTTCTTTGAAATGTACCAAAAGCCAAAACCGGTTTGGCTCAGTGGATAGAGCGTCAGTCTGCGGACTGAAAGGTCCCAGGTTCGATTCCGGTCAAGGGCATGTACATTGGTTGCGGGCACATCCCTGGTGGGGGGTGTGCAAGAGGCAGCTGGTTGATGTTTCTCTCTCATCGACGTTTCTAGCTCTCTATTTCTCTCCCTTCCTCTCTATAAAAAAATCAATAAAACATTTTAAAAAATGTACAAAAAAATAAAATGGTTTGTTGAATGTATGTGTGGTAAAACAAATATAGGGGAAAATTTTCATTGCAAAACCTAAAGAGTGGATATATCGATATTCACTGTACAACTTTTTCAACTTGTATGTTCCAAGTTTTTATAATGAAGTGTTGGGAGAAAAGTTTAAATGGAGGAAGGCAGGTTTCTCTCTCATAGATTTTTGTAGTGAACTACAAAAACATGAGCAGTCATTATCTGTGGTGGTGAGATTACAGGCAACATCTGGAGCTGCTGCCTCTTCCATGATTTTTCTCAAAGATCCCAGAAAGAGAGAGGCTTTTGGTCTGGGCCAAACATATGCATTGGCCAGGAGTCTTTTCCTGTGCTAGGCCTCAATTTCTTTCTTTTTTTAAAATATATTTTATTGATTTTTTTACAGAGAGGAAGGGAGAGGGGTAGAGAGTTAGAAACATCAATGAGAGAGAAACATCAACCAGCTACCTCCTGCACACCCCCAACCTGGGATGTGCCCGCAACCAAGATACATGCCCTTGACTGGAATCGAACCCAGGACCTTTCAGTCCGCAGGCTGACGCTCTATCCACTGAGCCAAACCGGTTTCAGCATAGGCCTCAATTTCTGATAGACCAGAGCATTCTTTTATATTATCATTTGTATCCCATTTCCACCACTTTCTCCACAGCTAGTCCTATTCTATTCTTTTTCAGTTTCTTCTCTGCCCACACTAGAACAACCAGAAGGCCGTGGACCTACACGTGCAATAGCACACGGAACTTAATTCCATTCTCAGAGATTAGCGCTACCTGTACAGACACAGTTTTGTTTTTTCAAAAATCTGCCTCCTTTGCTTTCTCATTGGAATCAGCAACTCTTTATAACATGAAGTTTTCTTTAAAAAATATTCTTATCGATTTTTAGAAAGAGAAGAAAAGAAATGGAGAGAGAAAAACATCAATGTGAGAGCAAGAGATCAATCGGCTGCTTCCAGCATGCCCCCAACTGGGGATGGAGCCTGCAATCCAGGCATGTGCCTTGACCAGGAATCAAACCTGCAGCCCTTAGGTGCACAGGATGACACCCAACCAACTGAACCACATTGGCCTGGACTATAATGTGCAGCTTTCTAGCCTTTAAGTACAATAATATTCCCTTTAAACTATTTAATCATAGATTAATCTCTCCCAAATCCTATTTATCTCCTTTATAAACTACATGAAAGTCTACCTTTTGGAAATCTTCTATAATTAAAATTCCTAGTTCCATGTCACTCTTCTGTTCTGTATCTCTTGAACAGCTATGTACTTTAAACCAGACTTGCTTACTTTCATCTAGCCCCAGTATAATTAATTGTAACGGACTTTCAGCCTCCTTTATAGAACTGGAACTTAACAAAACCATATTAAATGTCACATTTAAATGAATCAATAAGAGAGAAGTCTCAGGAATTTTCTCATGTTTTTATAAGAGAGGTTTGGCTAATACTCACCAGATCTTGCCTGGATATCTGTCTCCTAACTGGTCTCCCCATTTCCTCTGTCCCCTCTGATCTGTTCTCTATGTTGAAGAGACCTTTTCCTAACTCCAACCCAATAAAACCCAGCTTCTCATAAATCTCTCAAAATGTGTCACTTATTTATTTGCTTATTATCGATTTTCCTATTAGACTACAAATTCAACAGGAGAGACCAAATCTTGTTCCCATTTGCACAGAGCAGGTGCTTTATAAATAACTGCCGAGTTTATGCTAGGAAATGAGTAATAATCCAAGTATCCTCAGAAATAAGCCAAATCTAGCCCTGGCCACTTGCTGTTGAAGCCATCAATGGAGAAATGAACTTTCTAGGAAAACTCAACACAAAAGACTAGCTTATGTTTCCCCAACACCCACCTTTCCACTTAGTGCTAGTCAAGAATTGCACATGGAAACATCTAAATATATAGCATCAACCTTTTCCACTTGGAGTCTCATTGTTTTTCACTCCCCCTTGTAGGTTGCTTTCCTCTGCTTATCCCCATCATAAACCTTAATGCTTTCCAAGCCCCATACCCTGACAGGGCAATTTCCCCCACTTTCTTTCTTTTTAAAGATACTTTTCTTGCTTTCAGAGAGGAGATAGATAGAAACATCAATGATCAGAATCATTGATCAGCTAGCTGCCTCTTGCACACCCCCTACTGGGGATTGAGCCCACAACCTGGGCATGTGCCCTAGACCAGAATCAAAACTAGAACCCTTCAGTCTGAAGACCAACACTCTATTCACTGAGCCAAACTGGCTAGGGCTCCCCCACTATTTCATAAAGCCATACTCATTCTCTTTTAAAAAAACAAAAATTTTTTAAAAATGTTTCTATTGATTTTAGAGAGGAAAAGACAAAAGCATGGATGAGAGAAACATCAATCTGCTGCCCCCTGGGGAATGGAGCCCACAACCCTGGCATGTGCCCCAACCAGGAATGGGCCCTGACAGATTCAAACTGGGACCTCTCAGTGCACTCAACCAACTGAGCCACACTGGCCGGGGGGGAGGGGAAGAAAAGTCTTTAATCCTCACCCGAAGGTGTTCATTGGTTTTAGACAGAGAGGGAGGAGTGGGGGGAGAGAACACCCATCAGTTGCCTTAAGTATGTGCCCGACCTGCAATCAAACCCGAAACCTAGGTATGTCCCCTGACCAGGAAACAAACCCACAACTTTTTTGGTGTATAGGACAACACTCCAAACAACAGAGCCACCCAATGGGGCTCATTCTCATTTTTACAACTTAGAATTCACAAAACTGTCAAAAATTAAAAGGAACTGAATGACCATCTAATCCAAGTCCTTCAATTTAAGGAGGAGAGGAAAGATGTGACTTGGCTAAGGTCATATAAATGGTTAAGAAAAACGAGGAATACAGTTCAAATATTCTGACTCCCACCTAGTCTAGAACTTTGGGCTGGAGCTATAACCATTTTCTCTCCTAAAAGAAGCTTTCTTCTTATATTCGACTAGAGGCCCAGTGTGTGAAATCACACGAGACCACAGCTCCGCTGCACCGAGACACCCTTCTATGCACCTCCTGGTGACTGATCGTTTGGTCATTCCGGCCACTGGCCTTTTATAATATAGATAGCAATCTGATGTGTGGGCAAGGGCATGGGTTCTGCAGTGAAGTGACTAGGCTCCAAATACTGGCCTCACTCCTTCCTGGCCAGTAAGAAACTACCACTCACCTATGAGAATGATATCTTACCTATGTAACTTGGGCAAAATACTCTCTAACCTCAAGATCCTCAGGTGTAAAGTGGGCGATGTTACCTATTTCTGAAGATTTGTACAAATACTGTAGGAAAGAAGGTTAGTACAGAATCTGGCACTATTATTACCAATGAGTGTTAACTATTATCCTTCAAGCTTAGTTCTCACATGCTCTCCTTTTCATGATCCCACCAGTACTCAATATCTCACTCTGGACTACTATACTCAATCCATGCTGCAATTGTATTGTTAATGTTTCCAATCCTCTGCCCGTCAAAGAAATAAACTTAGATGATACTTCAGCATCTCCTATGTCACACAGCACAAAACTGTGCACATAATGAGAATTCAAAATGCCTGAGGGAGGCTTGCAGCAGTGTGCCAAAGCAGGCACGTATGGTTTGCAAGAGATAACTGTTAAATATTAAGAAATTTTATAAGCAAATGGCCTAGGTAAGTTTTAAACCACAGACATTGGACAATGATAAAAATGAAGCCTTCTCTTCCCCTAGCTAGCCTGTTGACCAGCATACCACTGTTGACAGGGAATTCCACTATGCCAATAGGGAGTAATCTGCCCTTCATATTCTCCCCTGCCTTGGGAAAGTCTATCTCTGCTCTTCATAAATCCAAAAGTAGATCTTTTCTCCTAGATCCAATTCAGTGCCAGTTGAGCTGAAACTCATCAGTACTTTATGCTTAGGAGTCACACTGCCTTGTTCCCCAAAAGCCTACCAAGAAAAGATGCACCAGCCTCCAATCCCATTTCCAGACTGTGAGGACGAAGAATAGAATGCCAGTGTCTGGGTGGCAAGAGTGCTCCTTCAGCAAACCAACGCCATGTTTCACTCCTGTTGCCTACCTTGCCAGGTTGGCGCAGCTCAGATGCTGGATCAAGTCTTGAAAGACAATCAGGAAATTCTCCATAGGTTCACAATGGGTGGAAGAGCACCCATGGATACAGTAAACCATCAATTTTGCAGACCTTGATTTAATAAACTTTGGATTTAATGGACAAAATTCCCAGTTTCTGTTTATTGTATTAAAACACTTTAAGCCAAGATTTGCTTATAATTCACTGTCTTGAATACATTTTAGCAAATAGACCATAGATTGAAAAATAATACTGTAGTCATTTTTCTGACATAAATATGACATATCTACAACCATAGTCTACATATTTAAAACCAAGAACACCACTTGTAAACATGTTCTGTAAATGATTAGCATGTGCTCACACTGCATAGCACAAGGTAATTGATTTTGTTGTTGCCTGGCATGACTTTCTGCAGGAGTTTTAACTCCTGCCCTGATGTTCTGCAGTGTTCTAACATCTGATAAGCAATGCCCCAGCCACGTGGATTTGTTTACTCTCGATGACTGGTGAATGCACCCATTTACTAGACCTATTCAATATAAGTTTAAAATTATAGTAATGAATATACAGAAAACTTTTCTGTGAAATTAAGCTTTTCATACATAATTTTAATTACACAAACGTGTCTATAAGTAAAATAAACTAATGTGTCAATTTTTTTAACAATGGCATTCAGAAAACCTACTTTATTATATAATGGACTTTAATGAAAACCCCGTTACCCAAATCAGTCTGTTTTATCCCGAGTTCACTGTACTCTCTTCCTATGAGATTGAAAAGACAAACTATGCCTACCATCACCATTCTTCCTTTCCTTCTCTGCCTACTAAAAGGACATGGAGCCCTGACCGGTTTGGCTCAGTGGATAGAGCACTGGCCTGTGAACTGAAGGGTCCCAGGTTCGATTCCGGTCAAGGGCATTTACCTTGGTTACAGGCATATCTCAGTAGGGGGTGTGCAGGAGGCAGCTGATCGGTGTTTCTCTCTATCCCTCTCCCTTCCTCTCTATAAAAAGAAATACAAACAATAAAATATATTTTAAAAAATAAAAATAGCTGAAACCGGTTTCTCTCAGTGGATAGAGCGTCGGCCTGCAGACTGAAGGGTCCTGGGTTTGATTCCGGTCAAGGGCATGTACCTGGGTTGTGGGCACATCCCCGGTAGAGGGCGTGCAAGAGGCAGCTGATCGATGACTCTCTCTCATCAATGTTTCTAACTCTATCCCTCTCTCCCTTCCTCTCTGTAAAAAAATCAATAAAATATATATAAAATAATAATAATAAATAAAAATATAAGTTCATGGAGAGGGTAGACAATTTTTTTTTCATTCTTTCTTTTGCCTCTATAACTCAGGGATTTCCCAGATTTAAATCCATAGACCTCATAGGTCATCACAAACTGACAGTTCTTTTAACTCACAAACTAAACCAAATATGCAAATCAGTACTATAAAACAACACATTCTTGCCCTAGCTGGTTTGGCTCAGTGGATAGTGTCAGCCTGCAGACTGAAGGGTTCTGGGTTCAATTCCAGTCAAGGACACATACCCAGGTTGTGGTCTCAGTCACTAGTATGAGGCATGTGGGAGGCGGCCAATCGAAGGTTCTCTCACCATTACTGTTTCTCTCTCTCTCTCCCTTCCTCTCTGAAATCAATATTTTAAAAAACCCCAATACATTCTTTATCCATACATATGACTAACAGCTACAAAAACTGGCTTATAGAGTATCAACAATAAAGATAAATTTTAAAAAATTGTTTATAAATGAAAATTTTAAGCATTAATTTGGTTTAGATCCATCTGCTATGCAGTATTTGGCAATAGCATAAAGGTTAAAATGTGCACCTTCACACAAAAAGTGAAAAGTGGGAAATATGATTAACTGTTTCCCATCCTGTTATATTCTGTGATGGTCAAAAGGTTTGGAAACCATTGATCCAACTCCAATGTCCCCACAACACTTAACCCAAAGTTGAACAAATCCAATCTGTACAACTTTTCAAAGAGAACCTAGCTTGAGTAGAGAACTGGACACATGGAAGAAAGCAAACTGAGGAGGAACCCTCCGCGTCAAGCAATAGGACTGTATTGGAGCGATAGGACTGTATTGGAGCCATAGGACTGTATTGGAGCGATAGGACTGTATTGGAGCGATAGGACTGTATTGGAGCGGGAGCTTCTCTGCCCAATGACTCTGAATGTGTTTACACAAAGCCTCCACCTGACTACTTTAAAACAAACCCTGGAGCACTAGAGCAGGTTCAAGACCCATGACAGCAAAGTGCTGCCAATGGCCTTCCACATTGTCTCACAAGAGCCAGGAACAGTTGAGGGAGGGGTTCAGCCTAGAGTAATGCAGGCAGCCTATGATCTCTCTCCACACCTTACTACCAACAAGACCTTTGGCAAGTTACTTTGCTCCTCTTGTGCTTGGATGTCCCCATCTGTAAGTGGAGATAATAATGCTGCCAACTTTACCAGGTTGTGAGGATTAAATGAGGTCAACCTTGACAAGTGGCCCTGTCTGGCACAGCAAAGTGCCCAATGTGTGCTAACTGCTACACTTTTGGTGCTTATCAATGAACCAGAGGCCCAGTGCACCAATTCATACACGGGTGAGTCACCAGGTTTGACTGGCAATCGGGGCCAACTGGGGCCTGCTGGCTGGGGCCAGAGATCTTGGGAGGTTGGTCACCAGCCCCCAAGGAGGGAGCTGGCCCTTGGCCCCCCTGGGAAAGGTGCTGTGTCTGCCATCACCCAATCCCGGTTTCCCATCCTCGCCCGGGACCCGAAGGCCCCAGCGGGGTCAGGAGAGGAGGCAATGGTCACCAGGCCACGCACGGAAGGAGCAGACACTGCATGCTAAGCTGCATCGGCGCCCTGCCACTGTGCAGTTTTCTGCCTCCCCCTCTCCTCCTTCCCGCTCGTAGTGACTGGCCGACCAGTCGTTCTGGGTATTTGTTTGTAATGGTTGCTTAGGCTTCTATATGTACAGGTCCTTTTGTGATATCTTGATCTACTTGTTGGTTCATGGGACACCCAGGAGGAATGCTTCTGGTCTACCTGCTCTAGGGAACCTACTGAAGAAATGAAGACCCTCTTTCTCCAAGAGAAAATGGAGACCCCTCCTCCTTTTCTCTCCTAGTGAAATTCTCAAACTGCAGTGTAGGACAGCAATCACTCAGAAAAAGCAGTAGAGCAGGTAGCAAGACCAAAATTTTGAGTTCCACTAACCTCTCTCTCTTTAGTTTAAGTAAGGTTCAAATTACTAGATTTCCCAGGGGACAGGGGGAGATTAATCAAAGAACTTATATGCATGGCCCATGGACATGGTGGTGAAGGCCTGGGGAGTGAGAACTAGAAGGGATTCGTAGGGGAGAAATGGGACATATGTAATATTTTCAACAATAAAGATTTGACTGAAGAAAAACAAATAGCCTTAGTCGGTTTGGCTCAGTGGGTAGAGCGTCAGCCTGCGGACTGAAGGGTCCTGGGTTCGATTCCGGTCAAGGGCATGTACATTGGTTGCAGGCACATCCCCAGTAGGGGGCGTGCAAGAGGCAGCTGATTGATGACTCTCTCATCAATGTTTCTAGCTCTCTATTCCTCTCCCTTTCTCTCTGTAAAAAATTAATAAAATGTATTTTAAAGAATAAAATAAAATTAAAAAATCTTCCATTAGAACAAGGACCACAAGATTAACATTTTATACAAAAAAAGTTAAAAATTCTATATCAAACCGATCCAAAACTAGAGAAATAAACTTTAGGTAGTCAACTGAATATAAGTAGTTAAACTGATGGGGAAATTCTGAAGTATTTATGAATGTCTTGGAGCATTTATAAAAAATGATTTGACAGTATTCAAAAGGTTATTAAGAAGACTAAAGGTTCTATCCCTCTAGAGCCAACCCTTTCCTGCCTACCTACCCTGCTGAGATTACTTGGGCTGTGGGGACCTCAGGCTATGCTACTGTATAGGACTTTAAAAGCTTCCAGGACAAACACTATTTTAGAAAGTGATACTATGTTCCCTCACAATTTTCATTATTTCATTTTACTAAATTAACATATTGCACCCTCCCCCACAAACCTTGGTTAGACATCATGCCTTCCCTCAAGTAACAAACAAGGCTCCCATTATACTTGTTTCTGACTGAGCATTTAGCAGTTGGCCAAGAAAACCTTTATACAGTTCCTGTGAGACATAAGTTTATCGCATACATGCCTAGTGCAACCACACATTTATCTGTGTAACTTAAGATCTTAAAGTCTTTAAAAACAGGCACTTAATTTTGCTTCCTTTTATAACACAGCATCGAAGTGCTAAGTGCACAACACTGCTCAAAACTTAATTAGCAAGGTTTCAGCTCTGGCTGAGTGTATATCCATGTGAAATTGTCTTAAAAGCTGGGAGGCAACAGATGTTCCCAATTCCAACCTGTCGATTCAATAGTCATAGAAGCAGAGGTAACTGGCAGTATCTACTTCAGTAGGAAGAGGAACCTCAGTTTTCCCACTTTAGCCCGATCCATAGCGGAGAACCTTTTGGCCCCACAGACCCACACCACAGAAGGGAGTTATGTATTACAAACCAATGTGTGTGGGAGTGTAGTGGCATTAATTCACTTCCAAGTGGAAAAGGAAAAAGGAAATCATCAATAGCACCAGGTAGTATGACTTAAGACTCCTTTTGAGTAGTTGAATTTCTTTTAAGTTTTCCCATCTGTGAGGACTATCAAATGACTTGTAGCACAAATGTGGTTGTTACATTTGATTTACAGCACAAGTGACTAAGTGGGTAATCTTATTCATTAATCAGGAGTCCTGTGTGAGCTCATGCCTCTTTCACTCTTTAAGAAGCTAGGGCTAGAGATAGCAGTGAGGGGGCTTCCATTTAAGTAAAACTCATAGTCCTGGTTACCAGGAGATTTACTATGTAAGTGGGTAAAAGGGGGGAAACTGGCAACATTAGAATTGAGAAGGAATTAAATAGCCTGTTTTAATACAGGACAGCTCACTCCTGGGATGTGTTATGCTCATTCAACATCTTTGACTGTCCATATTGAATTATGTTCTCTGCTGGTCATAGCTCTATTTTCCCCCAAATAGTCACCCCTCTTTTTAAAAATATATATATTTTATTGATTTTTTAGAGAGAGGGATAGAGAAACATGGAGAGAAAATCATCCATCAGCTGCCTCTTGCACACTCCCTAATGGGGATGTGCTGGCAACCAAGGTACATGCTCTTGACCAGAATCAAACCTGGGACCTTTCAGTCTGCAGGCTGACGCTCTATCCACTGAGCCAAACCGGTTTCGGCACCCCTCCTTCTCTTAACATTAAACAGCAAGCTTCAGTTACTGACCAGGAAAAGAGACTTGAAACTATTAAATTTCAGAGTCCAGATCTCTGGAATAGCTGGGGTAGCAACTCCGGTGTTCTGCTGTGCCACTTAACCACTTCTCAACAACTGGTATTTGTTTAGTCCTATGACCTATCATTTTTTATTAGGAGAAGGCCTAAGGGCCTCATGACAAAACTCAAGGAATATAGTTAATGAGATTTCCCCAGCACTATTTCCTACCCTCAGATTTCTAAGAGTGCTGCCCTCTGTCTAGGATGCTTGCAGCAGCAGGTGGCTTTTTGCCCCTTCTGAACTCTTTAGAACAGCAGTGCCACCTTAGTTGTTTGTTGCTAGTTATGCAGATCCAGAAAGAAGCCAAATCTAGGATGCTTATGAATTCTCTGGCACAAAGTAGATCAAGGCAACAAGAATCCAAGAACAGCAAAGAATTAACCTTCATGTGAGCAGGCACCATTAAGAGTTGAACTTGCTTATGTTGTTGAACAGAAGGGTTTTCCCAGAAAAGTCCTACAGCATCAGAGAACTGTGCCACCACCAGAGTACTCTTTCCAGAACATTTTACAGTAATTTGAATTGATCAGATTTTGTTATAAAAGATGACACTGAAATCAAACAATTTTTAATTAAAAAGGACAGCCTTAAGTTCCCATTGAATCATATCCCATTAAAGCTCTACTTTTGGGAAATAAGGAGAATGGTGGGGATGCACATAACTGATAAACTATTCCTTGTAACAAAATGTTGAAAAATGGACAGTGAGTGATAGAAGTGAATGATCTCACCTGAACAAGAAAAGGACTTATTAGCACACAGTTCACTTCTTTAAGATCACAAAGGCCATTCTGGATCTCTGTAGGCAGCTGATTGCACTCTGTGATTTTTCAAATGCTTAGTTGAACCTTCAGTTTTAAAATAGCTCACCAACTACCCAGAGCTGTCCAGTCTATTCCCTTCTAATACAATCTAGATATTTAAACTCAAATACAGGCTAAAATGACAAAAGTTATATTTTTCAAAAGCTTTGGTTAAAAGAAATAGCTCACAAATTTCTCTGCAACTCTAAACCAGATTTTATTTTTCTTTAAAGGACCTTATGGAGCTTATGAAAACTTTTCATGTTTGTTTATTTCAGTAGAAATTGAATAAACGTGGAAGGAACAAAACCAGAGCATCAATGTCAGAGCAGCAAGATTTTTGATTTCTTTCTCCTTTTTCCCACCTCAAATACACTAGCGCAAAAAAAACAAAACAAAACACAAAAAACACACACAAGTAAACAAGAAGGAAAAACAAACTTTTAAGGTATATGCGATTGGTAATGTATTCTGAATGTTTCTTTTCCCATTTCCTATCAGTTTTTTAAAAAGACAATTCACAGCCCGCTTTAAGACTCTTGGGAAAAGGAGCATCTGGTTTCTTGTTGAGTCCACATAATGAACTGGGCTTGCTAGCAAAACATATAATAAAAGTCTTAGAGGGTTAATACCACAGATTCAACCTAGAATCAAGTTTCCTCCCTGCCGTTCCAAGGAATCCTCTTCTTCCCATACTTCTGCATTAGTGGACAAGGATAAGCAACAACTGCTATCTCCAAGATCTCCAAGTCCACCTTTCCAAAGGCACAAAATATTTTCAGGCGTTAAAAAAAAAAACCACACACACACACATGAAAACCTGATGGTATAGCTCATTAGAGTATCTTGTATAATTAAAGCATTGAAAGCATCAGCCTGTTTTATTTTGTGACAAGTTTATTGAACAGTATCCAAGACTTCATCTTTATAAACAAAAACCCCTGCTGAATGATGCCAAGGCCATATTTGTTGGCAATTTTTGGCCATACTGGCAATGAGTCATTTTATTGTTTGGTTTCTGAAGTATGAACCACTACAGAACTGTCAGTGAAACTATTTAAGTGTAGAAGTTTGAGCAAGAGTGGTAATTTTAAAAGTGATCACTGCCAGAAATTATTTCTAAAAGATTTGACTAACAGCAATTTTCGTATTTTCTTTACTTGCTTTTTAAATGTTCCTGAAACTAAAGAGCGATTTTATTTTTAAATGTTGACCCACACTTGTACACAATGACAGAATTCAATAAAAGGACTCTGAGTTTGATTAAGGATTTCATGTATCCTTATTTTTATCCAAGGTATTTCCACCCAGAATGTGTGTGCTTACTTCCAAACACAGCACTAGATTTTTATCCAGTGGCTTAAAACTGACATGATTACGCTAAATATTACTCTCTGAAGTTTTAAAGAAAGTTTCCCAGGGAAAATATAAATCAATTTCACTAACATTGCATTGCTTTGGTAACTGAGCACAAAGCTAGAAACTACATTCCACTAAACAGTGTTGCACTTTTTAAAAAGTCGCTAATAATTGCATATCCAAACTATAGTGTATATCCAAAACACACCTTCAAATTTTGCTTGTGAACTAAATGTTTCATTAAAGTTCAGAAAAATTTACAAATTTGTTTACTTATAATTTTGTAGATTTCTCTAATCCTTTAAACTATTCAAAACCACCACCACCAGACACACACACACCCCCATGCATGCACACACCATCAGCTTGGGAGAAGGGGGGGACGATGTAGAAAAAATATTAAACCTAATGGAAAAGATTCTCTTCCATTAATGTCAGTCACCAAAACAGACAATAAAATTTACACATTAAATTATATGTTTACAAATGCACACAACTTTGAGCAAAGCTTTACAAATCCTTCATATCATACAAAGCAAATAAGAAAATGTAAATTACCACCCAAAACCTAGTCCATGTAAGAAAATGTGCAAAAAAGAGGTATGAATAGTTCCATAAAACATATTTTCAAGTATTTTTTAAAACTCAAACTCCAATGCCCAGCACAAGATGAATAGTATGCTTAGCAGTTACCAATGTAATATGTAATGTCTCAGATACACAAAAATCAAGTTCCAAAGGGCAAAGCATTTAATTACATTTCACAACAAAAGCACTGCTGTGATTCAACCAAATATGAAACAGTTCTCTCCAATTTCTAAACAACCACTATTTTCTTAATTTAATTTGATGAACAAAATCAAGTTTTCCTTCTCAGCATTTATCTGAGATGTAGAAATAACAAAATGGTTGCAATAAAAGATGTGAAATATTTAATAAGAATGTATGAACAAAGGACCAAAATAAATTGTGAAAAAAGATAAAAGACTTTCATCTTCAACCAATTTTAAAAAAATAAAAATTGTCAGCTTTCCAGTGGGGAAAATAATCTGCAGTTGAAATCAAACTCCTATAAACAGTGCTGAAGTTTTTTGCACTCTGTCCTTGGTATGAGAAATGATTACTTAACAGAAAACTTAAGTTGAACAGCATATACAAACATCATATTGCTTTTTTTTTAATTGAGGAGGCAATATCTAGTTATCTGTCAAAGCAAATTTGTATTTGTGAATTATCAAGATCCACAACACAGCCATGTCTTTTTTAAAAAGTCTAACCAATCCTTTCCCTAAACAAAAATCCTGTACTGTCAATCTTCTAAGATTATAGTAATGATAGGCTTTCCAAATCTTAACACAAAAAATGAAATTGTCGCCACTATTATACGACGCGTGTATTTCAGTGTTCCACTGACTTGCAACACAAAAAAGTACTCCACAACCCCCCCCCCCCCCCGAAATACTTCTTTTAAAAGGCTGACCCCTTTGTAAGTACATTGATTTGTTAGGAAATGTTGATGCTGTTTTAAATCAACACAGAGGCCCATGTAAAAGACAAAATTTGTTTTTCATCTCTCTCCAATCCCCCATTCCAACCATGTTTATTACGTGGCAGTTCCTTAGAATATTTTCGCTAAGAAGGAAAGTAACCATAAGTAAAGCCTTTGTCGCAGTGAGCAAGACATTGAAGACATTGTAAGGCAAATGTTTTTCATGACAAGGACACTTATATCGACCAGAACCCATGTGATCATCCTGCTTTGGTATCCTGAATGCCAAAGAAAATAATATGAAAGGGCAAGGAGTCTCAATTCTCTTCCCTCTGGCAGCTGTATTTATATTCTGTATGGAGAATTTTTGTAAACAGGCTCCTGATCATACTAGACCAAAAGCCTCCAAAAGTAATAGGATTAAATGCATATGAATCTACACACCAGCTTATATATTTTTTAATTCTACAACACTATTGCTAACACAGTTAACGATTTCAACTTCAATTTTAAAAACCTAGATACAATAATTTTCTTTCTTATAAATGGACAATTTAGTTATAGGCCAAAATTTAATAAATTTGGGACAGAAAGAAATTGGCAGAACATTAGTCCATCACAGACTTGACTTCAAATCAGGAATCTTAAACAATTATTATAAAAGCAGTTTCTAGTTTTTGAAGCCATCCAAGCATCATGAATAATTTTTAAACTGACTGAACTAAAAGTTGGCAGTCAAACCAAAAAGGCTCTGGTAGGTGGAGAACTCCGTATTTTATTTTTGTGGCAAAGTCTTATTCCACAGTTTTAAGTATGACATCAGAAACCAAAATTCAAGGTTATAGCACAAACCAAGTGTGGAGTTTATATTAAAAATATATATATATAACAAAACAGTTCTGCTCATTTACAAATGAGTGGGTTAGGCAAACAAAGCAGCAACTTCAGAAGCAGGACTGTCTATACAGTAAGAACCCTCAAAAAGCAATAAAGGTACATACAGTGAATCTGTATACAGAGATTTTATTTAATTTTAAAAGAAAATAAAGACTTTAGACAAAGCTTTGATCCTATAACAAAGCAAATCTGTCCAGCTTTAAACCAAATTTCAAGAGTAACCAACATCTATTTTTCAGCAGCTGGCACAAGCACCCTTAATGAGCTCTATTGACAATTCTATTTTCTTCATCCCATATGGTACAAAACAAAACCAATCTAGACTCCTTGATAAGCTTTATGTCGTCATTTGAGTTTTACAAATCGTTTCTCTAATGGTATGCCAAAATCATTTTTTGTGTTCTTTCCAGACAGTTTTACTATAACATACAGCAATGTTATCCTGGTTGTGAGTCTTCTGTAAACAGTCAACCAATGCTCTATGTTATGAAAACCAATCTATATGCAATAAAAACAATCCACAGGTTCTAACCTGGAAATACTAGGAAAACAATCTGGATGCATTAATCACAACACTATGAATATCTAACCTACAAAGAATTGATTTGAACAGCTAACCTAATACAAGTTTTACTTTCCTTGAGCCTATAGGCCTGTCATTCAAATCAATGACAGCAGCTGTGGCTTCATCCCGAGATTCAAAGGCCACCATGGCTTCTCCCGTGGGCATACCTTTCTCATTATATTTTAAACAAACTGAACCTGGGATCACTTGATAGCCATAAAAGAAATCTAAAATCTCATCAATAGACACAGTAAAGGGCATGTTCTGCACTTTAATTACTGTAGGTCCTGGTTTTCCAGAACTAGATCCAAAGCCAGGGGGACCACCAATATGGATTGGACCAGGCCCGGGCCCGGGCCCTGGCCCAGGCCCAAAAGCTGGTGGCCCACTCAAATGGCCAGGGGCATTTCCAAGACCCGGAGGGCCATTTCCAAAGCCTGGGGGACCACCTAAGCTACCAGGGCCATTTCCAAAATGCTGAGGACCCCCTCCAAACCCTGGCCCACTTAAATTATTTGGTCCACCTCCAAAACCTGGAACATCCAGTCCCAGACCAGGCAAACCACTATTTCCAACTGAAGGCATACCAGGCCTAATATCACCAAAGGCTCCTCCTAATCCTGGAGGAGGCAGTGGTGGGCCAAAAGCATTTGGCCCACCAAAATTACCAGGAAAATTAAATGGAGGCCCATTACTGGCCTCCTTAGGTCCTACAGTCAAGAAGGCATGCTCTTCACCTCCTGCACTAGGCATCCCCGCATTGGGCATCCCTGGATTGGGCATCCCCGGGTTGGGCATCCCAGGATTGGGTATTCCCACATTGGGCATTCCAGCACTAGGCATGCCGGCACCAGGCATTCCTGCACCGGGCACTCCAACACTGGGCATTCCGGCACTGGGCATTCCTGCATTGGGCATTCCGGCACTAGGCACTCCAGCACCGGGAATTCCTGGAACTGCAGGATTACCTGGCACAGGCATCTTTAACCCCTTTTTGCCTTGGGCAGGAGGATTTTTCTCAATCTCTCTCATATCTTCTAGAGTAACTACATGAACAAAAGCTTCTCGCCCATTAAGTTTTTTACGGTGTAAGCGTTCAGACTTACGTGCATCATCTTCATTTTTAAACTGAACCAATGCCTGTCCTAGACCTTGCCCATTGCTATCAACAAGAACATGGACAGCATTTTCATCCACTGGGATTCCTTCTAGGAACTGAAGAACATCCATCTTGGTAATGCTGAATGGAATATTTGTAATGTGAGCACAGACTTTGGTAGAGCTGACATCCCCCTCCGGATTTAACATCATTTCTCTCTGGTCATAATTGAAGTTCTGTAGTCTTTTCCTAATCATATCTATCTTTTCTAGCATACCTTTCTTAGTAATTGGATGAACCTGAATAAAGCGATTGCCCATGTATTGTTTATGACGACAGAGAGCAGCCTTATAGTCAGCCTCATTCCTGAACTCCACAAAGCCTTCACCAGTTGCTTTCCCATTGGGTCCATAAGCAATATAAATACTATCTTCCACAATATCCAACTTTTTAAAAAAATCAATGACATGTTTGTTTTCAGCTTCAAATGGTAGCCCTTTCAAGTAAACACAAAAACCAGCCTCATGTGGTGATCTTGACCTTGACCTTTTCTGCCCACTGGGCGATTTTGACCTGGGAAGTGTCTGAGGAGGGGGATGGGATTGTCCAGAGGGTCCTATACTTTGCTTAAAAGTGATATGGCCTCCAGCAGCTACCCACTGTCTCTCTGTTGCAGGACTAACTTCCACATAACGTTGTATCATCAGCATCCTGTTTCGTTTCAAGGCTTCAAATGTATCTTGAGGGGAGAGAAACTTAACCAATCCATTCCCATTATTTCGACCTACATGATCTTTCAACAAATGCACTGCATCAACACGAAGCCCATGAAAAAAATCTCTGACATCATTTTCCATTGCCGAAAAGGGCATTCCATGCACACTGACATACAGATCATCAGGGTTGATGGGAAGTGGTTTCACACTGCTTTGAGAATTCATCTGGATAGGGTTAACAGGATTCAATGGACCCAGAAACACGGGGTTCAGGTTATTGTTCAGATTCATAGGTGCTCCAGAGCCATTCATTCCAGCAGGCAGAGGTGCCACAGGTGGTGGGTTCAAGGGCGGCATGCCCGACATGGGTGGCAGTGGAGTCAGGGGTGGCACAGAAGGAACTGGGGGAATTGGGGGCACTGGAGGCACAGGAGGCAATGTAGGTACTGGAGGAGGAACTGGTATTGGGGGAATGGATGGCATTGGTGGCAAAGATGGCATCGCTGGGATTGGAGGAATTGGTGGTGGTGGGACTGTGTTCATTGGCGAGGCTGTGCTCGAAATGGTTGAGCTAAACGTTGGGCTCCCAAATGAAGTCCCCATATTTGGAGGAGCCGTTCCTATGCTGGCTGTGGAAAATGTCTGTATATTTTTGTTGCTTTCATGAACAGAAGTGGTGGCAGTAACTACACTGGGTGAAGGGTTATTAAAGTTGGGTACTGTTGTAGGCAAGTTAACCCTGCCACTCATTCCTGAGCTAGGTGGTGGTCCTGACCTACTAGCATTTGCTGGTGGTATATCTAAGTTGGCAGTTTCAAAGCGCCTACGACTCAGTTCAATCATATTCTGCATTTCCGTTTTACTACTCAACAACAGTGTTACTTTTGACCCTTTAATTGTACCACCTGTGCGCATCATACCAAGCCTTGCATCTTCATCAGTGGCAAAAACGATGAAAGCCTCACCCAGTTCACCCCCTACAATATGCACGCCCCCATCAGGAATGGTCAATCCAGAGAAGAAGTGGCGAATGTCCATGGTCCCCGCCACAATTGGGAGACCTTGCAAACGGATGACCACAGCCATGCTGCGCTGAAACCACACACACCTGCAGATGAGAAAAGGCAACGGCCAGGTCAGACTCCTGTTTATCACACCAAGTTTTTAGCTACAAGAATGACCAGCTACCACATTAGGCCCTCAAATAATCCCTCAAACTATCACAAGCAATGTAGTTTTTAAAAAAAATTTGAATATTCTAAAAACTGAGCTTCATGTACCATTTACAATGTAAAACCTAGACAATTTCAACTTCCAAAAGGAATTCTGGAAACAATTAGAAGTTCAGCCCCAAGACTCAAAATTTCAGGGGGAAAAAAAAACAAACAACCACAGGACAGTAAATCACCAATTACATCATTCAGACCATGATTAAATAAGACTTAAGATTTAAAAGAAATGTATACATCAAATCAGGAAACAAATTCAATAATCTATAGGGGGAAAATATCCAAAGGATCCATCAAAGTTAATATTTAAAACTGGCTTAGAATCTTCCTTATAAACCTGACAACTTTACAGAATTATCTGTGTCCTTTTATGTAGCTCAATCTAAAATCCAACAAAAAGAGAAACTAATTAATTAAAAATAATATTCAACATTAGTTTCAAATCTCAAATGAGAACAGACTCCATTTTTTTACCCTACAACTTTTCAATCTTCCTTGCAGCTTTATTTATTAAAGAAGACTACATATAAAAGTATTTATTACAAACAAGGCTAATAAATGCTAAGAATCCTTAAGAAATACTGAATAAAATAGCCAAAATCTTAGTTACCTATATTCACTTCAAAAAGTAGAACTTGGTTACAGTACCATTCATCATGGCTATTTTAATTAAAATTCAGGTCCAATAACTCATTCCCAAACCTTCCGTTAAAAAAAATGTTTAAAAATGTTTTGTTTTTCTCATAAGAGCTGATAATGGAAAAGAGGTAATTTTTTGTTTTAGAACAACTAGAGTATGAACTTTAGTCAGTGATTGCTTAGTCTCTGACCCAACATAACTCCTGTGAAATTTCCAGGTTCTCACTGATCTCCTTAGATAATGTCTAATAAAAGAGTCTGATCTAATTCTTACCCTGTCAGGTATGGCTCAATTGGTTGGGCATTGACCCATAAACCAAAAGGTTGCCCGTTTGATTCCCAGTCAGGGCACATGCCAGGTTTCAGGGACGTTTTTCCCTCTCACATATTGATGTTTCTCTATCGCTTCTCTAAAAATCAATTTGAAATATTTTTTTTCAAAAACTTTCTCTTACCCTGTCTGGTTTGGCTCAATGGATAGAGTCAACCTGCGAACAAGGGTCCTGGGTTCGATTCAGGTCAAGGGTATGTACCTTGGTTGTGGGAACATCCCCAGTAGGGGATATGCAGGAGGCAGCTGATAGATGTTTCTCTCTCATCAATGTTTCTAACTCTATCCTTCTCTCTTCCTTTCCGTAAAAGAACAATAAAAGGTTTTAAAAAAAAAAACACACCAAAACTTTCTCCTAGATTCAAGTAAAATTTCAGTTTTTATGGCTTATATGAATAAATGCCAATGGCAGGTCTTTGTAAAGCGACACACAACAAATTATTGGCACTGGAAAAATATTAATTTCAACTATGTCCTCAACATCATAGGATGTTGCCCAAACCATCTTAAAAATCAACCTTTAAATAGAAACCTCCCCAGCCCAGATCTTGGTTGGAAGTGTGTAGGAGGCAACCAATAGATGTGTTTCTCTCACATCAATGTTTCTGTCTTTCCCTCTCTCTAAAAATATCAATGGAAAAATATCCTCGGGTGAGGATAAACAACAAGAAATATATATATATATGTGAAGCTATTAAACAGGCTCTATGACCTCAGGGAAATCATAAAATATTTGAACTTTAGTTTTGTCTTCTCAAATGAGAGCATTAGAAGAGCAAAGTTTCCTGTTGCAAACTCTAAAAACTCGACAACTCGCCCTAGCTGGTTTGGCTCAGCGGATTAAACCATTGGCCTATGGACTGAAGGGTCCTGAATTTGATTCCAGTCAAAGGCACATGCCCAGGTTGCAGATTCCATCTCCAGTGTGGGGCATGCAGTGCAGGAGGCAGCCAATCAATGATTCTCTCTCATCATTGATGTTTCTCTCTCTCTCCCCTCTCCCTTCCTCACTGAAATCAATAAAAATATATATTTTTAAAAAACTCCACAACTCTATGAAAGAAGTTTTTCAATGTTAAATATTATATAAATAGTAACTCACTGCAAAAAAAAATCTGTAATTATAGCTCAATATTATGACTGCTGTACAGAAAGGAGAAACATTATTTGGCTCTGACAGTTTTTACACACACACATAAGTAAGCACACACATACCACCTTCAAATTTAATCCTGAAAGGTGGACTAGCAAACAGAAAATCCTCTTGTGAGACCATTATAAAACATCAGAAACTGGTGAATGGAGAAGTTTTTATAACTGGTCTGTAAGAGTTGACAAGAAATATACTAAAAAACAATCACACCAAGAGACTCTTTTTATCCTTATTTACTATTTAGCTGTCTCTATCAAGAAGTTCATTAAGAAGCATCCAAGTCATTACATTCCTGACTCTACAATATTGGCTATATGCAAACAAAACTGAGACAGCATTCCTGTTCAACTTCAAAAAATGCTTAATCATTTAATCACTATCTACGGAGGAAGCATCATCAGTGTTCTATGTATCCAAAACAATTTAAGAAAGAGGTGTTAGTTTGCATTGGGACAATAAAAATGGGGACTTGATATGGTCCCAAGAACATAAGAATTAAACACAGGGTTAAAGTAACATACACAGAATGTCTTCAAACCATTTGCTACTAAGTCAAGGGATTTAGTTAAACTCTGTACAAGGTACACATGAAAACATGATATTCAACATCTACCCCGATTATCAGCTAGAAAAGGGCTGAGGACTAAATCAAAGTAGAGCACAAGATTTTTTCATAAAGCCACATAGAAAACATTTTTAGGTCTAAAAAATATGAAATAAGATGTGCTATTCTGCAACTAAGTACACCTTTTTGACAGATATACTAATATCATTTCAAACTATCTGGAGCCTATCTTGGTTATTTAATAAGAGGGTTAGATTCCAATTACTGAGGTTCCATTGAAGTAAAAATTTGTATTCTAAAACATATGATCCATTATCTATGCCTATACTTCTAAGAAATATTTTAAAAACCATACCAATAACAAGCACCTGTATTTGTAATTAATCTACATGCTATTGAGGGGGAAAGAAAGCAGCTACTTACTGCCTAATTAGGAATTCAGCAGGAGAAATGCATCCCTATGAAACTGACTACCAAAGAAAGAAATAACTTCCTCCATCATGGTACCCAACCCATCCCTATCCCACCCCTATCTTGTTTTATCTTTTAGATAAACTTGTTAAAAAAAAAAACACAAAAAAACCCACACAATTTACTACACATATTTTCTTGTTACTTAATAAGCTATCTCATTTTATTTTGTATAAAAGCAAACCCTCTATTCAAAATCTCTTACCTGATAAAACAAGAGATGTATTTTCTTAACAAGAAGTAGAGGCCATGTCAATCCTGTGGGCAACCAATTAAAACCAACTTTTAGACTGCAATAGAGAATAAATGGAGGCAAAAATCAATGCAGGAAACACAAAACACGCACAGGCCACACTGAACTGTACATTACCAAGGTAAATCTGAAACCAGAGTACATTATTAGAATGTATATAAAAAGGAGGAGGAAAGGAAGAAGACATATACCAAAATTCTATATGTGCTTTTTACTCAGTATTGCTTTCAAATTAGAGTATTTCTCAAAATATTATATAAATATCAAGAGTGTGTCACAAATTAGCCCAAGAATTAAAAACTTAAAGTCATAAAACTCTCAGCATCACAGCAGGAAAGTGCTTTTATCACCTAATTTAAAGCAGTCCAGAAAATTCCCTATCCCAAGTCCAACTACAAACTATTTTCTCAGATTCTCACCAAATTTTTATGAAAAAGCACAATAACAAGTTCGTACCATAACAGTTCCAGAACAATCAATTCAAGGATACCGATGAAAATTACTGCAATAACTCTTTCCGTGTATTTTCTTTTGCACCAAAATAGCATCAAACATAAAAAATGAGACAAGTCTGGCTGTAAGAACCAATACCAAGTTAAAACTACTGGGGTTCAAAATATTAAGGAAAAGTGGTTTTTCTTTTAACACCAAAACAGTCCCAAGAAACTTATTTCTAGAAATCCCTAAAAACATCTGGGATATTAAGAGTACTTCCCAAAGTAAAAACAGATCACTCATCTTTCACTGGAATTTTTCCCAAACTGGTGAAGTAATGAACAATTCACAAGCAATATAAATGACCAAATGATTTGACAACTAGACTCAAAAGGTCATTTTTAATTCAAATAAATAAAATACAAGAAAATTGTCATGTTGGGTATTAAGATTGCTATTATAATGATGCTCATTTTAAACTACTATCTTTCAAGATCAAGATACCACCAGTCAACTTAATATCACAAGAAGCAAAACATTAAAAAATTTTAGTGATACTCCCAACTTTTCTAAAGGACAAACTAATCATCTAAGTAACTACTCTAATTACTCAAAAACAGTGAGATTGAGATTGTTTTGCCACCAAGAGCTATGCAAATAACTTTTAAACAATGTCTTCAAAAGCTATATTGTATAAATTGATTCTAATGAAATCTAAAGAGTCTTCAAACTCTTCATTTAAACGAGCCACAAAGGGAAATGTGAAACAAAAAGCTTGCTTTACATGAAGACTTTGAGCCAAAGAACCAGGGTAATTTTCTAGATAAGCACTTGTAATAAACAAATGATCCACTACAGGAGATTATAATTAAAAAGCTGTGTGGGCCCAGGACATATGCCCTATGGGTAAGGGAAACATGCCTTTGTCTCTTCCTTTCCTGACCTGAGAAAGCACCTTATGTCCACCAGGAAAGGAACATACCAGGTTTATTCCCAGAAGTATTTACAGAATTGCCAGAAATCACTGTAAAAAGGAGAAAACATCTCATTCCACAAGGAAAAATTCCAAGGCTCAGTTGAACTTGTTAAACGCCTAGTTCAAGATTTGTGTGTTCAATATAAAGTGCAAAATCAATCTTTTTTTTTAAAAAAAGGATAAAACAAAAATAAATAAAAAACAAAATCAATCTAGACAGAAATTTGTGAATTTCATCTCATCCCATACCAAAGAAAAGTACACAAGAAGTTCAGGCCAGAAGCCAGATTTTCACTACTCTTGCTGTTACACTTCCACCTTCAAAGAGCAAGGTATATAAACTGAGAACTAAAGTTCTTTTGCTTTCTACACCTCACTTTGTAAAGAACACCATAATTTAACAAAGGCATCACTGTTTTCCAGGAAGCCTACTCATTCCAAATGTCAGCCAGCAACTGAATGCAGGATATCAAAATGAAAAATCCACTCCAATCACCTTAAACTTTGGTTAATTTTAGCAGGATAAGACTAAAACAATTCTATGCAAATACATTTTTTACGTATGCCTAGAGCATAAATGTAGGGAAGGAGAAAATAGGCCTGATCTACCATTAAGCCCACTGCTACATTTCAGATCTAAAGCTTATTTTAAGCAGGCCTGTATGGCCCAGTGGTTGAGCATCGGTCTATGAACCATGAGGTCACAGTTCAATTCCCAGTCAGGGCATATACCAGGTTACAGGCTCAATCTCCAGTGAGGGACATGCAGGAGGCAGCTGATCAGTGATTCTCATCATTGATGTTACTATCCCTCTCTCCCTCTCCCTTTCTCTCTGAAATCAATTTTAATACATACATACATACACACACACACACTTTTTTAAATAAAGCTTTAGTAAATTTTTCCACTTTATGTTAAGGAATTAGTCTTAACAGTGGTCTTGCTTCAGTTTTACAAATACCACATACATAAATGCGCAAGTTACAAATATCTGCTACAGAAATTATTATGAGAGGGCAGATTTTATTTACTAGTCATCCCAATCACTTGAAATTTCAGAATAAAATGTCTGACAACAATCCTCTTTTATCAGCAAGCCAAAGCACAAACTTAACCATTTTCACTCTTCATCTGGTAATAAATATCCAAAAGTGAATTTTAACTTTCTTCAACAATCTTTAAATAACAAGAACCAGAGTATAGCAGAGCTAAGTTCTTCAGATTTAAAAGAAACAAAAACCAGTACCTCTCAAATGTTCACCTCAGAGATAAGCAACAGAGAACCAATTATAATGGGCATAACACTATAAGCAGCATGATTAAATTATGGTAGTCATTACAAAAAAAGAAAACCAACCCAACCAAACAAAAAAATACAGCTTCATCCACTTGATTTTGTTCCCATCCTCAAATGGATCACATTTCAGATTCTGGGATCAGTGTTAATGAAACAATTCTAATACTGAGGGAGATATTCCCTTTGATAGACCACTTTCCCATTAGTCTTCAGTCAATATTCAAAGGCAGCAAATCAAGACATTTCTAAATAAGATATTTATTCCTCATGAAAAAGACTATAATATTAAATTTTATAATACCCCCCAAATGCCAACAAAAATATTCATTATCTTACTAGATTTAAATTTCAAAGTAACAATACTATTTCTAACCTAGCAGACCTCATTCACCCTCGCTATTAATATTAAGATGTTAAAAGCTGCCTTTAAATTTAATTAACTAAATTCTGCAAACCAAAAGGTATAGGAGTGGTGATAGTAAAATCAGATAACTATAAATTAGATGCACAGTTGACCTAAAACAATTAGCAATATTCATTTATCCCCTGGACATTTATTAAGTACTTTTTGGGGAGGGGTATCTAAAATCATCTTTTGTGCCCTAGTGGGTTTGGCTCAGTGGATAGAGCATCCCACCTGCGGACTGAAGGGTCCCAGATTCGATTCCGATCAAGGGCATGTACCTTGGTTGTGGGCACGTCCCCAGTGGGGGGTGTGCAGGAAGAAGCTGATCGATGTTTCTCTCTCATCGATGTTTCTAAATCTCTATCCCTCTCCCTTCCTTTCTGTAAAAAAAAAAAAATCAATAAAATATATTTTTAAAATTAAAAATCTTTTGTGCAACCACTACTAACACTTATAAGTTCTTTCTCTAACATCCACACACAAAAATATTAATCTAACTGAATGATGGAGTGGGTCTTTACAAAATGGAATAAAAACATTATTAAATTGTCACTGGATTTCAACTCCTAGAACACACTGCCCACAAAATCAAGTTTCATATAAAAAATTGTACCAAGAGCCCCCAAATTCTCAATAAGCAACAATCAAAACATTTGGCATGTCAAATAAAGTGAAAGCCTGAATTATACTGCAATTAGCACATAACAATATGTTCCAAGTAACTACCACAATGGTTTCTCAAGTTTCACCTAACAGATATGAACATAAGAAAAATTGAAATTGTGCATTACAACCTATAAACAGCATTATCAAACATTTGATGGAGCATATAAAGGTGATATAAAAATGCATTCCGTTTTGTTCAAAATAAAATTCCAGCAATATAAGCACATCCTCTACTTTTATATAAACACACTAAACACTTCATTTTCTTCAAAAATTACCATAAAATTATTTTAATCACCTATAACAATTCTTCCCCAATTTTTTAATATTCTTGGAAAATACCTTAACATAATTACTTTCCACAACGTCCAGAAATTCTCCGTTCTATCAAAGCCACCAAATTTCAAAATCAAGTACAACCAGTCTTGTATTTCTGTAATTAAAACAAAGTAAGATCGACCTTTATGTCCAGACTTGTAGAATTTTTCTCAACTGAAAATGCTCTAAAACGCATTAATATGAACTATTCACCAAAGTCCAAGGCAATTCATGTTCCTAACACTGCATTTGCCAAAAAAAAGCACCACTTTAAACCAGTCAAGCAAGGAACTCTAAGAGAAATACTTCCATCACATGTCTCCCCAACAAAACTTCAACTGCAATTTCCCCCCCAGTTATACTGCATAGCATCACCCTAATCTTGAATAATACAGAATGGTTCCTGCCAACAACCCCAATTTACATCGGGTCATCTCTGGGAATCCTGGACCAAAGGAGGATTTTAAGAGTCCAAAAATCTCTTCTACAGAGCCTGCAACTCCCAGTATAACAACCACCCCCGGCATACGCCTTAGCGCCCAATAACCAGAATAACCCTCGGATTTTTCACAATAAGGCACCCTTTGGTGGCGCACATAAAGCCCGTACGATTACAATCTAGCAGTTAAGCGTCTGCACCAGCGTCCATCGCAGTCACTAAGCCGTAGGTCCGGAAGGCTCCTCCCACACATTTCACGTGGCTGCAGAGCAGCAGGACCAGCCTCCACCAACGAAAACTCACTCTGCATCAAAAGCGCCCTCTTAAAGGGATACCAACGTGGGCTCTGGAAGCATTTCAACTGCAACCCCTTCCACCTCCAGGCCACGAAAACGGCCAGCTCGGAAACTTCTTTCCTAGACTCCTAGGAAAGGACCGGCTACAGCTTCCTCCCCGCAGAGGTGCCCTGAGTCTAGTCCCTTTTCCTGATAAGCCACCCGGCCTCCTTCCCACTTCGGGTGGAGGAAGTGTCCTCACCATGATTAGCCCCTCACTCCGGGGCCCAGAAAGGTAGTTATAATCCCTAACCCCCTTTGGGGGCTTGGAAAACCTCGCTCCACGGAGGATGTGGGTAAGCGTTCTCTGCCGCGGGGCCACCCAACGCCGGCCCCCTCTCAGACCATAGGGCGCCCTCCCTACAGCCTCGTTTCCCCTTCCGGAAGCAGACCCATCGTCTCTGGCATCCTTCTGGAATACTCTCGGGATTCAGAGGTGCAAGGAGGCGGCCAGCAGTCACACCCGACCCTTTTGTGTGGGGCGCCCGCTGCGGCGGGCTGCGGCGGGCTGCGAGGCCTCCGAAGGCCCCGCCCCGGGCCACCAAGGGGCGGCTCGAGCCCCGCACAGCCCCGCCAGTTCCGGGGCTTGCGGGAGTCTTACCGGGGAGAACTGCGCGGCACCCGAACCCAGAGCCGAGTTACTCCCCAAGAGAGTGGCTCCGCCCGCGGCGGACTGCCCCTACGCGAAACGGCTTCCCGGAGCCTAGAGCAGCCACCACCTCCTTCGCCGCTTCACAAAATGGCCGCCGGCCCGCTCCGCAGGTCCGCGTTCCAGAAGGGGCGGGATTGGATCGTGACGTCATGGGCGAGACGGCGCAAGCGCAATGACGTTTCCGGGCGACCTCCCGGAAGTTGCCCCGGTTGGTGGTGGAAAGAGCGGTGAGTCCCTGCGAGCGACTCTGGCGCACTAGCCCCGCCTTAGAGTCACACGCTGGTGGCGGGATGGATACGGTATCTGGGTCAGCCCCTGACTGCGGGGCTTTGTGCAAATTGCTTCACTTTCTTAAGCCTTTGCGAAAGGAGATAAATACCTGCTTGGGGTGATTGTTTTGAGAGTTAAAAGGACCATAAAATGGTGCCTAGTGATGATTCCCTGTCAGAAGAACCAAAACCTCATTCTTTTTCCATTAAAAAATTTCAATCGGGGAGCCTGACCCACCAGTCTTCATTAACCCATTCACAACTGCACTTCAGTATTATTTTTTTAAAATATATTTTATTGATTTTTTACAGAGAGGAAGGGAGAGAGAGAGCTAGAAACGTCGATGAGAGAGAAACATTGACCAGCTGCCTCTTGCACACCCCCTACCGGGGATGTGCCCGCAACCAAGGTACATGCCCTTGACCTGAATCGAACCTGGGACCTTTCAGTCCCCAGACCTACGCTCTACCACTGAGCCAAACCGGTTTCGGCCACTTCAGTATTATTATAGAAAAGTTATTCTGCCGGGACCGGTTTGGCTCAATGGATAGAGCGTCGGCTTGGGGACTGAAAGGTCCCGGGTTCGATTCCGGTCAAGGGCATGTACCTTGGTTGCGGGCATATCCCCGGTAGGGGGTGTGCAAGAGGCAGCTGATCGATGACTCTCTCTCATCGATGTTTCTAACTCTCTATCTCTCCCTTCCTCTCTGTACAAAATCAATAAAATATATTAAAAAAAAAAAAAAAAAAAGAAAAGTTATTCTGATGCTGCTTTGGTCTAGGCCTCCAGACTCCAACTGCCCCTGCCTATACTCTATTCCAGTGGTCGTCAAACCGTGGCTCGGGAGCCACATGCGGCTCTTTGGCCCCTTGAGTGTGGCTCTACTTCTTCAAAATAGACTTGCCCAGGCTGAAAATTGACTTCTGCTCATGGGCCATGAAGTTTAAGTCGAATTGTATGTGAGTGCCGCCCGCACGAGGTATTTTGTGGAAGAGCCACATTCAAGGGGCCAAAGAGCCGAACGTGGCTCGTGAGCCAAGGTTTGCTGACCACTGCTCTATTCTATATATACTATATAATAAAAAGCTAATATGCAAATTGTCCCCTTCGGAGTTCGACCACCCACTATGATGTGTGCTGAACATAAGCTTTCCCAATTATTCAGGGAGAGGGCAGAACATGGCAGTGGCCAGCTGTGGCAGGGCACTGAGGGAGCGAGGGAAGGAGGAGGCAGAGGTGGGGAACCTGATCATCTCTGATCCCCAGCCAGGCCTCTGGACCCCACCTGTGCATGAATTTCATGCACCGGGCCGCTGGTATCTTCATGAACATATGTTCATGAATATCACCATAATTGAACTAATTTTCCAAAGTGAGGAGTTAACTAATAAAAACAGGGACTAAATTTCCACTTCAACATGCTTTTAGTTAGATTAATGTGGCAGACTTGCCTGGTGCTGGCCCAGTGTGCCAAAACTAGCAAATTACAAAACCAGGCCTGGCTCACTCTCCCTCTCTGGAGCACCTACTGGCCTTTCCCTTCTCCCTCCTCTTCCCTCCAGGCAGGTCACCTTTGCCTTTCTCTCACCTAAGCTCCAAGGGCCCTTCTGCCTCTGTATTTTTTTTCCTGAGCCAATTCAGCCCCTCTGGCTCACTTCCACTGCCTCTGTAACTTTCTAAATAAACTTTCTCTTACAATTTCAAAGGAAGAAAAGAAAAGGATCACATTTTAAAAATTGATTTGAGAGAAACATCAATTTGTTGTTCCACTTATTTATGCATTCATTGGTTGATTCTTATATGTGTGCTGACTGTCGGATGGAACCCATAACCTCGGTGTATTAAGGTGATGCTCTAACCAACTAAGCTACCTGGCCAGGACCAGCCCACACTTAAATGAAATCTATACTTTATTCAATATACTCTTTGTAGGTATAATATAGTGCATTACAAACAAAACCTACTAGGCATCTCTCCAGGGAGCATGCCTTTCTTCCCTCTCAGGTATGCACCTCCTAAACTGGGTTACCAGGAGACCTGCAGCCCGGGGAGCAGTGGGCAGCTGCAGTTCATCCCAAGATAACCCCCCGAACCTGTCTCTGTCTCCAAGGCCCCTTTTCTCTGACTTTCCAGTGAACCAAAGTAACTGCCTAGGCTCATTTCTTTCCTATAGGTTTCTAGAGAACCAAAGCAGCCTCACTAGTCTCTCTCCTGATGCTTCCTTTCTCCTAAACTCTTTATGGTTTCACTGTCCTCAGCTTTAACAAATATAATCTCAAAATCACCTGGACTCATTTTGTGGAAACTTTCCTGCACCGAGTCAAAAGAAAAGAAAGAAGAAAAAACTTACTAAATGCAATGTTGTGTCCAGGATTGGATCCTGAAACAGGAAAACAGTTGGGATCTGAATAAAATCTGAAGTTTAGTTCATATTAATGTACTGATGTTAGTTTTAGTTTTGACAAAAGTACCAAGTTAAATTAGAGGAAGTTGGGTGATTAATATACAACTGTACTATCTTTACAACCTTTTGTAAATCTAAAATTACTGGAAAAAAATTTATTTAAAAAATGTATTTCATCTCCTCCTGTCCATCTACATTCACCATACTTTAGACTAGTGGCTTTCAAACTTTTTTGATCATCGCCAGCATAAGAAATACATTTGCAACTTAGTATATACATGCAAATAAATAATTTAAAAATATGTGTGATGTAGTCTCATTTATTTTTCTCTCATTCGATTGTGTTCTGTTAACTATCCACCTATGTCTTCAGACCCACAAATGGAAAAAACTCTACTCTAGCTGCATTGGCCTTCTATTGGTTTCTCAAACACACCATGCTTTTTCATAGCTCAGGCCCTTTTGCTTTTTTTTCACCGATCAATGACTGTTTATTGGATAAATGTACTACTGGAGTAGGAAGTGGCTTAGAGTCCAGTATAACATGTCCCCTTTGCTTTTGTTGCTCCTTCTCATCCCTCACTCATCCCTAGCTCTTTCCAATGACTGGAAATCACATTTCTGCTCAAAGGCCACATCTTCATATTGACTGTAGATGGAACAGACTGTTCTTATCTCCTCAAAAAAGATTTCAAAGTATGTCCAACATAGTAGGTTCTCCCCATTATCTCCTTTACTACTCTATTTCTTCCATAGGCTTATTTATTTACTCATTATTTTCTGACTCTCAACAAGAATGAGGGGAAGGTCCTTTTGGTCTGTTAACCAATGTATCCCCAATACCCAGAATAATATCAAGCTCCTGACAAGCACTCAAATAATTGTTGAAAGAAGACATATGCAAGCACACTGAGTCATCTATGGAAATCAAGTGGAGTAGTAGTCTCCCCAATTCCGAATCACAGCTTGGAATTCTCCCTGGGCCTCTCATAAAGTCACAGAGCAAATAGAGGAAGACAATTTTATTTCTCTAATCTGCAAATTAACAATTTTTTAAAAAGAAACAAATTATCAAAATAATGGGTATTATTATATAGATATTTCTCACTCCACTAGGTCAAAAGAAAAGGAGATAAGAACAGTCTGTTCCATCTACAGTCAATATGAAGATGTGGCCTTTGAGGCCACAAAAAAGTTTAAATTATAGTTGATTATGTTGTTCCTAAAGGAATCAGTCTTGCTAGTAGCAGTAAGCAACAACTCAAATGTCCATGTATAGCAACAGGGTCCCTGAACAAAGAGCCTTCTTCTCTTCTGGTTCTCTCCACCAAGGATATAGAGCAAGATCATAACAAATGTTCCTTCCGTTTCAAGGTAAGACATCCACTGACGATAAGAACAGAGGACTCCTGGAGATAAATGGGGAGTGTTTCCCACCAAAAAAAAGCTGAAACCCAGGAAAGAGCCTGTGTTTCTGTCTTGGAAGTGAGCTGATGCTGAAGTCAACCGGGCTATCCCAATTCTGATTTGAACATAAACGCCCACTGGGTGTAATGCGGGGCCACGCAGTGATGACGAGGAGCAAACGGGAAGCACAATGTCCGAGGCCCACTCTTCTAGTGCTGGGACCACTTGATGCTCTTAAGGTCAATGCCATCCTGCACCATCTCCCAGAGAGGGCTGCCAAAGAGAAGAGATATTGGATGAGGGAGGGCTTAGAGGAGAAGCAGTTAAGAATCCTTTATTAAAGGGAGTTTTCCTATACTTAAACTACAAATCACAAATTGTGTATTGATATTGCTGCAATGACAACTATGAAGACTCCAAAAAACACCTGAATTTATGTGCTGCTTTAGTTTTTAAAAACATTTTTCCATATTCTGAAAATAAGTAGCCAAAGATATTCACTTTTTTGCTTTGTGGAACCTCTAAATCCTAAAATCCAATTATTTGCAAACTCTGGTTTCCGGCTATGTGAACCCAGCATGAGCACTGCAATTCCTTCCACGGGGTCTCTGCTACAACGGTGCATACCTCATTTCACGAAGACGCTTCACATGGTAAATGCACTTCTCTACCGTGTAGTCCACTTCCTCCTCTGTGGTGAAACGGCCAATGCCAAACCTGAAAAGGGCATAGGAGAAGAGCTCTGCATCACAGCTCTAGCACTGAGATAAATTCACTAGCAAATACTCTGAGGATTTACTCCACACACAACATGGAGAGACACGGTCCTTCCCCTCTAGGGCTCAGTTTTGTGGTTTGTGGACCAGCCACATCAGAATCTGCAGAGTTTCCTATTCCTCCAGGCCTAGTGAATCATTTTCTCAGAGTTTAGGATTCAGAAATCTTCATCTGACACAAACTTCCCACGTGTTAGTCAGTGAAGTCTGAAAATCACTGGTCTAGAAACGTTCATGAAGACTTAAGGAGGGATAAGGAAAACTAGGTTGAGGAGACGATAACAGGAGGTGAAACACACAAAAAGACGCCTTTCATAAATGTTACAGCTCAGCTGACTGACCTGATAGAAGAGTGAGCCAAATCCTCATCAGTGCCAATTGCTCGAAGGACATAAGAGGGCTCTAGGGATGCAGAAGTGCACGCACTGAGGAGAAAGAGGCAGAGCCTTGCTCGGTTCACCAGCATCTGATTTTAGCCCCAAACCCCCAGACTTCTCCCATCTCCCAGGCCCCTAGAGTCATAACATGGAGACAAAAAAGACATTCCCATCTGTCAGAGCCAAAGGGCCGGATGCTACTGTAACTTTCTGGGATATAAATCAAGCTCCTCTGGGCCATATGGAGGTTAAACTTGAACAAGGATATTGCCACAGAATGACACCACAACAAGAGCTGGTCTGACAACAAGAGGCAGCAGAACAGTGTTCACTCTCCTGTGACTGAATACACCATATTGTATCAGCATAGATGGCAGCTAACCCCATGGTGGCCTTCAAAGTATACTTCAGTTCTGAGGCCTACTACAGAACTGCTAATATAATACTAGAACAGATACTTGCATCTCCCAGGACTATAACACGTACAAAATTCTACCCCAAGAAGCCCTCCTAGAATTGCAATTTCAGCCTGTGCCCAGCTAGCTAAAAAAATAGATGCTTACGCCCTAGCCAGGTTGGCTCAGTGGATAGAGCATCATTCTGTGGACCTAAGGTTCCTGGGTTCGATTTTGGTCAAGTACATGTACCTTGGTTGCAGGCTCCTCTCTTCCAGGGCCCTGGTTGGGGCAAGTGAAGGGGGCAACCAATCGGTGTGTTTCTCTTACATTGACATTTCTCTCTGTCTGTTCTTCTCTCTCCCACTCTCCCTAAAAATCAATGAAAAAATATGCTTGGATGAGGGTTAACAAAACATAAAAATAAATAAGTATACAGATGCTTACAAAATGACCTTTATTCTTAACCAAGAGCTCTTATCTCTGTTATTTCTATACTGGAAAGCTCAATAATCTGTTATAACACTTAAAAGCCTGGCTAATTGGTCCTGCCATAGTCCTTTTTATCTGGTCCAACTTACCTCCCCGAAGATAAGGCCACATCCTTGAGTGCCATCAGTAGACTCTCCCCTTCCACATAGGCAAAGGAGAGGTTGATACAACCTGGAAAAAAGAACCACTATGAGAGGAGTCTTAGTCTCAGGCTCTTCCAGAATGGGCATAGAAAAGGCATGTCCATACCTGGGTAATGGTGAACAGGGTCCCCATTCATCACAACATCTGGAAGGCTCTTCATAATCTTTTGTATCAGTCTCTCTGCTAACTTTGAAATTCGCTTGTGGTCGTACTAAGGAACAGGCAAGAGAGAACTAGGCATAGTGACCATCAACAGCACAGGACAAGGAGCCCTCCTCCTGTGTCCAGAAGTGACTGTGCATTAGACCTATCTGTCATCCTATGCTACTCTTGGAGACCACCGTATCCCCAGCATGGAGCACAGCACCTAGTATGCAAAGGTGCTAAATAATTGGACACATGGGTTCCAATACCCAGAAATAAATGAGCTGATAACTACTGAAAGGACCTGAATTTTAGAGCCCATAACACCTCCCTCCAAAACAAGATGCCAGCAGCACTGAGACAAAGACAGTTTTCTTAAACGTCCTCTTCTGCCAGAGATCTGACTCATCATGCTAAGAAGCTTCTAACAGGAGACTCAACACAGGGGAAAAGCTTGTGAGAGGAAACTGCTCTCTCCATACCTCCATCTCTTGCTGGGCCACTTCACACGCTGCCCCCAGGCCCACCACCAAGGGTGTGGGCACTGTCCCAGACCGCATACCCCGCTCCTGCCCCCCTCCACTCTGCAGGGCCTCCACACGCACACGGGGCCGGCGGCGAATGTAGATGGCACCAACCCCTGGGAAACAAAAGTTTGTTACATAAAAGAGAAAAAGAAAAATGCAGGTGAAACAAAATATAACTTTCCAAAGGGGTCAAAATAGTCTTTCAACTTTTCTGTAAGCTTGACATTTTTCAAAATATAAAAGGTTGAGGACAAAAATAAACAGCAGTAAAAGCATAATACATATCAAATCAAAATTATTTTTTAAATATATATATATTTTTTTTTATTTCAAAGAGGAAGGAAGAGGGAGAGAGAGAGAAGCATCAATGATGAGAGAGAATCATTGTTCGGCTACCTACTGCACCCCTCCTACTGGGGATCGAGTCTGCAACCCGGGCATGGGCCCCTGACCAGTATCGAACCTGGGACCCTTCAGTCTGCAGGCCAATGCTCTATCCACCGAGCCAAACCAGCTGGGGTTATATCAAAATTATTTAACATCAGGAGGGTAACTACCAGAAGGAGTCAAAACTCATTTTTAAGTTCAAAGTAGCTCCGTAAGCATGTGTAAAATGGCATCACCGAATGCAGCATTACTCACAATAGCAAAAAAAAGGAAACATCTTAGATGTCTTTCATCAGGAGTATGGGCAAATAAATTATGACACATGAAATACAAAGCAGGTGTATAAAAGAATGAGAAAGCTCCTTTTATACTGCCGCTGTAAAATCTCCAAGATACACTATTAGAAAACACTTAAAATTTTAACAATCTATACTTTAATTTTTTTAATGTACTTTATTGATTTTTTACAAAGAAGGGAGAGGGATAGAGACTTAGAAACATCGATGAGAAACATCAATCAGTTGCCTCCTGCACGCCCCCTACTGGGGATCACGCTTGCAACCAAGGTACATGCCCTTGATCAGAATCGAATCCAGGACCCTTCAGTCCACAGGCGGACGCTCTATCCACTGAGCCAAACTGGTTAAGGAGAGTACTTTAATTATTTTTAAAAAGATATACCCAGCCTGTGTGACTAAGTTGTTGAGCATCGACCTAATGGGCCAAGTACAAAAGGTCACCAGGAAGAAAGTCCTGAGTGCCCAACGAAGGACAATTGTAGGGTTGGACCTCGCCCCCAGGTGACTGTTCTTCCCCTAGCATTTTGCTGGTCATGCAGTTTAGACCCCCTTACCTTTTCCTTCTTAGAGATAACATCAGTTTTATTTCAGCTCCGGGCCCAGAAAAGCAGCAAAACCAGACTAGTGACCCCCTGGCTGACCTCAGGACCAGCTGCATTGACTAAAGACCCACTGCAGTTGAGACTTAGACTCTGAAAGGACACATCTGGAAAGCTGCTGAATATTTTTTTTATAATATATTTTTGTTGATTTTATTAATTTAGAGATGAAGGGAGAGGGAGAAAGACCTAGAAACATCAATGATAGAGATAATTATTGATCGGCTGTCTCCTGTACATCCCACATTGGGATTGAGCCTGCAACACAGGCATATGCCCTGACTGGGGATTTAACCATGACCTCCTGGTTCATAGGTCAATGCTCAACCACTGAGCATGCCAGCCGGGCTGAGTATTCTAATAAGATCTTCCTGTGGGACCTCCCTTAAAATCTCCATCCAGCCTTAGCTGGTTTGGCTAAGTGGATGAGCTAGAGTGTTGGCCTGTGGATTGAAGGGTCCTTGGTTAGATTCTGGCCAGGGGCATATGCCCGAGTTGCAGGCTCCAATGATTCTCTTTCATCGTTGATGTTTCTGTCTCTCTCTACCTCTCCCTTTCTCTCTGAAATCATGATCTTACCTCTGAAATCAATTAAAAAATATTTTTAAAAAAGAATCAACCAGCCCAAGCCAATTTGGCTCTGTGGATAGAGTGTTGGCCTGCGGACTCCAGGTTCAATTCTAGTCAAGGGCAAATGCCTGGGTTGCAGGCTCGGTCCAACATGCGGGAGGCAGCCAATAAAGATTCCCTCTCATCACTGATGTTTCTATCTCTCTCTTCCTATTCCTTCCTCTCTGAAATCAATAAAACATATATATTTATTTAAAAAAAATTTTTTTTAAAGAATCAACCAATAAATAAGTGGAACAACAAATCAATGTTCTCTCTCAAATGTGTTTTAAATAATAATAATAAATAAATAAATAAATAAATAAATAAAATTAAATCTCCACCCAGTGCTCTCCCTCCCCAGAGCATGACCATGCCTTTCCCTTTCTCTACCCCTCTCTACCCTCCCCCAAGGCATGTTACCATTATCTTCCTCACTCCCTACCTTCAAGGGTTCTTCCTTTACCTCTATGACTTGTTTCCTAAGCCCATTTCTCCCAGGAATTACTTTTTCTACCTCTGTGCTTAACTACATATATGTTCTCTTATAGTTTGGGTCTTGGCTCTAAATTCTTTCCTAGCCAAAACTCAAATACTGAAGTTGCTGAACCCAGGTCTGGTCTGACCCCACCAGCTATAGACACTTGGTGCTATGTTGCCTACAACACAAGAATCACCAATCAAAAGGTTTACTGGGAGGTACAGAGCAGAGGAACTCTAGGAAGGGCTGGTACCTTTGGGACCATAGATTTTGTGGCCACTGATGCTCATGAGATCAATTTTCATGTCGTTGACATCAAGTGGGATTTTTCCAACAGCCTGGGCTGCATCTGTATGGAAATAGACCTTTCTGGAACTGCAAATCTGCCCTGAGGAAACAACAGAGGGAAAGATCAGAGCACCATGTTGGAAAGTCACGCTGCAGTGATCCTACAATGTTCCGTGAGTTCTAAGGCAAAACTGCATTTGGCATTAGCCTCTAACCTTACAAGTCGTTTCTCTTTCTCTTCAACACTGGTCTTTCATAACCCTTTTTATGTAAAAGAGACCAACTTTCATAACCCTTTTTATTTAAAAGAGGTAAAGATTAACAGATGAATTTGCTAATGTGACCAGGAAGTTAAGTCTGGCTCTAAATTAGCATAATAAAGAGATGTTCAAAAGTGAAAACAGCCAGAGGAAGAAAAAATGAAGAGCAGAGGTTTTGGGGGATTTTTTTTTTTTTTTTTTTTACTATACCAACTGCAGTAAAATGAAAAGCACATAAAAGGTACTAGACCTGGATTCAAATACTGGCTACATCATTTACAATGTGTCTTTCCCCAGGTTTCCATACTGTGTTCTATAAAGTGTTACAGCTCCCAGCCCCCTCCCGCTACTCAGATGCTTGGTGGACAAGCATCAGGGTTCACCACCATACTCACCTATTTCCGAAATGGGCTGCTTCACTCCAATCTCATTGTTCACAGACATGATTGAGACCAGGCTGGTATCGGGCTGGATAGCATCCTCTAGTTCCTAAGAATATCAGGAATAAGGAGGCTATACAACACCACCAGGTACTCCCTAACTTAGAATGTGGGCAAGCTTAGTCTTGAAAAGGGGACCTTTTGCTACACACCTATCAGAATACTGATAATACAAAATTGCTGGGGAGAATGCAAAGAAACGGTATCATTCATATATTACTCATGGAAATGTAAAGTGGTACAGCCACCAGTGGGATCAATGGTTAGAGAATCAGCCTGAGCACCTAAGGGTCTCAGCTTCTGTTATGGATCAAGGGCACATACCCGGGTTACAGGTTCGCTCTCTGGCCCTGGTTGGGGACACATGTGGGAGGCAACCAGTTGTGTCTCTCACTGAAAAGCAATGGGAAAAATATCCTCAGGTGAAGATTTTATTTTTAAATTCCTAAAAAAAATTCTTAACGGGGCAGGTATGGTGGGTACATATGCCCTTGACCTCTAACTTCTTTAGTGAAAAGTTTACCTTGGGCATCTAGGTTAACACACCTTTGAAATGCCAGAATAGTCGAGACCGTTTGGCTCAATGGATAGAGCGTCGGCTTGGGGACTGAAGGGTCCCGGGTTCGATTCCAGTCAAGGGCATGTACCTTGGTTGTGGACATATCCCCAGTAGGGGGTGTGCAAGAGGCAGCTGATCGATGACTCTCTCTCATCGATGTTTCTAACTCTCTATCTCTCTCTCTTCCTCTCTGTACAAAATCAATAAAAATAAAAAATAAATAAAAAAGCCAGAATAATCCTCTTTTCCACACCTCATAGGAGCACATAATCTTGTTAACTATCCTGTAAACCAATCATGGAGATTTCTCTGCCTCGCTTCTCCAACCTTCATGTAATCTTATGTTCCCTCATCAATTCCAAATGTACATGACAGGGGTCTGTCTACATACTATATCTTAGGATTTGTCTAGGGATGCTAGTATCCAAACTCTGGTGGACAAGATGCTTGGACTCACTACCCAAAATGGACACATAAGGACATAGGACCAAAAGGAAAATATTTTTCCAAAAAACTATAGCTCCTCTTTAGAGTAGGGGAGGAAGAGGCCAGAGCTTCACCATGATATCAGCCCCTGGCATCCTACGCACACATCCCACACAAATCAGGAAGCAGCAACAAAGCTGAGAAATACATCCTCTAGAGAAAAGGACGATGGTACACACTCAAAGGGAACATGCTCTTGGTTTCTCTGCTAGGCCTACTTCTCTAAGCCCCACCCTCATCATTAGATCTAGTCCTTCAAGCTTAAGCTAAGACTGAAGATAGATATAGATACACAGGCAGAAGCGATGCTCCTCCAACTTTCCCCCTCATGCCAAGAGCCACTCCTACCTTCAGGTCAATGATCCCACTCTTCTTCACTGGGAGGTAGGTGACCTTAAAGCCCTCAGCTTCCAGTGAACGGCAAGAGTCCAAGACACATTTGTGTTCTGTCTGGGAGGTGATCAAGTGCTTTTTCCGTGACCTGTAAAACCTAGCCACCCCCTGTAAATTGGCGATGGTGGAAAAAAGGAGAATATACTCAGAGAGACAGCAATGACTTCCATTCCATTTGTAGAGGAAAAGTGGGCAAGGGTGGTATACTTCAAGGTCAATTCTCTAACACCCACTGGTTGTCCCACAAAACAATTTAATTCTGATACTAACTACCCAGAGTTAGCCCAGGTTAAGGGGCCCAGGCCCAGAAGACTGCTTCCATTTCCAACACCAACTGCAAGTCCTGGATGTTACAACCCCCCCCCCCCCCCCCCCATACTTCAGCTGGTTACAAATTTAGGGCTTCCACAGCCCTCTAAAGTTAAATAATTCACCAGAATAACTCACGGAACTCATTAAAAGTGGTGTACTTATGACTCGGCTTTTATGATAAAGAATACATCTCAGGAACAGCCAAATGGAAGAGATGCATAGGATAAGGACTATGTGGGGAGGGGCCCAGAGCTTCCATGCTCTTTCCCCCTGGAATCTAGGCATGCCACCACCTTCTCCACACACCCATGAGTCCACTAACCTGGAAGCTGATGCAAGCCTCATTGTCCAGAGATTTTATGGGGGCTTCATTACATAGGCATGACTGATTAAATGTTTAGCCATTGAACTGAATCCAATCTCCAGACCCATTCTCCTCCCCAGAGGACAGGATAGCTGGAAGTTCCCACCCTTTAATCACATGCTTGATCTTTCTGGAGTAGGCAGCCTGTCCCTTGAAACTAAGGGCCCACATGAATTACTCCAGAACCATAAACTCAGAATGGTACAAAGAAGCTTGCTTTGAATAAGAAATGACAATCCTGTCATTCAGAAAACTCCCAGGGTTTTTGAAGCTCTATACAGGAACAGAGAACAAAGACCAAATATATTCACAGGTGGAAAATACAGAACATGCCTAACCTTACACCACAAGCAAAAGCCTCTCTTTTATTTCTATTTAAATAGCAAAGCATGCAAATATAGAGATACTGATACCCAAAGCTGGCAGTATAGAAATGAAACTCATATACTTATTCCTTGCTAATGGCATATTTAAGCACTAAATCTTCAGATAATTGTGTAGAAAGATGTCTTAAAAGCTATATTCACATTCTTTTTTTAAATATATTTTGTTGATTTTTTACAGAGAGGAAGGGAGAGAGATAGAGAGCTAGAAACGTCGATGAGAGAGAAACATCGACCAGCTGCCTCTTGCACATCCCCTTTTGGGTATGTGCCCGCAACCAATGTACATGCCCTTGACCGGAATCAAACCTGGGACCTTTCAGTCCGCAGACCGACGCTCTACCACTGAGCCAAACCGGTTTTGGCTGTATTCACATTCTTTAACTGTGATTCCTCTTTTGGGTGTTTACCTTAGGGAAATATTTCAAAAAATAGAGAAGCTATAGAGACAAAATATGCTTTAGTTATATTTACAATCCTCAAGAAAAATGGAAAGGTTAAACACATCCAAGAGAATAAATAGTAAAATGAATACTAATACAACTCCATAAACAAGAATGTACTTATAGTAAAAATAACGGAGTTTGAAGAAAAAAACTAAGAGTTTGAAATGGAAGAACATAAGATATGTTATTAATGGCTACAGAAGAATAAATATTACATGCTACAATCTGTGAAAATATTAAAAGCATATTCATATATATGTGTATTTTTTTTGAAACAACAATAAACAGAATTAGTTTAGTAACAGAATTCGGAGCAGAATATGGGAGGAAGCCATATTATATTTTAAACTTTTCTATAGAATTAAAAATCATAGTACAAATATATGAATTACTTTCTAAAAATTAAAGAAATAAAATGTACAACTCCATTCCTCCAGAGCTTATCATAGAGCACTACTATAAAATAATATAAACTAATTAGGCAAAATTTGCCAAAACCGGTTTGGCTCAGTGGTAGAGCGTCGGTCTGTGGACTGAAAGATTCCAGGTTTGATTCCGGTCAAGGGCATGTACATTGGTTGCAGGCACATCCCCAACAGGGGGTGTGCAAGAGGCAGCTGGTCAATGTTTCTCTCTCATTGACGTTTCTAGCTCTCTATCTCTCTCCCTTCCTCCTTTCTATAAAATATCAATAAAATATATTGAAAAAAAACAAAACTAATTAGGCAAAATTTAAAACAATATAATAACTGTATGTTCTCCAGGATAAGAGACATAAAAGGAAAACATTTAAAAGTTGCCCCATCTCCTATCTCACTTAACCACAATGTAGAAGGTTCTAATAGCACATAGGTATTTCCTCTACCCATCCAGGAAACTAAAGGGAACAATGTCACAACCATTCTTAGTGATCCTTGACCTCTGGGTTTGGGATCTGTGGGACCTTTCAAGGCAAACATTTTCAAAGTTTTGAAACCATCCCCATCTTTAGAGGGATCTGGGTCTGTGATCTCTATAGTCCAAGAAAGGATGCTTTCCTGCTAACAGAATCAGGCAATATGATTCTGGAGCCTGTCTCTGGCCTCTTACACTCAGGACAGGTCATAAAATAAAATAAAAATAAAATAAAATATTGGACGCACAGTTGAGAGACAATGGTGAGAGGGGGTAAAGCCAGAGTTGAATTTATAGCAGCCCACAAGTTACCAGAACCAGGGTATTTACACAAGTGATCCTAGTAACCAGGCTCAGTCAGAGGTGAGTATGTTCCATGAAACACCAACATGACTACTGAGTGTGGAATTTTATTTTTATAAGTACCAAATATCTGTATGTCCCAAGGATAGAATTGCTGATCCTAGAATGGGTGAACAAATGAATGCCTGCAGAGGGTACCAGAGTAATCAGGACTTTAAAAAATGAGGACATCTAAAAAAATGGGAGGTACTTGTTGCAAATAGATCTGATCAGAAAGAAAAGAAAGGCTGAGAGGAAGGCAGCTGTGAAATCATACATACAAGAATGAAACTGAGAAACATGCCCAATTATAAGTGCATTCTGGACTTCACTGTGACTAGATCAGAAGGACAGGGGAAGTGTTAAGTCACCATTATCCACTCTGTGAAGTAGCTGCTATCCAAAAAATCAAGTGATCCAAGAGCTACCTCCTTTCCTATCCAACTACCTTATGGAGCTCAGTTCAATAGGAGCAAAGATTTTTAGATGGCAAAGAATTGAAGGAAACAATAAATTAGAAAGAGTATATGTGTCTTTTCTTCACAATAGGGCGGGAGTGGGTGGCTGGGAAATATATGTATGAGCCCAGATGATAGAAAGATACCATATCCCAAGTCAAGAAAGCCCCAATATGCCCTCTTACCTTAATTGCTATGTTATTGGACTCAGTAGCGCCGCTAGTGAAAATGATTTCACGAGGATCAGCCCCAATGAGAGATGCTACTTGCTGCAAGTCAAGAAACAGAGATGAGTTCCATCAGTTCCTCAGGAAAGTACTTGACCCCAGGACACAGCTAGGACAGAGCTTTAGACCTCCACTATGTCCTATCAACTGCCCAGGAACAAGCTCTGTACCTACTAGGGTCAGACAAGGATAAATTCACTTACACCCCAGATCCCAGACTCTTTTCCAGCCCAAAACAAAATAATAATAATAATAATATATTTTTAATATGATTTTATTTCTTATCTAAAAATATTTTTTTATTTTGATTTCAGAGAGGAAGGGAGATAGAAACATCAATAATGAGAAATAATCATTGATTGGCTGCCTCCTGCATGCTCCCCAATGGGGATCAAGCCTGCAATCCGGGCATGTGCCCTTGACTAGAATCAAACCTGAGACCCTTCAGTTTGAAGGTCGACACTCCATCCACTGAGCCAAATCAGCCAGGGCTGATTTTATTGATTTTAAAGAGAGAGAGAGAGAGAGAGAGAGAGAGAGAGAGAGACAGAGACAGACTGGGGATCAAACCCAAAACCTGAGTAGGTACCCTGACCAGAAATTGAACTGGTGATCTTTTGGTGCATGAGATGATGCTCAACAAACAGCCACACCTGCCAGGACAATAATGCTGTTTTTAAGAAAGTACTAGTTCACCCTGGCCGGGTTGGCTTGGTGGACAGAGCACTGGCCTACAGACCAAAGGACCCCGGGTTCGATTCCGGTCAAGGTCATGTACTTTGATTGCAGGTTCCTCCCAGACCCGGGTCCCTGGTTGGGGCACATGCAGGAGGCAACCAATCGATGTGTTTCTCTCACACTGATGTTTCGCTCTGTCTTTCCTTCTTTCTTCCACTCTCCCTAAAAATCAATGGAAAAATATACTCAAGTGAGGATTAACCAAAAAAAAGAAAGTACTAGTGCCTGGCTGGTGTAGCTCAGGGGTCAACCTATAAACCAGGAGGTCACAGTTTGATTCCAGGTCAGGGCACATGCCCTGGTTGTGGGCTCGATCCCCAGTAAAGGACATGCAAGAAGCAGCCAATCCATGTTTTTCTGTCAATGATGTTTCTATCTTTCTTTCCCTCTTCCTTCCTCTCTCTAAAATCAATAAAGACATTAAACAAACAAACAAACAAACAAACAAACACTATTTCAGCCCTGGCAAGTGTGGCTCAGTTGATAGGAGCATTGTCCTGTATATAAAAAGATGGGTTTGATCCCCAGTGGGGGCATATGTGGGATGAAATCAATCGTCTTCTCTTTCTTTCCTTTCCTCTAATATCAATTTTTTAAATTTGTATTAAAAGAAAAAGCACTATTGGACTCATATATATATATATATATATATATATATATATATATGCATTAGATTAATAAACACATCACTAGCATTGTCTCATTTAATTCCCCGAATAACCCTAGGGAGTAGGGTTACAATCTCATTTGCAATGTGAGGAAACTTAGGCTTAGAGAAATTAAATAACTTGCCAAAGGTCATTTCGTTAGGGAATGTGGGAACTAATCAAATGCCTTTAGAGGACTCCAAGGCCTGCTCTCTGAATCTCTTAAAGAGTCCCAAACCATTTGTACCTCCATCCATACCTACCAAGGAAATGCCGCCCACAGGCCACTAAATCCATGCCATCAGCACCCCCGATTCCTCTGTGCTAACCTGGCGAGCACGTTCCATGGCTGCCTCACTCTCCCAGCCGTAAGCATGTGTCCGGGAGTGTGGGTTCCCATAGTAGTTGACTAGGTAAGGGAGCATGGCATCAAGTACCCGAGGGTCCTGAGCACAAAGGAACAGATCAGTCTTTGTGAGCCCCATAGTTAGCTTAGGCCCCACTTCATCTCCTCAGACCTACCTCAGCAAACTCCCGACCCTTCAGACAATGCCCAGATTAGGCCTCAAACATTCCTCCAGTCCCTCAGGTACTAACCAAATATCAACTTAATACACTCCCACTCCCAATCCATCTTAAATCAGGCCATCTCCCATCTCCCTGGGTAATCTATAAACACTGTCATTTCCTAACAGCCATTTCTGCAGATGTTTACATTCCTGCCAGGAGATGTGATCTTCAAGGGGCCAGGTTATGACAGAGTCCACATATTGGTGAAATCTTGTACTAATATTCAAGTGCTCACCATGTGCCACGCTGTTAAGGGCTGTGTTATGTCTTTTTAATTTAATCCATTTACTACTTGCCCACACTCATACTTACTAAATAGCCATGCTGCTACTTCCAGAGCCCATGATTTTAATTACTACTATAGTGCCGCACTGAAGTGATTTGACCAACATCAATAGCTTGTAAGTAGTTGAATCATTTCAAGTGGACAAGTTAAGCCTCCTAACTCCTAGCTCACTGCTTCTTCCTGCACACACTCTTCAGTGGCTCTTAGTTCTACAAGAATCCAACCACTTCTGTACATTGTCACTTCCACAATATAATCCCTATAAACAGCATGGGAAAAGCTGCCTCTCCATTCTTACCAGAGGAGTTGTAGCTTGCACATCCATGTACAGAGGTCGCAGCACTGACTCCATCTCTGGAGCAATGGCTGTATCGGAGGGAACAGCTGACTGGGGAGCATGGTCTGCAACTGCCAAAAATATGGAACAGAGTGGCCAAGTGACTATGGACACAGCGTATCCAAGACATCAGAAGGTAAAGTTTAAGGAATACTGGGTTGAATCTTAATGAAAAACGAAAAAAAACACAAAACATCAGGATTTGAGCAAACTGTAAACGGAGATAATGGACAGAGGCAGGGCTCTTGGAGAGGGATGTTAGGGACAATATTAAAGTTGCATCGTTGGGAGTTGGGAAGGCTCTGAAATGGCAAAGTCATTTAGAAGGGATGTGGAGACATAGTAGGGAAGATGGCCTTTGAAGGACGGCTAGCATCTCTAAAGTTGGTTAGAAGAATTAAGGCCGAGCCTCTCAGGCTGGGAAGGCCAGTGGGATAAGATCTGAGTGGGTCGCGGCGAAGTCGCTAAGAAGGCCAGCTAGAGAAAACTGGAGGGATGAAGCCGAGGGAAAGGGTCAGAGGGTCCGGGTAGGGGCGGAAGCGGGAGGCTACGGAATATTGAGCTGCGTCGCCGCGCGGAGGAGAAAGAAGGCGCGCCTCCCGGGAGGGTGGCAGCGAGCGGGACCCAGAGCGTACCGCGCAGGCGCAGACCCCGGGTGGGCGCCTCGGGCCGCGGCCCCGGAGCCGCCGGCAGGGCCGCAGCCACCCGCCTCCAAGCTGTCCGCAGCAACATGGTCCCGGAGGCACAGCCCCTCGTCCCGAGCGGCTGCAGCACTTAGCTACGGACTCCCGGAAGTACTGCTCTGCGCCCCGGAAGCGATTCCTCGGGCCACCAGCGCGCTCCGCCTTGCGTTCCGTGAGACGTGGAACTGCAAGACCGAGGCCGCGAGCGAGGTGAGGAGGGGGCTCGAGGGTCGGAACGCTCAGAGGGTGATGGATTCGGGTTACACGCTGACTTTCCTTCCCGAGCTTCCTCGAACCCTTAGGTCCGCTCCCCACCCCTTTTCCTCTGACTCCGCCCGACTCTAGGGCTGGCGGTCAGGCCTGCATTTCCCTGACCCTCGAACCTCGCAGATGCCGGTGACCGTGGGTCCCTATGGACAGTCCCAGCCAAGCTGCTTCGACCGGGTGAAGATGGGCTTTGTGATGGGCTGCGCCGTGGGCATGGCGGCCGGGGCACTGTTCGGCACCTTTTCCTGTCTCAGGTGAGGGCGCGGTGGTGACCTGGGGTGGGACTCGCGGACCTCCCCGCCCTCTCCGCTTGGCCTGCTGCCGAATGGAGCCTAGCGCGTTCCAGTCTCGATGACCTCGGATCGAGACCAGTTGCCTAACCACCTTCAGTTAGGACGGGTCGGAATCCCTCCGCCCCAGCGCTCGCTACTTCTGTAGCCTTAGGCAAGTTGAGCCTGGGTTTCCTCAGGTGTAGAACCAAGTTAGTAACATCTACCTCCTAGAGTTGTAAGGATCAAGGCAGAGAACACTTAGCACAGAGCATGTATTAAGTCCTCAGGAAATGGTTATTACTGTCGTTGCCGTTATTCCCGACTGCACATCATGAAACTTGAGCAGTTTTACTACAGGCAACAGGATGTAGAAATGCAGCAGATTCTACACAGTGTCACTTTCACATATGACTCAATTTTTCAGACTGAAATTACTACTTATTTTGCACTTCGTGTCAATCACTGTACTAGATGCTGTTATCACAACTCTTTTATACTTGACACAGTCTGTAAAATGACTCCACAATCACTTTTAACACTAGGAAACCATCTAAAACACAGCCGTTGTTATTGGATCATATGTACATGCTCGAAAGGTAAAACCAAGCAGAAAAAAAAATGGTTTCCATGTACTTGACACTGTATTTGCAGCCTCTCAGAAACTAAAGGCAGTCTCTGATAGATCCTTTTCAACTAGTCATTACTGATCCTGGGTGGGAGGGGCTAATGTCCTATTGGACTTCTGGAGTGTATGATTCATCCTTAGAAGCACAGTTCATATTTCTCCATATATAATATTTGTGTTCCCAATTGGCCCCATCTTGGTTTCCTCCTCTCAGGATTGGAATGCGGGGTCGGGAGCTGATGGGCGGCATCGGGAAAACCATGATGCAGAGTGGCGGCACCTTTGGCACATTCATGGCTATCGGAATGGGCATCCGATGCTGATCAGGGCAGTGGTTCCTCACATCTACCCTATCCCATCAGCCCCAGCCCATGTACTATAATAAAAACACTTTAAGTAGTCTGTGTTTGGAGGCATTTTTTTTCTTCTGCAGATTATTATACAGCTTGTTTAGAGATTTTCAGAGGTGGGCTGAAGTTTCTTTTTCACTAGACCTGAGTGTTTACAAACCAGAAAATTTTTCCATGGCTGGAAACTTTCATAAATTCTAGTAAACCTTTATTACTCAACCTTTTGTTGATTTATCAGTTTTAATTTTTTATAAATCTTTATTGTTGGAAGCATTGCATGTCTCCCATCATTAGTGTTTTAAAGGTAAAAATTTCATTTCCTTGCCAAAACCGGTTTGGCTCAGTGGTAGAGCATCAGTCTGCGGACTGAAAGGTCCCAGGTTCGATTCCGGTCAGGGGCATGTACGTTGGTTGTGAGCACATCCCCGGTGGGGGATGTGCAAGAGGCAGCTGGTGATGTTTCTCATCGACATTTCTAGCTCTCTCCCTTCCTCTCTGTAAAAAATGAATAAAATATATTTTTTAAAAAATTCATTTCCTCAAGGTCACAATTCAAAAGTGTTTTCTTTTTTAGTACGTTTAGCAACACCATCCAGGCAAGGGTGTTTTATTTTCAATACTTCATTCATTCAAAAGTTGTCCAGATATACCTGTTGGCTTGATGAGAAAAAGAACCAGTTATCCATGGTGACACAAAATCAAACTATCAGGCACTTTTATAGCTTTTCAACTAAAGTCAATCCCAGATGATTATCTTACCTGTCATCAATGAGGATGTGAATTGTATAGACTATTCCTCATCCCCCCACAAAATTATATTGGTCAGACCTCAGTTCTCAAACATCTCCCATCTCATTTGAACAGTTTGCTTCTCGATACAACCCTTTCATGCTGATACCCATCTGTATGATTCAGTCATTAGCTGAGGTGAAAAAGGAAAAAATACAGGAGTATGTCTGTTTACTACTGTTAACATCTCAGGGAATTGTGCTGTATTTTCCTTCTCATTAAATTTTCATTTTTACTGTACATTTTTCTTTTGGTAAACTTAAATTTCATGTCTTTTAAAAGTGTCTAAACAGTACAGTATAGGAATGTACTATATATAAGAAAAATTATGCCCTGGCCAGTGTAGCTCAGATGGATTATGCAGGTTCTATTTGTCAGGGCATATACTCAGGTTGTGTTTGATTACCAGTCCAATGTAAGGCAGTCAATTGATGTTTCCCTTCTCTCTCATCCTACTCTAAAAACCAATAAAAAGATTTTGTTAAAAGTGTAAAACTGGCTGAAACCGGTTTGGCTCAGTGGTAGTGTCAGTTTGCAAACTGAAAGGTCCCAGGTTCGATTCCAATCAAGGGCATGTACATTGGTTGTGGGCTTGTCCAGTGGGGGTGTGCAAGAGGCAGCTGGTCGATGTTTCTCTCTCGACGTTTCTATAATAGCTCTCTATCCCTCTCTCCTCTCTATAAAAAAATCAATAATATATATTTTTTTAAATGAAAAAGTTTGTTTAAAACTGATCATTTGAGTCTGGAACAAATTGTTTATTTCTAATGGGGGGAAATGCTTTGATTTTCTAAGTCTTTCAGAACGAATTATGTTGGACCGCGGTTCAGCTGTAATTGCCTTGATAAGTAGGTTCTAAGTAAGTGGGAATATTTACAAGAAACTAGACCTAAAATATTTTGTGGTCATAATACTCAGATTCGGCCAAAATCAGGGTTACTTCCAGAATACAAATAGTAGTTACAGATTTTCCAGAGTAGGTGAGACGTCTACCCAGAGGATTTCACTCAAAACAGCAATTGGCATTCCTTTCTATGTATCACACTATTTAAGACATTTGCTTTGAATATCATTTACAACCCAAACTTCATCCTGTGGTAGAGCTAAATTTCGCTGCCTTTATTAAACCATGGACATCTTTGTTGGAATGAACAAACCTGACAGAACAAGACTTGATTCAAGAATTTAAAAATGACTTTTTTTTTTAAGGGGGAGGGGGGGAGGGGTAGGAAACATAAATTAGACCCAAGAAAAACGGTTGCCCAGTGTTTACAAAATCAAGTTAACTTTAATTTTAAAAGTTATGGTTGAATAATTTAAGCAATTTTGGACTAACTCATCCAAAAGGGTTGGTAGAAAATTGTGATGGCTCCATACAAAGTAAATAGTGTAAAACCTGTGCCTCAACGCTATCAATGCAGCAGAAACAGAAGTGAGGTAAGAAAATCAGTATTAGATGATAGTCATTCCATTGGGATCAATACCTATCCAAAGTGCAACCTATACATAACTTGAAACAAGAGTTCAGAGTATAAATGGTGATGGCTCACTACCCAAGTTAAAGCTCAAAATTCCATAATGAAGTTAATGCCTTGATTCAGTTTGAGAAATCACTTTAAACTTTTTGTTCAGTATTTACTTTAAATAGTAAAGCATATTTTTACAAGGATGTCCAGACAACACAAGAAACTTAACAATACCCAAGTTTAAAGCCTGAATTTGTTTTGTTTCCTTTTTGTGTAAATCAGTTTTAATAATTACCCTAAGTACAATGCAAAGAGATAATATAGATAATATACAGGAATGTACAGAGACAACTCAAGGGCAAGAATTTTTCCAGACTGCTAATAATTGTTCCAGAGGCAAATACCTAATAATTATGAAAAGTCAAAGAAACTAATATTCTATTTGCATGTTTCTATGACTTTAAAACATTTCAAAAATCAAGATTTCTTGTGGCCTTTTTAAGAGAATTTTATTTGAGTGGTTCTTACAAAGATTGTTGCAATATGAAAGTCATTTGTTTGATAGAAATATCAAGCTGTCTTGTCAAACACACTGAAGTAACCCAAAAATATATTTCAGAGCTCACAGAGCTTAAAGAGCAAAGATTATATGCAACCAGACAAAACCTATTTCTGCATTTCCCATTTCTTGCTCAGCCTTTTGCTTACCAGACTCACTAAACATCTTGAGGAAATGCAGGGAGCATTTTGTTTGGAATCTTAGACACACTAAAACACATATTTACAGAGAAACTTTTACAGATACATTAATTGAAAAGATACTATTCAGAAATGTAATTTTGAAATCTTTTCTTGCCAATTGATCAGAGTGCAAGATGAGATGTTAATCAAACAGCCCTTTAGCTGTCTTGAATTTCTATACACCAAATGTGTATTTCAGAAACCTGTCTGCTAAACCATTAGCCAATATCAACATTAGTGAAAATGTGAAATGTAACTGTTGTGTAAAAAGTTAGGCTTCTGAAATGAAACATTAAAAACATTATATCCCTGTTGTCTGCCTTTATACATTAAGCACATTTGTTCCCCTAGAGCTATTTCTATAGATCCTTAATGTAATTTTCTACATGTACATTTAAAAGGCAGAACAAGAGAACAGTTTTGTATACAGTGGGATTTGCTATATAGGGAGAACGAGCACACTGCATTCCTGTTAACATTTTTATTTTTTCACGGTAACAGGAATTGTATACAAATGACAGTAGACCCTTGCCTCTTTATTTTTATCTAAATAAAAGATAACTCAAGATGAAATCTCAAAAGAAAAAGAGCTATGTACATAAGAGACTATATATCTTCCTTCATCGTCTACTTGGGACCAGTAGTTGTGTTGCTGTCATAGAATCAGGAAAGAGGTTATGATAAGTTGGAAGAGGTACATATGCTGCTGTTATCATTTTACCTGTTGAAAAAAACAGATATTGGTAGTTTAATATCTTCACTTAGATTCATTAGAGCCATAATAATCAAAAAAGAAAGATTAAACTCACCAGCAAACCATCTGCCATGCAATGCATTTACAGCAGCAATGGCTGCAGCAATTGATGGGCACTTCACATACACATTGCCCTAAAATAAAACCAAAAAAAGTATTACCCCAAACAGTGTGCGTTTGAACAGGTCTATTAAAGCAGCCTACAGTGTTCTATAACTATGTAATTGTTTAAGCATAACATGACCCAAGCATCTGTAAAGTTTAAGGCAAAGAGAGCAACATTTTTGCTTATTAGAAAGAGCAAATAGCCGAAACAGGTTTGGCTCAGCGGTAGAGCGTTGGTCTGCGGACTGAGGGGTCCCAGGTTCAATTCCGGTCAAGGGCATGTACGTTGGTTGCGGGCACATCCCCTGTAGGGGGTGTGCAAGAGGCAGCTGGTCGATGTTTCTCTCTCATCGATGTTTCTAGCTCACTATCTCTCTCCCTTACTCTCTGTAAAAAAAATCAATAAAATATATATATTTTAAAAATAGAGCAAATAGCCCCCTAGCTGGTTTGGCTCAGTGGATACAGCATCAGCCTGCAGACTGAAGAGTCCCAGGTTTATTCTGGTAAAGGGCACATGCCTGGGTTGTAAGCTCGATCCCCAGTAGGGGCATGCAGGAGGCAGTGGAATCTGTGATTTTCTCATCAATGAGGTTTCTATATCTCTCTCCCTTACTCTCTGAAATCAATAAAAAACATCCTACCTAATAAGAGTAATATGCAAATTGACCAACACTCCATCACACAAGATTGCTGCCCCCATATGGACACAAGATGGCCAGCAGGGAGAGACCAGGCGTGCAAGGGAAGCCAATTAGGGGCAATCAGGATGGCAAGGGAGCAGTTAGGCCAGCTTGGTCCAATAAAACTGGGCCTAAAAGGGCAGTCGTACATCCCTCAAAGGGTCCCAGAATGGAGAGGGTGCAGGCTGGGCTGAGGGACACCCCCTCATGCACGAATTTTTGTGCACCAAGCCTCTAGTATTAAAATAAAAAGAGCAAATAAATACCTGGGCTGAATTTTTGTCGACATAAATATGAATAACTCCTCCATGTTTATTACATTCTTCAATCACATCATCCTTAATCTCTGTATCCCATCCAGCTTCTTCTTCTCTGTAAGAAAGTATTAAGCTTTATTAGACACTGTATAAACATTTTAAAATATGCATTCTTTTAATTTAAAAAATCAGATATAGGGCTCTGGAAGAAATAAAAAAGATATAAAACATTTCTAAAGAAGGTTATAAATTTTTAGGCTCTTTCTATGGTAAACTCAACTAATATTAATATAACAGCATGCTATAAATTACTCAAATTTATAAGTATGAAACTTATTTCCTAAAAAAGTGACTGATTAAAAAATTTACAGAATAATTAATTTTTTAAAGTAAGTAAATAATAAAAAAATAAAAATAAAATCATAGACCTAGAAAACAAGTATATAAACCATGTTATATAAATCAATTTTTTAAATGAATTTCTTAAAAAAAATAATAAAAAATAAATTAAAATAAAAATTTATAGAACAAGACCTAACTGGTTTGGTTCAGGGGATAGAGCATCGGCCTATGGACTCAAGGGTCCTGGGTTTGATTCTGGTCAAGGGCATGGACCTTGGTTGAGGGCACATCCCCAGTAAGGGGTATGCAGGAGGCAGCTGATAATGTTTCTTAACTCTCTCTCCCTTTCCCTTCTTCTCTGTAAAAAAATCAATAAAAATATATTTAAAAAAATAAAAATTTACTGAAACCCCCCTCCCCCCCAAAAATACAAAAAACAAGAAAATGTGGATTCAATAAATGGCATTCTAATCACTGGATAGGAAGTAGAAAATATTTCTAATTAAAAGCCTACACTAATCAAAAGCAAATTAAAAAAAAAAAACTTTTCTATTAGACTGAAATAAACTTAAAATCTCAAAGCCCATAATTGCTATAAGCTGATAACCAAAATAAACACTGACACAAACTTTAGCAATATAAAATCTGGATAGCTTTCAATTCCAGTCTTACAAACAGATCCAAAGAAAATAACCAACAATGTGCATAATAATTGTGCTACAAGGATAAAAAGTATTGCACTATTTGAACTATGAAATATATGGAAACATCCTAAGTGTTTGAACTTGAACATTACTTACGTTTGAGGGTTAAACATGTTAGATAATTGAAAACACTGTGTTGCAAGAGGTTGAACAGAGGCAGCTGCAGCTAAAGCTGAAGCTAAAAAAAAGGGGGGGAGGGGGAATTAGTTTCATGGAAAATACATTGAAATAAAACAAAAGAAAAAACCCATAAACCCAAAGTATGAAACTAGGGTATAATGTCAAGCCAGCCACTTAACTAATTTAACTTATTTAATAAGACTATCAAAGTGTATAACAGAACTCATTTTAGTTGCCAGAAAACTGCATCAACATTTGAAGTGGCCAATCTTGAGAAAGTTGGTAGTTTTATTTTTCACAAGGGAAATTCAACTTTATGTGTAATCAAACTTAGAATTATTCCAAAAACAAATCAATCCAGAAAGACAAAGGATTAAACAGAACATTGACTTTGTAAAATTGTTTTGAGTTTATACCTGTGTATTTTGGCCCAGCCAGGGTCAATCAGAAATTTAGCATCAACCTAGGACCAAGAGGGTCACTGGTTTGATTACCAACAGGGGCACATGCCTGGGTTGGGGGCTCAATTCCCATTAGTGGGCAACTGATTGAAGATATTTCTCTCATCAATGTTTCTACCTCTATCCTTCTCCCTTCCTCTCTCTGAACGCCCCCGCCCCCCCAAAAAAACCCCACTAAGAAATAGGATTTTAAAATTTCAAAATAAGGCCTTGGATGGTAGCTTTGTCTCAATATGCCAAGGTTGTGGGTTTGATCACCGTTCTGGGCAAAGCAGCAGCCAAGGAATGCATAAATAAGTGGAACAACAAATGGATGTTTCTCTCCACCACCTGAACTTCTAACATGAATAAATAAGTAAAATGCCAAATAAACGTTATGACCCTATTGTATTTCTTAGGAGTCTACCCGTGAATACATAGTTATATATTTCTAAAAAACACAAACATTATAAAAGGAATAAGTCTTAAAAATAAGATGCATAAAATTACCTAAGCATCTAAGATTTAATATCCTAGAATTATAAATTATATTACAAACCAGATTAATCTTTTAAAAATGATTGTCTGCTTTAGCATAAGAAATAATAGACTAGCACTAAAAATAAGACTAAAATATTCACTATATTAAAAGCAAAAAAATATTGAACACTGATATTTAAGCTCAGCATTTAAAACTTTTGGTTTTAAGTTTGAAGTGAGAGCACTGGACAAGACAGCCGCTTCATTGTCCACATATGATTTATACAACATTAACAGTAGCTGTTATAACTCACCGTAATCAAAACATTTGACCAAATTTCATTCCAATACATAACAATAAAGCTAAGGATAAAGCAGTGCATTAGAAATTATAATTAAACATTCACCTGAAGAAGTATCAGAAATGTTCCATTGAATAAAAATTATGGTTGCACATGAAATACATCATAAAAATAATTTTTTTTTCTGATAGAATTAGGCTACATATTAAAGTGACTTATCAGATGTCAAACTCTATTGGGGAAAGTTAAAGATGCAACCATGTTTATATTACAGTTAAAATAAAGCCAGCCTGACTGGTGTCACTCAATTATTAACCTGTTAAGCAAGCGGGACCTATAAATACATCAAACATAAACAATATTGGGAACGGGTAGGACGTATGAATACATCCTTGAAATATATGTTGCACCCTGAGAGGGACGGTATATATTTTTTGTAATCATTATAATTATTTGTAAAAGTTAGAATTTTTTAATTCGATGTTTCCATTTTTTTGTTGGTATTCTTTTCTATTTTATTGTAATTTTGTATTTTCCTTTGGGCTTTATATATAAATAAACGAAAATATATATATTTCATTTAAGTATAAATAAAAAATAATATGAAATTACGTCCTCCGGGCGAGGCGTACTGACATGTCCTAGTGAAAAAGTACGCGCCTGTTACAGGTTGCGTAATTAAAAAGGGAACCCCCCGGTTAACAGGTTAAGTATCAACCCATGAACTAGGAGGTCACTGGTGACTCCCAGTCAGGAACATGGCTGGACTGTAGCTTGATCCCACTAAGGGTCGTGCAGGAGTTGGCCAATCAATATCCTTTCTCTCGTCATTGATGTTTCTAACTCTCCCCCTTTCTCTCTGAAATCAATAAAAATATTTGAAAAGCAAACAAAAAAAGATAGGTGAACATATATCTTAAAAACAAAAAGCCTATGTAACCTCATCATAAATAAATGAAAGTATGCCTGGGAAGAAAAATTAGGTCATTACAAAATAATTGAGAACTTAATTTTTCCACTTCTTCCAATTAATTATGACAATATACTAGGAATACTGAAAAATATTTAGAAAATGTATGATAGAAATATTCTGGCTCAACCTAGAAGAATGTAGAACACAATAAATGCAGCAGAAAAATATAGTTAATAGGAAAATCTACTACCCTGCTTTCCCGAAAATAAAAGTGTCTTATATTAACAGTGTCTTATATTAAACTGTCTTATATTAATTTTTTCTCCCAAAGTTGCGCTAGGTCTTATTTTCAGGGGATGTCTTATCTTTCCATGCGCTAGGTTTTATTTTTGGAGGATGTCTTATTTTCGGGGTAACACGGTAGTGCACCTTTTAAAAATCTGCTAGAAATAAAAGGATTGAATATAGCTGCCTCATTTACTGGAAAAACTATACATTTAATTCCCATCAAGGAACATGGTAGGTATTTCTCATATTGAATAATTTCCCTGAACAACTTTAAGTATAGCCTAAAAAAGATGGATACTGAATTTGCTCAATATCAAATGGCTCTATTAAATGGCAGATATTAACATGGACATTAAAAACAAGAAAAAATAGCCCACTTTATAAATTATTTCAATCTCTGAAATGTGCATGCAATTTTGTTCTGGATAATATTCTCATTGTTTGGTACTGCATATACAAATCACTGGAGTTAGAGCCAGTTTTTCCTAATCTCATATTAAGTTGACAAACTATGTTCTGAAAGATTTGTCTAAGTAACAAATATCACTTTCTGACTTATATGTAAAACTAACAATCACTACACAAAAATAAGCTTAAAAGGCTTATTAAAATACTTCTAAGAAAGCTAAAGCTAAAAAACCACAAACATTTTCATTTTTTATCCATGCAATTATAATAGTTTGGATTTGGGCCTTCCAAAACATTCATGTATTAGCAAAATAGCTTACTGTGTGTGTAATGTAATATAAATATATGGCTGTCATTCTGATAAAAACTGGACCAAAAATAAAAGACAATGATGAATATAATAAAGAATTATGTCTTGCTATATTTACATTTATTTTAAAAACAGATGAAAAGCTCAACTCACCTTCAGTCTGTTGAGAAAGTCTTGTTTGCAAATCTATAACAAAAGAGAATTCTACAGCTCAGTGCAGGAACAATGAAGAGCCTCAACTAACAGGGTAAATGTCAGGAGAGCATTAATAAAAGAGGACTACTGTAGCAGGGTTTGTGAAGATGAACTTAGAGTAAAACCTGGCAGCCAAACCCCCTTCCCCATTCCTCATTGGCAAGGCTTTGGGGGCCTTCTTTCATCCTGTCCTAGGAAACTTAGGCCTCTCTTTTCTTATTCCTATTTAAGTATTCTTCTACATCTAAATTACATTCCACTACACTAGTCTGCAAATGGGAATAATGGGAAATGGGGAAAGGGAAGCACACCGGTCAGAAAATACATGAAAACCCTGATCTTGAGAATTCAATTCCAAGTACTTGGGATAGTCAACTATTTATTGTTCTAACAGTGGGAATAAGCTTTTAAACTTTTATAAAAATAGTGATCCCTGCAATAGTATCTAACAGCTGTAAACACTTTCACTAATGTACCAACTGAAGTAGTAAGAGCAACACCAGTGGAAAATACACCATTCTAACTTTATACTTTTTAGAAGTGCTTTTAGTATTAAAAAGTCTAGTCCAGCAGAGAAGATGAATTTTTTTAAAAATCTGGTTTTATAACCTCATCTGGAAATTGAGGCAGGAATGAAATCTAATTGGGTTTATCATAATTTATGTAATACAGGAAAATCTAAGCATCTAGTCAGCATTAAAAATAAACAGGAATTTTTATCAATATATTTCCCATATATAATTGTTAATACTTCTACACTAAAAGCAAAGAGAAAGCTGCTAGAAGTGAAAACAGCAGCAGATCTGAATAGTCAAGAAAATGCCAGTGTTGAAAAGCTATCTTTAAAAAAGTTCAAAAGTTTCAGAAATATACAATATAGAAATTGTTTAGCTTTAATACCCAATTTTCATTAACGTGAAATTCAACTGCAACACTTTGCCATTCGGGTTCCTTGCTGAGTACATGAAAATGATCAAAAAACTTGGGCAAAAACTAACAGGATCCGCAGCCCAAGTTATATTGGGATATTAGTATACCTGGGTCCTAGGTGCTCAAAATTGGCATCTCAAGGAGTTGAAGAAATATAACTGGTGTATACTGAAGGAACTTGAAGATATGACCATAGGAACGGAACATTGTCAATAAACTTTAAATTAAAACACAATTTGTCTTTTTATTTTTCCTAAAATGGGAAAAAATGTATAGATATCAGAAATCCATACTATTTTAAGAGTTAATAAATCCCTATAAAAATTTCAAAAATAAATACTTCACATGACTTTCTGATCCCAAGTTTATGGCCAGAGGAATATGAAGCCACCAAAACTAATTTGGAGGTTGCCAAGAACTTATTTTTAAGTCTGACCAAGTACTCTGACAATAAGATATGAATATTTAAAATCATGTTTTCTTTTCATAAAAAACCTTCAAATTATTTTTTATGTCATTGGTTATAAGTTAGAAAATAAAGCATTGGTTTCATAAAGGTAAAAACTCTATTTTAGAATCTATTAAATTTCCAGAATATAAGCATGTGGAGTCTGGCCAGAGTGGCTCAGTTGGTTGAGTATGATCCCATGCACCAAAAGGTGGACCATTGCCCTGGCAGGTGTGGCTCAGTGGATAGGGCGTCAGCCTATAGACTGAATGAAGAGTCCAGGTTCGATTCTGGTCAAGGGCATGTACCTTGGTTGTGGGCACATCCCCAGTAAGAGTGTGCGAGTGTGCAGAAGGCAGCTGGATTGATGTTTCTCTCTCCTTGATGTTTCTAACTCACCCTCTCCCTTTCTCTCTGTAAAATATCAATAATATAATTTAATAAAGAAAAAAAAAAATGGGCCATTGATTCCCAGGCCTAAGTTGTGGGCTCAACTCCCAGTAAGGGATGAAAGAATGTAGCTGACTGTAAAATCTTCAATTAGGTAAAGATACTGTTTTGAAAAAGATTAAATCAATGTATTTGATTTACCATCCAGAATAAACCTAAGATTGTTAAGATATCAATCATGTCACTGCATCAAATTCCCAAAGACAGGAAACAATTTAAGTCACTATCCTTTAGTGAGAATATCTAAAATATGTTGAACAATCAAACATTTCCTAAATTACTGAATGACCTGAACAATGAATGGCAAGCAATACCAGAATGGACTTCAGACTAAATAATTTTCACATCACAAACTAGGAATTATTTATAGCAAATGATTTCCTATAACTACTTGTTCACTGAAAATTATATTACTAATGCTTTTTTAAAATGTCAAAATAGCTCTAGCTGGTTTGAGTCAGTGGATAGAGTGTCAGCCTGTGGAATGAAGTGTCCTAGGTTTGATTCTGGTGAAGGTCACATGCCTGGGTTGTGGGCTTGATCCCCCAATAATGGCATGTAGGAGGAAGCAAATCAATGATTCTCTCTCATCATTGATATTTCTATCTCTCCCTTCTCTGAAATCAATAAAAATGTATTTTAAAAGTAAAAATAAATAATTGGAGTAATTGTTCTGATTTTTAATCTTTTTAAAAATATATATTTTATTGATTTTACAAAGAGAGGAATTGAGAGGGATATTTAGAAATGTCGATGAGAAACATCGACCAGCTGCCTCTTGCACACCCCCACCGGGGATGTGCCCGCAACCCAGGTACGTGCCCTTGACCGGAATCGAACCCAGGACCTTTCGGTCCGCAGACCAACGCTCTATCCACTGAGCCAAACCGGTTTTGGCTGATTTTTAATCTTTTTTTAATCTTATAAGGTTACAATTGGCATGGTTTTGTCAGAAATTTTACAGAATAACTATCAGATTTCAAAATAAATTGCTCAATATGACAGGAAGCACAGAAAACTAAAGACAGTTTTCTAAAGGTACTTTTAGATATTCATTAAAATAAAAAACCCACAAAACACTAGCCTGGCAAGTGAACTCAATGGTTAGAGTGTCCCTTGTCATTTTCCAGGTCAAGGGTAAGTACCTGAGTTGCAGGTTCCAACCCTATCTCGTCCCAGCTGAGGTGGGGACAACCAAGTGATGTCTCTCTCTCACATCAATCATCAGTGTTTCTCACTTTGCGCTCTCTCTCTGGCTCCCTCCCTCCTTTCCACTCTCTCTAAATATCAATGCGAAAAAAATACCCTTGGGGGAGAATTAACAACAAAGAAGAAAATAAAAGAAAAGCCCCTTCTAACTAATGAAGAGCAATATAAAAGTAGAAAATTATACTCTATTAATCAGCTATTGAACTTGCCATTTACAAGGAACCACATGATCTTTTTATATAGATTCAGTACCATCATCATTCATTATTTTCTTTACTTTTTAAAATAATTTTTTATTTTTCAATAACAATTGACATCCAATGTTATATTAGTTTCAGGTGTACATATATCATTTTTTATATATTGCAGCCTCAATTTGTAGACATGGTAAAAGGACCAATTCATAATATAAATTGCGTACTTTCTTGGGATAAAGTATTTCCTGTCATGCAGGCTTCACAATACAAATAGTTTTGATATATACAAAAAAAACCCCACAAGTTGTCAACATTTCAAAATTAAATGTTATCCTAACTTGTAGATATGCACTAATACCAAGGTATATAAAGACAAATCCACGTTATTAAGTTAGGCCATCTAAGAGAGGAAGACCATGTGTTTCATGGGGGGGGGGGGGGGGCGGGGGGTAAGGGGCGAAGGAGGTGTCCCACAGCCAGGCCTGCACCTCTGGCAGTCAGGGAACCCTCAGGGGATGTCTTGACTGACGGCTTAGGCCTAAGCCAGCAGTCAGACATCCTTAGCGCTGACAGAGGCAGATGTTCTGCCACCTCTGCTAAGCTCACCAGCTATGAGCCCAGTTCTGACTGAGAGCACTCCCCCTGTGGGTGGTCAGTGCACATCATAGTGACTGGTCCTTCTGAGCCATTTTGCATATTAGCCTTTTATTATATAGGAGGATTATAATAAACTGCCAATACTCTCCTCCCTTTCTGTCCTCTCCAAGAACTTAATTCCCTAACTTAAGATCTCAAAATAATGTGTACTATTTAGGAAAGAACTTTACTGGGCAATTTACTGAGTGCTCTTGATACTGTAATCACTTCAGTAAAGCCCTCTGGTAGTTTTCTGAACTTAAATATTACAAAGAAACATTTTGTTCCGTAAAGCAATATAAACGTTTTGGTCTCTATGGCTTATAGCAATCTAAACTAAAATTGGTGTGAAGGATTAAATATAATATCCTAATAGTTTATTATGATTAGTAAATAATTCTGTCCTCTATCTCCATTTCCTTATGGGAATTTATTGGCTATAAGTACTTGATGAATTGAATTCTCAGTAAGTCCTTTTAAATACAAAAATTTGGCAAATTTTCGAATTAGGTGAAAAAACAATGATTTCAAATTAGAAAAGATTCAATTCCTACCTGCCACAGCACCAAATGCCAAGGAGCCACTCATTTGTAGAGCTTGCTGTGCTGCTGGTGGGATCTGCAAACCTGTACCTGGAAAAGCATAGGTCTTAAAGTCATTAATATGTTAAGAGCAGAAAAATCCAGTCTTCTGAGTCTTTACTACCAAAGTCACTCCAATAATAAACATGACAAGCAGCGTATTAGTGTAAGAGCTACAACTAACTTTATTAAGTTTGAGAATGTTATTTTTATAAAAAGCATAAGGAATCCTGTAGCATGCACTGTGGTACTCAAAAATGCACCACCATAAAGTAGATTCCATTAGAACTTTAAGGTGAGGAGCTTAATCTATGAAATTAAATATATGTGCTGCACAAGGAGAACATCAATTCCAAAATAAATCACTTTCCATTTATTAGTCTCGATCAGTAGTCGGCAAACTCATTAGTCAACAGAGCCAAATATCAACAACTGATTGAAATTTCTTTTGAGAGCCAAATTTTTATAATTAAACTATATAGATTGTTAACTTAATTAGGGTCCTCCTAAGCTGGCCTTTGCTAAAATCTCCACGGGACAAAGAGCCGCATGTGGCTCGCAAGCTGCAGTTTGCAGACCACTGGTCTAGATACCTTTCTCATTATCATAATCATACTAAATCATTAACACTAAAAAAAATAATAAAAAATAAAAAAAATTGGGGGTGGGGGCAAAGGAAAAAAATTTACCCTCTGCAAGTCTTGCCATTAACTGAAGACGACCAGTTGTTCCCAAATCAATTCCAGTCCTTTCCAGTTCATCACTGTCCAAAAAGGAGCTAGCACTGGAAGCATCAGTTCGTTCAGTAACGTGACCAACTTTCATTGGCCTTCCTGCTAGCTCAAATCCATTAAGTTGTTCCAAAGCCTTCTTGGCACATTCTGAATCAGAAAACTAATAGAGAGATAGATAAATAAATAAATAGTCCAGTAGATTAATTTACATAGATAAGAAAATGATTATTTATTAGTTTACTAGAGTCCTGGTACATGAAATTGTTGCACTGGGTAGGGGGGTCCCTTAGCCCAACCCGCACCCTTTTGCAGTCTGGGAGCCCTAGGGGGATGTCTGACTGCCTGGAGGCAGAAGAGGTTCCCTCCACTGCCACTGTTCTTGCCAGCCTTGGCTCTGGGCTTCTGGCTGTGAAGCACTCCCACTGTGGGAGTGCAGTGACCACCAGGAGGCAGCTCCTGCATTAAGCATCTGCCTCCTGGTGGTCAGTATGCGTCATAGCGAATTGTCATACTGCAATTCAGCCAATTTGCGAATTAGTCTTTTATTTTTATAGGAAATTACATACGACCATATTCAATAATTACAACTGGGCAGATGATGAAGAAATTTTAACCTATAATGTAATGAATATAATCAGACCGTATTACTGACATGATTTAAAATGACTTAGATAGCCAAAACCAGTTTGGCTCAGTGGTAGTACGTAGGTCTGCAGATTAGAGGTCCCAGGTTCGATTCCAGTCAAGGGCATGTACATTGGTTGCAGACACATTCCCGGTAGGGGGTGTGCAAGAGGCAGCTGGTCGGTTTCTTTCTCATTGACGTTTCTAGCTCTCTCTTTCCCTTCCTCTCTGTAAATCAATAAAAATATATTTTGAAAAAACAACACACACATAAAATGACTAGATAGGGTCCAGCTGATGTGACAAAATGGTTGAGCAACAGCCTCTGACCCAGGAGGTCATGATTTGATTACTGGTCAGGGCACATGCCAGGGTTGCAAGCTTGATCCCCCAGTGGGGGGTGTGATTGGAGGCAGCCAATCAACGATTCTTTTTCCATCATTAATGTTTCTATCTACCCCTCTCCATTCATCTCTGAAATCAATAAAAATATTTTAAAAAGTAGAGAATGATAGGCTCCTGAAAGGAAGCTTAAAAATAAAATAACCGAAACCGGTTTGGCTCAATGGACAGAGTCGACTTGGGGACTGAAAGGTCCCGGGTTCGATTCCAGTCAAGGGCATGTACCTTGGTTGCGGGTATATCCCCAGTAGGGGGTGTGCAAGAGGCAGCTGATCGATGACTCTCTCTCATCAATGTTTCTAACTCTCTACCTCTCTTCCTTCCTCTCTGTACAAAATCAATACATTTAAATAAATAAATAAAACAAACTAGGGACTCCCTCTTGAAAGCATGCCAGCACCTTTCCCACCCCTTCCTCCTCCTTACCCCCCTTTTCCCTAAGCTCCAAGGGCCTTTCTTTTATCTCTGTAACTTGTTCCCTGAGCCCATTTCTCCCATGACACATCAATTGGAGCCTCTGACACCCCCACCCCAGAATCAATCTGGGACCCTTTAGTCCATGGGTGGACACTCCAACCATTGAGTCTGGTAGGACCAGATATTATTTTTAATACAAAGTGCTGAGTCAAATTTTCTTGCCAATTAAATCATGAATATTCTTAATTCCAGGTTGCAAATGCAGAAAAATTCTAATTCATACCCTCTGGTTTTACTTTAATGACAGAAAGGAACATATTCCCATGAATTCCGTAGTTCAATTTTTTATCAGATTATTTAAAAGAATTTCTGGCCCTGGCCAGGTAACTCGGTTGGTTAGAGCATCATTCTCATATGTCAAGGTTTTGGGTTCAATTTCTAGTCAGGGAACATATAAAAGCAGTCAATGAATCATAAAAAAGCGTAAGTGCCGAGACCGGTTTGGCTCAGTGGATAGAGCGTCGGCTTGGGGACTGATTCCGGTCAAGGGCATGTGCCTTGGTTGCGGGTTTTTTTTTTTTAATCCTTGGCAAGGATATGTGGTTCTTTTAAAATCATGGACTGGGCCGAAACTGGTTTGGCTCAGTGGTAGAGCGTCAGTCTGTGGACTGAGGGGTCCCAGGTTCATTTCCAGTCAGGGGCATGTACGTTGGTTACGGGCACATCCCCAGTAGGGGGTGTGCAAGAGGCGGCTGGTCAATGTTTCTCTATCGACGTTTCTAGCTCTCTATCTCTCTCCCTTCCTCTCTGTAAAAAAATCAATAAAATATATTAAAAAAAAAAATCATGGACTGGGCTGTAATGGTTAGTCAGAAACACAACTCATTCCTCATCATTGTGATAAGATACATAGATATAAAAAGGATTTTAAGTAAAATGAAATCCCAACAGACCTCATTCAACAGACAAAAATGTGTCAAATAGCCGAAACCAGTTTGGCTCAGTGGATAGAGCGTCGGCCTGCGGAATGAAGGGTCCCAGGTTCAATTCTGATTAAGGCATTGAACTGATCAAGGCAACTGATCAATGCTTCTCTCTCATCGATGTTACTAGCTCTCTATCCCTCTCTGTGAAAAATCAATAATATATATATATTTTTTTTAAAATGTGTCAAACAAGAGTCAAAAATTAAAGGAGTTGAAGACTTTAATTATAAGAACAGCTGGCTAAGAAAAATGACCAAATGCAGGAAGGATAATAGTAAACTGGTTAAAATTTCACATTTGGTAGATACATACTGCTACTAAAATATGGCTATATGACATTGTGCTAATTTAAACCATGGTCCAATTCTCCACTAACAATAACTAATGAAGTTTTACTATACTGCTTAAACAAAAAACATTTAAGTTGTAATGTTATTTATTTACCGTAATAAATCCGTATCCCTTGGATCGACCTGTTTCACTATCCATCATGAGCTGGATACTTTCAATCTAGAAATAAAAAACATAATTATTACTAAGTAAAAAGTAGGGGGGTAAAATGTTTTTCCTTGAAACATGACTGAATAATCTCTCTCTCTTCCCTAAATAACAAATGAAAACATACCACAACCCGAATTACCCCACCCCTAAAATCTTCTGTAAGGGTAGCAAGTTCCCAAGCAAGAAGTCATGTACCAGGGAGCTAAAAAATATTTCAAGAATATTAATTTTTTGCCTCAAAAACAAGTAACAAAAAATAAAAAGTTCTTTGTAAAATACAGTCAGATGTTAGAAATGAAAACATTTTTATTTCCTTTCCATATGCCAAAACCATAAAAAAATAAATTGCCCAAAGTGTTGGAATTATTTAAAAAGAACATTGGACTTAGTGATGATTATGCAACTCTGTAAATATAATAAAAAGCAATTGTTTACTTTAAATGGGTGCATTGTGTGGTTTGTGAATTTTATCATACCCCAAAATAAAGCTGTCAAAAACAAACAAAGCATGAAAAAATAAGATACAGCATGCCTATCAATTTACTCAGGTTCTAGTGGACTCAGGAAATTCATTTTATGATTGATCAACCCATGCCTTTATGACTTGTGTATATTTCCAATACACAAAGCATTCACAATTTCAACACCCCTATGTTTACCACTATTGAATTAAAACAGTTTAACAAAGGGTTAAAATGGGGTAATGAAAGAAAGCAAAAAAATATACATTCAAGAGCAATGAACATTGCTAGTTGGTAAGGTTTAGCAGGAACCAAGATTTTTATTCACGGGCACAAAATGAATCTTGTAAACCAAAAAACAACCTACTGTTAATATTTATTCTGCAATAAAATGTCTTTTCCAAAATGAGGACCCACTGGACATAAACAGAAAATATAATTATACTTTAATTTAGTAGAGAAACTTCTCTACATATCGAGGAAGAAAAGCATTCAAAAGAACCAAGGGTTTTGAATAACAACGTATTAATAAAATATCTAACTTCACACGGTATCTTCTTACAGGGAAAAGGAAGATATCAAGGATTGTCACAATCCTGAAGATTAATTGAAATTATCACAAAAACCTTGCAGAATCACCCTCCCCATCTTAATTTTTATAGAACAACAAAGTAGATATACAAAAATTATTATAGTTACACTTGGATCAAGAGCCTATTGAAATTTATTGGTTCAAGAAATGGAACTTACCCTTCCAAAAGGCTCAAAGATCCCCCGCAGCATATCTTCAGTTATGTTGAAGTGTAACGAGCCCACATAAAGCCTCATAGGTCCAGCACTTCCCTTTTGTAGATTGTTTGCCATTGCTGCGGCTCTGTTTTTTTCTGCCTACAAATTAGATTAAGTAAAAATGTACATTATAAATCAAATCAAACCATTCAATCATGACATTTTTTCCCAAGTGACTATCATTAAAAAATGGCGTACTTTGAGTAGTATAGGAGAAAAAAAAGGTTAAAGTTAAGTAAATTCAAACCTCATTTGATGCTTCTGAGCCCTGGTTGTCAGGTGAACCTATAAACTATTAGTATATTTGAACTCCTCCATCAGAGGAAAAGAACAGACCAATTACTTTTCTATTGTTAACATACAATCAAGTGATAAATACCCAACATTAAGAACTCCCAAAATATTAACTAGGACATTATCACCTTTTACAGGTCATAAAGCAAGTAATTTGATTATGGTTGCTTAGATTTGTTAGCAATGAAACTGGAATTTCAAATCTGATTTGGTTACAAAGCTTATTTATACCTTATATGAGTCTGATGAAAGAACCAAATAATTTAGGGGTTATGGCATATTAAATCAGTAATTTGAAAACCTACCAACATGTCTATTTAGATGTTGAATCCTAATGCATACTTTCAAATTATATAAGTTATAGAGGCCCGATGCACAAACATTCCTGCAAGAATGGTTTGATTTGATTGGCTGCCAGAGCTGCCTTTCCGCTTTCCCAGGCTGCCCAGACTCGGAGCAGCTGAGTAGGCTGACACACAAGCATTCACTGCCACTCAGCGTGTGCAAATTAACCTGCTATCTTTGTTGGGCTAATTTGCATATTCACTCACTGGATTGGATGGTAGTAGTCACAAAGGTACACAGATTTGCATCTTTTCTCTTTTATTAGTGTAGATATTGATACATCCCAATTTCTCCTTGTCTAAATGCACTAAAATATTTATTTCCAATTTTGTAAAGAATCAGCATAGAGGAATTATATTACAGTTTAGAGTATCTTAAAACTTATTTCTTTCTTTTTAAATATATTTTATTAATTTTTTTACAGAGAGAAAGAGAGAGGGATAGAGAGTTAGAAACATTGATGAGAGAGAATCACCGATCAGCTGCTTCTTGCACAAGGTACATGCCCTTGATGGGAGTCAAACCTGGGACCCTTTAGTCCACAGGCCAACGCTCTATCCACTGAGCCAAACGGTTTCGGCTCTTTTTTCTTTGAAAAAAATATATTTCATTAATTTTTTTTACAGAGAGGAAGGGAGAGGGAGAGCCAGAAGCATCCATAAGAAACATCGACCAGCTGCCTCCTGCACACCCACCACCAGGGATATGCCGGCAATCAGGGTACATGCCCCCAACCGGAATCGAACCTGGGACCCTTCAGCCCACAGACTCTATCCACTAAGCCAAACCGGCTTCAGCAAAGATATTCTTAAATTAATTTGGACTATTTTAGAAGATACTCTTTTTTAATATTTTTACTGATTTCAGAGAGGGAGAGGAAAAAGATAGAAACATCAATGATGAGAATTAATGATTGGCTGCCTCCATATCCCACCCTGGGGATCAAGTCTAAAAACCCTGGGCATGTACCCTTGATAGCAACAGGACCAAAAACCCTTCAGTCCACAGGTCTCTATCCATTCAGCCAAATCAGCTAGGGCTACAAGATATTTTAAATTAGCTTGAAATACCTTATTTTATTTTAAAATACATTCTATTGATTTTTTTACAGTGAGGGAGAGGGATAAACATCGATGGGAGCGAAGCAGCAATCAGCTGCCTCCAGCAAAATCCCTACTATGTGCCAGCAACCAAGGTACATGCCCCTGGCCAGAAATAAACCTGGGGCCCTTGAGTCCACAAGCCAACGCTCTATCCACTGAGCTAAACTGGTGAGGGTTGAAATACCTTATTTTAAAGAAATACTAGAAATGATGGCTATTCAAAAACTACTTTTTAAAAAGTTATTGATTTTAGAGAAAGTAAGGGAGAGGGAATAAAGGAAGAGTAAAAGAGAAACAATTTATTGTTCCATTTATTTATGCATTTGTTTGTTTAATGTTTTTGCCTTGAGTGGAAGGGGTGGGAACAGAAAGAGGACCATTGATGTGAGAAACATCAATTGGTTGCCTCCTGCATGTGGCACCTTGTAGGAGGGATTGAACCTGCAACCAAGGTACAAGGTATGTGACGGGAATAACACCCAAGATCCTTCAGTCCATGGGCCAAAGTTCTATCCAATGAGAAAACGGCTAGGGCATTGGTTGATTGTTATTATGTGTCCTGATCAAACCTGCAACCTTGGCATTATCAGGATGATGCTTTTTACCAAATGAGCTAGCCAGCCAGGGCCAAACTACTCTTGACATGAAGTAAAATCTCCTGAAAATGTTAATTTTTTTGTTTGTTATTCTCACCAAGAATTGTTTTTAATTCTCTGTGGTTCACTGGCTAACACTATCCAGTGAGCTACCCAGCCAGGACAGAAAATGTTGTTTTTTAAATGTCAAAATTAGCGTGCTCTCCTGGGAGCTTACGATGTCTCTCTCTCCTCACCTTTTCATACCTTATAGGCATGCATCTCCTAAACTCTTGCAACCAGGGCAGCAATGAGCAGCCAGTTCTCCTGGTCTAAAGCCATAAATCTGTCTCCAAGGCCCCCTTTTCTCTAACGATTTAGTGAGTCAAAGCAGGTCTGCCTAGGCTCTCTTCTGTTGCTTCTTGTATTCTAACCCCAATTTTAATAAATGTACTCTAAATAAAAAGTCAAAATTGTTCAATTTGACAAATTGCAAGGGAAAAACAAGTTCGTGGTTGCTTAATAAACAACAGAGACTATTACAAATCAATAAAATTCTAGATCAAGTTCTCAAGTCTTTTATGAAATAGGTATTCACACCTTAAGGCACAAAACATTACAGCACAACACTAAGCCAAAAGCAGGTTTCCATTACTATCAATGATCAAAATCTAAAGCAAGAAAAAAAAATTACCTGTGATGCCTGTACTATGATTGGCACTCCTAAAACACGTTGGCCAGTTAATCCTATTGCTAGAGGCACTGAGCTAACATCGACAAACTCCACATAAGCAATTCCCTTGGACCGTCTTGAATTTCTATCAGAAATCATCCTCACATCTCGAACCTAAAAGGAAAACACAAGGTTGTTTGTGGAATCATCCAGTATAAGTCATTATAAATAATTTTTTTAAAAGCATGTTAATGATAAAGCAAAGTTGTAAACTATTAAAAATTTTAGAGATATGTACATTTGTGGGCTCACTTCTCCTTTTTTTGGATAAATGTGGTAACCTTTATCATCTCCAATATTTATTAACTTGCAAGTGAGGTTAAAATAGAAATGTTACAAAAAATGGATTCTGTAATTAAATTCTACTAAATCAAAAGGTTTGGTGTTTATTTATTTTCATTTTTAAAATACATTTTATTGATTTTTTACAGAGAGGAAGGTTGACAGATAGAGAGTAGAAACGTCGATGAGAGAGAAACATCGACCAGCTGCCTCTTGCATATCCCCTTACCGGGGATGTGCCCGCAACCAAGGTACATGCCCTTGACCGGAATCGAACCTGGGACCTTTCAGTCCGCAGACTGATGCTCTACCACTGAGCCAAACCGACTTCGGCAAGGTTTGGTATTTAGATGTCTTCTATTTTATTTGTCATACTGACAATTATTGAAATTTTTGCAATTTCCACTTATATGATCATCCTAAATAGGCTAAGATTACCTTTCCTACTGTAGAAAAAAACTCTTCCAGATCCCTTGGCCGAATTCTTGCTGCCAGCTGCATGCAGAAAACCGTCCTTGCATCTCTTTCCTCAGGAGTTAGATTATCAATAGGTTCCCTAAGAGGAGTAAGAAAGATAGCAATTCTTGTTAAAGTGCATTTTCAGTAAACAAAATAAACTTTATAGAACTAGGTTGCTACTATTCCCAAGCCTGATTAGGTAAAAAATCCACTGGCTTCTCAATCTTAAAAATGGTAATTTCTCCAGGATAATACAAGGTCAACAGACTACTGAACATTTATAAACAAACAGTAACAGTATATAACCCCAATCAGCCACATATCAGACTGGTCTTAAGTTAGTAGAAAGGATGATTTCTCACAACAAAACCATAAGTCATTAAGCGAAATTAAATTTGATAATCACAAAAGATAAATTTGAAAGTAGAACCTGAAATGACAAAAACTATTTAATTCTGCCGAAACTAGTTTGGCTCAGTGGATAGCTTTGGCCTACAAACTGAAGGGTCCCAGTAGGGGGTGTACTTTGGTTGCAGGCACATACCCAGTAGGGGGAGTGCAGGAGGTCGCTGATCAATATTTCTCTCTCATTGATGTTTTTAACTATCTCTCTCCCTTCCTCTATTAAAAAAAAAAAAATCAAGAAAATATAATTTCTTAAAAACAGAGATACAAAGCTCGACTAGATCCAGATAAGATAATTGAAAGGGAATTTTTAGAAAGAAAATAAAATATTAGAGTTAAACTGGTCAATAACTGCAAGAGCTTTGAAAATTGAGGTTTTTACCAAATCCTGGAATAATTAGAATATACCAAGAAATAGGATAAACACAAGGTTAAAAGTTTCCTCTAAGCTTAGTCAGCGTGGCTCAGTGGTAGAACATTCACCTGTGAACCAGGAAGTCATGGTTCAGTTCCAGTCAGGGAACATGCACAGGTTGCAGACATGATCCCCAGCGTGGGGTATGCAGAAGGCAATTAATGATTCTCTCTTCACTGATGTTTATCTCTCTCTCTCTCCCTTTCTGAATTCTATTAAAAAAATAAAATAATAAATAAATAAAGGCCCCCTTTAAGGGAAGGCAGAACATCAGTAAAGAACAATACTATCAATATAATGCTGCGGATATAATAAAACATTGCTTGAACAGAATGGTAAATTGGACAGGTAAGTCTTATATTTAAAAGGAAAATAACCTATAGAAACATGCAAAAACCAAAGACTATTTAAAAACCAGTCAACTTGGTTAAGATTATTTATATGAAATTAGAAGGAAAGCTGTTAAAAATTTACAAATACATTTAACAGTACTAATGCTACAAAAGGACATTTAATATGGTCCAATTTACTTAATGTCACTAACTTTAGCAATAGTATAAATTACAAAAGCTGTATAAAAGCAAAACGTTCTAAAGAAATAAATAGTGACAACAGCTACCTCACGGGGCTCTTGTCTTTTCTGAATGGACTTTTGCTTCGGGAACGTCGTCTGCTGCAAAGTTAAAAAGTTCCAGAAGTTACCCAAACAAATACACCACATCAGTTCCTTGAAAAACAATTTAAACAATTCAGAAGTATGTTTAAAAACCTTAATTTGACGCTATGAGGCAACCCAATCTTTCCTCGGATGGCACTGTTAAATTTTGGTCCGGAGCTAAAAAGGAAACACAAAATTACACTAGTTACAGGTTTAGGGTCTTGCTAAGATCACGTTCATGTGCTCTCCAGCAAGCTTAACATTGTTTAGGCTGCTTCTTTTCCACCTCAATTATGAAGAGGAAATAGACTTTTTAATTCTATCCCAAGCAAACTGCTCTTACAGCTATCCATCCTGGACCACTGAAAGGTGCCAAAGAACAAAGGTTACAGCCTCAAAATTTTTAAATTCTGAAAATGCTCACTTATTTTTAGTCTAGTTTTTAAAAGATTACACATTTATGAACACATTCCTGAGGTTTAAGAAAAACATAGAAGTCCTTACTTCTCTCACACCAGATAATACTATAATTAACAATTTGGCGTGCATTTCGGCACTTCCTTCCTCAGGAACATACATATAATTCATGTATTGTTAAGAGACTTATTTTAAAAAATAAGGAGACTATACATAATCATGAAACTCCAAAATTCCATTTTATTCAAGTCTCAGGGATTGTATAAAAATACATCTAGCACATCACACTTCACTTCCCTGTGGCAAAATATTCCATAGTAAAGATGTGAAGGAAGTTTAATTCTTTAAAACAAAAAAACAAACTATTTTGAGGAGTTGACATATTAAAGGTTAAAAAAAAAAAATCAAAAAGGCAACTATTCTAAAATAACTCTTAAAAGGTCCAGCAATTTAGGAGTCTTTTATTTTGAGAGACCAAAATAAACTAAATTTAAGAGACAATCAGATGTCCCTTAGTGCTCATCCTGTTATTCTTTTCCAGAAAGGTAGCAAAATGAATTATCTAGTGGTCTGTGACCCACCATTTGAATTTGTTTTCATGAGTTACATATGTACTTAACAACACTCAAACAATTACAAATAAATTTTGTATTAAACCTTTGCAATTCATGCTAATACTGATAATATACATTTTCTGAATAAATTAAAAGTTCAAAGAATGTATACTTTCTTTTCCCTTAATTTTAAAAGTCCCAATTTTTGCCTCCAGTTAAAAATCACCTGAAGCCAAATGTAAGAACTAATTTTTAAGTCAGACCACGATCATAGGCTGACTTCGAGCATTTATTACTGAACAGAGAAAATATAGTATTCAATTTAATGTAATCCTTTTTCCTCCTATTTAGTTCATTTTGGTTAAAAATTAAAAAAGAATGCAGTAGACTGAGAAGTTGGACAAAAAGCAAAATATTTTCTAATAGAGCATTTAGAATTAAAAACATGGCAGAACCTTTAAGCACTTTATAAAGTAGCTAGGAGGAAGTTAAAAAAACAAAGAATTCAATTATTTTTATTTTAAGATTTAAGAACCAGAATCAGAACTCAAAGTGATACTAACTTTAATGGCTTCAAACACCAAAACATTTCATGAACAGCAGTATGATGGGTGCTTTATTTACATTCTCTTCAATGTTCATTAATAGTTTTTCATTTTAACATACCCCAGTTTATAATGGTATGTTTATTAAGTAAGGGAAAGGCACTAATGACTGTTTAAAAGTTATGTGTAGACAGACTCTTACCAGGTATTTAGTTGAGGTGTTTTTAATGACTATATTGAAACTTTGCTCCTTAAATAGCCACATCCAACTTTTCTTAGCTATTTAATCTTCAAAGCACATTTAGTGCTTTATTTAAAAAACAAAACAAAAAAAACCAAAAAACCCAACCTTAAATACAATGTGATGAGCCCCCAAAATCATCATTATCCAGGAGCATCTACCAAATTCACAAAGGGTCTATCATTTCAGCTGTAAACAGCCACACAGATAAGATTACTGTTAACGAATTACATACTTGACTATTTTAACTTACATCCATCAGAGCTTTAAACTTTTAAATAAATTTATGTTCAGTTAATGTTTACATACCATGTATTTGGCATTACATATCAAAAAAAATTTTTAAAGCATTCTAATGCTTTACTTTGGACTGGGCATACAGTTTTAAAATATTTTAATATAGAACATCAAAATAATAATCTGTATGCCTAGAGTAAAACAGATGTATTTGTCCACAGTTTTCCACTTTACTAGTCCTTCTATGCCAATATCCTTATTTAATGAAATACACTGAAATGTAAAGTTTCACAGTTCAAATCACTCAGATTAAATTGCTATCTGGATACCCAGCAAATGACTCTCAAACCATCATAAAATATAGTTACATACTAAGGACTTCGGTAGCGGCCTCTGAATCTGCGATCTCGACTTCTTGAGCGGCTCCGTCTCCTTTCTTTGCTTCTACTTCGCTTCCTTTCACGGCTTTTGCTCTTTTTCCTTTCTCTATCTCTGCTTCGCTTCCGTTCCTTACTTTTGCTTCTTTTTCGTTCATGACTACGACTTCTGCTCTTGCTTTTTTTCCTCCTGAGAAGAAAAAAGTCATCATTATATTGTTGGTTTAAAATCTGCCAAAATATACTGCCTTTTATGGTCAGAAATTTAAAATATTTTTGTAAATTTTGTTTTACTATCATATGATACAATGATACATAATCATACTTATGGAAAAATAATTTCTAGGTAAGATAAACACCCACCCTTTTCTTTCTACTACTGAAATTCAGCAGTCAGTTGACAAAGAATCATTTGAGGGAGCAGGGACTATTCCTGAGAGTCAGCTACAGCTCTAACAAGAAAAAGGTCTTATCAACAGATAGAGATCAAAACTTGAACTTTTAAGTAAAAACTTCATCTTCTAACTGGCCAACATGTATTACTGTAATTCACAGGATACAGTTATAATAGAATACGTTAATAGTTAAGTATTAATACTGGACCACATATATAATTTTTCATTAAGTATATTCATTTTCCTTAAGCCATTTTTGACCCAATTTAAATTTAAATTCTTTCAACAGCCATGCAAACATCAGTATTTTGTTTTTTATGAGCAAAATTATAGGAATGACAAAGGACAAACTATTGCAGTAAAATGTATTCTGACACTCCTAGACTTTATTGTAACCATTTCAGATACTTTCTTTTGAAAGTTGTGAGTATACCGGAATATGGAATATGCCATTTTTATGCCAGTTTATACAAGCCTGAGGGGTGCAACAAACAACAATCAACATCTCTCCATATATATCTCCTTAAAAAATTAAACTCTGAAAGGTAAAAAGCCAGTCAGTAATATCTTCCTGTTCATTTCTGTATTCTTCAGTGTGCCATCACCCAAATTTTAGAGGTGCCTTCAGATATTTCAGTATAAATTGAAAGACATTTCAAAATAACTTATTGCACTAAAAGGTCAATTTCTAGTGGCTAAAAGATGGAACATTTTGACAAATCTACATCATTTGGAAATTTAGTCCTTATCAAAGCAAAATTAGCACAAGAGCATTGAAGTCTGCCTCAGAGAGAACCTGTAAGCAGGTCATCTTAGAGTGCATTGAAAATAGAAAATGAAGACACCCACCTTCTGGAATCTTGAAACCCACACTCCAATCACAAGGAGATGTAGAGCTTTCCAAGGAGGCAGAAACTTTTGTCTAAAATTTCAAGATAATCCACCTGACTGTCAGAAATGTATATGCTAGGTAGCACATGACAGAAAATTAGGCTACACTCATTATTTATATAGAAGTCATCAAAGCAATGCCCAGAAGGGCAACAGAGAACATTCCAACTCTGTTGCCTGAAAAACCTGACACTATCTTTTAATAAGTCTGTGCAATAGCTATATAAGTCCTAAATATAATCAATTAGAGGACAAAGTAAAAAGTAACTCAATCTTCCACAAATAAGACAAAGTTTTGCTCTGCTCGTATATAGCCCATAGTAGAGGCAGCAAACATATTTACCTCTTTTTAGACTCAAAACTTATTTTATCAAAGGAAACACTCAAATATTGGAGAGCTAATTTCAACTTAAGGTCTTCCTAGGACTTTTAATGAGTCCCCACCCACATCTGAAGGCAACCCCAGATAGGTAAAATGACAGGAACCTGATTAAAACATTCAAGATATACATTTCTCTGCATAAAAGCCCAGACAAATATTTAAGGATGTAAGAAAGCAGTATACTTCTCTATAACAAATTGCAGAATATTAAGTTAACTAAAGAAGGGTTATAAAAATCCATACTAATAGTCAAATCCTGTTACAACTTAATGGGACTTTCCAAAGTCTTTAGTGGCAGTGGAATTTTGTACTGAACATCATTGAAGTAAATGGTCCACTGGGCTGGGCCTTTGGACTTTTTGGTTATATGGCCTCTGCTGTAAAGGTGTTTTGCTATAACTGGATTTGACCTCTTCCATGTAAGAAGATCTAAATTTTAAATGCAAAGTACTCTGGAAAATAAGAAAAAAATAGAAAAGTCATTTATTCCAAAATTTAGATAATCCACACCACAGTAGCCAATATATTTCAACTGTGTCATTTTATTGTTATCCCCCCTCTTTTTCTTTTCTTTTCACTAATTCCTAAAGAGCTTAACTGAATGAATGCTGATCTAGACTGCAAAACTGATTACACTAAGAATTAACATTCCCATGAAGGCAAGCTCCAGTACCTGATGTCTTGCCAAAGTCAGGGGTATACAGCTCTTTTCAAAGTAGGTCAATTTAGAACCAATTTGTGTTATATTAAACTTAGTTCCTTTTACCATTACAATACAAATGAGTATATGGATTGAGAATCAATTTTTTTCATGGCTTTTTTTAGAATTATTACTTTTTTTAAAGAAAACATTTACTAGTCTTTCAATTTTCAGCTGTTTATTTTCCTGCTACCTTAAAACTACCCTGCCCTAGCTGGTTTGGCTCAGTGGATAGTGTGTCTAACTGTGGACTAAAGCATTCAGGGTTGATTCCAGTCCAGGGCACAAGTCTGGGTTGGGGACTCAATCCCCAGTAGGGGGTGTGCTGGAGGCAGCTCATGATTCTCTCTCACCATTGATGTTTCTGTCTGTCTCTCCCTCTCCATTCCTCTCTGAAATCAATAAAATATATATTTTTAAAAACTATTCCAACACTCAATTACTTATAAGACAATGAAGTTTTAGGATGAAAAATGCAAGGTAGCACCTTCCTTTGGTTGACTTACACTAAAAATTAATCACAAAACATTTACTTGTTTTATATTATATCCATCGCTAAACAACAGTTTCTTCTAGGTAACTTTGAAATTAATTTGAAAAGATAATTCCATTTAAAAAGTGGTGAAAGTTCCTGACTGAATAAGAGCTCCATTTATTTAATCAGTTATACATAATTGAGGCTGAGAAGACTGACAGAGAAATAATTTGTACACTTCAAAAGGTATCAGATAGTAGTTTGGAAAGTTTTGCCCTTATAAAGGGAAATCCCTATAGTCAATTACAGAAAACTGTCCATTCTATTTAGTCTCATAAGACTTTTTACGTTAGATAAAAGGCCACTAAGCATCAGTCACTGAATCCTTGTAAAAGCCTGGTGGCCTTAATGAGCTTAAATGCAGGATGAAAACAAGTAAAACTGGAGATGGTATAAGCAGCAAGGAGTGATATCTGAGAACGGTACAAACAAAGGTCTGTGCCCCACAGTGTATGTCCTCATTCTTTCCATACTTAACTATGAGTTTTACTCACCCACCAGGCCTGATACCTAGAACGGATCATTTCAGTCATTATATATGAATATCACACCTTTCCTAAATTTTCTTGGATTATAGAATTACAAATTAGAACCATTAATTAGTAAATAGTTAGTTTAAAAATCTAAAACCAGATGACATTAAACCCAGCATGATTGGTTGATTGCCTCACATATAATAAGTCAAGACTAAACCCAACCTAATATCTATAGGCTAGTAAAGAACTAACAGACTCCCACAAGAAAAAAATGTAGGACATTCACTACATTTTACATTACTTTTAAACCATTACTACTACATTATCTTGAGATGATTATACTTTTTTAAAAATGTGGGTAACAAAGCCTGAATAATCCCTTCTGACAATTTTTAAAAATCTTTTTATGAAATTATATCAACCTACACCTAACGAAGTTGTTGTGAAAATGTTGAAGTAGTGTATTATAAAAAACATTTTCAATTTTTAGGGGAAAAGAGCAAAAAAATAACCTAGGAGTATTTACCATCATTTTTCATTAAGTATTAAGAGCTCAGGAACATGATAAAATAGTTTAATACATTACAAATATAGGTTAACAAAACAACTTAATTATTGTAACATCACTAATCTTAGAACTAAAAGGAAACTCCAAGAATAGTATCCAACCTTATAAAGTAGATTTAATTTATGCTGTTACTTAGAATTTTGTCTACTGTTTATTATGTAGCACTAAGTTACTATTTTGGGTTACTCATTAATTCAAATAAATTGTATCCCTCGATTTTTAAGAACTCCCCATTCTTACTAATAAATTCCAATTGGGTTTAGAAAGTTTAAGACAACAAAAGCTATGTAAGAACAACATAAGTACTTAAGTATGCTATAGCATTAGGACAAAAAGGGCCTTTGATCAGCAAGGATCTTAAATAATTCATAGCTCTGAATCAATAATTTATACCGAACAATCCTTTCCCTGGCCTGATTATTTATTCCTTTTTCTTCTTCTTCTTAATCCATCTTCAGTGGATATTTTAGTATAATTTGTAACATCAATAAACATTAAGACAAAAGATAAAACTCTCATCCAAACTGTCATGGATGTACTTGGAGGGGAAGGTGTCCAAAATGTCCCTGAAACCATATCCTAAAACCTAAGGAAAAACACTTTTATATCCTCAAATAGTTTCTCATCCCAAAAGATAAAGAACCACTTTTCTAAAAGAGGAAAGAAAAGCTTCTGAAGAGAATCTTAGTTTGATGCTTCATCCAGAGGAACAAAACTTTAATAAGATCCCAAATACATCAAGTTCCCCCACCCCAGGTCCCTTCTTAAAACTTACTTTTTGCTACGTTCTTCATGGCCATTAGCACTGCTCAACTTGTTCTCATCCTAAGCAGGGTTGATAGAAGAACATCATGAGGACGAAGTGGTAACATTTCAAGTTGTCAAAGGGTAAAGGGAATAGGAATAAGAAAATACAAAACAATTTTAAAACTAATTACTTATTCATATTTTAACATGGAAGGCTATAAAAAAATTTAGATGGGTATGTGTTTAACCACTTTGTTGCTTACAATTAAATCAAGACACATAAATAAAAAAATACATATTAACATATTACATTTTACTTTCTTAGATAGATATTAAGTTATCCAGATTTACAGAGTTGAAGTAGTTAGACAGAATTTCTTTAAGACACGAATGAAGTCCTGTTTGAGTTTTATTCCATGTTCTATGGTCCCTTTCGTCAGTACCATGGCTCTATTTCTGCCTAAGCCCCAAGTGGCCATGCTAGCAGCCAGCCACTATCGATTTCCTGTGACCGATGCCATTCCTGAGATCTTCGCCCATTTCCGTTGGAGGGTTGGGACTGTAAGAGCTTGATGCCACCTCTGTCACACATCTCGCCCTGAAGCAAACAGGGATTCACACTGCTTTAGTAATGTTGACTCTCAAGAACCCAAGAAAGTCAATTAATAATCCACCAGTCCAACCTAAACATTTCCTACTTCCATACCTGTTTACATGGAATTTCATCCATGTTAAACTAAGACACAAGAATCTTAACATTAAAATATAAAACTCTTCAAGAGTCTTAAGCATTACAAACTATGTACAGTATTTAAAGCTATAAAGAATTCATCCAAATTGGTACCACATGGTCGTGCTACACACTCCAAAACAAATGTATTTTAAAAGGTTTAGCGCAATGTTTATTTTAAAGTTTGATTACAAGAGTTAATGGAGTATAACTGCTAACTTACAAAGCTTACAGTTTGTGACACCAGTGATAATGCATGCACACTGCTATTTTCACCACCAACTGGTGAAAGAATGAAAAGACACTTTATTTTTACTGTGATACTGAAATGGGTCAAAGACTATTAGCCAAAATACTTCCTTTGTAGTTTTTAGTGTGAAATATGTCAGGGACTAATTAAAAATAAGAAAAACAATATGGAGAACAGTAAAAAAGTCATCAAGTGACTCTAGGTTGTGATACTGCCTCTTTTGCTTTAATTTTTTTTTTTTCTTCTATTCAGGGATCCAAGAATTTTAGTAAATTTAATTGAGCAGCAGATCATCAGTTGCCTGTCTTAATTTTAATATCACCAGTCTTTTTATATGTATATAGAGAAAAAAATTTAAATCTCACCCATTTCTTCTTGTAAGACTTATCAAGATTTGCTTGCCACAGACTGGTTATACTTTGTGATTCTTGGACCCCTGCTATTTTCCCAAACCACTACATTCACCTTTTTGCTATACCAAACTGGAGCTGGTAATTCTTAGTTGAGTCATTTTACCTAGGGGACCACGGTACAGCGATAAGTCACTCAATTACTACCTTATGATTGACAGTTCACACTGGAATCAAAGGTGAATTCATGGGAGTAGAGGTGAGATATCGTTAGGCAAGTCTACAAAGAGAGATAGATGGGCATTTATTCATCACGCTGAAGTGAAACTACTGCACAATATTATTACATCAATAGCATATATTTACTTTTGTAAGTTATAAGTAATGCATCTCTGATAAGATAAATCAAGAGGGCTCCGGGGAGGTTAGTTTACATTTCAGCAGTAGTTTCGTGAATAATGCTAAATTAAGAAATATATAAACCTCACCAACATGTTTTTTCTCACCTTCTTGTAAGGAGCCTCAAGCATTGCTTCAATATCAATATCGTCTGCCATTTTCTCTAAACGCCTATGGAAACAATAAGGTAATTCTATGAATAAATATCCTTCGATTCTGCTCAATTTCTGACTCCAATATTACAAAAGCTTCAGAACAACCTTTTCAAAAGCCCAGGCATGATTAAAGTACTTTGCCAGGCTTGGCAATTAAATCTGAAATGCCTCTAACACACAACACATGAAAACCGAGTAAATGTTCGACTTTAAAGAGTCTGCAATGAGCTCCAAAAGCAGAACCCGGGAATCTCAAGCGAGAGGGCCTCTTTCCGCGCAAAACCCGCGCTGCCATTTTAGAAGCTGGGGAAACTGCCTCGGCTGGGAGGGGTTGGGAGCCATGGCTGCGTTCGGCTGGCGCCATGTTGGGAGGTCGGGGCCGGCCCGGGCCTCCAAGGGACTGGTAACCATCACCTGCCCGAGACCTCTCTGGGGTTCGTGCCACCCCAACACCCTGAGACATGCCCGCCGGGAAAAGAAGGGCGCGGTCGTCAAAACGGGGCCCATTTCTCGAAAACCTGCGCCGCCCTCCCCCCCTCTCCCCCCCGTCGCTAAAGATCGCCTAAAAGGAGTGTTCTCAACCCAGAAAAAAAAAAAAAACCATACCTCAAAAAAAGTCTCTGACAATACTCTGCTCAACCACACTGCCTTACCTGCGCGGGCTTCTGGGCCCCTGTGGTGCTCGTATTCGGAAAAAAGGCTGCTGCTGCCGCCGCCGCTGTGGCTACAGTTAAGTCTCTAGGCCCGGGCCGCGGTACGCCCAGCCCGAATTTCGGGCTCCGAGGGCGGATAGGCCCGAGCGAATCTAAAAGAAACAATGGGATTAGAGAAGCCCGCGCGGGAGTGCAGGACGGAGACTTCGGCAGCTCAGGATTCAACCCTGCGACGGCGTCCGCGGACTCTCTGAAATGGCGGCCGCTGCTTCCCCGTACTCACATTCACTAACACGCATATACACACAAACACACGGGGCCTCCAAGAGCCCTCGGCACGGGCTCTCGCGAGAAGCTGCACTACTTCCAGACTGAATAGACCGAAATATCGCGAGATCTAAGAACGGCCCTGGCGACCACGGCTCAATCTCGCGCAATGATTGCGCCATAGATAGTCCCATCCCCCTTTCGGAGCGGCGCCTCTGACTCCGCCCTCTGGCTTAGCGTCTGTATCTCGCGGGACCGCACAAGTTGCTAGAGCAAAGGCAGTTGGTACGATTACTGTCAATCTTTTAGAAAACTCGACGCTGAGTGGAACTCCATTGTCGCCACTTCCCCGTGGCGCCTCCTCACAGCATCTGAAGGTTTTATCCCCAGAGCCAACCGCCCCACCCTCCCCCGGACCTCCCACCCAGATGTCTGTCAAGGTCGCCCGCCATCAGGCCGCTTGGTCCATATGGCGGTAGTGTAAAACTGAAACAATCATGTAGGTTATCCACCAAGGGTGAAGAAGTGAAAACCACGTAACAGAATGCAGGAAGAGACCGCACCGGGGTACAGAGTGAAGGGCTGTAGAATAAAATGAGATGTTCCGGACTTTTGGAGCCGGCAGACTAGGCTCTCTGTTTCAGCTGTCCAGCTTCAAAACCGTCTTGGAAGCAGTAGAGAAAGGCAGCGGTCAAAACAAAACAAAACAAAAAAAACAACAACGATCTGTTTCCCTGGCAGAGGATCTACCTTGTGTATGTGTTATTGTTTCTTCCAAAATGTCTCCCCCATGCTCCTGGGTCTTGGCTCCTCACCCCTGAAGTCTCCCAGATGCCTGGCAGTTAGGATTATAACTCACCATTTGTTTTTTGGCCAATACTGGGGAAAACCAGGGAACGGAGAGAGGAAAATGTTTGAAAAAAATTAGGAAGATGACATACAATAAAAAATCTTATAAAAGTCTACTAGCTGCTTAATAATTGAGGACAAAGATTTGAAATGCGATACCTTGGTTTTGTAGCTGCTCCAATACTGTGTGACCTTGGACAAATAAATTTACCTGAGAACCTATCCTCCATTTTCTCTATGAGGTAGAGGGTAACACAATTAGGAGGCTAAGAGTCGGCCAATAATGCTGAACTCTCAGCGTTCAACCTTGTGCCCAGCCAGATGAACACTCAATAAAGGAATGAATGAATGAATGAATGAATGCCTGGTAGTGTAGTGAGGATTAAATGAGATAATGTCTGTAACATGTCTGGAAAATATTTAATTCTCAAAAAAGTTAGCTTGCCAAAACCGGTTTGACTCAGTGGTAGAGTCTGCGGACTGAAAGGTCCCAGGTTCGATTCCGGTCAAGGGCATGTACCTTGGTTGCAGGCACATCCCCGATAGGGGGTGTGCAAGAGGCAGCTGATTGATGTTTCTCTCTCATCGACGTTTCTAGCTCTCTATCTCTCTCCCTTCACTCTGTAAAAAATATCAATAATATATATATATATTTTTAAAAAGTTAGCTTGCCTAATTTATGTTGTTTTGCAACTTAGAAACCAGCTACAGTTTGGCCCACTTAATAAAACACCTGAAACAAACAAACAAACGAACAAAAAAGTTAGCTTTCCTAAAGAGAGCCAATCAATGATTCTCTCTCATCATTACTGTTTCTATCTCTCCCCTCCCTTCTTCTCTGAAATCAATAAAAATATTTTTAAAAAATTAAATATAGAATTACTTTATTGCTAAACAAATTATTTGCAAAGAGGTTTTCTGTTTTGAGTTAACTTTGCATATAGTGTTTCTCTTAGAGGGTTAATAAATTTTGCATAATTAGTAATCTTCCCCTATTCCTTTTCCTGAAAATTCAAATCTCATTTTTAAGTGTTGAAAATCATTACAGAAGCATAATATGTTATATGTTAGAAAAGGCCAGCTAATCTTTTCTCCCTTTAATTCCAGTATCGTGACTTGTTAATTGTACAAATATCACAGCATAAAGATAGCCCTTTCTATTTTCCTTTTCTTTTTGTTAATCCTCACCCTGAGAATATCTTCCCATTGATTTCTAGAGAGTGGAAGGGAATGGGAGAGACAGAGAGAGAGAGAGAAACATCAACGTGAGTTCTGCACGCATCTTGACCTATGAACCAAGAGGTTACCATTCAATTCCTGGTCAGGGCACATGCTTGGGGTTGCAGGCTCAATCCCCAATGTGGGCATGCAGGAGGCAGTCAATCAATAATTCTCTCTCATCATTGCTGTTTCTATCTCTCTCTTCCCTCCCTTCCTCTCTGAAATAAATAAAAATATTTTTTAAAGTTAAATATAGCCGAAACCAGTTTGGCTCAGTGGTAGAGCATCGGTCTGTGGACTGAAAGGTCCCAGGTTCGATTCCAGTCAAGGGCATGTACATTAGTTGCGGGCACATCCCCGGTAGGGGGTGTGCAAGAGGCAGCTGGTCAATGTTTCTCTCTCATCGACGTTTCTAACTCTCTATCCCTCTCTCCTCCTCTCTGTAAAAAATCAATAAAATATATTTTAAAAATACATACAAAGTTAAATTTAAAAATAAATAAATATAAAGTTAAATATAGAATTACTGTATGACCTAGCAATTGCATTTCTAGGTGTAGACAAAAGAATTGAAAACATGGATCAAACCAATACTTATATATACATGAATGTTCATAGCAGCACTATTCAAGAGACCCCAAAATATTTAGAACACACCTAAATATCCATTAATTTTGAATGAATAAACTGATGTGGTATATCCATGCAATGGAATATTACTCGCCCATAAAAAGGAATGAAGTACTGATATATCCTACAAAGTAGATGAACTTGGAAAACATGCTAAGTGAAACAAACCAGACACAAAAGGTTACATACCATATAATTCTATTTATATGAAACATTCAAATTAAGTACTCTCAAAGAGACAGAAAGCAGACTAGCAGTTGCCAAAGTGTTAGGGGGAGTTAGCTACTTAATGAGTATGAGGTTTTCTTTTGGGGTGATGAAAATGTACTGGAATAAGAGAGTGGTGATGGTTGTAAAATATTGTATTGATTTTTTACAAAGAGGAAGGGAGACGGATAGAGAGTTAGAAACATCAATGAGAGAGAAACATTGATCGGCTGCCTCCTGCACACCCTCTACTGGGGATGTGCTTACAACTAAGGTATATACCCTTGCCCAGAATGGAACCCAGTACCCTTCATTCGGCAGGCCGACACTATCCACTGAGCCAAACCAGCTAAGGTTGAAATAATTCTTTAAACAAATACAAATTGAATTTATGCTATATGGCAGCCATTAAACTAGGCACTGGGAAAGCAAACAATAGTATATAAAAGCAGTCTTCCTGGACCTAGCCAGCCTTGCTCAGTGGATAGAGCATTAGGCTGCAGACTGAAGGGTCCCAGGTTCAATTCTCCCTTACTCTCTGAAATGAATAAAAATATATTTAAAAACAAAAAACAAAAACAGGCCTCCTGGAGTTTAGGCAAGTATTAATCAAAAGACTATACAAACTAGAAAAACAATCCAACTCATAATAGCTTCAAAAATGATAAAATACAGCCCAGCTGGCGTGGCTCTGGGGTTGAGTGTGGACCTATGAACCAAAAAGTCATCGTTTGATTCTCGGTCAGGGCACACACCCAAGTTGCAGACTCCGTTCCCAGTGGGAATGTGCAGAAGGCAGCTGATCAATTATTCTCTCTCATCATTGATGTTTCTTTCTCTCTCCCTCTTCTTTCCTCTCTGAAATCAATAAAAATATATTTTTTAAAAATAAAGAAATAAAAATATATTTTAGGGGGAAAAAGGCCATATCAATAAATAAAGTTGTACAACTGTGACAAGTGGTATAAGAGAGGTTAATTGTGTTATGAAAGCATATAACGGAGATTTGGCATGAGGTATAGCATTTAAAAAGTGAACAGAAAGAAAAAAAAAAGTAAAAAAGAAGTGACAATGCCGAAACCGGTTTGGTTCAGTGGATAGAGTATCAGCCTGCGGACTGAAAGGTCCCGGGTTCGATTCCAGTCAAGGGCATGTACCTTGGTTGGGGGGGGCACATCCCCAGTAGGGGGTGTGCAAGAGGCAGCTAATCGATGATTGTCTCTCATCGATGTTTCTAACTCTCTATCCCTCTCTCTTCCTCTCTGTAAAATATCATAAAATATATATAAAATTATATAAAATATATATAAAAAGAAGTGACGAACAGCCCCAGCTGATTTGTCTCAGTGGATAGAGCGATTCAGGTCAAGGATACATGCCCGGATTTTGGGTTTGATCCCAGTGGGAGGTGTGCAGGAGGCAGCCAATCAATAATTCTCTCTCATCATTGATGTTTCTCTCTTTCCCTCTCCCTTCCTCTCTGAAATCAATAAAAATATATATTAAACAAAAAAGCAACAGACCAATTCTGTAAAATTAAATAAACAAAAAGTAAAGAACATCACAGTCAAAGAATAGAATATGCTAAAGGCTTTGTAGCAGGAGGAAGCATGGTGTCTTAAAAGGCCTGGCAGAAGGCCGTGTGGCTGTAGCAAAGAAACTTATAAAGAGGCAGACCATGCAGAGCCTTCTAAAACTGGGTAAGGTGACTCTCTTATTACGTATTGTCTCAGTTCCAAATCCACTCTTCTGCTTTACAATTTGGGTTGGGACTCTGCAAACAATGTTTCTCCTTGCAAACTGGCTCTCTGCTAAGCTATCCCAATGGACAGGAGGAGGAGGGATGGATGTTTCCTTCCTGTTAGCTTCCTGTTTCTATCAGCAAACTTCTTAATTCTGGCAAAGGCAGTTTCTTCCCATTACAGCAGCTGAATCAGTTTATGGTTTCCCAACACTTACAGAACCCATCTCATTTCTCCTTCTTCACAGACACCAGCATCAAACTGTCCAGTGTCCCCTACTCACAGGTCCAGGCCCCAAACAGGCCCCTCTGAATCCTGAGACATAGCACCCTCCAAGCAGCACCTCCTTTTCAGAGGTCTGAGTTTCAGCTCTGTTTGACCCCTCCTTTAAGTTTCTGTGTTTTAATAATTTCAACTTCTTTCCTTTGTTTCTTCACTCTGGGGGTGGTAGCTGTTCCTACAATTACTACTTCCATACCTTCAATTTCTACTCTTCAATTTCTTATGCAGTTAATAATCCATTATATTAAATTCTCCCTCTTCAAATAACATGTGATTTCTCCCTCCTTACATGACCTTGACTGATAGATAAGAATCTAGTATTTACTCTACAAGGTCCAGTTCAAATGCTACTTTCTATGTAGTGTTTTTCCACTACTCTCAAACAAGATTATTCCTCTAGTTAATTCTTTTTTTAAATAAAATATATTTTATTGATTTTCTACAAATAGGAAGGGAGAGGGATAGTGAGCCAGAAATGTCGATGAGAGAGAAACATCTACCAGCTGCCTCCTGCCCCCCGCCCCCACTGGGGATGTTCCCGTAACCAGGGTACATGCCCTTGACCTGAATCAAACCTGGGATCCCTCAGTCTGCAGACCAACGCTCTATCCACTGAGCCAAACTGGTTTTGTCTTCTCTAGTCAATTCTTTTTTTAAATATATTGTATTGATTTTTTTTTTATTTACAGAAAGGAAAGGAGAGGGATAGAGAGTTAGAAATATCAAAGAGAAACATTGACCAGCTGCCTCCTGCAGGCTCCCCACTGGGGATGTGCCCACAACCAAGGTAAATGCCCTTGACCAGAATCGAACCTGGGACCTTCAGTCTGCAGGCTGATGCTCTATCCACTGAGTCAAACTGGTTTCGGCTCTAGTTAATTCTTTTTTCTTCTTTTTTTTTTCTAGCTAATTCTTAATGTCTTTCTTAAGTCCTATAGATTTTTGTTTTCGTAATCATATGTGAAATCAAACCCACATGCCTACATTTACACTGAAACTCCTTTGCTCTCCTTTGATACTTTATTTTTCTCAATAACACTTGTCATCATTTTAAATATTATATATTTTATGTTATTTATTTATTTATTTCATTGTCTATCTCCCACCATTTTTATAGTCCCAGGGTCTGGAATATCTACAGAACCCCAATCTGATTACCATGGTGTGCTGATAAACTTGCTCTCTCAAAAAATAAATTAATTAATTAAATGAAATGAAAAAGGTCTGATGTATAGTGTTTGCCAATATCCAAAGTGTAAATAGTTCCACACTCCCATTATGGCCTATTTTAAGCTACCAACTAAATGCTGAATATTTAGCCGAAACCAGTTTGGCTCAATGGATAGAGCTTCGGCTTGGGGACTGCAAGGTCCCGGGTTCGATTCCGGTCAAGGGCATGTACCTTGGTTGCGTGCACATCCCCAGTGGAGGGTGTGCAAGAGGCAGCTGATTGATGACTCTCTCTCATTGTTGTTTCTAACTCTCTATCTCTCTCCCTTCCTCTCTGTACAAAATCAATAAAAATATATTAAAAATAATAATAAAAAATAAATGCTGAATATTTAATAACCAGCTCTTGCAAGCCAGTAAAAGCTGATTCCAGTATTCAACTGTATGTTTGTGACACTGAGTGAGTTATTTAATCTCTTAAGCCTCCGTTTTCCCATCTGTGAAATATCTGTGTGGGATAATGATAGTCCTATTGTAAGTTGATATAATGTATAAAATTGTAGCAAAAGTTTAATGAATTAATACAAATAAAGCACATAAATGGGTGGCTGACAGTGTTAGTTATATATATATATATATATTTTATTGATTTTGTACAGAGAGGAAGGGTGAGAGATAGAGAGTTATAAATATTGATGACAGAGAAACATCGATCAGTTGCCTCTTGCACACCCCCTACCGGGGATGTGCCCGCAACCAAGGTACATGTCCTTGACTGGAATCGAACCTGGGACCTTTCAGTCCGCAGACCGACGCTCTAACACGGAGCCAAACTGGTTTTGGCTGACAGTGTTATTTTTATTTTATTATATTTATACTAGAGGCTCATTGCAGGAAGATTCCTGCAATAGAGCTTCCTGCTGCGGTCACCACCCCACCTGCTTCCCTTCCTTCTCCGCCGCCCCACTTGCTTGATTCTCCTCAGCTGAGCACCCTTCTGCAGTGCTTGGCTTCTTTCTACATTGACTTCAGTCTTTGCTCTGGCCGGAATATGCAAATTTGGGTTAATTTGCATACTTACCCTGATTGGCTTGTGGGTGTGGCTTGTGAGCGTAGGTACAGTCAATTTGCAAGTTTCTCTTTTATTAGGTAGGATATTTACTTTTCTCCACATCTCGCCAACATTGTTTTGTCATATCCAATGGTGTTTTTGCTTCATTTTCCAATTTTATACTGAGTGAAATAGATCTATAAAGTTCTATGACATTCTTTAATCTATCAACAAAATGCTCACTTTGTTGGCCATAATTTACTGATAACCAACAGTTATAAAATGTTGGCAAACATTTCTCAAAACATGGAACTGGTTGTTGTATTTCTATCTGCGTTTGTGATATACTCATTGATTTTCACAACTTGCTCACTAGAGATTCTGCTATAATGGAGTGTAATAGAGCTTCCTACTGAGGGTTTGGGGAGTTCAAGAAGCCTGATCATTTGTTTTACCCCACTTTCTTAATCTGTCTCAGAAGTCTCAAATTGTCTGTTATGTTCCTGCTTAGAAAATGTCTGTCCTTAAAAATATTTATATTTTACTAATGACAGGAACCAGGCCTTTGTCCTGCCCACACTTATTTGACACAACCAATTCCTCACTATTGCTCTTGTTAGATTGTAATTCAACTTCATTTCTTAGACATTTGCCTTCACTACCACCAGGCTGTGAGCTACTCTGAGAATACCTACTGCTTCTCCTTTATCTCTATTCCCCAGTTCCTAGTATGCTGCCTGGAATGTGCTGATTGTTTAAGAACCATTTGTTGAATTGGTTGGGGTTGCTTTGGAGATGGATCAATAGGTCTAAAGATGAGAAAGAACTTCTCAGAAATAGAGCACATTGCCCAGTGATAATTGAGTATAAACAAGCAGAGCATGTTCTCATACAGACAGGAATTCTGCGTGGATGAGTTGAGAGTTAGAGGAAAGATAGGACTAACTTATTAAAGGTTCTCTACATTCTGCTAAGAACCATAGCTGTGGTGTGTACTGGAGTGGGCTCAAGCCAGCTCATAAACTGATTTTAATTGTCCAGGAATTTGTGAGGCCATTGATCTCACATTGATAGTTTGAAAACAGCCACAGTGTATTCACACCACAGTTAATCTGCAAATGCTGCAAATCAACCTTTTCTTCTTTCTTAGAGAGCAAGGTGTTCTTAGGCCACTAAAAAGTTTTGGACATCTCATTAAAAGGTTGTTAAATCTCACAAGTTTGTTATAAAGATTAATTGAGAAAATAAATATGTAAAGTACTTAAAGTGCCTGGCATAATGGAAGCACTTCAAAAATATTGCTTGCTGATACTGGTTTGGCTCAGTGAATAGATCATCAGCCTGCGGACTGAAAGATCCCAAGTTCGATTCCAGTCAAGGGCATGTACCTGGGTTGCGGGCACATCCCCAGTAGGAGGTGTGCAGGTGGCAGCTGGCCGATGATTCTCTCTCATCGATGTTTCTAACTCTCTATCCCTCTCTCATCCTCTCTGTAAAAAATCAACAAAATATATTTTTAAAAAATTAAATTATAAGCTGTTTGGGGAGTAAAGTGGAGTACCAGCAGGTTTAGAGACTGTTCATTATTTTTTAAATTATTTATTTTTAGAGAAAGAGGAAGGGAGACGGAGAGTGAAACATTGATGTGAGAGAGAAACATCAATCAGCTGCCTCCTGCATGGCTCAGTCAGCAACCCGGGCATGTGCCCAGACCAGAATCAAACCAGCAACCCCTCCCCTCTCACGCATGGGAGATGCCCAACCTTCTGAGCCACAGGGGCCAGGGCTAGAGATTGTTTAATCAACTTCCTTATAACCTCCATTTCCTTAGTCCCTGGGACTAAACTCCTTTCCCTTTCCCTTTATCTCCCGTCTGGCAGGAGTTTTAACCCACAAGAAAGAGGTATTAAGTATGCTTAATTTACAGGGAACAGGTCTAGGTATTGGGACTTCACAGGACATAACCCCTGCTCTTGAAGTAATCCAGGTGGGTTTATCACTCTTTTTAGTAGGTAAGACAAGAATAAAAAATGTCCTTCTGTCCTCTTTCCCCTCTTTCCTTATCATCTTTCAAACGCTGAAACTATATTGGGACTCCTGCTTAATTCTCCGCCCCCTCACTTGAAAAGTAACAAGTCTTTGAGAGCTCAGGACTTTCCATCAGGCCCAGACCGGAAGGCCTCAGGCCAGGCCACGACTCAGCCTGCTTCCCTGGGGTCCGCGGCACCTCGTGGAAATCCTTGGGCCTCTTAAGATGCTGCTGTGACTGTGGTTTCCGCTTCCTGAGCTCTCTCTTACTCAGCTTGGTTCTTCAGATATCACACCCCAGTTCCTGCTTTCAAGACTGACATGCTCAAACGTGATGATACTCTGAGTACATGGAGTCTTCAGCTTATAGCTAAGAGACTTGCTTTTCTGTTTTAGTCTTCCTCCTCTTCCTTAACTCATTGTAAGTGCCTTGGGCTTACATAAGGTCAGAGTATAAAGATCTTCTGGGTAGAGGCTGAGAAAGATCACTTTTCTAATTGAATATCCTATCTCATGTTAGGTCTTTAGTTTTGTTTCTCTTAATCTAGGGACCTTTTGAACACCCTAGACAACAAATCTAGTAAGAAAGCAACTAAGAATTATTTATATGGAACTTTACAGTTTACAATACATTTTCTCAGATGTTATTTAATGTAAATGTGACAATTCTATAAGTGAGGATAGATAGCCCATTGTAGAGATGAAGAACTTGTGATGCCTAAGGAGAGAAAGAACTTTTCCTTACAGGTATTGAATGCCTGCTTTACTACTGTTTATACCTTGGTATATGCAGGGCAACATTGTGGAGCTATCTTTTTACTGGTTGGGACCATACTTCTGAAATTGTTAGATAGCAAGAGATTCTACTCTCTGGAGTTGAGGTTGCTATATAGCCAATATTTCACTCATTCATTCAATCACAACTATTAGTTGAATACCTATCCTGTACAAAGAAAGGCTCTACCTAGTACAGAATTGGGAATTTGAAGACCAACTACTAGTGAGATACTGGGAAGGATCTTAAGGCATAAAGGTGAATGCTGCTTAGTAGGCAGTGGTAAGACCTGTTTTTGTTTTTTTATTTTGTTATTTTTAAAAAAATCTTCACTCAAGGATATTTTTCCATTGATTTTTAGAGAGAGTGGGAGACTGAGAGAAATATTGATGTGAGAGAAACACATTAATGGATTGCCTCTTGCATGTCCCTAACCAGGACCCAGGCCGGGGAGGAACCTGCAAGCAACCCCATTATGTACCCTTGACCAGAAAGGAACCCGGGACACTTCTGTAGCCTGACATTCTATCCACAGAGCCAAACTGGCTTATTAGGGTTAACACTAGAACATTGCAAACTGGAGTTCTGTGGCTAGCTAGAAGTCAGTGAATGTCCAGTTAAGAAGAAGTTAGTGAGGGAAGGGGTGGAGGATTGAAGGGGGTTCTAATATATGGTGATGGGAGAAGATTTGACTTTGGGTGGTAGGCACACAGTGCAATACACAGACCTTGTAACATAGAAACCTATGTCTGAAACCTATAAGATCATATTAACCAATGTCAGCGCAACAAATTTAATAAAAAGAAGTTAGCAAGCCAGGTTTCTGTAGGGTTTAAAATCAGAAAGAGCTTACAGATACTTTATTCATATCTGTATTTCTTTTTGCCCAGCCAGCATCAGTTTTCCCCTCAGTCGCCCTTTGGTGGGGATATCCTAAGGAGCAGATTACTCTTCTCTTCTCTCCCTGGGAGCCTAGACTAAGCATGTCATACTCACATGGTTGGCCAAGACTATAATACATGTGACCTGAGATTGACCAATCAATAGTGGCTCCTGGCCCAATTGTTTCCCTGCTCTCTTGTTGATGCTCTGTGGCCCAACAACATACTTCTTTATAATATTTCTGTTTTTCTTGTGCTTGCAACAGACAAAAAGAATTTTAACTTACAAATTGTGACAATTTCTTTACCAGGCTGTAAGCTCCTTGAAAATGGAAACTAAATGTCATTCTGCTCTTTAGCTTTGGTGCCAAGTTCAGCCCTTCTCAATGCATGAAGGTTGAATAAGTGAATAAACATGCTATATTTATATGGGGCTATGGAGTTTGGGATTCTTGGCATTACTGTGGCTGTGGGGCAAAAAGTTCTGTATATATTGCCAGGACCGGTTTGGCTCAGTGGATAGAGCGTCGGCCTGTGGACTGAAAGGTCCCAGGTTTGATTCCAGTCAAGGGCATGTACCTTGGTTGCAGGCACATCCCCAGTAGGGGGTGTGCAAGAGGCAGCTGATCGATGAATCTCTGTCATCGATGTTTCTAACTCTCTATCCCTCTCTCTTCCTCTCTGTGAAAAATCAATAAAAATATATTAAAAAAGCCGGGACTGGTTTAGCTCAATGGATAGAGCGTCGACTTGGGGACTGAAGGGACCCGGGTTCGATTCCGGTCAAGGGCATGTACCTTGGTTGAGGGCATATCCCCAGTAGGGGGTGTGCAAGAGGCAACTGATAGATGACTCTCTCTCATTGATGTTTCTAACTCTCTATCTCTCTCCCTTCCTCTCTGTACAAAATCAATAAAATATATTAAAAAATATATATATATATTAAGAAAAGTTCTGTATATATTACCACAGTCATTAACAGTTGACAACTTCATGTTAATAAATGGAAACCAGAAAATCCTGGGAAGGTCCCTTTTCCCCTATATTTGATTACTTAGATCTCTGCATGTTATAATTTTTGTATGTGTGCTGTGGAAATAAGCACAATTTAAGCTTCTGTTCCTGGTTTCCCAGGACCTCTTCCCAAGCACTGCCCTTTGTCCTACTTCAGCTGTGGCAATATCCTCTTCACTCTCCAGTCCTGATATGAAGAGTACCTTTCCTATGAACTCAGGTCATAAAGAAGAACCTGCCATTTTTTTTTTTAACATTATTCTCTTTTCTTTCATCCCTTCCTCAGATACACACAGAGTATCTATTATTTGTCAGGTTCTGAAAGTTTGGAAGGTACAAGCTAGTCCCTAATTTGAATTCAGGAAATAGACAAATACAACCAAGAGAATAGACAAGTGAAATAATAACACATTGTGTTGTGCTCTGTTGAAAACACAAGTGATAAGTTAGACAGTAATTGCCTGGGGAGGCATGTGGTAGAGAGAAGCACTTTTAGATAATGCAGCCAAAGAGGATCTCACTGAGATGAACTGAGACCTACATGATGGAGTCAACTTTGCAAAAAGCAGCAGCCTGTTTAATGGCCTAGCAGCTAGAGAGAAGCTTGGAAAGAGCCATAGGAACTGACAGAGGCCTACGGGTATGGTTCAGTGGTTGAGCAGTCCACCCACGCACCAGGAGGCCGCTGATTGAATTCCAGCTGAAGGCACATTCCCCAGGTTGAGGGCTCCATCCCTAGTAGCAGGAATTCAGGAGGCAGCCCATCCATGTTTCTTGTTCATCAATGTTTCTATCTCTCTCAAATCAATAAAATCATATTTTTAACAAAGAAACTGACAGAAAATCAGTGAAGTGTGCCTAGAGGATGAACAAGGGTGGAGAATGCTGATGAAGAGATTGGTTGTTTTAGTCAGGGCAGTGCCATGATTAGATTTACATTTAGGAAGTGCGATTTGGCTGTTCTGTCCTCTCTCCAATGTACAATAAAGTTGTTATTGCTCTTATAAATGACAAATGAGTAGCATTTTCCCTTGGGACTTCTCAAGTCCCATTGGGAAAACATCCTGGAACATTCTGGGGTAGCTGCAACTCTGATCTTGGTCTCTGGAGACAAAACACATCTCAGCACCAGCTATGGGAATCCTTTCCTAGGAGTTAACGAGGCAAAGTGAAGGAGGAATAGTATAAAGGCCTTGAGGTGGGAAGAAATCTGGATTGTCTGAGCACTTGAAAGTGTTTGAGAATGAGGGAAGCTGGATGTGTAAGAATGAGTGGCAGGTTAGGCTCAGACTTTCAAGAGCCTGGTAGATAGGCTTCCAGCGAAAACCACTGATCTGTATCTGAAGAACAGTGGGAAACAAGGCTTCTAGCAGAGGATGCCTGTGATTATATTTGCGTTTTGAAAGCTTCCACTGTGTGTTAAGATTGGATTAGGAGGGGGAAGAGTAATGGGGCTGAAGGAACCTCCATCATCCAGGAGAGATGTGATGGTGCCCTAGACTGGGTGTTTGTATTGGAATGGAGAAAAGTGGAGGCTTTACATGCACTCAGGAGGCAAAACTAACAGGTGATGGGTAGTCTCCAGCTCCGGGCTTCGTGTGATCTCAGTGGTTACGGGTGAGTGGGGACTTCGAGCTTGGGATCCGGGCGCTGGCCAGGTTCCCGCGCGTTACTGTAGTGGGCGTGGCCCGCCGAGCCGTCGTCATGGTGATCAGACTGGGCGGGGCCGAGGGCGGGGCCGCTGGGGCTGCGTCACTCGGTGGTGGCGATGGTGCGTATGTGTGGGGGCGGGGTATACGCTGGGCGCGTCCCTAGGATCACGTGGTGCGCAGCACGCAGAGTCCTTCTGTCGGTTGGTCCTGAAGCGGCGCAGCCGGAGCGGGGCTGTGAGGTGAGCTCGCGGTGAGGCACGGCGAGGCGAAGCCGGCTGGTCGAAGCCGGTCCGGGCGGGCCCGCGCCGGCGCGTGCCGTGCGGGCGGGGACGGTGACGGACGCCACCGCTACTCTGGTCCCCTGCCCGGCCCTGCTCCCCGCCTGGCCCGTCTCGCCCAGCCCGGAGGGAGGCCCGGGGACCGCTGCTGAGAGCGTGGCGGGCGTGCGAGCGGCGCCCAATCCCCAAGGCTGCCCGCGGGAGTGATGGCAGCCTGAGCCAATCAGCGCCGCCCGAGGGGGCTGGGCCGCGGGGTGCGGGCCTGGGGCGCGGAGCGGGCCGTGGCCGTGGCGGTGGTGGCGGCGGCGGCTGCGGTGGTGGTGGTGGTGGTGGTGGTGTTGTTGGTGGGTGGTAAGCGCCGGGGGCAGAGCCTGAGCTTTTGTGGCCCCGAGACCTTCACCACCAGCCTTTGCTATTGCCTCATTTTTTTGGGTATGCGTTTTTGAAAATTGACTCTTTTATCCTATTCTGGGGAGCACACCCCTTTCTCAAGCCTCCGACTATGGGAGTGTCCTCTTTCTCTAGTTTTGAAAATGTGAGTGGGTCACCCCTTTTCTTAAGCTCCAGCCCAGGGGTTTTTATCTCAATTTCCAAAGCCCCCTCAAACTGAGGATGTACCCCCTTTCCTAGGATCCCCAGACTGGGAAGACACTTCCTTTTTTCGAGCCTTCAATCTGAGTAAGCACTCACTTTCAGATTTGGAACTTCGCCCTGTTAACGAGTCTCTCAAATCTGGGGTCCAATAACCAAAGTTTTGGGGTACTTATATTTCCACAAATCTAGGCTCCCCTTTTCAGGCTCCTAATCTGGCAATGTGCTTTCCAGAGTTTCTTAAATTTAAGGGCTTCTTCCTTTCTTCAGCCCTTCATTTCTTGATACTACTAGAAATGAGATCCAAGTCCTGAAGTTTAAGGGTACATACATGCAATTACACAAAGAAGGGAATTCGCTTCTCTTCCAGTCACCGTTTTTTGGATTTGCATCCTTTTTTATTAGTTACCCAAATCGAACATCCTGTTTCCCTGAGGAAGACTCATTTTCATATCTGAGGGTGTATTTGTTTCTTGTATTCCCCAAATGTATGGGATACACCCCTTTTGAATACGCAATTTTCAGGGTTTAGTCACTTTCCTGATGCTTCTTAAATCTGGGAGGGTACATCTTTTTTTTCTGGCTCCTCTCATTCCCAGGTGATAGTCCATGGTTTTTTTTTTTTTTAAATAGCTCTTCTGCCATCTAAAACATTCCCTTCACCTAAATTTCCTTCCATTTTTGGAACCTCAATTCCCTGTAATGCTCTCTCGGTTCCTTTTTTTTCTCCCCCCGCTTTAAATTTTAAGATCGATATCAGTCTTAGTACTTGTATTTTCTTTTTTTAAATAAAGATCTTTAAAATGTATTTTTATTGATTTTGGAGAGGGAGAGTTAGAAACATAAATGATAAGAATCATTGATTGGCTGCCTCCTGCACGCCCCCTACTGGGGATTGAGCCTGCAACCCAAGAATGTGCCCTTGACCAGGATCGTCCCTGGGATTCTTGAGTTCTAAGGCAGACTGCTCTATCCACTAAATCAGAACAGCTAGAGCTCTTTCTTTGATGAATGGTATCTTTAACACAGCACTTTCTCAGCTTCTGTTACCTTTTTTTCCCCCCCTGAGCATACTTCCTATACTCATACCTGAATTCGCTTTGCCCAAAGGGAGGCTCTCCCTTCTAAAGGGGTATCTGCATATTTTCTTTCCTCTGTCTACTTTGCCTTTTATCTTTTTGCTAATTGGAACTCTTCTCTGTCAGCTTGCCTTATACCCAGGCGTTTTCCTGGTTTCTAACTCTGGACACTGCTCTGCTTTTGGGTTGCTGTACAGATTTTCCTTTTCTTCCCCTAACACTGAAGGTGGCTTCAAGTCCAGGACTATCTGATGCCCCAAGTGCTGAACTTAAACTGGGAAGGAAGCCTCTCTCATTTCTTTGGTTATTCACAGGACTCTTAATCAGCCTGGTGGTTTGCTTCCTATAACTTTCTGGTTAAATGAATACTGTTTTCTCCTTTGCTTTATTTTCCTGTATTGGAAAAGAAAAGCTCTCAAGAGATTCTTCTAGTCTTGCTGTCAGCTCAAAAACTTCCTCCCTACACTGGCTTACTTCTTTCCTTTTATTAAGAAAAGAGATCATTTGGAGGAATGTCTTAGTTATTATTTTTGTTATTGTCCTTGGGGTGGGGGAGGGGGGATGGATCCTTGTCTCTCCCATCACCTATATGCCAAGCCTTACTCCCAACCCTCATCTTAAAATCTATAAATACCTGGGACCTCTTGTCTTTTAAGAGCCTTTAGTAGATTATTTCTTTTGTATTTCCCTCTGCCTTTCTAGATCCTTACTCAGGGTTTCTCAGCCTGAACCCCTTAATCAGATTAATTTCTCCACAGCTGGAATCCCAAGTGCTTATGGGATAATGACACCTCTCACCTTTCTTCCTTTTGAGAAGTACTTGAGTGTGCAGCTGTATGAGGCCTCAGTGGGGGGGAGAGAGTTTGGGCCTGAGAAACTACATTGGCAGGACAAGGCCAGAGGAAAATACTGCATTTTTAGGACCACATCCTTCTGAATTTCATTTGAAGATTGGATGTTTGCCAAGCACCTGCTTCTTAGGGATGCTGGGGGATTTAATGATACTCCCAGGAACCTGTAGGAATTAATGGGGCATGTGGAGAAGTGTTTGAACTCAGTGTTGGAACTTGAATTGTATTTTCAGAGTAACTATGCTGTTTTATATTATATCTCATGTTTATGAAAGCCCTAGAGCTAAGTTGTGTTATTTCAGGAAGTGAAATAGATTCACATTTAGATCATTTTGTCATTAGTAAGTACCAAATTCATAAGAAAACACTGGAGGTGTGACTGAGCAGTTCACAATAAAATAAAAGTGAACAGGTAATTTGTCTCTTTATTTGCCTGGTTGGTACTTTATCTGTGTACTGCTATGAACAGTGCTCCCAGGTGTTCTATACCACTGCTTCTCAAACTTGAATGTGCTTATAAATCACTTGGGGGTGGGGTCTTGCTAAAATGCTGATTCTGATCCAGTAGCTTTAGGGTGGGCCCTCAGTACCTGCATTTCTAATTCCCAGGTGATGCTAATGTTACTGAACAACATTTTGAGTAGTGAGGTTCTGTACACAAGGTCAAAGATTTCTGTGTGAAAATAGGAAGGTGGTAGTTGGCCTTATGCTAACGTTATGCTTATTGGTATTATATTCCATTTTCTCTTATCCAGACACACACCTTTTAAAGTTTGTACAAGGCATGGTCCCCTTCTGAGTACTACTAGTTATATTTAATTACAGTTATTCCAGTATTTAGGTTTTAAAACCATGGCTAAAACTTCTCTAGGGCTTTGAGTTCTATGTACTTTGTCAAATTTATTTTTATTGATTTTAGAGAGGAAGGGAGAGGGAGGGAGAGATAGAAACATTAATGATGAGAGCGAATCATTGATTGGCTGCCTGCTGTAGGCCTCCTACTGGGGATCGAGCCCACAACCTGGGCATATGCCCTGACCGGGAATCCAACCAGTGACCACCTGGTCCCTGGGTTGACGCTGAGCTACACCCACCTGGGCTCAAACATAATTCTTGATAAAGAATCATATCACACTTCATATCATAGTTGATAGAATCATCCAGCTTGTCTCTGTGATTCCTCACCTATTATCCTATCATGCATTATAGGGAGTCTGAGCTATCCCAAGTCAGCAGGGTCACAGGCATTTTAACGTTCCAGTCCTTTCTAGGTTCTGGAAATGGGTATGGGAAAGGCAGCGCTTGGAACTTGAATGGAAGCTGCTAGTTTATCTCTGTATGGGAGCTTCACAAAGGTGAATGCTGGTGGGAAGATGACCTTCTTTGATGGGGATCATGTCTTATGATGGTCTCTCTTCTTTCGAAGCCGTATCTCTAATCTGTTTCTAAGTCTTAGTGTTTTTTTTCCTTTCTAAATGTCTTAGGTCATCTGTACCTATATTCCTGGCTGTTACCTGTCATGGCCTTTTTCCAACATAATCCTATTCTGGGCTCTAATCAGGACAAACTTGAATGACTAGACTATTTTGTGGCCTGGTCCTCCCCTTCCCCCATCCCTCACATGAATGTCAGATCCTCTTCAGTCAGAGATTTGATCTGGATTTGGCTATAGTCCCAGCTGCTCCACTCACTGTGAGATCTCAGGCAAGTCACTTAATGCTACTGGACCTCATTCTCCCCTTTTGTTAAGTGAGGGGCGGATTTTCACCAAGGTCTGCCCTGTTCTGAGTCTTCTACAGTACCTTGCTTAGAAGCCCAGTGTCTGGGAGCTTGTTGTAGCAGATCTGATTTCTTCACGTGCTCTGTTGGGCAGGCTGCCAGTCATTCTCTTGTCCGAGTCACTTCTGCCACTGCCTCTTTTCTAGCCAAGGCAGCCAGCTTGTCTTCACACCCAACTTCATCATTCTTCTACTTCCATGTCCTCTGTCAGTTCCATGCTTTATTTTATTAAAAACTGCTAAACTTCTCAAAGAAATCTTCCTTGAATTCTCTGTTTAATGTTTACTACTTCTCTGAATCACTAAGAGGGAGGTTGTAGTTTACATAAAATATGTTTATTTGTAAATTCTCTTGTCTGATGTATATTTTAAAAATGTTTTCCTGCCGAAACCGGTTTGGTTCAGTGGATAGAGCATCAGCCTGCGGACTGAAAGGTCCCAGGTTCGATTCCAGTTAAGGGCATGTACCTTGGTTGCGGGCACATCCCCAGTAGGGGGTGTGCAAGAAGCAGCTGATCGATGTTTCTTTATCATCTATGTTTCTTACTCTCTATTCCTCTCTCTTTCTCTCTGTAAGAAAATCAATAAAATATATTTTAAAAAAAAGTTTTCCTCTCCTCTCCACTCCAGCTTTCTTTTTTGCTTTGAATTATCAGTGTAGGTAGAATGAAATTTAAAAGGGAAGAAGGGTAGGCCAGGTGGCTTAATGGTTGGGTGTTGACCCATGAACCAGGAGGTCACAGTCAGGTTGCGGGCTCGATCTCCAGAAGGGGGCATGCAAGTGCCAGCAGATTATGCGGAAACCGGTTTGGCTAAATGGATAGAGCGTCGGCTTGGGGACTGCAAGGTCCCGGGTTCGATTCTGGTCAAGGGCATGTACCTTGGTTGCGGGCATATCCCCAGTAGGGGGTGTGCAAGAGGCAGCTGATCGATGACTCTCTCTCTTCGATGTTTCTAACTCTCTCTCTCCCTTACTCTCTGTACAAAATCAATAAAATATATTTAAAAAAAAAGAGCCAGCAGATTAATGATTCTCACCATTAATGTTTCTTTTTCTTTTAAAAATATATTTTATTGATTTTTTACAGAGAGGAAGGGAGAAGTATAGAGTGTTAGAAACATCGGTGAGAGAGAAACATCAATCAGCTGCCTCCTGTACACCTCCCACTGGGGATGTGCCTGAAACCAAGGTGCATGCCCTTGACCGGGATCAAACCTGGGACCCTTGAGTCCGCAGGCCGACGCTCTTCCATTGAGCCAAAGCTGTTAAGGCTCACCATTAATGTTTCTATCTCTCCCTCTCTCTTCCTTTCTGAAATCAATAAAAACATTAAAAAGAAAAAAAAGAAAAAAGAAAAGAAAGTAAAATGTAGCTCTAGGCAAATAACTCCATTGGTTAAAACATCGTCTCAATACGCTAAGGTTTCAGTTCGATCCGCGGTCAGGGTACATCCAAGAATCAACTAATGAATGCATAAATAAGTGGAACAACAAATCGATGTTTCTTTCTCTGTCTTCCTGTTTCTCTAAAAAAATCACTAAATTTAACAAACAAACAAACAAAACACGTGGCCTATCCAAGTAAACTCTGTTTGGATAAAGAGTAATTTTTAAAAAAATAATCTGTGCTCCCCCTGCTCCCCCTCATTACTTCCTAGGGAGATAAAGGGAGGTTTGAGCTCTGATTTCCAGGCTCTCAATGCATGGTACAATGTTTAACCAATTGAGCCACACTGGCCAGGGATACATTTTACTTGATAAGCATTTTTAAAAACAAAATATGTCTTTAGAGTCTCCTTGGTTTGGTTAGATGATAAACTTGGAAAGAAAAAGGGAGGATGCTGTCCCTGTTCATTTCTCTCTGTGACTGCCCCTTTCAGATTGTTGACTGACTAACCTTGGGGTAATCTATTAAAAATTGAAACCCAAGCTCTAGCCAGTTTGGTTTAGAGTAGGGGTGTCGAACTCAATCAGAGAAGGGGCCAAAATCTAAAATCCAGTCTAAATCGCGGGCCGAATGGTTTACTGAACAGTCATAAACTGTCATTGTGATGGAAACGCAGCGGAGTGCAGTGATGACAGCGCAGTGCGGGCCACATTGCAAGGCCTGGTGGGATGGATTTGGCCCGCGGGCCTTGTGTTTGACACATGTGGTTTAGAGGATTGAACATCGGTCTGTGGAATGAAGGGTCCCGGGTTCGATTCCGGTTAAGGGCACATGCTGGGGTTGCAGGCTCAATCCTCAGTAGGTGTGCAGGAGGCAACAGATCAGTGATTCTCTGTCATTATTGATGTTTCTGTCTCTTTCTCTTTCCTCTCTGAAATCAATAAGTACATATTTTTAAAAAATTGAAACCCTGATTTATAATGATGCTGTAATAACTTTGCTAGATCTTGGGCTAGGTATCCAGTTATCTTTTGATTTCTTTGGCCAAATAATGGAATCAGTGTGCTTGCAGAAATCCCATAACATTTTAGGAGCCTGATATGAGTCACCAAGCATAACCAGTGTATTTGTATGAAAGGGAGGTGGTGCTTGAATCAGTGGACTTTGGGGAAGGAGGACAGGAGGGTCCTTCAGAAGGATTTAAAACCATGGTTTTGTTTGATGAGAGCTTATTCGATGTCAGGATCATAATCCTAGGATTTAAAAGGCTGACTCCCAGGCATCTTAGTTGACTATTGGGTTCTCTTTGTCCTAGTAAGAGACCTGGTTTTCAAGAGGTCTCTTTCTTGCATAAAAAACGTGCATGGCTAGGTGGATTGACATGCCTTCCTTGCTTTTACAGATGCATAGGTGTTGGGATTTCTAGGTTTTGGAAATTCGGCCAGGAAATGTGGAATTTTTATTTTAATTTATTTTTATTTTTTTAAAATATATTTTTCTTTTTAAAAAATATTTTTATTGATTTCAGAGAGAGGGAGAGAGACATAGCAACATCAGTAATGAGAGAGAATCACTGATTGGCTACCTCCTGCATGCTCCCCCACTGGGGATTGAGCCCACAGCTTGGGCATCCTAATTCATAGGTTGACACTCAATCACTGAGCCACACTGGCCAGGCGACATTTTGCAATAATAATAATACTTATTATTATTATTATAGCAAGCAGTTTTTGGAGTACTCTATTGGATATTATTGAGTCTTAACAATTTATTATCTTTATCTGATAGATGAGGAAACTGAGATTAAGTATGTCCAAGGTCATTTGCTAATTAAGAGTCCATGTTTCATTTACATCTTCCTCTCTAGGGCTGCCTTACCCCTCCCCTCATCCCAGTTTGAATAGGTCATTTTAATCATAGTATCAAACAGGCAACATTCTGGAAAACCGAACTAAGTGATTGCTGAGAGAAGGGATGGGCTTGCCTTCCCACCCCTTATTCCATTCCTGACCATGCAAATATCCCTTAATTGTAGAAGCCCAGCTCACTACCTTTATCTCTTTCTTGAGGCTTCTGGGCATGGATGGTTTGGGTGGTTTATCCCATGGAGTGGTGAATGCTGTCCAGTGTGCTTTGATGAGTAGAAAACTGGTCATGCTTTGACCTATATGAGAATTATACATCTCCAATTTAGAAAAGCAAGATAGTTGAAAAGGCCACCTTTCATGTCCAGGCTGCATGGTATATGGTGGTAAGAACCAGGATTTGGAGACAGAATGCCTGAGTTTGAGATCCAGCGTCTGTAACTTGTAACTTGGGCATGTGGTTTAAACCTCTTGGGCCTCTCACTGTGATGTAGGCATTAGAGACACTTCTAGCATGGCAAGTTACTTAACCGGTCTGGATCTCTGTGTCCACACTCAAGTATCATCATAACTGTCTCCCATTCATTGATCATTGGAAGAATCAGTAAATACTACCCTTTTCCTACATTTCCTAATCTGAAATAGGAATAAGGAAACCTAATTCATAAAGTTATCAAAACTTAGTGAACTGTGAAGAGTTGAGTATATGTTACTATTATTTTTGTTTTATTCCTTTCACAAAATGTTTGTAAAATCCCTTCTTGGACCTTGTTTGTTAATTTGTATTTTATCCTTAACTATATCATTAGTGTCTGTAAGAGAAAATACTTAAATTTCCCCCCTCATTTTCACACTTAAGAACATAACAGTATCTGTCTGACTGGTGTGGCTCAATGGTTGAGCGTCAGCCTATGAACAAGGAGGTCACGGTTTGATTTCTGGTCAGGGCATGTGCCCTGGTACCGAGGTTGTGGGCTTGCTCTCCAATGGGGTGGGGGTAATGCAGGAGGCAGCTGATGAATGATTCTCATCATTGATGTTTCTATCTCTGTCTCCCTCTCTTTTCCTCTTTGAAATCAATGAAAACATGTATTTTTTTAAAAAGAACATAACAGTACAGTATATATATATATTTTAGTATATGTTTTTATTAATTCCAGAGAGGAAGGGAAAGGGAGAGATAGAAACATCAATGACGAGAGAGAATCACTGATTTGCTGCCTCCTGCACATCTCCTACTGGGGATCAAGCCTGCAACATGGGCATGTGCCCTTGCCCAGATCAAAGCTGACCCTTTAGTCCTTAGGCCTATGCTCTATCCACTGAGGCAAACCGGCTAAGGTAATATAGTACTATACTTTTTTTAAGAAAATATATTTTATTGATTTTTCACATAGAGGAAGGGAGAGAGATAGAGTTAGAAACATCGATGAGAGAGAGTCATCAATCAGCTGCCTCTTGCACACCCCCTACTGGGGATATGCCCGCAACCAAGGTACATGCCCTTGACTGGAATCGAACCCGGGACGCTTCAGTCCCCAAGCTGACGCTCTATCCATTGAGCCAAACCGGTCTTGGCTAATATAGTATACTTTTAATATCATTAGTATTTAGATATCCCAGAGGCCTTATTTTTATTTTATTTTTTAAAAATATATTTTATTGATTTTTTACAGAGAGGAAGGGAGAGAGATAAAGTTAGAAACGTCAATGAGAGAGAAACACTGATCAGCTGCCTCTGCCCCCCCCCCCCCCCCACCACACACACACACACACTGGGGATGTTCCCGCAACCAAGATACATGCCCTTGACCCGAATTGAACCTGGGACCTTTCAGTCTGCAGGCTGACGCTCTGTCCACTGAGCTAAACCAGTTTTGGCTATTTTTTCATTTTTTAAATCCTCACATGAGGATGTGCTTTTACTTATTTTAGAGAAAGAGGGAGGGAGGGAGGGAGGGAGAGAGAGAGAGAAACATTGATTGTTTGTCTCCTGCACATACCTCAACTGAGGATTAAATCTCCAACCTACATATGTGCCCTGACTAGGAGTTGAACCCTCATTCCTTTGGTGTAAGGAACGGAATGATACTCTAATCAACTGAGCCACACCAACCAGGGCAAAGGTCTTATTTTTAAAAGCAGTATGAGTATTTTGGAGGAGGTCCTGTTTCTCAAATCCAAGCTCTTCCACTGAGCTGGTGATTGTGGGCAAGTTATTTGCTCTGAGCCTCTTTTCTTTCTCTGTAAAACGGAATAATACTGCCAACTTCTCTGCATTGTTGGGCATGAGATATTTGTCAAGGGTTTAGCTTTGGTGAAGACTCAGTAAATGTTAGCCATTTCCTGGTATTGACAATAAAGTTAATATCTTCTATAATAATAAAAGCATAGTATGCTACTTAATGGATGTCCTCCGTGTATCCTTTTGGATGACCTTCTGGACGAAGCTGGAGCTGTGAGGCAAGCTCGGGTCCTGGATACCCAAGGGAAGCCAGTGCTGAATTTTGTGCATCAGGCCACTAGTTTAAGAATAAGGTATTGCATTCATTTGACTATTAAATAATTTACTTATATTTAAAACTTCATACATAGTGAAAGGGTTATAATTCAGAAAAATATCAATATATTTGAAGGCCCATAGAGTAATGACTCCATCTCCAAATTTGTTTTCCTTTGTAATATAGTGATACCTCCAAAAAATCCTGGAAGAACAGCTTAATCAGGCATGTTTCAAAAAAGACTCCCTTGCCTAAAAGGAACCCACACAAACCCATTCCAGGGCTACTGATTATATCAATATTTATAGACTGGAACCTCCTTGTGAAAGAATACAGCTTTTCTTAGACTCGATGGGTGAAATTATGGTCTGTGTTCAGGTGCCTCATTCCCTGTGCTTGCTTTTCTCTCCCTGCTGGTGGATAGCACTTTTCAGTTTAACAATGTTAATCAGCTTAACAACCCACAACCTTGGACCAATTGGTTAGCACTTTTCAAAGAGCTTCCAAGTGATTATCGCTTTGAATCCCTACATCCCTCTAGGGGGGTGGTATTGACTACCATGTAAGGGTACTGCTTGTTAGATGCCAGGGTCCCTATGAGGAAGAGTTCAATGCTTAGGGAGAAATTGACTCAGAAAGAGGCAATTTCAGTATACTAGGTATACTGGTTAATAATGTGGATTTCTTTCAATAGATGGAATTACACATATGTTGATATATAAACGCTTTGATATGTATGCTATTTTGTATTGACAACAAGCTTCAAAACTTCATATGTCAAATTTGTTGAAGGTGTTAACATCATAGATATTTTTACACTTAAAAATGTTGAATTTCGTGCCAAAGAAGCACTTGTGGGAAGTTATAATTCATTATTTTGAAGAAAAGTTCTGTGAATACTTCAGGAAGCTTATGGAGAACATGCTCCTTCTCAAGATACTTGTGAACAGTGGTTTAAATGCTTTAAGTAAAAGTGATGATTTCGATGTGAAAGACAATGTCCAGGCCAACTGAAAAAGTTTGAAGATCAACAAATTACAATCATTATGGGATGAAGATGCGTGTCAAACTCAAAAACAACTTGCAGAAAGATTAAATGTTGCTCAGCAAACAATTTCCGATCATTTATAAGCAATGGGAAAGATTTTAAAGGAAAGAAAATGGGTGACACATCACCTGACTGAAAAGACAAGTGGAAAACAGAAGTCATCAGTAAAATATTGCTTCAATGGCATAAAAGTCTTTTTTTGCATCAAATTGTGACTAGTGATGAAAAGTGGATTTATTTTGAGAATCTCAAATGCACAAAATAATGGGTTGATCCAAGTCAACCATCAACATTGACTGCAAGACCAAATAGCTTCAGAAAGAAGACAAATCTCTGTGTTTGGTGGGATCAGGAAGGTATGGTGTATTATGAGCTTCTAAAACAAGATAAAATGGTTTATACTGATTGCTACCTATAATACAATAAATAATCAATTTGAGCCATGCTTTTATCATGAAATGACCAGAATGTGCCAGAAGACACAGCAAAGTAATTTTGCTATATGATGACTCACCATCACACACTTCAAAACCAGTTAAAGACACATTAAAAGATCTTGCTTGGGAAGTATTAACCCACCTGCTGTATTCACCAGACCTTGCTCCTTCAGATTACCTCTTGTTTTGATCGATGGCACACACACTTTCTGAGCAGCACTTCAAAAATATATGAAGAAGTGGAAAATTAGGTCTCTGAATGGTTTGCCTCAAAATAAGAAAAGTTCTATTGGGACGGTATCCACAAATTACCTGAAAGATGGGGATATGTATGGACATTACTTTGAATAAAGCACTTTTGATGTTTCTCTTGAAATTATCGTGTTTTTTTTAATTTTATTACAAAATCTGCATTATTAACCAGTACACCTGGTAGAGTGCTGACTGCTGTCTCTCAGAGGACAGGCTAGCCAGGCTGTCATGGGAGAATATCGGACTGAGCCCCTGATCCAGTAAGCTCTTCAGAGAAGTGCTAATGGTTGAGCCCAGTTTTGAAGGGTTAGGCATAGTAAGCAGCTTGTTTGAGCAAAGGTCTGGAGGTTGGATCTGCAAGGAGTCTGGGCATGTGGGCTCTAAGAGCAGTAATGAGAGCTTATTGAGTGGCAGGCTCTGTGCTAAGTAATTTTTATCTTTACCACACCTGTATGAAGGTACTGGTACTATCCCTCTTTTACAGATGAGGAGGCTGAGGCTCAGAGAGGAAATGACTTATGCAAAGTTAACTGGAAAATGGTGGAGCTGGGATCTAAATCAGTCTCTCTCCAGAGTTCTGGCTCATAACCTCTATATGCTACTGCCTCCTCTGCTAAGCTTGCCTGCTTCCCTCCTTGTAAGCTCCCATTGAGTTTGGTTTGGTCATAAGGGGTTAACTCACTGACAGCCACACTGAGGAGCTTAAGCTACTATACTGCCTTTATTTAAATTGAGATGTAATGACATATAACCTGAATTGTTTTATTTATTTTGTTTTTATTTTTTAAATATATACATAGTATTTTAATAAAACAAACACAATTAAATTAACTTGAAATTAACCAAAGAAGTAACCAGAGCTGTTTTAAACAAAAGCATCTTATGATCAGATTTGTGTTTTAGAAGCATCACTTGTAGTAACACTGAGGAACATTAGTAACAGTAGTAGTTTGACTAGAGTCAGATTACCTAGGTTTAATTCCTTGCCCCAATACTTGCTAGCTTTGTAATTTGAGCAGCTTACTTTCTGAACCTTAGATTTTTTCATCTATAAAATAGGAATGATGATAATCCTCATTATGAACCTGTGAGGTAGACACTAAATGATATATATGTATTTAGAATCGTATCTGTCATAAAATAAGAATATATCAGCTTGTAAGGCAGTATTGGTTTGAATCTGGAAGGGTGTGTCTGAAGGCTTTGAGCTCCATCATGAGCTGTTGTAGTAATTGGGTTAGTACAAGGTGTGTGTGTGTGTGTTTGTGTGTGAGAGAACTGGGCAACCACCCAGAAATGGGAGAGACTTAGAAGGAAGTATTACAAAATGGTGATAGAATGGGAAGCAATGAGATGCCCATGTTTCTAGATTGGTACATTGGCCAGTCTCGGGGCCTTAAGTTGTGATGGGGAGAAGAGCAGAAGGAATTTGTGAGGTTGAGTAATGTGCCAAAGGTCATGCAGCAAATATATTCTGGAGCCAATCCTGAGTAGTAGGCCCTTTGCATTGCTTCTGGGAGGATCCATTGATTTAACCAAGTCATTCTCAGTATTTTTAAAAAAATATATATTTTTATTGATTTCAGAGAGGAAGGGAAAGGGAGAGAGAGATAGAAACATCCATAATGATGGGAGAATCATTGATCGGCTGCCTTCTGCACGCTTCACACTGGGGATCAAACCCTCAACTGGGGCATATGCCCTGACCAGGAATTGAACTGTGACTTCCTGGTTCATAGGTTGATGCTCAACCACTGAGCCATGCTGGTTGGATTCATTGTCAGTATTTCAAAATGGATAAACTCAACCTATGTTTGTTGTCTGTCTGAATTTTAATTGTGGAAGGAAAAGCTAGGTTCTCGGAGAAAGCATTTCAAGTATCTGGGAAGTGTGGGAGTTTTTGGGCCTATTTCTTTCCTCTCTTCCTTCTTCCCTGACTTTCCTCTCCCCATTGCTTCCTTCCTTCTTTCTTTTCTTTTCTTTTTTTTTTTTTTAATATATATTTTATTGATTTTTTACAGAGAGGAAGGGAGAGAGACAGAGAGAAACATCGATGAGAGAGAAATATTGATCAGCCGCCTTCTGCACACCCCCTACTGGGGATGTGCCCTTGACCGGAATTGAACCTGGGACCCGTCATTCATCAGGCCGACTCTCTATCCACTGAGCCAGACCGGTTTTGGCTGCTTCCTTCTTTCTCCCCTCAAGTAAAAGTGAATTCAGCTGTTAGTGTGAGCTGGGAAAGGGCCTGAGGAATGGAAATGATCTTTGCTTTAGACTAGGGGTGTCGAACTCAATCAGAGAAGGGGCCAAAATCTAAAATCCAGCCTAAATCGCGGGCCGAATGGTTTACTGAACTGTCATAAACTGTCATTGTGATGGAAACGCAGCGGAGTGCAGTGATGACAGCGCAGTGCGGGCCACATTGCAAGGCCTGGCGGGACGGATTTGGCCCGCGGGCCTTGTGTTTGACACATGTGCTCTATCCATTGAGCCAAACCGGTTTCGGCTGGCGGTAATCTTTTGTGTCTAATGTCCTTTTTGCTAGTACTATTACTATCATATATCGTTTTATCATTGATACTATTTAGTGTTTATTGTGCTAAGCACTTGATATCCATTAGCTCACTTATTTAATCACAATAACCTCAGGAGGTAGAGGTTATCAATCCTATTTTCTATATGGGCAAACAGAGGGGAGGCAAAGTGATTTTTCTCATTTTCACTTAGCCTACAAGGAGTGGAGCTAGGATTGGCCAGAATCTGAGTCTAAAACCTGTCTGTGCTGCCTTCCCTAAGCACTCCTTGGCCTTCCTCCAAGCCAGAACTTTGGCAGAGCACTCTTGGAAGCCTCTTGTAGATCTGTCGCTTGCTGGTATATTGTTTATGCTTTTCTGGAACAACAGCAAGGGCTTCAGGGAGTCTCTACCTGGTAAGCTCAGAGCTATGGGGATAGGGGAGGCTGGTTCCCACCCTAGGGGCCTTGCCTCTAGGACTTTGCCTCTTCCTTTAGATAGGAGTGGGGAATCGTTTTTTTTTTCTGCCAAGGCCCATTTGGATATAATATCATTGTTTGAAACATCATTTGTTTAATATAATTCACTTAATATAAATTTGTTTCTATTAAAAAAAAAAAAAACTCTCCTAGATTTATTGAATTTTGAGTCCCACTTGGCAGGGCCAAACCAAATGATTCCCCTCCCCTGCTCTAGATCTTCACATGGGTATCTCCTTGTCATTTAGATCTTTGCACAGACCTAAGCTTTTTATTTTATTTTATTTTATTTTATTTTGATTCTTTACAGGAAGGAAGAGGGATAGAGAGTTAGAAACATAGATGAGAAACATTGATCAGCTGCTTCCTGTATACCTCCTACTGGGGATAGACCCTGAGTTAGTTTGATTTACGTTGTGTGTTTCCCAATATTTGGCCTTTGGAATGGGCTTGATGGATAGCTCACATAACACCTTTTTTTTTTCTTTAGGTAAGTGTTTAAGAGGACAAGAACAGTCACCTACAGCCTGTTTTTTTTCTTCAGTTTTTTTCCCCTTGCCTTAAACAAAGCTTTTCCAATTTATGCTTTTACCAACAGTATATATGCTGGGTTAAAATGTTGACTTTCAAATATATCTTGCAGATGGCTTTTTATATCAGCATCTACAGATCCCCACACCTGTATTTTAACGGAAGGTCTCTGGGGTACCTGGGGCAAGGGAGTTGTGAGATAAAAGTATTAATTCAACTTTGGCTGTTTTTTCTCAATGGTTAGAGTGACAGCTCATTGACAGAGGATTATGGGTTCAATTCCTGGTCAAGGGCATGTACGGGAGGTACATTAATTAATGTGTGTCTTTCTCATGTTGATGTTTCTCTCTCTCTCTTTCTCTTTCTTCCCCTCCTCCGTACCCACCACTCTCTCTAAAACTCAATGGAAAAAATATCCTCAGGTGAGGATTTTTTTTTTTTTTTTAAAGTATTAATTCAGAAATCAAGCCTGCAACCAAGGTACATGTTCTCAACCGGACTCGAACCCAGGACCCTTCAATCCACAGTCTGATGCTCTATCCAATGAGCCAAACTGGTCAGAGAGACAATATAGCTTGCAGATGGCCTTTTTTTTTTTTTTTTTAATATATTTTATTGATTTTTTACAGAGAGGAAGGGAGAGAGATAGGGAGTTAGAAACATTAATGAGAGAAAGACATTGATCAGCTGCCTCCTGTAAACCCCCCACCGGGGATGTGCCCACAACCAAGGTACATGTCCTTGACTGGAATCGAACCCAGGACCCTTCAGTCTGCAGGCTGACGTTCTATCCACTGAGCCAAACCGGTTTCGGCCAATTTTTTTTTTTTTTTTTTTAAGAAAGCATTACTTTTTATCCTAAGAAACTAGAAACACCAACCAGAAAGGATATATGCACCCCTATGTTCATAGCAGCACACTTTATAGTAGCTAAGATTTGGAAACAGCCTAGGTACCCGTCAGCCAAAGACTGGATCAGAAAACGATGGTACATATACACAATGGAATACTATGCTGCCATAAAAAAGAAGGAATTCTTGCCATTTGCAGCAACCTTGATGGAATTGGAGAACATTATGCTAAGTGAAATAAGCTAGTCAATGAAAGAAAAATACCACATAATCTCACTCATTTATGGATAATAAAAAACATTATAAACCGATGAACAAAAAGATAGATACAGAGACAGTAGTAAAGCAACAAGCAGACTGTCAAATTACAGCGGGAAGGTTAGGGAGAGGTGGGGGAGATAAGAGATCAAACGAAGGACTTGTATGCATGCATATAAGTATAACCAATGGATGCAAAACTCGGGGGGTGAGGCCATGTATGGGAGTGTAGTGGGGGGGGCAATGGTAAGATATATACATATTTAATACCTTAATTAAAAAAAAGAAAAAAAAGAATTTTCATTTTCCTGGTTATATGGCCTGACCAAGACCTGAACCTGTGACCTTTTGATGTATGGGACAGCGCTCCAACCACCTGAGCAACACTGGCCAGGACTTGCATTCTCTACCCCCTCCCCACCATTATTCTTTGTGATAGTTGTACAACATATTTATTGATGAACCATAATTCATTTAACTATGCCTCTTGATGGATATTTTAGCTGCAGAAATTGCAAAGCTTTTTTGATCATCCTTATAGGTAATTTGGCAGAGTTTGGGGGGGGAATATCTTTAGGATAAGTTATTAGCAGTGGGACTGCTGGTTTGCAGGTATGTACATTTTTGTAGATAGTGCTAAGTTGTCTTTATAAAAGCTTTTCCAATTTATGCTTCTACTAACAGTATATATGTAATCTCTTTTCTCCTCATCCCTGTAAATTCTGGGTATCTTCCCCATCTGAGTTTTACCTAATGAGATGTAAGAAATTGTTATTTTGATGTGCATTTTCTTTTTTAAATTGAGATACTTTATTATTATTTTTAATCCTCACCTGAGGATATTTTTCCATTGATTTTTAGAGAGAGTGGATGAGAAAGGGAAGACAGAAATATCGAAGTGAGAGAGACATATTGATTGGTTGCCTCCTGCATGATCCCTGACCAGGCCTCGGTTCAGGGAGGAGTCTGCAACTGAGGTATGTGCCCTTGAATGGAATCGAACCCAGGACCTGTCCTTCTACAACGCTGTATCCACTGAGCCAAACTAGCGAGGGCTGATTTGCATTTTCTTAACTTAAGGTGAGGTTATGTGGCTATCCTATCACATGCTTATTAGACCTTTGTATTATTCCCTTCCCCCTCCTCCCTGTAAGGCGGAGTTCTTACACTTTGACTTTTTTGTTCTTGGTTTGTATGCACTCCTTGTTAATAAAGGAAGTTAGCCCTTTGTCATATGTGTTGCAGTTTTTTCCTAGTTTGTCATTTGTGAAAGTGGCCTTTAAACTGTATTACAGCCCTAACCGGTTTGGCTCAGTGGATAGGGTGTCGGCCTACGGACTGAAGGGTCCTGGGTTCAATTCTAGTCAAGGGCATGTACCCTGGTGGCAGGTACATCCCCAGGGCGGGGTGTGCAGGAGGCAGCTGGTCGATGTTTCTCTCTCATTGATGTTTCTGGCTCTCCCTTTCCCTTCCTCTCTGTAAAAATTCAATAAAACATATTAAAAAAAACACACACCTGTATTACACAGTGTACATTTCAAGTTTTCATTATTTTCATTGATATAGGTGCATTAACTGTGAATATTGTATTTAAGGGAATAAACTAGGCCTGTGGTTGGCAAACTGCGGCTCAAGAGCCACATGCAGCTCTTTGGCCCATTGAGTGTGGCTCTTCCACAAAATACCATGGCCTGGGGAGTCTATTTTGAAGTCTATTACAAGAAGTTTAAGTTAAAAAAATTTGGCTCACAAAAGAAATTTCGATCGTTGTACTGTTGATATTTGGCTGTGTTGACTAATGAGTTTGCTGACCACTGAACTAAGCTATCTGTTTCCTGTATGGGAGCAGTGGGCTCCCATTGTTGGGAAATTTAAATGTAAAGGTGTAATTTGAAGTCCTGCCAAGATCTTTAAAATTGACTCATTTAAATACTGATTGCTTCAGATTTTTTTCTCTTAGTTTTCCTCGTCCTTTTAAACATATTTCGTTTCCTCTTTTTCTGGAAGCTGGAGATTTTTGGAAGAAAAGCTAAAAAGAATAGATAAATTAAAAGCTATGGGATCTTAGCCCTCTTATATCTGGAAAAAAGCTTGTATTTAAAACTGAATTGTGAGCCCTGGCTGGGTGGCTCGGTTGGAGCGTCATCTGGTACACCAAAAAGGTTGTGGATTCAATTCCAGGTCAGGGCACACCACCCAGGTTGCAAGTTCAATCCCTGGTTAGGGCGTATAAGGGAGGCTACCAATTGATGTTTTCTCACATTTATGTTTTTCTCTTTCTCCCTTTTTCTCTCTCTGAAGATCATTAAAACTCTGGCCAGTGTGGTTCAGTTGGCTGTGTACAGTCATATTTCCTTCAATTTCCAGTCAGGGCACATGCCCAGGTTGTGGGCTCTCTCTCCAGTAGAGGGTTGCAGGAGGCAACTGATCAGATGTGTCACTCACATCTTTGTTTTTCTATCCCTCACTTTCTAAAAATCAATACAAAATATTTTGAAAAATCAGTAAAGAAGTATCCTTGGGGGAGGATTAAAAAAATACACCTAAATGTGAGAAGCATCTTATGTAACTAAAAAAAAAATTCCTGCTTCTGTCTTGAACTCTTTTTCATTTGTAGGTGTTTTCAGATTAATTGAGACTTTCAAATGATTTCCAGGGTATCTCTCCCCTTGCCCTTTGTTAGAACTTGTTCATCTCATCTCAGTATTTGTGTTTGTCTTCCTGGATGGACTGAAGCAAGGAATGAGTTAGATTTCTTATTTCTAATTTCCAGCACAATGCCTTAATGAGAGTACTAATGGTTTGTTGAATGAATGAATGTGAAATTTAAAAACAAACTCTGCCACTCTCAGAGGAGTGAAGGGAAGATTGGGGATGGGAAGTGAAAGACAGATTGGTCCTTAGTCTTGTTCGGTGTAATACCAGAGAGTGAAACTTCAAACTCGTGGGTCAGAGTTAAAATGAACAGGTTTTATTTCATGATAAGAAAAACCTTCTGACAATTCAGCTTCAAGAGGAATTTGTTTTCTTGAATTGCTGGGAATAATTTGATCATCTTTATTTATTCACTGCCTTGCTTCCACACTCCTGTATTTTAAAGGAAGGTCTCTGGAGTACCCAGGGCAAGGGAGTTGTGAGATAAAAGTATTAATACAACTCTGGCTGGTTTTTCTCAATCGTTAGAGCGACTGCCCACTGACAGAGGGTTATGGGTTCAATTCCTGGTCAAGGACATGTACGGGAGGTGACCAGTTGATGTGTGTCTCTCTGATGTTGATGTTTCTCTCTTTCTCTTGCTCTCTCTCTCTTTCTTCCCCTCCTCCATACCCACCATTCTCTCTAAAACTCAATGGAAAAAATATCCTCAGGTGAGGATTTTTTTTTAAGTATTCAGAAATCAAGCAGATCTGGGCTTTTATTCTGGGGCCTGACACTTGTACCTTAGTCAAATTGCTTTAAGCCTAAATTTGTAATAATACAGTTATTAATAGCTTCTAACTGTATAGTCCTTATTTTTTATACTAGCCCTGTATTCATTAACCTTCTCATGCAACTGCCTGCAAGTAGGTACTATTACCACAACCATCCCCATTTCTAGCAGCTCAGTGAGAGTGTTCAGTGCCACTCTGCCTTTCTTGTTTGGCTTCACATTTTTACATAGTCTGGGAACCTAAACTATTTACTAATCTGAGTATTACTTGGTATGCATGAGGTCAGAGATAAAAAAGATAATTTGTTGTGATAATTTGTTGAGGCAAGCCAAAATGAGGACTTCTATTGATTGGGTTTATTTCTATCTGATATGATATCTTATTTTCCTGGAGAGTATTAGGTAAAGCCAGTCAAACCTCTGACTCCCTTTCCTAGCTTCTTTAATTATAACTCTCAACTATTCCTGACTTAGTTTTGTTGTTGTTAATCCTCACTTGAGGATATTTTTCTGTTGATTTTTAGAGAGAAAGAGAAGGAAGAGGGGAGAGAAACATTAATGTGCCTCACATTAATTGGTTGCCTCCCACATGTGCCTTGACTGAGGCTGGAGATCAAACCTGCAATCCAGTAGGTGCCTTTGACCGGGAATCAAACCAAGACCCTTAGGTGTATGGCTGATGCTCTGACTATTGAGCATACCTGCCAGGGCATTCCTGACTTAGTTTGTGTAAATATTTGGCCTTTGAAATGGGCTTGATGGATAGCTCATCCTCACATAACACTTTTTTTTTTTCTTATGGATAATTTCTGTTGTGATAAACTATAAATTTAGGTAAGTGTTTATGAGGACAAGAACAGTCACCTACAGCCTGTTTTTTTCTTCCAGTTTCTCCCCCCTTATGCACATGAGATTTAATGTGAGCTCAAAGTGGTATAATTTTGCATCCTGCCTTTTCATGTAATACAATATATTGCAAGCAGATTCTTTCTAAGATGTGATGGTATTACACATCAGATATAAGGATCCACTTCTGTGATTTTTCCACATTCATCCATTGCAAAGATTGTGCTCCTATGAGGCAGATGGGCATTATAGGCTGTAGAGATCTAAAGTTTAGTGGGAGAGCCCTAGCTGGTTTGGCTTAGTAGTGGATAGAGCATTGACTTGTGGACCAAAGGGTCCCAGGTTTCATTCCAGTCAAGGGCTCCTCCCAGGCCCGGGTTCTGGTCGGAGCCTGTGCAGGAGGCAACCAATTGATGTTTCTCTCACATTGATATTTTTTTTCTATCTTTCCCTTTACCACTCTCTCTAGAAATCAATGGGAAAAATATCCTCAGGTGAAGATTAAAAAAAAGAAGTTTATTGGAAGAGAATTTTGTTAGGGGTAGCTTGCTTTATGGAGGTGGCCTGCTCAAATTCCCTGAGAGCTCAAGAGTGGCTCCATCTCTATCAAAACCACCACTAGTCCCTAAAGATAGGTTTTACTCCTAGAAAATGATCATCAATCCCAGTACCAAAAAGAATTACTTAGGAAAATATAAATTGTCAGAATGGCAAATAAGAAGTAGAAAATATAAATAGATCAAAGAAAGTATAAATAGGTCTTTCTTGTCCAGCCTTCCAAAAGTAAGGCCAGAAATCAGTGTATCAGTTTTTGTTTGCTTCATTTATTTTTAAAAATATATATATTTTATTGATTTTTTTTTATAGAGAAGAAGGGCGAGGGAAAGAGAGTTAGAAACATCGATGAGAGAGAAACATCAATCAGCTGCGTCCTGTACACTCCCTGCTGGGTATGTGCCCGCAACTAAGGTACATGCCCTTGACCAGAATAGAACCTGGGACCCTTTAGTCCGCAGGCTGACGCTTTATCCACTGAGGCAAAATGGTTAGGTCTGTTTGCTTCATTTGTAGCTCTTAACATTCATAGCAGTTACAGCTTGCAGTTTTCATTTACCTGTGTTTTAAAAACATAATTTTTGTTATTGAATTCAGAGAGGAAGGGGAGGAAGAGAGAGAGAGACATCAATTATAAGAATCATTATAAAATACATTTTATTTCAGAGAGGAAAGGAGAAGGAGAGAGAGGGAGAAATAGCAATGAAGGAGAGAGAGAGAAACAGCACTTGGCTGCCTCTTGCATGCCCCTTACCTGGGATTGAGCCCGAAATCAGAGCATGTACTCTGACCTGGAATTTCCTGGTTCATAGGTCGAGACTCAACCACTGGGCCTACTGGCTGGGTTTGTTTATCTGTTTTCTGGCTACATTTTTGTTCTCCAATGGGTTGGAGGCCTCATGAGGGCAGGCACTCTTGTCTCTGTCTTTTTTTTATTTTATTTTATATTTTTACTGATTTCAGAGAGGAAGGGAGAGGGAGAGTTAGAAACATCGAGAGAAAATCATTGATTGGCTAACTCCTGCCTAGTGGGGATTGAGCCAGCAACCCAGGCATATGCCCTTGACCTGAATGAAACCTGTGACCCTTCAGTCTGCAGGCCCACGCTCTATCCACTGAGCCAAGCCGGCTAGGGCTGACTCTTAGTCTTGACTGTTTTCCTAAATAGTCTGTGCAGATATTTGGTGACTGTGTCAGCAAGTGGTTAAATTTAAATAATTAAATAAGTTGCCTGAGAGCAACTAATTGCTTTCTTGGAGTTCTGAGAGATGCCCTTTTATATGTAAGTCCTTTCTCTTCACAGTTCCAGAGATTACAAGGTGCTGCATAAAAGAGGAGGAACCAGTGGAGGGCACACCTGTGTTAGGATGAGGGGAGGAGTGAAAGGGGGGCAGACAGGGTTTCCTGGAGCTTTGTGTTCTGAATAATGCCTGTTTGTCCTTTATGTGTAGTGAGTGATACTACACTCTGGCACACTTTGCCTAAGTTTCATAAATATTTAATTGGCTTTTTCAGGAGAACAAAGGCAGCCCCGTTGATGACTGAAAATGACAAAGCATCCACCTAACAGACGAGGAATCAGCTTTGAAGTGGGAGCCCAGTTGGAAGCCCGGGACCGATTAAAAAACTGGTATTTTTACATTTTTCTGTTAATTAAATCCTTTCAGTAAAGGACTTTTGCTAGCATTGATAACGAGGGGTAGCCTGGGCTTTTCTGTAGTGTTTTCCTGCTCCCTGACTCTTGGAAGGTGGAAGGAGACAAGTCTAGAGCCATGGGAATGTCCTCTCTCTTTGGTGCAGGGTCCCCTGTGTTAGGGAGACCATTCTGTTACCTCTTGTTTTTTAAAAATTTAATTTCTTCTATTAATTTATTGATTTGAGAGAGAGAGAAACATTGATTTGTTGTTCCACTTATTTATACATTCATTGATTGACTCTTGTATGTTCCCTGACCAGGGGTCGAACCTGCAACCTTGGGATATGAGACAGCACTCTAACCAACTGAGCTACCCAGCCAGGGTCGTGACCTCTTGTTCATACTTGTTTACCCTTTCTGCCTCTTCATCTGAAAAGAGTTATGAGAAAAAGAGGAATGAGTGGCTATCGGGAAGGGAAGAGTTAATAGTGGTAGCTCTTTTGCTCGTGGCTACCTGTCTTTAAGAGAAGAAGAAAGGCCAGGAATGGAAGAGGGAAGAAAAGGGTTAGATCAGAACAGGTCTTGTGTTGTGAACAACCCCTGCTGTTTTCTGGGTGTGTTGTATGGTTGAAATTTAATTGTCATAATTTAGGGGTGATTAGATTCAGAAGCTGAGGGGTTGTATTCTTTGTCATTGATGTCTGACCTCTGGCTGGTAATTAGCTGCTTTGAGCATCAGCTTCATCTATAATTGTGGGTAATAGTTGTATTGACCTCAGAGTTTTATCTGAGAATCAAATTATGGGATATGTAGGGAAAGTCCTTACAAAGTATAAAATGACAATGGTTGTTGAGACATTCTAGAATTTCCTAGAATGTGAAGGTAGGGATTTCAGAACTCAAACCTTTCTGAGTTAAAAAAAATTTTTTTAAAGGAAAATTTGCTCTTTTTCACCCTCTGCTGATTAAAAAATAATATTTTTATTAATTTTAGAGAGAGAGGAAGGAGAGGTAGAGAAAGATGGAAACGTTGATGAGAGAGAAACATTGATCGGCTGTCTCCTACATGCCCCTGATTGCAGAATCGAACCTGTAACCTCTTGGTGCATGGGTCAGCACCCTACCACTGAGTCACACTGGCTGGATCCTTTCTGAGTTTTTATAAGGAAGAGTGTAGGCTTTCCCTCTGTGGGCCTCCCTCTTTAATATATATATATATATTCTTAGTGATTTCAGAGAGGAAGGGAAAGGGGGAGAGAAAGAGAAACATTAATGATGAGAGAGAATCATTGATCAGCTGCCTCCAGCATGTGCCACCCCCCTCCCCAACCCCTCACCCCCTTACCCACTGGGGATTTGAGCCGGCAACCTGGGCATGTACCCTGTCCAGGAATTGAACCATGACCTCCTGGTTAATAGATTGACGATCAACCACTGAGATACTGATGCCAGGCTATAATTTATATTTTTGCCTTTCTTTTTATATTGAAAATTTTTGTTCCTAATTACACTAATATATTGACCTGTTTGACTTACTCTGTGTTGTACACAAAAATAATTTCAAAAGTTAAATACCAATATTACTACTAACAAATCTGCTGCATGAGGTTGATGATTTTCTTGGCATTAAAAAAATAAAGATGCATCTTAGGATAAATTATATTTAATTTGTAACAAATTTTTATATTTAATTTATGTTAAATAGTATTTCAAGGTAAATAATGTGAGTTTCTTTTTAATACTTTAGCAGTATAATTTTATTTCTACTTTTTAAAAAACATATATTTTTATTGATTTCAGAGAGAAGGGAGAGGAAGAGAGAGATAGAAACATCAGTGATGAGAGAGAATCATCCATCCGCTGCCTCCCGCACACCCCACACTGCGGATTGAGCTGCAGCCCGGGCATGTGCCCCAGTGGGAAATCTAACCCATGACCTCCTGGTTCATGGTCAGTGCTCAACCACTATCCATGTCCTCTAAGCTCTACTTTTTTAAAAACAGATTTCTGTCCGAAACTGGTTTGGCTCAGTGGTAGAGCGTCGGTGCGGACTAAAAGGTCCCGGGTTCGATTCTGGTCAAGGGCATGTACATTGGTTGTGGGCACATCCCCGGTAGGGGGTGTGCAAAAGGCAGCTGGTCGATCTTTCTCTCTCATTGATGTTTCTAGCTCTCTATCTCTCTCCCTTCCTCTCTGTAAAAAATCAATAAAATATATATATAAAAAAATAAAAATAAAATAAAAACAGATTTCTGGGTTCAGTATGGGGCACAGAAGCTACATATTTTTATTTTTATTTATTTATTTTTAAAATATGTTTTTATATGTTTTAGAAAGAGAGGAGTGGAGAGGGGGAGAGAGATCAGAGAGAGAGAGAGAGAGAAAGAGAGAGAGAGAAGCATTGATGGGCTGCCTTCTGTGACCCTCCACTGGCATGGAGGTCCAAATCCTGGTATGTGCCCTGATTGGGAATCTAACTGAGGACCTCTGAGTGCATGGGATGACGCTCAGCTAACTGCGCCACGCTGGCCAGGGCTACATTTAACACCATTTTTAATGTACATATAGTAACATTCCCCCTTTTTTTGATGTACACACGAGTTCTAAGTGTGTACATCACATGTAGATTCATATAAGCTTATGTAGATTGGTATAAGCATCAACACTAATAGGAGATAGAACACTTCAAAGAATTATCTCATGCTGTACCTTTTCCAGTTTATAAATTAGTTTATTTGATTTTTTTTGTACTTGTTTATCTGTCTTCCCCACAAGAATGCAGGCTTAGTGAGGGCTAATCTGTTAGATTGGATTCTCTCAAGAAACTATGCAATTGATTTATTTGGGAACCACCTATAGGAGGAAATGGGGAGAGAAGTGAAGAGGCTGGGAGAGCTATCAGACTGCCTTGCTTAGTCTGACCCCTGTGGAGAAGAGAGAAGGAAGGTAGTTTTAGATAGCAGTGCAATTCTCAGAAAATTTTGTCAAAGGAGATTAGGAGAGTCCTCAAGCTGAAATGCAATAATTGAACTGGAAGGCGTGATGTTCCTCTGGGCAGGATGATTTTCAGGTCCTAGTCCAGTGGGGTCAAGAATGAAACCACGGACAAAAGGTGTTATAATGAAATATGGAAATTTATTCAGAAACAAGCACAGACTCCCACGTGGGGAGGGGGAGAGAGTCCCTTTTTTGCACGGTTTATAAAGGCAGTTCTTTTTGCCCTGACATCCCACCTCTGATTGGTCAATCCCTCTGATTTGGTCACTATAGCAACTTCAGAGCTCACACCTCATGTGAGGTATGTGAGGTTCTCCTTTTCTCCTTTATTATTTTTCTATTCCCTTTGGGCTTTCCTCTATCCTCTCTGAATGAGGGGCTTCCTTCCCTTTATTCTGTAAATGTATACCTTCTGCAGCTCTCAGCTCCCTTATTCTATGGAAATATATCTTCTGAAGTTCTGTAGCCCTCTGTTTTTTTTTATGGACTCCTTAATTCCTTAAATTTCCTAAAACCTGCCTATTTTACCCTTAAACACTCCTTTCAAACCCAAAGTTGTCAAGAGTATTGTCTCCCAGAAAGTCTTGTCTTAGTATTTCTACTTAACCATTGGCTAGGAGAAGTGTGGAGAAGGCACAGAGATGGTGATTGGTTTAGAGGTGTTACAACTGCAATCAAGGTACTAGCCACTTGATAAGGATGTGATAGGTGTATTTTTTTCTCTTCTAAGTTTTATTTAAATTCTGCTATTTATAAATCACTGTTATACATCTAAGGAATTGTATAGAAAGTGTATACAATAATTTCTGTTCTTAAAGAATTCCCCATAGCTCTGTTCTACCTGATTCCCCACCCCTCCCAATGCCCTTACCTCCTGCCACTGTCTTCATCCATAGGTGTAAGATCTTTGTCTAATCTCATCCCACACCCCTCAGACCCCCTTCCCCCTGAGAATTGTCAGTCCACTCCCTTTCTATGTCTCTGATTCTATTATATTCACAAGTCCATTCTGTTCTTCAGACTTTTTATTCACTTGATTTTTAGATTCACTTGTTGGTAGGTATGTATTTGATGTCTTTTTGTTGTTCATAATTTTTATGTTTACATTTTTCTTCTCTTCTTAAAGAATACTCTTTAGCATTTCATGTAAATGAAAGGGAGTTTGTAATATATAGGGAGTTTGTAATATATAAATTTGGGAGTTTGTAATATATAAATTTGGGTTTTCCATGGAGATCATTAGTTTTCAAAGCAGTTTATCTCACCAAACAGACTGTGGATAGTGATAAGAATCTGTCCTCTAATTTTGGACCTACCACTTTGGGGGGAACTTTCTATATGTTCTCTTCTTATTCTATAGGCAGAGTAATCCTGCCTGCACTCTTTTTTTTTTTTTTTTTAATATATTTTATTGATTTTTTACAGAGAGGAAGGGAGAGGGATAGAGAGCTAGAAACGTCTTGCATACCCCCTACCGGGGATGTGCCCGCAACCAATGTACATGCCCTTGACCGGAATCGAACCTGGGACCTTTCAGTCCGCAGACTGACGCTCTACCACTGAGCCAAACCAGTTTCGGCCCTGCCTGCACTCTTTATCTCCAGGGTTCTGTAGGTGCACTGTCTAACATGTGAGAAGCTACAGTTTCCTATTAATGATGCTTGATGAATAGAATGGAAGCTGCTTGTTCTAGGGTCTTCTTTGCCTCCTTCCTGCTATCTGTCAGGAGCACACTGTCTGCCCTGAACAGTAAGCCTGGCCTTCCCTGTTGATCTGAACATAGTAATGAAAAAAGCTCCTTTTGTCTTTTGCTTTCCTGACACTTTGGTACATTTCCACTACTTTATTTCCTTTTAAGTTGATTATAATCGCTTTCTATTTCAAAGGGATTTTTAAATCTGTTTCATAATTTCCTTAGCTCTCTTTTCTATTTCTTTTTTATTAGGATTATTTGCACTGATCAAGTTTGAGTTCCTGGCTCATATTTTTTCATTTCTTATATCATCTTTTTCCCCCAGTCTTTTATTTCTGAGCTCTCCACATACATGAGTATCTGCTGTGCATCAGGCATAGTGTTAGGCACTATGGAAATGAAGAAAAATCTAGAGGCCAGTGGGGTATTTGGCTTTGGCTTTTAGCATTGCCAGGCAAGGACTGTTAATCATATAGTCCCATGCTTATGTTTGTAGTAATAATAGCTCACAGTTAGTGATTTACTCTGTGCCAGGCATCTAAAGGCTTTACGTATTAAACCCCATTTAATTCTCACAACACTATGAGGTGGTACTTTTATTATTACCAATTTATGTATTAGGAATCAGAGGCACAGAATAGTTAAGTAAGTTGCCCAACTAACAATTAGTGGGTTTGAGATTTAAATTCAGGTAATCTGGCTTTTGAGCCCATGCTGTGTTCTATACCCAGGATGGAGAATAAAGTCCCAGAAAGTAATTATATCATGAGGTGATATTTACACATGTAAATATCCCGGGGGAAGAACAATTAATTTCACATGTGGGAATTTCAAAAGGCTTTACAAAGATGACTTGATGCCAAGTCATTCATTCAGTGCTAGATGCTAGAGATAGACTAGTGGTTAATATAGACATAGACTCTGTTCTTTAGGAGCTGATATTTCAGTGGAGGTAGGTAGATTATAAACAGATTAATACCTGTAAGGTTAGGTTGTGAGAGGAATAAGTACTGGTAAGTAGATAGTGACACTGTGTGTATGAGGAGTGGTTTTTTCTTTTCTTTTTTTAAATATAGAGGGTATTTAAGGATGGTGTGTCTGACAAGGAGACATGTGAGTGGAGATCTGAAGTGAGGGAGTGATCCAGGTTAGGGAAAGAAAATTCCAAGCAGAGGCAGCCAAGGCACAGAATGCTAGGTATGTTCAAGCAATAGGAGAGTAAGGAGTTTGGGGTCAGAGATAGGAGAGGAGTCCATAAATGTTAGGAGAAGCCAAATTGGCTGTAATAAAAGATTTGGACTTCATTTTAAATGTAATAGTAAGTCATGAAAGATTTTAAACAGGGAAGTGACATGATCTGATTTCAGTTACTAAAATGGTTGTGGTTATTGTGTATGGAATATGCTGTAGGCAGATATGGGCGGAAATAGGGAGTATAATAAGGAATCTTTGTAGTCCAAATTAAAGGTGGATTAAACTAAAAATCAGTGGTAGAGATGATGAAAAGTGATCAGAGTATGGGTATTTATTTGAAGATACAGTTGACAGACTTACTGATGTTGTGAGAGACAGAGAAGAGTCAAGGATGATTCCAGGGACTTTTGATCTAAGTACTAGAAGAATTACTATTTCCTACTAGTAATGGGAAAATTAGCAGCTTAGTTTTGCATATATTAAATATAGAATTCCTTTTATTTTTTTAAGGTTATTTTTATTGATTTCAGAGAGAAAGGGAGAGGGAGAGAGAGGTAGAAACATCATTGATGAGAGAGAATCATTGATTGGCTGTTTTGAGCCAGCAACCCGGGCACATGCCCTAACAGGGAGTCGAACCATGACTTCCTGGTTCATAAATTGATGCTTAATCATTGAGCCATGCGGCTGGGCAGTATGGGATTTTGTTTAGATAATTAAGTAGAGATGTTGAGCAGATGGTTGAATGACTGAGTCAAGCATTCATGAGCTCTGCGTTAGAGATAGAAATTTGGGAGTGGGCAGTGAGTATATGGGATTAAAAGAAAAAAATCTTATGTTGAAGAGCAGCTTTAGGTTCACAGTAAAACTGAGCAGAAAATAGAATTCCCATCCCTTGCCCTCACACATATATAGCCTTCCCCACTATCAACATCCTTCAGCAAAGCAGTTCCTTGTTATAATCAATGAACCTACATTGAGATATCATCATCATCCAAAATCCATAGTTTACATTAGGGTTCACTTTTGGTGTATATTCTATGGGTTTTGATAAATGTATAAAGACATGTATCCACTATATATACAGAATAGTTTCACTGCCCTAAAGTTCCTCTGTGATTTGCCTCTTCTTTCCCTAACCTCTGGCTATCACTGATGTTTTTACTATCTTTATATTTTTGCCTTTTCCATAATGTCATCTAATTGGACATACATACAGTAGGTAGCCTTTTTGGTTTGCTTCTTTCATATAGTACTATTCATTTAAGATTTCTTCATGTCTTTTCATGGCTTGATAGCTCATTTCTTTTTAGTCCTAAATAATATTTTATTGTCTCATACATCACTGTTTATCTGTTCACCTACTGAAAGACATTTGGTTGCTTCCAAGTTTTGGTAACTAGGAATAAAGCTGCCATAAACATCTGTGTGCAGGTTTTTATGTGGACATAAGTTTTCAACTCAGTTGGGTAAATAATAAGCAATGTGATTGCTGAATCCTATGGTAAAAGTATGTTTAGTTCTATAAGAAATTGCTAAACTGTCTTTCAAAGTGGTCTACCATTTTGCATTCACACCATCTATGAATGTGATTTCCAGTTGCTGCACATTCTTACCAGTATTTGGTATTATCAGTATTTTGAATTTTGGCCATTATTATAGACTAGTAGCCCTGTGCACGAATCCATGTGCCAGTAGCTCTCTGTGGGGCCTGTCTGCTCCTCGCCCGGGGCCCAGAGGCCTATCCGTGGCTGAGCACTCCCTTTCTATGCCCCTGATTCTATTATATTCACCAGTTTATTCTGTGCATCAGATTTTTTATTCACTTGATTTTTAGATTTGTTTGTTGATAGATATGTATTTGTTGTTCATAATTTTTATATTTACCTTTTTCTTCTTCCTCTTCTTAAAGAATACCTTTCAGCATTTCATATAATACTGGTTTGGCGGTAATGAACTTCTTTAGTTTTTTCTTATCTGTGAAGCTATTTATCTGACCTTCAATTCTGAATGATAGCTTTGCTGGGTAGAGTAATCTTGATTGTAGGTTCCTGCTATTCATCACTTTGAATATTTTTTGCCACTTCCTTCTGGCCTGCATAGTTTCTGTTGAGAAATCAGCTGACAATCATATGGGTACTCCCTTGTAGGTAACTAACTGTTTTTCTCTTGCTGCTTTCAAGATTCTCTCTTTGTCTTTTGCCCTTGGCATTTTAATTATTATGTATCTTGGTGTGGTCCTCTTTGGATTCCTCTTATTTGTTGTTTTGTGTGCTTCCTGGACTTGTAAGTATTTCTTTCACCAGGTGGGGGAAGTTTTCTATCATTATTTCTTCAAATAGGTTTTCAATATCTTACTCTCTCTCTTTTTCTGGCACCCCCACAATTCTGATGTTGGTACGCTTGAAGTTGTCCCAGAGGCTCCTTACACTATCTTCATATTTTTGGATTATTTTTTCTTTTTGCTTTTCTGGTTGGGTGTTGTTTGCTTCTTTGTATTTCAAATCTTTGACTTGATTCTTCGGATCTTATAGTCTGCTGTTAGATCTCTGTATATTATTCTTTATTTCAGCAGTGTATGCTTATTTCTAATTGGTCCTTTTTCATATCCTCCAGGGTCTCACTAAATTTATCTGGGGTTTCTAGAAAATTCTTGAAAAATCTTATAACGGTGGTTTTGAATTCTATATCCAGTCATTTGCTTTCCTCCCTTTCTGTCATTTGTGAACTGTTTCTTTGTATCCACATTTGGCTGCTTCCCTGTGTTGATAGAGTGGCTTTGTGTGCTAGGGGTCCTAAAGGGTACCTGAGGTGGACACTCTTGGTGCACCCCTTTGTGGGCTGTGTGCACAGTTTCTTGTTGTAGGTAAGCCTTGATTGTTGTTAGTATCACTGGGAGGAATTGTCCTCCAGGCTAGTTGGCTGTGAAAATCAGCTGTGTCTATGATGGGAGAACTTCTGTGCTGGAGACACCCTTATGGGGCAAGACTTGCTTCAGTGGGGTTTTGGCGCTCATTAAGTCTGCCCCCTGAGTGTGTCCCTTATAGATCTGAGGAGTTGTAGTGTAATCTGGATGGTCTCACTTTGACCCTTGTCTCTTGGATCTCTAAGGAGGTGCTAATTTAGCCTCTGCCTGAGGCCACCCAGCAGGAGATATGGAGAGATCTGCAGATTCCTCTTCTTTGTTTGGGTTTTGGAGGTGCCTAGATGAGGACCAGCTGTGAAGCAGTGCAAGCTGCTGTGGGGCCTTGGGCCTTTTGGATATTCTGGGTCTCTCTGACCCAGCTGCAGTTTGTTAGGTAACTAGAATTCAAAGGGCCAAGCCATTCATATGCAAAAGCTTCTGTGCACAGCTTGGGTGGGGTTGTAAATTGGGTGGGGCAGGGTCTCAGGGAATCCAAGGGCAGAGCAAACAGCAGTGGTTGATCCTCAGCCCTGCCCTAAGAGGCCCCTGGGTCTCAGTGTCCTGTGGGAATCCCTGTAAGCACCTCTGAGAGAAAGCCACCCTTGAGTTCCGAAAGATACCAGACCATCCAGTTTCTCTCCATATTAGTCTGAGTTCCCATAGTCTTACCTGGAACTGGAGTTCAGAGCAGTTGGGAGCTTGTGTCTCCCTCATGATTGAGAAAGACAACTGCGTACTCAGTTGCCAGTTCTTTCTGGCACGCCTCCATACTTCTGCACTTTATTTCCGCACCTCTTCTGCGTTTCAGTGTGCTTTTCTCTTTCCTTCTAGTTGTAGAATTTCCACTCAGCCAGCCTTCCTGTGATTCTGGATGATCTCCATTTTGTCTTTTAGTTGTAGTTTTGAAGTGGTTGTGCGAGGCAAAAATTTTAGGTGTTTACCTATGCCGCCAACTTTGTTTCTTCAACACCAAGTATTTATTGTCTGTCTCTATCTCAGACCCATTGCCAGTACTAACAGAGGGATACAGAGGTTGCCTGATGGGACTGTCAGTTATTGGTGAGAAATGATTGTGGTAAAGAGGAGAAATGAATTTAAGACATTTCCTGAGTTAGAAGTGTCAGATGTGGATTAATGGAAGTGGTGAAGGAATAAGGAAAGAGTTAAGACATCCAGAACAGCACAGTTTTTCTGCAGCTTAATAGTTAACCCTTTGTTTGTCATTAAAACAACTTTTATCCCTATCCCCTCTCCAATAAAGGCTAGGGAAGGTTTAGAATGTTATTTTTGTTCATAGAAGCCTTTTTGCTTTTGCTGTGTGCTCTGAAACCAGGAATGGAGGCACACTGTAATTTCTGTCATATGTTTGCAGAAAAACTATTTATATAGGAAAAAAATCTGGAAGCAGCTTGAGTGTCCAACCCATAGGGTAGGGGTGTCGAACTCAATCAGAGAAGGGGCCAAAATCTAAAATCCAGCCTAAATCGCGGGCCGAATGGTTTACTGAACAGTCATAAACTGTCATTGTGATGGAAACGCAGCAGAGTGCAGTGATGACAGCGCGGTGCGGGCCACATTGCAAGGCCTGGCGGGACGGATTTGGCCCGCGGGCCTTGTGTTTGACACATGTGCCATAGGGGGAAGTTTATGCAAATTCTGGGCTGGCCACTAAGTACACTATAAGGTGGTTAAGATAAAATGCACCTGGATCGATGTGCATCACTTATAAGGATATTTACCCGTGAAGTCAAATTAAGAGTAGAAGGCTCTTCCCTGGGTTTAGAATCAGGTTTGGATACTGATCTTAGGTATTACTCTATTTGAGTCTCCATTTCCACAAATGTAAAATGGCTTCAGTGACAATGACTTCTTTTTTTTTTTTTTTAAAATATATATTTTATTGATTTTTTACAGAGAAGAGGAGAGAGGGATAGAGAGTTAGAAACATCGATGAGAGAGAATCATCGATTAGCTGCCTCTTGCACACTCCCTACTGGGGATGTGCCCGCAACCAATGTACATGCCCTTGACCGGAATCGAACCTGGGAACTTTCTGTCCGCAGGCCTATGCTCTATCCATTGAGCCAAACCGGTTTCGGCAGACAATGACTTCTTAAGTCCTCATAGGATTATGGTAAAGATCCAGTAGTCCACGATATTGGGAAAATTAGACAGATACATAAAAAAAAAAAAAAAAAAAAAAAAAAAAAGAAAGAAAGAAAGAAAGAAACTAGACCCACCAATTAATTTTATGCATTGGTCCAAAGACCTGTAATAGTAAACCATTAAAGAAAGGGGATTTGAATAGGCAGGTTTTGTTGTTTTATGGAGGCTTATTCGTCGTTGGTAGGCTAAATAGAGAAGGAGAAATATAATTGAGATATTCATATTCTTCTCCCTATTTTACTAGAGAGGAAACCTCTTTTGTCTCCCACAATTGTACTACTCAGTTCATCAGATCTTAAAATTAGCCTTTCTGCTGTCAAGACAGCAACTTTATGTCAGTTGGATTGGAGTAGGGAGACTAGTTTCAGAGCTGTTTAACTCCTTTTGTTAATATTTCTTGAGCAATTAATTATATGTATAGTACCATTAGGAATTTTGAAAAGTATGTCCTTTTAGTCCTGTGTGAGAAATACCCACATGAAGTGATGAGGGCCTAAACTTGGGTAGTGACTGAAATTGAAATGGTAACTGGAGTTTGAGAGTCTTGGGATTGGAGAATTGACAGGACAATGTGACCTTGGGGAATAGGAAGAGTAGCATTCTTATGCTGAACACATTGAATGCCCAGTACCTGCAGCCTGCTGTGATAGATTAACATCAAGCAAACTGCTTTAAAAGATACTAGTGTAATATTGAAGAGGACATAGCATATAGATACAAGCAGCAGGCCTATTCACTTAGGTAGCACTTATTAGTTCAGTGACGCTAGATACAGGAAAGGAAATGATGCAAATCCAAGTCGCAGGGAGAAAATATTGGTAGAATCTAGATTTTCTCAACCTAGAATAGCATTTGTAATAATGGACAAATATGTAAATTGACTGTACCACTGTGATGCACACAGCCAATCAGGAGTAAGTATGCAAATTAACCCAACAAAGATGGTGGGCCTGTGGGCAGCGGGCACGTGTGCACTTGTAGAGCAGCCAGGGGCACAGCGTCACTGTAGTTCCTGCCTCCTGGCTGCTCAGGGCCTATGTGCGCAGGAGCTGAGTGCTGGGGGGGAGATATGTCCACTCACTCTCTGTGTTGCCAGGGTGATGTGGCAGGTATCCCCGGAACTCTGCCCGCTTTGAGCCTGTGGCCAGCTGTGCACTGGTGCTGAGCGGCTGGGGATACCACTGGAGTTTCTGGTTCTGTTAGCCCAGCCTGGGGGCTGCTGGAGCTCGCAGTCCACTTGGTTTTTGCAGCCCCTGGATCTGAAGTGGAAACCAAGGACACGGGGAGCACCAGGAATGCTGGGAATCATAGTTTTGGTGGCAGATGCATTGCTGAATCTCCTAGACACTAGAGCAAAGTGAGCCTGGAGCGAGTTACTGTTGCAGGTGGGGGATGGAGGAAAAGCAAAGGGGAGAGATATAAATAAAGTCACAGTGTCGAGGGAAAACTAAAGGGAAGATATCCTTCAGCTTCTAGGAAATCTCCACTAATGGGGCAAAGAGGAAAAAAAAAAAAGACCTCTCTTATTCTGTGAGCACTAAACCAAACTGGGTTGGGGTCTCAGACAATTCACTCATATGATTGCAAAGACAGACAGGATTGGAGAGGGCTCCCCTGAGGGTTCCTAGATTGAAAGAGGGTACAGGTCGGGCTAAGGGGATTCCCCCCCCCCCCCCTATTCTGTGCAGGAATTTTCATGCACTGGGCCCCTAGTCTGATTATATAAGAGAACAATTGCATGCAGTATTTTCTATTTTTATTTTTAACCATTTATTTATTTTTGGAATGAGTAATACATTTATATGGTTGAAAAATGAAAAAGTATTAAAAGACATACTACAAAAAGTCTCCCTCTCACTTTTGCCCCTCCCATACCCAATTCCTCCCTTGTATCCATCAGGTTTAAATGCTGGAAACAGAAACCACTCTGGGTACTTTAGCTACAGAAGGGATTAACACAAGAAATTGGGTACCTATAAATTGTTGGGTTGGAGGAGTAGGATCTAAGGGTCTAAGGAGGCTCCCTTAAATTATCAGTCTGAGGGACCCACCACTGTGATCTGGTCGTCAGGAAGTTACTAATGCTACTGCCAACCTTCCACACTGCTGTCTGACCGACCTAGGAAGCTAGTGACTAGACATTAGCCCCTTGCTACTACAGACTAGCACATCAGCATCACCTGGGAGCTTGGTTTAAATATCTTAGGCCCTAGCTTCACCTACAGAATTAGAATCTGCATTTTATGATTTTTAAAATAAATATAATTTTATTGATTTCAAAGAGGATGGGAGAGGGTGAGAGAGAAAATCATCGGTTGGCTGCCTCCAGCACCCCTACACTGGGGATCAAGCCCACAACCTGGCCATTTACCCTGATCGACTGGGAATTGAACCATGACTTCCTGGTTCATAGGTTCACACACAACCACTGAACCACGCTGGCTGGGCCTGATGATATGTATTAAAAGAAAGTTTGAGAGGTCTTGCACTAGAGCTTTAGTCCTGGCCACTATAAGTTGCCTCTAAACCCACAGTCTCCATGACCTTGATTGCCAATTGTCTTTTTGTTTTTAATGTTTCATTGATTTTAGAGAGAGGAAGAGAGATGGGGAGAGAAAGAAACATTAATTGGCTGCCTTCTGTATGCCAGTGGAGCCTGCAACCCAGTCATATGTCCTGACCAGGAGTTGAACCGGCAACCTCTTGGTGCATTTAGTGTGTGGGATGACAACCAACCAACTGAGCCACACTGGCCGGGCTTGATTGCCAATTGTAAGGGAGTCAGGGAAATATAGTTATTGGTTTTCCCAACTCTCAGTCTAGAAGAAGAATGGAAAAGAGATTGAAAGAGTTCATCTACTGAACTGATCATACTTATACAAGTAACCATTGTTAGTTTCTAGTATATCTTCTTTTTTTTTTAATATATATATATTATTGATTTTCCACAGAGAGGAAGGAAGAGGAATAGAGAGCTAGAAACATCGATGAGAGAGAAACATCGACTAGCTGTCTCCTGTACTCCCCCTGCCGGGGATGTGTCTGCAACTAATGTACATGCCCTTGACCGGAATCAAACCTGGGACCTTTCAGTCCGCAGGCCGACACTCTATCCACTGAGCCAAACCGGTTTTGGCTCTGTATATCTTCTTAACTATTTTATGTATATTTAAACATATATGAATATATTTATTTTTCATTTAAAAATAGTAATAACTTATACACAGTATTCTGTACCTTGCTCATTTCATTTAATATTTCATATTGGGAGAGCTTTCTGTGTCATAACAGAACCATCTTGTTCTTTTTTTTAATGTATTTTATTTTTTTTACAGAGAGGAAGGGAGAGGGATAGTTAGAAACATCAATGGGAGAGAAACATCGATCAGCTGCCTCCTGCACACCCCGCCTGGGGATGTACCTGCAACCAAGGTACATGCCCTTGTCCGGAATCAAACCTGGAACCTTTCAGTCTGCAGGCCTACTCTTTATCCCCTGAGCCAAACCAGTTAGGGCCATCTTGTTCTTTTTAACAATTGCATGGTATTTCACTCTATGAATTGCAAAATTCTTAAAATTGAGACTGTCTCATCCTAGCCAGTTTGGCTTAGTGGATAGAGCTTCAGCCTCTAGATTGGAGTCCTGGGTTCGATTCTGGTCAAGGGCACATGCCTGGGCTGCAGGCTTGATCCCCAGTAGGGGGCATGCAGGAGGCAGCTAATCAATGACTTCATCATTGATTTTTTTTTTCTCTCTCTCTATTCCTCTCCTTTCCTCTCTGAAATCAATACAAATATATTTTTTTAAAAATTAAGACTATCTAATATAATCTGGGTTGCATCGTCATCCTAATTTATTGGTACATGTGAAATGTAATTTAGTTGTTAAATGTTTACTTCCTGTTTTGTTTTGTTTTGTGCCCAGGTTTTGTGGAACTGGCATCTTGTTTAATTTACATTACAACCCAGTGTGCTGTGTATCCTTCCTCCACTTCACATTGGAGAACTTTGTAAAGTTAATTTAATAGTTCATAACTAAGGCATGTCAAAGATGGGATTTGAACCCCATGCCTGTTAGCCTCCATAATTTGTGATTGGACACCATTATAAAGACCTTCTAAATGATGCCTTTATTTAGTACTTTGGTAACCTGTTCCTTAGGAAAGAGATTTGGAAGGGTACTGTTTTAGATATTTTGGGTGAGTATTTATAGGCATTTCAATTTTCTTTTCTGACTTAGGTATCCAGCTCACATAGAAGATATTGACTACGAAGAAGGAAAAGTACTTATCCATTTCAAGCGTTGGAACCATCGTTATGATGAGTGGTTCTGCTGGGACAGTCCTTATTTACGCCCTTTAGAGAAAATACAGCTGAGAAAAGAAGGCTTACATGAAGAGGAAGGATGTTCTGTGAGTAATAGATCTGGGAAGTTCTGTAATGAGCTGGATCAGAACCAATGTGCTGGATCAGTAGCATCTGGGAATAAATTTTTATTTGGGCCTGTAGGTGCAACCCTGAGATCCCCAGGGCATCAGGGGCTCTTGAAGAATCCCAGTTGTCATCTGCTTGAATGTGACAGCACATACACTAACTTTGTTGAAACCTCACTGATGATGAATGGGACCCTAAATTTACACCACTGTATACCTTTGGTTTATTTATTAAGCTGATCTGTTTGAGCATGTCTTAAGCAGTCATTCCATGTGAAGTACTATGTTAGCTTCATATTAAGGTCTTTAAAAAAAAACACCCACATGATTTTAGATTTTTTAGAGATATTGGAAGGGAGAGGGAGAGAGGCATAGAAACATCTATGAGAAAGAAACACCAATTAGCTACCTTCTGCACACCCATCCCCTACTGGGGATTAAGCCCACAACCCAGGTATGTGTCCCGATTGGAATTGAACTAGTGATCTCTAGGTGCATGGGACGATACTCAGCCAACTGAGCCATGTACTGGTTGGGCCATATTAAGGTCTTTTATAAGCCCTTGAAAAACTTGGACTTGATTAGACTCTTTTTTTTTTTTTTTAATATATTTTATTGTTTTTGTACAGAGAGGAAGGGAGAGAGATAGAGAGCTAGAAACATCGATGAGAGAGAGTCATCGATCAGCTGCCTCTTGCACACCCCCCACTGGGGATATGCCCGCAACCAAGGTACATGCCCCTGACCGGAATCGAACCCGGGTCCCTTCAGTCCCCAAGCCGATGCTCTATCCATTGAGCCAAACAAGTTTCGGCTAGACTCTGTTTTTGATAAATTTCATCACTATGCTTGGCGCTTTCACCGATTTCAAAATGAAGGAATGAGGTATTAGTTTTGAGATTTTTGAAAATGATATTGAGGTATCTGTAGAGATCCTGCTGCCTTTGGATCTGACTCAGCCCTGGATTGTTTTCCATTTTAACCCTGACCAGGGAACTTGAACCCTTGCTAAGGCGCTTTTCTCTCCCTTCCCCTCCCTATTTAGAATTGTTCACTATTGTCCAATTTAATTGTTCAATATTCTACAAAATGCATCAGTGCAAACTGTCTAGTGGGAAAAGAATATGAAATATTAAAGGTGAATGGGTATTCCTTTGGCTAATGTCCCTTTCAGCATGTGGGTTAGATGGCATGAATGTTCTTCCTTCAAAATGAAGTAGCCTCCTTTCTTCTCGATGGTATACTGGGTATATTCCCTGCTGATCCGAACTCTTAGTCACTATCAGGGGTAGGCAGGGATATCATTAGTGCTATGCTGCATTGCCTACACCTCCTAGGATGGGAAAGGTCTTGTGTCCAGCCCTTTTGTTTTGACTCCTAATGCTGAACAGTGAAAATATCTTCCTTGATCCCAGTAGCCATCTCCCTTTCCCACTCTTGTGAATTCCAGCCTTTTATGAATTCTGGTACCAGTGTGTCCTGTGAAACTGAATTAGTAACAGGATCTTTTGTTTTTTTTAATGTTTTCTAGGAATTTCAAATAAATGAGCAAGTCCTTGCTTGCTGGTCTGATTGTCGTTTTTATCCAGCCAAAGTCACCGCTGTTAACAAGGATGGTAAGGCATTTGAGTTGTAATATTAATGACTTAAAGGGGAGTTTTATATATTAGGGTTTGATAGTATGTTTTCAGTATGTATTTATTGCTTAGGAATCCTATCTCTTCAAGTTAACCATTGTGTCAAGAGTTAGGAAGAAATTGCAAATGTAGAGAAAGCTGGGTTAAATAGGGTAGTTTGATTTATTGCTTTCTAAATTAAAAAAAAAAAAAAAAAAAATATATATATATATATATATATATATATATATATATAGTTGATTTTTTACAGAGAGGAAGGGAGAAGGATAGAGAGTTAGAAACATCAATGAGAGAGAAACATAGATCAGCTGCCTCCTGCACTCCTCCTCCTGGGGATGTGCCTGCAACCAAGGTACATGCCCTTGACTGGAATCGAACCTGGGACCCTTCAGTCTGCAGACTGATGCTCTATACACTGAGCCAAACCTGTTAGGGCTGCTTTCTAAATTTTAGTTGTTATTTTCTAAAATAGTCATGGTTCATTCGTCACTCTGCTGGGAAGTGTATAGATTCTTGCTGTCTGGGAGTTCCTAATATAATTGATAAAATAAGTCCCTAATATTCCTTTTGCTTACTTGTGAATAGCCTAGAAGTGAAGTGAATGCCAACAAACATTTCTTTAAAAAAATTTTTTTTTTGAAAGCTCTTCAATCTTTTTATTTTTTAAAAAAACATTCTTTGTTGAAAGTGTTACAAACATTTCTTAAAAATGTGCTTTGTGGATGTAAGGTAAATAAGGATGGTCTGTAATGTTAGAGTTGCTAGTTGAAATTGGGATGGTCGGATTTAGGGCACTGAGTTGGGATGTCTTTGTCAGAGTTTAGAACATCTGAGGAGTCAGGACAAGGGCAATGCCCATAGAGGTTCATTTTGCTAGTACATAAGCAAGAGGAGGGAGATAGTATGTATAGTCAGCATCCTGACATTCAGTCAACAGACTCTGGGTTCAGTGACATTTTTTTTTTTTTAGCTTTTTCTACCAGGATATTTATGATTTGTCCATGATCTCTGTAATGAATATTTAGGGTAGTCAGGCCTCTTAGTACTACTGTTATGGGTGACTGTAAGGCCAACTTGACTTTTCATTCCATGAAGTTATTATTCTTTAACGTTATTATTATATAAATGCTGAACCTTGGGCTGGCTAATCAAGAAGTTTTTAACATGAGAATAGGGTGAAATGGTAAAAAATGAATATTTATTTCCATGAAGCAGAATTTTTAGTTTCTCTATTGCTACATTCATGCTCTCCTCACCCCCCCCCCCCCCCCCCCCCAGCTATTAGAACACTGTGGGTTAATAGATGTAGGTTTATTTATGTGCCAGATATACATTATCCTTAAAGCACAACCCTCAGGCTTCCAAAGCAGGGTTATATTTTCTAAGTTGCACAAGCAATTACTAATTCTCTAGTTTTTGATTGATTAAGAATTTTTGGGTAGTTCCTTCTTTCCTTAAATTACATTTATAAGCTTGTGTTCAAAATAAAATCCCATTACTATTTTTCATATGTATCCCATTAACCTAAAGACTTATTATTCATTTATTTTTTGTTGTTAAGCCTCCATTGATCTGTAGAGAGTGTGAAAGGGAGGGAAGGAGAGAGAAAGCTAGAGAGAGAGAAAAACATCACTGTGAGAGGGTTGCCTCCCACACTGATTGGGCCCTAGGATCGAACCTTCAACCCAGGTACATGACCGGGAATCAAACCCAAGACCCTTTGGTGTAACCACTGAACATCACAGGCCAGGGCCTAAAAACTTATTTTAAAAGGAAGCTCATATGTTATTAAACTGTCTCAGATCCTTTTAGTAAAAGACATAGTTTATGTTTTTAGTCTCATTTTCAAGATAAATAATTATTTCTGCTTTTACTGTATTTAAATCATGATATGAAATACAGGTATTCTTCATGTACATAGAAGTGTTCTTGAAAATCTATTTTGTTGATTTATGCTGTTAAAGTCATTTCTCCCCAGAATAATATACATTAAAGTGTTTGCCCCTTGGGTAAATGGCTGCCCCTTCAGTTAAATGAAAGTTGTGGGTGGTAACATGGGTAACTATAGGTCGGAGATTAGTAGCAGAAAGGAAGCAACATATCTCTTTTGTTTCAGTGATATCTCAGCGAACATGGAGGACAGAAATGGGGTGAAAAAGATTGGATGAGGGAGCAGTGAATGAGGAGCAAATTGAGGAAGAGGCATTGGGGAACTCTAGGAACTGTCTCATAGAGGGGTGGGGGTATCTTGGTGTAGTCAATAAAGGCATTAGGAACCTACTTGCATCTAATATTTGGAGGGCTCAGAGCTTGGCACCAGAGATTAAAAACAAAAAAAAACAACAACAAAAAAACAAAGACCTAGATTGAGGCAGAATGGGGTGTTGAGATAGCCACCAGGAGGAGGCAGGGCAGTAGTAGATAGTGCAGATAAATCTTAATGGGAGTGGAGAGGGACCCCTGTCTACAGTTAATGTTCTTTTAAGTGTTTTTATTTTTATTCAACTATAAGCAAACAGCAGCATTAATACAACATTCAGCAGGTCCAGGCTAGCTTTTGTTATAACAGTGAACAGCTTAACCGGCACAGACTGGAGGGTTTCTGGTGACCTGTCACCCAGCCCTGCAGCCCATCTAAACGGCTGTTCCACAAAAGGAAAGCAACTCTTCCTATTGCTTTTTCTAGTACTGCTTTTTAAAGGAGCTAGAGCAGGATACTGATACCTCATAACCAATCCGAGATGTAACATATTGGTGGTTAGTGGATATGCCAACTTCAGGTTGTCTGGTGAGAGACAGGGCTGTGAAAACACGTCTCAGAATATGCTATCATGCACAATTCTGGATTTTGGCTTGGTGCCCTGACTGGAGATTCAACTCTCAACCGTGGCATATCAGATGATGTCTAACCAACTGTAGCTACCTGGCCAGGGCTGAGGTCTTCTGAAATTATCACTTAAGAGCTAGAAGTCATTGGCCACATTGTGAGCCATGGTTAATTAAGGTTTTTAAATGTCTTAAACTGGGGTTTTAAAAGTTGTTTTTAAAAATCTTTTCAGTTTATTTCCTCCATGAACTAAAATGATAGGAGAGAAGAGTCTTGAGGCAGTTATTCCTAAACCAGTCATTTGTTGCCCTAATATATAGTCTTTATAAGCTCTGAATACTGTCCAGTAAATTTTAGTTGAAGGACATTGAAAATGAGTGCTGACTTCTGCCAGAACCTGTTTTCCCTAGTTCTTGAGTATGAAGTCCTCTATTATGCTGCTATCTTACTGGTTCTTTTGTTTTTTCCTCTTCCCCTTACTGGTTCTTTTAAATATATATATGTATATGTGTGTATATATATGTATATGTGTGTGTATATATATATGTATATGTATATATATATTATTGATTTCTTTATTATTGAGAGGAAGGGAAAGGGATAGAGAGTTAGAACATCGATGAGAGAGAAACATCAATCAGCTACCTCCTGCACACCTTGTACTGGGGATGTGCCCACAACCAAGCTACGGTACATGCCCTTGACCAGAATTGAACCTGGGACCCTTCAGTCCACAGGCCAACGCTCTATCCACTGAGCCAAACTGGTTAGGGCTCCCTTACTGGTTCTTGAAATTAATTTGAAGGGGGAGGAAAGGAACATGGGGGAAGGGAAATCCTGGTTAGTGGAAACAGTTGGGTGGTATTATTGCCACGCTGTAGATTGTGAGGGAAAACTTGCCTTTGTGGGAGCTCAGATTTTTTAAGATGAGATAATGACCCTTAGGTGCTGCCTTTGTGTTAGATTTTATCTGTGGGAGCTGGAATACAGTTTCTAGTTAATCAGGAGTCATTCCAGCAATTTCGGATTGGAAGACATTGCTGGGCTTTTTCCCTCTTTCCCTGGTATTTTCTGCCCTGCCTCAGTTTCATCTGTAGCAGGGGCCACCACAGCTTAATGGCACTGTGAGTAGAAGCTCTGCTGGCAGGCTGCCCTTTTATTTCCTATAAAGGTCATTCTGAATTGTTGGTATTGCCAGGCGGAAGCCAAGGATATAGCGAAGTCAAACTCTAGATTCATCTTTGGTAGGGTTGGTCTACTTTTCTTGCCACTGTTACCCTCTCTGGTGGTTTTGCTGAGGCTATTTATTGACTGAGCAGGCTGGTGGGCGGGCTCTAGTCAAAGTGGAGAGCAACAGCTTCTGGCATGGGAATCTGACGTGATTAAATTACCAATAACTAGCAACTTTAGAGTTTCTTGAGAGTTATTTAACCATTGGAAACGGGGGAGGGCAATGCCATATTATTTAGTTATTTCATCTGGAGTTGTTCTTTGACAATGGTAATTAAACCTCATTTAGTGTGAAGGCAGCCAGCCACACCTAGTAGCCTTGTTGACCCTGGGTTTGTGTTGTGGTAAAAGATAGGATTCTGGTTCCAGGGATTCTTTGTTCAGAAGCCATCTCCGGTGAGTTGATTTTAGCTCTTTGCTGGGGCTGCCCAGCTCCCCTTTTTCATGCTGGGGATGGCAGAACCACTTGTCTGTCAGGGCTTTATGCTCCCAGTCTTGGGGAAACTGAAAGTAGGTTCACATTTACGACAAAATGAGGAATTGTTTCTTCCTGTTGATGTGTGGTTCTCTAACTTGAGTGAGCAGGCTAATCAGGTTCCTCTTCCTTAAAGTTAAATGCATATTCTTAGGTTACGTTCCTGCCTTACCCTCCCTCCTCACCAGTCTCTTTGGTCCTTTGTCTGAGGTCTGTATTTGTAACAGGAGATCCTGTAGAAACAGTCTTATTTCTAGAATCTTTTGTTGAAGCTGTTACTATTTTTTGTTTTCTTTATGCTGTTGCTCATGGTACATTTGAAATGCAGAGATGTTGGGACTATGTGAACAGCTTTGCACAGAGATGAAAGGAAGATTAGACTCACATATGCAAGTGCTAGCTTGGCTTTTATCTTCTAGGATGGGAAGGGGTTGGTGCTTTTATTTTTATTAATTCTCATCCAAAGATATTTTTTTCACTGCTTTGAGAGAGAGAGTGGAAAGAAGAGATTGGGATGGGGGAGTGGAGTGAGAGAGAAACATTGATGTGAGAGAGACACATCGATTGGTTGCCTCCCATACATGCCCGAACCAGAGCTGGGGCTGAGCCTGTAACCAAGGTACATGCCCTTGACCGGAATCTTCAGTCCCTGTGCTGACTCTCTATCCACTAAGCCAAAGCGGCTAGGGCCCCTATCCCAATAAACACAGGCTGGGCCTCCCTCAGATTCTTAATTGTTTTACTGCTCTTTGTTCTTGGTCTATATTTAGAACAACTTTTTAACATTTTAATGAAGCATCATAAAAGTGAGTTGTTTTTGATGAATTTTTATCTGTATAGATAAAAAGAAAGGCAGGCATACTATTATCTTAGACATGGTAAGGCATATGATTCTTAAAGAAATTTTTAATTTCCATAAGTTTATTATAGTATTGTTGTTGGAACTCCCTTGTATTTATGCTTTGAAAAGTTGTGTCACTTTCATGAAACTGCAAGTTAAAATCATGATATCTTCTTGAATTCTAGGTACTTACACTGTGAAATTTTATGATGGAGTAGTTCAGACTGTCAAACATATTCATGTCAAAGCTTTTTCCAAAGATCAGGTGAGATATGTGGTTTTGTGCTTTGTGGTATGAATAATACTAACATTGTAGTTTTGTTTCTCAAATAAAGACATTACATTTGTTTATGATGGCAAAGTCTTTATTTCCTCCATCTGACATAATTTCACCAGGAAGCAATGTGCAAATTTTCAGAAATTGTAAATATTTGTCTCTTTCTGCCATTTTCTTTTAACATAGATTCTTTTTTTCAAAAGTGCCAAATACTTGGATACCATTACCTATTATCTGTTTTCCTTATCTTTTCATTAAAGTGTCATTCTTTATTTTCTCTCTTTGTGTCCTGCCCCCCGTCACAGGAAACTTGCTGAACTGCTTGAGGAGATCTAGAGTTTGTTTTCTCCTTGTCTAACTTTGTTTTTAAGCTCAGGACCATGACATGGTGGTTTGGCATGGATTTGGCAGTCATCTATGCTAGATGTGCCTGCGTTGAAAATGTTATTTCCTGTCCCAGGCATCTATTTGAGCACAGGACCTGCTTTTGATGTTGGAAATATGGTGTACACAGATATGGGCCATCTAGATGTGTTGCCTAATTTCTTTGTAATTTTTTTCCCTTTTGTCTTTTTTTTGTTTTCATGAAGCAGTTGAGGGGAAAGAGATCAAAAGTTGGATATTGATTCTTAAAAAACTCTGATTATTACTGTTACCTGTTTGGTGGTGGTTGTTGTGACAATATTTTGTGATGCTGGAACTTGTATCTTATGATGATCAAATGCTTCTCCTTATCACAAACTTTTGTAAATTCTTTTGTACATATATTTAGCAATTTTTTAAAAATATATTTTATTGATTTTGTACAGAGAGGAAGGGAGAGAGATAGAGAGTCAGAAACATCGATGAGATAGTCATCGATCAGCTGCCTCTTGCACACCCCCTACTGGGGATATGCCCACAACCAAGGTACATGCCCTTGACCGGAATCAAACCCGGGACCTTTCAGTCCCCAAGCGGACGCTCTATCCATCGAGCGTCCAAACCGGTTTCGGCTATATTTAGCAATTTCAAAGGATCATGATATATGATGTGTTTAAAGGTAACCTAACAACATTTTTGCCTTGTGATGATTTTCTGCTTCAGAAAATAGATAAAATTATAAGGCTTTACCCCTGAAGATGTTTTCTCTTTGATAACTTGGCCCTGGGAGCTACACAGTACTCTTATTTTAAAAAAATATATGTTTTACTGATTTTTTACAGAGAGGAAGAGAGAGGGATAGAGAGTTAGAAACATCGATGTGAGAGAATCATCAAACAGCTGCCTCTTGCACACTCCCTACTGGAGATGTGCCTGCAACCAAGGTACATGCCCTTGACCAGAATCGAAACCGGGACCTTTCAGTCCGCAGGCCTGATTCTCTATCCACTGAGCCAAACCGGTTTCGGCTACATAGTACTCTAAAACATTATCCTGGTGTTCTTTGACAGTTTTTGTGTGCAGTTCATGGAGTTAACATAGATAGAGGACCATATTAAGAACTTGCCCAGAATTGTCAAATTGTATCCAGAACCTCCCCAAATGGAAATCCAGTGCTCCAGAAAACAAACGTTCAACTATTTATTCTGCTCTACTCAATAAACTAATTGATAGGCTCTTGGTGCTTTGGTTTGGAGTTGTGCACCTTACCCTGTGTGAATTTATGGGTGCTTCAGTTTTCAATTTCCAGATGCCTCTGAGTGTCTCACCTTATCTCAGACTTAGCGGGTGGTCAAGCAAATGCCTGTGGCGCCTATTTGCTTGTGTTTTCCCCCCAAGAGTATATATAATTTGGATAAATGACTAGTTAGGTCTTTTTGACTCTATTAAGCTAAGGTTCTATAATGGCCATTTATAAAGCAAAAGTTCTTTAAAAAAAGTGACAATTTTAAAGTTTTTTTTATATAGTATTAGAATAGATTGAGATTTCTTTTGTAGGACCACACTATCTCAAAGTTTTGATTAGCTGTATTTTAGGAACATTTATATATTTTTTGAGGTTAAAAAAAAGTTTGTTATTGAAAGTTAAGAAAGTACAGAAAAGCACAAAGAAAGTAAAAACTGTAAGTCTATTATCTAGATATAATTACTGTTAACTATTAACATATTGATGTATATCCTGTGTTTTTTGTTAAATATTTATGTATGTACATATTTCTTTTCAAAATTGGAGTCATATAGTATATTACTGTACTATAACTTGGTCTTTTCTTTTAATGAAATAACATTTCCCTAGTTTCTTTAAAGAAAAACTTAATATATATTTTTTTAAATCAATTTCAGAGAGAAAGGGAGAGGGAGAGATAGAAATATCAATGATGAGAGAGAATCATTGATCGTCTGCCTCCTGTATACTCCATATGGGGGATCGAGCCTGCAACCTGGGCACGTATCCTCCTGGTTCATGGGTCGATGCTCAACCACTGAGCCACACTGGGCGGACTTCCCAAGTTCCTAATTCTTTATGTGAATATGGCTTTTAATGGCTATATATAGTATTTTATAAGATGTATATATCTCCTTCCTTGTGTAACCAATTCCCTAATGGTCATGTTAGGGTATTTGTAAATCTGGATTCACAAGTCTGATTATCCTGTTAGCAAATTTTATTTCTAGGAATTCATTCTAGTTCAAAGTATAAACTTAAGTCTTTTGACCTGAATTGCCTGCTGCCTGCCCTAGCCCTTCCCCCTGCATCCCCCTAGCTGGGTGTACCAATTTATGTTTCTGCCAAGCAGTTACTGAGGGTTGCTTGTTCTCAAACCTGGCTGCTTTCAGAAAATTTTGTGGACTTGAAAAAAATATTTCCTTTTAAGTTCGAACCACAGGGATTCTTCTTGTTTATTATTGTTTCCTATGGGACAAATTAAACTTTTATTCAGTGAATATTTTAGGCACTCCTTTCTGTTTCTGACAAAGATCTGTACTTAGTAGATGTTAGGTGCTGGGGATCTTATGAATATGATATGATAGAGATTTAGGTCTTAGAAGAGAGATAACATATACAAATACACAATTATAGTTTTGGAAACTTCAGAGCTGGCTTTATTATGAGACATTCATAATAAATTAAAGATGAATTTTAAAGAAAGTAATTTAGGAGGAAAGTAGCCAAGAACCAGTACTTCCTCCTGATAGATAAAAATTCAGTAAGTAACTAAGGAATACAGAAGGTGGCTTGTTGGACTGCACACAGCCTTTACCCAGTAGAGGAAGCAAAGACTCTTTCTGGGTTCGAAAATCTTTACAACTTTCCTTTCTGCCTCTAGTTATCAGTTTGGGTTCTACTCTACACAGGGAATCAGCATCCATTGGCACACTAAGGCGGACCTCTGAGGGGCCCTGGGTCAGTTTAGACATGCTTGGGTTGCGGCATTTTCTTAGAAAGGTTACTTTCCACCAGAGGACCTTGTGGTAATTATCTATTCCTTTAACTGTTTTCTAGTGACTTAATAATCTTAAGGGATCTAATGATCATTGTTTTCTTTAAACTTAGGATTGGTTCTTAAGCCTCAAATTATAGGTAAATATTTTTAGTGGTGACCATTATGTGACTTGGCATTATGTCCTTTTAATGTCTGTGTTTGTCTTCATAAGTTTGCAAAGATCTATCTGGTTTTATATTTGCTTGTAATCACAAAGTGTGTTTCATCGCTATTTTGCTCATTTTAGAATATTGTGGGTAACGCTAGGCCTAAAGAAACAGATCACAAAAGTCTTTCATCATCTGATAAACGACAGAAGTTTAAAGAGAAGAGAAAAGTCACAGTCAACCTGAAGAAAGACAAAGAAGACAAAGCCTTAAAGACAGAAAAGCGAACCAAGCATCCTGATAAAGAAGGAAAATTAATCTGTTCTGAAAAGGGAAAGGTGTCAGAGAAAAGCCTTCCCAAGAACGAGAAGGAAGATAAGGAGAACATTTCAGAAAATGACAGAGAGTACTCTGGAGATGCTCAAGTGGATAAGAAACCTGAAAATGACATTGTGAAGAGTCAACAAGAAAACTTGAGGGAGCCAAAAAGAAAACGAGGCAGACCCCCTTCCATAGCTCCTACTGGTGAGTTTCCCAAGTGGGCTCTGCAAGGACAATGCCAGTGTTTTTCTGTGGCCCTATGTGGTTCTTTATCACTTCTATACATCAATCCTTCATTTTTTTGTGGCTGACTTTGAATTGTCCTATGATCTGAAAACAAGTCATGTTCCTGAAGCTGAATTTTAAGGGAGAAATGTGTCCAGATGAACATAAGTTGGGAAACATGTCAGAGATTGAGCTTTTGAGGGGTAATTGTCCACTAGATATTTCAGCTTATATGATAAAACCAAGTAAGATAAGGCCTTTACTAGTGCCTGTTTAAATGATCTCAATTTAAGTGAGCTTAATATTATAGAACCTGGGATCAGGAAATAGAGTTTTTATGAGAGACATGAAAGAGGAAAGGAGAAATAAGGTGTGGGCATCTGAAGGAGGTTTACTGAAGGAAATGGTGCCAAAGACCTAGAAAAGCATGGGTGCGTTTGAAATTCAGTTCTCTGCAGACTAATTATTGATTGAAAAATTTCACAGTCTAAATAAAAAGCTGAGATGGCTAATTGGTAAGAGTCCGGGTTAAAGGATACAGACTTACAAAAGAATGTGCAGTTGTTAAATAAAGTTGAAATTTGGAATTTTTCTAGAATAACCTAGAATGAAACACACCCTGAATTTCTTCCTAAGTCAAATACTTCTCTAGATCAAGTTAATGGCATGAAGAGTTCCCAAAAGATCTCTAAACTGAATGCCTATGATTGTCTGGCAGTGGTCTTCAGATATTCTGGCTTGCATATTCTTTACATGAATACTGAAAAACTGAATCCCCTAGGACATTTGAAAGTGATACCTACTTTTTCTCTCACGTTTGAAAGTTGCAAAAGATATGTAAATTTTATTTTCATCAAAATTGTGGAATTACAGAATTAGCTCTTTCATTGTTTCCAAAGCTAGTTCTGTCAATCCGGACAGTTACATCAGACTTAATTTCTGTGGCAAAAAGTCTACCTTAATTTACTTAAAATAAATGCATTAGTCATCATTTCCAGTAGACCTTCTCACATCTGAGTTCTAATTTTAAGATTGAAAATTAAGTAGATTGATTTCTTCCCCAATGAAATAAGGCACATTTCCCTTTAGTGGTTGTAACTGGGTATTGTCTTCAAAAGCTGAGCATGCTGGAATTGTCCATAGACAAATCTAGGGCCTAGACCTGCGCTGTCCAGTATGGTAGATGCTAGCCAAGGTGGCTAGTGAGCACTTGAAATGTGGCTAGTCTGAATTGAAATGTGCTGTAATTGGATTTCAAAAAGTTAGTACAAGAAATCCCACAAGAATGTAAAATATTTCAATTTTTTATATTGATTCCATGTTGAAATAGTTTTGGATGTATTGGGTTAAATAAAATGTATTCTTGAAATCATTTTCACTTTTTTCTTTAATTTATTAATATAATGACTAAAATTTTTAAATTTATGTACATGGCTTGCATTTTGTGGCTCTCATTATATTTCTGTTGGACAGCACCGGCCTAAATTCACTAGCTTTCTCAACAGCGTCCCGGGAGAGAATTAAACTCTAATACCAAGGTATCCATGATCTGTAATGAATTGACTCATCTCCTGTGCATTTCAAATGATAATAGTTATAAATTACCCTTGAGAGAATTGAAAAAATAACCTGTGTATTTGGTGTTCAAATGAGGAATCTAGTTGAGAAAGTCTAGAGGTTTTATACCTCTGGACAGTGTATCATGTAGAATGAGTGAGAGGCAGGCCTTTTTATGTAAATGGGAGAAGTGGAAAAGGTGAACTGGCAGAAATCAAGTCTCCCTTTTCAGTTTAAGAAAGAGTATGTAAACATGGGAACTGAGTGTTTGTGAAACTGATTCTTCTTTAGCTATTTATGCTCTAGCTTGTACCCCCTGTTAAGTGTGTATTGGGGTAATTGCTCTTCAGCTTGCAGACTTCACTCATAAAATAAATGCCATCCAGTTTATTGCTTTTATTTTGTAAGTGTAGGATTTCATACCAGATAGAATCAATTTAAGAAAGAAATGGTATTTTCCAAGCTTACTGTTAACACTTGGCCTTCCTTCCTAGTCAGAATTTCTGGAGCAGGGTTTGGGAATGTAAATTGTTAAAAACAACCTTCCCAGATGATTCTTTTGTAAGAAAAGTTTGGGAAACACTGAAATTCAATGTAGTCAGCCCCAGTTTGTATATGGTATCAAAGTGAAGAATGCTTGCCAAATAGCTTATAGTTCATGTCCCCTTTTAAAATTGTTGGAATAAGTTTATTGACTCAGTGGGGCCTTGAGCTCTGTAGATTATAGACTTGATTGGAACAGAATCTGAGCTATTTAAGGAGAGTTGTTTGTGTTTAATCTGGAATGTGTGTGACCTCCAAGTTCCCACCACTTGGAACAAAATAATGTTGGTACATTGGGAAAGTTGAACACAGGAAGAGCCAAGGAGTTCAGCACTCTCATCTTGTTTGCTTCCTCAGAGCTCAGTCTCAGAGCTCTTGTTTGGCCATTTGAGATGGCAGATATGAAGCTACTGGTGTTAGATTAGTCTTTCCTTCCCCCTCTCTTCCTTTTTCTCCTCTCTCCTTTTAATCATCATCAGTCCCCTTAGCCCTGCCTTCCCTCCAACACTTCCTGATTTCTTATCTTTTGTTTTTACTTCTACTTGCCTTTTGTAATCTTATCTTTCCTGATTGGGGAAGAGCCTCTTCAGTATTAGATTTAAAAATAAAGAGTACTACTGTCCGGGGGTTTAGTGTTTGCACTGCTAAATTATGTCAGAGCTGGATTTGCTAGTGATCAGCAGTCTGGCCTGGAACTTTGACTGTCAAATAGAATAGCCTCCTGAGATTTTTCTGGAATTGTTTTTAGAGGTTATAAATTTTGACATTCTTTTTAGTCTCTCAAAACTCGGACCAATGCCAAGCTAATTTAGCAAGTAGAGATTGAAAACAAATCAAACCATACTTCCAGGGTTCATATTTTATGAATCAGCCTGCATGGTAGATTTTCAGAGTATTGGATAAGTCAAGTTTTGATGAAAAGATTTGATGCTGTGCCCTGGCTGAGTAGCTCTTTTGGTTAGAGCATCTTTCTGATACACCAAGGTTGTGGGTTCGATCCCCGGTCAGGGCACATACGAGATCAACTAATGAATGCATGAATAAGTTGAACAACAATTGGTGTTTCTTTCTCTTTCTTACACTCTCTCTCTCTAAGAATCAATAAATAAAAAAATAAAGATTTGAAGTAATAAAAATGACTTTAATATTGCTCTTGCACCTTCATATTTTAAAGCAGTCATATTGGGATATAGTATTTTAAAGAGAGGGTTTCAGGAAAGAAGTATATGATTGGAGATGGGTCATGAATGTCAGCACCTTCCAAAGAAGTAATTTCTCACCCATTTTAAACCCTCCCTCCACCCTTAGCTTAAGTAAGAATGCCTCTTGGTCTGTTTATCATGCAAGGATGTGTGCGTGTGTATGTGTGTGTGTGATTATATCTAACAATGAGGATTGGAGCAACACTCAATCCTCATTGTAATTACATTCCTTGTTTGTGTGGTGTTATTTACATTGTAGCTGTGGATTCAAACTCTCAAACTTTGCAACCAATAACATTGGAATTGAGAAGACGAAAAATATCAAAAGGAAGTGAAGTTCCATTAAAACGCCCTCGGCTTGACAAAAATTCATGTGAGTCTTCGTTCTGTGTATGTGTGCCTAGAACTTGCCTTCAGTTGGGTTAGCCGCCTCTGTATCCATGTTTCCCCTATGCCCTATAGACTCAAAGTCATGTCCTTGATTGTAGGCTCTGTGAGTGGGATGTGATTAGATCAAAAGTTTTGCTAGAAGAAAAATAAATCTCAGCATAAACTCCCATTAATCTTGAGTTCAGTGGTGTCATTTCCATACCCATAAACTACATTTGATTTGGATTCCACTAGAAACTTAATGACTTAGGAAGGGATGAATTTCATATGCTGAGTGAAACTTTAAGAATACTATTTATTGATTAAAAAAAAAAATCCTATTGGCTCCAAAAAGGATTTGTGATGGCTCTAAGGCTCTATAAACCTTATTGACTTTGAAAGTCAGTACACAGACTTTTATGGTAGGAAGCTCCAACATAGAACTTAATTGTTAAGATTGGGACATGACGTTAAGATTGGGACATAACATTGGCACATATTTGTAGACTATGAATCCTTAAAGGGAATTCTATCTTGGTTAGAACATCTTCCTGATACACTAAGGAGTGTGATAGAGTAACTGTGCCTTTACTTATAGCCATAAACCAAGGAAGGATATATCCTTTAATGACTGGCCTGGTATTCCAGAAGTTTCTATAAAGCCCTTATAGAGGACAGCTAGCTCAAAAATCTGTAGTAGCATAGTTATTTCTTCTGGTCTCTTGACAATAACTCTCTTTAATGATTTATAGCCCAGGAAAAGTCAAAAACCTACCCAGCAAACACTGACAAAGACTTATCAAGGAGACGGTCCTCTAGGCTGTCTACAAATGGGACCCATGAGATCTTAGATCCTGACTTGGTTGTATCGGATATGGTTGATGCAGTTAATACTGATTCTTTGCAAAACACATCACCCAGTTCCAAAGAGTCTGAAGAAGGTAAGTCAAAGTCTGCTAAGGAATTGTATTGCCAACCTGATGCTTGTCTGGTGTGAACCAATCTAAGAATGTGTACTACCTACCACAAGTTTTAGATGGTTTTGAAATTAAGTTATTGAGTGGGCTGCAGTGTTTTATATTGTCTTCACTGATAACTTTTTTTTTTTTTTTAAAGAAGTCCATTTATTTATTTATTTATTTATTTATTTATTTTTAAATATATTTTATTGATTTTTTACAGAGAGGAAGGGAGAGAGACAGAGAGCCAGAAACGTCGATGAGAGAGAAACATCGACCAGCCGCCTCCTGCACATCCCCTACCGGGGATATCCCCGCAGCCAACGTACATGCCCTTGACCGGAATCGAACCCGGGACCTTTCAGTCTGCAGACCGACGCTCTACCACTGAGCCAAACCGGTTTCGGCTATTTTTTATTTTTTTTGAATATATTTTATTGATTTTCTTACAGAGAGGAAGGGAGAGTGATAGTTAGAAACATCGATGAGAAACATCAATCAGCTGCCTCCTGCACACTCCCTACTGGGGATGTGCCCGCAACCAAGGTATATGCCCTTGACTGGAATCAAACCTAGGACCTTTGAGTCCGCAGGCTGACACTCTATCCACTGAACCAAACCATTTAGAGCTTCACTGATAACTTTTTGAGATTGGTTTTGCTTATATACATCTGAGTATTGGGCTTGAAGAGCCCTGCCCACCTCTTTCTGTCTTTCTGATACCACTTCATTCCAGTGCCTATGCTTTGTGAGTTAATGCTTCTGACAAGTCCTCCCTTCATTTTAACCTCTTTTTCAAAAATATATACTTTTTATTAATTTTTTACAGAGAGGAAGGGAGAGGGATAGAGAGTTAGAAACATCGATGAGAGAGAAACATCGTTAAGCAGCCTCCTGTACACCTCCTATTGGGGATGTGCCCACAACCAAGGTACATGCCCTTGACCGGAATCGAACCTGGGACCTTTGAGCCAAACCGGTTAGAGCCATTTTATTTTATTTATTTATTTTTTTTTTATTTATTTATTTTTTTAAATATATTTTATTGATTTTGTACAGAGAGGAAGGGAGAGAGATAGAGAGCCAGAAACATCGATGAGAGAGAGTCATCGATCAGCTGCCTCCTGCACACCCCCCACTGGGGATATGCCCGCAACCAAGGTACATGCCCTCGACCGGAATCGAACCCGGGACCCTTCAGTCCCCAAGCCGATGCTCTATCCATTGAGCCAAACCGGTCCCGGCCGGTTAGAGCCATTTTAAACTCTTATTAGCCTTTTTGAGATGCTCCAGCCCTGGCTATATGTGCTAGAGCCTGTGAATATATACTTTTATGCTATGAGATGAATGGCTTCCTCTAAAAAGTCCTTGGCTTTCTTAGTCTGTTGAGGTACTTTTGGTACCCAGACTATATACATGTATATGCTTCCCACATACTTTTTTCCCCCCATCCAGGTCAGTTGAAATCTCCTTTGGAAGCTGGCCAGATCTCATCTGCACTAACTTGCCACTCCCTGGGAGATGGATTGGGGGTTACAGACTTGGAGTTGAACTGCAAGTCAATGGGAGAAAACGCTATGAAAACAGAACCGGCTTCTCCTCTTGCTGAGTTTCAAGAGATTTCTGCTGTGGCAGGTTCATATTCAGAGTTAACATAATTCTCTCCTAATATATACTTTCGATTGTGAAGTATAATTGATGTTTTTTTTAACCTTTTATTAATAATACTTCCTTATTTTAATGTTATATTTTTTCATTTCTCATATTGCTAATTTGTGTTTTCTCTTTTCTTGATTAATAGGGTAGAGTTTATCAATTTTGTTTGATAGTTTCAAAGAACCAACCTATCTTTCTCTATTTGTCTTTTTTAGATGTCATTGATTTCTGGAAAATTTAGAGTTATAAATTTTCCACTAAGCACTGCTTTAGCTACATCCTACACATTTTGTTATGTTCTATTTTTATTCAATTCAAATATCTTGTGACTTATTTGTTTTGCATGGGTTACTTAGGACATGTGTTTCTAAGTATTGTGTGTTTTTTTTTTTAAAGAAACTTGCTGTTATTGATTTCTAATGTAATTCCATTGTGGTCAGATAATGTACTTTGTCAATTTTCCTTTATGTATTTTGGAGTTCCGTTACTAGGCACTTACATATTTATAATTTTTATGTCCTCCTGATTAATTGCCCCCTTTGTAATATGAAATATCACTTTGATTTTGATAATAGCATTTTACTTGAAGTTGATATTAGTGCAGGTACCAGCTTTCTCTTACTTACTGTATGCCTGGCATTTTGAACACTTTCTGTAAACATAAGTGTGTTTTTAAATTCAAAGTGTGTCTTTTATATTTAGAATATAGTCAGGTTTTGCTTTTAATTGCAACCTTTAAGTCTACTTAAGTATAATTATTGATATGGTTGTTTTTAGGTCTACTATTTGCTTTTTGTTTTCTGTTTATCCTCTGTTTTGTTCTTTTCTGTTTTTGTTTTTAGGTTAGTTGAATATTTTTTCAGAATTTCATTGTAATTCATCTATTAGCTTTTAGCTATACGTCTTAGCATTTTTTTAAGAAGTTACTCTAGGGATTCTGACTTATATTCTTAACTTTTCACAATTTAATTGAGTCACTTTATGTAAAACTTTGTATAGTTCCATTTACCCACCCCCCGTTATGCTTTAGTTATATGAATTTTATCTGCACATACTAAAATTCACAGTATAATATTATAATTTTTGCTGTAAGCAATTATATATTTTAAAGAAGACAAAAGATGTAGTCTTATGTACATGGTTACTATTTTCAGTGTCTTCCTTTCTTCCTAAAGATTTCTTTCAGCATAAAAAATTTCCTTTAGTTTTTCTTGTAATACAGGTTTCCTGATGACAGTTTGTGTTAGTTTTTGTTTATCTGAATATGAGTTGATTTAACTTTCATTTTTGAAGGATATTTTCATTGGATATAGGATTGTGGGTTTACAGGTGTTTTTTTTGGTTTTTTTTTTAAGTACTTTAAAGATGTACTCATTGTCCTCTGGCCTCTTTTATTTCTGACGGGTAGTTAGTGATCATTTATATCAATGCTTCCTTGTTTGTAATGTGTTCTTTCCTTTTTGGCTACCTTCAAGATTTTTCTCTTTATCTTTGTTTTTCAGCAGTTTCACATGTTTAGGTTTGTTTTATTTTTGTACTTAACCTGCTTGACTTTCAGTTGAGCCTGATCATCAAATTTGAGCCATTATTTTTGTGAATTTTTTTTGTTATTTTCTCTTCTACATTGTGGGTTTACATTAGACTTTTGTAAATATGTTATGTTAGACCTTCTGGTTAACGTAGCAGAATAGTTCTTTGAAAATAGTGTATTCAGATATTTATTCCTGGATCATCCATGGTTCTATTATGTTGGTCCCACTGGGTCAGAGTGTTGTGCCTTAGTCTCATGGATACAAGTAATCTCCCTTTTCTGGTTGAGTCTCCTCTCTGTGGCAGAGATCCTCTCCTCCCAGCCTGCTTTTCTGTCATGTGGGGGGAATTACTAGAATTAATGTTCAAATGAAGTGGAAATTTAATCTCAGAGCTTAGAGCTCTAGATGAGCGGTCACCAAACTTTTTTAACTCATGGACTACCGGACCACTGCTCTTGATGACAGCTATATTCCTTATAACTCAGCAGACTAAGCTCTTAATTATGTTGTCTTAAAGGTGGAGCTATGTTAGATATCTCTGGAAACTTGCAATGAATTATTTCTACACCACTAGAAAATAGGCTGTGTAGAGATGAGAGGAGTGAGGACATTAGGTTACAGGCTAAATCCAGTGCCTGATTCCCCCCCCCCCCCCCCCCTTTTAAAAAAAGAAAGTGGAGGGGCGGAGGGATGTGGAGAGAGAGAAACATTGATGTGAAAGAGACCCATTTATTGGTTGCTTCCTGCATACTTCTGGGGTCAGGGTTTAAACCTAGAATCCAGGTATGGGCCCTGGGCCTGGAATCGAACCTGAGATACTTTTGTGCTTGGTCCGACACTCGCCTGTTTTGAAGTTTAGGTATTTTGTGGGGTCTTGAGCTACCTCTTTCCAAAAGAGAGAGACAGACAGACAGACAGACAGACAATATTTGTCTTTGTTAATTTAGCAGTGTCTCTGGTTTGTGTAGACTATGAATAAGGTAAAGTGAGGGTGGGACAGGTGACTCTTGGGAAAGGAAAATGGAAAGATTTTATATTATCTTTTGCTCTTTTAGATTGCACAGGGGATTTTCTAGGGAATGATATTGAAACTACTGCCTATTTAAAAAAATATATATATTTTATTGATTTTTTACAGTGAGGAAGGGAATAGGAGAGAGTTAGAAACATCAATGAGAGAGAAATATCAATCAGCTGCCTCCTACACACCCCCCTCTGGGGATGTGCCCGTAACCAAAGTACATGCCCTTGACTGGAATCAAACCTGGGACCTTTCAGTCCTCAGGCTGACGCTCTATCCACTGAGCCAAACCCCACTGCCTGTTTTTAAAAAATGTGTTTTATTAATTTCAGAGAAGAGAGGAGAAGGAGAGAGAGATAGAAACATCAATGATGAGAGAGAATTATTGATCAGCTGCCTCCTACATGCTCCACACTGTAGTGTATTGCTAGCAGTTGGGGCATATGGCCTGACCGGGAATTGAACTATGACCTCCTGGTTCATTGGTTCATAGGTTGACATTCAACCACTGAGTCACGCTGGCCAGGCCCCACTGTCTGTTTTCCAAGAGAATTTTTAGTAATGATAGAGGTCAGATTACTGTGAGCTTGTACTGGGAGGAATAAATGCTGCAAGGAACCTATTACTAAAGTAGGCTCTAAGCTTTTTACTTTCATGACTTAAAAGCCAGAGGAGAATGGAGTTGAAATTGTTCCATTTGGGTAGGCATTTGTTTATGATGTAAAACAAAAATTAGAATAGATGCCCTAAGAAGTTCATTTATCTCAGATTATTCTCTAAATGTGGGCCCTAGCCTAATGGACATTCACAGATAGCCAGGAGTATTTGAAAATGGGCCACAGTACATTCATTCTATTTTTAAAAAAATCTTCACCCAATGATACTTTCTCCATTGATCTTTGGACAGAGTGGAGGGAAGGGAGACGGGAAGAGAGGAGAGGAGAGAGGGAGAGAAACAATGTGAGAGAGACACATTGATTGGTCGTTTCCCGCTCATGCCCCAACCAGGGCCAGGGATTGAACATGCATCTGAGTATGAGTCCTTGACTGGGAATTGAACCAGAGACCTTTTGGTCTGTGGGCCAATGCTCTAACCATTGAGCAATCGCTCAGGTCCATTCATTTATTTTAGTCAGCAAATATTTAGCAAGTGCCTACTAAGTCCTACATGAAACACAAAATAAACGAGAGAAGATCTAGCAGAAGTATAGGTTCAGTCAAGAAATTAAAAAAAAACACCTAAGTACATGTTAGAAATGAGATATTTTGCCATGTGGTCTAAATCAGCGATTTTCAACCTTTTTCATTTCATGGCACGCATAAACTAATTTCTAAGATTCTGCCAAACACCAAAAAATATGTCTTTTGCCAATCTGACAAAATTTGTATAATTTGTATAATTTTGATTCCTTCACACCAGATGGCTATTGTTGTGTTAGCTGTTGTCATTCTCTTATTTTAGAATCTAAGGGGAAAAGAGTCAGTGCTCCTGACTAACTAGTTTTAAAAATTCTTGTGGCACACCAGTGTTCTGTTACACATGAGTTGAAATAGATCAATGATTCTAACCTCTGGAGTCTTGATATGTTTTCAGTTATAAACTGAATAGAAAGTTATTTGTCATTAAAATATCAAAAGTTTACAAGGTATTTACCTTTAAATTAACCAGTAATGTATATAATAGTTTTTTCAAATGGTTTATTTTTAAGTTAACCAGGTCAGATTTAGTGTAATGCTATAGTGGTTTAGCTTTCACACACTTGAGAAGGAAGGTCATAAGGTTACAGTCATTGTAGTTTGAAAAGTTGTGGTGTCTATGATCTACATCAGACATATGCTCTGGTGAAAAATTGGTTCAGAATTCATTTTTCCAGGGATTAGAAAGATGAATGAGATATCTGGACAGTCCCCCTTCTAGGTTTCTCAGTCCAGAGGAATGAATAAAACTGTAGGAATCAGTAACACAAGAGTAAAAATAAGATGGTGTCATGAGCAATACTTAGAAGACTGACAATGATAATATCTGTCTGAAAGTTGAACTCAGGATTCGCTTGTTGAGCCCTTTACTATATGCCCAGGAGCTCTGCTAACTGTTGAGTATACAAAGATGAATGGGTGTTCTTGGTCTTAGTATTTATTAAATACTGTTTGGATATAACTTAGGGAGAGAGATGATATTTAGGTTGATGCTTTGGAGGCAGGGGTAGAAGAAGGTAATACTTGTTCAGGGCCTTGAAGGATGACTAGCAGTTAGGCATTTGAAGGTGGACATTGAGCAGCATCAACAGCATAATCATAGGTTATTTTCTGAGACTGTCAGGTGTGCTTTCTGACTTAATTGTAGGCTTCCTGAAGTGAGTTAAGGCTGAGCAGGTAAGTTACTGCCAAACTGACGTCAGTTGCTTTGAGGAGTTTATGGGACTACTGAAAATGCAGGATAGGGGAATAGCCCTGAAATGTTCACTTAGCTCTCTTGTGTTGGTATGGTTGCTTTAGTCCTATGTAGCTATTCTGTGTGGGAGGAGGTTGTTGAAAATTCATTTACCAGGAATGTGTTTATGTAAGTAAGCAGGAAGGAGGGCAGTATCATCGTCAAGAACATCTAGCAGGGCCCCTGGAGGCCAGGATACTGCTGGATTAGTCATTGTTTAGTAATTTCTGTCCCGAGCTGGTGACAGTCTTGAAATTTCTAACCTGGGGTGGAGTCATCATCTGAGAAATCAGTATGAAGGAAGTTCTTGGGCAGCAGGAGGAGGAGCTGGGGAAGGCAAGTCTAGTCCAGAGTAGGAGAGGATAAACTGCTCCAAAAGCAGCTCTGCATTTGGGGCAGCTTTGCCATCTTGTGGAATAGATGCTCAGTGATTTTTGTGAGGGCTTAGTGCAGAGATTTGCAGTCTAAGGGATAGGCTTGGCAAGATTGCTTTTCTCCTATTTACATATTCTGTGGCCTCAAATTTTTTCCTGTATATATGTTTTTCCTGTATATACTTTTAAGAAGTTTTTATTTAGAAATAATTTCAGTCTTATAACAAAGTTGAAGCATAGTACAAAGAATTCCTGCATACCTTGGAGATATTGAGGTTTGATTATAAGACAATGTAATAAAGCAAGTAAAGCAATACAGGGAGCTGTAATTTTTCTTCTTATGGAGAATCTTGCCTTCAGTTTGAAAGAAACACAATATCCTCAAAATTGAATAAAGCAAAGCTCAGTAAAACGAGTTATGTGTGTGTGTGTGTGTGTGTGTGTGTGTGTGTGTGTATATATATATATATATATATATATATATATATATATATATATCTTTAATCAGATTCCCTACTTGTTAGCAGTTTACCATGTTTGCTTTATTATAATTTTTGTGTTTTTCTCCCCACTTTAAAAAAAAAGTCTTTATTGTTGAAAGTATTACATATGTTCCCTTTCCCTCCCCCATTGACTTCTAGCCTACCCCTGCCCCAGGCCTTCACCACCCTAATTTAATGTTTTTTAAAAAAAAGTATTTTTTCTGAATTGTTTGCAAACAAGATGCAGACCTTTACCCCTGAATACCTTAGTAAATATTTCCTAAAAAATAAAGATGTTCCCTTACATTACCACCATATAATTATCAAAATCAGGACCTTGCCTTCGCTGGCTTGGCTCAGTGGATAGAGCGTCAGCCTGAGGACTGAAAGGTCCCAAGTTCGATTCTGGCTAAGGGCACATGCCTGGCTTGCAAGCTTGATCCCCAGTGGGGGCCATGCAGGAGGCAGCCAATCAATAATTCCCTCTCATCATTGATGTTTCTATTTATCTCTGCTTCTCCCTTCCTCTCTGAAATGAATAAAGAAATATGTATTTTTAAAAATCAGAATCTTGTTTCAACTTTATCAGTTGTCATAATAATGCCCCTTATAGCAGAAGTGGGAAAACATTTTTTCCTTCTGGTCAGGATCTAATACTGGATGACACATTGTATTTAATTGTCATTTTAAAAAGTCTTCCTTCATCTGAAATAATTTTTCAGTCTTTCACGATCTTGACATTTCTGAAGAATATGATATTCCTCAATTTGGGATTTTCTGATTTATCTTCATGATTAGTTTTGGTCAGCAGTTGCCAACGGGTGGTCCGCAAGGTCTGAAAAGTTGACGACCGCTGGTTTAAGCAAACCTTTGGGACAGCGGTTACCAGCCAGCGCTCTGTGGACCACTGGTGGTCCATGAGGTCTGAAAGGTTGTCGACTGCTAGTTAAGGTTATTCACTTTTAGCAGAATACCATGTAACTAACATGTTCTTTTCAAGTATGTTGTATCAGGAGGCACATAGTATCTGTTTGTCCTATTTATTGGTGATGTTAATCGTGATCATGTGTAAAGTAGTAGTTACCAGGTTTCTCTACTGTACATCTATTATTTTTTCCTTTATAATTAAAATTTTTCTTGTGAGAGGTTACTTTGAGACTATGTAAATATCTCCTTTATTAAATGTTCACCTACTATTTTAGCATTTATTGATATTTCTTGCTTAAAACACCTTTAATTATGATGGCTGCCACATGATGATTTCCAACTCTCATCATTACTTCTACATTTATTAGTTTGATTCTATCATAAGAAGAGCTTTCCCTTTTTTATTTGTTGTATTTATTTATATCCACATGGACTGATAGATTCTTACTTTGTTCTATGGGCTGTAATCTGTTTCTATCATTACTTATTTTATTTTATTTCTTTAAATATATTTTATTGATTTTTTACAGAGAGGGAGGGAGAGAGATAGAGAGCTAGAAACATCAACCAGCTGCCTCTTGCACACCCCCTACCAGGGATGTGCCCGCAACCAATGTACATGTCCTTGCCCGGAATCGAACCTGGGACCTTTCAGTTCGCAGACCAACGCTCTACCACTGAGCCAAACCGGTTTCTGCTCATTACTTATTTTAATAACCCATATTGACTTATATTTGGCCAATGGGAGCCCTTCAAACTTGTTCCTGTTTCTTCTCTTCTTTGAGCATTTATTTTCTGTCATAACAAATTGTTTAAAGCTCATCTTGTAACTTATCCAACCCTGGATTCAGATATTTCTCCAAGAAGTTCTATTTCTTTTAAATGGGAAATTTTGAAACCAAGATCTGGGCTCTGTATGTGCTCATTGTTCCTAGGGTAAACAATGAGAAAATGTGCAAGTTCCTCTTTATCACCTGCCTTCCTAACCTAAGCCCTTCTCCAGAGGTGACCAGTATCAACAGTTAGATTTCTATCCTCTGGTTTCCTTTCTGATCATTTTTTATATCTTCCTCTCCTCTCATTTCCCCTAACCACCCATGGAGTTGTGTACTGGGCAACTTCCTGTTTTCACTTAATATATCTTGAGATTACTCATATCAGTAAGTACAGAGCTACTTCATTCTTTTAAGTGGTTGATTAGAATTATATAATTCCTACTTCTCATAGATTTTTTTTAACTGCTTCTCTGTGAACATTTTTGGATTATTTTCCTTTTTAAAAAATAAATTTTTATTGATTTCAGAGAGGAGAAGGGAGAGGGAGAAGGAGAGAGATCAATGAGAGAGAATCAACACCCTCTACTGCCTGGGATCCAACCCAGGCATGTGCCCTTGACTGGAATCCAACCCAGGATCCTCAGTCCACTGGTTGATGCTCTATCCATTGAGCCAAACCAGCTAGGGCTGGATTATTTTCTTTAAGCAATTGATTGGACTTGCTATGAATATTTAAATCTGTTCATATTTTTCATTTATTGCTTTTTGTTATTTCAAAGCTGAGAAAGTTATTCCTTCACAGACCTGAAAAATGTTTTATTCATTATAGTATTTGAAGTACATGTCAAAAAAGTTTTAACTACTGGGTTGACATGGTATCATTGCTGACTAGAATACCAGCTGTATTAGAGGTTGGTGCTGAGCGAACACAAAACAATGAGAAGTGGCCCTTATCTAACTCTGGCTGGAGAAGTGACAAATGATAGATCCAAGAGCATATCCCAGGTGCTAAAGATGGAAGTTTTCTGTCACTATTTCTTTCGGTATATTTTTGGTATCTTGCTCTCTCTCATCTTCTGGGACCTCTATTATTCTGATGTTGGTTCGCTTGAAGTTGTCCCAGAGGTTTCTTACATTATCTTCAACTTTCTGGATTCTCTTGTCTTCTTGCTTCTGTGAAGGAGTATCTTCTGTCTCTTTATGTTCCAAATCTTTGACTTGATTCTTGCGATCTTCCATTCTGTTTTTAGGACTCTGTATAATATTTTTTATTTCAGACAATGTATTCTTTATTTCTAGTTGATCCCTTATTATTTCTTGTTGATTCCTTATTATTTCTAGTTGATCCCTTTTCATATCCTCATAGGTCTTATCGACCTTTTCTAGGAAGTTCTTGAAAAACCTTATAAGCATGGTTTTGAACTCTATATCCAGTCGTTTTTTTGTCCTCCATTTCTTTCTTTTGTGATCTGTTTCCTTGTCTCGGCATTTTTGCAGCTTCCCTGAGTTGATAGCCTTAAAAGTCTCTGTGATCAGCTTGGATGGGGTGGAGTTTCAGGGTGGAGCCTATAGCCTTGGCTTCCGTCAGCCACGCCCTATGAGGCTCCTGAGTCTCAGTATTCCCTTCAGTACTCGTTGCCGGCGCCTCTGAGAGAAAGGTGCCCTCGAGTTTCGCCTGCTACCAAACAGTCTAGGCTCTCCCTCAATGAGCCTGGAACTGGGGTTCAGTTCAGTTGGAAGTGGGGTTCAGAGTAGTCTGGAGCTTTTGTCTCCTTCCCGTTAGGGCAATCCAGCGGCACAGTCAACCGCCCGTTCTCTGTGTGCAATGTGTGCGCCTCTGGGACTTCCTTTCACCGCTCCCCTGGGTTTCTGCCTTACACCCCAGGCTCCCTCTGTATGAGCCTGGGTCCCCAGGGTCTGGCCTAGAACTGGGTTCAGTGCAGTCGGAACGGGAGCTAGCACAGTCTGGAGTTTTTGTCTCCTTCCCACTAGGAAAATCTAGCAGCAGAGTCAACAGTCCATCCTCTGCGCGTACTGTGCTCGCCTCCGGGGGCTCTGCCTTTTGCCGCTCCCCTGAGATTCCACCTCACAGCCCAGGCTCCCTCTGTATGAGCCTGGGTCCCCAGGGTCTGGCCTAGAACTGGGGTTAGTGCAGTCGGGTCTGGGGCTCAGCACAGTCCGGAGCTTTTATCTCCTTCTCACTAGGGAATGCCAGCCAGGCACTCAGCCTCCCCCTCCTCTCCGGTTCCGTCCTCTCTGTGCGCGCAATGTGTCTTCGTACCTTAGGCTTTTACAGCTCCTCTGATTTTCCTTCTGGTTTTCTCTTTCCTTCTCGTTGTAGAATTTCCAGTTAGTCGACTTTCCTGTAGTTCTGGATAATATCCATTTTGTATTTTATTGAAATTGTTGTGTGAGGCTGCAGTTAGGTGTTACCTATGCCTCTATCTTGGATTCTCCTCTTCACTTGATATTTAGATTCACTTGTTGATAGATATGTATTTGTTGTTCATAATTTTTATCTTTACCTTTTTCTTTTTCTCTCTTTCTCTTAAAGAATACCTTTCAGTGTGATCATTTCACTAATTCTAGTAATCATCTGTCATTGCAAACCTATGACTTACATTGTAGGCTAAATTTTCCTTTTCCTTTTTCACTCATCCCCACTATTCCTTTGCTCTCTGTTTCTGTGTGTCTATTTGTGTGTGTGTGTGTGTGTGTGTGTGTGTGTGTGTGTGTGTGTTTTAGATTTGTATTAAGTGAAACTATAGTATTTATCTTCCTACAGTCATATTTCACTTGGCATAATACCTTCTAGGTCCATCCATTTATATTGTCGCAAATAATAAGATTTCATTCTTTATTGTGTAATATACCGCATCTACTTTATTCATTCATTATATTGATGGACACCTAGGTTGCTTCCATATCTTGGCTATCGCTGCAATGAAAATAGGGGTGCATATATTTTTTGAAATTAGTGTTTTCATTTTATTCAGATAAATACCCAAAGGTGGAATTGCTGGGTCGTATGGTAGGTCTATTTTTAGTTTTTTTGAGGAACTTTATACTGTTTTTAGTAGTGGCTGCACTAATCTGCAGTCCTATTAACAGTACACAAGGGTTCCCTTTTCTCCACATCCTCACCAAAACATTATTTGTTGATTTTTTTTTTTTTAATGGTAGCCATTCTTTATAGAGGGAGATGGTATTATTTGCATTTCCCTGATGTTCAGTGATGTTGAGCATCTTTTCATATGTCTGTTGGCCATCTGTATGTCTTTGGAGAAATATCTCTTCATGTCCTCCTTTCACTTTTGGATTGTTTATTTACAAATATATTCTTCCATTTAGTAGGTCCTCTTTTTGTTTTGTTGATGGTTTCCTTTGCTGTGGAGAAACTTTTTAGTTTTATGAAGTTCTATTTGATTATTTTTGCCTTTGTTTTTCTCTTTTGGGGGGGACATAGCCAAAAACTAATGTAAAATAGTTTGCTACCTATGTTTTCTTCTAGGAGTTTTATGGTTTCAGGCCTTACATTTAAGTCTAATCCAGTTTGAGTTTATTTTGTGTCTGTCTGTCTGTCTGTCTGTCTATAAAAGCCTAAGTGGCCATTACTGGTCAACCACTTGCTGTGATGTGCACTGACCACCAGGGGGCAGACATTTAACGTAGGAGCTGCTTCCTGGTGGTAGTGTGATCCCACAGCAGGATGCCACTTAGCCAGAAGCTGGGCTCTTGGCTGGCAAGTGCAGCTGCGGTGGCGTGAGCCTCTCCTGCCTCCACTGCAGTGTTGCTGAGTGGTGGCAGCTGGCGCAGTGGGGCCAAGATGAGCGGGAGTGGTGTGGTGCTCACCCCTGGCTCGGTCTCCTCCCTGGACACCTGCCACTTGGCGCACTGCTACAATACCACACACCCCGAGGGGTCCTGGATTGCGAGAAGGCGCAGGCCAGGCTGAGGGACCCTTCTGGTGCATGAATTGGTGCACCAGGCCTCTACTATGGTATAAGAGAGTGATCTAGGTTTTTTTTTTTCCTCATGTATCTTTCCAGTTTTCCCAGCACCAATTGCTAATGATCATTTTCAATTCTTAAAATTTTCACATTCTTCTTTTTCAAGCATTCTTCTTTTGCGTTATAAGTAAATTTTCACAAATGCAAGTCAGAGGATGGTTGCTTGAACTTGATTGCTCTCGTCCTCAGGTGGGACAGTCAGTAATGCTCTCTGATCTCAGACCTTAGCTTTGTTTCTATAGTGGTAAGTGAAGTTGTCTGGAGTGATTTTTAAAATACTGTCATATAGAAAAGGAATTATTAGGCTGAACCATAGGAAATGGCCAATATTAACCTTTTTAATACTACAAAAAATGTCAAGTTTATATGGTTCAACCTAATAGGTCCAAAAGGAAGAAATTTGTATTTGGCTTTAAGAAAGAATTAAAAAAGAAAGAAAGAATTTTAGAACATAGCAGAGGTTAGAGTTTTTAATTTCTCTACTGATATGCTTGTTCTATAGTATTAGTTTCAGAAGTATGTATTACATTTTACTTTACTTTTTCTTTTCTTAACTGCATCTAACTGATTTGAGCCTCTTTCGTATATCTCTTGTCCAGATGGAAAATGATTTTAAGGAGTTGTGTTTGGGGATGTGTGTATATTATTTTTTACTTGTTTGAATTGCCTATATAACAGCTTCCATCAGCTCATCAAGCCTACCAGTTTTGCAATTATACCTTAGTGCTCCATAGAGTATGATTTAGATTGAGTTTAAGGATTTGAAAATTTATTTTGATTATGGAATGTACTTCAGAAAGTAATCATATTTTGAATTTTTAGCACACTATTTGCTTCTAATGGAACTTGTATCATTCATTGCATTTAGGAAAAACTTGTTTCACTCAAGAGAGCATATTCTTGAGTAACCTATTCTGGAGAGGCATGGCTTGAGTTTAAGGTGATTGCTCTCATCAAGTGAGGGTCCTGAAGGGAGTCCTCAATAAACAGATTTTCTATCACATGAAGGCCTTGTGACAGCTTTATTTTTTGTCACTGATGTATGATAGACCATTGCCTTCTGTTCGTTTTTTTCTAGGGGGTGGGGGTCAAATTTTGTCTCTTGAATTTGATCATTGAGCCTTCTAAGTTCTCATCATGTCTTCCAGCTCCATTCAATTGTTTGTTTATAGTCTCTGAGCACTTTTGATGAAACAAAATACATGGTAGTGAAATCTCAAAAATATTCAATACTAAAACCTTTGTAACAGTTACACTTGCGTAAAAACTGCTATAAGATCCCTTAGGTCAGTTATGGGCAAACTCATTAGTCAAGAAATATCAACAGTACAACGATTGACATTTCTTTAGAGATCCAAATTTTTTTAAACTTAAACTTCTTTTAATGCCACTTCTTCAAAATAGACTTGCCCAAGCCGTGGTATTTTGTGAAAGAGCCACACTCAAGGGGCCAGAGAGCCGCATGTGGCTTGTGAGCCACAGTTTACCGACCATGGCCTTAGGTGTATCGAGAGATTCTACTAGAAGAATCCCTAGTTCTTTCCATTCAGATTGATTCTGGAATGCTGGTGAATCTGAGTTTGGCCCAATTCCTGAGTGACAAGTGTTAGGGTAGGATCCTGATTTTCGTTTTTATAGGATTTTCCCTTTTTCCAAAGTCTGAAATGCTGAGAACTAGGGCAGCTTTAGAAAAAAAAAACAAAAACAGCATGCTGATCTCTTCTTTCAAAATGTGAATTACAGTGGATTGATTCTCTGTTATTTACCCTAAAGTTCTATTCCTTTTCTCCAAACAGTAATCATTGGGAGTAATGACAATCTGATTGATATCTCCAGTTATATATGCGTGCTATTCTTTCACTTTCTATTTCCATGTGTTAATGTGTGTATTATAACAACTAGTATAAACACAGGGATCTTTGTTTTTTGTTTTTGTTTTTTTCTAGTAACAAATACTTTTAAGAAAACAGTTGATACTGTGACATCTAAAGCACCAGCTGTCGACCTAGACCACAAATTTAGGTGCAAGGTTGTGGATTGTTTAAAATTTTTCCGCAAAGCCAAGCTGTTGCACTATCACATGAAGTATTTCCATGGAATGGAGAAGTCTCCAGAGCCAGAGGAGAGTCTGGGAAAGAGGCATGTCCAAACAAGGGGTTCTTCAGCTTCAGACAGGGTCAGCCAGGAGAGCCTGACCAGGAAGCGAGTCTCTGCCAGCTCCCCAAGTAAGTATTTTCATTCTGTGTTGTATCTTTATCATGGAACACTCTGCTGCTCAAGTTTCAGTGTTTACATTTCTAACATAGAAAACAGGTGTTGATGTGGTCCAATTGAGTCCCAAAAGATTGAAAAAGACAAGTGGTCTTCAGGGATTGCATTATGGGGGAAGCAGAAATACCCAACTCATTCTTAACCTCAGCCTCTTGCTGTTCAAGTTACCCTGAGAAAGTCACTTAGCCTTTGAAGGCTTTTGTTACTTCCAGTATGAAGTAGGGACAGTCAAGGAAAGGGAACTTCTTCCAGAGCCAGCAGGAGAACTTGTGCTCAGAACAGCATGGCTGCAGTCATCCCATCCCCCATCCCTGCCTGCAGGACAGAGGGACAAAAGAACTAAAAGATGATATATGATTTTCCTGTGTGGTCAAAATTTGAGTCTGATTTTATGATAATTGCAACTGAAAATGTTTTCCTATAGCATTGTTTATTTTGCATAGTCACTACCCTTGTGGTAGTAAGGATTACTATAAAATCTCATGTTCATGCTTTATTACAAAGTACCTTCTTGGAGATTTCTTTTGAAACTTATAGAGATTGAAAAAACACATTTTTCTGGGGAATTGCAGAATTAGTGAGTTTTCAGTAAGTTCAACAAGCTTCCTGGCTTTTTACCTAAAACTGTAACATTGTTGTATACTAGAGGCCCAATGCACAAAATTAGTGCAAGAGTAGACTTTCCTTTCCCTCCTGCCTGCACTGGCTTCCCTCTGACACTTGGGACCTGGGATTCCCTCTGGCCTCCAGCAGGTACCTGGGACCCAGGCTTCCAGAAGGTTGTCTGGTGTAATTAGCATATTATGCTATTATTATAATATTTAGCTTATAGCTTACCCATTAAAATACATAGGTATTTGATGGCATATGAAACTCCTGGGCATTTGACACCATGTATAAAATCAGGTTTCAGGACAGTAGGGCAGTGTCATGCAGACTAAGGTGGTCTCCTGACCCTGTGTACAAAATCAATAGACATGGTGTTATTATTTGATATAATTAAGAAACCTAGATGATTGAATTCCTACTTTTTAAAAGATATATATATTTTATTGATATTTTATAGAGAGGAAGGGATAAGGATAGAGAGTTAGAAACATCGATGAGAGAGAAACATCATTCAGCTACTTCCTGCACACCCCCTACTGGGGATGTGCCCACAACCAAGATACATACCCTTGACTGGAATCAAACGTGGGATCCTTCAGTCTGAAGGCCGATGCTCTATCCACTGAGCCAAACGGGTTTCAGCTGAGTTCTACTTTTATTTACTGCCCTTGGATCTCAACTATATATATAAAGAGCCAGGGTCTGTAACGCCCAAAATGGCCGAATGTACAACTAAACACCAGAAGTCAGTCCTGCAGTCAGTGCTGGGTTGCCGTGGCGACCCAGTACTGACTGTTGAGGGGGCTGCAGATCAGGTCCAGAGAGAGACGTGGAGAGAGAAGCATGATCTGATTCACAGCCTTCTTGCCAATTGTTGATCAACCCTTGCCTCTCTTTCTCTCTGGGCCTCATCAGCAGCTAAAGGGGCTGCTGACCAGCCCCACTTCTCTAATCAGGCCCAGAGATAGGCTCAGAGATGCTGACGGGCATAGAGAACCCAAATCTGGTTGAACTGCGAGGAGCCAGTGGTTTCCTAGGAGGCAGAGCTTTTGACACTTACTGGCATAGAAACTGACCAATCAGAACCAAATCTTGGTGAACTATAAAGGTAGAACCTAAGGTGGCGGCTGAGGAGGGGTTTTAAGGGCAACAGCTGTTTGGTGTAAAGTGTAAGAAGGCAGTTCAATTTTTTAATGACCAGTTTGGTAGCAGAGTGCATATGACTGGCTATCACTCCAGATATAGGGATTATGTAATTTTGACTGCCAAGAGCATCTCCTCCTGCTGAAAAGTCTTTTCCTCCCTTTTAAGCAAGCCTATCTTCTATTGTATAATACATACTAATAAAAGGGTAATATGCTAATTAGACCAGGTAGACTGGCTATCTTCTGGACATCTGACTTCCTTCCGTACAAAGCCATAGTGGTGGGGGCCGAGGCGGAGGCAGGTAGGAGCGATCAGGCTGGCATGGGAGGGTAGTTGGGGGTGAGATCAGGCTGGCAGGGGAAAGCAGTTAGGGGTGATCAGGCACAAAGACAGTTAGGGGCGGTCAGGCAAGCAGGGGAGAGCAGTTAGGGGCAAGATCAGGCCAGCAGGGGAGGGCAGTTAGGGGCAAGATCAGGCCAGCAGGGGAGGGCAGTTAGGGGCGATCAGTGGCAGGCAAGAGGGTTTAGGGGCAATCAGGCAGGCAGGCAGGTGGGTGGTAAGGAACCAGCAGTTCCAAATACTCCCTCCCTTACCTCCGAGCACGAATTTTGTGCACCTGGCCAGTAGTATTAATATAAAGTAAGTCTTCACTTTATGTCGTCAGTAGGTTCTGCGACTTTAAATGAAACAATGTATAATGAAGCCAATTGTTTACCATAAGCTAATAGATATAAATAATTAAGTCCTGCCTCTGCCACTAATCAGCAGGAACTTCTGTTATTATAATCTCTGAACCCAGGTCAGTAGACATGTTCATGGCTATCAATGAGAGCAAACCTAGCAGGGTATTCAGGAGATTCCATAGGCCTCAACTCCCCAGAAGACATCCTCTGTTCCAGGCACCTCCTCCTACTTTTCTCCCATCAAGGCCTCTGACCATTTCCTCACTGTTTTGCTGCTACTTGACTAATCTGATAACTAAATTTCTTAAATTTTGAAAGAATAAAACCAGCTTAATGGCTCACTTGTCTTTTTGGCATATCTAGGTTTCACCTCAGACTTCTAAGAAAACCCTTATCTTTAGGAGTAGAATTTCAGACATTTGAGGGGAGTTCAGCTGGGGAGATGTTTCTGGGTGAGCCTCTGATACCATGCAGCCTGTGTCTTGGTTACAGGCATTGTGAACTTGACCTTATGCTTAAGTGGAAAACAGAATATTAAAGAATTTGTGTTGCTTGGGTATAATTACTGTAAAAAAAAAAAAAGTACCCTCCTTATGCTGAGTGCTCAGATTATGACCAATGAAAATTTGTGTTCTAATAGTTTTCTTAGATAGCGATTCCTGGCCAGAAAACTCTGCAAAGATGATTTATGGTGTAACCCCTCAATTTTCCTGCCAGTAATGTTGAGTGGAAGAAGCTGTTCTATTGAGTGGGGAAGCAATTCTGGTCTGAGAGTCCAGAGACTGAGTCTTTTTTATTTTATTTTTTTAATATATATTTTTATTGTTTTCAGAGAGGAAGGGAGAGGGAGAGAGAAACATCAGTGATGAAAGAGAATCATTGATTGGTTGCCTCCTGCACACCTGCTACTGGGGATGGAGCCTGAAACCTGGGCATGTGCCCTGATCACCGGAGTCGAACCTAGGCCTGCTGGTTCATAGATTAATGCCAACTACTTAACCACATTGTCTGGCCAAAGACCAAATCTTAGTAGCACTCCTGCTATTATCTACTTGTGCTCTCAGCTCATCACAGATCTGACTTCTTTCTTTCTGAAGTGATGAGGTAGAACTAAGTATAAATAAGTCAAGGACTTTTCATATGGGTACAAAAGCACATGTACAGATTACAAAAGCACATGTACAGATACAGTGAAAATGGCTAAGTCCAGTGTCAGGGACATATAAAGTACTACTGTGGGAACACAGATTCAGATTTTGCCTATAGAGCAGGGTGAGATGTTGAGAGGAGAAGGTGACATTTCAGTTAGCTTTGAAGGGTATGGGTAGGTAAGGGTTGGACCAGAAGTCAGAGGAATAGGACAGGCATCCCTGTGCTGGAAACAAGCAGAGCAAAGGTTTAGAGTCATTGAGGACAACAAACTGTCATGATAGTCTGTCCCTAAAGTGACTTTCTGATGTTTCCTCTTCCCTGAGTTAAGCCTTTAGTCTCATAAGTGAATTTGGGAGGTCCGTGTAGATTTACTTTTCCAAATGAGCTTTCTTACAGTACTAGAATACAATTAATAAATTCTCTTCAGAGGCAAGTTTAGGCTTCCTTGGTACTGTATTGGGTTTGTTTCTGCATATGTGAGTTCAGTCCAGAGTAGAGGTTTGGCTCATATAGAATATTCTAGGACAAAAGGGAACGTTTGGTTCATGTTCTCACTTTGGATAAATCTTACCTTTAGGCTAGAATGAGCCTTTGGGCAGTGGGTGCTACTTTGTCACCATCTGCACATTTTTTCTTGTGGTGTTAGACTGCCTTCTCATAGGGATTTGTGCTTTCTCCTTTAATGGAAGAGAGTACTATGAGCTTAATTAGGGTATAGATGACCTATGTCAAAGTAGTTGGCTTTAACAAGACAGGTTTATTTCCTTTTCTGGTCAGACTGCAAGCTCCCACTGTGGCTCTATGAAATTGTTCAGGACTAGCCTTTTCCTCCTCGTTCCTTCAGGCCTAAGGTTAAGGTGTTGCTCTCCTCTGCATGATCCAGAGTTGCTTATCATCTTGCCTGTCTTTTAGCTGCTGGGAAGGGAAAGGGAAGGCATGCTTCTTTCTTTTAAGGGCACAACCCAAAAGTACCACAGCCACTTCTGTTCATATCCTAAATATGTGTACCTGGCTGTAACTCTGTCAGGGGAAGCTGGAAAATGTACTCTTTTCTTGTAGAAGAAGTGGCGAAAAGAGTTTTTGCATAGCAGTCTATGTCATATGAGCTACAGTAGAAGAATATAGGGCTTGAGGGAGAGATTTGTTGGAGGGCCATTTGGGGCTGATGTCTGGGTGGGATGCCTGGTGGGGGGTAATGGGAGATGAAGCTGGGAGAGTAGACGTGGTGAAATGATGGTGTTAGGTCGTGAGCATCACTTCCTCTGATAGGCAATGAGAATCTCTCCAAGAGCATACACACTTCTATGTCCTTGAGTTGCCATCCCCTGGTGCACATCAGAACATGCTCTCGTCACTGCTTGAGTCAGCTGCGTGGCCATGCTCTGTGGTATACAAGCAGTTCTCTCATTGGTGAGGGTGATATTCTTTCCTCTTCCCTCTGGAAGCAGCAGTTTGCTGCCCTTCTGTCATAAGTTAGTGATGATTTGATGGAGAAATAGAGAGCAGCCCTGTCTGGGTGGCTCAGTTGGTGGGAGCATCATCCTTACACCAAAAGGTTGCAGGGATGATTCCCAGGCAGGGCACATACTTAGGTTGCCGGTTTGATCCCCAGACAGGGTATGTGGGAGGCAACCGATGGATGTTTCTCTCACATTCATGTTTTTCTGTCTCTAAAATCTATAAAAACATATCCTGGGTGTGTGTACACAGGGAGCAAGAAGGGCCATGGTATTTCTCCTGATGGGTGCCTGCAGCCTGAGGAAAGGACAATGGCTATCTTGGAAAAGCTGTGCCCTACTCGGGGGGCAGTCTTTTCTCTCATACAGAATCCTGGCAGGAAGTTGTTCTGTCCAGCTGAGTCTGGGCATTTGGGAAGAAGCTCTATAGCATGGTTACAGGTTTTGTGGATCCCGGAACAATTGGTCAAGCTGACTGAAGAGAGAACTGATAGCAGATGGCACCACTTTCTGGGCAGACAGTATCGCAAGCAAGATAATCACAGCTAACATTTGAGTACTTGCCATGTGCTGGGCACTGTTTCAAATTCTTCACTTGTATTGTCCTATTTAATCCTCAAAACAAAGTCTATGAGGCAGGTACTATTGTTTCCACTTTATAGATTAGAAATTGAGGTGCAGATGAGATGGATTAACTTGAACCACTATCTATATATCTATCAGGTGGTGGAGCTATGATTTGAATCTAGTGCAGAGCCCATACTCTCTATGTTCTGCTGTCTATAGGACTCAAGGGAAGGAAGCTCTGCCTGTCGTCACCTTCTCTTCCCTGTTCCTCAAGGACTCACCTGGGTTGGTTTAGTCTCAGCTGGGCAGCTCTCCCTGTGAACTCTGCCACCTAAGGCCACATAAGACTTCAAAAGCTTTAGCTAGAAGCCAAGGTGCGCCTCTGAAGGCTTCTCTCTTCCCTTTGTGTTCAGAGAACATGGGCTTCTCTAGAATAGTTCCAAGAATCTTTTCTTTTTATCCTCATTGTTTGCTCCTCTAAAACCTCAGGGAGGATTCTCTGAAGCTTAATGTGACCATATTTCTGACCAGCTGCGACACTTGGAATACTTTTAATTATGAGTAACAGGAAACCCAGGTTGAATCAACTCTATAATTAAGGAGCTGTGTTAGCTCACGCACTAGAGAAGTCCAGGGGAGCTATTGCTCCAGGACTATTGGTTGAGGACCTAGTGTCTTACTACCTCACCTGTCACTGCTGTTTTCAGGTTGAGTACCTTTGTTATAGGATGGTAGCCCGTAACATATGCTGCTTCATTCAAATCTAACAAGGGGGTAAGAGCTTATTACTCTTTTAATAAGTATTGGAGCAGAGGCCAATGTTTGGGTCAGATTAGTCCAATCCTGTTCCTTGTGAACCAGTTGGCCCAGGTTCAGATTATCTAAGGCTATCACTGTGACAAGGGGCAGGGGATTACTTTTATTAGTTTAGCTCAGTGTGGAGTCATTTCTGTCCAAACCCCTTAAATGCTACACAGTGAAGTAAGGGTAGAGGAGGTTGTGGGAGATACCCACAATGTCTGCTACATTAGCAAGCACAAAGTGAGCAAAGAAACCTGCAGAGCCAAGGAAGGGGTGGTTGTGCTGTTGAACTACAGAGCAGCTCCATGCCATGTGCTCGTTTCCTATTACAGGGCTCAAGGCTTCCCAGATCTTTTAATAGGTCTGAATTCATCTTTTTCTGTACATCAGTTTATGTGATTTTGCAGCTTTTCTGAATTTAATTTTTTCCTTTGCAAAGTAGTAATATGGTATAGCTGTATTTTATGCAAAAATGAAGTTTAAAAGTTTGAAGTGTGTTATACTAAAAAATCTTCCCTTAATGTACAAAATTTGAATTGATGCAAATCCCAAGAAATTGAGAAAACTCATCAACCACATGATTTCAAACCTGGTAGGCCAATGAGAGTGTGTTTATTATACCTTCATTTTATGGGAACATTAGTCAGGAATTATGTGAGTTTGAATAATGTGAGGTCTCCAGGAATCCCTTGTGTGGAATGAGTTGCCCCATTCTTTTACTGCCTACTGCTGGTTTCCCTAAAGGATGTGATGCTGTTTTGTTTTGTTTGTTTTTGTTTTATATTTTTATTGATTTCAGAAAGGAAAGGAGAGGGAGAGATAGAAACATTCGTGATGAGAGCAAATAAATCATTGATCGGCTGCCTCCTGCATGCCCCCTACTGGGGATCGGGCCTGCAACCCCGGGCATTTGCCCTTGACCAGATTGAACCGGGGACCCTTCAGTCCACAGGCCAGTGCTCTATCCACTGAGCAAAACCAGTTAGGGCTGATGCTGTTTTATAAAATGGGAAATGCAAAGGAGATTGTTGTTAAGAAGCCCAAAGGAACTTCCATACTTAATTGGGGATGCCCTAGATTTTGGGTATTTATAACCTGCATCTCCATCTCTCTATCTCAAGGATCCAGGTCATAGGTGATACCTCTCCTTCAGCCTGATCTGCTACTCATTGGGGTTATTGCTGTTAGCATTTCATAAAACTAATGGGTACAGTTTAGTTTGGAGGTTATTTAACCAGAATTTACAAATTAAAAATTGGATTGGGCAACAGTTTCTATATGTGGGTAGGTGAAGATACATCATAGTAGCCCTAGTACTCCTTCATTTCAGTAGCCTCCTAAGTCACTCATGGTAAAGGCCAACTTCCTTATAAGGTCCTACATCAGTGGTTCTCAACCTTTCTAATGCCGCGACCCTTTAATACAGTTCCTCATGTTGTGGTGACCCCCAACCATAAAATTACTTTTATTGCTACTTCATAAATGTAATTTTGCTACTGTTATAAATCGTTATGTAAATATCTGTGTTTTCCGATGGTCTTAGGTGACCCTGCTAGCAATTCTCAACCTGTGGGTCGTGGCAATAAATGTCTTCAGCTTTGAGAGCCACAAGGTCTCTGTCAGCATATCCAACAGAGGATATGCAGATAAAGGACTATATTTGTTTGCACATATGATTCAAAGACACATCTCTGAAATATTTCAGGAAAGGATTCATGTATTATTTTTTTTTAATTTGAGAGAGGAAGGGAGAGGGAGAGAAAGATGGAAACATTAATGATGACAGAGAATCTTTGATCGGCTGCTTCATGTGGTTGACATATGAAAGCAGTTATAGTCAGGATATAACGAATGAGCATGGTGTGTTTTAATAAAACTTATTTACAATAACAGGCAGTGGGCCAGAGTTTGCTGACCCCAGGTCTAAAGGCTAAGGTGATGGAGAAAGAGCTCCAGAGCCCTGAGGTCAGAACCAGACCCAGAATTCTGTTCTACCATTTGTTTTAGTTCTTCACATTGGCCATGCTTAAGCATTAACACTCCAAGAGTTGTAAACAAAATGTTAGAATGCCAATACTTACACTTGTATTTAATTCTAGCTGCAAAAGACAAGGAAAAGAATAAAGAGAAGAAATTCAAAGAGTTTGTGAGAATGAAGCCAAAGAAGAAAAAGAAAAAGAAGAAGAAAACCAAACCTGGTAATTTTTCCCTGTAGGGTGTTTCACTTGGGTTTTCTTAACGTGGGGGCTGAGGGTTCCTTTCTCCGCAGTCCTGGCCTCTGAGCTTGCACGGAGGAGAGGAAGGTCAGCAGGCCTTTACTGACCTGGTAGGCTCAGCCCTGGCAGGGGAGAAGCCCACTCACCCTGGGAGTTATAACACCACATTGGAATGTAGGAAAACCCTCCCTCTTACTTCATTGGCCAGTGTGCTCTGCCATAGGGCAGTGCATAGGAAAGCATCCTGGTAACAGAGGATATGCAGATAAAGGACTGTATTTGTTTGCACACATGATTCGAAGACACATCTCTGAAATATTTCAGGAAAGGATTCATGTATTTTTTTTTTTTTTTTAATTTGAGAGAGGAAGGGAGAGGGAGAGAAAGATGGAAACATTAATGATGACAGAATCTTTGATCGGCTGCTTCCTGTATGTTCCCTTCCGGAGATGGAGCCTGCAACTGGGCAAATGCCCTGACCTGGAATCGAACCATGACTTCCTGGTTCATAGGTTGATATTCATCCACTGAGCCTTACCAATTGGACAGGATTCACTTCTTAAAAAGTGTGTGATCTCACCAAAAGTTTATTTTCAAAGAAAATCAGTTTTCCAACCTTGGGAGCTAGGCTTAGAAAAATAATCTTCTGGCTTAGAAAAACAGTTTTATCAGAAAAGATCAGGGAAGAAGGGTGCTGATGAAGAGGAAGTGTTTGGTTTTGAGGTTCTCAGAAGTGGCCAGAAGAATTAATCCCCAAATATCTCCTCCATACCATTTTGCTCCTGAGCTTTATAGCTGTTTAAGTAGGAGAGCTGTTGGTTGGATGGGGTTGATTCTAGAATGCCCTGATGACGTCTGGGGTGTGGGTGCTTATTCCTTTTGATCTTGTTTTTTCAGAATGCCCCTGCAGTGAGGAGATCAGTGACACCTGCCAGGAACCTTCTCCACCCAAGGCATTTGCTGTCACCAGGTGTGGGTCCTCACACAAGCCTGGGGTCCATATGAGCCCACAGCTCCATGGCTCAGAATCTGGAAACAACAAAGGGAAAGTGATGAAAGTACCTGGTAAGGAGGCTCTCTGCTGGCTTGATCATTTGTGTAGTCTGACAAGACTGGAATTATGTTGATATTGTAATCTGCTCAAGTATAATCTGCCCTCTGCAAGTATAATCTTTTATATTTTTAAAATAACTAACATCAAATTAAATAAAGGCTGTGCCTTCCTTGAAGTTTCATTCTTTCCAACTTTGGTCTCTCAGGTACCTCTAAGCCAGCGTGTCTATAACCAAATTCATTATCCCCATCCCGTTGCACACCTGCTTCTCATCCATCATTTCTTATTTGATGGCCTCTGCATCCAACCTGGTTGCTCAAGGAAATCTGAGTCAACCTTGAAGGTTCCCCTTCACCAGTGACTGACATTGTACTTTCTGTCTGGAAGACAAAACAGGCTGGTTGCTTAACGTGTTAAAAGGAGTTGACAACTATGTGCAAAGTATTTACAATAGTGTCTACAAAATAAATAATAGGTAAAGGTTACCTATAATTATAACTAGTCAGGGCCCAAGACCTAGTGATTTTAGTTCTGATTATACCTGGAATCTGCCCCTTTCACCACCATCCACAGTTTTGTTCATTTCTTTTCTTTTTTTAAAACCCCTGAAAACTTGACCCCGACTGAGCGTGCTGCCGTGTCGCTCGAGTTAAAAGGGTCGCCGGCAGAGAGCTGTAGGCCCCAGTTATGTGCAAGCAACTGCTCTGGCACTGTACATCCACAGTTTTAAAGGTGGCTCTGGATACAGACTTGACTAAGCCGGGTCCTGGCTGGATGGAGTGAGGTTGAGGAACACATGTGAGTCATTAAGGATGATGATCTGTGTGGTTCATGGAGAAGTTACAGTTTCTCGCCAATGAACTCTGTAATTTTGATTAGCCATTTACGTTGGGCTTCTTTCTCAGCATACATGATTTGGGCTGTTACTAGATGGCAAACTGTTACTCTTGACAATCTAAGTTTTAACATTTTTGTAACATAATTTAAAATAGTGCCTGTTACTTTCCCTTTCCTCTCAGAGGAGGATAATCTGAGTGAGTCTTCTTCTGAGAGCTTTCTTTGGAGCGATGAGGAGTATGGGCAAGACGTTGATGTGACGACCAACCCAGATGAGGAACTCGATGGGGATGACCGCTATGATTTTGAAGTGGTCCGCTGCATCTGTGAGGTTCAGGAGGAAAATGACTTTATGATTCAGGTAGGTAGAGCTTCCAGGAGACAGGTATAGAGAAGCACAAGCTGGTCCTTGGAGGGAATTTTGAGGGACTACAGTTAAAGGCCAGCAAAAGTAGTCACGTTAGAAGCCCCAGATAGGCAGTTTTATCAATAGCAGATTGAGCTTTGCTTTTTGGTTTAGTTTCCTCTGAATCTTGGCTTGGTGTAAATAGCTTATGAATAGTAGAAGAGAGAACTTGAGGATTCCATTGACTTTAAACCTCTCATGCTCTGCCTGGGGCATCTGGGATCCACAAATAGGAAGGGCCTTGCCTGTGGTCACATTGTGAGGATTTGAACAGCAGGGCCCTCCAAATTTCTGGAATAATCTTCCTGTGGATCCGTACCTTCTGTCTGAGGTAAATTTTCTTTATGGCCTAAAGAAATGGACTTCTCTCTCAGCATATTACTTGTCTGTTTCCTGTTCTTTATTTTCCTGATATTTGTATTTGTCATTTCCATCTCTGGAATGTGCTTGTGGACTCCCTGCCTGCTTGGGGAGACCATCACTGGCCTACACCTGCTTTCCTTTGATATCTCTCTCTCTCTCTCTCTCTCTCTCTCTCTCTCTCTCTCTCTCTCTTTCTCTCTTTCTCTTTTCTGGTCCCTCTCTTGCTCTTAATCACAGTTCTGGTAGAGGTGGTTCCTGTCTAGCTGACTCTAAGAGCTGTCATAAATACTCTATGTGTCTTGGCAACTTCCTGGCTGTCCAGGGTACCTGAGTTCTTTAAGTAAATCATGGCTATGTTGTTTAATATTATTTGAGTTTCCTTCCTTTTGATTAGACTTTATGGTAATCTCTGGGAATTCAGGGTGCATGAATAGTCTCAATTACTGCTTGATATTTACGACCTAAGTATGCCTTAGGTTAGTGGCTTTCAAACTTTTTAAGTACCAGAACTTTTTTTCCTAATGGACTCTTTCACATAAAATCAAAATGTTTAAAGATAAAAGCAGCAGTTTAGGGAAAGTTCTAACTGGATGATCTTTACTTTTAAATTTAGAAATGTGTGCCCTGGCCCTTGTGGTTCAATGGTTGGAACCTGGGTCTGTGGACCAAGGGGTCGAGGATTCAATTCCCGGTCAAGGGCATGTATCTGGATTGCAAGTTCATTTAATCCCTGGCCCCAGTCCAATTGATGTCTGGAAGGACATCTGATCTAATTAGCATATTATGCTTTTATTATTATAGGTTGATATTTACATGTAATCCCCATACCTAGAAATACTGTGTATGCATATTATTAGTCTGGTTTTATTTCACATTAATTTATATTAATTCAAGTTACTTTACATTAATTTTATTCTTTAATGGTTAATTTGAACATCTTTTTATTTAAGAATAATTTTTTTCCCTTTGACTTGTCTGTTCATGTTATTTATCTATTTTTCTGTTAAATAGTGGGTCATTTTACTATTCATGTGTATAGGCTTTTTGTAGATATGTTTTTGTAATCGCTGTTACCAAAAAGTTACAAATGTTTGTCATCTGTTTTTTGGCTTATCTTACAGATTTTATGAGGTCAGGTATATTAAACTTTAATAATTTCTGGGATTTGAATAACAGTTGCTTTCTCATTGGAAGTTTATAAAAATTTATAGAAATGTTGATAAAAGAATTCTCATGGTTTCTTCTGGTACTTTTGAAATTTCATTTATTTTTTAAAAACCATTTAAAAATTTGATCTGCCTGGAATTTATCCTGGTGTAAGGTGAGGGCTATGGCTACCCAGTTGTTCCAACACTATACCTCACTATTGCTATCCAGGAATAAGGTGCACCTTACCCTTGACTTAGTTTCTGTGTCCCTCAAATAGTATTTAAAATCTTCCTTCAGCCGTGGTTGGTTTGGCTCAGAGCATCAGCCTGCGGACTGAAGGGTCCCAGGTTCGATTCCGGTCAAGGACACATGCCTGGGTTTCAGGTTCAATTTCCAGTAGGGGCATGCAAGAGGCAGCTGATCAATGATTCTCTCTCATCGGTCTTTCTATTCCTTTCCTCTCCCTTCCTCTCTGAAATCAATAAAATATATTTTTTAAAAATCTTGATTCATAGAGATCTTGCATGTTTTATTCTTAGATAGTCTTAGGTATATTTATTCTTAAACAGTCTTCGATTTATTCTTAGATATTTTATCTTTTCTGTTCTTGTTCATTTCTAAATTTAAACTTTAAAAAAAATGAATAATGTATTAGACAGACTCACACAAAGAAAAGTTATTTTGAAATTTTCAACTTGGCTATATTTGATTCAATTGTAGTGAATCCTAGTACTCAAGACTCATTGAGAGACTTTCATTCTTATTAGTAGTCTCTTTTCTGCTACTAACTACCTTTGCTGTCATTTAGCCTTTATTTCTCTCTGAGCTTTAGTTTCTTTATTGGAAATGGAAGAATTTGGATCAGATCTTATCTGAAGTCGCTCTTTCAGCTCTGCCTGTGTTGATTCTGAGTGATCAGCTTCCTAGATGGTTTGTATATGCCCATGAAAGCCCTCTTTTTATTGATTTCAGATAGGAAGGCATAGGGAGAGAGAGAGAGATAGAAACATCAATGATGAAAGAGAATCATTGATCAGCTGCTTCCTGCTTACTGGGGATCGAGCCCATAGCCCGGCATACACCCTTGACAGGAATTGAATCTGGGACCCTTCAGTCTGCAGGCTGATGCTCTTATCCACTGAGCCAAACAGGCTAGGGCTGTATGAACTTCAGACTTTTAGTCCCTGTGGCCAGCCAGGCTGGTGGCCCAGCCTCAAGGCCATGTCAGGAACTCACTGTCCACCTTCCAGAGCTATTCATTTAGTTGGGTACTTCAAGGTTTTGGGCCCTACTTTGGAATTGCTTGAAGTATCTTAGTATCTTTTTTGACATTTGCTTTTCCTCTCCATTTCCTTTGGGCCCTTAGTCCTTAGGCTTACTATCCCCAGGTAATGCTGTCCTCATTATCTATACCTTTTCCCCTCTGTTGCTCCTGCCTCTCCACCTTCTTTTCCCCACCTCCCCTTTAATCCAGGGAATACAGTGGGGTTTAGGGGTTAAAAGCACGCACTAGCTTTGCAATTTGCCTGGCTTGTGTTCTGACCCCCCATTGGCTCTCTTCAGCTGTGTGACCTTTGGTAGGGTTAGAGAAAATAAATGCAAATGCTAGCACATGGTTACTCCAGGAGGTATCAGAATGAGTTAGATTGCCACTTGGTAGTAGTAATAGGCTCTTAATACATTAAAGTTGTGAGATAGGAGCTTTTACACATGACCCACTGATTCCTCATAAACAGCCCCACATGGTTGGTAGGAAGAGTATCCCAATTTGCAGATGGGGAAACAGAAGCTTAGGGTGGAGAAGTGACCTCTGCAAAGTCACACAGCTAATGAATGTCTGAGCCAGAATCAAACTCAGGTTTTTTTAATTACAAGTTAACCTTCCTCTGTGTATGTGGACAATTTTTCCTATGTCAAAAGATCAGAAGAGTTCAGTCCTTTAGAAATGAGAGTGAAAGCCATTTTTTTGAGACCAGCACTGTTTATTAGATCTAAATGGTCTTCATATGTGCTGTCCAGCATAGTAGCCTCTAGCCTCATATGGCTATTAAGCACTTAAATGTGGTTAGTGGGTCTAGGGAACAGAATTTTAAGGGCTTAGGGAACTTAATTTGTTAATGTAAATGTAAAGAGCCACAGATGGCTAGTGGCTGCTGTATTGCCTAGCACAATTCTTGATGAATGGTTGCAGCCCAGCACCTGTGTAAGTCAGTTGTGGGTGTTCTCTCCAATTTTCCTCTCCCCCCTCCTCCCACAGGTGGGCTTACTGTTGAACTAGAGGTCCGGTGCATGAGTTCGTGCACAGGTGGGGTCTGGCCAGCCTGCCCTGATGGGGGCCGATCGGAGTAATCCAGCCTGGTGGGGGAAGGGGACGCCTGTGGCCCTGCTAACTATCAGGGGGTGGTGATTGGGGCCAGGCCGCCTAGGAGGAGGGGCTGCGGGTGGTTGCGGGTGGGAGGGGGCCAATCAGGCCAGTTGGCCCCTGCAGTGCACGTCATAGCTACCAGTCATTCCAGTCGTTCCGTCATGCCGGTTGCTTAGCATATATATATATATGGGGAGGATACACTCTGAGTTTAATTTTTATTGCTTCTTTAATTCTAACAGTGTGAAGAGTGCCAGTGCTGGCAGCATGGAGTCTGCATGGGATTACTAGAAGAAAATGTGCCTGAGAAATACACCTGCTATGTTTGCCAAGACCCTCCAGGTAGAGATTTTTGGAGTCAGGGATATTAACAGTATGTAGTCTTCCTTGGCATAGCTGGGTGTGAAATATCCTGTCTGTGGTCTTGAGACTCATTTCTTCAGCATCCACTAGACTCTGACTTCTTTTGCCTTTTTTGCTAACTCACCTGATGGCCAGTTTTCCTGAGTTTAGCAGTAAGAGACTATGTGTGAAGAGTTTCATCACATAGAAGAGCTGGCCTTGAGCTAGAATTTACTTTTTATTTGTTTGTTAATCCTCATCTGAGGATATTTTTTCCATTGATTTTCAGAGAGAGAGAGAGAGGGAAGGGACAGGGAGAGACACACAGAGAGAAACATTGATGTGAGAAAGATACATTGATCGGTGGCCTCCCGCACATGCCCTGACCAGGGCCACGGATTGAGTCTACAACCTAGGTACATGCCTTTGACTGGAGGAATCGAACCCAAGACCCTTCATTTCTCAGGCCAACACTGTATCCACTGAGCCAAACTGGCTACTAGGGCCTTATTGTTTATTATAAAAGTTATGTAACATGAGATCTACCCTCATAACATTTTAAGGTTATAGTACTGTATTATTTATAATCGAAGCACAGTGTTTACAGCACTAGAACTTATTCATCTTTCATGACTGAAACTATAAAAACTATGGAATGCTCTACAGATTTGCGTGCCATCCTTGCATAAAGACTATGCTATTCCGCTCTGTTTGAGTTTTAGAATTCTTTTAAGGGCTGTTGGTGAGTTAGAAACCTGCCTCTGCTCCCTCTAGTGGTACCTGGCCTCCATTGCTTCATTGCCACCAAGAAGGGAAATGTGCCCTTAAGGGGAAGGGAAAAGGTGTGCTTTCGAAGAGCCTATCTGCCACCCAAAAGAATAAATTAATTTCTTAGCAGGATCAGTTAGTTTCATTGTTCCATGGCACAGGGATTGCCTGTGGCTCTTGGGTGCCCCTTTCCAGAAGTTTCAGGGGTGGATTATAAATCTGTTGCTCTTGTCTTGCTGTCAGTAGGATGTTGACATCTTCTCCCTGTTCACTACTTGTAAGTTCTCCTTCAGCTTCAGTCCTATGATCCCCTTACAGCTAGACAATACATGAGAACCGCTGCTTCTGTGAATGGCCTAAGGAACTCTACTCCCATTTTTGCTTATGAGACAGAAATTGATGTAAGGATATGAATGACTTTTCTAATCTCATAAAGCAAGTCAGATTTAGAATTAGCTTGTAAGGCCAAATCTCTTGATTTTGCTAGTTGTGTAGTGCGGGGCTGGCCAACATAGTTCATTTTCCAGCAAGTAGGTCCCCTCGGGGCCTGATAACCTCTGTTGTGATGCTATGTCTCCTTGTGCTAGATTAGGCCATGGACAGAAAGGAATCTGCCTCTATTTTTTTCCTTTATCTCAAAGGAAAAATATGGTCAGAAGATTAGTCTATGAGTCATAGGATATTATGGATAGGCAGGATCTCAGCGACCACCTGTCAACTCCCAGCATTTGACAGGTGAGCAAATACAGACCCAGAAAGGACATGGCAGAAGATAAGAACCGGTGGCTCTGACCTTTGTCTTGTATAACAGGTCATATTGCTCTGAATCCTGTGCAGGCAGCTCCTACAACAGCTACCTCTGAGATTCTACATATAATCCCGAGGGCTCCTTACAGAAAAATCTCTTTTTGTTTACTTCATTGTCTATCATTCTCCCCCTCCACATTTCTGTTGAAAAATCTCTTTTGTCTACTTTATTGTTCTTATTCTTTTTCCTCAATTTTTCTCTTTTTAGAAATCATACACACCATCTTCCTCAATTAGTACACACTTTCTGAATTTCAATAACTCTAATTGCCAAGACTGTGAATAGATTTCTCATTAAATTGAGCACTCGGTGTCTGACACATTTATAGACTAGGTTGAACTTTGCAGTGTCTTAGGCCAGAAGTTTAACTTAACAGATTTAAAGGTTCCTTAAAATGTTTTTAACAGAATCAAGGTGTATCCCTACCATGTGTCTTGTAAAGCCAGAAAGAGCCCAGAGACCTTGATAGGATTACCCAGATTATTTCAGGGTTTTTATATATTGGGAGGTGAACAACAGCCTTACTGAAAGTTGTTCCCTGGGCTTTTGGAGCAGGAAACATTGTGAAGTCACATGGGTTGTGTTTTCAATCCTTCCTAGAGGTCCCTGCAATGAACAAGACTACTGAAGCCATTCAGAGTAGGGAGGGGGCCTGAACAGTATTTAATTATGGGTAGTTGACAGTTGAAGGGTCACTTAGGGCTTCTTTCCATTTGATAAATCTACTCAAGATGCTTTTTGCCAGGCACTGAGAAGACAATGATGAACAATATGGTTCCTACTTTTTTGGCTTTTAGTGGAGTTGGGGCCAAAAATAGATGTCAAAATAAGTCAGATATACTAGCATTTGTTAGATAGGGATGAATGCTGTGAGGGAGCAAAAGTGTTCAGATAGGCAATAGCTAGGAGACATTAAAGAGTCTGCCTTACTTGGGGAGGTCAGGGAGCTTACTCTGAGGAGAGGTGATAGGGAGCCAGTCCTGCAAAGGGGAATAGTGCTCTGGACAGAGTGGGTCCTAAAGCAGAAACCCTGAGACCAGAAAGAACTTGATGAGTTTCACAGACAAAACTGTAAACATGGGGCCAGGAGGGCAGGAGGAGCCTGTCCTGCAAGTCTCAGTAGGCCGCAGTTAGTTAGGGCTTTGTGTTTCTACTGTGTGCAATAGGAAGTCTTTGCAGATTTAAGTGGAAGAGGGGATGATATGATTTAAGTTTAAAGATATATCCATGTTCTTGCTATACCTCTGGTCACTTCCAGGAGATCAGGAAACTTACTTTTCTTACTCACTACCTTATTCCCAACACCTAATAGGGAGCCTAGAATTTAGTAGGTGCCAAGTAAATGTATATTGGGTGAATAAATGAACAAAATAAACACACCAATCTATCCTTAAAAAGTTTGTGTAATAATTGTACAATGATGAAATAATCTGGATTTCCTTCAGGCCAAGTATTAATTCTCTTATCATCACTATTTTAGGTCAGAGGCCTGGCTTAAAGTACTGGTATGACAAGGAGTGGTTGACTAGGGGACATATGCATGGCCTGGCATTTTTAGAAGATAACTATTCTCACCAGAATTCTAAGAAGATTGTGGCCACCCACCAGCTTCTTGGGGATGTGCAGAGAGTGATCGAAGTTCTGCATGGCCTGCAGCTCAAGATGAGCATCTTGCAGTAAGTGTGGCACCTGCAGCTTTGGGGACATGTCTTATTTGGCATGTCTGGGAGGATAAATTTGAGAAACTGAAAAGCTACAAAATCAAGATAGATGACCTTACTAAAAATTCTCAGTTATAAAACATTTTTAAAAAATCAATTTTATTGAGGTATATTTACATATTTTATTTAAAAAAAATTTAAGCCGAAACCGGTTTGGCTCAGTAGATAGAGCGTCGTCTGTGGACTGAAGGGTCCCGGGTTCGATTCTGGTCAAGGGCATGTACCTTGGTTGCGGGCACTGAGCAGTAGGGTGTGCAGGAGGCAGCTGACCAATGTTTCTCTCTCATCGATGTTTCTGACTTTCTATCCCTCTCCCTTTCTCTCTGTAAAAAATCAATAAAATATATTTAAAAAAAATAAAAAAATTTAAAAAATATATTTTATTGAGTTTTTACAGAGAGGAAGAGAGAGGAATAGAAAGCTAGAAACATCGATCAGCTACCTCTTGCACACCCCTACTGGGGATGTACCCTCAACCAAAGTACATGCCCTTGACTGGAATCGAACCTGGGACCTTTCAGCCTGCAGGCCGATGCTCTATGCACTGAGCCACACTGGTTTCGGCTATTTACATATTTTAAGTGTTCATTGAGTTTTGACAAATGTATGCACTCTTGCAACCACCACTATACTGATGATACAGTGTGTATATTAATAGATGAGATTGTTTTTGTGTACAGTCTGCTTTTTTTGTTTTTTAAATTGTGGAGACATATACATTTGGCAAATCAAACTTATAGCCCATGCACCACATGCAGCCCACAAGGAATATTTTTGTATCCCAGCCAATATAACAGTATGTAAAAACGTTTTAAAAAAAAAAACTTTGGCCCTAACTGGTTTGACTCAGTGGATAGAGCATTGGCCTATGGACTGAAAGGTCCAACCTTCAATTCTGGTTGGGGGCACATTCCCAGTAGGAGGTGTGCAGGAGGCAGCTGATCGATGTTTCTAACTCTCTATCCGTTCCTCTCTGTAAAAAAATCAAAATATAATTTAAAAAAACTTAATCACTTAATTTTTACAATATCCTATTATACATAATTATTAATAGCGAATTACAACGTTTGCTAATGACTGATCACTATAATCGTGTTGTATTCATTTCCCTTACGCACTTTATGTGCACATGTATCATTTCTCTCTACTAATACTAGCAGCGAATATTTTAGCAGCCGATTGCCACGTTATTAGTCTTGTACTGACTTGTTTGGTGTGCGCAACAGGAAATATTTCACTTTCTGAGAATAAGAAAAATAGATTTATTTGCATTACACTTATTAATTTGTGCAGTTATTCAGTGTCTGATAATTTAATGTTCAAGAAAAAAATATTAATTTTTATTAAAATTTTCTATTTTATGTTAATATCTACTCATTTATTTCAGCCTTTTGTATTCAGCATGTCTATTGAAATAAACGTATGTTTCTATGAAAATTGAAAATTGAAGCTGCTTTTTTTTTTTTTTTTTTTTTTTTGCAGCCCACATAAACTTAAACCTTGTTTATTTGGCCCACATTATCCTTTGAGTTTGACATGCTTGATATGTGTAATATAAAAATTATCTCAATAGGTTTTTTTTTTTTTTTAAATAGAGAGCTAGAAACATCGATGAGAGAGTCATTGATCAGCTGCCTCTTGCACACCCCCTACTGGGGATGTGCCCGCAACCAAGGTACATGCCCTTGACTGGAATCGAACCCAGGACCCTTCAGTCTGCAAGCTGACGCTTTATCCATTGAGCCAAACCGGTTTCGGCATCATCTCAATAGTTTTTTAGTGTATACTTCAGCAGTGATAAGTGTAACCAACCTCCAGAACACTTCATATTGTAAAACATAAACTCCATACCCATTAAATAATTCCTCTTCATTTTCCCTTTCCCCAGCCCCTGGCAGCCACCACTTGACTTTCTGTCTTTATGAATTTGACTTCTCTAGGTATCTCATTCAAATGAGATCCTACATTAATTGTCTTTCTTTTTATAACTGGTTAATTTCACTTAGCATAATGTCTTTAAGGTTCATCTATTTTGTACCATGTATTGAATATCCTTTCTTTTTAAGGCTGAATAATATTTCATTATGTATAATAGCCACATTTTGTTTATCCTTTCATCCTAAGCTTCCTTGATTGGTAAAAAAAGTAAAATTGAAAGCTATTGGAAGAGATATTGTTGGCAAGCCTGTTCTCTAGCATAGAGTTTGCTCATTAAATATGCCTATTGATGGTTTGCTTATACAGAAAAGTTTTAGGCCTTTTGGATCTGGACTTGTGGCTTTTAATGGCCAGAGTTTGGCATTTCATAGAGTGTGAATTCCCTTTTGTGGCCGCATTCTACATGTCAGGTGACTCAAGTTTATGTAAACTCTGAGAAAGACATATGTCTCTTATTTGGGTCTGTTGGTTTTTATAACCTACCCCCTCTTTACCAAATAGGGCAACGGGGCCTTAAGTGGAGCAGCCACTTCCCTGTGGTTTCTGGGAGTAGAGCCATTATTAGCATTCAGGTCTTGGCTCCTGTCAAGTACATGTTCTAATCTTCTTAACTGCCTCTCCATGAATTTTCTTTTGTCATTAGCACAATCTATGGCAGGGACAGGTTCTCTTTAGTAAGAATCTCTCCTTAAGTTCTCCCATGAGCCTGCCCATAGAGTTCCATTTTAGTTAAGTTATCAACAATGACAAACTAGGGCCACGAGTGAGACAGACATGACAGGCCACTCTCCGACAAGGTTTTCTTTTGCTGACTAGTCTCTTGGTGCCAGGCATAATAGAGTGTCAGAATCCAAAGATGGCAGGCTGAGGGTCTTCTTTCTCTTGCATTCTGGTGCACAGAGGCCTGGGAGTGGTTGAGCAGGGCACATTATATATAATGGCATGGGTGAAAGCTAAGCTGTTATTAACAAAGACCCCCAAAATAGAGACTAAAACAAAATGGAATTTTCTCTTTCACATAATATATGGGTCAGAGGTAGGTGGAGGTCCAGGCCAGGTATGGGTCCTTTCTCCAGGGTTCTGTCTAGGGTAGGGGTGTCGAACTCAATCAGAGAAGGGGCCAAAATCTAAAATCCAGCCTAAATCGCGGGCCGAATGGTTTACTGAACAGTCATAAACTGTCATTGTGATGGAAACGCAGCTGAGTGCAGTGATGACAGCGCGGTGCGGGCCACATTGCAAGGCCTGGCAGGACGGATTTGGCCCGAGGGCCTTGTGTTAGACTCTAGGGACTTAAGGACTTGGGTTCCTTCCGTCTTATTCCTCTGGCATTCCATTTGGAATTATCCTCATCTGCATAGTTTATGTAGTCTTATCTGTGTATGGTTGCTGTAGTCTCATTTGTACCTTACCTCTGCTACAAACCCAGGGGGACAAAAGTAGCAAAAGGGAGAGCAAAAATTTTCATGGATAACACTTAACTGCAGGGGAAGCTAGCCAGGTGGCTCAGAGCCCTGCTGAAACTCAGGAATGAGGATGGAGTGGGTATAAAAAAGGGAGGATAGTTGCTGGGTAGTATTAGCTATTATTGTGACAATATCTGTTGAAGCAAGCTGAATCAAGTGACAGCCCTGACTAGGATGTCAGAGACTTGCTATTCTTTCACATTTTATAAGCTTGGAAAACTTTACCACATTTAAAACCAAATGAATTTCTTCTTCATGAGATACCAGAAATTGACTGAAATGAGTGGAAAGTGGTCCATGTGAGAGCCTAAAAATCCTCAGGTGATGCTCCTAATTATGAATTTTGTTATGTTTCTTTTTATTTGCAGAATCAGTCAGAGGGTGTTCTCTTCTCACTGAGATGCCTGTGTTCCTGTCCTTGTTCCATATTCAGGAACCTTGTTCCTTCCAAATCCCACTTAGATTTTTCATCTTTATAGCAGTGGCTTTGTATTGGAATTAAATCTGACTTCTAGCATTCAGAAGAGGGGATAGGGAGACCTTTTAGTCATTGTATATAGAGAAAAGATCTTGGGAGAGGGGGAAGTGGTCCTAGTATGTCTGTGTAACATGGATAGTCTTTCTTAACATAAGCTCTGGATCTTCATTCTCAGAAATATTGTTCCTTAAGGGGTCTGGCCAATTTATTTTCAAAGGCAAACTATTAAACCTATAACTTTGGAGCATCTGTTGTAATCTAAAAAGTAGCATGCATGGTATGGTGTACATACCTTCTTCATGATTGTCAGGGCTTACAAGGAAATCTTTGTGTGGAGTAGAGATTGGGGCTTCAAATTTTAGCTGGGAAGGTGAGTATTATAAGAGGGAAGAAACAAGACTTTCATGCAATAAGAGGTCAATACTGTGGCTTCTATGTTCCATGTTAACATATTTCAGACTATGGTGGACCTGAAAGTTAACAATGACTCCCATTTCCTAATGCAATTAAAATTTTAGGGGTGTATCAGGTCTGGGGTTCCTGGTACAGGCTGTGATTCCCTGCTGGAGGTGGCCCAGGGACCCATGCTGCCTTGATGCTGGTTGTTCCCTCTCCCCAGAGAATAAGAGTGGTGTTGGTGTTGGGGATTGCTGGAGTGCGAGAACTGAGAAAAGATAGTTGAAAACCCCTGGGAACAGAATTCTAGGTTTTGTAAGATCACTCAATGCCTTCATACTTATGACTCATTCCAGTTTTGCAGGAAGGCTTCAGTAAAGTGTGTGCATTGGGAGGGGGATACTCACCTGTGGGAGTTGCTGGTGTATTAGGGTTGTGCTTTCCAGGTGATCAGTGTTTCTCAGCTGGGGCTGGGAAGGTACTGTTGACAATTGTACCATGGAATAATTCTTTATGTGGGATTGTCCCAAGCATTACAGGATGTTTAGCATCCTTGGATTCTATGAATTAAATGCCAGTATGATAGTCAGTATGATAGTCAGAGGCCTGCACACATTTCTACACCTCTGTGAACCAAATGTGAGTAGCATCTGTCTGGTCTGTCCTCCCACTCACTGCAAGTGTACACAGAGGGAGCTTGCCTGAAATGGTTTCCTCAGAGCTTGCCTGAGGTGATTTCCATTCCCTCTGCGAACAGACAGCCCAGGTGGGAGCTCTTTTCTTTGCTGGGAGAGTGTTTAGGAACTGAGAAGCCCCTGCAGTGGTTCCACTTACTCTAAACCTCTTTCCATGTTTGCCCTCCCCACAGAAGCAGGGAGCATCCTGATCTGCAGCTGTGGTGTCAGCCTTGGAAACAGCACTCAGGGGATGGGAGATCTCATTCCAGACACATCCAAGTTGCTGAAGCCAAGAGCAAGGAGGAAGCCCCAAGCTATAGAACTTTGAACGGGGCAGTGGAGACCCCCCTGCCCCTGCCTCGGTCTGTGGAGGAGTCATACATCACCAGTGAGCACTGTTACCAGAAGCCCCGCGCCTACTACCCTGCTGTGGAGCAGAAGCTGGTGGTGGAGACGCGGGGCTCTGCCCTTGATGCAGTCAACCCCCTCCATGAGAATGGTGATGATTCCCTCTCCCCACGCCTGGGCTGGCCTCTAGACCAAGACAGGAGCAGGGGGGACAGTGACCTCAAACCCAGCTCTCCAAAGGTATGTGATTTGCTTATATTTTTATGTGTTTGAGTGCTTGTAAGTTCTCCTTCTAGGGAAGATGTTTATTATAAGATTACCAGAGGCCCAGTGCATGAATTCTTGCACCAGTGGGATCCCTTTGCATGGCCTGTGGGGATTGGGTTGAAACCGGCAGTCCAATGCTGCCTGCCACTCCTGTTTATCCTGGCCCTGCTGTGTCTGTCGCAGGCTTGTGCCCAATCAGGGTGCTTGCCAGCTGTGAGCCCTGCGTCTATCGCCCGTCAGTCAGCTGAGTGGCATTCCCACTGTGGGAGTGCACTGACCACCGGGGGGCCCCCCTGGTGGTCAGTGCGTGTCATAATGACCAGTCATTTGCTTGCTTAGGCTTTTATATATACAGACTAGAGGCCTGATGTATGAAATTCATGCAAGGTGCTCTGCTCTGCTAGCCCCTGCTGCCTCATGGCTCCGCCATCCCATGGCCCCACCCACTGGTTGTTCTGGAAGGACATTCAGGAAGGTTGTTCCACTGTCCAGTCTAATTAGTATACTATTTCTTTATTATATAGGATATATAGATATTTATTATAAAATCATATTTAAAATTTCTTAACAAAGATGTTTTGGGTTTTTTTCCCCCCTTTTAAAATGTGTGCAAAGTCAGGAGTGCCCACTTAAATTAGAGATCATTGGTTATGGGAAATGCCCACAAAATGGCATAGTCTGTGGAAGTGGGGGTAGAGAGGTAGTAAGTAGCAAAGAGAAAAGGGTTGATTGTGATTTGATAAATGGAACTAAGTTAGGAAAATGAGTTTTGTTTTTGCTGTTTTTTTAAATGCTATTTATGTTATAATTGTATCTTGGCATGAGCCAGGAAGATGTTTTGTGTGTATATATTTTATTATGTATGACATCATCCTCTGTATACTTATTTGCAACTTTCTTTTTTACTCAATAATATGTTTTGGGCCGAAACCGGTTTAGCTCAATGGATAGAGTGTCGGCTTGGGGACTGAAGGGACCCAGGTTCGATTCCGGTCAAGGGCATGTACCTTGGTTGCGGGCATATCCCCAGTGGGGGGTGTGCAAGAGGCAGCTGATTGATGACTCTCTCTCATCGATGTTTCTTGCTCTCTATCTCTGTCCCTTCCTCTCTGTACAAAATCAATAAAATATATTAAAAAAAAAAAGAGTTGTGTTAGGCATAAGTTTTTCCAATACAGTTCTGTGATAAATTTACTTTAATATTTAATTTTGCTTAAGAACATAGCCCTGACATAAGAACAGTCTGTTTTGTAAAAATATTTGCAAGTTTCATCAGTTTTCTGAACCACTCTATTTTTTTGTTTTTCAAATCATTCTTTTCTGAAACCCCATGTCATCTTCTTGCTAAAGTTGTCATCTTTAACTGTTCATTGGTCTTGTTCTATTCTGTCCTCAGTTCTGTTCTGTCAGTGAGGGTGTGTGTGATTTAAAAAAGAAAGTTTTTTATTGGCTTTAGAGAGAGAGCTAGAAACATCAATGATGAGTATCATCAATTGGCTTCTTCCTGCACATCCTCTATTGGGGATTGAGCCTAAAAACTGGGCATGTGCCCTGACTTTGAGGTGAACTGTGATCTCTTGGTTTATGGGTGAACAATCAACCACTGAGCCATACCAGCTGGGCGAGGCTGTGTATGATTTTAGAGCTTCTACACCCTGTCATCCTTGCTTTCACAGAATTGCTGGTTGGTATCGCCAGTGTTAAATACGTTGTTGTTTATTGCTGAGCATTCTAAATTATAAACCAAACAAAGGTGGGCATTGTATATCATTCAGTCTGTGCCCTTGCCAGTGTCAAAACAGTGCTGAGCAAGGCTGGTAAGGACACAGTTTTAGTTTTTTTAGTTTTTTTAAAGATTTTGTGTACTATATATTGTATATATATATTTTTAATATGTTTTATTGATTTTTTACAGAGAAGAAGAGAGAGGGATAGAGAGTTAGAAACATCGATGAGAGAGCTGCCTCTTGCACACCCCCTACCCGGGATGTGCCCCCAACCAAGGTACATTCCCTTGACCGAAATCGAACCTGGGACCTTCCAGTCCACAGACTGATGCTCTATCCACTGAGCCAAACCGGTTTCAGCGACACAGGTTTTTTGAGACAGACCCAGTATCAAGTCTGGACTAGGATCCACTTGTTCTGTGGTTCTAAAGAGGTCACTTTACCTCTCCTGGTATCATGGCTTTGCACATAGTAAGCTCTAAATAAATCTTAGCTAATATCTATTTTATTTCAAATAAATGGATAAAAAGTTGAGATCACAAACTCCAGAAGAGGTTTAAACTCCTGAAGATGAGGCAGATTTCATAGAGGTGACTGGCACATAATAAAAAATCAGAAAATACTGGGTTTAAACAGGGCAGGCAGGGTTAAAAATCTTTCATTGATGGCAGTCTGACTTTAGGTCAGCACTGTTTATTTTGTTTTTTTAAAATAAATCTTTATTGTTCATATTATTACAGTTGTTTCTCTTTCCTCCCCCCCCATAGCTCCCCTCTACCCAGTTCCCACCCCACCCCCTGCCCTTACCCCCCACCACTGTCCTCATCCATGGGTGTATGATTTTTGTCCAATTTCTTCCCCTCCCCCCCCACTCTCTTCCTCCCGAGAATTGTCAGTCCACTCCCTTTCTATGCCCCTGATTTTATTATATTTACCAGTTTATTCTGTTCAGCAGATTTTTTATTCACTTGATTTTTAGATTCATTTGTTGATAGATATGTATTTGTTGTTCATAATTTTTATATTTACCTTTTTCTTCTTCCTCTTCTTAAAGAATACCTTTCAGCATTTCATATAATACTGGTTTGGCAGTGATGAACTCCTTTAGCTTTTTCTTATCTGTGAAGCTTTTTATCTGACCTTCAATTCTGAATGATAGCTTTGCTGGGTAGAGTAATCTTGATTGTAGTTCTTGCTATTCATCACTTTGAATATTTTTTGCCACTCCCTTCTGGCCTGCATAGTTTCTGTTGAGAAATCAGCTGACAATCATATGGGTACTCCCTTGTAGGTAACTGTTTTTCTCTTGCTGCTTTCAAGATTCTCTCTTTGTCTTTTGCCCTTGGCATTTTAATTATGATGTATCTTGGTGTGGTCCTCTTTGGATTCCTCTTGTTTGTGGTTCTGTGTGCTTCCTGGACTTGTAAGTCTAATTCTTTCACCAGGTGGGGGAAGTTTTCAGTCATTATTTCTTCAAATAGGTTTTCAATATCTTACTCTCTCTCTTTTTCTAGCACCCCCACAATTCTGATGTTGGTACGCTTGAAGTTGTCCCAGAGGCTCCTTACACTATCTTCATATTTTTTGGATTCTTTTTTCTTTTTGCTTTTCTGGTTGGGTGTTGTTCACGTCTTCGTATTTCAAGTCTTTGACTTGAATCTTCGGATCTTATAGTCTGCTGTTGGATCTCTGTATATTATTCTTTATTTCAGCAGTGTATGCTTAATTTCTAATTGGTCCTTTTTCATATCCTCGAGGGTCTCACTAAATTTATCGGAGGTTTCTAGAAAATTCTTGAAAAACCTTATAATGGTAGTTTTGAATTCTATATCAGTCATTTGCTTTCCTCCATTTCTGTCTTTTGTGACCTGTTTCTTTGTATCCACATTTGGCTGCTTCCCTGTGTTGATAGAGTGGCTTTGTGTGCTAGGGGTCCTATAGGGCCCAGTGGCTCAGCCTCCCCAGGTACCTGAGGTGGACACTTTTGGTGCACCCCTTTGTGGGCTATGTGCACAGTCTTGTTGGTATCACTGGGAGGAATTGACCTCCAGGCCACCTGGCTGTGAGGACCAGTTGTGTCTACAGTGGGAGAACTCCTGGGCCAGAGACACCCTTATGGGGCAGGACTTGCTTCAGTGGGGTTTTGGTGCTCACTGAGTCTGCCCCCTGAGTGTGTCTCTTATGGATGTGAAGAGTTGTAATCTGGATGTTCTCACTCTGACCACTGGGTACACTGGCTCTTGGATCTCCAAGAGGCCACTCAGCAGAAGCTACAAATAGATCTGCAGATTCTGCCTCTTTGTTTGGGATTTGGAGGTGCCCAGATGAGGCCCAGCTGTGAAGCAATGCAAGCTGGTGTCAGCCTTGGGCCTTCTTTTGGAAGCTCTGGGGCTCGCTGACCCAGCTGCAGTTTGTTAGGTGTTAGATTGCAAAAGACTAGGCCAATCATATGCAACAGCCTCTGCGCACAGCTTGGATGAGGTTGTAAATTGGGTGGGGTGTGGTCTTGGGAATCACCAGGGCAAAGAAAATAGCAATGGTTGCCTGTCAGCCCTGCCCCGAAGAGGCCCCGGGACTCTGTGTCCATGGTAATCACTGCAAGCACCTCTGAGAGAAAGCTGCCCTCGAGTTCCAGCCTGACAGTCCAGTTTCTCAGTATGAGTCTGGGTCCCCAGAGTCTCCTCTGTAATTAGAGTTCAGAGCAGCCAGGAGCTTGTATCTCCCTCCCAATTAAAAAAGGCAACAGCAGCAGCGTTGGTGTATAGTGGTGAGCAAAGCTGCCTTCTAAAAAAGGCAGCAGCGTACCCGTACACTCTTGCATAGGTCTCCGTACTTCCTCACTTCCCTCTAGTTGTAGAATTTCTAATTCCCCAGACTTCTGTGGTTCTGGATAATATTAGTTTTGTCTTTTAGTTGTAGTTTTGATGTGGTGTATGGCAGCAAGTTCAGGTATTTATCTGTGCCGCCATCTTATTTGTTCAACACTGTGTTTTATACTGTTTCATCCTCATGAAATTTAAAGTAGATTTTATTTTACTACTACCATCTTTCCCAAAAGGGAACCATGAAAGGTCCCGGATTCGATTCCGGCCAAGGGCATGTACATTGGTTGCGGGCACATCCCCGGTAGGGGGTGTGCAAGAGGCAGCTGGTTGATGTTTCTCTTTCATCGATGTTTCTAGCTCTCTATCTCTCTCCCTTCCTCTCTGTAAGAAAATCAATAAAATATAAAAAAAATATTTCTAACTCTCTCCCTCTCCCTTCCTCTCTAAAAAAAGTCAATAAGAACATTAAAAAAACAAACAAACAAAAAACCAAAAGGGAACCAGAAGCTTGGAGAGGTGAAATAACTTTTCCAGGTTTATGTATTCAGCAATACATACAGCTAGGACTTAAACTCTTGTTTGATTCCCATGTATCTTATTTATACTTGTCCTGCTATACTCTGCTCTCTGGGATCCTAAAGCCATTCTGTGAGGCTCACAGGTAATGCCTAGGGCATTGGACAAGCCACTGAGAAGCAGCCGTGAGGTCCTTGGAGCCAGAGGTCTGTGCTGCCCTGAGGTGGTTGCAGTTGGTACAGCAGGCTGTTTTTGGCCAGTGCCCCAAGAGAGGGAGGAAAGAGATAGATATTTGGAATATTTAAACTGCAATTGGTTTTTCAGATGGTGTCAAACACTGGCTGGCTAGAGCTGTCTTCATTCAGTAACTTAAATGTCAATTGCATCCTCAGGTGAGGGAATATGTTTCCAAAAAGGTCCTACCAGAGGAAACCCCTGCCCAAAAGCTGCTGGACAGAGGTGGAGAGGGGCTCCTGAACTCCCAGCACCAGTGGCAGTTTAACCTGCTGACCCACGTGGAATCTCTTCAAGACGAAGTCACGCATAGGATGGATTCCATTGAGAAGGAGCTGGATGGTAGGTCTCCTTCCTACCTCTCTGCCCATTGGCAGGCACTGTGAGCTTGCCAGGATGAGCTGCTTTCTGAACTCCCCTACATGGCTCTCCGGGACAATGTATTTCTTGCCTCCTTTTAAATTTTACCCACTTCCATTCTCTTCTCAAGATGGACCAGCCTTACTTTTAGTATTTATCAGTTACTTGTAAGGTCTGTGTGATGCTAGGTGTTCTGCCTCACTTGCCCAGTTTTTTTCTGCGGAAGAGCAAGTACACTCTGCCTGCAGACTGTGTGTAAGTTGAGCAAATCTTTACTGACCCAGTTCTTTTAAAAAAGTATATCTTATTGATTTTTTTATAGAGAGGAAAGGAGAGGGATAGAGAGTTAGAAACATCGATGAGAGAGAATCATCAATCAGCTGCCTCCAAGGTACCTGCCCTTGACTGGAATCGAACCTGGGACCCTTGAGTCCAAAGGCCGACACTATCCATTGAACCAAACTGGTTAAGGCCTGACCGAGTTCTTAATCAGATTTTTAGGATATCTGAGAATTAATATAAAAAACACACAACACTTTTATTTCTCCCTTTGATAAAATCTGAAATGAAGCCTTTTCCTCTATATCAGTAGAAATTTAATAGAACCTGACAGAATCCTTTGTGTAGTCCCTGGGTATTGCTCTCAGATATTACAGATATCTTGTGATGATGAACATGATCAAGTCCATTCCCTTTTGATCCCCAGGAAGTTGCCAATTTGGTTTTTGAAGACAAAATTCTTTCTTGATTATTCACTTTATTTTCTCATTATTTGTTTTCATCCTTAAAATAGAGCCTGATTAAGAAATAAATGTTAGTTTGAGAATGCTGAGTACAGTCAAGCTATTATTACTTTAATTGGAAATATAAAACATAGTATGAAAGAACTCAGGAAAATCCATATGCTACACAGCTAGGGTCATAAGGTGTGTTCAGGACATGTATATGGCTGAGGCCATGCCAGGGGAGAACTGTTTTAGGGGCAGCAATTATAGGCAGGCTTTCTGGAACTCCTGGGACTGAAGTGGAGCCTTGAGGAGAAGAATATCTTCTGCTAGAGATGTGACTCAGAGTTGATGATAAGAGGACTGGCTCTACTGGAAAATGGATTGCCACATTGGAGGATCGTAAGAGAAAAAGAGATCCACATGACCTCATGCTTATGTCTTGTCCCTGAGGCAAACTGGAGGAACTGGGTTTAGGAGGCTAATCCAGGGCCCATTGTGAGGGCATTTCTGGAAGAATTTTTAAGTCTATTTTACTCCTAAAAAGTTTGCTTGGGCTCCTTAGAATTGTAACTGATACTACTATTTGTGCAAATGCTATTAGATTGCTGAAAGAGGATTGGATGTCAAGACTGAAAATTGTTGATTTTCAAAGAATGGCAGTAGGAGTGGGTCTGGGTCCCTGAGAATACTTTAGCAGATGGAAACTGGGTGAACAACATTCTGTTGTTGCCAAAGGAATCTGCCCTTAGGGGATAAGTCAAACCTACCTACTCTTTTAAGACTTACCAATGTATTGAAACTGGTCACTATGGAGTTTTTCTTGCTCCTCAGGTCACTAGCAACTCTCCTGTGACTTTGATTCTTTACTCTTGTTTTCAAGTTCAGTTCTGAGAAGGCAGTCTTATTTTTTTATTTTCAAGTCTTGTACTTGTTGGGATTAGGATGAGGGAAGGTTCCTCTCCTTGTGAAACCTCCAGGTACCAACAAGAAAATCTGATGGAGGATGGTGAGCTCTGCAGAGCTTGCACAGTCAGTGGAGCATTTTGCCAGACCATTCCCACATTTCTTCACTGCCTGCGTTGAGTGCCTGCTATGTTCCACGCACAATTGAGTTTTAGGGATTATCATGGTGAGCAAGGCAGACTTGGCCTTTGCCTTCATGGAGCTTGATCTTGTGGTAGACACAGATATTAATTAAACCATCCATTTTATGTGATTACAAACTATGGTTGGTGCTCCAAAGGAGAAGAACATGAGATAGCGTAGCACTCATAACAGTGGTTCCCAGTCAGGGCAGATGCCCGGGTTGGGGGCTCGATCTCCAGTAAGGGGTATGTAGGAGGCAGCTGATCAATGATTCTCCCTCATCATTAATGTTTCTTTCTCTCTTTCCCTCCCTCTCTGAAAGCAATAAAAAATATTTTTTAAAATTTTATTTATTGATTTTGGGGGGTATATGTACACAGATAATAATTTAATAAAAAATTTTATTTATTGATTTGGAAGAGAGGAAGTGAGAGAGGGGAGGGAGAGAGAGAGAAAGAAGAGAAACATCAATTTGTTATTCCACTTATTTATGCATTTAGTGTTTGATTCTTGTTTGTGCCTGACCTGGGATCGAATTGGCAACCTTGACATATCGGGATGATATTCTAATAACTGAGTTACCCATCCAGAGTAAAATGAAATACATTTTAAACTCAGTTTCTCACTTGCACTAGACATGTTTTAAATGCTCAATAGATACATATGTCTGGTGGCTACTGTATCAGACAACACGGACCATTTCCATGTTGCAGAAAGTTCTACTGGACTGCACTGCTCTAAAGCATTTTAGTTTTGTTCTAGGATAGTACTTTGTAGAAAGGTTGATGAATTAATATTGCCTAAACTGCCCTCTCCTTCCAGCCCCCCAAGAGTGGTCAAATGGGATATAGTGTTGAAATTGGTGCTGAAGTTCTAGACAGTCTTGCACATCAAGTGTTGGGAACTCATTGGATTTTCTTTCTCTTCTGCCCGCAGTGTTGGAGAGCTGGCTGGACTGTACTGGGGAACTGGAGCCCCCGCAGCCCCTGGCCAGGCTTCCACAGCTCAAGCATTGCATTAAGCAGCTGCTGACGGACTTGGGCAAGGTGCAGCAGATCTCGCTCTGCTGCTCAACATGAAACAGGGCACCCAAAACTAATGGGGGCACAGTACAGGGGCCCCTGTAGAAGGAACTTCGCATTTTTAAAATAAATAAACCTAGCATGCCGAATGCATGTGACACCGACTGACTTCAGGGATCTGGGCAGACGGGGTGTGATGGACATTGGACAAAGAGGCCATTTTGGCTGCTGGAGGGCAGGGCACTCTGATCTCAGAGCTTACCAAGAAGGTAGCAAACAGACTCTTAGGATTCCCTTCTTCTGTGCACATCATTGGATGGAGAGTGAGTCTTTTGCACAAACTTCACTTGAAATCGTGCCACTGATGATAAATGGAATGAGAGCCAAAAAAGTTTCGTCGAAAACTGTTGTAGATTCAACTTGCAGCTTATTTAATTGACTTTTCGGTCAGGTTGGGGCACATGCCAAGCCTGTGGTTTCTGCCTGGCATGGATTTAGGCAGCAGGTATCATTTTCATTTTTCCAGCTTCATGGGAATGTCGTGACTTCACCATTCTGTGGAGATTGGGAACAGCAGAGGCCTTGGCTGCTCTGCCTTCTCTGTCGGACTCTTCACTTTTCTCTTCACATCTCGTGCATGACTTCATGGTACCGGGGACAAGTTTTGTAAGCTGTCACCCCAGAGTTGGCTGGGTTGTGTCTTTTATGGCAGAGCCCATACAGCCTGTGGAGGAACTAGAATCTCACTGTTCTAAGAAGCGAGGAGGAATTCCAAACTGAAGCAGGCGGGGTCTGGAACCCAAAGGACAGCATTTTCTACCCACTTCTTCATATTGACAGCTTCCCAGTTCTATTTAATGTCCAAAAAGCGTTCCCCAAATTTTGAACTCTTTCACTGTAAAGATTTGTTACAAAGAATGTGGTTTGGGGAATTACCTTATTTTATATTGCTGTAAACAAACTTTAGATTCTACATATGCCGCTTTCCTCCTTCCCTGAAGGGTGTATGTTTAATAGTGGCATTTTCAAAATTGTTTTATTGTATTATACTTTAACACTTTAAATTTCCAGTTTGTATTATTTTGTGAAATTAAGGTGATTATGCTGCTTAATGTCCAGATACAATTTGTACCTTTTGAGACAATATTTGTTACTCTCACAGGTTACGGTTCTACATGTAATTGCTATATTGTTGTTTTTTCCTTACTAGACAAAGTTAAAGAAAATGTTCCATGTTTTGAGGGGTGACCTGTTTCACTGTTGAGTTTTCTTAATCACTAAAAGCAAAAAGCAAAGCACAGTTGTCCATTAACACTCAAGTTAATTATGGGTTTATGAATCTGTAATGTTATATGCTGCAAATATTTACTATGTAAACGTGAAGTAGCCAATATCTCAATAGCAATGACAGTATCTCCAGCGATTTGTGGAATGGTTAGGCTTTAGGCACAGGTCATTGTGGTCATGAAGGCCTCTGAACTGAGATCTATTCCAGGGAATGCTGTCCAGCGATTTGTTCACCATGTGATATAAAATGAATTTAGGACAAGTTGACCTGCTGTAGCTTTTCCATCAGAGGGAATACATGTAGCTATGACATCTGTAGTAAAGCTGACACAGTTCCTCTACAAAGAGGCTGTTTCCCGTTGCTAAGGTTGGCGTTTCTGGTATAGGAAGAAACCCTCTAGGAGTGTGCATGGCATCTATGTTTTGCATAATTTATCAGACAGCCTCATTCTAAGAACTGTGTGATGCTTGTCTGAAAAGGGAAGAAACAGGATGGTTTTCTGTAGCCACAACTGTGAGATATGATGACTTTTATTATTAGATTACTGATATTTTCCCCCTCGAAATAAATTTGAGTGTCACTTTTGGGGGAGCTGTAACCTTAGGATAATTTCATCTTTTTCAAAGATGGAATTAAACTAACTGAATTACCCTAATTTTGTCCGTTAGTTGGGCTTATTAAGTTCTGCAAAGGAAAAAAAGTCCCATTTCACTCATTTTATCTTTTGTCTGTAGGGAAGCAGGGATGACTCCCAAGTTCTGGTAACCTCAGTGTGCTTCCCTAATTTAAAGCCATGTTAAGGGGCTCCATCCTCATTCCTGGGTCAATCTGAATAAACCCCAAGTTGGAGCACTGGAAACTGTTATTTGCAAATATTACTGTTACCATTTAGAAATACGTACACTACCTAAGTTTTTTTTTGAATAAAACTATCCACCTTTTAAAATATTGCCTTGACAAACAGTTCTGGTTTGAGTAATCATTTTGTTTCTTTTAAGTGATGAGTATATGCAAGGTGGACCCTTGATGAGCCAACGTTGCACTGTGGATACATTATGTTTACGCGCTATTAGAACAGAAGGCCCTGTATATAGAAATGTTGCTTTGAAGCAATTATTTGCAAAACATGCAAACTTCTGTATCTGTATTTGGAAAAAATAAAACAGGTTTTTGTTGCTATGTTTAGTAATGTTATTGAGTTATGAAATTCTCTTAATATGCATTGTTTAACTTTCTACAAACATTTTTTAAAGGAAGTCTGCTTTTACAGTCTAACCAGATTTATATTCTGCAGGGAGGCAGATGGATATAAGCTCAAGACCCTAAATCCCAATAAAGTATGCAAAATACTTTTGAATTTAATATTCAAAAGTAAAATCTCATACACCAGCTTCTAGTCCATTCTTGCTAATGTGTTGTGAACTGCAGGCTTATTAGATTTTGATTATTGAAAGCAGTGGAGGGAAGACAGGTTTGGCCTTCCTGATAAGAGATTGCACTTTTAGGATACTTTTGAGACAAATCCAAACTGCCTGTGGACCCCAATAAGCTCCTTCCTGGTTGGGCTGTAGACTCAAGGAACAGAGTAGGCTTTAGATTTCATAAAAGAGCTTACCTATTTCCACATTCCTTCTTCACTTTTTTTCTTTAATCCACACATTCCCCATGGCTTTTCAGAGAGTGGGAGGGGGAGGGGGAAACATTAACGTGAGAGACACATTGCTTTCGGCAAGCAAAAAGATGCTCTACCTACTTAGACACACCAGCCAAGCTACTTCCTATCTTTCTAAACAATTGTGCTTGCTTAAAAAAATAAATGGAAGTGGTTGGAGAGAAATTTAAATGTGTAGCTCTCCTGATCAGGCAGCTCAGTTGGTTTGCCATCTGCCTGATACGCTAAGGTTGCATGTTTGATTCCCTGGTCAGGGCACATAGAAGAATCAACCAATGAATCCATAAATATGTGGAACTACAAAATCAATTTTTCTTTCAAATGCCTAGTTCTAGCAATATAATCAATTAGTTCAGATTAGTTATGCTTAAATCCTTCTAGAAGCCTAAAATTTGGCAAGAAAGATGAACCTGGAGGCATAAACCAGAGCTAGCAAGAACTAGCCTATAGGAACTGCTCTGAAACCTAGATGGTTTGAGCCTTTTGGGAATCCGTGCCCAAAGGGCAGGATACTATGGCATTTGGTGGCAGTACTGGTATAGTTAGGTAAGCAATCATTTAAGAGAGCCAGCTATTTGCCTGCCTGATGCCACAAGCGCCAACCTACATGGCAAGATATGTCACTATTTTCTCAGGTAGGAAAACAAACTTAGATTCTAGCTAGTGAGAGGTAGGGACGAATATGGACTCCAGCGAAACAAAGGACACCCAGTAGGGTCGTGGGAAGCGTGAAAGAGAAAAATTTCCCAGATGTGGTGATTGCCTAGGCCTAGCCAACACGTAATGATCCAACAAAAGCCAACGAAGGCCAAGTGAATAGGAAACAAAGGCTTTATTCTCATGGGCTCCCACTAACAAGAACAAAGGTTGTTGTTTTCCCGAGCTCGGGAAAATAAACCCAGTAAAGAACGAACGAAAGGGCTACATCAGACTACAAGAGCTGCCAAAGCTCGTTTTCATTAACGTGGATTAGGGAGCGAGGCTCAGGCCCCAGGACCCGATCACGGCTGCAGTCCAGAGAGCGCCTGGACCTGGCCGCCAGCCGCTCAGCCGGTGATGCGAACATCGGAGCGGCGGTGAAGCCGCCGGGCCCGCGCCGCCTCGGGCAAAACGGCGAGCAGCTGCTCTTGCACCAGCATCTCCACGATCTGCTCCTTCGTGCGGATGTCGGGTCGCAGCCACTGGCGAGAGAGCTCCCGCAGCTGCCGAAACGCCTCTCGCGGGCCTGCTGCGTCTCGGTAGCGGAACTGTCGGAAACGCTGGCGGAAGATCTCCGGGCCGAGCCGGGAGCCCTCAGGGCCTGGGGCGGTGCGCGGAGCGGCATCAGCAAGCGGCGCGGGGCCCGCGGAGGCCGCCACGGGCGGAGGGATCGCTTCGGGTTCAGCGTTGGCGGGTTCAGGCGGTGGGATCTCAGGAGTCGACGAGGAGCCCGCGGAGTTACGCTCCGGGCCTGAGCTCGGGCCGGCTTCTTCCTCTCTCTCCCGCGGCGGCTCGGAGCACCCAGTGGCCGCCACGTCGGGATGGGTCGCCTCCATGATTCCGGTTCAGGACGTCACTCTTTGTCTTAGGGCTGCGGGTCCAGCGCTGCGTCTGCGTCTGCGTCTGCGTCTGCGCCTGGTCGGCGAGAGGAATACGTCTTCCGGTAAAAGGGAGAGTCTGCGCTACCCGAGGGAGATGGAATCCGGAAGGAAGGAGAGCGCGCCAGGCGACGTCCCCGGGCGGACGGAAGCGGAAGTCTCCGCTGGCTTCTCTATGATGAGCTCCGCGCCAGAGCGCCCGGAAGCCGAGTCCCGGCTACAGAAAGCGGCGCCCCCTCGCGTTCCCTAGTCGTGTGAGGGGACCGGTCCCGGGCCAATTTAAGCGTGAGGTGGCCCTTCCTTGGAATGATGGCGCCAGTTCGAGGAGTAGGAGTCGGTGGACCAGGTGGAGCTGTAGGAGGAGGAGGAAAAGGAGGAGAAGGACCAGCGGGGTTCTCTTCCGCTCTGGTCTCTTCAGCTCGCAGGTGACCGGCGCCAGCTCCTGTGCGCAGGCGCGTCTACTCACTAGCCCCGGATTAGGCCGCAGCGGGGCAGCTGGACAGCGGGAGGGCGGGCGGCGGGGCAACTGAGGGAGAGTTGTCTTGCTGTCAAAAGAGGAGGGCATCTCTGTCTTCCTATGTCACAAAGTAAATATTCAAGAACTCTGACGTTATTATTTCTTGCGTGTCCTCTGAAACCAAGGGACAGGTGATTCTGTGAGTTGGGCTTTTAACTTTAGGATTAGTAAATACACTAAATGCTTTGCTCCATATGGTGGTCTCTAGCCACATGTGCTTACTGAGTTCCTGAAAGTTGACTAGTTGGAATGGAGATCTACTGTAATCTAAAATACATAAGGTCCCTGCTGGTTTGGTTCACTGGATAGATAGAGGGTGGGCTTTCAGACTGAAAGGTTTCGGTTCTATTCCGGTCAAGGGCACATGCTCGGGTTCCAGGCTCTATCCCCAGCAGGGGGCGTGCAAGAGGCAGCTGATCAATGATTCTTATCCCTGATGTTTCTATCTCTCTCTCCTACCTTCCTCTCTGAAATCAATAAAAATATATTTAACCCTAGTTGGCTTGGCTCAGTGGATAGAGTGTTGGCCTGCAGCGGACTGATGGGTCCCAGGTTCAATTCTGGTCAAGAGCACGTGCCTAGATTGCCAGCCAACCCTGGTGTGGGGCGTGTAGGAGGCAGCCAATCAATTATTCTCTCTCATCATTGATGTTTCTTTCTATCTCTCCCTCTCATTTCCTCTCTGGAATCAATAAAAGTAAAGATTAAAATTTCTTTAAATAAATAAATAAATAAATAAATAAATAAATAAATAAATAAATAAATAAAATACACAAGGGCCGAAACCGGTTTGGCTCAGTGGTAGAGCATCGGTCTGCGGACTGAAGGGTCCTGGGTTCGATTCCGGTCAAGGGCATGTACGTTGGCTGCGGGCACATCCCCGGTGGGGGATGTGCAGGAGGCAGCTGGTTGATGTTTCTCTTTCATCCACGTTTCTGGCTTTCTATCTCTCTCCCTTCCTCTCTGTAAAAAAATCAATAAAATATATTTAAAAAAATAAAATACACAAGGGATGAAAACTATCAAGCATTCTTCTCAGACTTCAATGGCATGAAATTAGAAATCAGCTACAATAAAAATGCTCAAAGCAATCAAATACATGGAGGCTAAATAGCATGCTATTAAAAAATGAATGGGTTATCAAAGAGATCAAAGAAATAAAAAACATCCTGGAAAATAAATGACAATGAAAACACAACAATCCAAAATCTATGGGACACAGTGAAAGCAATCCTAAGAGGGAAGTTCAAATAACTACAGGCCTACCTGAAGAAAACAAACAAACAAACAAACAGGAAAAACTGATCATATATTGGGTTTTGTCAAATGCAGAAAAAGCATTTGACAAAACCCAATATCTTTTTAATAAAAACTCTCAGCAAATTGGGAGTAGAGGGGGTCATACCTCAACATAATAAAAACATTATATGACAAAACTACAGCCAACATCATACTCAATGGGCGAAAACTAAAACCATTTCTCCTAAGAACAGTAACAAGACAGGGATGCCCACTTTCAATTAGTACTGGAAGTGCCAGCCATAGCTATCAGACAAGAAAAAGAAAAAAGAGGCATCCAAATTAGAAAGGGGGAAGAAAACAGTCATTATTGGAAGACAACACGATATTGTATATAGAAAACCCTAAATACGCCATAAAAAAAACTACTAGATTTATTAAATGAATTCATCAACATAGTAGGATGCAAAATTAATATCCAGAAATTTTTTTAAGGTAAAGCCTGAATTTATTTATTTTAAAATATATTCTTATTGATTTCAGAGAGGAAGAGAGAGGGAGAAATAGAAACATCAATAATGAGAGAGAATAATTAATTGGCTGCTTCCTGCACACCCCACACTGGGGATCGAGCCCACAACTGGGGTATGTGTGTGACCTCCTGATTCTTAGGTCCGTATTCAATTACTGAGCCATGTTGGCCAGGCCGATGTATTTTTATATACCAATAATGAATTCTCAAAAAGAAACTAAAAAGAAATCCCATTTACCACTGCAACAACAAAAAATTAGGATACTTAGGAATAAACCTAACCAAGGAGGTAAAGACCTGTACTCAAAAAACTACAGGACATTGAAAAAAGAGATAGAGGAAGATATAAAGAAGTGAAAGAAAATACCATGTTAATAGATTAATAGAATCAACATCATTAAAATGTCCATACTACCCAAAGCAATCTATAGATTCAGTGACATCCCTATTAAAACACCAATGGTATATTTCACATACCTAGAACAAATTATCCAAAAATTTATATGGAGTAAAATTTAAAAAAGGACCCTGAATAGCCACAGCAATCTTGAGAAAGAAGAACAAGGTTGGAGGAATCATAATACTAGATATCAAGTTATACTATAAAGCCACTACTCAAAACAGTGTGATTCTAGCACAAGAATAGGCATATAGATCAATGTATCAAAATAGAGACCCCAGAAATCAATCCAAACCATTATGTTCAATTAATATTTGATAAAGGAGGCAAGAGCATACAATGGAATCAAGACAGTCTCTTCAATAAATGGTGGGGAAATTGGACAGATACATTAAAAAAATGAAACTAGTCCACCAACTTACATCATACACGAAAATAAAATTAAAATAGACACAAGACTTAAATGTAAGATATGAAACCATAAAAGTCTTAGAAGAAACCATAGGAAGCAAGATTTCAGACATCTCCGTAGCAATATCTTTACAGATACATCTAGGACAATGGAACTAAGGAGAAAATAAACAACTGAGACTATAGCAAAGTAAAAAGCTTTTGCAAAGCAAAAGAAGCCATAAAAAAATAACAAGAGAGCCCAATGCATGGGAGAACATATTTGCCAAATATACATCCAATAAGGGGTTAATCTCCAAAATTTATAGGTAACTCATACAATTTAACAAAAGGAAGATAAATCCAATTTAAAAATGGGCAAATAGACAATTCTTGAAAGTGTACATACAAAAGGCCAAGAGGCATATGAAAAAATGCTCAAAGTCACTAACCATCTGAGAAATGCAAATAAAAATGGGGATACAAAATAGTATATTTGTGAGTCAACTGTCAAACAGAATATATCACTTACTGAACGGCTACATGCTTTTACCTGCATCATCTGAATTCTCATAACTTCTATGAGGTAAATTCTATTACACTACATTTTACAGATAAGAAAACTGTAGCTCAGAAATAGCAAAAATTTTACCTAATGAAGACAACAGCAAACATTTTTAAAGTCCTTTCTTCCCAAGGGCTTTACTGGTTTAATCCTCTCAACAAGGCAAATAAACCCTGCAATGGGGACTCCACCAGGGCAGCCTACCCTAACACAGTGCTATTCAATAAAAATATAATATAAGCCATCTATGTAATTAAAAACTTAACAAGTAAAATGAATAGGGAACTTAAAACCCAGAGAGAGACGGGCCCTAACTGATAGGTTTTGTATGAATGACTTTTGCAGTCTCTTTGAGCTCTGTGCAGAACGAATGGGCCTGTTTAACAACCGTCAACATACCAGTTCCAACCCCCCCCCCCCCCCATCTCTTGGATGGGTAGAAGTAGATCTTCACAGAACAGTTTCCAGAGCCTGAAAACTGTGGAGGTCATAACAATGGACCTTTAATTTTTTAAAATATATATTTTATTGTTTTTGTACAGAGAGGAAGGGAGAGAGATAGAGAGCTAGAAACATCAATGAGATCAGCTGCCTCTTGCACCCCCCCCACTGGGGATATGCCCGCAACCAAGGTACATGCCCTTGACCGGAATCGAACCCGGGTCCCTTCAGTCCCCAAGCCGACGCTCTATCCATTGAGCCAAACCGGTTTCAGCTAATTTTTTTTTTTTTTTTTTTTTACTTACTGCCATGTAAAAATTGGGAGATTTCACATGCAATCTGGATTTCCAGGTTTTCTTAAAAAAGTGAATGAGCTCTCCACACTGGCCCAACCCACCTTCCTGCCAGTCAATAATCAGCTAGAGTTGAGTCCTGTCTTTTTCCTTTAGACAAGATACTCTGTCCCAATTGGCCTCAATCTCCACCACTCCCTATGATTCTCTGAAATAGAATGTGGTTTGCATTTACTATTGCTCTCAGATTGTTTTTCTCAGAGCTGGTATTGTTCTTTATTTCCCTTTCAGGGGTAGAAAAACAGGCTCAGAGTTTGTTATACTTACTAGCTTCAAACTTTGATTTTCTCTCCCTTGTCCCTTGGCCGTTGGGTTTGCTGCCCTGAGTGAACTGACAGTCCTATTTCCAGTGTGGTCATAGGCAATCAGTATCCAGGGCTAAGTGAGCACAACAATCCATGCTCAAAGGATGAGGGGTCATGAAAGGCTAAAAGGGTAGAGTTGGGTATTCCAGGTAGAAGGTATTGCTTATACCAAGGCACAGGGTGAATGAGGGCAAAACTTTGTGGAAACTTTAGTCTAGACAGGGGAGTGGCTGGGATATGGGGGAGGGATGAGAGCTGAGGTTGGAAGGTCAATTAGAGGTTAAATCATAATCAAGCCTAGAATTCTACATTGAAAAATTTAATCCTGTCTTCTTTGGAAAGGAAATAAACTCTTGTGATACTTGGAATCATAGAATGTTATCGATAGATACCCAGTTGTTCATGTCTTTCAGAATCATAGAATATTAGAGATGATAGGAGAGATTTTAAAGATCTATTAGAATTATGGAGTGTTAGAATGGATTCAGTAACTATTTATGGGTCAGTAACCCCCAGAATTTGAAAAAAAATATACTTCTTTCTAGAATAGTGATCCACCTACATACTTTTGCATGCTGTTTCAAGTAGTTTCAGATATCCTTGAATCCACCCAGAAGCTGACTAATATTTAATTGTATGTAACATCACATTTTCTTTATCCACTCATTTATTGATGGGCAATTGGGCTCTTTCCACCTTTTGGCTATAAAAAATAATGCTGCTGTTGCCGAAACTGGTTTGGCTTAGTGGATAGAGCATCGGCCTGCGGATTGAAGCATCCTGGGTTCGATTCCAGTCAAGGGCATGTACATTGGTTGCGGGCACATCCCCGGGGGGGATGTGCAGGAGGCAGCCGATCCAATACTCTCTCTCATCGATGTTTCTAACTATCTCTCTCCTTTCCTCTCTGTAAAAAATCAATAAAATATATTTTAAAAAATAATGCTGCTGTGATCATTGGTATGCAGATTTTTCTCAAGTTCCTGCTGTCAATTCTTTTGGATGTATACCCAAAAGTGAAATTGCTGGATCATGTTTAATTGTTTTGAGGAACTACATACTGTCTTCCACAGCAGCTCCACTATTTTATATTCCCATCAGCAAGGCACAAGGCTCCTAATTTCTCTACATCCTCTCCAACACTTTTTCTTTTGCATTATTTTTTAATGCGAGATATTACATAGAAAATTTTAAAATGTTACTAGTGGTCAAGAAATTCAGATTTAAAAAAATATATTTTTTTTATTGATTTTTTTACAGAGAGAAGGAAAGAGGGATAGAGAGCTAGAAACATCAATGAGAGAGAAACATCCACCAGCTGCCTCTTGCACACCCTCTACCGGGGATGTGCCCGCAACCAATGTACATGCCCTTGACCGGAATCGAACCTGGGACCCTTCAGTCTGCAGGCCAACGCTCTACCGCTCAGCCAAACCGGTTTTGGCAAGAAATTCAGATTTTTGACAGATTTAGTAATCCTGTAATTTTATTTTCATATACCACAGAGTACAATACATCATTCTAGGGGACCAGCTGTGCTCATGGTGAAGAGGAAACAGGTTCAGTTAATGAGGTGGTTTGGATGAAAATCCTCCAGTTCCATTTTTTGCATTTAAAAATTTTTTAAATGTTTTTATTGATTTCTTGAGAAAGAGAGAAAGGAAGAAGGATACACAGAGAGAAACATCAATGAGAAAGAAACCTGGATCAACTGCCTCCTGCACACCCCATACTGGGGTTTGAGCCAGCAATTTAGGCTTGTGTCTTTTTTTTTTTTTTTTTTTTTAATATATTTTATTGATTTTGTACAGAGAGGAAGGGAGAGAGATAGCGAGTTAGAAACATCGACGAGAGAGAGTCATCGATCAGTTGCCTCTTCCACACCCCCTACTGGAGATGTGCCCGCAACCAAGGTACATGCCCTTGACCGGAATCAACCCGGGACCCTTCAGTCCCCAAGCCTACGCTCTATCCATTGAGCCAAACCGGTTTCGGCTAGGCTTGTGTCTTGACCAGGAATCAAACTGGGGATCTTTTGGTTCATGAGTCAACACTCAATTACTGAGCCACACAGGCAGGGCTGCATTTTTAAAATTAATATAAAGTCTAAGAAGCTTGGCCTCTCTACTGACTTTATTAACTCTGGCCTCTCTACTAGCTTTATTAACTTAAAAAAATATTTATTTCAGAGAAAGGAGGGGAGAGAGGGAGAAATTGATCGATTGCTTCTCATACATGCTCCAACCAGGGATTGAACCTGACTGGGAATCAAACCTTCCACCTTTTGGTGAATGGCAGTGTTTCCCAAAGTGTGGTACGTGTACCCCCAGGGGTACGGAAGAGTTTGGTGGGGGTACGCGTTGCACCAGAGTTTGGTGGGGATATGCACTGCGCTGTGCTTAGCTGCGCCTAATTCTACATTCTCACGAGTACGAGGGGTACTCAGTGTTATGAAAATTATAGAAGGGGTACACATATGTCCAAAGTTTGGGAAACACTGGTATATGGGATTGATGCTCCAACCAACTAGCACACCAGGTAGGGCTTAACTTCTATTTGATAACCTATTTTATCAAATGTGTTTGATTTTGAAGTTTTTCTGATGTTTTGATGAGCTCCAGCTAACTGTTCTAGGAGGGTGCTTAATCTAGCAGGATTGTATTTGCAGTTATCTTAGTATCATAATTCTCATTCTTGGTAAACCAGTGTAAATTCAGAAGACTGGATACTTCATAATCCTTTTGCTTCTGTCTCCCTTCAGTGATTTCTGTTCAGTTGCAATTCTACTAGTTCTCAGTTTTCAATGAATCTGTTATGTAGTGCTACCAGTAGCTCTGTATTCCTTATTGCATTGCACTGATTTTATTTTATTACTTGAAAATGTATTCATTCATTTCCTGAATAGGATATATATATATATATATATATATACATATATATATATATATATATATATATATATATATATCCAAAAGTAAAAAAGAGTAATTATTATAATTTTTTTATCCTTTTTTATCCAGCCTTGGTTATTATTGTTAGTTCCTTTTATATCTTTAAATATGCTTATACACTGGTTTCTTCCTTTATCAAGGTTTAAAAGGTATTTTAAGATTTACAGTCCTTTTTAAAAATATGGTTTTATTAGTTTTAGAGAGAGAAAAAGGGAGAGAAAGAGAGAGCGGGAGAAGAGGAGGGAGAGGAAGAGGAAGAGGAAGAGGAAGAGGAAGAGGAAGAGGGAGAGGGAGAGAGAAACATTGATGCGAGAGAAAAACATTGATTGGCTGCCTCTTGAATATACCCTGACAGGGATTGAATCTGTAACCTTGGCATATGCCCTCACTGGGAATTAAACCTACCTCCTTTTAGTTCGTAGGACCCCACTCCAACAACTGAGCCACACCATCCAGGGCAAGACTTACACTTCTTAAAAGTTCTTCTCACAAGAAAAAATTTAAGTATGTGAGGTGATGGATGTTAACCAAATTTGTTGTGGCAATCGTTTCACAGCATATACATATATGAAATCATTATGTTGCACATTTTAAACTAATACAATTATATCTCAATAAAACCAGGAAAAAAAGAGATTTGCAGCTATAAAGTTGAAGAAACCCATGAGCTTATGTTACTTCACACCCCTCTATTACCTTCATACTTGTTAACTATTCTATTTTCTGGTTCCTTTTTTAATTGTTTATTTTCAACCCCTTCACTTGCATTTGCAATCCTATTCTCTGTATTCAGCAAGGCTAGCTTCCTTTTTGATGTTTCAGAAATGACCTTTACTTTGAAACAAAACAAAACAAAACAAAACACTTCTTTCCTGAGCTCTGCCAATGCCATTTCCTCCAGTTGTCTCCTCATCTCTTCTTTGAACTATGTCATCTTTGCTTTGATCTCTTGTTTTAAAATTCATTCAGCTCTCTTGTTCATAATCATCATCTGTTTCATGTTAATATTTTTCTAATGAATGCCTTTTATCTGCCATTTGTTTTTCTTGTTTCCTGCCTCCCTCTCCTAATTTTGGATTCATATATTTATATAGGTCTGGTACTATTTATTTTTTACTATAACTCCCTTTTAAATGAAGAGAGCCCATTTCCCAATTAAAGGTAAGCAAGTTAAAATGTGTTTTTTTTTAATTAATTGATTAATTTTTAGAGAGAGAGAGAGGAAGGGAGAGAGAAGCATTGATTTGTTCCACTTATTTATGCATTCATTGGTGATTCTTATATGTGCCCTGACCAGGGATTGACCTCATAATCTTGGCATATCAGGATGATGCACTAACCAATTTAGCTATCTGGTCAGGGCCCTGCAAGTAAAGTTTTAATAATATTTTAACCAAAACATCATGCAGGTCAAATAAAGCAGTCTCAATCTCTGTTTGGCCCATGGATGGCTTGTTTTGGCCTCTGCCAGTTCAACTTCTTGAGCCTCTCACATTTGGCCATATTTCATGATCTCTGAACAGGCCCTGCCCTTTTTTCATATATGTTTACTAGAGGCACAGTGCATGAAATTTGTGCATGGGAAAGGGGTCCCTCAGCCTGGCCTGCCCCCTTTCCAATCCAGGACCCCTTGGTGAATCCGTGTGGGATCAGGCCTAAACCAGCTGTCAGACATTTCTCTCACAATCCAGGACCTCTGACTCTTAACCACTCGCTTGCCTGCCTGCTTGACCTAGCCCCTAACTGCTTGCTCCCCGCTGGCCTGATCACCCTTCACTGCTTGCTCCCCTGCCAGCCTGATAGCCCCTAACCGCCTCTGCCTCTGCCCTGCCACCATGGCTTTGTCCAAAAGATGTCCGGTTGAACTGGTCTAATTAGCATATTACCCTTTTATTAGTATAAATAACTTTATTATAGTAAGACTTTGTCTTGTGGAAGTGGTAGCAGTTTTCTTCCCCATCATATTGTGAACTCCTCGTGAGCAGAGATTGTGTCTTATTCACCCTTTTCTCCTTTTTACATGATTGGAACTCTATAAACGTTGTTTACAAACTTTTATAATTAGTAGAACAATAATATTATCTTAAGCCGAAACCAGTTTGGCTCAGTGGATAGAGCAACGGTCTGTGGACTGAAAGGTCCCAGGTTCGATTCCGGTCAAGGGCATGCACCTTGGTTGCGAGCACATCCCCAGTAGGGGGTGTGCAAGAGGCAGCTGATCGATGATTCTCTCTCATCAATGTTTCTAACTCTCTATCCCTCTCTCTTCCTCTTTGTAAAAAATCAATAAAATATATTTTAAAAATAATAATAATATTATCTTAAGAAGAAATTATTTCTGGAATTAATTCTAACTTCATTTTATAAGGAGGAAAGTGAGTCTCCATGTGGTTTTACCCAAGATCACATAAGAATAAAACCAATGCTCTTTCTGACAGTCTGCTTTGTAACAGTTCAGTTATAAGATTAGAAACTGAGACAGAAATAGCACTTTGTTAATTTCTAGAACTGACATTAATATCTGACCGAGTCCCCAGCCTGCCTCCTAGCAGATGACTTAATTTAGATGTCATTAGGTAAATGGAGAACCAATTCAGTAATTTTGAGGGAATGTAACTTCAGACTTATTGATTCCTCTTAGGTCAGTTCAGAGCACTCTAAACTTCCTGCCTCTTCCTCCCTAACACTGATCCAATTCCAGGGAAATTATACAACCACAGCTGGCAGGAGGTGAGGTTCGGAGTGTCTACTTTTGGGGTCTTATCAAGTTAAAGGTCTTACTTATTGGCATCCTCTGATGCCCCTCACTAGTCTGGGTCCTACCCATGTCACTTGGATCCTCAGGCAACTCAGAGAACTGATGGGACCAGCCCTCTGTCCATAGCCACCTTCTGCCATCTCTCTTGTTTTCTCCATGCCCATAGTTTCTCTCAGAACTCCCAAAGTCTTGTAGAGGATCTTCTTCAAGACCAGGTCAGTGGTAGGAGGACAAAAATTCCATACTGCCCTTTCCTCCCTCCCTCCCTTCCTCCCTCCCTCCCCTCCTCTCTCTCTGTCTCTCTGCCTGTCTCTTCCTGAAACATTCTCTTCCTCTGTCCTTGAGTCTTTTGCATTTTTTCTCCAAGTAAGTGGAGGGAAAGCTAGTTCTATCTCTTTTCACCTCTGTAAGTGATGTGTGTCTTACACCATGAATGGTGGCCTTTGAATTTAGTAATTCAGAGCCTGGGTCTTTGTTCCCAGCTGTCCAGCTGTCTTCACTGTGTTCAGTGCCCTTCCAATCGACTGTCAGTTGGGGGAGAGTTGGCAGATAGGTGTAGCTGGATAGGAATGGCAAATCAGGTGATACTTGTGTTGTGTTGTAAATCAGCGAATGAGATACAAGATGCCTTAATGAGCCAATTAATTAGGAGTCTTTTATTGCACACGGCCCAGATCTATGAGTGAAGTCACACAGGAAGTTTCCCGTATTTATACCTTTTGAGTTTCTTTGTCTGCAGATTTTACAAAGAGCTCTGTGTGAATTATTGTTACAGTTTATAATCTTGGATACATAAAGAATAAACATTTGCATAAGAATATGGGAATTATTATCAGTATTAGTCCATTATGTTAGATGGCTAGCTTGCAAGGTCAGACAGTTAAATTTTTATCTTTTTCTGTTATTCAAACTAAAACAGTTATTTTATAGAATAAGAGACTGTCTAAAAATGACAGAGTTTACAGAACAAGGGACTATCTGACAATAGCAGAGAATTTCAAACAGCAGTTTTTACACAAGATGGAGGTTACTATGCTTCACTTGAAGTCATAAATTTTCACTGAGGATTCATATACAAAAGAAAATTGGAATTATAAGCTGCTATTGTTACGCCCAGACTTCGTGATCCCCAAGGACCACCAGGGAGCTGAGTCCGATGCAATAAACAAAAGAGCCTTTTCCATGCTAGCATGGGCTCTGTCCCACTCACACCAGCAGCATGGCGGAAGAGAGAGCGAATTTCACCCAGTTCAGGGGTTTTACTCATGTCGGTGGTGATGTCACTGCCTTGGCTAACCCTGATTGGGCTGAGTCCAGTTACAAAATGGAGGATAACTCCGCCCTGCCCCACAGTGGAGTCAGGAGCTCATCCTCGCCCCACCCTGCCCTCTCACTATCTTTAATAGAAAAAAGCACTTGAGACCTTATATTCTTCTATAATTTAAAAAAATATTTTTTTTATTGATTTCAGGAAGAGACAGAGAGAGAGAGAGAGAGAGAAAGAGAGAGAGAGAAACATTGGTGAGAGACAAGCATCAATCAGCTGCCTTCTGTACACCCATTACTGGGGATTGAGCCCACAAGCTAGGCATGTGCCCTGACTGGAATTGGACCAGCATCCTCCTGGTACACATGCCAATACCCAACCAAGTGAGCCACACCAGTCAAGCTCTTCTGTATTTTTTTAAAATATATTTTATTGATTTTTTAAAATTTATTTATTTATTTATTTATTTATTTATTTATTTATTTATTTATTTTTACAGAGAAGAAGGGAGAAGGATAGAGAGCTAGAAACATCAATGAGAGAAACATTGATCAGCTGCCTCTTGCACACCTCCTACTGGGGATTGTTACGAAGCGAGTCCCCAAGAGATGGACCACCGGAGCCAATTTGATTAAGCATGCTAGAATTTATTACAGATTCGAATCTGGACTCAAACCATGGCTGACGCAGCAGCCGGTAAACACCCAGGTAAGAGCCCCGATGGAGGGGCAGTCCCTCCAGAGCGCTCACACAAAAACACAGACAAACACACACCTACCGCGGCCAGTCAGGCTCTTCGGAATGGGGGTCCCTCATGGTCCTGGCTGGGGATTCCAGTCATGATCCCCAAGGACCACCAGGGAGCCGAGTCCGATGCAATAAACAAAAGAGCCATCTCCATGCTAGCATGGGCCTTGTCCCACTCACGCCGGCAGCATGGCGGAAGAGAGCGAAATTTGCCCAGTCCAGGAGTTTTATTCAGGTCGGTGATGTCACTGCCTCGGCTAACCCTGATTGGCCCCTCAGGACAAAGAACTGGCCAATCAGTTGTCTGTTCCTAAATCCTAAAGACTAAATTCTAAAGACTGGGGACAGCCTGCAGGGTTGGTTCCCAGTCACACTCTGCTTGACATTGGATGTGGCCCTATCTTGCCCATAATACAAAAGCAGAACTAAAGGTTATCTACAGTTTCTACCCCTGAAGCTACTGAGTCAGTGGGAGTCAATCTCCTGTAACTACCCTATTGTTTAAGCAAGCAATCGAAGGTAGAAGTCAGATAGCAAGGTTAAAATTCAAACAGCAGTTTTTACCCAAGTATGAGTGCTACCATATTTCAGGGATGTGCCCGAAACCAAGGTACATGCCCTTGACCAGAATTGAACCTGGGACCTTCAGTCCGCAGGCTGACGCTCTATCCACTGAGCCAAACCAGTTAGGGTGCTCTTCTCTATTTTTTTTAAAAATCAATCTTTATTATTCATATTATTACAAAGGTTCCTCATTTCTTCCCCCCTCCACCAGGTTCCCACCCCACCCTCTGCCCTTCCCCACCCCCCATTGTCCTCATCCATAGGTGCACAGTTTATGTTCAGTCTCTTCCCGCATCCACCACTCCCCTTTCCCCCGAGAATTGTCAGTCCACTCCCCGCCCGTATCTCTGATTCTATTATAATCAACAGTTAATATTGTTCATCAGGTTTTTAAATTTCCTTGGTGTTTTTTTTTAATTAATAAACTTATATATTTTTAAGAATAAATTTTAAAATCTAATAATTTTAAACCTTGTTTTTTCTGCCCTGGGAACTGAGAAGCAAACTTGTTTACATGTAAACTTGCCCTTAGGCTATCAAAAGGCGTAGCCATTCAAATGTAAATAAACACATTGTTTAATGATAGCTGCTGGCTGGAATTGGATTACCTGTTCTGTGTGGGAAGAGCTTGTCCTCCCCTTTCTCCATTAAAATTAAGGTGTTAGCTTTAAAACCTCTTTTTGGCAAGAGACCTTAAACTTTCAGAACTTTAAATTTTTCAGGTAGTAAATCAATTACTTAGCATTTTCTCAAATCAATAATACCTCCACATACCCAAGGATACACTTCACACAAAAGACACTTCCAAATAGATCAACCAACCTCATCCAGACCCCACACAAGGCACTCAGAGATCAACACCCCAGCGCTACAATAACTCAACACATCCAGATCTAAGCCTTCATCACTTGATTCAACAGACCCTCAAGTTCCCCCAAAAGTTTCCAGCCATGTCTGAGAGGCAGCCCTGGGGCATGGACAGGCGAGGAGCAAGTTGTTCCGGGCTTGGCTGCTCCGGGCCTGGCTTCTGTTGCTCCGGTCCGCTCCACAACCAGCTGCTCCAGGTCTGGCCGCTGCTGCTTGGGGCCTGCCGCTCCTGGCCTGGCTGCTCTGGGCCTGGCTGCTGCTGTTCCGAGCCCGGCTGCTCCGGGCCTAGCTGCTGCCGCTCCGGGCCTGGATGCTCCTGACCCAGCTGCTCTGGGCCCAGCCGTTTCGGGCCTGGCCGCTCCGGGCCTGGATGCTCTGAGCCTGGATGCTCTGGGCCTGGCTGCTGCTGCTCCGGACCTGGCTGCTCCCGACCCGGCTGCTCTGGGCCCAGCTGCTCCGGGCCCAGCCGCTCCGGGCCTGGGCTCTTCTCTATTTTTAAAAAGACCCCAGAGTCATTGAGTTCCAGTTACAAGTTTCTTTCAACATTCAGTACCCTGTTTGGTTGGGGACTTCCAATTTGCTTAGTGTTCCTGATTTACTGACCTAATAAGATTTATAGGACAGTGCTATACAGGGTGTCTAAATTTTAAGCCTCAGAGGGTTCCCTGGCTGAGGTATTAGATGCCCTGAGCCCCAGCCCAGGAACCTCCTCCTTTCTTTTTTATGGCCCCATTACTCTGACAGTCATTTAGCCACTGAGTCTCAGTCTCCTCATGGGTGGAGTGGACGTGAGGTAGTCATCCTGTGGTAGTCATGAAGTTAACTAATATAATGCCTATGAGTGTACAATAAGTGTTAATTTTCAGGTTATGGTTTCTCTCTTCTAGAATCTTTCATTGTGCCTATGAGTGTACAATAAGTGTTAGATTTCCAGATTATAGTTTCTCTCTTCTAAAATCTTTCATTGTGCCTATGAGTATACAATAAGTGTTAGATTTTCAGATTATGGTTTCTGTCTTCTATTTTTAAAAAAATATATTTTATTGATTTTTTTTGCCCCCCTTCCTCTTATACGTACCTCCCTCCTCAGAGTTTTATGTCCATTGGTTGTACTTATATGCATGTATACAAGTCCTTCGGTTGATCTATTATCTCCCCCATATCTCCCTACCCTCCCCGCTGTAATTTGACAGTCTGCTTGTTGCTTTACTGTCTCTATATCTATCTTTTGGTTTATCAGTTTATAATGTTCTTTATTATCCATAAATGAGTGAGGTCATGTGGTGTTTCTTTTTCATTGATTGGCTTATTTCACTCAGCATGATGTTCTCCAGTTCCATCCAGGTTGCTGCAAATGATGAGAATTCCTTCTTTTTTTATGGCAGCATAGTATTCCATTGTGTAGATGTACCATAGTTTTTGGATCCAATCATCTGCTGACGGGCACCTAGGCTGTTTCCAAATTCTGGCTATTGTAGATTGTGCTGCTACGAACATAGGGGTGCATATATCCTTTCTGGTTGGTGTTTCTAGTTTCTTGGGATATATTCCTAGAAGTAGGATTACTGGGTCAAATTTGAGTTCCATTTTCAGGTTTGTTTTTTTTTTGTTTGTTTGTTTTAAATATTTACCACCTTATTTTTTTAAAATATATTTTATTGATTTTGTACAGAGAGGAAGGGAGAGAGATAGAGAGCCAGAAACATCGATGAGAGAGAGTCATCGATCAGCTGCCTCTTGCACATCCCCTACTGGGGATATGCCCGCAACCAAGGTACATGCCCTTGACCGGAATTGAACCCGGGACCCTTCAGTCCCCAAGCCGACGCTCTATCCATTGAGCCAAACCGGTCCCGGCCATTTTCAGTTTTTTGAGGAAACTCCACACTGTTCTCCACAGTGGCTGCACCAGTCTGCATTCCCACCAGCAGTGCACGAGGGTTCCTTTTTCTCTGTAACCTTGCTAACACTTGCCGTTTGTTGATTTGTTGATGTTGGCCGTTCTGACAGGTGTGAGATGGTACTGCATTGTTGTTTTGATTTGCATCTCTCGGATAATTAGTGACTTTGAGCATGTTTTCATGTGTCTTTTGGCCGGTTTCTCTCTTCTAGAATCTTTCATTGTGCCTATGAGTATACAATAAGTGTTAGATTTTCAGATTATGGTTTCTCTCTTCTAGAATCTTTCATTGTGCCTATGAGTGCACAATAAATGTTAGATTTTCAGATTATGGTTTCTCTCTTCTAGAATCTTTCATTGTGACATAAGGAGATTCTGAGGATGAGATTTTCTCAAAACGAGGCTTCCAACAGCTGTTGGCAGGTATGAAGAATGATGAGGAAACTACTCATTTCTAATTGGATCCTTGGGAAGCATTCATGGTCCTACCCTTGAAAGGGAAAGGAGATCATGTCATCTGTCAAATTAGGAACCTCGAAGAGATTTGCAGTGTCTCATTCCTGGCAGCTTTTGAAGAAGAAACGGGTGAGAAATGAGAAGGGTCCTGGGAGGGAAGAGTGGAGATTGGAAAGGCAGGTATTTTGAGGAAGGGAGAGACAGGTGTAGGAGGGGGCCTTGGATGAATGTGGCTACCTTGTACCTTTTGAAGTCACAGCATGGGCATAAAGAAAAGAGTTCTGGATTAGACTCCAAAAATTCCTTTTGTTGTTGTTGTTAAATCCTCCATGGAGGAGTGAGTATATTTTTTCCATTGATTTTAGAGAGTGGAAAGGATAAGGGAGGAGAGAGAAAGAGAAAGAGAGAGAAACATTGATGTGAAAGAGACACATTGATTGGTTGCCTCCTGCACATGCCCCAGCTGGTGCTGGAGGTCGGATCTGCAACCCAGGTATGTGCCCTCGACTGGGAATCGAATGCAAGATGGTCCTGTATGCAGGCCAGCACTGTGACCACTGAGCGATTTTAGCTAGGGCAGAAAGACTGTATTCTTTTTATTTTTCAATTAAAAAAATTTTTTTAAAAAATTGATTTCAGAGAGGAAGGGAGAAGGAGAGAGAGAGAGAAACATCAGTGATGAGAATCATTGATCAGCTGCCTCTCACGCGCTCTACACTGGGGATCAAGCCGGAAACTCGGGCATATGCTCTGACAGGGAATTAAATCATGACCAGGTCGACACTCAACCACTGAGCCTTGCCCGCTGGGCAAGACTGAATTTTTGAGGTGTTGTAGAATTGTGCGCCTGAAACCTGTATCATTTTATTAACCAGTGTCATCCCAATACATTTAATAAAAAGGAGAAAAAAAGGAAAGAGAGACTAAATTCTGAGCCCTACCATGTAGCCTGCTATCCCCTGGATACTGGATGAGTCAGAGACTACACTCAGCCTGAGTCCCACTCTGCTGCTCTATCCCCACCCTTTCTACTATTACCAGATCCAGAGAAAATAAGGCCTAGCAGCAGGGTGAAGTAATAGGTTAAACTTAAGGATTCTGGGGCCAGCCTGCTGGGTCCAATTTCCTATCACCTATTGGTTATATGACTAATATTAGTATTAGGCAAGTTACTTGATTTACTGTGCCTGCTTTTTGCTTTACATAGATTTATTGTTAAAGGTTAAGTGAATCAATACATAAAGAGGGTTTAGAATAGTGCCCAACATAGTCAAATTCTTTTCTTTTCTTTTTTTTTGACCATAAACTCCAATTAATTTTATTTTGGGCCTCAGGAAAGTGCTAATTTTTATAATTGTCTTATTCTATTAACCTTGTGAGGGAAGAAAACAGTTTCCTTTCTTTTGCAGAAAATTCTTTTTTACATCTAATACATATTCCATGACCAAAAATTTCTTTCTTTTTTTTTTTTTTTTAAAGGGACAGTAAACTTTCTTCTTAAAAAAAAAATTAAAAAAAAGAAATATATAAATATATATATATAAAATTATATATAATTATATATAATTATATATAATTATATATATATATAATTATATATATATATATATATATATATATATATATATATATATATATATATATATAAATAATTGATTTTTTACAGAGGAAGGGAGAGCCAGAAACGTCGATGAGAGAGAAACATCGACCAGCTGCCCCCTGCACACCCTCTACCGGGGATGTGCCCGCAACCAATGTACATGCCTTTGACCGGAATCGAATCTGGGACCTTTCAGTCCGCAGACCGACACTCTACCACTGAGCCAAACCGGCTTTGGCGCATGACCAAAAATTTCAACTGTTTCCATATGATCTACTAGAAATGTTTTCTTTTCTCAAATACCACCAATGAGAAGCATAAGATATTAGTTATTTGGCAGATACCCTAGTGATGAAGTAAATATGATTCCATCACAGAAAATTTGTGCTAACAGGATTCAAGAGTTAAAGTAGCTAAAAAGTTCAGGGACTCACATGATGTCCAATGACAAGAGAGGAAGAAAGTCCAATTTGGTTCTTGGAAAACTTTACATTAGAATTCATTTCTACCCTATGGGACTATTGAAATTATCCTATTACTCCAAAGTAATGGTATGCAATAAAACAAGGCTGTTGTTGCTTTTGTTACAAAAGACCATGCTACAAATGTTTCTATTACATGTTTAAGAGTAGTTGGGAAAACCAACAATATTTATGTCTGAAACCAACAATATTTATGTCTGTGACCACAGATGATTGATTCATAGTTTCATGTACTATTTGAGGCTGAATTTGCTATACTGCCAGGTACAATCCCAAACAGATTTTTCCCTCATTCAGACTGTTTTTCAAATACCTTTCGCTAAGAAATTCCCCGAAGGCTAAGTAAAAACAGTAATAATATAACTACTACTATGTCCTCTGCGGAGTCCAGCTTGATTCCTCTCTGTGAAAGTTTATATCCCCAAATTTTCCAGATGAAAAAATTTTTATGCTTCATAAATTTGCATTTTCATGAACTTTAAGGTCAAGCTCCACTTGGTAAAATTCTTCAATCTGAGGATATTGAACAAGCTTCCCTTCATTGGTGGTTTCTGGCGCCTGAGAAGGCTTGACCACCTGCTGAAGTTTCTCATGCATATGCGATAGGGGGGTTCTTCGGTGTTTAATAAGGTGGGAGTTCTGAATGAATTTCCCCCCATATTCATGGCATGTAAAGGGCTTCTCTCTGGTGTGAGTTCTTTGGTGTGTGTGTGTAGATTTGAAGTTTAACCAAAACTCTTCCCACACCATGAGCATTTATATGGTTTCAAATCCTTGGTGTGATGTGAAGTGTTTATAAAGATCTGAACTCCACCTAAATCTCTTAGCACACTGTGGGCATTTATACAGTTTCTCTTCAGTATGAATTCTTTGGTGTTTAATAAGGTCAGAGTTAACTCTAAAGCTTTTCCTGCATTCCTGACATTTAAAAGACTTCTCTCCTGCACGTTCTTTCTTGTGACGATCTAAAAGCTTCAGTAGCTCTTGTCTCCATGTTGAAAGTTTCTCTCTTTCCTTCACTGAAAAGTCTTGGTGACATTTCCCCACCCTGTGCATATCACCATGATTCTCTTTGTTGTTTTCTGAGGAACTTTTACTCTGTCTGTTTTTGAAACTATGTCTTCTGGTGTTGTTAATGCCCAGATTTCAAGATCCCCAAGGACCACCAGGGAGCCGAGTCTGATGCAAAAAACAAAAGAGCCTTTATTCAAACTCGAGTCGGGTTTCCCTGCCTCTACCGACGCAGCAGCAGAATGCTGAGAGCCCCGAGCTCTGAAAGCGTGGTCTTTTTATAGGTTTTAGGGTTGGGTGGTGGGGTGATGCTCGGACCACTGAGTTGGCTGGTTCTGATTGGTGGGGTGAGGGCCAGGGTCCGGTTACGCTGAGTTACTTCCCTCTGTATTTCTATTGGTTGATTTAAGGGTGGGTTGGGTAATTGATACATTTTGTGGTCTTTCTCAGAAGGGGGTTATGTCGGAGACATAGTTATACAAGACAGTTACAAAAATACAAAACGGAGTCAGTCCTGCTCTGCCCTTGAAAGAAGGCCTACATGCTGGGAAGGGGCCATGAGACCGGATCTCAAGGCCTGGACTGGAGTCAGCACTGATAACTCTATAGTCCATGGCCTCTCTGGAAGCATGCTCCAACATTCTCACTCTCTTACAGTTTGGCATTTCTAAGTCAGAAAGGCATACAGATTGATGATTTTCAATGTTATTTTTGAGGTTTAACCCTGGGACTCAGACAAAATGAACTCAGGTGCCACTGTGCAGTCTTTGATGCTTGTCTGCTCAGGAAAGTCTAGGATCTGGTGAGTAGGCACAGCCCTCTCACACATAGGCTCAGTTTTTTTGTGAGTATTCCTGCTTAGCTGTTGTAGATCCTGATATTCATTCAAAAATTCTTCATCCTGGGACCTGCCCACTGGCTGGGGCTCTGCTGGCTTCAGCTTGAAGCCTGCGGTCTCTGCTGTTCCTCCCAAGAGCACTGCCTCCTTTCCCAGCACATGGACTGCAACCGTCATTGTGTTCTGGAACAGTCTGCTCCTGTGCTGGACATACCACGAGCACTAGCTTTGAGAACAGAGGCCCCGTCTGGTCTGGAACAAAAAAGGATCTTCTTCCTGAGTCACAAAACACGCCGGCAGAGGCGGATCGTGACATTCCTGGAGGGCAGCTGGGCTCCGTGAGCACCGAGGCGGCGGGCGGGCCGGAGCAATGGCGTCTCGCTTCCAACCGCCTGCAAAGGCCAGCATGCCTCCGGTCCTCGGCAGCCAACTCCCCGGGGAGAGCGAGTCTTGGCTGGAAAGCGTGTCCTGGTTACCCGGGAAACTGGGGGCTCGGTATCTAAAAGGCCACTCTCTCTACCTGCGGCTCCAACGCAACAAACCCCGCAGCGCGACCGTCAGGAAGCCGCGAGGGCCGAGCTGGGAGGTGGGTGAGCTCATGGTCCGGGCGCTCCCTGCCCGCTCCCTGCCCGCCCAGGACGTTCCTACTCCTGGTCTAGGCACCACGCTGTTCCCCAAATTATTTTCAATAAGTATTCATTTAATTAATAAAGCCTTTTCCATATTTACTTTAGATATATAATATTTTAAAATAAAATTTTATTTTTAAAATATATATTTTTTTATTGATTTCAGAGAAGAAGGGAGAGGGAGAAGTAAGTAGAAACATCAGTGATGGGAATCATCTATTGGTTGCCTCTTGTACGCCCCCTACTGGGAACCAAGCCTGCAACTCAAGCATGTGTCCTTGACCAGAATCAAACCCGGGACCCTTCCCTCTGCAGGCCGATGCTCTCTCTATCCACTGAGCCAACCCAGCTAGGGCTAAATATATAATCTTTAAGAAAAGATTACAGATATAGGTCCCTTACCATCCCACTCCCTTTCTCCTCACCGGTAACTACTTTCCTGAGGTTGATGTGTATCCTTCCTATCTATATATTTAAGTTTTTATTACATATATTTAAGTTTTATTACATATGGATACATAGCTATGGGAAGTATCCATAAGGAACTGTACGGTAGGCAGCACATTTTTAAAAATGGCATTATAAATGTCATTGTATTTCACTTTTCCCCCACTCAAAATTATGTGTGAGCATTATCCACATTGACATACACAGCTAGTGCTATTTTCAATCCTGTGACTGAACTACAATGTGTTGATATGTTCCCTACTGATGGAAAGCAGTTGTTTCAGCTCTCCACCATTACAGTGTGCATGGTCATCCTCATGGCTATCTTCTTGTGCACATGTGTAAGTTTCTCTAAAGTGTATATTTAAGGTGCATACAATTTTTTTATTGTAAAGGACACACATCCTCAACTTTAAAAATACTGCCAAATTGCTCTCCAACATGTTTTTCATTTCCCCAGTCTGATAAGTGCAAATGGTTTCTTGTTACTTTAATTTCCATTTCCATTATTTCTAGTGGTATTCAGAATCTTTTCACTACATCATTGTGTACAGGTCATTTGAGTTTTCCCTTTGAATTACCTGTTCATATCTTTTGCTCATTTTTTGATTGGGTTATTATTATTTTTATTTGTAGGATTTTCCTTACTCCCTCCTTCCCTCTTTCCCTCCCTCTCCCCCTTTCTTCCTTTCTTTTAGAGAGAAAGAAGGAGGGAGAGGGAGAGAGAGAGAAACATCAATCGGCTACCTCCTATACACCTCCTACTGGGTATTATGTTCACAACGTGGGCAGGTGCCCTAACTGGAATCAAACTGGCAACCTTTTGCTGCACAGGATGACTTCCAACCTGAGCCACACTGGCCAGGGCTGTAGAATTTTTTAAATTAAAATTCTGGATAGTAATCCTTTGCAATAGTAATCCTTTATAATTCTGGATAGTAGTGCTTTGTCAATTATATGCATGGCAAATATATTCTTCCAATCTTCAGTTTGTCTTTTCATTTTGTTTGTGATGTACTTATTATCAGAAGTTAAAAAATAGTTTTTGCATTTTTTAAATATATATTTTATTGATTTTTTACAGAGAGGAAGAGAGAGGGATAGAGTTAGAAACACCGAGGGGAGAGAATCATCCATCAGCTGCCTCTTGTACACCCTCTACTAGGGATGTGCCTGCAACCAAGGTACATGCCCTTGACCAGAATTGAACCTGGGACCTTTCAGTCCACAGGCTGACGCTCTATCCACTGAGCCAAACTGGTTTCGGCAGTTTTTGCATTTTTAAAATTACGGGAAGTTTCAAAAATAAAGGTTGAAAAATATATATTGATCATTCCTTAGATTTTACAGTTAACAGTTTTGCCATATTGGCTTTATGTGTTTATGTGTGTGCATGTATGCAGGTGTATGTTTGATGAATCATTTAAAACTGCACTATATATACACACACACACACACACACACACACACACACACACACATATATATATATATATATATATATATATATATATATATATTGATTTCAAAGAGGAAGAGAGAGGGAGTGAGAGATAGAAACATCAATGATGAGAGGGAATCATTGATTGGTTGCCTGCTGCATGCCCCACCCTGGGGGCCGAGCCTGCAACCCAGACATGTGCCTGGACTGGGAATCGAACTGTGACCCCCTGGTTCATAGGTTGAAACTCAACTGAGTCATGCCGGCCCGGCAAGGTGCATACTTTAAGAACAAACCCACAATACTAAGAAAGTTAAAATGAACTCCCTGCATCGCCTAATACCCAGTCATATTCAATTTCCTTATTTGTTCCTAAAATGTACCTTACAGCTTTTTATGATGAATTACTGTCCAGTAAAAGTTTTGTTTTGATTTGTTTGTAAGTTTCTTTTTTTTTTTTTTAATCTTTTTTAAAGAAAATATATTTTATTGATTTTTTACAGAGAGGAAGGGAGAGCCAGAAACGTCGATGAGAGAGAAACATCGACCAGCTGCCTCTTGTACACCCCCAACCTGGGATGTGCCCACAATTCAGGTACATGCCCTTGACCGGAGTGGAACCTGGGACCTTTCAGTCCGCAGACCTATGCTCTACCACTGAGCCAAACTGGTTTCGGCTGTTTGTAAGTTTCTTGAGTCTTAATCTAAAACAGCCTTCACACATCTTGTTCTTTTTCCCTTGTGAAATTAACTTTTTGAAGAAACTGGGTTAGATGACTTGTAGATGGTTTCACATTCTGGATTTATTTCCTTATTCCCTCTACTTACTTGCAGGTAGAGAGTGACTGCCTTTACTCCCAAATTCATATTTGGGGTTTGTTTTCAGTTCCAGTTCCAAATTCCCAGGGAAAAGATCAGATGGTCCCGTCTTACATTAGGTGTTATGTTGGTTTTTTGTGCTGCTCTAACATATTACCACAATTTAATGGCTTAACACTGCAAATTTATTACCTTATATCGTTGAGAAGTCTGGCATGAGTTTCCCTGAGCTCAAATCAAGGTGTTAACAGGGCTGTTCCTTTCTCAGCGTTCTAAGGAAAAATCCATTTCCTTGACTTTTCTAACTTCTAAAGACTATCTACCGTGTTTTCCGGCGTATAAGACGACCCCCCTAATTTTACAGTTAAAACATAGGTTTAGGCCTATATTCGCTGTATAAGACTACCCCCACTTCTTAGGCAACATCAGTTCTTTTTTTAATAGACCGCCTCTCTGACTCTGGCCAATCTGAGCAGGCTTTTTACTAGAACACAGTGTAGCTTTGGGTACAGAACATGTACACTGTGTTCTAGTAAAAAGCCTGCTCAGATTGGCCAGAGTCAGAGAGGCGGTCTATTAAAAAAAGAACTGGTGTTGCCTCGGAAGTGGGGGGTAGTCTTAATACAGCGAATACAGGCCTAAATCTATGTTTTAACTGTAAAATTACGGGGTCGTCTTATACGCCGGAAAATGCGGTACATTTCTTGGCTTGCTGTCCCCTTCCTCTACCTTTAAACCCAGCAATATTGCATCTATCCGCCATTCTTCCCTCCGATCCACCTGGTTCCCAAGTTCAGGCTCTCTGCATCACTCCTCACATCCTGTCATTACTTTTGCTCTTTATTTTCTGGACCAAAGTGAAGGACTTGACATTTAACGAAAGCTGTACTGGTTAATATTTTAATAACTATCCCTTGGGGAGGCAGATGCCCCCATTTAGTAGTTGCCAGTCTTTATGTGGCATAAATATTCCCACTGTGGGCAATTTCAAGCTACTAATAGGATTTCAATAGTCCTGAAAATGTAACCATCACTCCAGCACACCACTAAATTTAATCCTATTATGATACATTTCACCTTCTACATTAACCAGCCTGCTGTTGATGGTTGAAAACAGACAGTTTTACTGCTTGTGTTTGTTTTGTTTCCACAGGGGCTATACCACATCATCCTGGAAATTATCGTGATGATCCGAGTGTGTAAAATGTTCCGTCAAGGCCTCAGGGGATTCCGGGAATATCAGATCACTGAGACTGCTCGAAGAAGGCACCCCATCTTCTCCTTCTGGGATGTAAGCGGCTGGGCTCAGCAGGATTATCAGGGTTTAAAGGGGGTCCTATAAATAGCACCCCACTTCCCAGTCCCAGATCTGTGCCATCTGAGAAAGAAGACAAAGGGTAAAACTAGAAGGGAGAATTCAACTGTCACATATATTTTTTTCTTTTTTCTATTTTATTAAGATATTATATGTGTATCTTATATCTTACCATTGCCCTCCCCCCAACTCCCATACATGCCCTCACCCCCCGAGTTTTGCATCCATTGGTTATGCTTATATGCATGCATACAAGTCCTTCAGTTGATCTATTATCTCCCCCATATCTCCCTACCCTTCCCGATGTAATTTGACAGTCTGTCTGTTGCTTTACTGTCTCTGTATCTATCTTTTTGTTCATCAGTTTATAATGTTCTTTATTATCCATAAATGAGTGAGATCTTGTTGTGTTTTTCTTTCATTGACTGGCTTATTTCACTCAGCATAATGTTCTCCAATTCCATCCAGGTTGCTGCAAATGATAAGAATTCCTTCTTTTTATGGCAGCATAGTATTCCATTGTGTAGATGTACCATAGTTTTTGGATCCAATCATCTGCTGACGGGCACCTAGGCTGTTTCCAAATCCTAGCTATTGTAAATTGTGCTCTTATGAACTAGGGGTGCATATTTCCTTTCTGATTGGTGTTTCTAGTTTCTTGTGATATATTCCTATGAGTGGGATTACTGGGTCAAATTTGAGTTCCATTTTCAGTTTTTTGAGGAAACTCCATACTGTGCTCCACAGTGGTTGCACCAGTCTCATTTCCACCAGCAATGCAGGAGGGTTCTTTTTTCTCCGAAACCTCGCCAACACTTGTCGTTTATTGATTTGTTGATGTTAGCCATTCTAACAGGTATGAAATGGTACTGCATTATTGTTTTGATTTGCATGTCTCAGATAGTGACTTTGAGCATGTTTTCATGTGCCTCTTGGCCTTCCTTCTATCTTCTTTTGAAAATATTCTACCGTGTTTCCCCGAAAATAAGACATCCTCCAAAAATAAGACCTACTTACAGGTTTCCTTCTGAGTGAAATATAAGGCATCCCCCCGAAAATAAGGCCCCCCCTAGGCTAACCATGAGAGATTTGGTCCACTGATTCTGAAAGAAATGGAGTCACAAGAAATTCACCAGGAAATTCAGGAATTGGATTGTTATGATGATGTTCCAGAAGATGACATGATAGTCATTGACATGATAGTCATTGAATAAATGAGTCAATTCTTGATACTGTAAGATTCACAGTTTGTCTGGTTTGTGTTGACAACTACCGTACCATATACAGGTACTAATAAATTTCCTTTATTTTCATTTAACAATAAATATGTACTGTATTCTTCTTCATGGAAAAATAAGACATCCCCTGAAAATAAGACCTAGCCATCTTTGGGAGCAAAAATTAATATAAGACACTGTCTTATTTTCGGGGAAACGGTTTTTAGGTCCATTGCCCATTTTTTAATTGGATCATTTATCTTCCTTTTATTTACTAGTATAAGCTGTCGGTAGATGTTGGAAATTAAACCTTTATCAGTGATAACATTTGCAAATATGTTCTCCCATACAGTGGGCTTTCTTGTTGTTTTGTTGATGGTTTCTTTTGCTGTAAAAAAGCTTTTTATTTTGATGTAGTCCCATTTGTTTATTTTCTTTTTAGCTTCCATTGCTCTAGGGGCAGTATCAGTGAAGAAGTTTTTTCGGCATATGTCAGAGATTTTGCTACCTGTGGATGCCTCTAGTATTTTTATGGTTTCTTGTCTTATGTTTAAGCTCTGATTTCATTTTGAGTTTATTTTTGTGTATGGTGTAAGTTGGTGTTCTAGTTTCAACTGTCACTTATATTAATGATGACATTTATATTAGAGAAGATGACTTGGACCATCAAGTGAGAGGTTTACCTAATACTGAACCCCAGAGTTATATAGCCTTTCACAAGCAGTCACAAGCTGTGCTAGACCACAGCAGGTCTCCATTACAGCAGTGGAGCCTCCAGCCTTAAGCTTCCAGCAGAGAAGGGCAGAGCAGAATGTGAGTACTGAGGGAAGGGGAAGGGGGTGATCATGCCGTTTCTCCTTGCACATCTACCAAGGAGTTTGTCCCTCCTCCGTATGGAAGACCAGGGGCTGGTAGTGTTCAACTAGTACAACTCACTTCATGTGGAAGTTAATATGGGAGTGGGAGAGAAGCCATCTCCATTCCGACAGTGATCAAAAGAGCCAGAAGAAATCCAGCTGGGTTTTCTGAATGTCCACCAGCCATTTGTCTCCTCTCCCTTCTTTCCTCTTTCCTTACTTCAATGAGAAGGGAACATTTGTCAGGGCCCTGTTTGCTCTGGTGACCATGTTTTCTAGATTTTCTAGAATGTCCCCATTTCAAATGTCTTATCCCAAAGATAGATCATAAGCCCATTTTTGGCTCAGAAAAGTTGCTCACCATTTCATTAACTTGTTCTGGTTCTCCAAAGTTGTTTTCATTACTTTCAAGGGCTCCAAAGTTTTCCCTGCCCATTTTCCTGGAGTGACAGCCTCTGCTTTCTCCTTGCATGCAGTGATTCACTCCAAGAAATTTCCCAAAGTGGTTTCTGAAGAAAGTAGCCAAGGAGATGGAGCGTAGGGTGGTGGTGATGGGGCAAAGGAAGGATGTTTTAGATTGCCTTTTTTTTTTTTTAATCTTCACCCAAGGATACTTTCCCACTGATTTTAGAGAAATGGGAGAGAGAGGAAAAAACAGAGAGAAATATCGTTGTGAGAGAAACACATCGATTGGTTGACTCCTGCATGTGCCCGATCAGGGCCGTGGCCTGGGAGGAACTTGCATCTGAGGTCCATGCCCTTCACCTGAATGGAACCCAGGCCGATGCTCTATCCACTGAGCCAAGTGGGCTAGGGCTTAGATTGCTTTCTAAGGGTCAAAAGGTTATATAACTACATGTATGTGGCTTAGTTTAAGATGTAGCAGAAAGGGCCTGTGGCCAGCTGGAGAGCAAGGACATGCCCCATCTAAAGACATTTAAATTAATATATTTTGAAGACACTATGCTGGTCAAACCAAATATGTCCACAGCCAGATTCTGTCCTGTAGTTGGGCCCTGAGTTGGGAAGGGGTGAAATAGAAGAATTGTAACCTGAGAGACTGAGATTAGCTCTCAGGAAGGACATTCTGACTGAGGGTGCCATGCAGTGGTGAAGTGAAGGGCCCTGGCAACCAGGAGTCCTTGGTTACCAACAGGCCTGTGCTGATGCTTGGGCAGTTGGAAGCTGAAAATCAGAGTTAGTTTTGTCATCAGGGGGAGTGTGAAGCTAAATCTAATAACATTACCCAGTCAGAATGGGCTTGAGCAGAAGCCTCTCAAGGGGAGTCTATAGTGTCATGTGACTGCTGGGCAGAGAGCTGGAGGACTGGAGCATAGGGTCTGGCAGAGAGAGCAAAGACTGGTTTTCAGTGGAGTGGGTGACTCTGGATCCTTCTGAACTCTACCTCTTTCCTTCCTTGGCCCCTGAGAAGCACCAAACTATAAACGAGGGAAGAGCACAGAGATCTGAGTGGGCTCTGGGGGAGGACATGAGGACTAGCTAAATGTGTGTGTGTGTGTGTGTATGAGTGTGTGTGTGTGTGTGTGTGTGTGTCTTGGTTTGGCCCCACATGGTGCTCAAGGCCTTGTTTGTTCTTTTCTTTCAACCTTACACCCCCTCCATATTCCCTTCTGCTCTCTCTGCCCCTCTCTCTACTCTTTTCACATCTTCTCTGCATCTGTTAGGAGTTAGGGTTCAATTAGCTCATCCCTAAGACCTCATACCTCTTCCTCCTGGCTATCCTCTACACAAGAGCCATTTATTTGCTGAATAATCCTTGGGAAAGTCTTCACTCCATTCACATCCAAAAAGGAGCTTAATACCTGCTTTGTTTTGAAGATGAAATGGAGTAAGATAAGGAAGATGCTCCATGCCTGGCTCCTTACAGGTGGTCAACAAAGGTTGGCTTTGTTTGTTTCTTCCTTTTTATCCCTCCTTTCTGTTGTTTTCTTTCCCTTTTCCATTTGTTTCTTTTCCCCCTTACTTTTCTCTTTTCGCTTCCTCTCTTTATTCTCCTTTCCTCTCTACACCCCTGTCTTTCTCTCTCTTCACAACAATTTGTTGTACTTCTGGGCCCAAGTTTTGTGCTGAGTTGACCTTTTGAGCAGAGGTGGACATAGGAAGCCACACAGGCTTCCCATGGCTTCCTGCCTACTACAGTGGTCCAGGTATAAAGAAGAGTTTCAATGCAGAATTCTATGCAGTCTTGTTGATTCTCCTTCCTGTTCCTCTTTCATTTTTTTTTTTTTCCTTTCCAGAAAAAGAAACAAGGCCGAATCACATTTGATACCATGGACTTCGTGGCAGAGTCGGTATGCACAGTTCAGACTTTGATGTTGGGAATTTTCTTTTAGCATCATGACCTGGAAGAAGCACTGGTCTGGGCATCAGAACCTGGGTTCTGTCAGGAGCGCAGTGTGTCACCTTGAGCTAGTCGCTTAGTTTCCTCGTCTATAAAACAGGGCGATCTCAGTGATCCTTTCCAGTTCTGTCATTCCGAGACTGTGAGCCTCCCCACGCCCCACATGTCTGCTGCTTTATAGCCAAGCAGAACCAGCAGGGAGAGCTCCTGCACTTGGTCGGCTGCCTCTGCACGCCCCACACGGGGGTTCAAGCCCACAGCCGGGGCATGTTCCCTGACCGGGAATCGAACTGTGACCTCCTGGTTCCCAGGCTGATGCTCAACCACTGAGCCACACAGTGTGGGCAAGGGCTCTGGTATTTTAGTTCAGTTGATCCAGTAGGGTTTTTCTGAGGACATAGGAGTTGAGATTAGAATGAGGAGGGGGCAGCCATATCTATGGGAGAATCCAGGGGAAGTACATTCCAGGCAAATGAAATAGCCCAAGCAAAGACTGCAAGACAGAAGCAAACTTGACACCTCCAAGAAATGAGTAGATGGCTAGAGATTAGAGAATAAAGAGGCAAGGCATATGTAGGGAGGGGTTTGGGATGGTAATGGGAGGGATAAGGACAATTATGTGAGACCATAATCAATAAAAAAAAAAAGAAAGAAAAGAAGCAAAGCAGAAGCTGTGAGGTTGAATGGGTTTAAGGAGGTAGGGAGTCAGATCACTTGGGCCCCTAGGCATGGCACAGAGTTAAGTTTTTATCCTAAATGCAATGGGCCGCCAGTGGGGGTGTTAACTACTTAAGTACCAAATTCTCAATAGGTAGGAGTAGAGGGTGAATGGGTGGATCTGTTCCTACTGGTCCATGAGTCCTGGTTCATGAGTCCTGGCTCATGAGGGTTAGCTAACAGTCTCTGTAGTTCCTTAGTCTTCTGCAGCATGCCAAGGTATAGGCTGGGACAAGGAAGGTCTCCCCTGACTGCAGTGTGCATGTGCCGAGGGGCCCCTAGAGCTTAGGGACCTCATATTGCCTGGGGTGGGGGTCAATGAACAGCAGTGGCAGTATGGCCAGTAGTTGGGAATATAGGCTTTGATATGTAGCAGATCTAGGTTTTAATCCAAGTGTCTTCACCTGTCGATGGGAATAATAATAATAGTGTCTTGCTTCTTGGGCTGGGCGAAGATGCAGTGAGATAGTGTGTGTAAGTGTATCCTGGTGCGTGGCACACAGTAAGCACATGTCAGCCACTGTTGTGTTGGGGTGGGAAAGTGTGAGAGCAGCAGTGTGAGAAGTTGTCCTCTGGCCCATGGGGGAAACTGTTGGGTCCTGTTTGTCACTCTGGTTCTCTCTCCCTAGGGTTTCTTCCCTCCAAGGGCCATTGAGATAGCACAGAAGATGCCTTCTTGGAGGACAGAGCAGGACATCCAGGCCCTGTGTAACTTCCTGCAGGTCCTGGATTGCTACCGGAACTACTCAGAGGCCCTGCAGCTGCTTCTGGCTAAGGTCCTCCGCTTTGAACGGTCAGTGAAGGCCTCCTGGCCCCGGGCTGGAGCTGGGTTGGGCAGGGAGAGCGGGCTGAGAAGGCCATGGCAGGTGTGCCAGCCTCTCTGCTGAGTGTCAGCCGAGGAAAGCCATCTGTTAGTTCACCTTAGTGCTCACTCTTATGGTTGTAGCACAATTTATCTCATTCGTTCATTGAGATTCTACCCAGAATTAAAGAGAGGATCTGTTCCAATTCTCTAATTTTCCAGATAAGAAAATGGAAGCTCATAAAGGGGAAATGACTCATCTCAGATCACCCAGATAATGAATAGCAGAGCTGAGGCTCAAGTCCAGGCCCAAAAAGCCAGAATGGATCACAGATGATTATATTACTAGTACATCCAGACAGGAACCAGGGCAAGGGTCTTGAACTGGGATGAGGGAAAAAGGAAATCTGTATTTTTCTTTTCCTTCCTTTTTCCTTCCTTCCTTCCTTCGTTCCTTCCTTCGTTCCTTCCTTCCTTCCTTCCTTCCTTCCTTCCTTCCTTCCTTCCTTCCTCTCTTCCTTCGTTCCCCCCCACCTTTTCTTTTACACCAAGAAAATACTTTTATTTGGATTACAAAGACTAAAAATAATGACATAATAAAGTTAACAGAGTTGTTGTCAAGACACAATAGGTTTGAAAGCTATAGATGAGTAGTCACTTTGTTTCACTAAATCTTGGTTTGTCCTCAATTATCTTAGGGAGCATCTCTGGCATACTCTTGACTGAATCTTAAGGACTATGTATCCAGGTGATCCAACTGTGATTCCTTTCCATAGTCCCCATTACCTTCTTTTTCTCTGGACTAGGAACCGCTGTGCTGGTGCATGGTTCTTCCTCAGAAAGCGGTTCTTCCTTAATGTGTTTCTTCTTCTTCACAGATGTCTCCTGTTCTTCCACTACTAGTACTAGTAGTCCTCCTCCTCCTCCTCCTTCAACTTTAATTTTAACCTTAGCTTTTTTTGCCTTTTCAATTATTTCATCTTCTTGATCTACCTGTCCTATCTTGTATTTTTTAGAACAGATTGGCAGTGTGGAGTCACCAGAAGGATCATAAGACCCCTTCACTTTTATGCTTATATTTTTCTGCTTTTGCTAATGCCTTTCCTGTCCTGCTTATTTTCCTTATCTCTCTATCTTCAATGACCCTCAACCTGGTCTCTAATTTGGCTCTGTTCTCAACTCCCATCGCAGAATTGGATTCTTTACCAAAAGCATCATACTGGATAGCCAAAAGTTTTGGCTGCTGCCAACATTTGCAAAATCTTTCCTTTGTGTTTGGGACTGGTCTAGCCTACAAGCGAAGCATGATAAATGAAACCATAGTTAGGGTCTCTTTAGAGCTCTGAAGAGTGCCTTTTCAGAGAATCTGAACTGTGGAAGCTGCATGTTTGGCCAAATTCAAAAGAGAACATGTATGAGCAATGAGCCGTGCTCCAACTAATTCTCCAACCATGATGTGACATTGGGTATAATGGCCATCATTCGATTTTGTAAGTATTCATAGAGCTGGGTTCTATATTCTGATATTTCAGTCACCTGAGTGCAAAGATGCAGAATGTTGAAAATATTTTCTTCTGAAACCTTGGTCCCCATAGATATCTCTGCAGCTGCTTTCACTTCTGCTTCAACTTTCTCTGGCAGTAATTCAGAAAGTTGGGCCGGGGCATAATTCTTCCTATCACCAACTTTTTTGCAAACATTTACAGTAAGTCAAGCTATCTGAAATTATTTTTCCTAATTCAGGGAAATGCCAGCCATTCCATTTTCTACACCTCCTAATGTAGTTGTTTGGTTCTTCATCCAAATCATCCAACAAGGAAATTGCCTGAATAATCATTGTGTCCACTTTATCAGCACTAAATTTCAATCTATACCGGGACAAGCTGTGGGCCAACACAAGACACATAGCTGCCATTTCTTGTGTTTCTACACCAGGTATTCATCCATCCATCTGTGAACAAATTCCTCATAAGTTCATTAACAACAAGACTTTGGGTGCAACTAAGATCCAGCTTTTCCTTTATGACACCTCCTAGTTTAGCATCAGCTACAGCCAGGGGTTCATGGGCTTCTTTTACTATTTTTTTCAGTACTTTTTTTTAGTTGCTTGTTGGTTTTGCCCTCCATCAGAGCTGTGAATGCTGCTAATGCTTTTGCTTTATCCTGAAATTTCTCCAAATGTTTTAGTTTAACTATTTTATTTGCTTTCTCTGGAATTTCAAATTCTTTCCACAAACTATCAACCTCTTGAAGTTTCTTCTCATTCAAAACCTTAAAGATGGCGTAGCTGATGGATGTTTCAAATAGCACCAGCATGTTTAGGCTGGGTCAGGGCGCTGCACAACCAGCCATGAGCTCTTATCCTAAGGGAAAAAGACCAGATTTGCAGTCCTCCCAAGCCTGCAAGGCCGCTGCTGGCCAAGCACAAATGCGCATGCTTTCCTGCAAAGCACCATACCATGTTGCCTAAATGTTCCACACTGCTGAAATCTGTATTTTTCTTAATTTCTAGCTGAAATTTATCATTTTCTTTAATCATGGATGTATGTAGCAAACAACTGTATTATTAGACATTATTGTAACTTTTTCATCAAAAGAAATCACAAATATTTTCACATTATATTTAATGTTGCAGGTTTCTTGAAAAATAGTTATCACATCTTTGAAAATATGGTAGTTATTAGATTATGCTATCTTTGTTATTTGATGCCTTAATAAAGAGGCACACATATTGCTACATCACAAATTGTTTTTTAAAAACTAAATCTGCTATATTTTATTTTATACATTTGAGACATTATTCTGTGAAGGTTTTAAGAGATTGTCACAGGGCCTATGGCACAAAAAGCGCCACGTAAATACCATGTAGTAGAGAAGTTCAAGAGGTATGCCTGGACATATTGCTATTTCCAGGACATTCCGAAGGCCTACAAGGGATAGCCTCGCACAGTATTTGAGGTGAGGCCTATTTTGAAAATCCAGGATGTAATGTCACTATAGGTTTGTGCCCTGATATCTTCCTTCATGGAGGTCACAGTCTAAGACATAATCACAACTAATTATAGGTTATGATCCTTATGAACCATGCAGGATCCTTTCCACAGGTAATAAGCCAGGGGGAGGAGGTAATTATCCAGTTGGTTTGAATGAGGGAATTTCACAGCAGAGGTGACATTTGAACAGGTATATTTGACAGGTAGAAGTGTAGACAAGGACATTCCAGGGAGAGGGTACCATCTGCTTTGTTCTAGCCTAGTGAAGAAGAGCAAGTCACTGCTATCCTAAATTGAGATTCCAGAACAGGCAGAATGGTGTTCTGGAAAGAAAAAGAATCATGGAGCTAGGACTCCGTAATTTAATACCATGTCTGCCCCACTGGGACATCAGACAAGCCACTTAAGCTTTCTGAGCCTAGTATCCTCTTCAGTGAAATGAGGAGAATATGGCTTTTCTGTAGATCAAAAGATGGTGATTGTTAAAAGCCAGTTGTTGATTGTCCAGGACTGGGAATTAGCAGATTAGATAGGATCCTTCCAGTTGCAAGTGACAGAACACAGTCCAGGGGAATATATTGGTGACTCATTTATCTGAAAAGTCCTGGAATAGTTCTCCAGCTTTAGGCTTAGCTGGATTTAGGGGCTTAGTGTCACCAGGACCCTGTCTGTCTGTCTCCATCTCCTGGCACTTCATAGCATAAGCCACCTTCTCAGCCAGACTCTTCTCACAATGGAGAGATGACTGCCCTAGCCACAACTCCAAACTTTTCTCCTCCTGGTTTCCATCCCTTGGGAAAGAGAGTAAATAAACATCCTAGTCCCTCAAGTCAGAATTAGTTCTTGAAATTAGTTCTTTCTGAACCAGGTTAGCTTTTCTTTTTTCTTTTAAAAAATATATATATTTTATTGATTTTTTTACAGAGAGGAAAGGAGAGAGATAGAAACGTCGATGAGAGATTAACATCGACCAGCTGCCTCCTGCACACCCCCTACCGGGGATGTGCCCGCAACCAATGTACATGCCCTTGACCGGAATCGAACCTGGGACCTTTCAGTCCGCAGACCGACTCTCTATCCACTGAGCCAAACCAGCTTCGGTGAGGTTAGCTTTTCTTAAATCATCAGTGGGCAGTGAAGCTTTGATTGTCTGACAGTCAAGAAAGGGTATTTTCCGCAAAGCAAAATCAGGGTGCAGTTGGTAGAAAAATGTGACCAGATGCTTGGCAGCAAAAGCAGTAGAAGTCTATTGTAGGAGATTCATGTTCTAGTGCTGATTCAAGTGTGCCCTTCAAGCAAATCCCTGGGAGGGCCCCACTTTCCTGATCCCGAAAATGTAGGTTGCGCTATATGACCTCTGAGGTTCTTTCTGGCTCCGATTCTAGAAGTCTACACTTGAGTGAACACTGGCTCTGCTCTTTGGACCCAGAGTCTTATTTCCTGGCTGAATATGCCTGCCTTCTCCCATTGGTCATTGTCATCTGGGCCATCACCTCTTTCCTACGTTGACACAGCTTCTGGTTTATATCCAAACAAACCCAGAGCCAGAAGGAAGCCTGAAACTATTGACTTCAACCTAATGCAGTCCTCAGTCCACCTGTTCTCTAGTCCCTGCCCCCAGGAATTTGCCACGGGGTCATGAAGCTAGTGGATGCTCTGGAAGCTTAGAAGGGGAGATAACTGCTATGAGCTGAGTCTAAGAGGTCTTCCTGGAGGCAGTAGGATCTGAGCTGGACCTTGAGCTCTTGAGAGAATTTAAATAGGTGAATAAGAGAGGAAAGTCCATTCCAAGTAGGGGGAGCTGTGTAGACAAATTGATGGAACAAAGGAAGTAACACTTGTCCTATGCAGAGGGTTGGCTCTGGCTCTCCTGTTGCTGGTAGCTCAGTGAGGAGGGGGAGGAGAATTCAGAGGACCTGCTGAGGGCAGTGCAGGGAGATTGGAGTTGAGGGGTATGACAGCAGTCTGGAAAACACTGGGGCACTTTTATAAAGACCACTGATTCCTAAGACCGTGGTAGGCACTGAAGGGCAGACTTTGGGCTCCCCATTGCCTCTGGGTGAAATCCAAACTTAGCCCAACTTTTGTACTGAGCCTGATAGCTCTCCCATTACTCTCCTGACCTCCTCCCCGTCTCCCATTTTCCTTTCTAATGGTAGTTACAGTTATTACTTTGAATGTGCCCATACTTCTAGCCACTTCTGGGCCTTTGAAACTGTTGTTTTTCCTAAATAGATTTTTATTGATTTCAGAGAGGAAGGAAGAGGGAGAGAGAGATAGAAACATCAATGATGAGAGAACCATTGATCAGCTGCCTCCTGCATGCTCCCCATTGTAGATTAAGCCCCCTACCCGAGCATGTGTCCTTGACCAGAATTAAACCTGGGACCCTTCAGTCCACTCAGCCAAACCAGCTAGGGCACCTCTGGGCCTTTGGACATGGGGTCCTTCTGCCTGGGATGTTCTTCCATCACTCTGTCCACCTGGATGACTCCAGACACCATCCTAGAGCTTTCTCTGGCCTTCCTAAGCCAAGTTAAATACCCCTTCTCTGTGCTTCCAATTATCCCATGTTTACCTCTTTTAAAGTATTTTTAAACCTGATTTATCTCCTTACTTGACCATAATTTTGAGAATAAAACCTGTGTCCTTTATCACTGCGCCTGATAGACACAGTTGGAATTTGTTTAACTTATATTGAATGAATAAAGGAAATGAATGAATATTGAAAGAAGTGAAATTTGAACTTGCATTTGAAAGACAGAAACTTCCTCCTGAGCTTAAGAACTAACTCCTAGTTTTCTTGGGACCTGGCACTTCTACCCTCAGGGTTCCCAATTGGGTAATGAGTTCTTGCAGATTATAATGAGACCATTTATTTGTCTCTTTCTAGGCATATTCATCTATATTTTACAGACAAAAGAAACAGAAGCTCAGAAAGGGGATATGAGTTGCCCAGCAGCATATAGCTAGCTAGAGGTAGAACCAGGATTGGTCTGACTCTAAAATCAGTGCTTTTAATTATTTAGCCACTCATCCTATCCTTTCAGCATGTGTTCATTCATATATTTCACAACTGTTCATTGAACATTTACTGTGTGACCAAGCAGACTGACAAAGGCTCTGTTCTCTGGAAGCTTCAGTCTAACAGAGGTGGGCAACGTTAGCTTGATGGAGCTGGGACTGGGCTCTTCTGAGTCCTTTCTAGTCCAGCCTGTGTTTTAATTCTTCCTAACAAAGGGCACAACCAATCCAACTCTCCTCCCAGCATGCACCGGGCTCTGGGTTGCTACTAGATCACAGGGCTATGATCTTTTCCCAGGTTTGGTCGCAGACGTGTGATCATAAAGAAGGGGAAGAAGAGCAACAGCTTTTATTTCATCTACTTGGGCAGAGTTGCAGTGACTGATGATGAAGATGGCAGCAGCGCCTTCCTAGACCCCCACCCGATGTTGCTGCAGAAGGGCGACTGTTTTGGGGTAACGGAAGAAGGCCTGGCTTCCTGGGCTGGGGTTGGAGTGTGAGAGATTCCTGCTAGAACCTCTTGGCCAGGCCCAATCCTGCCTTATCTTCTGTGCAAGTCACTGCCCTGTTGTGGGTCCTAGCACCCTTATCTGTCAAAGGCCAACTCTTCATTTGTGATGTTTAAGGAGTATGTTCCCCATATGACCCCTTAGAGACACGTGACTCCTCAGTGAGGCCTCTCCAGCTTCCTGACTCTAGCCTGGTCAAGTCTGTTGCCTCTTTTTCCACAGGCAACATAGTAAGAGGGAGGAGTGGGTCCTCTGAAGGGGTGATGAGCAAGAGCACAGGGCTGGCCTCAGAACCTGCAGTCTGGAGAGGAGAAATTTCAAGGGAAGTGGGGAGATAGAAGCAGGAAAGAGGTATGCAATGTTGCAAGCAGGAAATGAGAGGTAGCCTCTTACTTGCCTTTGCCCCTGTCTACCCAACAGGAAATGGGCCTTCTAAGTTCTTCAGTAAGGAGGGCCACTGTGGTCTGTATGGAAGAAACAGAGTTCTTGGTTGTCGACCAAGATGATTTCATTGCTAATAAGCTGGACGACGAAGTTAAAAAGGATGCCCAACATCGGTTTGATTTTTTTAGGTAACTCCATCATCAGCTAGCATCTTCCCCCCTGGGTGTTTATTAGGTACCTAACTTTGTCCCAGGACCAGTGGGAAATTCTAGGTGCCTTTCTCTCTGAAATGTTCTTCAGTACCCACCTCCCACCCAAGTTCTCAAACTCCTACTATACCTTTAGATCTCACTTCAAATATCCTTTCCTTGTGGAACAGTAATACTAGAATGGCTAATGTGTATTGAGTGCTTGCTGGGCCAGGAAGGGTGTTAAGACATCTAGATTACTTGCCTTATCTAATTTCACATTCAGACTTGTGAGGATATTTCTCTTATTCTCCCTAATATATGGGTGAAGGAAGTAAGGCTCAGGGTGGGGATGTTCTAGAATATCTGATTCAGAAGTCACTGGGCCTCACCATCTCACCTCACTAACCAACCCCATCTACTCTCCACCCAGAATAGAGAGGGTGCCTCTCAATGCTTTTATCACACTATGTTAAAACTATAATTCTTTTTAAAAAAAAATGTTTTATTGATTTTTTACAGAGAGGAAGGGAGAGAGATAGAGAGTTAGAAACATCGATGAACAAGAAACATCAATCAGCTGCATCCTGCACACCCCTTACTGGAAATGTGCCCGCAACCAAGGTACATGCCCTTGACCGGAATTGAATCTGGGACCTTTCAGTCTGCAGGCTGATGCTCTATCCACTGAGCCAAACCTGATTTGGCAAAATTGTAATTCTTGATTATACAATACTTGGCAATTTATTTGCCCCAACAGACAGTGAGCAATATGGTGGCAAGGCCCTAGCTGTACTTTTTACCGTGGTAATCCCTGTGTTGTCATAGTGCCAGGCACTATGCTCATTCAGTTATCTTTAGAAAAGAGTGAAAGTCAAATGAAGCACCGGCACTGGCACTGAAAATACATGTCGTAGGTTGCAGGCAATAGCGAATCATGATTGACAGAGTGTCCCTGTGAAATAGAGCTGAAAGAGTGTTTCATAAAGGATCTGGAGCCTGACAAGGGGGAAATTAGTCCTCAAGGGAGGAGCAGTTCATTTGTTCATATAGTGGGAAATGGTTTCTTTCCAGTCTCAGCTCTTATGCTTATCGGCCATGTGACCCTAGATAGGTCACTTCTCCAAGTGTTAGTCTCCTGCTCTGTGAAATAGAGACAATGATTCCTCTCTTCCAAGGTCATTGTAAGGATTGAATGAGATAATCATGGGAGTGTGCAGCCCAGTGTTTGACACATAGTAGGTGCTCCTTCTGTGGTGGCCCCACTTTCCTTCCAGTGCTTCCAGACCCTTCTCATTTGGATAGGGCACTGACTCCATTCTCCCTTGGTGCTCTGAATGGAACTCAGTGCCCCCCCTGAGGCCTAAGTCACTGAGTTCTGAGATCATAATCTGTTGGAGCTGAGAAAAATCTACTAGTATAGCTAGTAGTCCATTGGGGTCTCATCTGAGGGAAGGCAAACACATGTATGCAGTATATGAGGTCAGGTGGAGGGGAAGTCACTTCAGTGGGCCTTCAACCACAGGGAACAAAAGAGGTGAATCCAGACTCTTCCCCAGGGCTGAGTATTTGAAGCCAGTAAGCCATAGGAGATGGGTAGGAATGCGCCGCCCAAACCAAAGTAGGGCCAAGACTGCTGGACTTGAGGGGCAGAATAGCTGGTGAGCTGCAGTGAGGCCTTCTCACAGCGTTACTTGGAATGAAAATTGCTTAGTGAGGAGAGGATCCAAGATGGCTGCTCGGGTAGACACCTAACCGCAGCAGCACACAACAATTTCAATGGAATACAACTAAAATGTAGAGTGGACATCGCCCAGAGCTACAGGTAGTCGACTGACTGAAAATTCTACAACAAGAAGGAAAGAGAAAACCAGAAGGAAAAGAGGAGCTGAAAAAAAGCCTAAGGTACGGAGACATGCTACGCGCGAAGAGGTCGCAGCCGGAGAGGAGGAGAGGGCTGGGTGCTGCCTGGCGTTCCCTAGCAGGAAGGAGATAAAACCCCCAGCCTGGGCTGAACCCCCGAACCGGCAGCGCTGACCCCCAGTTATGAGCCAGACCCTGGGGACCCAGGCTCGGCAGGGGGAGACGGGGCTGTGAGGCGGAATCCCAAGCGAGCAGCGAAAAGCAGGGTCCCCAGAGTGGTGCGCACATTGCGCGCAGAGGACTGAATGTTGACTCTGATGCTGGATTACCCTAGCGTGAAGAAACAAAGCCTCCGGCGGCGCTGAGCCTCAGTCCGGACTGCTCTGAACCCCAGTCCTGGACCAGACCCTGGGACCCAGGCTCGGGCAGGGGGAGACGGGGCTGTGAGGCGGAATCCCAGCGGAGTGGCGAAAAGCAGAGCCCCCAGAGTTGCGCGCACTGCGCGCAGAGGACAGTCTGTTGACTCTGATCCTAGACTCCCCCAGCGGGAAGGAGAAAAAAAAAAAGCTCCAGACTGGAGGAATGCGACAGGGAGCAGGAGCCCCTGCCGGACACCAGCCGCTGGGTGCCAGCAGGGAGCCGGGCGACGGGGCCCCGGGGGCGGGGGGTGCCCTGAGCCATCGACCTCTGAGCGCAGGCAATGGAGCCAAGGCTGGGGGCTGCTTCCTGGGCGCTGCCGACCCCTGCAACAGGCTGGAGCAGCGCGGGAGCCCGCAGAGAACAAAGGGGTGCCACAGGCCAACCTGCTGAGCTCCCAGGACAAGGAGGAAGAAACCAAAGTTCTCAATGTGAAGAAATCAAGTGAGAGCAAAAGATAGTAAAATTACTTAAGAAAGAATACAAAGAAGATCTTGAAAAATCAAAGACTAAGTCAGAACTCAACTCACCAGCCAACATTGCAACATAAATGCGTTTTAAAAAAAAAAGGACAAAATGTTGGAACAGTGGCGGCCAGGCCTAGAGTGCCCAGGCACAAAGCAATGGCAACCGGGCCCGGAGCAGCAACGGCCAGGCCCCAGAACAGCAGCAGCCAGAACCAGAGCAACAACAGCCAGCACTGGAGCAGCCAGACCTGGGGCAGTGGCAGCCAGGCCTGAGGCGGAGGCAGCCAAGCCCAGGGTGGCCAGTCCAGGAACACCCAGACCCGGAGTGGCCGGGCCCGGAGAAGCCAGGCCCAGAGCAGCCAGGTTGGGAGCAGCCAGGCCCAGAACAGCAGTAGCCAAGCCCGAAGCATCCAAGCTGGGAGCGGCCAGACTCGGAGCGGCCGGGCCCGGGGCAGTGGCTGCCAGGCTGGGAGTGGCCAGGCCCGGAGCAGCCGGGTTGGGTGTGGCCAGGCCCGGAGCAGCGACTGCCAGGCTGGGAGCGGCCAGGCCCGGAGCAGCCGGATCTGGTGCGGCCAGGCCCGGAGCAGCCGGGTCGGGTGCGGCCAGGCCCGGAGCAGCAGCTGCCAGGCTGGGAGCGGCCAGGCCCGGAGCAGCCGGGTCTGGTGCGGCCAGGCCCGAAGCAGCAGTTGCCAGGGTGGGAGCGGCCAGGCCCGGAGCAGTGGCTGCCAGGCTGGGAGCGGCCAGGCCCGGAGCAGCGGCTGCCAGGCTGGGAGCGGCCAGGCCCGGAGCAGCCGGGTCTGGTGTGGCCAGGCCCGGAGCAGCAGCTGCCAGGCTGGGAGTGGCCAGCCGGGAGCAGCCGGGTCGGGTGCGGCCAGGCCCAGAGCAGCAGCAGCCAGGTCCAGAGCAGCTAGGTCAGGAGCGGCGGTGACCAGACCCGGAGCAGCTGGTTGTGGAACGAACCAGAGCAACAGAGGCCAGGCCTGGAGCGGCCAGGCCAGACCAGCTGCCAGACTGGGAGCGGCCAGCCTGGAGCAGCTCGGTCGGGTGCGGCCAGGCCCGGAGCAGCAGCAGCCAGGTCCAGAGCAACTAGGTCAGGAGCGGCGGTGACCAAACCCGGAGCAGCTGGTTGTGGAATGAACCAGAGCAACAGAGGCCAGGCCCGGAGCAGCCAGGCCCGGAACAGCTCACTCCTCGCCTGCCCCTGCCCCACGGCTGCCTCTCAGACATGGCTGGAAACTTTTGTGGGAACTTGAGGGTCTGCTGAATCAAGTGATGAAGGCTTAGATCTGGATGTGTTGAGTTAGTATAGAGCTGGGGTGTTGATCTGTGAGTGCCTTGGGTGGGGCCTGGATGAGGCTGGTTGACCTATTTGGAAATGTCTTTTGTGTGAAATGTATCATTGGGCATGTGGTGGTATTATTGATATGAGAAAATGCTAAGTAACTGATTTACTATCTGAAAAGGGATTTACTTTCGGGGAAAGGGAGGGAGGAAGAGACTGAACATAAACTGCACCTATGGATGAGGACAATGGGGGATGGGGAGGGGTGGAGGGTGGGGTGGGAACCTGGTGGAGGGGGGAAGAAATGAGGAACCTTTGTAACAATATGAACAATAAAGACTGATTTATAAAAAAAAAAAAAAAAAAAAAAAAAAAAAAGAAAGAAAAGAAAATTGCTTAGTGAGCCACACGGTTGTGGTCAAGGAGCCGGGGAGAGTCTCCTGGGGGGAGGAACAGAAGTGAGAGAATCATAGTTGGTGGGTTGCACAGGTGTGTTTGAGGAGTAGCAGCGGGGAGAGGCTGGATGGGAGGCCTGGGAAGAGGGCAGAGGGAGCCAAGGCGATACGTGACAGGAGACTGGCTACAGGCTTGGTGATTGGAGGCTGTGTGAAATCTTTCAACTCAGGCATTTGCAAGAGCAGGAGAGCATGTTCCCTCTCTGGGAATTGCTGAGAGCTATGCACCTTCTGTGATGGAGGGCAATGCATTCTAACATGTTTTCCCCTCAGGCAGATGGAGCTGTTACAGTCTTGGCCTGATGAGAAGATCTGGAAGCTGGTAACCCTGGGGAAGGTGGAGAAGTACTCATATGGGCAGCTGATCTCAAAAGACATTGTTGACTCGTCCTCTGTCATGTTTGTCTGCCAGGTAAGAGGTCAAGGTTGGGAGGGTGAAGCTGGGAAGAACGTGCCTAATATAGGATCCTATGGCCAGACAGAAGGGTCCTGAGCACTGTTCTGCAGCACTTGCAATTGGCAATTGTTGCCTCATTGAGGATTTAATTTATATATTTTTCTAATTACTAGTAAGATTAATCTTACTAGTAATTTTGTTCACTGTCTAAATTTTGTCTTTTGCATATTGCTTTATGCCTTTGCCAACTTCTCTGTGGGTTGATGATGAGAAGAAAATCTAACACATATTGAGTTCTTATTGTGCACCACGCTGCGTGCTCAACACGCTTTATTTCACTTTAACCTCCCAGCAGCACAAAGGAGAGTGGTATTGTCATTCCCATTTTACAGAGGCGCAGGAAGGGTAAGTGGTTTGTCCAAGGTCACACAGTTGCTGAAGGGCAGAGGCACAGTTCATCCCAGGTCTGACTCCAAAGCTATTCCTAGGAGCTAGGATTTTGGAATTTAATCATTATTGTCATCTTAAGAGCCACCAGTCTTTTGAGGCTCTTTGCTCTTGCGCCAGGGGTTCTACTAGCATTATCAATTTTTTCATGTATATTCAGGAATAGATAATACATTCACATGGTTCAAAATTCAAAAGGTTCAGCGGAAACCGGTTTGGCTCAGTGGTAGAGCATCGGTCTGCGGACTGAAAGGTCCCAGGTTCGATTCTGGTCAGGGGCATGTATCTTGGTTGTGGGCACAACCCCGGTAGGGGGTGTGCAAGAGGCAGCTGGTTGATGTTTCTCATCGATGTTTCTAGCTCTCTATCTCTCTCCCTTCCTCTCTGTAAAAATAATCAATAAAATATATTTAAAAACAAAACAAAACAAAACAAAATTCAAAAGGTTCAATAGAATGGTGAGCTTCCCTTTCACCTCTTTCCCTCACCACCCAGTTTCTTATGTGTCTGTACTGCACATATTCTCTGCATGTGTATATGTTTTTCTCTTTTCCATAAATGGCATCAAATGACATAGACTGTTCTGCACTTTGCTGTTTCATTAAGAATATTTTTGTAGATCATTACATACTAGTACATACAGAGCTCATTCATTCTTTTTTCCATCTGTGCAATATTTTACTGAATGGTTGTACTTCAATTTACTTAGCCAGATTCCTATGGATGGATATTAATTTTTTAAAAAAATATTTTTATTAATTTCAGAGAGGAAGGGAGAGGGAACGAGAGATAGAAACATCAATAATGAGAGAAAATCATTGATTGGCTGCCTCCTGCACACCCCCTGCAGGCCGGAGCTTTACCCACTGAGCCAAACTGGCTAGGGCTGGATATTAATTTGTCTCAATCTTTTGTTATTTCAGGGTTTTGATGAATACCATGCACATACTATCATTTCACCATAAATATTCACCCAAGCTCTATAAGGAAGATATTATTACCCTAATTTACAGACGAGGATAATAAAGATAACCTAAGAAAGGCCACCCAACAAGCAAGTGGCAGAGCCACAGTTTGAAAAACTTTTAGTATTTCCCATATCTATTATCTACATGTTAAATCACCACAGACATTTTGTCAAGTTTTTGCCAAGGTCATGAAAGACACATTGGTCCAGGCTCGGGAGGGATACAAAGATGGAAAAGACTGGTACTCTCTCCTTATACACTGAGTGGTCAGATTATTATGATCTCTGAATGCATAATAATCTGGCCACTCAGTATATATATATATATATATATTAGAGGCCCAGTGCATAAATTTGTGCATGGGTGGGGTCTGGCCAGCCTGGCCAGGGGGAGGAGACATGGGCAGTTGGCCGGCTGGCCTGCTAGTTGAACTCCTGGTCGAGGGAACAATTTGCACATTAGCCTTTTATTATACAGGATTTACACTGAGTGGCCAGATTATTATGTGTTCAGAGATCATAATCATCTGACCACTCAGTGTATAAGGAGAGAGAACCAGTCTTTTCCATCTTTGTATCCCTCCCGAGCCTGGACCAATGTGTCATGCATGACCTTGGCAAAAACTTGACAAAATGTCTGTGGTGATTTAACATGTAGATAATAGATATATGGGAAATACTAAATGTTTTTTGAACTCTGGCCAATCGATGATTTTCTCTCATCATTGATGTTTTACTCTATCTCTCTCCCTTCCTTTCTGAAATTAATTAAAAAATATATTTTAAGTAAGCTGAACACAGCCCTAACAGTTTTGGCTCAGTGGATAGAGCGTCAGCCTGCAGAATCCCGGTTTGATTCCAGTCAGGGATGTGTACTTTAGTTGTGGGCACATCCTTAGTAGGGGGTGTGCAAGAGGCAGCTGATCGATGTTTCTCTTTCATAGAAAGTTTCTAACTCTCTATCCCTCTCCCTTCTTCTCTAAAAAAATCAATAAAATATATTTAAAAAATACTAATGCTTATAAAAAATAAGCTGAACACATAATTTTCTAATAATGTTACTCCTTTGTAGTATTATCTAGGCTCTTGAGGATATGTCTGTTGCATCTGTATGGTGGAAATACTATACAGGTGTGCACATTTCTTGTCAACTCTACACTCAATGACTTTACTCATATTGATAACTTAAAATTGGCCACTGTGGGAGTATTTGCACAATGAAAATTGGCATACAGTCTAATTCAAGTCTTGATTTATAGCTTTGCTGATTGTCTTAAGAAAGCTATAGAGAAAATGTTTATAATGTAGGTTATATTTAATAGAGGGAAGGATTTGTAGCCATTACACTGTGAAGAGAAAAAAGTTGAGAAAATATTCTTCTAATATTTAAAAAGCATGATCTGATCTATCATAGATATTAGTCATATCATTGAGGTTCTGACATACATAGTGATAAAGCTAAAAAGAGGTTTCAATTTAATGAATATAATTTATATGAGTGTGAGAAATAGTTTACCAGTAGATTATAAGTCAGATTTAATAATATTAAATTTATTGGGGAAAGAGTGGTGTGGGATACAAATTCATTTGTCAAATCATGCTTGAATTATGACTATAAACTAATTGGCCATGGTCACAAGAGTTAAGCAAAGTCAACAAAAACATCCTGTGAGGATTGATTGGCAAAATAGAATATTTAATGAGTATGGTATATTTTGTTATTTATAAACTACAGGCCTGGTGTACAGGATTTGTGCACTGGTAGGGGGCATGGCCTGCGGGGACTGGCCTGCTGTAGAAGCACCACTCATCCTGGTCAGTGAGCAGATATCAGAGAGGAGAAGGAATTACAAATGATTCAAGTTGGCCTTCAGAGCTCTCAACTACCAGTTCTTCTCAGCTTTCTCCCATCTCTTCTCACATGACCATCAGGATCCTCCAAACTTATATAAACCCCAAGCACATCCCTACTGCAAGCTCGGCTTCCTACTATTCCATCAGCTGGCAAGTACCTCATCCTTATCCCCACCCTTTTCTGAGTCAAATCCTGTGCATCCAAACCCTTTCATGTGTAGAGGCTGGAAGCCAAGCACTGCATTTCCTCCCTTGTAGCTAAGGCTCTGGATGCGATTTGGATCCACCAATCTGATGCACTTGGATAGACTTGGTTTTGGAACTGCCAGACATCGACATTGTTAGTGGACCCACCCTCTGAGTGGCTGCTCCCACTGTAGGAGCGTGCTCATCCCAGTCAGCTGAGCTTGAGTGTCTGCCCCCTGATGGTCAGAACACATATAGTAACTGGTCAACCGGTCATCCTGCCATTCGGTACCTGGGCTTTTATTATATAGGAGTGTGTATAACACACCCTTTATAACACTACAATTTATAGATTTTTGCACATTTTCCTAGAGAACTAGTTGTTAAACTTAGCAGCACCCTGGATGTGCTTGTGTTATTATTCTGGGTTATGTCCTAGAGAACAAATTCAAGTGTAGCTAACATACGCAGAAAGGAATGTATCAGAGGGTATTAAATAGCTAACAGATTTACTGGTGGTGGTGGGGAGGCCTGAAGAAACAGACCTAGACTGAAAACGACTCCCAAAAAATTCCAGATCAGAGTCCAGATCTGGATTGCCACAGGTGCTGCTGCTCCTGCCATGTTCAGAAGCCACTGCCTTCACTAACACTGTTGATGTCTGGTAGTTCCAAAACTATGTCTATCCAAGTGCATCAGATTGGTTGGAACCAAATCACATCCAGAGCCTTAGCTACAAGGGAGCTTAGGAAATGCAGTGCTTGGCTTCCAGCCTCTACACATGAAAGGGAATTGGATGCACAGGATTTGACTCAATCAAGGGTGGGGATAAGGATGAGGTACTTGCCAGCTGATGGAATAGTAGGAAGCCGAGCTTGCAGTAGGGATGTGCTTGGGGTTTATATAAGTTTGGAGGATCCTGATGGTCATGTGAGAAGAGATGGGAGAAAGCTGAGAAGAACTGGTAGTTGAGAGCCCTGAAGGCCAACTTGAATCATTTGCAATTCCTTCTCCTCCCTGATATCTGCTTCATTGTACCTAAAATTTGTTTTTCTTAAAAAGATTCAGGGGATAAGTAGTGAGGGATGTAAATTCAAGACTTCTTTTAATCAGCAGGATGATTACATCCTGACCTGCAGAACGTAGGTGGGTGCTTCTTAATCTGTTTTGGCCTCCATTTCTTAATCTGTAAAATGGACTAATTTACCCCATATAGTCTGTAAGGGTGGGAGTTTAGCACATACTCAATTAATATTCATTCTCTAATCCAGCTGTTCCCAGAATGTTGTCGCTGGACCAGCAGCATCAGAATCATTTGGAAACTCATTAAAAGTGCAAATTATTGGGCCCACACAAGAGCTATTAAATCCAAAACTATGGGAAGAGTGGGGGTGGGGGAGGAGCTCAGGAATCTGTGTATTCACAGCCTTTCATGATGCACATTAAAGCCAGAGAACCTGCTATTTAAGGGAGGAGTTTTCAAATTTTGGTAAGCACAAAGAACACCTAGAGCACTTTTTTAAAAGGCATGTAGATTCCTGCCTCACCACAGAGATCTGATTCATTAACTCTGGAAAACTGCATTTTGAATAAGTGACTAAGTGTCACAGGTACGCAGCTGGCAAGGCTCCATAGTTGAGTGTCAACCTATGAACCGAAGGTTGTGGTTTGATTCCAGATCAGGGCACTTGCCCAGGTTGTGGCTTGATCCCCAGTGTGGGACTTGCAGGAGGCAGCCAATCAGTGATTCTCTCTCATCATTGATATTTCTATCTCTTCCTCTTCCTTCCTCTCTGAAATTAAAAAAAAAATTTTTTTTTTAAAGTATCACAGGTGATTCTAATGTAGGGGTGCTTGAACTTCATTCTGAGAAAAATAATACAGATGTCACGAACTCATCCTGGTCAGCAGATAAGTTTGGTTTGTCCCTTACAGTGTTTTATTAGAAGCTGACTTAATAGTTGAGGTGGAGATTGGACATAACAATTCTGATTTCTGGCTTCTTTGAATATTCAGAAGATCAGGCGATACCAGGCTGTATTCTGGTGTGGCCCCCTCTGGCTGGAGTTCAAGAGCACCTGCCCCTTTAAAGGGACTGCTATTTTTTTTTTTTCTTCTAATTTTTATATCCTGCCTAGTTAGCTCCTTGAGTGTTCCTCTGCTAAGGAAACCAGGCTGCCTGACTCCTGTAGTTTACTCATATTGCCACTAGAGGGCAAAATCAGCAGCTGGTTGTTGGGGAGTCCTCGAGACCCAGTAAAGAACTTGATTTCCTGTTGGTATTACAAACATAATCAATGCCCATAATCAACTCATTTTGAACAGTTTATCATTTGGGGACACATAGTGAAATTGTTTTCTTTACAGATACAGATGTGATTAAATATCCATGAGAGACTTTCTAAGAAGAAACTATTGGAGTGTTTTTCTTTAGCACCTGCGGTTCCTAGTTGATAAATGTTTGTTGAATGAATATTGAATAAAACTCCATGTACAATGCCTGGCATATAAAAGGGCTTATTAAATATTTGATCCCTTCTTCTTCTTCCTCTTTAACAGTAAACTGTCTTGAACCTTAACCCTTCATAATGTGTTTCTTAGAGTTCCTACTAAAAAAGGGTAAAGGGTTTATAAAGATATGAAATTTTAAGAGGACATATTCGTCTTGCCTATCAGATTAGGAAAAATTAAAAAGACTGTGCAAACCCAGTTGTCAATGTGATAAAAGATTTATTATAAGGGACTCTGTTATATACCGTCAGAGAGGTGTAAACAGATCTAACATTTCTGAGGGGCAGTTTGTTGATGTGTATTGAAACATGCATACCTTTAGGAATTAATCCCAAAGAGATAATGAAACATGGGTATTCTTTTAGGTAAACTATTTTCAGCTGCAATTATAAACAATCCTCAAATTTCAGTGGATTAACTAATAAAGATTTATTCATAGCAGGCCAGTTAGTCTTATGGTAGGCCAGTTGCTCCTTATAGGAACTCAAGGACCCAGGCCACTGGAGACTCTATCTAGATTCCAGTGGGGAGCCAAGCTTGCAGTAAGGATGTGCCTGATGTTTATATAAGTTTGGAGAATTCGGATGGCTTTGTGAGAGAGGATGGGAAGAGCCCCTAAGAACTGATAATGGCAAGCCCTGAAGGCCAGCCTGAATCATAATCAACAGGATGGGGCAAGGGAATGTTGAGAATAAAGCACTGGCTTTTAAAGTTTCCACCCAGAGTATCACAAGCCACTTTGCTAACAGAAATTGACCAAAACAAATTCCTAATTCAAAGAGCGGAAAAATACAATCCTTCCATGTGCTTGAGAAGGGAACTCAATTATTTGTGAACTGCCTAATGTCCATTCTAGAAGATGTATGGACAAGATTGCCAATTAAAGTTGATGGCCACTGCAAGTCACAGAAACCCTCCTCCAGCAGCTTAATGAATAATAATTTTTCTCATGGCAAAGTCTAGATTTAAGCAATCCAGGGTTAGAAGAGCTGTTTTAGGGAGTCTTTCAGAACCCACACCCCTTCTAGCTTCTATTTTCTTAAAAAGAAATAAAAATAAAAATAAAACACACACACACACACACACACACATATATTTATTTCTGAAAGGAAGGGAGAAAGAGATACAAACATCAATGATGGTAAAGAATCTTCTGGCTAGCTTTTACTTTGATCATCCACAGCTTATGGCTTTCATCCTAATGGTCACAATATGGCTACTTTACCTCTAACCATCAAGCAGTGGGAAGGGAGAAGGACAGCCTTGGTTTCCTATTTTATCCATCTGTCTTTCATTTAGTCTCATTTGCCAGAACTGGGTCACTGCCATGCCCACTGCTGAGGAGATAAGGGAGGTGGCAAGTTATTTTAGCTGGGGATTTTGCTGTCCTGAACAAAATCATGAGAGGTAAATTAGAAACAAGCTAAATATGAACCTTCAAAAATATTTTCTTGAGATGTAACATATATGCAATAAAGAACTCAAATTAAACTTTCCAGCTTGGTGAATTTTTACATGTGTATTCACCTGTGTAAGCTTCACTAAGTCAAGACAGAGCACATTTCCTGCACCTCAGAAGGCTCTCTTGTGCCCTTCCTTGACAAAGTCCCCCTATGATAACCACTCTTCCTCCTTGTCACCACAGATTACTTTTACATGTTCTTGAACTTCATATAAATGTACTCATATAGTATGTACCCTTTGTGTCTGACTTCTTTTGCTCATCTGAATATTTCAATTTTATGCAAGTTCTGGCAATGAAACATTAGAAGCAAAAATGTAGAACCATATTGCTTAGCATGAAAAGATGTCCTTGATATATTGTTTTTATTTTTATTTACTTTTTATACATTAAGTTTTTTAAAAGGTTATGAAATTCTGTTTACATAAGTGGATTCATTTATGAAAAATTGCCTATATTAAAGCGCCAAACAGATTGTCATATTACAGTGGGAAGGTTAGAAAGAGGTGGGGGAGATAAGAGATCAACTGAAGGACTTATATGCATGCATATAAGCATAACCAATGGATGCAAAACATTGGGGTGAGGGCATTGGTAAGATATGTACACATATAATACCTTAATAAAAAAAAAGAAAAAAGAAAAATTGTCTATACTTATAGAGAAAAGTTTGAAAGAATATGCACCAAAATGTTATTACTTTTTATTTTGGGGTGTTGAGAATGACATAGTTTTAACTTTCTCTGTTCTTTTTTTAAACTTAAATTTTTAAAATCTTTATTGTTGAAAGTATTATAGATGTCCTCTTTGTGTTTTTTCCCTCCATTGACCCCCTCCTCCCTGCACCCACCCTCCCCAAGCCTTTGCCACACTATTGTCTGTGTCCATGGGCTATGCATATATGCATATAAGTTCTCCAGTTAATCTCTCCCTCCCACCTCTCCACCCCCACCTTCCCTCTGAAATTCATCAGTTTGTTCACGGTTATATTTGTCTGGATCTATTTTGTTCATCAGATTTCACTTATGAGTGAAATCATGTGATACTTACCTTTCTCTGAAAGGCTTATTTCACTTATCATAATATTCTTCAGATTCATCCACACTGTTGCAAATGGTAAGAGTTCCTTTTTTACCACTGCATAGCATTCCATTCTGCTAATGGGCACTTGGGCTGTTTCTAAATCTTAGCTATTATAAATTGTGCTACTTATGAACACAGGGGTGTATATTTTCTTCCTTATTGGTGTTTCAGTTTCTTAGAATATATTCTTAGAAGTGGGTTCATTGGGTCAAACAGGAGTTCCATTTGCAATTTTTTTTTTTTTGAGGAAATGCCATACTGTTTTTCCACAGAGGCTGCACCAGTCTAGCATTCCCACCAGCAGTGTGCTAGGGTTCCCTATTCTCCACATCCTCACGAACACTTGTTGTTTGTTGATTTGTTGTTGATAGCCATTCTGACAGATGTGAGGTGATACCTCATTGTTGTTTTAATTTGCATCTCTTGGATGATTAGTGACTGAGCATTTTTTGGAGGATTAGTGACTTTGAGCATTTTTTCATGTGTCTCTTGGCCTTCTGTATGTTCACTTTGGAGAAGTGTCTACTTAGTTCCTTTGCCCATTTTTAAATTGAATTGTTTGTCTTCCTTTTGTTAAATTATATGAATTCTTCAGATATTTTGGAAATTATCCCCTTATTGGATGTATAATTGGCAAATACATTCTTCCATGCAGTGAGCTCTCTTTTCACTTTGTTGACAGTTACTTTTGCTGTGCTTTTTAATTTGATGTAGTCCTTTTGCTTATTTTTTTCCTCAGTTTTCTTTGCCCTAGAAGATGTAAACATATTGCTATTAGAAATGTCAGTGATTTTGCTATCAATGTTTTTTTCCTAAGATTTTTATGGTTTTCACGACTTAAATTAGGTCTTTTAATCATTTTGAGTTTATTCTTGTATATGGTGTAAGTTGGTGGTCTAGTTTCATTAATTGCATGTACCTGTTCAGTTTTCCCAACACCATTTATTAAAGAGACTTTCTTTACTCCATTGTATACTCTTGCCTCCTTTGTCAAATATTAATTGAGCATAATGGCTTGGGTCAATTTCTGGGGTCTCTGTGACCATTTCATTGATCTTTATGCCTATTCTTGTGCCAGTACCAGATTGTTTTGAGTACAGTGACTTATATAACTTGATATTGCAATTCCTCCAACCTTGTTCTTCTTTCTCAAGATTGTTGTAGCTATTCAGGGTCTTTTTTTGGTTCCATATAAATTTTTGGAGTATTTGTTCTATATCTGTGAAATATGCCATTGGTATTTTAATGGGATGTCACTGAATCTATAGATTGCGTTGAGTAGTATGGAGATTTTAATGATGTTGATTCTATCAATCCATAAACACAGTATTTTCTTTCACTTGTTTATATCCTCCTCTATTTCTTTGTTCAATGTCCTGTAGTTTTTTAAACTTTTAATTTGGAATGATTTTATTTTATTTTTTTAAAATATATTTTATTGATTTTACAAAGAGAGGAATTGAGAGGGACAGAGAGTTAGAAACGTCGATGAGAGAGAAACATCGACCAGCTGCCTCTTGCACACCCTCCACTGGGGATGTGCCCGCAACCAAGATATTAATACATGCCCTTGACCGGAATTGAACCCAGGACCTTTCAGTCCTCAGGCTGACGCTCTATCCACTGAGCCAAACCGGTCCCAGCTAATTTGGAATGATTTTAAATTTGTAGAAAAGTTTCAAGAACTGTACAAAGAACTTCTGTAGAAACAACCTAGATTCATCGATTGTTAACATTTGCCACATTTGCTTTAATATGTATGTTTTTTCCTTCCTGAATCACTTGAGAGTTAAGTATCATTCATCATACATTTACATTATTATTTTTTAAGAAATTAACCACAGAATAATTATAAAAATCTGCAAATTTAGCATTGGTATAATCTATAATCCAAAATCAATTTCACTGTGTCCCAATAATATCCTCAATGACTTTTTTTTCCCAATGCCACATTGAATTTAGCTATTTGAATTTTTTATAAGTATATAACATATTCATTTTTTAAAAGAGACCCAGAACTACTTAATATTGAGCAAATAAAACAAAATGGAGTGAGACATAATACAGACAGAATATTTTCAAAGTGTGGTCTGCCTGGAGCCCTTGGGGTTAAGCCTTTGGTTTTATGTTCCTTGATGCATCCAGGGCAGCTGTGAAGTCCTGCGGCTATTAGACCTTGCGGCTTCGAGGGTCTACTACAAGTGGCTTTGGCAGCATCTGGAGCTGATAGATGATAGAGCTCTGAAGACCAACCTCAAAGGTAAGCAAGCATCTGCCCACATCTGGCAGCCGGCAGCCCAGCAGGGACACCTGGCCCTATCCTGTTTCCAGTTCCCAGCCCATAGAGTTTTAGAAATCTCGAGCTACAAGGGCCTGGTGGAATATCTGGTTTGATTCCTTCTTCCACCAGCTGTGAAAACCTCGTCTTAACTCCCTGGCCAGGTTAGACTCCAGCCTATCTCTCCCACTCCTCCTTTTCATCTTTTTCTCTTAGGAGGGAGGGAGAGCTCGGAGTTAGACGGGTTTGATTCCCACTGATCAACTGGGTGACTTGGTTGAGTACTTAAGCTTCATGGCCTCATGGCCTCATTTGTGCCATGGCAGTGTTGTGGTTAAGAGAGCAAGCCCAGGTGACAAACTGCTTGTGTTTGAACCCAGGGTTTGTCTCTTACTAGGTGTGATTCTAGAAAAGTCACTCTGTTTCTCTCTGTATCCATGCCCTCAGTCTATAAAATGTGAATCGTCGTCTCTTCTTCATAGACTTGTTATGAAATTAAGCAGATGACTATATAAAGTTCTCAGAACACTACTTGGACGCATTAGTATATAGTAGAGGTTCATTGTCATTATCACACAGGTTACTAAAGAAGGCTGACTGAGATCATGCATGCATCTCTCTTTTCCACTACCAACCCACCAGACAAAAAGCTGTATTCCATAAAAGTTCCCCCCAATGTTATTTATTGTGGTAAAATACACATAACAAAATTTACTATATTAACCTTTTTAAGCTTACAGTTCGGTGGCATTAAATACATTCATAATGTTGTACAAACATCACCACTATCCATTTTCATAACTCTTTTCATCTTATAAAACTGAAACACTATACCAGTTAAACAGTAACTCCCAATTCCCCCTCTCCCTGGCAGCCACCATTCTATTTTTCCTCTCTACGATTTTGACTACTCTAAGTACCTCATGTAAGTGGAATCATACAATATTTGTCTTTTTTGTGATTGGCTTATTCTACTTTGTATAATGTCTTTGTGTTTCATCTATGCTGTAGCTTATGTCAGAATTTCCTTCCTTTTTAAGGCTGAATAATATTCCATTGTATAAATATACCACATTCTTTTATCCATTCAACTGTTGAGCTGCTTCCACATTTTAGCTTTAGTGAATAATGCTTTTGTGAACACAAGTGTACAAATATATATTTGAGATCCTTTTTCCTTTTGAATATATACCAAGAAGTGGAATTGTTGGATCACATGGTAATTCTATTTTTGTGTGTGTGAGGAATCACCATTTGTGTTTCATAGCAGCTATACATTGTACATTACCACTAAGAGTGCATAAGGATTCCAATTTCTTCACATCCTCATCTTTTTCTTTTAAGTTTTAGGAATTCTCTATATATTCTGGACATTAATTTCTTTTCAGATATAAGATATACAAATATTTTATCCCACTTTCCAGTTTGTCTTTTTATTCTGTTAATTTTGTCTTTTAATGCACAAAATTTAAAAATTTTCATGAAGTCTATTTTGTCTGATTTTATGTCACTTGTGCCTTGGTTTATATATAAGAAATCATTGTCAAATCCAATGCCATGAAGCTTTTGCCTTATGTTCTCTTCTAATAGTTTTATAGTTTTAGATCTTACATTTAGGTCTTTGCTTCATTTTGAGTTAATATTTGCATATGTTCAATAAGGGTCCAACTTATCTTTTACATGTGGATATACAGTTTTCACCACACCATTTGTTGAAAAGATGGTCCTTTTCCTATTGATTGGTATTGGCACCCTTGTAAAAATTATTTGACCACATATGTGAACATTTATTTCTGAGCTCTTTATTTTGTTTCATTGATACACACACACACACACACACACACACACACACACACACACACTAGATGCACGGGGGTGGGGAGAATCCCTCAACCCAGCCTGCACTCTTTTGCAATCTGGAACCTCTTGGAGGATGTCCAACTGCCAATTTAGGCCAGACCCTGCAGGGATTCCTGTGGGATCAGACCTAAACTGGCAATTGGATGTTCTGGATTGCGAGAGGGATGTCTGACTGCTGGCTCCTAACCACTCGCCTGCCTGCCTGCATGCCTGCCTGATAGCCCCTAACTGCTCACCTGCCTGCCTGACCACCTTTAACCACTCTGCCTGCCTTCCTGATCTCCCATAACTGCCTCTGCCTCGGCCCCTACTGCCGTGGCTTTGTCAGGAAGGCCGTCTGGAAGGACTTCTGGAATAGCGTCTGGAAGGTCGTTTGGCTGTCTGGTCTAATTAGCATATTATGCTTTTATTATTTCATACACACACACACATACACACACACATTATTGGCCCAGTGCCCAAAATTCATGCACATTAAAAGGGAATTAATTAAAGGAAATATTTTATTTTATTTTATTTTATTGGGGTATTTTATTTTTTACTTTTAATTTTTAAAAAATAATGTTAGATTTTTTAAGTTTAAAAAATATTACAATTAACATATGTGTAACTTTCATCCAGCTCCTTCAGATGATAACATTTTACAAAACCAAAGTATTATTATAAACCAGGAAATTAACATTGATATGATGCTACTAACTGTCCCAATCTAGGAAAGTTTCTCCTTCTTTCATGACCTTGACATTTTTTAAGAATACTGATCAGTTATTTTATAAAATTTTCCGCAATTGAGTTGGCCATGGTTATAAAATTTTGGCTATACCACTACAGAAGTGATGCCATTATATCAAGGGGGAGCATGATGTTGATATCCCATTACCATTGATATACTTGCAACACTGTCTCTCCAATGTAAAGTTATGATTTTTCTGTTTGTTATTATTAAATGTCTTGTGGGATGATACTTTGAGATTATATAAGTATCTTGTTTCTCAGCATTTATTACCCACTAATTTTGGCACCTATTAAAGATGCTTGTAGGCAACAATAATTACTGTGCTGTTTGCCAAACAGTAATTTTCTCATTTGTATTAATTCTTCTGCTTTTATTATTAGATGATCTGTCCCTTCTGATTTACTTATCCATCCAATAATTTATATTATTATAGATATTTATTTTTTTTCTATGGCTTATATTCCACTAGTAGATGATTTTGATGCTCACATTATCCCAGATTTGGTCTTTGACTTTCATGTTTGCTTCTGTATTTTTTTTAATCTTTATTGTTCATATTATTATAAATGGTCCTCATTTTCCCCCCCTCCATTGCCCCCTCCACCAGGTTCCCACCCCACCCTTAGCCCTTTTCCCCTGCCCCCATTGTCCTCATCCATAGGTGCACAGTTTTTGTTCAGTCTCTTCTTGCACATCCCCACTCCCTTTTCCCCTGAGAATCGTCAGATCATTCCCCTCCCATACCTCTGATTCTATTATATACACCAGTTAATATTGTTCATCAGATTTTTTAATTCCCTTGGTTTTTAGATTCACTTGTTGATAGTTACTTATTTGTTGTTCATAATTTTTATCTTTATTTTCTTCCTCTTCCTGAAGAACCCCCTTCAGCAATTCTTATAATTCTGGTTTGGTGGTTTTGAACTCCTTTAGCTTTTTTTTTATTTTTATTTTTTTTATTAGTGAAGCTCTTTATCTGGCCTTTGATTCTGAGTGATAGCTTTGCTGGGTAGAGTATTTTTGGCTGTAGGTTCTTGCTATTCATCACCTTGAATATTTCTTGTCATTCCCATCTGGCCTGCATGGTTTCTGTTGAGAAATCAGCTGACAATCATATGGGTGCTCCTTTATAGGTAACAACCTGTTTTTCTCTTGCTGCTTTTAATATTCTCTCTTTGTCTTTTGCTCTTGGAATTTTAATTATGATGTGTCTTGGTGTGGTCCTCTTTGGATTCTTTTTGTTTGGGGTTCTGTGTGCTTCCTGGACTTGTAAGTCTAATTCTTTCACCAGATGGGGGAAGTTTTCTGTCACTATTTCTTTCAGTATGTTTTTGGTATCTTGCTCTCTCTCTTCTTCTGGGACCCCCATAATTCTGATGTTGGTTTGTTTGAAGTTGTCAGAGGTATCTTCAACTTTCTGGATTCTCTTGTCTTCTTGCTTTTGCGGAGGAGTGTCTTCTGGCTCTTTATGTTCCAAATCTTTGACTTGATTCTTGTGATCTTCCATTCTGTTTTTAGGACTCTGTATAATATTTTTTTATTTCAGACAATGTATTCTTTATTTCTAGTTGATCCCTTATTATTTCTAGTTGATCCCTTTTCATATCCTCATAGGTCTCCTTTATTTTATTGGCCTTTTCTAGGAAATTTTTGAAAAACCTTATAACCGTGGTTTTGAATTCTATATCCAGTCGCTTTTTGTCCTCCATTTCTTTCGTTTGTGATCTGTTTCCTTGTCTCTGCATTTTCACAGCTTCCCTGAGTTGGTAGCCTTAAAAGTCTCTGTGTTCAGCTTGGATGGGGTGGAGTTTCAGGGTGGAGCCTACAGCCTTGGCTTCCATCAGCCCCACCCTATGAGGCTCCCAAGTCTCAGTGTTCCTCAGTGTCCTTCGGTACTCACTGCAAGCACCTCTGAGAGAAAGGTGCCCTCGAGTTTCGCCCGCTACCAAACAGTCTAGGCTCTCCCCAATGAGCCCAGAACTGGGGTTCAGTGCAGTTGGAAGTGGGGTTGGAAGTGGGGTTCAGAGCAGTCTGGAGCTTTTGTCTCCTTCCTGCTAGGGCAATCCAGCGGCACAGTCAACTGTCCGTCCTCTGCGCGCAATGTGCGCACCTCCAGGATTTCCTTTCACCGCTCCCCTGAGGTTCCGCCTTACAGCCCAGACTCCCTCCTTATGTGTCTGGGTCCCCAGGGTCTCACCCAGAACTGGGGTTCAGTGCTGTCGGAACTGGGGTTCAGCAAGTCCTGAGCTTTTATCTCCTTCCCGCTAGGGAATGCCAGCCAGGCACTCAGCCTCCCCCTCCTCTCCATCTCTGTCCTCTCTGCGCATGCAACGTGTCTCCGTACCTTAGGCTTTTATAGCTCCTCTGATTTTCCTTCTGGTTTTCTCTTTCCTTCTAGTTGTAGAATTTCCAGTCAGTTGACTTTCCTGTAGTTCTGGGTAATGTCCATTTTGTATTTTAGTTGTATTTTATTGAAATTGTTGTGTGAGGCTACAGTTAGGTGTTTACCTATGACGCCATCTTGGTTTCTGTAAAGGAAATATTTTAATATTGCTATTTGCCCTTTCTCTATAATAGAAGTGTCAGAGATAAAAGAAAATTAGTAAAATATGTTTGAAAATCTTTCTCCTGTCAGAGTCTGGGGCACACTGTGGGACCCAGAGTCAAGTACCCGCCCATTTGTGCACACCTCAAAATCACACGAGACCCAGACCAGGCCGGCCCCACCCCCATTAGGCGAGATCCAGACCCGGCTGGCCGGCCCCACCCCCGTCAAGCCCTGTCATGCAGGGAGCAGAACCTCAGGTCCCCTGGCCCAGCACTGGGTGGGAGGCATAGCCTCAGGTCTCCCATCAAGCCTCGCTGGGTAGGGGGTGCAGCCTCAGGTCCACCGGTGCATGCCAGGTGGAGGATGCACCCTCAGGTTCCCCGCCTGGCACTGGGGCAGGGGCGTGGCCTGAGGTCCCCTGGGCCAGTGCCAGGGTGAGTGCATGGCCTGAGGTCCCCTAGCTGGATGCTGGGGTGGGGGATGCAGCCTCAGGTCCCCAGCCTGGCACCAGGGAGGAGTCATGCCTTGAGGTCCCCTATTAAGCACTGCTGGGCGGGTACATGACCTGAGGTCCCCTAGCCTGGTGCCGGGGCAAGAGGCATGGCCTGAGGTCCCCAGTTAAGCCCTGCTGAGCAGCGGGCACAGCCTCAAGTCCCTGCTAATCGCTTATTATGAGAACCCTGCCTCCACTGTGGGTGCAGCCATCTTGTGTTTCGGGAACCCCACCTCTGCTGTGGGCACAGCCATCTTGTGATGGTATGATGGTTAATTTGCATATTATCTCTTTATAAGATTATATATATTATTGTTGATGTTGTTAATCCTCATCCAAAGATACTTTTCCATTGATTTTTAGGAAGAGTAGGAGAGAGAGGGAAAGATAAAAGAGGAACATTGATGTGAGAGAAACACATCGATTTGTTGCCTCCTGCATGAGCCCTCACCAGGGCCTGGGCCAGGGAGGAGCCTGCAATCAAGGCACTTGCCTTTGACTGGAATCAAATCTGGGATCCTAGGGGTGTCGAACTCAATCAGAGAAGGGTCCAAAATCTAAAATCCAGCCTAAATCGCGGGCCAAATGGTTTACTGAACAGTCATAAACTGTCATTGTGATGGAAACGCAGCGGAGTGCAGTGATGACAGCGCGGTGCGGGCCACATTGCAAGGCCTGGTGGGACAGATTTGGCCCGAGGGCCTTGTGTTTGACACATGTGCAGACTGAAGGCTGACACTCTCTACTGAACCAAACTGGCTAGGGCAATATGTCTTTTTTTATGCCAGTATCACACTGTTTTGATTACTTTAGCTTTATAGTAAGTTTTGAAATCAGGAAGTGTGAATTCTCCAGCTTTTTTTTTTTTTTTTTTTTTCTCAAGATTGTTTTGGCTATTTGGGATCCCTTGAGATTTCTCCTGAATTTTAGGATAGGTTTTTCTATTTCTACAGAAAAGTCAGATAATGACTTTTGATGATAATTACATTGAATCTATAGATGGCTTTGGGTAGTATTGACATCTTAACAATATTGGCTAATTCATGAACATGGGATATGTTTCCATTTATTATGTATTCTCTAATTTCTTTCAGCAGTGTTTTGTAGTTTGGTTAGTGAATAGAAATCCAACTGATTTTTGTGTAGACTTTGTGTCTTGCTACTTTGCTGAATTCATTTATTAGCTCTAATAGTTCTTGAGTAGTTGGTTTACTCCTGAGTAATATTCTCTTGGAGAACTTGTTAATAACTCTCATGGAAGGCCTGTTATGTGCTGGGCACTGTGCTAGGTACATAGTACATGCTCTTATCTGAAATTCTTACAATTATCCTATGAGGGTTCCAAGAGATTATGTAACTTGTCTACCATTCTATGGCTGGGCCTCCATTTATCTTTTGTTGCTGCCCCTACCCCCAATTCCAGTTTGAAAGCCCAGACAAATGTGATCTGCCAAAAAACATGAGCTTTCAATTAGATTGACCTGAGCTCAAACAGCTTCAGCCTTTTCCTGAGTGACTTAACCTCTCTGCTGCTTATTTTATTTCTTAAATGAGGCCATGGATACAATGGAGGGACAATACTAATACATGGACACCATGGTATATTTTTAACCCCTCTCTCTTTTAAAAAAAAAAATTTCCCCATACACCAAACTAGCCAGTCAGGTGCCTATGATATATCTCCAACTGCCCACCACAACCCTCATATGAGCAAAACCCCACTAATGTGTTTCCCTGTGCTTTCTCTAACAGAAGCTTCTGCTGTGAAGAGATTTAAGGAATTCCAGGTCAAATCATATCCTGTGCAGGATTTTAGCTCTCTGAAACTTCTGCATCTCCAGAAAGCCTTGGAGCAAAAGGGGACCACCTTCAGTAGGAAGCTTAATACGCTAGAAGATAGTCTCCCAAAGACCTTTGGCCCAAAGATCAAGTAAGCTTAGCTCTTGGCAGATAGGAGGGCCCAGATTCTGGTTGAAAGGATGATATAACTTACAGGGCAGGACGTCAGGGACGCTAGGGAGGGGGCGGAGGTAGCAGTCATAGCTCTACCCTAAAGGTTGGGGGTGTGGGGAAGGCGGCCTGAGAGGTGCTGGGTTTGATGTCCAGGAGCTGCATTATCTGCCTTTAACTCTCAGGGGCCACTTTAGGTGGTCAGTTTCTTCCTTTTTCAGGGAATCATTTGAAGAAGGGGTAGGACAGATCTTACAGCTGTCACTCTCTGCGTCACTGGTTCTTGAACCTCTTCAAAAAATCCTAACCATCCAGGGGAGATGGTATAAGAGCCTGGGCTTAGTAGTCAGTTCAACCCAGGTTCACATCCTGGCTTGGCCACTTATTTTAGCTCTTCGTCCCCGGGCAAGAAACTTGACCTCTGTAAGCTTTAGTTTCCTTGTCTATATATATAGTGTCTAAATCCCGGGGTTTAGACACTATTTCCTCAAGCCTTTTGCCTGTTAACTTCCCCAGCCTGCTCACCTCCATATGAGCATCCCATGGCTTCTGAGTTTTTTCCTCGGATGGATGCTCTTTCTAATTGATCCTATGCTTGAAATACCAATCCCAGTTCTTCTGAAGGTAGAGATAGAACATGCCCAGCTTCTCTGCTATAAATCAATAAGGGGAAAGGGACAGGCTGGACCCAGAAGTGAAAAATAAAGGACATGCTGGGCATGTGCCTCTCATCTACCAGTCCTGGGGTTTGTGTGAAAATAGAAACCTCCCTTATTTATGTGTAGGTGAGTTCAGCCATATTTTCAGCTGATAAATACTCTTTCTCCTGCCTCTAATCCAAAGAGCATAGCCTGTCTCTTCTTCTACCTAGCCCGAGACCAAAGAAGGCACAACAGGATTGCCTGGGTAAAATGAACCCCAACATGAACAAAGTACAGAGTCTCCGGGCTACCCAGGGAAACCTGTCTTTGTAAACAAACACACAAACACAAACAAAGCCACCTCTTCTCTGCCTTGCTGGAGTGTCCCTAAGAGTAAGCACAGAGCTTACTCTTTGTCAAAAAGTCTGGTCCATTTTCAGGCAGCTCTGACTTAGGAATTCCTTCCTCATGTTGAGCATACATCAGCCAGTGTGAACTTCTCACCCAGCAGGCCTGACTCAGCTGCATCAGCCACTTCTTGCACATAACAAACAATTTTCAGGTGGCTAAAGGGGTCCTGTCGTCTTCTCTTCCAAGTTTCCCTCCCTATTAAACTTCTCCAATTCCTGACTCAGTCTCTCCCAGGCCTTGATTTGGAGTTTCCTTACTTCTGAGAGAGGGGAAGGAAGATTTCCCCTCTCTGCAATAGAGATGGAGCTGATTATCCATGGCCTCATGAACTGGTTGTGTTACAAAGGAGTTCTTTTTAACAAGTTGTCTAATTTCAGATCCCGGCAACCTAATGTGCTGGAGTGTCCCATGGTCAAAACCAAGTATGGTGATATCCCGAAGGCGGCTTCAGTGGGGGGCTACGTTAAGCTCCACACAGTGCAGGAAGGAGAAATCATTGTAAGTGTACAGAAAGCCTTGTTTACGATATAGTATGTAACAGGATAGGTTGTGAGTGGTAAGTAATGAGAGTAAAGGTTTAAAAATATCCCACTCTATATGTGATGATATTAAGGAACAATATTGATTTTTTAAATATGGTAATTTAAAAATTACCATATTATGCTTATGGTTTTTAAGAGTTCTTATAGTTATGCAATAAATGTCAACATATTTACAGATAAAATATGACATCTGGGACTTGCTTTAAAATAATTTAGGAATAAGGCAAGGGTATCACCTCTCATCACTTCTATTCAACATTGTACTGGAAGTCCTAGCTAGTGAATTAAGATAAGAAGAGGAAGTAGAACATATACAGATTGGAGAGGGAGAAATAAAGCTGTTTGTTTGCAGATGATATGCTTATTTATTTCAAAGCATAAAATAAAAAAAGAACCCTTCAAAATTCCTAAAGCTAATGAAGGATTATAGCAAAGTTTTAGTAATAAGGTAAAGAACAATTGGAATTTGAAATTAAAAATACAGTGTCATGTACAATAGCACCAAAAAGTGAAATACTTAGATATAAATCTAACAAAATACGTTCAGGATCCATATGCAGAAAACTAACTATAATGAAATAATTCAAAGAAGATTTACGTAAATGGAAAATATTCTATGTTTGTGGATTGTATGATTCCAATTCTATGACATTCCAAAAAGGGTAAAATTACAGAGATAATAAGATCATTAGTGGTAGCCAGAAGTTTGGAGGTCAGGGGAAGGGCTGAATAGGTAAAGAACATGGGATTTTTAGGACAGTAAAATTATCTGTATGATACTGTAATGGTAGATTCAAAACATTACCTAAGCATTTGTCAAAACCCATAGAACTTTACAGCACAAAGAGTGAAGCTTAATGTATGCAATTTGTCAAAACAAAAAAATATTATCTAGGATGTTGGGAGATCACAGGAAGGAATATAGACTCTGACAAGAGGATTTAACAATTTTACAAATGCATAGAACCACTTCGATGAAGGGATTAGGAGTAAAAGTGCTGATGACTTAAGAATTTGGAGATAACTGGAGTCTGTAAGACTAAAAGCAGAAGGAACCACACACAAGCATTGGACTCTAGTTGATAAAGTTGGTGTATGGATTAATGATTGATGCTGCTGTCATGTATACTGAAATGGATCAAGTAAGTAAATGAATGGTGGATGGCAGGAGCCAGTATCTCACATCATGAGACATCTACAAGCAGATATGTCGGTTGACCTCCATCTCCCTTCCAGATATAACCAAACAGGAATCCATGCCAGGGAGCCAAAGGAGCATGACAAGCTGCAGTGAAGGAGGCCAGCGGCCTCCAAAGTCTATGCAGGAGGGAGAAAGAACTGAGGCTCAGTGGGCACATGCATTTATGGAGAAAGACATGCAGAAAAAGATGGGGAAGGGGGTTGTAGCTACAAAAGGGAAGATCTAGAAGAGGAGGACTAGCTGATTTTTGTCATAGTCCTGAGGAAGAGAACGTGGGCTTACTTGGCACAAGGAAGAGTTGAGATTGGCTATTGGGGGAAACTTGTAAAATGTAACTGTGAGTACAGTTATGGTAGAGAGCCTGCTGCCCACAGACAGGATGTGGACAAAGCGCCTTCAGGGCTCTTGTCATTTGAAGAGTCAGAATATTCGATGTCATGTAGCAAATGAGCCCTGGATTTCTCCCCATCATTTCCTGGACTTCTCCCCATCATTCGCCAAATGACCCCAGATGCAGTCACTTCCTATTTGAGCCTTGTTTTTTCCATCTATAATATCTGCCAGTAGAAGTGGATGGTCCCTGAGATCCAACTTTCTGGGACTTTTTCCTATAGGGCCTTCACCAGATCCTCCTTCCAGACAACCAACAAGACACACGGTCCTTGATCCTCGTGAGCCTGGGAGTTGAGTTGATAACAGTGTGGAAAGAAAAATTTTGTGAACTGGTTGACAACGAGGTAACAGAAAAGTTATGCAGATTCAAGATCGGGTACCCCAGGTCAGTGCTGGCTATGTGTGTATATCCCACCAGATCAAATGAACAAATTTTCACCTATTTTAGTAAAAGAAAGAAAAAAATACGATAATACCTAATGCTGACAAAGGTGGGATGAAACTGGTAGTCGTTGCTACACTGTAAATTATCTCAGTTCTTTGGATAATAATTTCAGCATTATGTTTTAAGTGCCATAAAACTGTTCCTACTTTTGGAAGCAATGGCCTACCTGTGAATTTATCTTTATATAACTAAGTTATGGAGAAAGCTACCTGCATTAGGATGTTCATAGCAGTCATATTCATAATAGAAAAACCACCACCACTATCACGTGTTACTAAAGGGATAGTTTAGAAAATTGTTATCCATGCTCTAGCCGGTTTGGCTCAGCGGATAGAATGTGGCCTGTGGACTGAAGGGTCCAAATTCAATTGTTCAAGGGCATATGTCCAGGTTGCAGGCTGATCCCCACTAGGGGGCGTGCAGGAGGTAGCCGATCAATAATTATCATCATTGATGTTTCTATGTCTCGCTCTCTGTTTCTCTCTGAAATCAATAAACATATATTTGGAAAAAAACACACACACAAAACTTTGCAGTGTTATTTCACTGCCTATAGGATACAGTGTGACTTAATGCCACATAAATGGTTCTTCATGATCTGACCCCTCAACTTGCCTGCAGCACCTCCTGCCACCTCTAACCCCTCCAACAACCTAGGCAGATGGCCTCCTGGACCCTCCATATAATCGCCTTTGCCATTGTAAGTCTTTCTACCTGAAATGCCATCCTCAAATCCTGTCCCTCTTTTTCTAGTAAATTTCTGCTCATTCTTTAAGATTCATCTTCTCAAGACAACCATTTGGCAGCTCTATCACTTACCACACACATTGTATTATAGGTGTTGACAGCCGTGTAGTTTGTACATATCTTTCCTCCATCACTTGATTCATCTTTATAGATATGCCTGCTCTGGATATTTCATATAGGTGGCATTCTATAACGTGGTCTTTTGTGGCTTGATTCATTATCTCAGTTCTTTGGACTTTATAGTTAGTAAAGATATTGGACTTTATCTGTCTTTCATCTCTAGCACTTGTATCCTACCTGGTAGGTAAATGTTGAATGAATAGGGGCATACTCATTGCAGAAAACTAGAAAATGCTGAACATTTAAAAAGGCGAAAACCAAAATTATTGCATTCCTCCACCAATCCCAATTAATGTTATGTGTGTTTCTTTCTTTTTATTTTATTTTATTGATTTTTTTCAGAGAAGAGATAGAGAGTTAGAAACATCGATGAGAGAGAGACATCATTCAGCTGCCTCTTGCACACCCCCTACTGGGCATGTGCCCGCAATCAAGATACATGCCCTTGACCAGAATTGAACTTGGGCCTTTCAGTCCGCAGGCTGATGCTCTATCCACTGAGCCAAACCGGTTTTGACTGGTTATAGAATTTTGCACCCTCCCTCCTTTTTTTCTTGTGGTGATATTGTGATCAGACTTGGTTGTGCTGGCATGTGTGGGAAGCGAGTTGGATTTTATAGGGGATCTGCATGACCTTGGATAAGTCATTTTCCCTCCTCTAGGCTTCAGACTCCAACCTGCAAAACAAGAAAATTAGACTAGAACAGTGTTTCATAAAGTATGGAACACATTCACAGAAGGTTTACAAAATGATTTCAGGCAGCACGTTTTAACAGCTATGTATTTATTCTAGTGTGAATTAGAAAAAGAGCATGATTCATTCACTACACCCATGACCTGACAGATTTTGTTGCTTAGAACAAAGCCAAAGTAAATATTTAAGTAAAAAAAGCTAAGTAGATTTAATAAAAAAATCATTAGTAAATCAATGATAACAGATAACATGCAGATATGGCCCAAATTGGGGCAGTTCTGTGAGAAAAACAAGTTGGAAAACGTGGTGGTTCCTTGCAGAAGGATGCCACGGTTCTCTGGTTTGCATGCACTACCAATATAGAAAATGGCTAGTTAGAGGTGACACCCAAGAAATGATTTAAGGAGCTTTAGTTCCTGCATAATGCCTGGCTCATGATGGGTACCAGTTAATGCCTGTTGAATTGAAATTCAGAAAGGCTTACATAGACTCAAGGGTGGCAGATGTTTGGGCTGCTCAGTCAGCACTTTGTTGCAATAATCTACAATGCTGACAGATTGAATTCTGGCTTTTTCATTACTTGTTGAACTCGTGGCTTTCTAGATTGCTAAAGTAGGCAGAAATCATAGCCAGTATCTAACTCAAATCCTCCATCTTTTAACTGAGCACCATGAGGCCCAGGAAAGGGCCTGTGACATCTATACCTCACATAGTCACTGACTGAGACACCTGTCCTGTGAATGCCACAGGCTAGACATCCAGAAACCTCTCCCTACAAAACACAGTGAGTGCCACGTAGAATATAATCACAGGAAAGAAGGGAAATCTCCAAGTGCAAAATGGAGAAGAGCCTAAAAGCCAAAGCACAGGGGGATCTAGTGTTGGGATTGTCCAGCAAGGATGGGGTTTAAGGGCATCATGGGTTGAAGTTGTACAGCCTGCAAGGACATGAAACTTTCAGTTCAAGTGAGGGAGGGAATGGAACTAAAGTGCCATGAAGCTGAGGTCCCTAGAAGAGCTACCCTGTTTAGTAAAAAAAACTAGAGTAGAAATCAGTATGACCATCAGCATCAGGAGGTAACATGGAATCTAGTCTGTCTTAACTTGGGAAAAGAAGATTCCCTAAGAATTTGTAATTGCCTGCTTGCCCCCTCAGGGTTTGGTGAGTCCCTTAGCCTCTTTGGCCCCAGTTTCCATGTTTGTGAATTGGGGTGGTTATGAGGATCAAGTTAATTAACATAAAGTGCTTGGCACATGGTAAGTGCTCAGTCAGAGATAAATAGTGTCATCATTATCTATTATGTAAAAAATTGGGAGTTAATGGAAATTACGTGAAGACTATCTAGTGGTGTGCTGGTGAAGGTTTAACAACAAACTCTCTGGCAGGTGGGAGGTAACCCTGATTTGAAGTGTTTGCCCATTCCTATTATGGACACACTCCCACCATGCTCAGTTTCGAGCTACCAACCTGATGGAGTTGAGAAGAGATGCACACATCTCTTGTGAGCTGGTAGGAGCTGACTTTGATACACCACTGAGACCAATAGGACTAGCTTGTAGCCCACTCGAACCTCTGGATTTTTTATTAAGTTGCTCTCTATGGATCATAGTGGACTCTGTTCTGGTCAAATAATGGAGCCAAAAGAATGTTCTAATCTGTTTGTGATTTATTAGGTTTGTCTCTTTAGGTGAGAGTACAGGCGAGTCAATGGAAATTGAACTTACCCTTTACTTGCTGTGGTCTCAGAAGGAAATTAGCCAATGAGTGCTGAGCCCATGCCAGCCTCCCCCATTTTTCCCATCCTCACATGCTATGAGGGCAGGGGGGAAAATAGGACCAGGACACCAAGGCCAGTCCAAGGTAGCTTCAATTTGCTTTCCATCTTTTCTTTATATTTTTATTGATTTCAGAGAGGAAGGGAGAGGGAGAGATAGAAATATCGATGAGAGAGAATCATTAATTGGCTAACTTATGCACGCCCCCTACTGGGGATTGAGCCTACAACCCCAGTATGTGCCCTTGACTGGGACACTTCAGTCCGCAGGCAGATGCTCTATCCATTGAGCCAACCCTGCTAGTGCTGCTTTCCATCTTTATAGATATGCCTGCTCTGGATATTTCATACTGGAGGCCTTCTACAATATGTGGTCTTTTGTGGCTTGCTTTTTAGCATAATATTTTCAAGTTTCATCCATGTTGCAGTAGTATCAATACTTCATTACTTGTTATTGTCAAATAATATTCCATTGCATGTGTATACCATACTTTATCTATTCATCAGATAATGGACCTTGTGAGTTATTTCTTCGTTTTGGCTATCCTATCTAATAAAAGAGTAATATGCAAATTGACCATCACTTCAAAACACAAGATGGCCACCCCCATGTGGCCAAAGATGGCTGCTCCCATGTGGGCACAAGATGGCCACCACAAGATGGCTAGCTGGGGAGGGCAGTTGTAGACAGTTGGGGGTGACCAGGCTGGTAGAGGAGGGCAGTTGGGGGAGTCCAGGCCAGCAAGGGAGGGAAGTTGGGGAGACCCTGGTCTGCAGGGGAGAGCAGTTGGGAGAACCAGGTCTGCAGGGAAGGGCAGTTGTGGGAGATCAGGCAAGCAGGGACGGCATTTAGGGCCAGCAGAGGAGGGCAGTTGGGGGAGACCAGGTCACCAGGGGAGGGCAGTTGGAGGGGAACAGGAATGCAGGAGAGGGCAGTAGGGAGGGGGGGGCAGGCCTGCAGGGGAGGGCAGTTGGGGGGGAACCAGGCCTGCAGTGGAGGGAAGTTGCAGGGGACCAGGCCTGCAGTGGAGGACAGTTAGGGGGAACTCAGACCTGCAGGAGAGGGCAGTTGTGGGGGGACCAGGCCTGAAGAGGAAGGCAGTTGGGGAAGACCAGATCTGCAGAGGAGGGCAGTTGTGGGTGATCAGGCCATCAGGGAGAGCAGTTAGGGGAGACCAGGCCAGCAGAGGAGGGCAGTTGGGGGAGATCAGGCCAGCAGAGGAGGATAGTTGGGAGAGACCAGGCCAGCAGGGGTTGACAGTTGTGAGGGGATCAGGCCTGCAGGGAGGGCTTTTGAGGTTGGGACCAGGCCTGCAGGGGAAGACAGTTAGGGGCAACCAGGCCTGTAGGGGAAGACAGTTAGGGGCGACCAAACTGGCAGTTAGGGGTGACCAGGCCAGCAGGGCAGGGCAGTTAGGGGTGATTGGGCCAGCAGGGGAGGGCAGTTGGGGGCAACGAGGCCTGCAGGGGAAGACAGGGGCGATCAGACTGGCAGTTAGGGGTGACCAGGCTAGCAGGGAAGGGCAGTCAGGGGCAATCAGGCTGGTTGGGGAGCAGTTAGGCGTCGATCAGGCTGGCAGTGGAGTGGTTAGGGGGTGATCAGGCTGGCAGGCAGAATTGGTTAAGGGCAATAAGGCTGAGGCAGGTGAACGGTTGGGAGCCAGCAATCTGGATTGTGAGAGGGATCCCAAATTGGAGAGGGTGCAGGCGGGGCTGAGGGGACAACCCCTCTGTGTACAAATTTCATGCACCAGGCCTCTAGTTATGAATAATGCTGCTATGAACATTCTTGTTCAAGTTTTTATGTTGGCATATGTTTCTATTTCTCTTGGGTATATACCTAGGAGTATACTTGCTGGGTCATAAATTACTATGTTTAACCTTTTAAGGAACTGCCAGACTGTTTTCCAAGGTGACTGCACCAATTTACATTCCCATCAGTAACATATTGGAAATCCTGTTCTAGTGTTCTCATATACTCATCAATATTTATTATCTATCTTTTGAATTATAGCCCTTTTAGTAGACATAAGTGATATCTCATTGTGGCCTTGATTTACATTTCCCTGATGGCTAATGGTCACATATGTAATTCAGTGGCCACATTAAAGAAATAAAAAGAAATGGGTAAAATTATCTTTAATAATATATTTTATTGAATTCAGTATATAAAAAATATTATCATTTCAACATATAATCAATATAAAATTATTAGATACTCTACATTCTTTTTTTGTTGTAAGTCTTTGAAAGTGGGTGTATGTTTTATACTCCCGGCACAGCTCTAATTCATATTGGTCACACTTCAGGTACTCAGCAACCACATGCAGCTCGTGGGCATTGTGTGGAAGGTCTAGGGGAAGAAAGTGTGGAAAGGCAAAGAAGGCAGAGAGAAGAGTCTGGGGAAGGCACAGAAGTGGGAAGGAGCACACTGTGTTTAGGGATTGAAAAGAGTGGTGGGAGGCAAGGCTGGAGGGGGCAGGGCACAGGGAGGAGGTGGCGTGGGGACCTCAGCATCTATGTCTCACCTTCAGCGATGAGGAAATGTGCCAGAAGTTCCTCATGGAGAACAGCTGGAACATCTTCCGGAAGGACCTGATACATCTGCTGGTGGAACCTCGCCGACACCCACCCTTCACCCCAGTCCGGTACAAGAAGAAACAGATCTACCACCCCAAGTCTCTGACACTGGATTTGTGTAACCTCAACAAGAAGACTAAACCTCATTATCCCATTTTCATGGCACCCCAGAAAAACCTCCCCCCACTGAGGGTTATCCAGGCCATCAAGGCACCCCGGTACAAAGTCAGAGAACTCCTGCCTCAGTACAAGAATGATGGAGTCCTTGTTCAGACCAAATAAAGAATGGAGGCTTGGCCACTGTGTTTCTGGAATGGACACCACGGGAGTTGTGGAGCTTGGAGTGGGGGCTACCAAAGGCTGCGCAGTGGGTCTGCACAGATGTTTAGGGGCAGCAACTGGGGCACTGTTTCCCTTGACACTTGTGGGGATGAGTGAGTGGATGGTCAGGAGGCTGGGTGTAGATAGGTTAATCAATGAAGATGCTTTCAGGGTGGAGGGTTTTATCTGAAAAGATGAATAGGAGGCGCAGAGGGGTTCAGACCAAAGTGAGCAAGACTGGGGTTGCAAACTCAAATACCTTCCAAGGCCAGACAAGTTATCTAAAGGAGAGCAGCAGAAGGACTGGGGAAGCAACAGAGGATGGTGGGGACTGGTGCACAGGTTCCCATCTCGATGGAGCAGCTGCCTCTTAGACCCAGTCAATTGATACCATGCCAGGAAGTAAGTGCAGGCCTGGTACTGCTGGCCTATTTTTCAAGAGAACCAAGAAACCCAATATTTAAGAAGATTCCTACTGGTTTTTAAATGTGAGCAACTAATTCGGATTGTTTTTTAAATACTGTGTTAGGCAGACAAAACACATATGTGGGCTGTGTTGGCCTACAAACTGCTATTTTGCCAATGCTCATCAAGCACCTTTCTCAGACTGACAGGGCATTGCCAGAGACTGGAGTGAGGCATGACTGTGGAGGGAGGCATAAAAAGCCAGAGGTGGGCAGCATGACAGGAGGGAGCGGCATCCTGGGTCAAGGATGAGGATCAAGCAGCCTGAGAGAGAGGAGGCAGACCAGAGACAGGAGGTGGTTGATTGGACTCAGAGAGGGCTCCCCAGTCTCTCTGTGGGTGGATCCTGAATCTGTAGCCATCTGTCACTGACCTAGGTTGGCACCACAGACCCAGCGCCCACTTACCTCTTTCCCTTGATAAATACCATAGTTTAGCTGTGACAGTGCCAAGGGGCCTGATGCAAGTCGTGACAGCACAAGGGCCTGGCCTGGGGCCACCAAGAGAGAGAGGAGCCCTCCCACACCCTACATAAACACTCACCTAGCCCACCCCTGGCAAGAAGTGGAGTCTGGGGGACAGCTGACTGCTGAACTGGACATCAAAAGCTCTGGAGAACCTGGCTCTGTTTTCATCTCCCTCGACCCCCCTCGATCTCCTTGAGCATCTTGAGCTCTTTTCCTGTACCCCAGTTTCTCCAGTGGCAAAACGAGCAAGTTGGACAAGATCAATGGTTTTCATGACTGAGGGGTGAGTACAGTGTGAAAAACATATTCAACATTATATTTTTATATGCTGAATTTAAAAGAAAACCTTTTATGTTGCACACAGTAAAGAAGAAGAAATATGGAATTTTTCTATCAGAAGGGAGTATGGGTGGAAAGTGTAGAGAATCAATGAATTTAATCAACTCAACTTCCCTATTAGATCCAGAAGTTCAAGGAGTCTGAGACGTCTGTGGTAGTCCTGGAAGGGCTGTCTGTGACCTACGAGGATGGGGTGGACTGTTTTGAACCTAGGTAAGTGGGAATGTCTGACTTTATGTGGGATCTCTTTGCATGTAGGGCTGTGGCTCAAAGATGATGGTGTGGACATCTTGTTCATTCAGTTAAAATTTATTTATTAAGCACTTGTTCCATAGCAGATTCAAAGGAGGATTAAGAGGCAGTCTCTATTTCCTCTTATTCTCTAGGCCTGGGGCCCCCCCCCCCCCCCCCGAAAGCAAACTCTTTCTGTAAAGAGCCAAATGATAAATATTTTGGGTTTCACCAGCCATGCAGTCTCTATTGTAACTACTCAGCTTTGTATGGTGAAATCAATCTTAGTGTTCCAATAAAGCTTTATTTACAAAAACAAGTGGCAGGCCAGATTTGGCCTGTGGGCTCTAATTTGCTTACTCATGCTCCAGGCAATAGGGAACCCTTAAAGGTTCTTGAGCAGGTAGGATATGAGAACAGAAACTTATTACTGAGTGCTTGTTCCATGACAGCCATCTTGCTAAGCATCTAACTAAAATCTGATAACCTTTGGGCTAAGATCCCAGCTCTGCCACTTAATGGCTGTTGAGGACTAAAAGAATTGGTACATGTATAGTACAGTGGAGGATTGTATTCACGAAGATTCATGGATCCCCCTTCCTGGAAAGTGAGAGAAAAATCTTGCAGACCAGGAGGCAGATCATGTTTCCCAGGAAAGTAGTGGGTGACAGAACCGTCTAAAAGGGCAACCTGGGAGTAAAGACACTGTGTGGGGGAGTAAAGAGACTGTGGGGCTGGTCTTCAGGACGTCTTGAGGGGAGCAGAGAAAGAGCTCAGCTTTTTCTGAAGCCACCATGTAACAGAAGAACCTGAGCATGAGACATGTCTAAAGAGGACTTCAAAGAGTTTTTCTGTATTTTGAGAATGTGTTTCTCCTGTGGGATTTCCTGAGGAAACATTGGAATAGCTCTAGGTTTAATGCAGTACTGCTGTTTCCTTGACTTCAGTAACCAAGCAGAGAGAGGGCAACATGAGGCCCCAGCTATATTTGGGTTACACAGGTACAGTGCTTGATACACATTAGATGTTATTAGCACCCTTTTGACTGTGATCAATTTGGCCATCCGGAGGCTCTCTTCCCCTTTCAATGGGATAGGAAACCGGCTTTGGAAGGCTAAGCCTTAATCATCAGTGATAAAGGCCATCCCCAAGAGATTTGGGGTGAGGCAGACCTGGCTGGCATCTTGCCCAACCTCCTGACTCTTCACTAAAGTGAATGGTTACTGTCAACATTAAGGGGCGCCTTGGAGGGAAGAGAGCAGAGGCAGGTCTCCAGAGCTTAATTAGCATGCACTGTGGGTGAGGGAGCTTTGCCAGAAGGATGGGTGAACCGGTGTGGGAGGGCTTGTGGTTGCTTGTAAGTATGCGGGAGCCTCCTAGCTTCCAGGCTGTGAGCTTCAGAATGAGCAAGCAGTTGTTTTCAAGGCTCCCTCCTCCACACACACTCAGCAATATGGAGCAGGGATCAGAATCAGGCAGGAGAGGACAAATTTGAATTTATTTGCTCATTCAGAAGGAGCAAATATAATACCCCTTGGCACAATAGTTAGCAACAAGCTGTGTTTTTCGTGCTACAGAGGTCCTCACTGCCCATCCGGGCACAGATCCAGGGATCAGAAAGTCCACAGTGATCTGCCATGAGGCATTCTGTGAGGTACTCAATAGAGACCATCACTTACCCTGAAAATATTTTCTGGCAACTAAATAGGTGGCCTTATCTCCATCTGACAGATGAAGAGCCTGGAGCTTCACTGGGCAATCAGGTGGTGCACTGTTCCAGAAACTCCATGTGCTTTCTCTGCACCCCGGAGCCCTCCTAGGCAGTCAGCATTACAGCGTGTGTACTGTCACACCGTGTTATTCATCTATCCCACATGCGCCACCTGTTTTCAAAAAAGAAATTCTGCACACACACCCGGGGAACTGTGCTGAAGAGAATATAGTCACCCTCTGGAATTTTCCATATGTAAATAAGCCCAGTCATACTTGGAGAGGCACACCCAGGCCACGTGAACTAAAAATATAGCCCTCACTCAGCACTGACAGCTTCCACTGTTTGGGGAAAACGGAAAAAAAAATTTTTTTGAAAAATAAACATGGAAGATGTTGCCAGTATTTGTTATAGGAAGTGTTTAAGATCCCATTTTGGGGTTGGAAGCAAAACCATTCTTTTAAATTCTCTACTCTTTTTATATAACTCGTGGAAAAAAATCTTACCTTCCAATTATGGAAGTCTAAAAGGTGAAATGAGAAACTTTGCAACTCCCATAGTACCACCAGAGGCCATTTTGCTGTGATGCTTTTTTGTTATTTAGGGACTTAAGTGGTTAACCACAAGAGGTTCTGAGTTGCAGAATCTGTTGTCACTGGTTCAGGGCCAACAATGAGGTCCAGTAGTTTCAAGGTGCTGAGAAGCAGCAGAAAGCTGAAACAAGGATTTTCATGGCTGCTGACGGCTGTAGGGTATAGCCCTGGGCGAGAGCTGGTGCAGTGGGAAGGCATCCCACTGGGATATGTGCTGGGCTCCTTCCCTTCCTGGAGCTTCACTACTATCATTTGTAAAATGTGAGGGTTCCATAAGGTGTTCATCTGACCTCACCCAAACCCAGGGCTGTGCAGAGCCCCTCACCCTCTTCCTTCCTCTTTTTTTTTTTTTTTTTTTAAGTGTATTTTTATTGATTTCAGAGATGAAGGGAGAGGGAGATACGAAAATCAGTGAGAGAATCATGGATTCTCCTGCATGCCCTCTACTGGGAATCGAGCCCATGGAACCATGACCTCCTGCTTCATAAATTGACACTCATCCACTGAGCCACGCTGGCTGGGCTTATTGTGTTTTTTATTTACATTTCCCTAATTAACAGTGAAGTAGAACATTATTTCATATGGTTCTGGTCATTAGTATATCATCTTTGAAAAAAAAATGCCTATTCAAATCCTTTGTCCATTTTTATGTTGGGTTGGTTTTGTTGAGTTCTTTATGTATTCTGGATATTAACCCCTATCACATATGATTTGAAAATATTTTCTTCATTTCATAGGTTGTCTTTTCACTCTGTTGATTGTGCCTCATTGCCTTTTAATATTTTGTGAGGGAGGTACTTTAAATATCCCTTCTATTTTTATTTTATTTTATTTTAAATACTCTGCCAAGGATACTTTTTTCCGTTGATTTTTAGAGTGGAAGAGAAGGAGATAGAGAAAAACATTGATATGAGAGAGACATCGATTGGTTGCCTCCTGCACTCCCCAGATTGGAGCTGGGGATCAAACCTGCAACAAACTTGACCAGGAATCAAACCTGTAACCCTTTAGTGTGAGGGCTGATGCTCTAACCATTGAGCACACCAACCATGGCTGAATATTTCCTTTTTTATGCTTTTCATTTATTCATTTATTTATATCAGCATTGGGCTCATAATCTCCTACTTTATTTAATGTTATCATCATTTTACTAGAGGCCTGATGCACGAATTCATGCACTAGTAGGGCCCTTCAGCCTGGCCTTCGGGATTCAGCTGAAACTGGCTCTCCAATATCCCGAGGGGTCCTGGACTGTGAGAGGCGCAGGCCAGGCCAAGGTACTCCACCGGTGCATGAGTGGGGCCGGGAAGGGACGCAGGAGGTTGGCCAGCCAGGGAAGGTCCGCAAGAGGGCTCCAGGGTTTGTTCAGTCCCATTTGGCTAGACTCCAGCAGCAAGCTAACCTACTGGTCAGAGGGTCTACCCCCTGGTGGTCAGTGGATGTCATAGTGACTAGTCAACTGGTCAACTGTTTGCTCCCTGGTGATCAGTGCATGTCATAGAGAACAGTTGAGTGGCCTTAGAATATCATTAGCATATTACACTTTGATTGTTTGAATGGACAACTGGCCACTTAGCATATTAGGCTATAATATAGATTATTTTGATGCACAAATTGTCAGATGTGGCCAAAGGAAAATTGGCTTACTCCAAGCTGGCTTCTGTTGTCCTTTTCACATGTTCCTATCATTTTCTGAGCACTTTGTTTTCTGCCACATGATATTCTAGGATCTTTTACTTTCCCTGCTGCATCTCTAGAATTATCCATTTCTCCAAGGACCCTGTTCCTTTTAGTGGAGAATGATATTTAGAAGCTTCTGGCCTTGTCTCTGACACTGATGAAATTTGTGGCTTTAAAAGGCCCAACATCTGATCTGGAGAGGCAAACCCAAGTTTTACCACCAGAACGTACCCCTCATTTATAGATGAGGAGACTGAGGCCCAAATGGGATCATTTGGCCATTTCCCAGTTAGTCAGAGAGCTTAAATGAGAGCTGTGGCCTCTGACTACCTACCTGTCCATTCTGCTTTCCCTGTGACCCCAATAGGGCTGCACCCTCTCTGAACCTCTTTCCTCTCCTGTCCAGAGGACTAGCTTTGCCCTAGTGGTCCAGGACAGCTTTTCTAAGAGCTAACTCATCTATTAGCTTTTTATGAGCCTTATTTCCCCCTGGTGACCTTTATGGGTGAATCCGCCTTAAATTGCAGAGAACTTCAGCTTTTATCTCCAGCTCTAGTAGATTCGGGGCTTGCAGACTGGTCCCATCCTGGGATGAGTTGTCCAAGTTCACCTGGTTTTCCCCCTTCAGACCAGAGATCCAAGGCTTATGTGCCTCCCTGAGGCCCATTTCAGTCACCTGACACCTGTCTCATAGGGGCATCAACAGGAGAGAGGGGGTGGAGGCCTGATTCTGGGTTGAAGTGGCGGGACAGGCCTGCTCTGCTTCCCAACCCACCCAGTAAAACACTAGAAACATTATCTCCCACATGTGGAGGCATGTCTTGAGGCTCACTTCAAAGTTGGGAGTAAGAACTCCTCTGGTACATCACTAGAGGTTTTCTGTGCCTGACTTGGGGGTGGGTGGTGCTGCATCTGACCTGCACCCTCTGGTTAGGTCAGCTATGGAATCAGCTTCCAGCTGGGAAGCCAATCATTCAAACAGTGCTGTAACAGAAATACAGAACCAGTCTGTCAGAAAAGCTGAGCATTTGTCTTTTTTGCATTCGAGACACTTCCTAAGCTCCTGAACTCTGGCTATGTGTCAGCATTGTGTGGCGTTCTGTGGTGCAGGGAGGATTTAGGCCTGAGGTCAAGTCGGTAGACTTTCAAATAACAATGATGATACAAGTGAGTTCCATATATAAAATGCACAAATAGCCCTGGCTAGTTTGCTAAATGGTTAGCATTGACCTGTGCACCAAAGGGTTGAGGGTAAGATTCTGGTCAAGGGCATATATCTGGGCTGTAGGTTCTTTCCCCACCCCAATGGGGAATTGATGTCTCTCTCGCTTATTGCTCCCTCTCAAAAAAATAAACGTGGCAATATCCTCAGATGGGGATTAACAAAAAACAAAACAAAACAAAACAAAGGCACAAATAGGGGCTGCAAGAGAAAGAGCTTAACTTCTGACATTTGGTTCTGGTGTCAGGTTCTCATAGGTAAGACTGTGTGTACATTAAAATTTGAGTGGGGCAGTTTTGAGTTGCTAAATGAAAAATGTAGAAAGGGCACTATAGGCAGAAGGAATAGCTTGAGCAAAGTTGGAATCACCAACCAAAGCAAGGTTAACCTAAAGAACAGCAGAGCTCTCGGGAGTGCTAACATCTAAGCGATGTATGAAGGTATCACAAGGTGTGAAGCTTCAGATACCTCAGAGTCCAAGCATGAAGGGTGTGAACACCGTGCTTCCACGGAGTATGTTACCTTTACAAGCAATGAAGACTTCATATAGGCTTTTAAAGTAACATTTATTTCTTTTTGAAGTTAACATGTGCATATATAGGAAACTGAAAAACACAAGCAAAGAACAAAGCCATCCATAATCACAAGCAGTTTACAGTCTGATGTGTTCTTCTAAGTCCTGTGTATCTACACAACTAAGCTTCCATTTTTATGTAATTAAGATGGTAGTTATGTATCATGCTTTCTCACACATCATGAATATTTACCATTTCAAAGTACCAGTATTTTGATAACCAAGAATACCCTACATCAACTCAATCTGGAAGAAAATGTAATCCTGCCTTACTTGGTGACAAAAATTTTATAAAGGACAAAAATAGCAACAGACCTCAAGATAAAATATATTCACAAAGTTACAATTAAAATACTGCTTCCCTTAATGTTCCATTAAAAATGAGACTCAAAGCAAGAGTACACCAAGTATAATGCTTCTAAGAGAATTATGATTAATACTTTAAAATATTAGCAATGTGGCAAGTTTTGACTGAAGTACTTAACATATTCCTATAGCAGTCTAAAGAGATGCATGCACATTCGTGGTTATCACCACAATGTGAATATGAACACATCCACACACACCCTCACAGGAACAAGTCCTGATGTCCATTTCTCATAAGGTACAACAACTCCATGTCCAAGATGCCTCTTTTCTAACAATTATAACAAAAAGATATTTACAAATTGGTTAATTCACTAGCTCTACTTTTTATCAGACACTGTCTCCTCAGGACATCTAAAAAGCTCCAATGTTGCAAAACAAAGAACCTTGTTCACAATAAACACAGGAACTTTACAAAAAATGCATATAGACCTATAGTTATAACCTAAAACTTTCTTCTAGGTATGGAGATATTAGCAAAGAGCCCTTCCCTTCACCCTTCCTCTTCTCCCTCCTCCACCACGTCAGTGACTAAATACAGAACACCTGGCTCCAAGAGGTGGCTTAACAAAGACATTCCCAGACGACAGTCCTTCCTAAAAACTAACAAGAGGGCTTTTATAAAGGGATTATTTTACTACCTCTACTTTTAATATACTTCGGGCATTATCCTTAAATACACAGCAATATTAACTAATATGCACATATATAACAATGGTTAGATAATTTTAATTTCTCTAAAGACTCATGGGCACAGAACCCTTTTTTCTGTACTTCCTTCCCTCCCCCTTCCCTTGTGAACTGTCAGCATACTCTCCAAGACATCAAATTTAACAATTCCATTCCTCAAATACCACCATTCCTATAAATTAACAAAAAATACTTAAAGGGTGTCATTTTAACTCTTAATTCTGTTGTGCACTTTCAAACATCTGGAAAGATTAGCCATCTCAAATAAGGATTTGATTAAACTGCACATAGAGGCCATAATCTGAAAGTGTCTTCTGAATAGGAAAGAACTTCCTGGCCTAAAATCCTTCCCCTTTTCATCTCTATTAACACAGTGGATAGTACAATAAGCATCTGTAATGCTTAGAGAGGATTTTAACAATTTTACTTCTCATGTTTTCTGAAGGTTTTCTTAGCAATCTAACACAAACTGTACACCATGTATTTGTTTACTAACTACTGTCATACACCGGCAACCTCTGAACATCTAGAAAGGCTAGATGTTGTAAATTAGAACAATTTGTCCTTCACATACAATATATACACAGCTAAGTAAAACACAATGCACAAGGGAAGATGATTAATCTTGCCTAACTATAAACATATTGGTATAAAGCCCTTTGCACTTTTTCTCCTTCCTCCCTGAACCAGTACAATATAATAATGTGCACTGCTCAGAGATGTGGTTTGATCATCCCATTTCCAAAACATAGTATTTGAAATGAATTTTAACAAAATGATATATACAAAATGTGTTATTTTACTACCTCTACTTTTAACATACTTTGTGCACTTCTAAACATCTAGAAAGACTAGATGTTTCAAATAAGGACTTGTTTGTCCACTATATACACAGTAGTGTTGAATAAACTACACACATGTAACAATGGTTATATCTGAAAGTGTCTTCCACATAAAAACATTCTAGTCTGAAACCCTTCATTTCCTCTTGACCACCATCAACTCAATGGGTTGAATAGGCACATGTATCACTTATAGGTAGATTTCACAATTTGATTTTCAAAGTCCTTTTCAGAAGACAGCCTTTTGATGAATTTTAACACAAAGTATACAAAATGTGTTAAGTTTATGAACTCTACTTTTGTCATACATTGGCAACCTCTTTAATATCTAGAGACTAGATATTATAAAATTAGGACCTATTTGTCCAGTATATTCACAATATATACAATAAAGTTAAATGAAATGCATGTAACATATAGGGCAGCAAAGGATAAGCTAAAAATTTTCTATCACACACTAGCAAAACATCCTTTTGCAATGTCTTCCCTCCCACCTCCCTCAACCTTGTAGCGAACAAAGTACGCAGAGTACACTATTCAGAGAGGTGGTTTAACAATTCCATTTCTAAAGACAATATTTTCTATTAGGTTTTAAAAGCTATTTATAAGAAGCATTATTCTACTACTTCTACTTTTAAGTACATCAAGCACTTCTAAATGTCTAGAAAGACTAGATATTTCATATAAGAACTTACTTGCCCACTTATGTGTACAGCACTGTTAAAATTGCACATACTAACAATGGTTATAATCTGAGGTATTTACTAAATATGATCATGTTGACCTGAACCATTCCCTCACTCCCTTCTCTTCACCACCAAGCCAGTGGACAAGCACAGGTGTGTGTAATATTTAAAGATGGTTGAACAAATTCATATCCAAAAATCATTTACACAAGACAAACTTTCCTATGAATTTCAACACAAAGTGTACAAAATATAATTTTACTACTTTGTCATATACTGGCAACCTCTTTAACATCTAAAGACTAGCTATTGCAATTTAGGACTTATTTTTCCATTATATACACAGCAAAACAAAATGCACATAACATATAAAAATTGTTTTATCTGAAAATGTCCAAATATGAACACACTAGCATATTACCTTTTGCAATTCTTTCCCTCCCACCTCCAAACTACTGGACTATAGCATATTGCTCACAGAGGTGGCTTAACAATCCCATTCCCAAAAGATAGTATTTCCTATGAATTTTAGTAAAAAGATATTTACAAAAGTGGTATTTTACTACCTCTACATTTAACATACGTTGGGCACTTCTAAACATCTAGATGGACTAGATGTTTCAAAAAAAGGACTTAATTTGTCCACTATATATACAGCAGCTTTGAATAAACAGCACACATTTACTCTGAAAGTGTCTTTGAACCATGAACATTGTAGCCTAAGACCATCTTTCCCTTCTTCCCCTCCTCCTCCAACCACGGAGGCTATAATGCTCAAACATTCAGGAGACAATCTTTCCTAGAAATTTTAGCACAAATGTAAAAAAATGCATTAGTTTCCTAACTACTTTTGTCATACACTGGCAACCTCTTTAACATCTAGAAAGACTAGATGTTGTAAATTAGGACTCACTTGTCCATTATATACACTATATACACAGCCAAGCAAAACTAAATGCATGAACATAAAGGACAATGGTTAATCGGCCTCATTTTGAAACACACTGGCATCCGGCTCTTTGCCCTTCCTTCTCCCTTGAACCAGTGCAAATGTGTTCTGTCAAAGAGGTGGTTTGGCCATTTCCCAAAATAAAAGAGTATTTGATATGAATTTTAACAAGATACTAAAATCTCTTTTTTTTTTTTTTTACTACCTCTATTTTTATCAGGCACTTCAGAACATATAGAAAGAAAGGTATTTCAAAAAAGTACTTGGCATTGTTAACTAGTATACAATAGTGAGGAATAAAATGCACACATAAAACAATGGTTATATGAAAATGTCTTCTAAATATGACCAGTCTGGCACAGAACCTTCTTTTCTTCCTCCTCCAGGTCTTCTCTCCGGGTCTTCCAAGCCTCGGGGCAAACGTGGATGTGTGTCGCTCCCGATGTCGCACGCCGTTTCTAGAGGCAGTCTGACAATTCCATCTCAAAGTCATTTCCAGAAGACATTTCTTTTGATGTATTTTTTAAAATGGGCGTTTGCAAGACGTGTGATTTTTCTAACTCTACTTTATCATACGTTGGCAACCTCTTTACATCTAGAAGGCCTAGATGTAGCAAATTCTCTTTTGAAAGGTTAGGGGGAAAGTTGAGAGCAGCTTTTTCATATTATATACACAGGCGCCTATAAAGCGCCAGTAAATCTTCGCAAAGGGTGGTGGGCACTTCCTAGTAGCCAGATGTGGCACGTTCTTCTGCCATTTCTCTTCCGAAATCAGGGTTTACATAACGAAGACCAACCGCCCGAAGGCCCGCTAACCGCTCCACCCGCCACGGGTGGGGCTCCGCTCACCTTCGGTCCTTAAGGCCTTTGTCCATCGTGGTCAGGACGAGGTGAGGTCTCCCCCACATGGGACGAGGGAGACACCCCAGGCGCCCACCCAGGTGTCCAGGCCTGAGGGTGGGCGAACGGTGTCCACGCAGACCCGCCTCTCGGCCTCCGAGGCCCCAACGGCCTCCCTCTGCGCATTCCAGCGGCCGCCATTCTTCTCGCCCCGCCACGCCCGTCGCTCAAGGCAGCGCGGCCTCGGGGGCTGGTCTCGTCCTGGATCTGCTCACGGCGGCTTGGCGGGGGCTCCGCTTAGGCCCCGGAGGGTTAGGCCTGGAGACCCTAGTCCACTGGATGCGCCTGGGGGAGGCCACCGCCATCGGGTGGCGGAGATGGAGATGGGGGTGGAGAGAGAGGCTCGCTGCTGCTTCCGAGCTCGGACCTGGGCAGTGGCCCCCGCGGGGAGGGCTCTGGGTCTGCCCGGCCCCGGGCCCCCCAGTTCACCCGCCGGCCGGGGGGCCGGGGGCCCCGGAGGGGCCCGGAGGGGCCCGGAGGAGAAGGCCGCACTCCACTTCTCACCACGCTCCCAGCCGGAACTGACTTGGCAGTTCTCTACGCAGGCTAGAGAGAAGAGGAACCGGAAGCGCCCTGCACCCGGACCCGCAAGCCAAGGTTCCGGGACTGAAAGGTTCCGCAGGGGGGAGGGGCTCGGAAAGCGTCTTGTGAGAGGCCCTCTGGCGAGTTCTTTGCAGCCTTAGTAGTAGTTAAAGCCTCGGAATACCTGAACGTCAGTATTTCTTTACTCAAGATTCCTTCACTCCAGCTGTTGGACAAGGAGGCTCTCTCTAGCCTTTCATTCACTCATTCACGACCTGTTTATTGAGCACTATTACGTGCCACATAAGCACTGGGGAATGCAACAGTGAAAGAAAAGACCCCGCCTGAAAATGTCTTTCTCCTGCAATTTGCATTCTACTAGGGAAAACAGACAATTCTTAAAATGCATATAAGGGTAGATAGCAAAAGTGCTATAAAAATAAAAAATAGAAGAAAATATGCAGTGAGTGCAGAATGTTTTAGATGGGGGCCAGGTGACTTTTGAAGGAGGTGATGTAGAGTGGAAGAGCTTTCTTGGCAGAGGGGAACTGCCCGTGCACAGGCTCTAAAGCTGAAGTGCATGGGCCTGGTCTGTTCCACCAACTGCAAAGAGGCTGGAGCAGAGTGAGCAGGCAAGAGTGCAGAGGTTAGAATAGGCCATGCAGTGTGAAAACTACGTGAAATAGGATGGTGGCTTGTACCAGGAAGACAGCAAAGGTGGCAAAAGTGGTTAAATTCAAGGTAAATATAAGATCCAGTCTGCAGGGTTTGCTGATAGACCAGATGTGAAGTATGAAAGAGAGGAATTTAGGATAATGTCGAGGCTTTTGGCCTGAGAAAATTAAGGAAGGAATTGGCATTAACTGAGATGGGAAAGACCATGGGATGAACAAGTTTTGGGGAGAATATCAGGAGTTCAGTTCTGGACATGGTAAATTTGAGATGCCCGTTTGATATTCAAGTGGAGATACCAAGTGGACAGTTGGATTTATGAGTGGCATTCAGGGGAGAGACTGAGCTAGACATATACATTTGGGAGCCATCAACATATGAATGCCTTTAAAGCTATGAGTCTACATGAGAGAACCAAGAAAGTACATAGACAAAGAGAGTGATCTTAGGCTGAGTCATGTAAAAAGGTCAGAATGATGAGATGGAACCAGCAAAGAAGACTGAGGAATGACTAGAGTGTTAGGAGAACAACCATAAGAGTGTGGTGTCTTAGAGGTAAATGGAGAAAGCATTTTAGAAAATTATCAATAGTGTCAAACATTACTGATAGGTCACCTAAGATACAGTTGAAAATTAGTGTACTTCAAGCTTTAAAATTCATGCTATGATAAACCTTCTTGTGAATTTTCAAACTTTGTGGAGGTTTCTGGTTTCCTTTGGATACAAGTTGAGAAATGAAAAGAAAGATCAAAGGGTTGGTTCAGGCTCAAGACTCTCTTGATACAGACTCAGACAGGATTTGCAGGAGGAAAATTCTGCAGTTTGAAAGACCCCTCTGCTGGAAAGCAGAAAGGAGGAGTGATGAGAAGGCCAAGAGCCCTGGGCACTGGGGCTTTAGTCCACAATGAGGTGACAAAGTACTAAGCTCGGTGGTGGCTACAGAAGTAGAAAACAGGTGAGGTGAGGGTTTCTAGTTTTGCAGAAAAAGAAGCCACCTGAGTTAAATATCTGGAGAGAAGAGAGAGGAGGGGGAGGAGAAGCCACATCACACAAGGTTTCAAACAGCAGGACTGACTGGCTAGGTGGGTGGTTAATACATTAACCAATGCTCTAGCTGACTTGACTCAGTGGATAGAATGTTGGCCTGTGGACTGAAAGGTCTCAGGTTCAATTCCAGTCAAGGACACATGCTTAGGTTGTGGGCTCAAACCGCAGTAGAGGGTATGCAGGAGACAGCCAATCAATGATTCTCTCTCATCATTGATTTTTTTTTTCTCTCTCTCCCTCTTCCTTCCTCTCTGAAATAAATAAAAATACATTAACCAAGATTAGGAGAATGAAAGTCTCAGTGTACAGTTTCCTGGCCCCCTTTCTGAGCTTCCTACCTCCTAAGCAGCAGCCAAGGGGCTGGTATCTCTGGAACTGAAATATCACGATAATCACAAATATGTGTACTGCTTTCTACTTGATATATCTCTATTTGAATGTTCCGACAGTATCTTAAACTACTCTTGTGTAAAACAAGACTCTATACCTCCTCAGAGCCTGTTCTTCCCAAAATTAGTAAATTGTAGTATCATTCACCCAGTTCCCAAATAAAAAATGAGGCATCTTCTTTGAGTCCATTCTTCCTCTCCTTCCCCAACCTCCAACCATCATAAGTCCTGTTTTCCTCCTCAGTATATTTAAAAACACAGCCATTTCCCTGTGCTTTCCAATATAGTAGCCTTTAGCTATAAGAAGCTATTTACATTTTAATTAAAATGACATGAAATTAAAAATTTCAATTCCTCATCTACACTAGACATGTTCCAAGAAGTAAGAGTCACAGGTGATTAGTGGGTGCCATATAAGCACAGATACAGACCATTTCCACATTCCCGTTAAGTCATAGGGCAGTGCTGATCTATACCCTAGTTCAGACCAGAAACATCTCTAGTCTGAATGACTGGAATAGCCTCTTCATCGTTGTTTTTACTTTTCTATTACTCTTTCCTTCTTATCCATTCTCCTACTTTTAACCAGAAGTCAGATCTTGTTGTGGCTTTTCTTCGCACTTTGAACAAAATCCAACCTCCTTACCATAGCCTGCTGCCTTCCATCATTATATCCCAGCCACACTGGCTTCCTTGCTATTCCTCCCACTCTAAGTTTTCCTTGACCTCAAGGCTTTACACATGCTGTTTCCTCTACTTGGATGATCCTTTCTCTGGCTAATAGCAAGGCTAAGTTTCTTCTCATCTTAGGTCTCTGTAGAGGGCCTTTCCTGACTTCCTCTTCTAAATGAGGTTTCTTTCAGTTAATATCATATCACCCTACTTATTTCCTTCTTTCACTAATCACAATATTTCATTATGTTATTAATAATAATAAAAATGTCTATGTACTTCTTATGTATAAGGCACTGTGCAAATAACTTGCTTTATATATTTTATCTTATTTATTAATTTACTAGTTTCTTTTCTTTTCCCCTATGTCTCTTACACTCAGAACAGTGACTGACCTACAATAGACATTAATAATTGTTAAACAAATGAGCAAATTTATTGAGCACTTACTATGGGTCGGGCATTGTGCTAAGCACTTTACATATATTGTCTCCTTTAATTTGCACAGTGATTCTATGATGTAGGTACTTGTATTCCCTTCCTTTAATAGATGAGAGACTATGTAACTAGTCTAGTTCACAAGAAGAACTAGGATTCTAACCCAGGTCATCTGACTGGGGCTCCCTGGGAAGGTACCATAGAGGGTGTAGAGGCCCGAGAACACACCAGCCAGCAGCCGGCACAGCTCAGACTAGAAGCCCCCAAACAAAGTCTTTTTTTTTTTTTTTTTAATATATTTTATTGATTTTTTTACAGAGAGGAAGAGAGAGGGATAGAGAGTTAGAAACATCGATGAGAGATGAACATCGACCAGCTGCCTCTTGCACACCCCCTACCGGGGATGTGCCCGCAACCAATGTACATGCCCTTGACTGGAATCAAACCCGGGACCTTTCAGTCCGCAGACCGACGCTCTATCTCTGAGCCAAACCAGTTTCGGCCAAAGTCTTCTTTTTTGAAAGGCTTTCCATTTCAGATCAGGCCAGAGATTCTGGGTGTCACTGCTCAGCTGGGAGGCAGACCTGGGCCAGGGCTCAGGATTCTGTTGTGAGTCAAGCATGCTCCAGTTCAATTCTGAGCATCCTCAGTGGGGTGGGGGACCGGCCTAGAGACCCCAGACAAGATCCTGAGTCAGAGGAGTACCCAGTCTGACCACTGACGCCACTGTGTCTTTCTGCCTATCTCAGATGAAGGATGAGACAAGGAAAAAAGTAAAAATAATGAGTCTTCTCAGGAAACATCACATATCAGGCCTGTGACACGGAAGGGTGTTACGTCAAAGGCTCCAAGCTCATTAGCGGGAATGGTGCTGATCTGCAAGCCACCCACACAGCTTTCTTGGGAAACAAACACAGAGCAGCATCCACTCCTCCCAGGCCTGGGCCTGCATGGTTCACCATTATCAACATCTGCACACATCTGCACCCAGTAGGTCTGGTTGGCAGCAGGGTCCTGGAAATGGATTGTGTGTGTGTGTGAGTGGGGTGTCCCAGAGAGGCTGTTCATAATCCTCCTCCTCCTCACTGCTTGAATTTGGGACTGGTTCTGCCCTAGTCTGAGTTTATGAAACATGAATTATTTCCAAATCAGCTTAACAGCCTCCTCCATATCTATGTACACCAAGACCAGGTTTGACTTAATATCTATCTGTGAATGGATTTAAGAGGCATTTAAGTAAAACCGTCACTACATTAGCATTGTCCTCAGCAGTACTGATGAACTCACCAATTGGATGTGCTGGTTATATGTTTTCTGAATGTCTATTAAATAATGCAACTCTTAAATTATGTTCATCTGAGTTCCACTTGAAGTTAACTTGGTGCAATCAGGATGCAAAACAATTGGTGTCAAAGGGACACAAGAGTTCCCTTTGACCAGAGCTGGAACAATCTGAACCACAAAATAAATTAGCATAGTATTAGATTATAGTCCCAAGTACCCACTAAATATCCGTGAGTCCAAACTGATATAAATAAATAAATGGGGAGAAGAGACTAATTTTCCTTTGAAAGAATTCCAAATAATTTACCCCCTCCAGGGTAAAGAACTTAATTCCTCCCCTGAGTCTGGGCTGCACTCAGTGACTTGCTTCCGAATAGTGGAAAGGGAGGAAAAACACATAACTTCACAGGGAGAAAACCTGGCAAGCACTGTCTTGGCCAGGTACTCAAGTCATGTTGAGAGCATGTACCCCTGATCTGATGGGGTACAGTCTAAGAATGAAAAACTCCAGTCTAAGAATGAAAAAACACTATAGAAACCCAAATTGAGAGACATTCTATAAAAATACCTGACCAGTACTCCTGAAAACTGTCAAGGTCATGAAAAGCAAGGGAAGTCTGAGAAAATGTTCTAGGCCAGAGGAAACTAGAAAGACATAATGACTAAATGTGTAATGTAATATCTTAGATGGGATGCTGGAACAGAAAGTAGATGTAGTGAAAGTAGTGAAATAGAAATAACGTGTAGAGTTTAGTTAATAGGAAAATACTGAAGTTAGTTTCTTAGTCATGACAAATGCACCTTGATGTTAACAATAGGGGAAGCTATTGGGGGTGGGTATATAGGAACTCTCTGTGCTCTGGGAAATCTGTAGTCTTTATATCAAAGATTTATATTTATTTTTTTGTAAATACAGAATTCTTTTTATTTTATTTTTAAAGATATGTTTTTATTGATTTCAGAGAGAGGAAGGGAGAGGGAAGTAGAAACATCAATGATAAGTGAGAATCATCAATCGGCATGCCCCACACTGGGGATCGAGCCCGCAACCTGGGCATGTGCTCTGACCAGGAATCGAACCTGACCTCCTGGTTCATGGGCCAACACTCAACCACTGAGCCATGCCAGCGGGCCAGAATTCTTTTTAAATGATATGTTTATTTTCTTAAAAACAGGGGGTTGTATGCTAATGGTTCAAAGCGAGAATTTTGAAGTGATGTAGATCTGCCTATTTGTTTCCTGTGAACCAAATTACCACAACCTGGTAGCTTAAAACAACAGAGATTTATTTTCTCATTGTTCTGGGGGCCAGAAGTTCAACATTATTCTTAGTGGGCTGAAATCAAGAGGCTCCCTCCAGAGGCTATAAGGAAGAATCTGTCCTTGTCTCTTCCTACTTGCGGTGGCTGCCACCATTCCTTGAATTGTGGCCACATCACCGCAGTCTTTGCCTCTGCGGTTGCATTGCCTCCTATTCTCCGTGTACCTGTCTAACCCCCCTCTGCCTCTCAGAAGGATATTTTTTCTGTCATTTAGTGCCCACTCAGATAATCCTAGGTGATCTTATCTCAATACCCTTAACTTAAATCACATTAGCAAAAATCCTTTTCCTGAATAAGGTAACATCTATAGATTCCAGGGATTGGGCCTCTGCATCATTGGGTGGCCATTAAATGCAGCCTACCACAGCCTGGCTGAAAGGGATTTAGGGCTGGTAGTATCAATCAGCCTCCTCTAAAATTGAAAATAACAACAGCTATATAACTATTTTTTAAATGTTCCTCAAGCCACACTTTGAGAAACAATTGATACAAGAGACTGGTCTTGGAAGTTAGACAATCCTAAATTCCAGAGCAGGCTCCAGCACACAGAAGCTTGTGGCCTTGGGTAAGTCAACAAACTCCTTGAGTGGCATTCTCTTCTGTACAGGAGGAGCCGTGCCACAAAGGAGCACTGTCAGAACTCAGGCAGGTGTTCTCTCCCCCCCCTTACCGAGGATGTTATAGCTCATGAAATATTTTCTACGTTCAACATGTTTGAGCCCCCTAAAATGTCACTCTGTGAGAGAAAGATGAACTTTCCTTCCCATTATACAGATGGAGAAACTGAGGCTCGACGATGTCCATTGACTTAGTGTTACCCAACTAGAAGCCTGGAGATGGGTGGAGTCTGAGAACACCGTGGGCAGGAGCTGAGGGGCAAACGCCTTCCCTTTTCCAAACCCTGAGAGACTGGCCCATGGTTTGTCATTTGCCAGGTTCCTGGTTTTGATTGCTCCTTATTCTGTGTCATTGAAGCAGAGACTCTAACAGGACCCTCGCCCTGCAGAGCCCATCTTAGGCTGGGCATCCTGAAATGGATCAGGGAAGCCTGGTGAAGGGTATGTTTAAGGGCCCACGAGTCAAAGCCAGGAGTTAACCCGCCTGAGTTCCGATCCTGGCTCTTCCACCTCACAGACCCCTGGCCCTGGGCAAGCCACCAAACCCTCTTGTGCTTCCGGCTGTTTCCTCACATGTAAAAAACAGATTATGGAACCTTAAAGGAAAACGGTGAGGCGCAGGTGAATTACCGCACATTAAGCTTTTATGACAGTGCTTGGTAGAAAGTGAGTGCTCACCGGAGGCATTACTCATTACTAAGCCTGAGAGCCCTGAACGCCTCATTGCATGGGCTGCTCTTTCTTACGCCCCCTGCCCCCCGCCTGGAGAAGAGTGATCCCTCCTGCCGGGAGCGAGGAGCGCGGGTGCGGAGGTGCGGGGTCTGTCACTATCTTGCGAACGTGAGTCATTCCTGGTCCCCCAATCACCCCATCGGCACCAGGAGGTGACAGGGGTGCCTACCCTGCGGCAATGGGACTGGGCCCCCGCAGGCCGCACCCACCTCCCTTCCAATCCTGGGATCCAGGCGGGCGGGGCGGGGCGGGGAGCAGCTGGGCAGCCGCAACAGCACCCAGAGGCTGCCGGGACGGGGAGGCGGGCCTGCCCCTGAGGCCCCGCCCCCAACCCCGGCCCCGCCCCAGCCAAGGCTCCGCCCATATAGGGGCGGGGCCGGGGCCTCAGGCTGCCGAGGCCGAGCCCACCGTGCCGCCTGACTGGCTCCCTGAGGGCCTGACAGAGCCGCTGTCCGGCTGAGCACGCCGCCATCCCCGCCTGGTACCCGCGTCTCCAGCGGTGTCTGACTGAACACAGCCTTCCTAGGCGCCCGGCGGACCCAGACCAGACCTGCCCGGCTGACTAAGATCTTCCCTGGCCTCTGGGCCTGACAGGGGCGGGCTGTCTGAGGGGCTGACTGCATGACTGACTGACCAGGCTCTGTCTGTGCTCCACAGCCTGTGTCTGACTGACTGACCGTTTCAATGACGGATTCCCCTGGGCCGGCGGCTGGACCACCTCTGCTGCATGAGGTGCTGATGGCTGCACCGGGCCTGAGCGCATCTGCCTGAGTGCCCTGACCACTAACCGCCTGACTTCCTGAGACTTGCCCACCGCCCTGGCTGATTGGCCTCACTACAGCTTTTGAAAGGAGGATTAGCCCCCACCCTGGTGGGTGGACGGACCCTATTTGCCAGATCGTATGGCTGAATCCACACGGCTGGCTGGTTCTGGGTGACCCCGTCTCAGGGGCTGAATGTCTGAGTCAGCCTGACAGTCCCTCCATGATCCCCTCTGCTGTGTGACTTAGCTTGGCGAAGTCTGTGTCTGACTCTGCCTGCCTGACCGCTGTGGTGGCCGACCACATCTGCACCCAAGAGCTGTGGGGTGAATCAGATTGCCTGCCTGAAAATACAGCGGGCCAACTGAATCGGACTGACTTGATCCCTCAAAGTCTCACCCTGACTAATGGCCCCTTAGGTCTGGGGCCTGGGCGTTTTTAGTTACAAGTCTGAGCCTTGGGGGGGGGGGGGGGGGTCCACACAAAGGGCACCAACAGGGAAAGGAGCCCAGGACGATCTGTGAGGGAGGCAGGCAGCAGGAGCAGGACTTGAGGCCAGGTGGGGAGCAGCTGGAAGAAGCTACAGGGATCCTCAAGGTTCCTAAGCTCAGGAAGCTCTTTGTAACTGAGTCAGCACCCAGAGGAGTTAGGCTGGCATGTACCATACTTTTTCGTGTATAAGCCCACTCACACTTTTCCAACCCAAAATTAAGAAATCTATATTTTAAACATTTTGCTAGTTTTCCTCTTAAGGACTTCTTTTTTGGCATCTTAAGGAGTTGTTCTTCCTGTTTTCTCCACTGTCTGGTCATATACTCAGCGGGAGGAGGTCCAAATTGTCTCTCTGCAGCTCTCTTTCCATGCTCTTTTGCATAGCTGGTTACATTCAGTTTGAATTTTGTAGAATAAGACAATAGCTTACCAGTATTTATCTTTTTAATTTTTGACATCTTTATGAGCTCTGAACACTCCAGTCCCTGTTTCATCTGCACACTCTCCACCTCCACCTCCAATTATGGCATCAACTGACACCAGTAACAATAAGGCTTGTGATTGGAGGAAGCCTGTTTGACAAGGTATGGGCAGCTGGCACCTGTGGCTCCCTCCTCAGCTGTCTTTTGTGTATAAGACGAATAAGATACCCCTCAAATTTCAGTCTGATTTTAGAAAAATAAAAATAAAAAGGTGTCTTATACATGGAAAAATATGGTAGGTGCTTCAGGGCAAGAATACATGACCCTGAAAACTGTTCCTCCCTCTTTGTGGGAAAGCTCAGTCTGTGCCTTGCTGCTCTGCAGAAGGGGCATTCCACAGACCTTAGATCTTCTCCTGAATTTAAATCTTTCCCATAGCTTGTGTGTGTGCATATGTGCACTGGTCACATCAGCCATATTGAATAATTTACCCTCCGGAAGGAGAAGCTGGGTACCAGAATAAGGGGAAGGAAATACTGATTAGAGGGATTAAAAAAAAAAAAAAAAGTAAGCATGTCAATGGAATGGGTGTAAAATGAATTATAACTATTGTTATTAATAACTAGAGGCCCGATGCACGAAAATCATGCAAGAGTAGGCCTTCCTTCCCCTGGCTGCTGGCACTGGCTTCCCTCCAGCATTGGGGACCTGGGCTTCTCTCCAGCTTCGGAAGGATGTCTGGTCTAATTAACATATTATCCTTTTATTATTATAGATAATAAATGAGAGCATTGGAGTAACTTATCCTGATCAAGCTCTAGCATTCTGAGATGCTGTCTCTCCATTAATAACAGAGCCTGGCTGCCTCACTGATTTCATTATACGCCACGGGAGGGAAGGGAGGAAAGATACAGCTGCATTCCCAAGGGCTCTGTCTTAGTCTGTTTGGTGTGTTGTAACATAGATCGGGGGACTTAAACAACAGACTTATTTCTCAAAGTTTTGGAGGCTAGAAAGTCCAAGATCAAAGTGCAGACCAATTCAGTTCCTGGTGAGGCTTGCTTCCTGGCCTGCAAACAGTCGCACTCTCACTGTGTCCTCACATGGTGGAGAGAGAAAGCTCTGGTCTCTTGCTCTTCTTAGAAGGACACTAATCCCATCATCAGGGCCACACCCTCACCATCTCTTCTAAACTTAATTATCTCCCAAAGGCCCCTCCTCCAAATACTATCACATTGGGGTTAGGGTTTCAACATAGACAATTGGGGAGAGAACAAATGTTCGGTCTATAACAGGATCTTACAACATGAACTTGAATTTCAGCCATGGTAGCTGGGAGAAGAGGCAGCACCTTCTTATACCTCATTTATTTATTCATTCATCCAATAAGTATTTTTTTTTGAAAATATATTTCGTTGATTTTGTACAGAGAGGAAGGGAGAGAGATAGAGAGCTAGAAACATTGATGAGAGAGAGTCATCGATCAGCTGCCTCTTGCACACCCCCTACTGGGGATATGCCCGCAACCAAGGTACATGCCCTTGACTGGAATCGAACCCGGATCCCTTCAGTCCCCAAGCCGACGCTCTATCCATTGAGCCAAACCGGTCTCGGCCATCCAATAAGTATTTATTGTGTCATGCTCTCACCCTGCCCTCATGGAGCTTAGACTTATGGGTTTCAGGAAGCCTTTCCTGTGCTCAACTCTGGTCCTGTCAAAGCCAGGTGCTGAGTACCAACTGCTTTCTTTTTGAACAACTTGCACAATTGAAGGTTTAAGAACCAATAGTGGGATGGTTGAGTGTGTTGGCTCTGATTTTGGATTATCCATATTGGAATTTCAACTCTACTACATAAGAGCTGTGTGACTTTGAGCAAGTCAATGAATCTTTCTGTGCTTGAGTTTTCTCATTTACATAATCAGTATAATTATCATTGCTTTAAACTATTATATTAGGTCATATTAAAAGTTTAGCACGAACTTTCATTCTGCAATATATCCTGTAGATCTATTCCAGCATGTACTGAATGGTGGATGTTGAGGATATTCATTGATGCTTTGTTTACAATAGAAAAGAAACACCTTAAATATCTACCTATAGGGGACAAGTTTAATAAGTCATGGTCTTGCCATACAAAAAATGAGGCAGCTCTTTACATACTCATATGAAAAGGTCTCCAGAATTTCCAAGTTAAAAAAATAAGGCATGGAACAGTGTGTCTAGTATACTGTCTTTTGTGTAAAAAAAATAATAATCTTTTTTTCCCATTTTTTATTAAGGTATTATATGTGTATATATCTTACTAATCCCCCCTTCCACTCCCATACATGCCCTCCCTTCCCAGAGTTTTTCGTCCATTGGTTATGCTTATATGCATGCATACAAATCCTTCGGTTGATCTCTTATCTCCCCCATATCTCCCTCCCCTCCCCACTGTAATTTGACAGTCTGTTTGTTGCTTTACTGTCTCTGTAGCTATCTTTTTGTTCAGCAGCTTATAATGTTCCTTATTATCCATAAATGAGTGAGATCATGTGGTGTTTTTCTTTCATTGACTGGCTTATTTCACATAGCATAATTTTCTCCAATTCCATCCAGGTTGCTGCAAATGATAAGAATTTCTTTTTTTTTTATGGCAGCATAGTATCCATTGTGTAGATGTACCATAGTTTTTTGATTCAATCATCTGCTGACAAAAAAGAATCTTTATAGAATCTTTATATATGCATAGGTTATCTGAAAGAATACTTAGGAAACTAGTAATAGTGGGAAAAGAAATAGGTGGATGGAAATAGAGGAAGGAGAAAAGCTTATTTTTACCATATATAATATATTTTAAATATATATATATATATATATTTTAAATATATATATATATATATAGTATTGAATAATTAATTTCAGAGAGAGATAGAGCAAGATAGAAACATCAGTGATGAGAGAGAATCATTGATCGGCTGCCTCCTGCACGCCCCACACTGGGGATTAAACTTGCAACCCAGGCATGTGCCCTGACCAGGGATCGACCTGGTTCATAGGTTGATACTCAACCGCTGAGCCACGCTGGCTGGGCCATATATATATCTTTTTATGAGTTGAATTTTATAGTATATATATATGTATTTTCTATTCACAAAAAAGAAGTCTTCAAAAAGGGGGGAGTACTTAGTATAGTGCTTGGTGACAGTGGTAGTAGTGATGGCCCTTCCACAGCTCTAAGCAGATGATTCATTGCAGAAATGCAGCCCAGATATATTTGGGGTGTGGCCACAGCCTCTTCATTCAATAGGGTCCATGTTGTCCCATCAGAGGATCCTTGCATTTTAGAGATGCGAAAGGGCTTCAAGATTCTCTGGTGTGTGGGCCCTGCCCTGCTGAAGCTCTGAGTGCAAACGGAAGGGGCCCAAGGACTCGAAGCTGAGATAACTCCCTCCCATTCCTGGAGATGCAAATGTGAATTCTGCATTAGCTCATAGAAACATTGCTATGCTTTGTACTTAGTTTTCCACAGAGCTTTTAGGACATTACTGTAGTGCAGCTACATTGTGACTTAAGAAGGCCTTTGTGAGTGCTTGGGAAGGAAAAGACTGTGTCTAAAACACATTTCTACTGGGAAAAATGCCTCCCACCTTTAAAAATGAACTTGTAAATCAAACTTTTTTTTCAATATATGGGAAAGAAACTATTGGTAAAAAAAAATTCTCTGGTGTAACCCTTTTAAAGATAAAGAAACGAAGTCCCAGAGATAGGCCATAACCAGCCCAAGGTTATCCAGAAGTTTGGGGCTCAATCTAAGACTTTTTTCATAACATCCTAAGACTAAGCTTTTACTCCATCACTACTCCACTCAGAAATTGTAATGTCTCCTCACTCTGGTGTTAAGATTAGCCATGATGCCTGGCCAGCATGGCTTAGTGGTTAAGCATCAACCTATGAACTAGGAGTTTGCAGTTCCATTCCCTGTCAGGGCACTTACCCAGGTTGCGGGCTCAATTCCCAGTGTGAGGTGTGCAGGAGACAGCTAATCAATGATTCTCTCTCATCATTGATGTTTCTAACTCTCCCTCTTTTCTCCTCTCTGACATCAGTAAAAATATATTAAAGAAAAACAAAGGCTATTTATGGTTTAACTCCCAACCAACTGTCCAGCCTTATTTTTCACCTTCTCCTACATGGATCCTCTACCCTGGCCAGGAAGGTCTCTTCATTGGCACCCAGTGCTCCTGCTTTCCAGATGCCGCAGCTTGTCAGTGCTGTGCTCTCTGCCTAAAACATCTTTCTCTTCCTATCCAGTTGTGGGGATTCTGCCTGAACATGGAGGGTGATCACACTTAAATCACATTTCCTCCAGGAAGTCTTCCCTGATTCCTTAAGCTCACAGAGATCTTTCTTTCCTCTGAACGAATTTAAAAAGTTTACTTTTCTAATGTAAAACGTTTGCTCCTGAAGAGGGGATAGGATGGTTCTCTGCTCTTTGGGCAATGGGATGTGCACTAGGATACACCCAGTTACTCATCCAGATTTCCCATTTCTAGAGAAAATTGGGCAAATGACCTTGGCCCTCCTCATTGTCTCAGGGAAGCCAAGAGTGAAGATGCCACTGAGCTTTGCAGAGCTGGGAGCCTGTTTGCAAAACTGCTGGGCCTGTTCCTCCCCGATGTTTACTTGGCCCGAAGGCCCAGGGTGATGAAACCTGGCCCTGTTGCCGAGCACCTTGGGAGGCCTCCCTCCAGGGTCCCTCTGTGCTCAGACAGTGGCCCTTTGTGGAGTGGAGGAGCAGGACTGAAAGTGGAGCTGCTGGAAACCCTTCCCTCCCCCTGCCTCCAGCCGCCTTCACCGGCAGCCACGGGCCTTCCTGAATCTGGGTGGCCTCTGTTTTAAGTCCGTGGCTGAAGGCTGGCCCTGGCGGAGTGAGAGAAAGCCTCCAGGCAGCCAGCTAGGCCAGGAGGGTGAGGAGGGGTCCTGCCAAGATGACTTGCAGAAACAGAGCACTTCTTCACTCAATAGCGGCTGCTAATAATGGAGCTCTCTTGAAGAGGAGACTGGTCCCCCTACAGGCCAGACTGATACTTCCACCATTCCATCACCACCAAATATGCCCTTAGGAGTTAGGGCTGGACCTTGTATGTGGTTGGTCCCTTCTGCCTGTATTTCACTGGATCCTATTCTCACTCAAGGTGGGGGTGGTGGGTGGGGTATTGGGAATCCTTAGATAGAATCCCAAGCCTGTTGGGTAGGAATCGGGGGTGGCGGTGGGGGTGGGGACTAGTGACTACAGGAGGATGGAAGGTATTGTGGTATGGGTGAAAGGGCACTCACTGGCCTGGGGTCAGGAGGCCTAGGACTTCAGGACCTGCTGATCCACGGACTTGCTGGGTGACATTAGCTGGTTGCTTCTCTTTTCGGTGCATCTACTTCCCTAGCTATGTCTCACTTTCTCAGGTGCAAAATTATGGAGGCAGAGTAGATGAACATGAAGGATTTTTGCAGTTTTGGATTTTCATAATTCTGACATCACAGGAAAGAAAGGGGGTGGCTGGAGGTAGATAACTGACAATGCTCTGTTGATTCACCAGCTTAGGCAGTCGCTAGGCAGCCTCTTCGCTGCCTCCAGCATCCCCTCCTACCTCTGTCCTTCCCACCCTCTTGTGATGAGACCTAGAAGCTGTCTCATTTGGGTTGTCTTATTACATATTTTGCCCCCAGTGGAAAGGAATTGTGCATAGAGCAGGAAGAGGGTAGGGAAATAAGAGAGGAAAGTGAGGAGGTGGATAGGATGAAGCGAACTGTAGAAAGAGCTTGGGGAGAGCTAAGAGGAAATAAAAGGGAAGAGAGATGTGATGAAAGAGGGGGAATAAAAGAGAGGGGAGGAAAAAGTGAGGGTAAGATGAGATGGGGAAAGATAAAGGGATGAATGAGAGAGGAACACAGGAAGAGCGACTGTGTGAAAAGACCACAGCCTGGGCAAATACACACAGATGGGGACATCTCAGGATGTTGTAGGATAAAAAACAGTTCAGTTTGCCTCGAGGAGAGGCTGTATGTAGGGGAGACAAAATTAGAACTGGATTGTGGAAGGTTTCAAATGCCAGGCTGACAACTTTGGATTTCATATCTACTATTTTCTGCTGTTCAAATCCCCTGTGATAATCTGGGTGAGGCCTGGAGGAGCATTTTTATCCATCCATCCATCCATCATTCAGCAAGGGACCCTGTCTTATCCAATTCATGTCTTATCCAATAGCTCCAAAGCATAACACACTGTCTGCACGGAAGAGGTAGCCAGGAAATGCCTGTTAAAATTGAGTACTTGGAAAAAAGGAAAAAAGAAGAAGAAAAAAAAAAAAAAAAAAAAAAAAAAAAAAAAAGCAGAGCACTTGGAGAAAGCAGGAGCCGGGACTATTGCGTAGAGAAGACAAGAATAACTGCAGTACAAGCTAGAAAGCATTGGACACCCTAAGAGAAGTCCAGATTAGAGTTACGGGAGACCAGAGGAGAGTGAGACAGCCCTCCCTGCTACCTTGAGCAGGAAAGTCCCAGAGAAGACTGTAATGGGGTCAGCTTAGATCACATGCCTATCCTTGAATTAATCCGTGTGGCTAGGAATATAGACCCCATTGGATGATACAGTATTCTGTATGTTAGTGAAGAGCAAAAAGTTCTCTACAGAAAAACGGGGAGGGGGAGGATCATTATCAGAAAAGGGAAATTATTGATAGAACCAGGTGTGGCTGTCACGGTCCACTTGGTGAGAAAAGGTGAGGCATGTACAGGAGCAGTGTGTGGGACAGGGTCCTGCACAAGATGGGTAGGACTTGGAAACAGGATAGAGATCAGTCCCAATACCAATTCATACTCTGGACTTCCTCATGAGCTAGATAGGGCCCTTGTTGTCTGATAAAACCCACGTGCAATATTTTTTACCCACATCGGTGTCCTTTACGTGGTAACTTGGTTTGTATTTTGTTTTGCCCACTTTAGGTCAGAGAAGGACAGGTACTGTCAGAGACAGCCCCTCTGCCAAAAGGGGCTGCCTCTCCTCCGAGGGCTGTAACCGCTTCCCCTGGGAAATGGGTGCTCCATGTATAAGGGCAGGTGAACACTTGAAAGTGTTCAATATTTGAAGCTCATCGGGCAGTTCCAAGCCAAACTTCTGGATAGTGGCAGTATCAACAGCCTCCTGGCATAACAAAAGGAGAAACAGCTCCAAGGGAGGTGACTTCAGCTCCTGCTGTTGAGCAGGGGGTGACCCGGACCTATGGATGAGTCAACCCTCTCCTCGCTCCACAAAGGAAGTCTCAGCGCGGCTTCGTGGGGAGCACGGTACTTTGAAGTCAAACATCCCTGGCGTTGGTACTCAGCTGTGCTATCTCCTCGCGCTGGGAGTTTAGAGTAAGTTTTGTAAGTTATCAGAGCCCTTATTTCTTTGTCTGAAAATAAGGGTAATAATAAGAACCACATGGAATCGTTGTGAAGGTTGGGAAAATCTAATGCTAAAAAGCACCTGGCACAGTGCCATACAAGCCGACAGCTCTGGGCAAATGTAAATTACCACTCACATTTTAATAACAGCTATGTGCTGTGAGAGTTGAGGGGGGCGGGTGGTCTTAGAAATTACTGGTTCATTCTTCTCATTTTGCTGTGATGACAGGGACTCCCAATATCTAATCTCCATGTCTCTCCTGTTGCAATATCTGCTGATTATGCTCTTTTAAAAAAATACATTTTTAAAAATTGATTTCAGAGGGGAAAAGAGCGCTGGCTGGTTTGGCTCAGTGGATGGAGTGTTGGCCTGCAGACTGAGGGGTCCTGGGTTCGATTCCAGCCAAGAGCATAGCATGTACCTTGGTTGCAGGCATATCCCCAGTAGGCGGTGTGCAGGATGTGGCTGATTGATATTTCTCTCTCATCGATGTTTTTAACTCTCTATCCCTCTCCCTTCCTCTCTGTAAAAAAAAAAAAAAAAAAAAAAAATCAATAAAATATATATGTATTTTTTAAAAAAAAGAAAGGAGCCAAAACCGGTTTGGCTCAGTGGATAGAGCATCAGCCTGAGGACTGAAAGTCCCAGGTTCGATTCTGGTCAAGGGCATGTGCCTTGGTTGCAGGCACATCCCCGGTAGGGGGTGTGCAAGAGGCAGCTGATCGATGATTCTCTCTCAAAGATGATTCTTTTTCTTTTTCTTTAAAAAAAAACAAAACATTTTATTGATTTTTTTACAGAGAGGAAGAGAGAGGGACAGAGAGCCAGAAACATCGATGAGAGAGAATCATCGATCAGCTGCCTCCTGCACAACCCCCACTGGGGATGTGCCCGCAACCAAGGTACATGCCCTTGACCGGAATCAAACCTGGGATCCTTCAGTCCTCAGGCCAACGCTCCATCCACTGAGCCAAACCAGTTTAGGCTCTCATCGATGTTTCTAACTCTCTGTCCCTCTCTCTTCCTCTCTGTAAAACATCAATAAAAGATATTAAAAAAAAAAAAGAGAGAGAGAGAGAAGGAGAAAGAGATAAAAGAGATAGAGACCTCAATGATAAGAGAGATTTATTGATTGGCTGCTTTCTGCACGTACCTCACTGGGGATTGAGCCCACAACCCGAGCATATGCCCTGACCAGGAATTGAACCGTGACCTTCTGGTTCATAGATCAATGCTCAACTACTGAGCCACACTGGCCAGGCTGTTTAATATTTTTTAGTAATACAAATTATTATTTTTATTGTGGCAAAATATACATGACATAAAATTGACTATTTTTAATCATTCTTACACATATATTTACACAATGTGTAACTATCACCACTATTTCTAGAACTTTTACATCATTCCAAACAGAAAATCTGTACCTACTATACCATAACTATCTCCTTCTTAGTCCTTGGAAACCTTTTCTACTTTTTGATTCTATTACTTTACCTAGATCTCATATAAGTGGAATCATATAATATTATCCTTTTGTGTCTGACTTCTTTTACTTAGTATAATGTTTTTAAGGTTCATCATGTTGAAGCATGTATTCGAATTTCATTCCTTATGGTTGAATAATATTTCTTTGTGTGGATATACTACATGTTTTCTTTATTCACTTACCTATTAATGTGCACTTGGGTTTTTTTCACCTCTTGACTATTGTAATACCACCAAGAATATTAGAGCAATACCAGTATTTTATCCAATCTATAATGCTCCCCATTCAAGATAACAGGTCCTGAAATCTGGAATCTGTCAATTTATATGGCAAGTGTTTTACATATATGATTAATGATCTTGAAATGGAGAGATTATCCTGGATTATGAAGGTGGACCCTAAATGTAATCCTTATAAGAGGGAAATTTAGGGATATTTGACTGTCTCAGAAGAAGAAAAGGCAATGTGACCACAGAGCCAGAGATTAGAGCGATGCAGTCACAAGCCAAGGAAAGCCACCAGCCATCAGAAGCTGGAAGAGGAAAGGAACAGATTTCTCCCTGCAGCCTCTGGAGGCGCACCGCCCAGTGGTACTGATTTAGGGTCTCAGGCCTGCAGGAATGTGAAGGCATAAACGTGTAATGCTTTAAGCCACCAAGTTTGTGGTCATTTGTTACAAAATCCACAAGTCTCTCTAAAAGGTATGCCAATTTAGAGTCTCACTATCAGGATATAAGAGAGTCCAGTTTTCTACATTTTCACCAATTGTAAGAGATTTTCTTTGCCAAACTGAATTGGTCTTTCACTGTAGTTTTAATTTGTTTTTCCCTGATTACTAGTGAGGGGGAGCCATGCCCATATATTTACTGGCCACTTCTTTCTTTCTTTCTTTCTTTCTTTTTTTTAATCCTCACCCAAAGATATTTTTTCCATTGATTTCCAGAGAGAGTAAAAAGAGTGGGGGTGTGGGGGTGGGGGAGAGATAGAGAGGCAGAGGGAGAGAGGGAGAAAGAGAGAGAGAGAAAGAGGAGAGAGAATGAGAATCATCTATGTGAGAGAGACTCATTGATTGGCTGTCTCCCATATGCACCTCTACAGGGGTCAGGGAACCTGCAACTGAGGTGCTGTACCTTTGACTGGGAATCAAACCCGAGACCCTTCTGTCTGCGGGCCAGCACTATAACTACTGAGCAAACCGGCCATTTATGTCTTCTGTGAATTTCTTGTTCATAGTCTTTGTCCATGTTTCTAATATAGATTGTTATTAATTCTTTTTTAAAATGTATTTATTGTCTAGAAGTTTTACATATGTCTCCTTTTCCCTGATTGACCCTCATAAATTCGTTTATATTTTATTATTAAAATATATTTTATTGATTTTTCACAGAGAGGAAGAGAGAGGGATAGAAAGTTAGAAACATCGATGAGAGAGAGACATTGATCAGCTGCCTTTTGCACACCCCCTACTGGGGATGTGCCCGCAACCAAGGTATGTGCCCTTGACCAGAATCGAACTCGGGATCCTTCAGTCCGCAAGCTGATGCTCTATCCACTGAGCCAAACCGGTTTTGGCTCGTTATATATTTTAGATTCTCATACTTTGTTAGCTGAAAGCCTTGCAGAAATTCCCCCTTCCCCCTTGAGAAGCTTCTCTGTCCTCTTTCTTTCTTTCTTTTTTTTAAAATTTGTTTTATTATTATTATTTTTAATATATTTTTTTATTGATTTTGTACAGAGGGGAAGGGAGAGAGATAGAGAGTTAGAAACATCGATGAGAAAGAGTCATCGACCAGCCGCCTCCTGCACACCCCCTACCGGGGATATGCCCGCAACCAAGGTACATGCCCTTGACCAGAATCGAACCTGGGACCCTTCAGTCCCCAAGCCGACGCTCTATCCATTGAGCCAAACCGGTCTTGGCCTGTCCTCTTTCTTTATGGCATCTTGAAGCACAGAAGGCCTGCATTTCATACAATGGACACTTTCTTTTCACTTTTTAATTTGTGTGATGGTTAAATTTATGCATTAATTTCCCCCTTAGAACTTAAAAAGCTTTGTTTTATTGCCAGAGCTCAAAATACAGGTATTAAAAAACACACACACATAGTGACTAATAATTATGCATCAATCTTATTGGGTTATGGAATGATCAGATATTTGGTTAAATGTTGTTCTAGGTGTGTCTGTGAGAATGTTCCTGGATGCAGTTAATGTTTGAATTTGTAAACTAAGTAAAGTAGATTGGCCACCTCAGTGTGAGAAGATCTCATTTAATCCTTTGAAAGCCTGAATGGAACAAAAATGTGCAGTGAGAGAGAATTTGCTCTTTGCCTGACTTCCAGCTGGGACATAGGTCTTCTGTCTTCAGACTCAGCCTTGGACTAAAATTTACACCATCAGCTCTACTGAGCCTACGACTTGCAGATCTTAGTACTTCTCAGCCTCCCTAACCACACGAGCCAATTCCTTATAATAATGCTACTTATTTATATAGATGTCCTATTGGTTCTGTTTTTCCTGGAGAACCCAGACTAATGCAGTTTGTGATTTTTTGTGTCCTGTAATTTTTCTTTCCTGCCCTGAGGTTTTAAAGATGACTTTTTTAAGTTATTTCTAAAGATTTTAAAGTTTAGCCTTTTGAATTTAAGTCTTTGACCCAACTGAAAGTTGTTTTTGTGTGTGCTATGAGGTAGGAATCTAATTTTATTTTTTTCCAAATGAATAAACAGTTGTTCAGTATCATTTTAAAAGTATTTCATCAATATGAGTTCCCTAGGACTGTCATAACAAATTACCATGAAACGGGTGGCTTAAAACAATAGGAATGCATTCTCCCACAGTTCAGAAGGCCAGAAGCCCGCAGTTAAGGTGCTGGAAGAATCGGTTCCTTCCGGAGACCCTGGAGAAGAAAACATTCCCTGCCTCTATCCAAGCTTCTGGTGCTCCCCATGCAATCCTTGGAGTTCCTTGGCTTGTAGACACTTTACTCTGGTCTCTGCCTCCATCTTTACATCATCTTCTTCTCTGTGTCTCTGCGTGCCTTCTCTTTTTCTTCTAAGGACACCAGTAATTGGGTGTTGGGCCCACTCTAAATCAAGGATGAGTTATTCTTGAGATCCTTGACTAATTATATCTGCAAAGACCTATGTCCAAATAAGGTCATACATGGAGGTTCTGGTGGACATGAATTTTTGGGAGGACTCTATTTCACCCACTAAACCATCCTTTGCTACTCTTTTGAAAATGTCATTTCTGTCAGCTGTCAAATTTTCATGTGTGTGTGGGCAGAACGATCATTTTATAATGCAAATCCCTGATGAAGTGCTTATACATTTTTCATGAGATAGTCATCTTTAATCCTTACAACAGTTCTGTGAGGTCGGTTCTACTAAAATCAGTAAGTTATGCTGAATTATGACAGGATAACAAACAACCCCCAGCTCCAGGCGGCTTACAGCAACCAAGTTCTCTCCCTCGTAGTGCACACCGATCGCTGTGGGGCAGTGGTGGCTTGGCTGCAGCTCTGTTCTCCGTGTCTCTTCACTCCAGGATCCAGGCTGAAGGCACAACTCCTGCCCAGGACCTGCCATTCCATAGCAGAGATACAGGAATACGATTTCAGAGTGAAATGTACAATGGCATTACAAGTATCTGCTTAGACCTGGTATAAACAGAGTGTCCCCCGAAATGTATACACACTTTAACAGCTGATAGCTCAATTGATGTTTCTTTCTTTTCCTATTTAACACATTAGAATTAATGGGTTAAAAGTAGTGTATACGTTTTTGGGAGGACACCCTGTATATATCTCTCTGGTTCAAATTTCATTGGCCAATGTAAGTCATGTGGTTAAGTCTGACACTGGGCTGGGGAAGTGAACTTTTTCCTCTAGACTCTAGAGTCTAGAGGGTACACAGGTCACATGGCAACGGGCTAAAATGTATACCTTTATTTGGAAAGGGGGAGAGCAAATAATGGGGAATAATAATATCTCTACCATAGGGGTTAAGTAACTTGCCCGAGGTCAGACAACTGGAGAAGGGACAGAGCCAGGATTCAAACTCAGACAGTCTTTCTCCAGAGTCATAGTGCACTCTATGGCTCCCTTTTGCCTGCTAAACAGAGTCCATATATATTTAAGCTTTAGGGCAAGTACATTCCTGTAGCCTAGAGTGGCCCTCTGCTGCCTGTTCATGCTCAACTTACTCTGTAAGACTCCACTCCTTAGGCCCTAAGGCTTAGGGAGTGTCTCTCCTTGAAATTAATCACCATGTGCTTCAATCACTCACTGTCTTATTCCCTCTGAAGGGTGAGGGTGCACTCTGATAGGCCATACGTCCCCTTTGCCCCCGAGGCCTTGCACAGTGTCCCCTAAATGTTTGCAGAATTTGGGGATGAGATGAGTAGGGGGCCACGAGGTGCACCTGGGCTGTGTGCCTGGGATGAGAACACTTGGCCTACTTTTCCACTCCTCTCAACTGAGCTCAGCACCTGCGCTCTTGTGACTGGTAGGCCAGCTCCCTGTGACTCACTCTGTGAGCCTCTAGCCCCATCACCTCAAGGTGGTGGACTGGAGTGTGTGTGCTGGTAGCGATGGGGGAGGAGGTAGGAATTAACTTTTGTCTTTCAGCAATCCTTTCTTTATTCTGTCCTAAGAAAAGGGCAAGTAAAAGTCCTTCTTTTAAGCGGGCGGGCATTAGACTAGGACTGGGGAGGCCCTGGCAGGTGCAGGGGACGGAGGAAAGCACCGCTGGGGCTTAGGAGAGCTGCAGAGAACCGGAAACAGCATTGAACTGCGCGTTGGAAGACTTGACTAACTTGTCCAAGTGATTTGCTTTCTCCTTTCGAAGCTTTAGTTTCCCAGCTATAAATTGGATACCATACCAGTCTTGCCCTCCTCCCTAAGTTATTGCAAAAACACCTAGTAAAATGCTGGAAGTCTTTGGGAACACGGCTTTGAAAGAACATACATTTGTATTGGAACCCCCCTCATAAGCTGTGTGACTGTGGGAAATTATGCATCTCTATGAGTCAGTGTCCTGGTCTAGAAAGTGAGGATTATAATTATTGCTACTTCCCAGTGTGAGAAAAGGATGTAAGTAAAGTGCCTAGCATATAGTGCTCAATAGTACCGGCTATTTCCATATGAGATGATGCTACTTGTTATTTAAGGAAAGGGCAACCACCAGGTGTCATTTGTGAACATTAAAAGGAGCGAAGAAAGAGTCTAACTTTCCTAGAACCGGTCGCTTCCTCCAGTCAAGTATGGGGTGTGGTTCAGAGGAATGAGGAAGCAGTTCACGAGGTGACAGCACACAGAACACTATTTGTCCTCACAGAACTCAGAGGAGGGTGGAGGGACTAGCTGACCCTCCCAAAAGATCAGAGGCCCTTGGCCCCTGTTCCCACCCCTACAGATGCAGTCCATTGACTCCTCTTGTCCCTGCTGACCGATCTAGTCACCAAGTCCAAAGGAGGTGGCCTTGGTGATAATAATAGTAATGAGACCAATGATACTATTACTTTGAAGCTATTAGAGTCTGTCTAGTACATTAGCCCAGCTATCCTTTATAATTTCCCTCCCCTAAGCAGAATCCAGAGTTAGAAGAGGCTTGGAGATTATTTTGCATTTCGCTGAAATCCGGAAAAAGGAAAGGGTTTAACTGAAACCCTACAGCAAGCTAATGGCAGAAGCAGGGCTGGAGCCTGTAGCTCCTGATTCCCAGTCCAGATGCAGTCTCCTGTTGTCACATTCCTGTCCTTGGTTTTCTACTGCCGCTACCACCCAGCCCAGTGGTTGGCAAATCGCGACTCGAGAGCCACATGTGGCTCTTTGGCCTGTTGAGTGCGGCTTGGCGTTAGAACTACTTCTTCAAAATAGACTTGGCCACAGACTAATAGAACTTGCCCATTTTTTTTCCTTTTTCTTTTTTTAATTTTATTGATTTTTTACAGAGAGGAAGGGAGAGAGATAGAGAGCCAGAAATGTCGATGAGAGAGAAACATCAACCAGCCGCGTCCTGCACATCCCCTACCGGGTACATGCCCTTGACCGGAATCGAACCCGGGACCTTTCAGTCCGCAGACCGACTCTCTATCCACTGAACCAAACCGGTTTCGGCGGAACTTGCCCATTTTTTTCAGCTCAAAAGGTCATCTGGTTCCTGGTAGGGCCTCCAAATGAAGACGAATCTTTCTGTAAATACACCTATTGGCAGAAAATTCATCACTCCCAAGGTGGTCCATTCCATTCCTGGACAGCTTTGACTGTTAGAGTCTTTCCTTCCTTCCTTCCTTCCTTCCTTCCTTCCTTCCTTCCTTCCTTCCTTCCTTCCTTCCTTCCTTCCTTCCTTCCTTCCTTCCTTTTGTTCTTATTGATTTGAGAGAGAGAAAGAAACTATGATTGGTTGCCTCCTGACCAAGGACCAAACCCTACAACCTGAGCATACGCCCTGACGGGAATCGAACCAGGGACCTTTTGGTGCATAGGATGGTGCTCAACCAACTGACCCACACTGGCCAGGGCTAGAGTTCCTTACTGTCCTTCTGGATGTCCACCCCCTGGAGCTGAGTGGAATTCTTTCACATCCATTTGTTAGCTAGCAAAATATTGACTAGAAATTTGTAGTCAATATGAATTACGGGCCAGGTCCTGGGTGGACTAGGTGCTGAGGAAAACAGAGTGTAGCTTAGGGGGTTGCAGATTTTTGTTTTGCTTTATTAGACCTAAATAATAAACAAATCACATCTCCTTCTGTAAGACAGCCCTTCAGATTTTTGGAGACATACACTATATCCCCCTGAGCTTTTCCTTCTTCAAGCCGTTTAAGTCATTCACCACAACATGGCACCCAGGTCCCCAGCATTCTGGACTGTAGACTCGCTCCAGTGTGACAGTGTGCCCCTCAGAGTGCAGAGCCCAGGGCTGAAGCCTGTGGTCCAGCTGTATCAGCCAGGACAACAGAATCTCTAGTGAGGCCAGCCATAGAGGTCTAACCCCTATTTTCTGTTGATACAGCATATCCTGTTCACTTTTTTCCTCTTCCTTCCTTTTTTCCTTTCCTCTTTCCCTCCCTTCCTTGCTTCTTCTTCTTCTTCTTCTTCTTTTTTTTTTTTCCAGCCACATTGCATTGTTGAACTTGAGGTCAATTCAAACCTTTGCTATTTTCCCTGAAACTGCTCTTAATCTAGATACTGTCATTTATTTTGGCCACTTGGTCATTTATGATAGAACTGCGCTGTCCAATATGGCAGGCACGAGCCCCATGTAGCAATTTACATGTAAAACCCTTAAAATGAAATAGATTAAAATGTTAGCTTCTCAGTTATACCAGCCACATTCCATCCAAGTGCTCAATAGCCACAGGTGGCTACTGGCTACTAGCTCTGATAATGCCGAGTCAGGACGCCTTCCAGCCTCACAGAAAGTTCTCTGGGACAGTTCTGGCTTGGACCAAAGGATGGGAGTTCACATTTATTCAGTGTAGCACTTTTATCTTGTTAGTTCCAGCTCAACCCCAAGGCTGCTGAGATCTTTTGGAAATGAATGTTGGTTTCCGGAGGGTTTGCTGTCCATCCCAACTGCATGACAGCTGTAGATTTGATCAGTGTTTCATGCCTTCCTCTAAAACTACTGATAAACGTGCTCAGCAGCGCAGAGAGGGCTGCAACCGAGCCCTGCACATGTCACTCCCGCCTCATGTGGAAGTCATTCCATAGTTTAACCCTAGGCTGCATCCCAGGCCCTAGGTGCTGGGCACGGTGACACACAGGGAGACAGAAGACAACAAAGAGTCCTGCTGCGGTGCCCATTCTAGTCATTCAGATGTTTGCCTCGAACTCAGGGCTGCTTCTGGCTGGCCTGCAGTAGTGAAATGCTCAGGCCTGGGCATCAGCTTCCTGGGTTGTTCCCGGCTGCTCACTGGGCACTTAGTGCCTGCACTGGAGGAAGGAGCGAGTACACTTCAGTCACTGTTGGACTTTATATGGGCTCTGCGCTGCCTGGTGCAGAGGCCCAGGACAAGCTTCTCACCTGGAAACTGGGGATAATCCCAGCTGCCACATAGGACCCTGGTTAGGACCAAGCAAGACAAAGTAGTTGAGAGTTTCTGAACTTAGTAAGCCTTTGCTTACCTCCTGACTTCCAGTAAAAGCCAGGAAAGTGCATGACACTTCTCCTCCCCCCTCCCCGCCCCCTGCTTTATTTACTGTCCAACAAAGGAGGCCGGGCTCATGACTCCCCACATTTCTGGAGGGCCCTGCGCTTCCCAGGAGCTCTGAGGCAGGAATTCTCTCCGTTTCTTCATCTACAGAATGGGGGCGCCTCATTGGTGCCCCACCTCCCCGCTGCTCTCCGGAGCTTGCTGAACTTGGGTTAGTTCCTCCCTCCCTGAAGGAGCGCTTAGAGGGCCGTGGTGGTTATTTAGAAAAGCTCTTTGCCTCGGGCGTGCCAGCGCCTGTGGAGGGTGGGCGTCGGGGTCCAGGAGCCAGGGGCCAGCGTTGGGAGAGCCCCCCGAGCCCCCCGAGGTACTGCCTCCTGCGAGGGGCTGGGACGCGTGGCTGGTTTTCGGGGAGCTCCAGCCGCGGGAACAATGGGAGGGCGGCGGGGAGGCTGGTGGGCGTCGGCCAGGTCCGGGCTGGAGGTGGAGGAGGCCGGCGAGCCCGGCGCCGGGCCTCGGGGTTAGCCCGGGGCACCGGGCCGGGAGCCGAGAGCCGCGAGGCCTTCTCGCCAGGGAAAACCGAGGTCGGCGCTGGCGGGGCCGGGAGGAGGCAGGGGCGGGGCCCGAGCCCACCCGGCTGCGGCCAGGAGGGCGGCGAGGCCCCGGCCGGGGTCTTCACTTCCTCCCCCGCCGCCCGCCCCGGCCTCGGGGCTCCGCGGCGGCTCAGGTAGGCGCCGGGCGCGGGGCCCACGTGGGGAGCCGGGCGGCGGGCGGCGGGCCGCGCGGGGCTCAGCCCCTCTCCCCCGCCCTCCCCGGGGCGGCGCGGCTCCTCCCGGCGCGCGGCTGCGGCGGCTCGGCGCTCCCTCGGCTGCTCGCCTCTCGCGGCCGCCGCTCCTCGCCCGCCCGCCCGCGGCTGCTCGGGCACCGGGATCGCCGCCGCCGCCTCCGGGGAGCCGGCCGGGCAGGGCGCAGCCGGGAGGCCGGCGTGGGGGGCGGGCAGGGCGAGGGGCCGAGCGCCGCGGGCGGGGGAGAGGGAGCAGCGAGCGGGCATTTCTGCGCGGCTCGGGCGCCCGGAGCCTGGCCCCGCGGACACGGATCGCGGACCCACAGCGCCCGGAAGCCGCGCCGCCGCCAGGTTAGCGGTCCCCGCCGCCCTCCCCGGGCCGCGAAGACCCAGCCGGGTGTGTGTGTGCGTGGTGTGTGTGCGCGTGTGCGTGTGCGCGTGCGTGTGTGTGCGTGTGTGTGTGTGTGTGCGCGCGCGTGTGTGCTGGAGGTGATCGTGGAGGGCTCCGGGCACCGACGGGCGCGCTCCGGGTTCTGGACACCCCCGGGCAGGGGGCAGGCGCCCGAGGCAGAAGCCGGGCTTCGGTTCGTTCGGCTGGATTCGGACTCCGGTGTGTGTGTTGGGCTCCAAGTCGCCGGGTGTGTGTGTTGGGTGTGAGCGCGCGTGTGTCCGTGGATCAGTGCGAGTGGATGCTCGGCGCTCGTGCGCGCGCGTGTGTGTACATCTGTGTGTGTGTGTGTGTGTGTGTGTGTGTGTACGCCCTGTCTCCGCGCCACTGGACTGGGTGAGGTGTGTGTGCGCGCGTGTGTCTGAGTGTGTCTGCGAGAGGGTGTGTCCGAATGTGAAGCTGAGTGTGTGCAGACAGAGGCTTTGCTTGTGGCGGGAGCCTGTGGCGTGTGTGTGTGTGTGTGTGTGTGTGTGTGTGTGTCGCTGTGTGGGCGCCAGTGTGATCCCCGAGTGTGCGCGTGCGAGGGCGGGTGTGCGCCGCGTACCCCGCGCAGCCCCGTGTGCGTGTGCGCGGCTTTGTCTCCGCGCCGCCGGGAGGAGCGGGCTGGGCGGCGGCCCGGGCGCTGCCTCGCCGGGAGCCGGGAGCCGGGAGCCAGGAGCCGGGAGCCGGGCACCTGGCGGGGCGGTGGGCGGCGGCGGGAGCGGCCTCCTCCCTCTCCCGGCGGAGACGCCCTGCTGGCAGGTGGGCGGCCACACCCCGGGGCCCGGAGGAGCCGGGCTGACGGCCGAGCCCGCGGACCCGGTGGGGCTGGAGCGGAGGGCGTGTCCTGCCTGGAGCCCGGTGTGCCGGGTGGGTGTGGGCCGGTGGCGGCGGCGGCGGTGGCAGCGACTGCGAGCCCCAGGCTGCTGTCCCAGGCGGTTCAGGAATCCATTTCCTGTCGCGGCGTTGAGACTGTTGTCCAGAGCCAGACCGGGCCTGGCCGGGACAGCCACAGGCCCCACTCACTCCTGCCCTGAGAGCAGAGCCACATCTTAGGTGCCCTGACAGGAGGAGGGGGACCGCTATCTGAAAGGGCCAGCGCACCCCCCTCCCCAGGAATTACCCCCCAGGAAACCTCTACTCTGAGAAGGGTCTCTGGGTGTGTAAGTACCCCTTTCCCCATTTATGGATGCAGTGCATGCGTTTCTAGATCTGTCGTCTGTGTGCATGTGTGTGTTCTGTCTCTTTCTTGGGCATTTGGGTGCATAGGTGTGTTTTTATCAGTGAACAGTGAATAATGTATCTCTGGATGTATATGTGTTTTTACTAGTATAAATTCTGGTATATTTGTTTTTATGTACATATAGCTGATTGTATATTAGTGAGACTGTGCATGTAGGTTTTGCAAGAGAGTGGCATTTTTGCTGCCAACTGGAATAGGATAGAAAATTTGTCCAGAGCCACTCTTATTTTAGAAAAACTGGGTGAAAAGGTTTTTGGAAACCTGGCTTTGTGGGTTTCAGATGCTGGAACTGAAACGTAGGTAGATTGGGGTTAAGACTGGATACAAGGATAGAAACTGTGACTCTTATAGGCGGAAGTAGTTGTCCTGGAAGAAGTATATCCAAGATCAAGAATTCTTCACTTCAGTTATTTTTCCCTATAACTTCACCTCCCCCTCTGTTGCCTGCTTTGCCAGGTAAAGTGCACAGGATTTGGAGTGTAAAGGGAGGGAGCTGGGAGTGTGAAAGGAAGGAGGGTGGATGGGTGATAGGATCGGAGGCCAACAGCAGATTTCTGCAATTCTTAAAATGTTTCCCTGCCCAAGGCAGCAGAGTATGGGAAAAGCTGAGCCTGCTGACCCCTTCCCTGAATTCCTTTCCCAGGACTAGAAAGGTTTGGAGCTTAGGAGTCCTGGAGTCTGGTCTACCGGCCTCCTTTTGACTTTGGTCAAACCCTTGATGTTCCCTCAACTCAGTTTCCCTGGCTGAGAAGCGAGTAGGCTAGATTCTAGAACCTAGAGACCCTCCCTTTTCCAGAGTGCTGGGATTTGTCTCATTGTTGCCTAGATTTAGGAATCTACTCTTATAGCCCCTAAGGATCTTGGCCAGTCCCCACCCTCCACATCCCCCAGCCCCCATATACTTGAGTCTAGAGCAGTGGTTCTCTGAGTATGGTCACCTCACCACCACCAGCAAAATCACCTGGGATCTTTTTAGAAATGCAAATTCTTGGGCCTCATGCCAGACCTACTGAACCAATAACTTTGGGGGTGGAGCCCAGCAGTCTGTTTTAACAAACACAGGTGATTCTGGTATAGCCTAGAGCTCAAGAAGAGTTCAGACAGGGAGCCAGAACCTCCTACAGGTGGGAACACCTGGAAAGCCTCCCCTGCTCCCTTGCACACTACACACCAGAAGCAGCCTGCAGTCCTAACCTGGCAGATAGCGGTTCTGGTTTCAAGTCCCAGGTCTTCCTTGTGATCTTGGACAAATCACTCCTTCATGGAATAATGCAATGACTCAATGACTTGGCCTTCTACTCTAGGCCAAGCTCTGAACAAGGGGGTTCCCGCTCTACTCCGTTTCTCCATTCCTTACCTTACCCTACAAGACCTGCAGGATGGAGTCCCTGTTCACCCCTCTGGATACCAGCCACTCTGGCCTTCTTTCAGTTCACCAAGGCAGCAGGAACGCTCTGCCTCAGGATTTTGCACTTGCTGTTCCTCCTGCCCAGCATGCTCTTCCCCTGCTTCTTATCTCAGTTAATTCCCATTCTTCAGCTTTCAGCTCAAGAGTCACTTTCTCAGGGGACAGGGGGCGTCACCAGTTCCCTAAGTAAAGTCAGTTTTTCCTGTTATACGTTCTTAGAACTCCTTATATTTCATATGCTTTTGAGAGTTTGTAATTATGCATGAACTTGTTAGTTGTTTGTCTCCCCCTCACTGGATTGCAAATACTATCTGGGCAGGAGCTTGATTATCGGTCTTTGTAGTGCCCCTACTCAGTGCCTGGCTTATGATTGGTGTTCAATAAATTTCTTGAATGAATAACTTTATAAAATGGGAGATGGTACTAAATGATATTCAAAGTTTCCTCTCAAGCCTTAACATTGTAATATCTCAGCAGGCCTCAGATGGTTTTGAAGCAGATTTATCTTTTTGACTGGTGCATCTCCTGGCCATAGATTTGAGCCCCCACAGTGCCCAGGCCCATGATGGGTTCTGTTTTAGGGGAAACAGGAGAACTTGATTTCTGTGTCCTCCTGGAGTAGGATCCTGCAAGAGTGAGAAGCGGAAGAGCATGGAATAAGGAATCTAAAGTTCAGAGTCCACTCCTTGTTACTGACTTCGGACCAGTCACTTTCCCTTTCTTGCTTGCTTCCTCTTTTTGTCACATGAGGGTTTGAGGATGGCCTGTATACCTACTATTGCTTCCTAGCACTGGCTCTGGAGTCATTTGGGCTTTGCTCCATACTAGTCGGGTGGGCTTGGGCAAGTGACTTCATCTCTTCATTTCCTCACCTGTAAAACAGGATCAATGACAGTATTTGTTTCATAGGGCTGTTGTGAGAGCAAAATGAGGCATGACACATGGAATGCTTTGCACAGTGCTAAGCACATAATAAACATTTGGTAAATCCTAGTATTAGTGATTGTTACTATTATGACTACTCCACAATTCAGTTCAATATTGCCAAATGTCTTTTGCCAACCCTAAGCCTATAAATATAGAAATGAATACGACAGTGTTCACAGGTTAGGCATACGGGCAGACACGTAATGATGAAGTGTACAAGGTGCCAGGATGTAGCTGTTCCTGGAGGAAAAGGCTTCATGGAGGAGAGAGATGGAGTTTGGGGCTGGGTTTTATCTTCCAGGCAGTGGGAGCAGCGTGTGCCAAGGCATCTGATGTGTTAGGGTAACTCCAAATAGTTCCAGGTGGTTGGAGCAGAAGGTGGTGGGTGGTAGGGATGGGTGGTCTGCTTGTCTGGAGATGAGGCCTGAGAGGAAGGTTGGGGCCAGATCTGGTTGAAATCTTGACCTGTAGGTGGTGGGAAACAAGGGAAGAGGAGAAAGCTAGCCAGGAAGGATCAGATTTCCATTTCAAAACCATAGCTCTCCAGGTGGTATTAGAGGCTAGGATGGGGACTGTTGACTAGGAGACTGGGCTCTATTTGCATGATGGAAGGGCCCCGGGGGGTGGATAGAGATGTAGAACATGGAAGAAGCATAGTTGAAGGACATCAGGCCAGCCTGGGCCAGGGAGGTGGAGGCGAGATGAGAATGACTTCTCACTGGCCCATAGGCCTCCATTAACTTCCAAGGCTAATGAGTGGGAATCTGAAAATGGGAATTTGCATCCCAAGTCTGCTACTCAGTGGACTCAGTGTATTAATTTCCCCGGGGCTGCTTAACTGAGAACCACAATCTGAATGGCTTAAAAAGTAGGGATTTATTCTTTCACAGTTCTGGAGCTAGAAGTCAGAAATCAAGATGTCGGCAAGGTTGGCTCCTTCTGAAGGCTCTGAGCAGGGAGTCTGCTCCACGCCTCTCTCCTGGCTGCTGGTGGTTGCCAGCAGTCCCGGATGCTCCTTGGCTTGCAGCAGCATCTGCCTCTGTTGTCACGTGGCTCTCTCCCCTTTCTCCCGGAGTGTCTGTGCTGTCTCCTCTTCTTAAAAGGACACCAGACATTGGATTTAGGACCCACCTTAATCTAGCACGACTTCATTTTATTTGGCTAATTACATCGGCAGAGACTCTGTTTCCAAATAAGGTCACGTTTTGAGGTTCTGGACAGACACGAATTTGGGCGGGGGGCACTCTTCAACCCGGCACACATAGGAAGATGACGAGTACGGCTCTTGGAGTCCCACAAACCCAGGTCCAAATCCAGACTCTGCAATGGAACAAACAGGAGCCTGTCAGGATAGATCAGTTATTTGTCTCAACCTCAGTTTCCTCTTCTATGAAATGGGGACTGAGGCACCTGTGATGCCAGGCTGTGGTGGTGAGCCTTGGTCATGATACCAGATGGGAGCTGGCACACAGTAGGCATGCAATGACTTATTACTTCCTCTCGGCTCCCCCTCCTCTGCACTTAGTAGCATCTTAGGGGACAAGTCACTTGGACATTGCTTCATTTTTCCTCATCTGCCAAATGTGAATAATTACCATCCATCTCCACCTCTCCCACTGGAGTGTGATTCCCGGGGGAAGATGAGAAAGCTCTTTGTGAAGTGCTTAAGAGTTTGTTGCTGTGATTTTTAATTATAATCATCATCATCATAATAACCCTTGGCTATTGCCACATCCACTGCCTCCTCAGCAGAGCCCAGCCTAGCCCAGCCCACTCTCCTCCTGAAGCGAATCCTCTTTGCCCCTTGGTGCTCGGAGGGATCCTACGAGGCATCGCTGCCGTTAGAGTTGGGAGGACCTCCGAGGTGGTCCTTGTCCTCCGTTGTCCTCATTAGCCAGGAAAGGGAAACATGCTCTGAGAGAAGCGACACCTCGAGGTCACACAGCGGCTCAGTGACGAGTGGAACACTTTGAGGCTCCTGTTTAGAGTCTGAGCAGTTGCTTTCCCCCAGTTGCAACTTCAGCCTCAGAAGCAGGAGCTGGGGCAGGTCGAGGCCTGGAGAGGACTCCACGCAGGGCCTGGGGATGGGGACCGAGGGGAAGCGTCCTGCTGAGTTAGGGCCAGAATCCCAAGCAAGGAGTCCCTGAGTCCTGAGTGAGCAGGCAGTGCCTTTCCAGGTTGGATGGGCTGTCAGCCTGGGTTTGGCCCTCTCTGTGGAGCTGCAGCCAGAGGAGGCCACTAGGGGCGGGCAGTGCAGCTCGGGGAAGCCAGACCTGGAGGTAACCCAAGGCTTCAATGTCCCTATTGACAGCCATGGCAGTGCTCTCAGCAGGCAGTATCCCTCCAAGCCTTGCCTTGGTGAGTCCAGGGAAGGCTCTGGAAAGGAGAGAAGGCTTACTCTCTCTTGGCAGCTTCCCTGACATCATCCTTTCCCTCAAGCTTGAGGAGCCAGGCCCCTTCTTAACCCCTTGATGTTCCTTTACTTACCTTGTTTCTCTTCTCAGTTTTCTCCCACTCTTCTCTTCTGCCTTTCCCCCTCTTCTGTCCAGATGAAAGGCCTAAAGATGAACCTCCAGACCCAGTTCAGTGGTGGTTTTGGGGATGTCTGGGGCCACCTATGAATTAGAAAGCCTAGTCTTCCTTGTCAGGAGCTCACTCCGGTAGCTGATAAACAACTGCTTACATACATGTGCCAGGCCTGTGCTAAGCGCTTTTCATGCCTATGTCTTTAATCCTTGCACTTCCCAGTGAGGCAGAGATTAGATCCCTAATCTATTAAAGAAGGCTAAATAACTCACCCAAAGCCTACCCAGTCCTCGGCCAGCAGGCAGCACAGCTGGGATTGAAATCCAGATCCATCGCAAGCCAGCGGATGCTCCATCGTCTTCCCTCGCTGCCCCAGTTGGGGCCTTCGAGAACATTTAGGGGTGCATAGAGGGATGTGCATTTGCTCAGATTGCTTGGCTCTGAGAGCAGGGTCTCCAATTCAGGTCTCCTGACTCCCAGGCCTGTGCTGTCATCCCCTCAGAGACTGACACTGAGGTGTCAGCCCTGGGGCTGGCCGAGGCTCTGAGCCCATCTGGTTCTAGGCGACTGCCTACCTGAGGGAGAGACACTGCCTCAGGGGCAGGTGACAGAGCAGGTCTGAAGGCACTTGGATTATTTACTGAATATTGTCTCGTTACTGGCCACCTCAGGTTTGCATAGATTATCTTGAGTGTTCCAGTTAAATAACCTTGTCATCTGCAGAGAGGGCTAGTTTTGCCACAGACGGGTGCTTGGGAGTTTGGGGGCTTGGCGATCCTTGATCAGGCTCCATGATGGCTAAGAGGGGAGGGAGGTAGAGGCTGGAGCCAGGAGACCCAGGTTCAGGAGTCTGCTTGTGCTAGGAAGAAAAAGGGAAGGAAACCAGAGCTGGACAAGAGCCAGAGGGAGACAGTCTGGAGAGAGGAAAGGAGCCTTGAGGCTGGGGTTGATCAGAATCCTCTTCTCATCCCAAATTCAGCCCAGGGGTCCAGACCCCCTCTCAGACAGATCTCAGAATGTCACCTGAGCATCTGGGCAGCTGCAGGCGGTGGTGGGCCTCCGCCCATTCCTTTCATGGTCAGCTTGAGCAGGTGGCTCATCCAGAAGGAACTGTGATTAGTGAGCACTGGCTTTGCAACTTCCAGCCACAGAGCCCTCTCTTCCTAGGCAAGGAAGCAGGGATTTAATATGCAAAACAGCTAAAAGGAGAGTGCTGAGCACCTCCCCTACCTTGAGGCTTCCCTAAGGCAGGGCTCTCTCAAGAGCAGCAGAGAGGAGCTTGCTAAAAACCCCTCTCTTCCAGGGCTCCAAACTCAGCTGCTCCCTGAGAGGATGGGATCCGTGGTGGGTCCCTGGAATGAGCCCATTTTAACAGGTTCCCTGTCATTGGGAGACAGAGTGTCCTCAGATGTTTATGAACGTCTGAAACGACATACTACCTTTGAGAGTATGCTTTGATCTCGGGATTGGAGGCATAGGCACCATCTGAATCTTTGAGTCATGACCCATGTCCTTTGGAACCACTGTCTTCAGGGTTGTTTATAGAGTGGGAGCCTAATGTTGGGGGTGGGGGGGTTACCTGGGAGGTCATGGTAGAGTCAAGCATTGAAGTCAGATCTCTCCTACCCCTCAGCACATGGTTGGTTTTAGGTGAGAGTGCTGAGGGACTGTAGATCAGTCCCTTTCCCTGTCTGGGCCCAGGTTTTTCCAGTTGTGAAATGGGGCTTGGACAAGATAAGCTCAAGGTTCCATGTAGCTTTGATCTGGAAGCCAGTGGTTCTGGAAGCCAGGTCTCCTGATGCCCAACTCATATTCTTTGCCTTTCTTGCTTCACCCCTCCAGTGGGCCATCCCTCGTCATAGTGTCTCCATTTTCAGAGATTTCATGTAGAGCCTGGATTCCAGCCCCTTGAGGTTCTCCTGTCAAACAACAGGCCCAGAGGCTCAGCCCTTTCTCTCTCTCCTCGCCCACTCTCCATAAACGAATCAGGTGCCTGTGAGTCTGGGGACGCTCAAGATGGCCTCTTCTGAGCTGGACACCTGGGGCCAGTGCCAAGGGGAGGGATTTGGAGAATATCTCCTGAGGTTCCTGGGGATATGCCCAGTTTTCCCAATCACTGCATTTTCTCTGCTCAGCTCAGGTACCAACCACTGTCCCACAAAGCCTTGTGAGATTAGCCCTCTTATCCCCACCCTTTCAATGGGGTTTGTCTTTCCCTCCTCTGCATTCCTTTAGCTCCTTATCTGTTCTTTTCTGGGGACAAGTTCTGCTTGGTCTTGGCTTTATCCTGATACATGACTTGTCTCTCTTGTGAGATTGTGAACCCTAGGATGTCTCAGTCATTGTTATTATTATTATTATTATTATTTATTATTATTATTTTCCCCAGCACCTAGCACAGGGCTCTGCACAGAACAGGTGCTTAATAGCAGGTTATTAAGTTCTACTTGCAGAATCTGGCTCTGAACTGGGCTGGTTTCTTCAGAGCGCCTGTGGCCCCTTATTGGCGGGCGTGACTTCTCACAGATCCTTTATTTGTGGATTGGAGGAGGCCAAGCCGGGCAGTGGGTAAGAACTTAAATTCCAGTCTTGACTCTGCCATTTCCCGGTTATGGAACCTTGGGCAAGTCATTTTACCTCTTTGAGCCTCAATTAAAGCAAAGAGGTAGGGATGACAAGTCTGTTGGGGACTTGGGAGGATTAACTGAAATGATATGTGTAGAATGCTGAGGTCTGAGCATTGTAAAGAACAAATGGCCAATAAATGGCTATAATACATTATTTTTCAGTTAATGGTTATTATCATTGGTGTATCATGAGACATCGACGGTGTTTTGAGCATCGTGCTGCGGGCAGAGTGAGAGAGAGAGAAAAATCATTGCAGTTCCTTGGTGTCCAGGGTCTTCAGGTCAAGTAGCGGCTGTAAGACTCTCCTACAAGGAGTAGCATCCGGCCGAGACGTGGCTGTGCGTGGAGACGTGTTCCCTGTGGAGGGTCAGGAGCGGAGCTCCAGCCTGGAGGTGGGGAAGTGGGCACGTGCTTGGAGAGCTGTGGAAAGGATGCCGGGAAGAGCAGAGTGGAAGCAGAAGCAGCTCTAGAATCTTCACGTAGGAGGGGCTTAGGGGGGCTTTAAGCTTTGTCTTGCTAAGAAGAATTTGGGGGATTGATGCCTCATCATACTGCTCGTGAGAACAAGGGAGTGAGAAGACTGGAAAGATAGGGCAGAAAAGTTAGGGCTTTATAGAGGAGATAGGGGACCAGTGATCAGGGAGGGCCTTTGTCCCTCTGCCCAGGCTTGAGCTGCGAAGGGCTGTGAGGGCGAGGGGGGGAGAGGAGAGAGGTAGGTCTGATGCCCCAGTCCTCTCCATAGGCTCACCTGGAGTCTGTTCCGTAATAACAGGGAAACCTGTTTCCTTGGCCAAGGTGGAGATCTGAACTCTGACCTGTCTAAAGTTAAAATGCACATTGATCCCAGAAATGTCATAATCTCTAGATTTCAGAGGTAGCCTGCAGGAGATGCCACCTCCCGATTCCACCCTCCTCACCCCCACATTACACAGCTGGGAAGCCGAGGCCCAGAGGGGGAGCCTGCCTGAGTGGCCCCAGGACCTAGGCCTGTGCTAGGGGGTTGGGGGAAAAGGAAGGGGCCGGGGAACCTGAGGAGGGATATAAATGACAAGCAAATGTCAGATTGGGAAAAATCTGTTGCCAGGGTATGTGTGTGAGGGCGTGATCGCAGGTGAGTGGGATGTGAGTGGCATGGAGCCGGCATCGTTCCGGGCTTTCCTTCCTAGAGAGGAAAAAGGCCACGTAGGTGGGAGCCAGGGGAACGCTGGGATGTGGAGGGTTCACAGGTGGCCCGAGAAGAGGAGGCTGTTGCCGAGCAGCCAGAGATACTGTATTTCAACGTCACAGAGCATCTCAGCATCTGTAAGCCCGGCCCTGAGTAGCCCTGTACAGGGTACCACGCGGCATCTCCCCCATTTTAGGGGAGAAGACACGAGGGCTCCAAATGTCATAGCTAGGAAGAGCAGAACTAAGATTGGGGCCCTTCCAAGCCTTGGTCCTGCCCTGGATGGCTGCCATCCCAGTTCTCAGCTCAGCCTGGTCTCTGTGAGGACCTGAGGTCAAAGAGGTTAGGGAGGTGCCCGGCCCAGGGCAAGCCACCTTTTGCCTTCCTGAATTTCTTCTCCCCAGTCTGCTCACCTATCTGGCCTGTTTAATTCTAATTCACCACGTCCCCCTGTTTGCTAATTAAAAATATTTATTGAGCACCTACTGTGTGCCAGATCACTGCCTCGACTTTATGGACCTTATGCCTTCCCACGAGGGCTGTTCCAGGTTGGGAGGGAATGCTGGGAAGAGGAGGTGAGGGGATTCACTGGCCACGGCTTTCTCCCTTCACACCTTCTGTCTCCTTCCAAGTGCCCCTACCCTCCGGGGACTTTTTGCTGGAACGGCTTCCTGCTGAAAAGGAATGCGGAGTTAATTGTTAAACCCAATGGCCGGTGAGTGTTTCACCCTGCCGGGCTGAGTGCTAGCTTTGCTCCCCTGGAGAGGGGTGGGGCCACCAGGTTTTTCTGGCCGGTACCTGGCACCTTTTCCCTGCTCCGGAATCTGCCTCCAGAACTGCCCCTCCCCTCCTTCAGCGGAGGGCTGCCCCTTGGAGCCTTTCCCTGGACTCCAGCTGAGGTGACCCTGGGAGGTGAGTCCTGGCTCTGGTCTGGCCCAAAAGGCTCTGGGTGAGTGCTCTCGGAGGGTGTGTGTGTGTGTGGGGGGGATGGCAGGGCGCCCAACCCCCGGGACCCACCCAGAGGGCAGGCTGCCAGGGGACCTTGCCGGCTTTGCCTCCAGCCTGGTAGGGGTGGGGGTTGGGGGGAATGGTGTCACAGTGGCCTAAGCCCTGGACACAGGACCCCCATCCAGTGCAGGCCATGCCACGCCTTTCTCCTGCTCGCCTTCTAGTTTACCCTCTTCATCCGGTGTTTGGTGCTAGGTCACTCTCTGCCACTCTCCTGGGGGAGGTGGGGTGGCTGAGACCAGCGGCAAAGGCTTATTTCTTCGTTGAGAAGGCTGAGCCCCAGGTGGGGCTCCCGTCTAGCGTTTGGGGACAGGATTCAGGCTTCCAAGTCAGTCAGGCCTGGGGTCAAAGCTGGGTGACCTTGGGCAGGTGGCCCACCTCTGAGTCAAAGTGACACCCTCTGATCCCTTTGTTACCATCACGGTGAACATAATAGATCTCAGATGTAGATATTAGCATTAGGCTCATATTTGAGTATTTGGGCTGTAGGTAGATATTAATATTGGGCTCAGTCGAGGTTTGTTGAATGAGCAAGATACCATTCCATTCAAAGTCAGCTTTACCTTCGCGGGCCTAGCTCTGGCTTATGGACTTGGAGGTCACCACCCCACCCTCTAGGACTCAGCTGTAGAGCTATGCTGCCAGCCACAAGTGGCCATTAAGCATTGAAAGGTGGCTAATGCTACAGAGGAACTGAAGCTTTAATTGTATTTGATTTGATTAACTTAAGATTTAAAAAATATCTCCAGTTATTGAAAGAGTTCTACATATGTTTGGGAACTCAGTTTTAAGAATATGCTTTCAATTATAAAGGCTAAGATAATCTAAATATCTGATGAAAATTTAGTGTCAGAGTTGAGATGTGCTGGAAACTCTACCACATGTGTGGTCTCTGACTCATGTATGTGGGGTTCCCATACATATGTGTATATTAAATTTGGTTATTTTCTCTTGCTAAAAAAACAACAACACAGAATTGAGATGTGCTCTAAATGTAAGATACACACCAGATTTAGAAGACTCAGTATGGAAAAGGAATGTAAAATACCTCAATAATATTTTTATTTTATTTATTTTTAAATATATTTTATTGATTATTTTACAGAGAGGAAGGGTAAGGAATAGAAAGTTAGAAACATCAATGAGAGAGAAACATCCATCAGCTGTCTCCTGCACACTCCCCACTGAGCCAAATTACATGTTGAAATTTATATATTGGGTTAAATAAGTATGCCATTAAAATTAATTTCAGCCCTCTCTGGTTTGGCTCAGTGGATAGAGCATTGGCCTGCGTACTGAAAGGTCCCGGGTTTGATTCCGGTCGAGGGCACATGCCTGGGTTGCGGGTTCGATCTCCAGTAGGTGGTGTGTAGGAAGCAGCCAATCAATGTTCTCTCTCATCAATGATGTTTCTCTCTGTCTCCTCCCTTCCTCTCTGAAATCAATAAAAATAAATTAAAAAATAAATAAATAGCCGAAACTGGTCTGGCTCAGTGGATAGAGCGTTGTCTGCAGACTGAAAGGTCCCAGGTTCGATTCCAGTCAAGGGGATGTACCTTGGTTGCGGGCACATCCCCAGTAGGAGTTGTGCAGGAGACAGCTGGTCTATGTTTCTCTCTCATCAATGTTTCTAGATCTCTATCCCTCTCCCTTCCTCTCTGTAAACAAATCAATAAGATATATTTAAATAAAAATAAATAAATAAAATAAATTTCACCCAATCCTTTGTACTTTTTAAAACATGGCTACTGGAAAATTTTAAATTACATATGTGTCTCACTATTGGACAATGCTATTTTAATGAGAGAGTTGTGTTGGACACATTTAAATGATAATACAGTAACTATAATGACTAGTTATTTGCGGAGGCTTGGGAGGGATAAAGATCACATATTCCTCACTCACTGCCCCTGTAGATGTTGCCCTGGAAACCCCATAGCCCCAAGGATAAGATGAAGAGTTCTTATCCTACTACTGGTGGCCATACTACTCACGTGCTCTGTGTGTGATGGTGGGCAAGTCATTTTACTTTGCTGAACCTTAGTCTGTCCTCTATAAATCTAGACTAATTGTGGGATTTACCTTGTTATTTGAGATATCGTCCAAGTGCAGCACTTAGCCCAATGCCTGGCTGTGTGAGTGGTCAGGTATTAGCTGTGGTGGCGGTTGCTATTACTGTTAGGTGGGTGGGTGGGTGGATGGTTGCTTGGATTTGTTAGCTTGTATTCTCTTGTTTTATTTGTCTGAAGGGGACACAGACCAGAGGGAAAGGAGTTGACGTTAAAAGAGCTTAAGGATATTTGGGATGCCGACTTGGGGGGTGCGTTGTTCATTACCTCAGAGGATTTCTTGTCTTTGAGGTAGCTCCTTGGATCTTTCCTTAGTACTATAGGTGATCAGACAAAGATATGTACCCATTTTGCAGATGAGGAAGCTGAGACCTGTTGAGGGGAAGTGACTTGGCTAAACAGCCAGAACCTGCATGCAGGCTTCCCAACCCTATTGTGGCAACATTGGAACCAACGTTAAGAGGCCACCTTTTGGGGCTGTAGAATCAGGGCCTGATGAGGAGTCAGGAACTTGTGAGGAATGGTTATTATTAGTCTCCTGTAACTGGAAGGGATCTTGACACCATTCAGTACAACCGTCTTGTTCTTGAGCTGAAGAAACAGAGAACTGTGTGTGTGTGTGTGTGTGTGTGTGTGTGTGTGTTCTGCCTAGGATCACACAGCAAGTTGATGACCAAGCTGGAACTGTTTCTGTTTGTTTAGATTCAGCCCTCAGCTCGGCCACGGCAGGGGGGATGGCCCTGCTTGTCAGCCCCCTCCTCTCCTGCCCAGTCCCTAGGGAGGGCTTCTGAGAAAGAGGCTTTTGTTTCACCAACTCCTTCTTGTTTCCTCTCAAAGTACTCCCCCAACCCCCACCTGCCCTCCAGTCAGCCCAGATTTGTGTTTCCCCCGTTCCAGTTTTAAAGGGCCCTGAGACCTGAAATCTCCACACACATCTACTTTTTGGATGCACAGGGGGGAAATCATGGGCTTTTTCATCAAGGAGGCCAGGTTTATATTCCTCTTCTACCATTAATTCTCTCTGTGGCCTTGGTCATGTCCTGTAAATTTTTAGTCTCAACTTGCTCATCTGGAGAGCAGGTATCATGGTGTACACACAACCTGGTGGCTAAAAACCTGGGCTCCAGGTCTCAGCCCGCACCGATTGGCTGTGCCTGTCTTCAGTGCATCACCTCCCCTTTCTGGGTCTGCGCTCACAGCTGTATGGGGCGCGGCTGCCTCCTGGATTGCTGATAAGGCTTTGTGCTGAGCTCTCCACAGCATCATCTCATTTAATCCTCTCAGTAACCCTGGAAGCCAACACTATTGCTCCTGTTTTCCAGCAGGAGGAAGCTAACTCTCAGAGACGTGAAGTGACTTGCTCCAGGCCACGTAGTTAGAGAGTGTTGGGGCCAGCATTCAAACCCAGTCTGTGGGACTACAGGGTCCAGCCTTATAACCACTGTGCCACACTGCCTCTCAGGATTAGCCTGGGTGCTAGGAAACAAAGCAGGTTGCTGGGTGACTGATGCTGCCGCGGGCCCAGCCTCCAGAGCTGGGCCAGGAAGAAGGCTCTCAGGCACACAACTTCTGCTCCTGCTCTTACCACCTCAGCCCAAGTGACCTTCCTACTCACCTTGTAGGTTCACCGTTGTTTGTATGGAAAACAATACAATACTTAATATAAATAATAATAAAGGAAGAAGCTCTGTGTTTTGTGCACTCACAACTGTGAACAGCTTCACAGTCCCAGCGTGGCCATCAAATAAATGTGAAGTGGAACCGTCTCGGCCCACGGGAGGTTTACTGTTCTCGGCGTGTGAGTCCAGGGGGAACTGAGGCTTCTCTCTCCAGCAACCCGCCCGCCTCACTGTGTGCCAGGCCGGGCCTGGAGTTGGGGCTTAAAGATGATTGAGAAGGGGCTTACATACCTGGTGAGCAAATTATACCAGAACAGATTATTCATGCTAAAAAGACCTTAAGGGACCACCGAGTCCAACCTTATTTGTTTTTATAGGTGGGGAGCCTGAGGCATGGATAGGCCAGGGTGCGAGAGCAATGGGCGTGTTCTTTCCTGGGTGCCGGAGATCATGGGACTGACATGGAAGGAAGTGCCTGAGGAGTAGGCAGGTCTCTGCTTGTCTTCATGCCCCAGATCCAGTCCGTCACCACCGTCTGTGGATACCACCACTTTTTCTAGCTCTACTGCAACCATCCAGTCTGGGTCCTCGTCACATGCCCCCTGGACAGCTACAATGACTTCCTAACTCATACACCCAAAGCTACTTGTGCCCATTCCCAATCCAGTCTCTACCTTACAAGCCATTCCCCAGTGCTCTTGGAATCAAGACTGAACCTTCACCATGAAGGCCTGGCCCCTGCTGGCCACGCCAACATCACCTTTGTTACTTTCCCTTTTGCTCTCTGCGCATAGTCACAGAGACCTTTCTGCTTAACAGGTTCTGCAACTTCCCCCAGGTTCCTCAGAGAGTCAAATGCCAGCCTCTCAATTTCCAGCTCCACGCTGGGTTCAGGATCTCAGTTCAGAGGAGCTAACAGCGTTTCCTCCTTTCAGGTGCCTGACTGACGTCCTTCCCCCCAGGGAGCCGGTGTGAACCGAGGACCGAGGACCGGTGAGTGTTACCCTGGCACAACCTGTCTCCTCTTCTTCCACCCGGGCTGGTCTTCCAGGTCCTCAGGCTCTCGGTTTTGATACGTTTTACTGCCATGGAGGCATGAGGATTGGTATAGGCCACATATTTCTGGTGGCTTTGAAAAAGGGGAGGGGGGGCTGTGCTGCAGGTCCTCTCTGGTTTTGGCTGATTTGTGGTAGGGGCTAATATGCTTACTCATTAAGCAACTCTGTGGTAGACAGCATGCTTTGCCTATGTTGCTTAACCATGCCACCATGGCTGGGGGTGTGGCCTTGGGCCTGGAAACCGTTTTAGCTGAACCTGAAGCCCTTGTTTTCTTTTGCTTAACCACTGCTAGGTTGTAGACTGGATTCAGGAGAGGGTATTTTCATTCTGGTTTTGCCACTGATGACTACTCGACCTTAGGCAGCTACCTTTCCTTCTGTTGGCCTCAGGGATATATATGTATATATATATCCATTGTGTGTATGTGTGGGAGGGGCTGAGGGAGGGGTGGGAAAGGTGGGGTCAGAGTAAATGAGCTGGTTTTAAACTTTCCAGCTGGGAAATTTCCTTTCCAAATGAACTTGAAAGACTTGCAATGTACAAATCAGTTAAAGGGGTTTCCGCAGTGGCTGAAGTTAGGGCAGGGCTGGGGACTCCACCTAGCTAATTCCTCAGCCCCCAGCAGCCCCTAGACATGGTACCATCCTTGGCTATGTGCTGGGCAGTTTGCAAACCACTTGCCCAGGGCGTGTCAAAGCCCCCTTCTGACTCCATGGTCCTGTGATTCTGGCAGGTGAGGGAGTGGAGAGGGAATCCAGCCAATGAAGTTACCCTGATGGGGAAATTGTGAGGTAATATGCAAGTCATTATGGTGTTATTTGTAAGGCACAACTGCCACGGCTGTGATGTTGTCATGCTGGAATCCTCTGGTTTTTATTTTTATTTATTTATTTGTTTGTTTATTTTTTAAATAAATCTTTATTGTTCAGATTATTACAAATGTGTTCCTCTCTTTCCCCCCCCCCCCATTTGCTCCCCTCCACCAGGTTCCCACTCCACCCTCTGTCCTTTCCCCATCCCCCATTGTCCTCATCCATAGGTGCACAGTTTTTGTTCAGTCTCTTCCCACACCCCCACTCCCCTTTTCTCCCGAGAATCGTCAGTCCACTCCCCTTCAATACCTCTGATTCTATTATATTCACCAGTTAATATTGTTCATCAGATTTTTTAATTCCCTTGGTTTTTAGATTCACTTGTTGATAGTTACATATTTGTTGTTCATAATTTTTATCTTTATCTTCTTCCTCTTCCTAAATAACCCCCTTCAGCAATTCATATAATTCTGGTTTGGCGATGATGAACTCTTTTAGCTTTTTTTTTATTTGTGAAGCTCTTTATCTGGCCTTTGATTCTGAGTGATAGCTTTGCTGGGTAGAGTATTTTTGGCTGTAGGTTCTTGCTATTCATCACCTTGAATATTTCTTGCCATTCCCATCTGGCCTGCATGGTTTCTGTTGAGAAATCAGCTGACAATCGTATGGGTGCTCCTTTATAGGTAACAACCTGCTTTTCTCTTGCTGCTTTTAATATTCTCTCTTTGTCTTTTACTCTTTGGAATTTTAATTATGATGTGTCTTGATGTGGTCCTCCTTGGATTCCTTTTGTTTGCGGTTCTGCGGGCTTCCTGGACTTGTTAGTTATTTCTTTCCCCAGGTGGGGGAAGTTTCTGTCACTATTTCTTCCAGTATGTTTTCGGTATCTTGCTCTCTCTTTTCTTCTGGAACCCCCATAATTCTGATGTTGGTTGGTTGAAATTGTCCCAGAGGTTTCTTACACTATTTTCAACTTTCTGGATTCTCTTTTCTTGCTTCTGTAGAGGAGTGTCCTCTGGCTTTTTGTGTTCCAAATCTTTGACTTGATTCTTGTGATCTTCCAGTCTGTTTTTAGGACTCTGTGTAATATTTTTTTATTTCAGACAATGTTTTCTTCATTTCTAGTTGATCCTTTATCATTCCTAATTGCTCCCTTTTCATATCCTCATAGGTCTAATTTATTTTATCGGCCTTTATTAGGATATTTTTGAATAACCTTATAACTGTAGTTTTGAACTCAATGTCCAATCTTTTCTTTTCCTCCATCTCCTTCCTTTGTGTCCTTCCTCTTGTCTGCATTTTAGTTGTTTCCCTGATTTGATGGAATAGTTTTGTGTGTTAGGTGTTCTGGTAGAGCCCAGTAGCACAGCCTTCCCAGTTACCTGCGGTGGACAGTCTTGGTGTAGCCCTTTGTGGGCTGTGTGTGCAGTCTTGTTGTTAAGCCTTGCTTATTGTTGGTATCACTGGGAAGTGTTGCTCTCCAAGCCAATTGGCTGTGAGGATCAGCAGTGTCTCAGCTAGGAGGGCTTCTGTACTCCACTTGGATGGGGTGGGGTCTCGGGGTGGCGCAGACAATCTTTGGTTCCCTGTCAGTCTCGCCTTAGAAAAATCCTGTTCGAGGTGAGTTTCGGAAGATTGGTTGCAGGCACGCGCACCTCTTTGGTAAAGGCGCTGACAAGCTTTGGATTCCGGCTGGTCCCTCCTTAGAGAAAGCCAGCCTCTGGGAGAGCTTCTGTGCTCAGCTTGGATGGGGCGGAGTCTCGGGTTGGTGCAGACAAGCTTTGTTTTCGGCTCCTCCCCAAGTGGCTCCTCCCCAAGTGGCTCCTCCCCAAGTTCTGCAGTAATGGCCTCTGGCTTCACACACCTCGGAGAGATCTCTGCCCGCTGCCTGACAGTCTGCCTCTCCCTGTCTGGGGCTGTCTATCAGAGCAATAGGGTGATTCTGTTTTCCTCTCCAACAAGAAAGCCAGAAAGCCAGCCTCGAGTTAGCTGTCTGCCCTCTCCGCGCGCCGGGAGTACGCCAGTAGCGAACTCAGCCCTGCCACCCTCTCTGCATGCCGGGAGTAAGCCAGCGCCTTTTCGTGCACACAGTTCTCCGTACCTTCACAGTTCCTGAGGTTCAGCGTGCCTTCTCTCTCCTTCCCAGATGGCGGAGCCTCCTCTCAACTAGCCGTCCGGTGCTTCAGGGCAATGCTGTTTTCCAGTTCTAAATTTCAATTTGTTGTGGTAGGCTGCATTTGGGTGTCTACCCTATACCGCCATCTTGGTTTCTCCTGGTTTTTATTTTTTGATTAGATGCGAGGCATCTCTGTACACCTAGGCCCTAGAGCAGTGGTCGGCAAACTCATTCGTCAACAGAGCCAAATATCAACAGTACAATGATTGAAATTTCTTTCTTTTTTTTATTTTTATATTTTATTGACTTTTTACAGAAAGGAAGAGAGAGGGATAGAGGGTTAGAAACATCGATGAGAGAGAATCATCGATCAGCTGCTTCTTGCACACCCCCTACTGGGGATGTGCCCGCAACTAAGGTACATGCCCTTGACCGGACTCGAACCCGGGACCTTTCAGTCTGCAGGCTGACGCTCTATCCACCAAGCCAAACCGGTTTGGGCAAAATTTCTTTTTTTGAGAGCCATTTTTTTTAAATTTAAACTTCTAATGCCACTTCTTCAAAATAGATTTGCCCAGGCCGGCCGTGGTATTTTGTGGAAGAGCCACACTCAAGGGGCCAAAGAGCCGCATATGACTGCAGTTTGCCGACCACCCTTAGGGGAACTTGTGTGTGTGTGTGTGTGTGTGTGTGTGTGTGTGTCTAAGGAGCAGGGGCTATGAGGGATGGCTAGGCTGAGCCAGGCCAGGGCAGGTAGAATAAATGTCAAACAGAGCTAGGAGAATGCTGATCCTGGTGGTGGTGGTGGTGGTGGGGGGGGTAGGGGTGGCTTTAGCTCCAGTTAAAAGGAGTGATTTGGCTCCTTCCTGCCAGTACGTGGGCCCCACGGAGATCTCTGGGCAGGAAGCACTAGGAACACGGAATCCTCTGTCCACAGCCACAGCGCAGCCAGGACAGAGGAGGCGGATTAGGAGCTCCTAGGAGGGGGCCTGCTGGTCTCTCCCTGACATTTGAGCAAAAGGGCGGGGAGAGGGGAACTAAGTGTAAGTGTTCATGGGGCAGGGGGTGTGATAGGGGGGGTAGAGGTTGGTTCATACGTTTATTCTACAAGTTCCTTAAGCTTCTGGAAGCCCTCCAAGTAGCCAGGCAACTCTGTATGGGTCAGAGCCGAGAAAGACGAGATTCTAGGTATTAATCACCATCAGTTTACCGGAGGAGACAGGAAATGTGAGAAACGATAGATTTGCACAGGCATCTGGCCTGCAAGTCCAGAGGCCCACACTCCAGTCCTTGCTCTGACACCGACTAGCTCTGTGGTTTGGCCTTATCACTCCCACTTTCTGGGTCTCAGTTTCCTCTTCTGTAGAATGGGGGTGGACACATCAGCCTTGGCTACTTATTTTAAATATATTTTGATTTCGGAGAGGAAGGGAGACGGGGAGAGAGATAGAAACGTCAATAATGAGAAAGAAACATTGATCGCCTGCCTCCTGCATGCCCTCTCCTGCAACCCGGGCATGTGCCCTTGACCAAAATTGAACCCAGGACCCTTCAATCCACTGAGCCAGATTGGCTAGGGCAGTGGTTGGCAAACTGCGGCTCGCAAGCCACATGCGGCTCTTTGGCCCCTTGAGTGTGGCTCTTCCACAAAATACCACGGCCTGGGTGAGTCTGTTTTGAAGAAGTGGCATTAGAAGAAGTTTAAGTTTAAAAAATTTGGCTCCCAAAAGAAATTGCAGTCGTTGTACTGTTGATATTTGGCTCTGTTGACTTATGAGTTTGCCGACCACTGGGCTAGGGCAACCTTGGCTACTTCTCAATGCTCTTCTGAGTAGCCATTAGAATAGGGTATTTCAAATGTTTGGGGGCAGCAGAATCCCTGTAGGAAACATAACAAAATTGCTGTGGTTGAATTGACAGCAGTTTACACAGAATATCACTGCTCCCCTTACTGGACCAAAGACAGTCCCAGAAGCTATCCCAGTAGCCATCAGCATTGGCCAGTGGCAAGAAGCCTGGACACTGGCTTCTATCTTCTAGCTCTGCTCTACCACTCATTAGCTGTGAGACCTTGGAAAAGTCTCTTACCTTCTCTGAGCTTCAATTAACCCACCGCAAGATGGGGATAATGATACCCTCCTGCCTTACCTCTCAGGATTGTGGGTAAAAACTAAAGATATTTGTAGGAAAAAATGCAAGGGATTTAGATTCTAGTGTAGGTGTGAGCCAGGTGATAAGGCCCATGGGGATGAAGAATCTCCCAAGGAAAGAATTCCCCTACCCTTCTCCACCTCTCTGCTGCCTACAAAAATGCTGGGATCCCTCCAATCCAGTCCCAACCTACTGCTTTTTGCCAATCTTAGCCGATGAACAGGCTGGCCTTTTCCTTCCAACAGGCGGGTGTGATTAACCATCAGTTGGAGAGAATCCCTTTGTGGGACACTGGAGGCATATGTTTCAGCCTGCTAGCTGGGGAGCAGAGGGGGAAACTGAGGCCTTGGTCAGTACAATTGTTGCATTCAGGGCAGCTAGACAGGCAAGGCCGGGGAAGAGGCTTGGGATTGGCCTGTGCTGATATGGTGAGCCTCTTTCCCAGAACACCTACAATTTTGTTTCACTAAGTGGAACACAGTGTCCACTGAGTATTTACATTTTGCTCAACTTCTGCCCCAGAGAAATCCCTCCTACGGCCCCCGTGGGCTTTCCCAGAAGAGTGGCATCTGGGCCGAACCAGGGAGGAGCTTGGAGTTCCTAGGGGGCAATGGGGGCTCCAGCTCAGCACTTGCTAATAACAACTGGAACTCTGAAATTAGATAGTGGTGGTGGTTGCACAACTCTGAATAGTGTTGGCATGTTCTTTACCTCCAGACGTCCCCAGGGCTGGAGGCAGCGGGGAGCAAAGGCGCCAGGACGGGCCTCCCGGGCCTTATGTGGGCCTGCGGAAGCGGCGTTGGCTTCTAGAACTCATTGCTGAGCAACGTTAGTTTCCCCACTTGGTACCTGGGGAAACTAAGTCTCAGACCAGGAAAGAGATCGGCGTCAGATGCCAGCCCTCGATGCAAAGGGAAGTGGGGGCAGCGTTATAAATCTAGAATAGCAAGCATCGCCTTCTTCTTATGTACGTCTCACATAAGTCTCAGGAAAGCTCTGAATGAATGACCTGGCCAGGCCCCTTTCCCTCTCTGGGCCTCAGTGCCTGCTCTGGATCCACTCTCTATAGACCTTTATATTCCTGGTGTCCTCTTCTCAATGAGTTAGGACACATGATTGCCAAGTTTTGCTACAGGTTCCGTTGTCTCATTTGTTAAACAGGGACAACAAAACCAGCCAGTCCTACCTTTCGGGAGGGTGACTATTACAAGGGTCAGTAAGCGACCACAAGACTCCAGGGTCATGGCCGAAACTGGTTTGGCTCAGTGGTAGAGCGTCGGTCTGCGGACTGAAAGGTCCCGGGTTCGATTCCGGTCAGGGGCATGTAGGTTGGTTGCAGGCACATACCCGGTGGGGGGTGTGCAAGAGGCAGCTGGTCGGTGTTTCTCTCTCATCAACATTTCTGGCTCTCTTTCTCTCTCCCTTCCTCTCTGTAAAAAGTCAATAAAAATATATTAAAAAAAAAACAAACAAAAAGACTCGGGCCATGCCAGGCTTTAGCGAACGGGGAGTCACTTTAACAAGGCAGCATGCCCCTGCCTCGGCAGGGGAGTGAAGTTGAGAAGACCTTGAGCTGCAGACTCAGACAGGCGTGGTGAGACCCTGGCCCTGCCTCCTGTGAGAATGGGAAGGAGATTCTTCCTTTCTCGGTGCCTCAGCGTCACCATCTGTAAAATGGAGACGGTAGTAGTTGTTACTTCGGAGGTGATGGAGCCCGAGTGAGAATGCAGAAAGCATGCACCTCACGCGCCTAGCACACAGGCGAGTGCTTAGTGGCTGGTAGGTGTGACTGCGTTGTTGATAACTGTAATGATGATGATAATTGACGTTTAGAGACTGGGGTTCTTGGGGGCCAGGGATGACAATGCTGTTGTTATTAATAGTGCCCTGTACGCATCACTGACGTGACCTTCAGAGCACTCCTTGGTGGAGGCAGGAAATTGTCACCATCTCCACTTTACAAATGTGGTTGTGAGTCTTAAGAGAGGAGAAGTGGTTGTCCACGATTTTAGTTCAGGTCTTTTTTTTTTTTAATATATTTTTATTGATTTTGTACAGAGAGGAAGGGAGAGAGATAGTTAGAAACATCGATGAGAGAGAGCCATCGATCAGCTGCCTCTTGCACACCCCCTACTGGGGATATGCTCGCAACCAAGGTACATGCCCTTGACCGGAACCGAACCTGGGACCCCTCAGTCCGCAGGGCAATGCTCTATCCACTGAGCCAAACCAGTTTTGGCTCCACTGAGTCTTGATTTAGTTGAGCAAGTTCCCCTCAGTTCCTGCCAGGCACTGTCCCACATGCTAGGATACAGAGATGAGCACAGCAGGCAAACACGTGGTTGGTGCTGAGCAGAACTTTGTCCCAGTCTCTGGCAGTTCCCCAGGGGCGTTGAGGAAGGTGTCTCGGTTTCCCTGTGGCATGCATGATTTTTGAATTTGGAAAAAAGTCTCTGCTGGGGAAGGCGTCACGCGCTGGGAGTCCTGGGCTGGGGGTAGGGCTGGACGGTGGTTCCACCTCCGCCCGGGCCTGCTGTGTGACCTGCCTCTCTGGCCTCCTCTCCCCTATCTGTAAGGAAGGGGTTGGCTGAGGTAGGAAAGTAGTCCCTCATGTTTATGAGGCACTCGCCTGACACCCATGTCCTGTGCTCACAGGAGCCCAGGCTGACACCTGGAGGTGGTTTCTGAGCTGGGCTCTGAGCACCGGGCCAGGACGAAAGCTTCCTGCTGGCCTGTGGGCCTGGCTTCCTCGGGGGGGCACTAGAGCTGGTGGGACAGGCTCCAGCGAGGCGGCCCTGCCACGTGAGCCAGCCTGAAACTGTGGCGTTGCCCCAGCCCCTCCCCAGGAAGGGCGGCAGACCTAAAGACTGAGAAGGGCAGGTTTTGCACATCTACACGATGGCACAGGGTGGCACAGAGCTACCTGAGGACACAGGTCACCTGGCCCCCTGGCCCCACAGTTGCATCTTGTGCTTAGCCATTTCCCGGGCTTTGATCATTGAGGCAGGGGAGCACATGTGTGTACCCACCAAGGCAGAGGACGATGGCTGGGGTTGGGAAGGGAGATGAGTCTGTGTGTCATTTTAGTTGTGTTTTCCTGCCTCTTGTCATGTTTCCCAGATTAGTTCCCTGGTCTCTTGCCCTAGTGGCACTGATAGCTGATGTGTTGAGTGTCCAGAGGAGGAAAAGCAGAGGGCAGGCCCTTGGGCCTGATGGGGACGGCAGGCTGGAGAGTCCTGCTTGTGCCTGATCCCGGGGGAAGAAGTGACGGCTGTGAGCACCCCTCCAGGCCCTGGGACAGCGTCGGTTTGGCTGGCAGGCCAAGGAGGAGCCTGTGTGTGTTCTTCCTGTCACCCGGCTCTCGTATCTGCAGCCTGCCCAGGGCCCTGCGGCTCTAGGCTCTGCCACTTGGCCCTGGCACGGGGACTGGTTGGACAGGTTTTGCTACACTAATGAGCAGCCAGGTGTGGGGCAGGGCAGGCCAGAGGAGGTAGTGCTGCCCTGTCCTTGCCTCCCCACCCCCAATCCCAGCCTCACCTCTGTGTCGGTCCTACCCCCCTCTCCAGGGGAGCTGCACGGGGAACGGGAAAGCGGAAGCCGCTCAGACGCCTGTTCCTGGCTCTGTCCATTGTTCAGCGCGGACCGCGGACAAGTCTCCCTTCTCGGACCTCACCGTCTCCGTCTGCACAACGGGGCTTCGGGCTCAGCCATCCTCAGGCCGCCGCATACAGCGATTCTAGTCAGAACTTTGCCATTTTCTCTCTGTCTCTGGGCAAGTCATAGCACACTGAGGGCCTCAGGTGAGGGCCGCGACCCTTCTTAGGATGGTGATAGGATCAGCTAACAGCCCAGCGAGTATCCAGGAGTATCCAGTCTCCGCTGGAAGTGTTTTCTTTCTGTAGTCCGGCCTGCCCTTATCTGGCTCAAGCAGAAGGAGAGTTTATCTAGAGGTGGGGCTTACTCTAGTTTTCCCTCCCCCACTTATCCTGAGCCCATTATTACCTGAGAACCAGCTTTCTGAGCTTCTCCTTGAAGGAGTGAGGGCAGGAGGAGAACCCAGGAGGAGGGCCTCAGCATTGCTGCCTCCCCTTCCTCCTGACCTTCACATCCACCAGGGTCCAGCTCAGGGGAAGGAAGGAAGGCACAATAGCTCGACCACACTCTTCCTGTCTAACAGTGAAGAGTGTACAAGGCCTATGTCCTCAGAAGCTCTAAGTTCTGACAATATACAAGTCAGAAGGAGGGGGAGTTAGGTAAAGAGGACAATCCCAGCTTGGGGACAGAGAGAGAAGAAAAAGGGAATTCACATTTATTCAGCATCCCCTATGGGCCTGTGCTAAGCCAGGTACTTTGCATACATTCTATGTCTATGTCTATGTCTATGTCTATGTCTATGTCTATGTCTATGTCTATGTCTATGTCTAATCTATATCATCCATCTTTATATATATCTATTCACAGGTTGAGACTTGCTTAGATCTATATCATCAATCTCTATCTCCATTACCTATATTCCCAAATGGCAGCCGGAATGATCTTTGTGAAACATCAGTCAGACCACGTCACTCAGTGTCTTTCCTCTGCCCTTGGAATAAACTCTAAACTCCTCACCAGGGCCTACAGGGCCTGAGTAAGCCGCCCCGCCTCCCCCTCTGCAGTGATGTACCTCCCCAGGGTCCTTTACTTCCGCTACAGAAGTCTTCTGGGTCTTCCACAGATTCTTCCCCACCTCAAACCTTTACATGTGCTGTTCTCTCTGCTTAGAATTCTCTTTTCCTGGCCTTTTGCAGCCTTGGGTCTTGTTAACCTTTTAAACTCAGTTTAATTAGACAGCGCCCGCCCTGTGCCCCAGTGCCCTGCTCTCTACCCCTGTCTCCGATTCCTCACATTGCTTATCACTGTAGTCATTTGCCTTTTATTTTTCATGTTGCATGCACTCCACACTGCATGGCACAGAGTGGGTATTCAGGAAGCGTTTTTCTGGATGAATGAATGGCTGAGTTGTAGGGAAACAAAGGTGCTCGTTGGGTGCCTGGCTTAGGGCAGGGGTCTTAGTAGGTGTTCAGGAAACGGCAGCTTTTAGTGAGAACTAGCATGGATGGTGAATACCCACCGATATATTGTGGCTAGAGCATGCCTTGGGGAAGGGATGCAGAGGACAGTTCAGGTTGAAAAGATGAGCTGGTACCAGATCCGTGTGGTCCCCGATGTGTGAACTTACACCTCAGACATTGCTGGGCGTCGTTGCTGGGCCATCGACTGTAACTATAGAGCGTTGCTTCTGAGGTGTGGGCCCAGGCACATCACCTATGCGATGAGGCCCTACAGGGTGAGTGGGGGAGTGCAGGGTGGTGAGCAAACTCAAAGAGGAACAGGCAGGCCCTCTCCAGAGGCAAACGCCAAGGCCTGAGGCCCAGAGGAAGTGGCCCTGCTGGGAGCATGCTGTGCTTTCTAATTCCACATCGTCACTGCTGGGTTCCTGGGGAGCAGAGGATGGTGGCTACTGAAGAGCCAGACACTTGGATTTCTATTTTGGTTCCTCCTCTGATAAACCATGTGACTTCTGCCAGGTTCATTCACAGCCAATTCTGCTTCTTCCTCTGTACACAGGCTGCTTTGAGTCCCTGCCTCACAGGGTCTCAGTGAAGATGAATGAAGTACTGTAGTGCGTGCAAAGGGCTTAGCAAAGCACCTGGCACGTACTGAGCACCCAGGAGAGGCGAGCTGTTATCTTCATTCAACAGTGGGGGGTTCAGAAAGGACACCCCAGGCAGAGGGAACTGTAAGCACAAAGGCAAAGTGCAGAGACAGGACACAGGAGGGTGCTTTGGAGTGGTGGGAGTTCGCTGTGCTGGAAAGGGGAGGAGCAGTGGGCGCCCCGATCCCGCAGCAAGTGCACGCTGGGCCGGAGCCGGAACTTCATCCCAGGGCGGTCAGGGCCAGTGCAGGGTGTGATGTGATCTGATTGCTGGCGGTAGGAGGATGGGTTGGAGGGGCATGGAGGCCCGGAGACCGATGGACAAGATGTTGGTATGGCCCCGGTGAGAACCTGAGCTCAGGCACCTGGAAGCAGAGAGGAGGGAACCATCAGAGAGGTGAAGAGGGAGAGTGGACGGAGGGTGGGGCCTGCTGGGGAAGGGAGGGGAAGAGGGGAAGGGAAAGCAGCCTTATCCTGATGACTGCGGGTGTCTGTACAGGCTGGCTGAGGGACTGTAAAGCTGAAAGCATAGGGAGTGCATGTGGGTTTTGATGTCAATAGTTCGACTTTTCTGGGAACTGAGAAGCTTCCTGAGAAAGCCCTCTTTTTTTCGTTTCGACTCTCCATGTGGAAAATCTTTCTAAAATCTCCGAGTGATTAACTCCTCCCCTCGTGATGAGACTGTGCATACCTCTTGCCTGCTGGACTAAGGCCTGGGCCAGGGGGTGGGGTCGTGGCCTGCAGGTGGCCAAAGCTAGGGATTTCATTTGGAAGCTGGTTTTAAAAGTCCAGCTTTTCTTGTGACTCTTGTTTTCCTAAAGTGTAGAAAGAGGCAGTACCCGTTAGTGGAATGTACTGTGTATCCCAAGGCCGGATCAGAACTTGGCAGCCTTTCAGAAGTGGTATAAGGCAAGCTCCTGCTTGGCCCCCCTGCCCATTTAAAAAAAATATATATATATTTTATTGAATTTTTTACAGAGAGGAAGGGAGAGGGATAGAGAATTAGAAACATCCACGAGAGAGAAACATCGATCAGCCACCTCCTGCACCTCCCTCCCTATCCACACACACACACAGGGGATGTGCCTGCAACCAAGGTACATGCCCTTGACCGGAATCGAACCTGGGACCCTTCAGTCCGTAGGCCGACGGTCCATCCACTGAGCCAAGCTGGTTTTGGCAACCCACCCCCCTGCCCATTTTTATTTTGGTGAGTGTGGATTGGGAGGTGTCATTCCAAAGAACTCTAAATCTTTGCTTTTACACTTTATAGATGAGGAAGATGAGGCCCCAAGAGAGAGAGGATGAGACTTGCTCAGGTCCAGTTGTGAATTAATGTCAGGGCTGGGCCCGGGCCAGGCGCCTCCCTTCTAGCTCCAGGCTCCTGTGCTTCTGCTGCTGGCCCTGCCTCTTAGAGGAGTGACAACTGAGGAACCTCTACACAGGCCCCTGGGTGTGTATATTTCCCCACTTCTCCCTCTCCCCCCTCGCCGAGTCAGCCCTCACTCAGAAGCCCATCCATCATCCATACCCCTTCTCCCGATTGTGGCTGGAGGTGGGGGCTAAGACCAGGGGAATTGGGTGGGTTTCCTCCTGATGAGGAGAGGAGTGCTGCCCTGTCTGGATGGGTGGGGTACAGCCACATCTCTGCTCCAGCTGATGGCTGTGCTGAGGAGAGTCCTTTGTCTGCGTTGCCAGGGGAACCAAAGTTTCTGCCTTCTTCCAGGGCTGTGATTGGTTCCTGGTGGAGCTTGAGCTGTGAATGGAAGTGCCTCTTTCCTGCCTACATCTTCCACAGGTTGAGAGACCAGAGAGACGTTGGGTGCCCCTGGAAGCATCGTGCTGGTCTCTGGTCTGCCCTCTCAGCTCTAGAGGTGATGGGATTCCTTGGGTATTTGCTCATTCATTTATCCCAGGCAGCATCGGCTCCAGGAAAGCTAGCATAAGAGTCAGAGGACCCGTATTCGAATCCTGGCACAGTCACAGGCCTTGGGTAGATCCTTCCTTCCCTGGGCCTCAGTTTCCCTACCTGTACACACAAAGGCATTGGGCTAAATTCTCTCGTCCTTGCAGCTCTTTCTTTCTTGACCGCACAGCCTACATTCTCTCCTTTTTGACCTCCCATATTCCCTCCCAGTTGGCCTTTTGCCTGGGCTCTCTGACCATGTTCTCACTTATAAGTGTCCTGTAAGATGCAAGATAGAATAGGGAGTTGCAAACAGCTCTTAGCATTCCCCATCCTCCTCGAGGAAAGCTGTGTTCTCCGAAGCCTCGCCTGGAAGCCCCAGATCCTGCAGCCCCTCTCGTCCCAGCCCACCACCTGGACCCAGGCTCAGGGGAACAAGCCGAGGGCAGTGAATGGTGGGTGACCCGTCTCTGCTCAGGGTGGGCCTGGGCAGCGTGCAGAACAGAGTTTGCTGGGGTAGGTGGGGCGGTTGGGAGAGCCCTGGAGTGCAGCAGTCCTGGGTGCCAGGCCGGACTCGGCCACGTGCTGGCCAGGTGACCTTGGCAGGGCTGCTCAGCTTCATTTTCCACATCCATGACCCAGGAATCCAAATCCCATCTCACAGGATTGTTGCAAAGACTGAGTGAGATGAGATGCCTGCCATATGGGTCTCTCCCCTAAAAAAGGCCAGGTGGTGGAGTAGGGTTTGAAGTGGCAAGGCCTGTGGTTCCGCGTGGCAGACAGTGCATGCTGCTCGATCCTGGCAGTGCCAACGGCAGGGCGAGAAAAACGTTGCCTTGGGTGGGTGATGTCTGAGTGGGGGAGGCGTGTGTCAGAGTTAATGTTTGAAAAACACTTTTAAGATCCTCCAGGGAACTCAAATGAAGATTTTTCAGATGAGCTGAAAATGGAGCAAAGTAATGAAGCTGAGCTCACTGGCAGGAAGGGGCAGCCTAATTGGTACTGACTTGGTCTCGGCCCAGCCACTCGCATTATCGCGGGCTGACCGGGAGGGTGGCCCTGCATTTGGGCTGTAAACTGAAGTAATTGATGTGAGCTTTCTTGGGGGGGGGGGGGGTAGTGCGGGCCATCTGGTAATGACTTGGTCCCACTTCTTGTTGACTCACTGGACTGAGGGTCAGAGTTGGCTTCTTAGGTCATTGGCTTCAGAGCCTGGTTTAGCGTTCAGCCCCGTGACCCCCTCCTCCTCTGGGCTAGAGAAGCAGCAGTCCAGACGTGGCCACTGCCTGCGTGGGTGTGGGCGGAGGCAGGGATGGGACAGTGAAGTCGGAAGTGGACTTGCCCTGCTGGGCTCAGGTTTGTCTGGGGCCTGTGATGAGTGGGAAGAAGGGGGTTCTCAGGGGAAGAAAGCAGGCTGGTGGGTGTATGCGGGTGGGAGGAATAAGTGTGAGCAGGCTGCAAGTCTGGGTTTGCTTGTGTGTCTGCTTACATGGAGCAGGCAAAGAATCTAAGGGACATGTCTCAGAGGCTGAGGAAGGATCCAAGAAGCGAGTGTGTGTGCGTGTGTGTGTGTGTGTGTGTGTGCGTGTGTGTGCATGTGGGTCCCTCTGGAAACACAGGGGGTAGAATTGGTGAGTGATTGCGGGCCAGGAGAGCGTTGTCCTGAAGACAGGAGGAAATCCTGCTGGGAGGCACCTGTGGGTTGCTTGGGCCGGGAGAGGAGTGGAGGGCCATGGGGTGGCGCAGCAGTGCTTCTTCTGGGGACCTGGTGTGCAGGGGAAGTGCTGCTCCTGGGGACACTCTGAGACTCCTCAGTGGGGTGTATGCGGGGGTCGATCATTACAGCCTTCTTGGCACCTGCGTTGCCTTGTGAATGCATTTGGGGGAATAGGGCCAAGTGTCAGATCACCAGTTCCTCCCTGGCTCAGTGACCCAGCGACCCCACCTCCCTATTTCTCCTTGGTCTCTGGGACACCACACCCTTCTTTCCCGCTCTCCCACTCTCTCTCTGACCAGTCCTCATTTGCCTGTTCCCCTTCCCAGCTTGACTACTCACTGTGTGGTTTCCTCAGGGCTCCATTGCAGTTCTGTTCTTGTTTTTTTTTTTTTTTACAAATACTGTAGGATTTTTATTTTATTTTAAATATATATATATATATATATATATATATATATATATATATATTATGAAAGTAATAACACAGTCCACAGATTTTGGGAAACAGGAGGAAAAATGTGACTCCCGAGAATTTTTGGGAGGTTGACATGCTTCCTTCCCCCTTCATTCCTTTGCTCTTTTCTCACGTGGCCGTGGGCCTCCTGAGATTCCCACCTAACGGTGTGTGTGGAGCCACCTTCTGCGTCATCACGGAGGATTCCATCAGATCCATGGCCTCTCTCCCCGTTTCCTGTTGGTGGACATTTGGGTTGTTTCCAGTTTCTGCTGTTGGGAATGACACTGCCGTGGACATTGTATAATGTGCTTTTTCTGTATTTCAGATGATGTCTCTTAGGGTGGGGTCCCAGGAGGGACTTCCGGGTCATGGGCTATGGATGCCGTTCAGGTTCTTGCCAGACGGTTGTGCCACTCTAAGGCCCAGCATCCAGGGTGATGGGGCAGGAACCGTTTGCGATTCCTCTCAGGGCTGAAGAGCCAGTTCCTCGTGGGGACCATCCTCTGTCCAGCCCAGCGTTCACTCCGAGATGTGAAGTGAGGCTGCCTAGGTTCAAACCGGGGGCCCCTCTCCACCCTCTTGAGTCTAGTTCCTTGGCTGAGAGGTGGACAGGAAGAGAGTGACTGCTCCACAGGGTCGTCATGGGGCTTTATCATCCATGTAGGGCTTGGAAGCATACAGCACGCCACTTGCTAGATGCTGAGCCACGATGACAGTGGTGAGGCCGGAACCTAGACTTCCCGCCTGGGGGGTCCCTTTTCCTGATGGCAGCTACCGCTGGGGATGTAATGGTTTGTGGGTGTTGGTGCCCCTGAGTTGGAGAATGTGGTGGAAGAACTGAGTCCCTGGAGTGGAGCTGTAAGGTGGGGCCTCTCCCTTTCCTCTCAGACCTATCCCTTTTTCTGGGGTACTGTTTCCCCCAAAGGTACCTCTCTGGGTTAGAGTTTGGGCCCTCAGGGCAAGCCTGTTCCCTAGAGGTGCATTAAGGACACACTCTGGCCTTGTGGAGGGAGTGCCATCAAGGGCTTCAGTTCTGGAGGGGACGGTGGGCTCCAAGGACCTCTCCTTAGGTGGCCACGTTAGTTGCCTGTTGCTAACGTAACAAATTGCCACACACAACCCAAGTTTATTACCTTACTGTTCTGGAGGCCAGAATTCTGGAAGTGGGCTTCACGGGGCTAGAACCAAGGTGTCGGCAGGCCTGTGTCCATTCTAGAGGCTCCGAGGGAGAATCTGTGCCTTGCCCTTTCCTGCGCCTAGAGTAGGGGTGTCGAACTCAATCAGAGAAGGGCCAAAATCTAAAATCCAGCCTAAATCGCGGGCCGAATGGTTTACTGAACAGTCATAAACTGTCATTGTGATGGAAACGCAGCGGAGTGCAGTGATGACAGCATGGTGCGGGCCACATTGCAAGGCCTGGCGGGACGGATTTGGCCCGCGGGCCTTGTGTTTGACACATGTGGCCTAGAGGCTGCCACATTCCTTGGCTCATGGTCCCCTTCCAGCAATCGCATCTCTCAAACCTCTGCTTCCATCATCACACCACCTTCTGCCTCTCAGTCCCCTGCTTCCCTCTTTCACGTATAAGATCCTTGTGACCGACTACATTAAGCCCACTGGATAATCCACAATAATCTCCCCATCTCAAAATTCTTAACCCAACCACGTGTGCCAGGCCCTTTATGCCACGAGGGGGTAACATATTCATAGATTCTAGGGATTAGGACATGGACATTGGGGGTGGGGGAGGGCATTATTCCGACTACCAGGGTTGTCAATAGCAGGGGTCCCTCTGGATTAGGGGACCCCCAGGTACTGCTGGAATTCTACCACCAAAGGGCCAGGGGATCAGGCCTGGTATTCTGTGGGGCGGGAGGGACATGAGTCTGTGCCGCCAGATTCTCCGGGATGAAGGGCCCGGAGGGAGGCTGTGCGCCCTGTGACAGTGTGACGAGGGTGTTCCATGAGGCAGACATCGGAGAATGTGGCCCCTGGCCTCAGCGCTGGGACTGGTAGGTGAGGCACTGCTACAGGAAACCACGCAGCTCTGCCCATCCACCGCCGTCACCGCAGCGTGTACGTGTGTCTGTGTGTGTGTCCACTCATCTGCGTCTCTGCAGCAATGCTCTTGAGAGGGGCCAAGGAACAACTCTTTAAAAGGCCTCTTCTGTTCTTGCTCCTGGCAAAATAATTACACAAGTGACTAATTTTATCCCTAATTCCATAATTACTTTATTATGCCGCCGGTGAGAGGGCCCCGAGCGGTGCCCATGGCGCCACTTTGGCTGCTGGCCCAGTTGGCCTGCTCTGCCAGCGCAGAGCCCACCTCACTCTGGTCTTGTCCCGCCATGACGGCAAGGACGCTCCAGTTCCTTCTGGCTCAGTCCAGCGACATTTGGTATGGCGGTCTGAAAGATCATCCTCCTCCCCCCTTCCTCCCCCCCGGCAAATTTATGTGCAAACATAGCTGCCTGGAGAGTAAGAAAGAGCTCATGCTGATGGAGCTGCCAGCAAAAGTCAAGAGATGTGGGTTCCAATTCAACTCTCTCATTGACTTGCTCTTGGAGCAAATCATTTCCCTCTGGGTCTCAGTGCTGTCATCTGTAAAATGGGGCCTTTGCCAGCCTTAACACTTCCATGATCTGATGACAGGAAGCGAGAGAACTAAAACTTTGAGACGGAGGTCACTTTTTGCTACCTGCTGGCAACATACTCCAACCAAAGCATTTATTGAGGGCTTCCTCCATAGTAAGCATTGTACCAGGTCCTTTATATTTTTCTCATTCTACATGCACATGATTCTGGGAGGCAGGCTGTACAGAAGCGGAAACAGCAGTGACTGGCAAAATAATCTGCCCACCAGCAAGTGGCAGAGCCAGGTCTGAAACCTATGCCCTTAGCTGCTGCCCAAAGTTCTTGCCTTCCCCAGAGTTAGGCTTGTAGGGATGACTAAACCCCTGGAAATTTGAAAATGTAAACTTAAACTTCATACACCAAATAGGAATGGCAGAGTACATTGGGAACTCCAGTAGACCAGGGAGCTGGTTGGCCCAGGGCTGTGTTCTAGCTTTGCCACTGGCTCAGTGTGACCGTAAGCAGGTCTCCAGGCCTCAGCGTTCCCATCAGTCTGAGGGGGGTGGGATTAGACCGTCTCCCAAGGCCTTCCTGGTACTGATGCTCTGATTGTGGGTCACCTGGTCCCAGAAGGTGCTGTGCAGTGGGGGCCCAGCCCATGGTGGAGGCAGTGGGTAGCTGAGTTGGCAGCCCTGGTTGTTTCTGTTATGTTCACCCTCGTGAGAACGGAGACCGCTTAGACTGCGTCCCACTGAGCATCTGCAGCATCACTTTCCCAGGCCGTGGAGTCGAGACTGGGGAGCAGGACGATCATTTCCAGGATGTTCCTACTGCTTTTGCAAGATTACTGCACAGCGTGAGCTCTCTCAGGGCTGGGATTGGGATCTGCCTTGCTCCAAAGACTGCACTGGACTCAGCCAGGGACAAGCCGTGGCTGTAAGTCTGTCTGTGGGGGTCTGTGGGGGCTTCTCGGGGGTGCCTACAGACCTAAGCATAATGAGCAATAAGAGCTATTTTGTTCCCTGGCATTACCACGTGCAGTGCACTTCCCTGGCAATATCACATTTAATTCTCTTAAACCCACACGAGGTAGGTGCTATGATCATTCCACTTTATCGCCGAGGAATCCGACACTCGGAAGATTAGATAATTTCCTCCAGATCACACAGCTAGCGAGGTGTAGACTGGGATTTGGGATTCTGGTTCCAGAGCTCACAGCTCGGCCTTAGGTTCTGAAACCTCAGGGGCTGAAGGAATAAGCGTGAGGTTAGGAGTCAGCTGGTTTTTGAATCCCTACTCGCTGCATACCAGCTGTGTTTCCTCTGGCAAGTTACTTTTTCTGAGTTTTCATTTTTTTATCCACAACATGGATGTGCTGATACTTGCCCGTTAGGATTATTTTAAAGATTATGGGATGGTGATGTGGGACAGTGTGTGGTAGCAGGTCAATAACGGCCTCTCACCATTCGCCCCCTCCTCACTCTGACTTCCTTCTGCATACATGAGGCCCCCGCCACCGAGGAGTGTTCCTCACACATGCTTCGTAGCTCAGGACCTTTGCACATGCCGCGTTGTGGCCTGCCTGGAAGTGGCTATTTCTACCTGCTATTCCTTCTTTCACTACCTTTTTGGCTTTGATCCTTCCCTGTTTCCCTGAGAGTTCCAGGAAGGGGGAGAGGAATGAGGCCAGATTCTCCCACAGGCCTGTGCTTCAGTGATTATCAAAGCATTTCACCCCTCCCACCCCTGTGGAGGCAGAATTGAGTCTGATGTCTTGGAAAGGGTGTGCAAGGAAGGCCCATTCTTGCACAATTCTTCGTGCATCAGGCCTCCAGTTGAATAACTCTCCATTCCCCTCTTTCCTGGTCCCTGGTAACCACCATTCTGCTTTCTGTCTCTATGAATATAAGTGGAATCATACAGTATATGTCATTTTGTGACTGGCGTTATTTAATTTAGTGGAATGTCCTCAAGGTCCATCCATGCTGTACCGTGTCAGAATTCCCTTTCTTTTTAAGGCTGAACAATAATATTCCATTGTGTGTTTATACCATATTTTACTTATACATTTATCACTGGACACTTGGATTGCTTCCACCTCTTGGCTATCGTGAATAACGCTTTGAATACGGGTGCACAAAAATTTCTGCAAGACCCTGTTTTCAAGTCTTTTAGGTTTACACCCCGAAGTGGGACTGTTGGGTCATATGATTAGCACTTTTTAAGCCACTATTTATTGTGTGCTTACTGTGTTCCAGAAACCGGGTTAAGGACTTGACATATATTCACTCATTCAGTCCCTTCATCCACTCTGTATTGGAGGTTGAATTATCCCCAGTTTGCGGCTGAGAAAATAAAGGCTCAGAGAGTTGAAGTTATTTGCGCCAAGTCCCTCAGCCAGGAAGCGGTGGAGCAGGGACTAGAACCCTGACCTGCTGCCCAAGTCCTTGACCATCATGTTGTACTGCCTCCTAGTGGCCTCTCTTTCTTCACCCGTCTATCACATTTTCTGACTCTATTGTGTTGCCTCACTCTCTAATTCATGTTCACATTGTCATTCTCTTCCTGCCTTGTGTTGTGTCCATTCTCTCCAGAAAGCATGTTTACCTTCTCTGGAAATTTTGAGCAACTTGTATAAGGTCTTCTGACTGCTAGGAAGATTTTGTGAATTGCAAGCCTACAGAGGGAGACCCGTGATTTGCTTTCTAATCATAATTCTCTGGATTTATAGCTGTCTCTCTTCCAGCAGCTGACAGAATCTCATTCCGTTGTCATATGGCTTCGGGATCCACAGATGTGATTTCGAAGAGATGCAGCGTTGCCCAGTGGGTCAGACACGCTTGTTTAAACCTTTGTGCTGCCGTTTGTTAGCTAGGTGTCTTCAACCAAGTTACATCTCCGTTTTCTCATCTTGCTTCTGAGGGGTGGTTGTGAGCATTGCACAAAGTAGCTGTTTTGTTGCTGGTGCTTTTATTACTGCTGTTTTAATATTAATATTCTGGTGGGAAGATTTCATGCATTCCAAATAATGCATAAGTAAATTGGAATTCACTAGCATTCAAGCCCTAGGATTCAGCTTCTTTTTTTGTCCCAATCAGCAGATCAGCAGAAAGAAGCTCAAGAAAACGACAGTGCAGCCAAAGCCAGTGCCCCAGATGTGGACCTGGGAACAGGCCCAGAGCGGGCTGTGCAGGCTGATTCCATTTCCTCTCCTCCTCCCACCCCATGTGGGTGCTATGACCTGCATGAGAAGAGCCTGCTGGCTGACCCCTCCTTCAATGAGACCAGCCTTAGCTGGAGGAGTCCAGAGGTGGAGAGAGTGGCTCTGCAGATGTCTTGTTGCTAGAAGACCCCCAGAGGCAGTAAGGCCCTGTTGTTAGATGATGATGGGCTGGTGTGCCGATGCAGAGCATGGGCCCCAGCTAGGGTTCTACGGGGTTCTGGGCAGGAGATACTGATAGCAACTGTGAGCTCAGCCGGGAGGAGGGGCTATGTAAGGTATGGCTCCTGAGAACAGGGGATTAGGATAACCTGATCAGTTCTTCCACTCAACTCCCGATATGTCAAAGTCAGACCTGCATTTGATCCTGACTCGCTGTGTGACCTTTGGGCAAGTTTCATGCTGCTATACTTGATAGGCCTCAGTTTCCTCATCTGTACAGTGGGTAAATAATATCCTCCTCACAAGCCATTGTGAGGGGTAAGTGAAATCTGTAATAATAAAAGTGTAATATGCAGATAGCCTGAACGGCTGAACAGCAGAATGATCATCCTGATGACCTTCCGGAAGATGGGGCTGCGAGGGCCGAGGTAGCCGGGCTGCGAGGGCCTACTCTTGCACAAATTTCGTGCATTGGGCCTCTAGTGTAAATATAAAGTGCTCTAAAGTATGAAACTGAAGATACTACCCTTATCATTATAACTAGAGGCCTGGTGCATGAAATTCATGCATGGGTGGGGTCCCTAGGCCTGGCTGGCAATCAGGGCTGATCAGGTCACCAGGTCAGGCTGGGAAAGGAAGGAACAGATGCCAATGCCACCATCATTGGTGTCCCCACACCACATGGTTCCCCATCTTCCCCACTCCTATTTTCCTCACTGCTGTGCTGCCACCGTGGCAGGCATGTGGCAGGGCGATCAGGGACTGCCAGCTGGAGGGAGGAACAGAACAGATCGGGGCCTGCCAGCTGCGGGGGACAAACCACACAATGTCAGCTGACTGGGGGAGGTTGGCTATGGGAGTGCACTGACCACCAGAGGGAAGCTCCTGTGTTGAGTGTCTGCCCCCTGGTGGTCAGTGCACATCATAGTGACCAGTCATTCGGTCATAACGGTTGCTTAGGTTTTTATATATAGATAATAACTAGAGGCCCAGTGCACGAAATCCATGCACCTGGGGCTGCGCCCTCTCACAGTCCAGGAGCCCTTTGGGGATGTCCGACAGACAGCTTAGTCTGCTCCCCCATCAGTCAGACATCCTTAGTGCTGCTGTGGAGGCGGGAGAGCTCCTGCCATCGCCGCTGCACTCACCAGCCGTGAATCTGGCTTCTGGCTGAGCGGCACTCCCCATGTAGGAGCACACTGACTACCAGGAGGCAGCTCCTGCACTGAGCATCTGCCCCTTGGTGGTCAGTGTGTGTCAGAACAACCAGTTATTCCTCCATTTGGTCGATTTGCATATTAGCCTTTTATTTTATAGGATTATTTTTTCCCTTATTGTAGATGAGGGAATTAGACTCTCAGTCTGGACGAGATTCATGGATAGGAAGCCCTGGAGAAGGGAACTTCTACTCTAGAGGCCTGCCTTAGGGGACTGTGGGCATTGGCTTCCAATTGGTGAAACTCCAGGGGCAACTGAGGAGGGCAGCAAAGTTCAAAGGCAGAGGGAGACTTGATAAAACTAGTGGCTGAAAGAGGCAGTGGGCATAGGGGGGATTCTAGTGAGACTCTAGGAAGACTTTTGAATGGTTCAGCCCAGAAGCTGTGAGATGCTTTTTGTTGCTTTTCTTATATAAATACTAGGAGCCCAGTGCACAAATCTGTGCACCTTGATAGGAACTGTGGTCTGCAAGGCTGTGGTGGGCACAGGGATAGGTCTTGGCCCATACTCCGTGCTCCCGTCCACACCTCCTGCCACGGCCCCAGTCCCCTGTCTGCTGGCAGACCTGGTCCTGCTGCCGCCGCTCCCACACACTGACAGCGTCTGCCCCACTCGCACCCGCTGACAGTGCAGAGCAATTGGGGCCAGTGCCATCAGTGGGTGTGAGCAGCAGCTGCTGCCCCAATCATCCCTCAGGAGCAGGGGGAGTTAGAGAAGCCTTCAGGGGTGGTCGGGGCTAGTGTTGACAGCAGGTGCGAGCGCCAGGCAGGACTGTGGCACATAGCAGCAAAGAATTTCCAGTAACCACCAGAGGCTTGCCCCAATGACAGTGACCAACACCCTGCCTTGGTCTGGTGCCCCTGCTCACCTACTCCACCTTTCTGCCATGGCCGATGTCCACCATGTTCTGTGCTCTGCTGCCTGCTGCTGACGCCCACCATGGTCCACGCGCCCCCTAGTGGTCAGTGTACATCATAGCAACTGGTTGTTCAGCTGTTTGGTTGGTTGTTTGTTCGGTCATTCTGTCGTTCAGTCTATTTGCATATTATTGTTGTATATATATAGAGATGTTCACATCCCCTCCTCCCAGAAAGTAAGCAGTGAAACAAAACCTAAAGAAGCACAAAATAAATAATTTCACTATCATAAAACAACCACTAGGAACATTTTGGGAGGCATAGTTCCTTCCAGTTTATTTTTTTCTATGTATGCTCATATCTATATATATATAAACAGGTAATATGCAAATTAGCCAGGCGTAACAACTGGCTTAGGAGGAAGCTGCATCAGGACCGCTCGGAAGGAGCTGCATGCGCAGATGGGCAGGAAGGGATTGTGTGCTGCCCCCAGCCCCTGTGGACACCCCCCAGGGGTGGGGCATGCTCCGAGCAGCTGCGGCCCGGCTCGGAGCATGCCCCCAGTGGGTGGCGGCCGTGGCCAGAGGGAAGCCGGTGCCGGCAGCCAGGGGTAGGAAGGCCCATTCTTGCACGAATCTTCGTGCATCGGGCCTCTAGTGTATACATATTTTATAGAAATTGGAGCATATGTTTCATACTATTTTGTACCTGCTTTGTTTCCGTTCTGTATTACTATGAACATTAGTATAGAAACATACAGATCTATGACATTATATTTTAGCTGCTTAGTATATCGTGTCATATATGTATCACTACTTATATAATGTAGCTATGATTTTTGGACATATTAATTCCACTTTTCTCTGCTCTATAAGACTCTTGCGTACAACAAACAAAGGTTCTGATAGCTGTATCTTTGTGTATGTCCATTGCTCCTGCAGGATAAATTCGTGGAAGAGGAATTTTGGGGTTGAAAGGTCTGTGCACTTTTAAGACTTATCATGCAATTTTCCAAAGTAGCCTCCAGGAAGATGAAAGCAGCAGAGGGCTGCATTGACCTGTCCGAGTCTGCCCGAGGGTGTTCATTGCCTTGATCACCAGATTGGACGTGGGGTGGGGGGAGGTTCGCTCTGATGGACTGGGAAGGTGGGAGAGGCAACAGCAGTCACTGTAAAGGGACTTCTGCAGAGAGAGGCCCCTGGGCGGCTTGGTGGAGGGCTTACCTGGTGCAGGATGTGATTGTCTGGGCTGCGCTGATCTGGCCTGTATGGTCAGGAGAGGCTGAGCTGGGCTGGGCCGTTGGTCTGGGGAGGCTGCACTGGCTCAGGCAGCACAGACTTGTCCTGGTGTGATCCTAGGCTCAGTCTGGTGTGACCAGCATGGCCACCAATCCAAGACGTTCATTCTTGAAGCCGGAATAGCCACATCCGCATAGTGGATAGTGGACAGTGATTCATCAGAGCTGGTGGCAGCAGGAGCTCTGACAGGGTGGAACTGCTCTCACCCATCCTGTCACTCAGCCGCTAAAAATAACTCTTCTGTTCCGAGTGACCGCGCTACCAAGTGTCTGGAGGCACAGTTCTTCGGCTGTGGCTAAGTGGGAGGGTGTGTGTGTGTGTGTGTGTGTGCGTGCGTGCTGGGGTGAGGGGTGGCCAGGGACTGGGGTGGGAGAATGAGAGGGGCCAGGCTCCTCTTCTCCCCTCTGTCAGCTGGAGATGATCTGTCTGTTGGGGAAGTGGCAGCTGACAGGGGCAGCGGTGTCTTTCAGGACTATGTGATCACTCCCTGCTAAACAGGGGAGAACAGAAGGAGGAAGGAAACTGTGGAAGCAATATGACAAGGGTACGGCTGGCTCGGGGAGGAATGCATAGCATTTAGCTGATCAACAATTGAATCCTACAAAAGACCATTTCAAATCTCACCTTTAGGGTTTCCTAAAATTCAATACAAATACAGCTTTTATTTATTTATTTATTAAGAGAGAGAGATAGAGATAGAGATAGAGAGAGAGAGAGAGAGAGAGAGAGAGAGAGAGAGAGAGAGAGAGAGAAAGAGAGAAACATCAGCGATGAGACAAAATCACAGATCGGCTGTCTCCTACACGCCCCACACTAGGGACCAAGCCCACAACCAGGGCATGTGCCCTTGACCAGAATTGAAACTGAGACCTTTTCCTTTGCAGGCCACTGCTCTGTCCACTGAGCCAAGCCGGCCAGGGCTAGCCAAGGATTCTCAACCAAGTGTCCGTGGACCAGGGGGTGATCAATGCATGGACTTTATGACATCTCATGATGCCTGAAATTATAATAAGTGTGTGTGTGTGTGCCCACATGCGTTTTTCTGGGGAGAAACTCTGCAATTTTCATTGTATTTTAAAAACCCCCACAAAAAAACAGGCACACACACATACACACACAAAACAAAAACAAAAACAAAACAAAAAAACACAATGGCCCATAAAGGTTAAGAACTACACTAGTCCAACCCCTCATATTATAGGTGAGGAAATTGAATCCAGAGAGAAACACGGCTTTCTGAGATCCCATAGTCAAGATGAAAATCCAGGTTCCTTGACACCATCCTCCCCTGGATCAGGACCAGCTACCTGTAGGCAGGACCAGCTACTGTTTCCATGCCCTCCTCCTGGCTGGCCTGGCTCTGACTGAGCAGACTTGAGGCTTTCGGTGGCAGTGGGCCGATGACAGCTCCCTTCCAGACATTCTATTCCCAGGAGGTCTTGCAGGGGAAGCCTCTTGGGGCATCTCCTTAACGGGCACGTTAGCTCCACATGTTAAATCCACCTCTTGTACCTGGATGCTCACGCCTGGCAGGAAGTGCCCCTGCCCCTTCTGACATTGGGTGTGGAGAAAAGTACTGGTAAATGGTGCCCTGGGGGGCGGGGGCGTCTTTGGAAAAGTATTTAATGGGCAGGCAGGAAGTCATAGCTAAGGGTATGCTGGTGGGAGGAATTCAACTCAGGGAGCTTAGATGAAGTGGCACGTGAGGATTAAACATGATAACCAACGTCCACTGAGCACCTCCCATACGCCAGGCACTTTTCTAAGAAACGTGAATGTATTCATTCCTTTAATCTTATAACCACATAAGGTCGTTATAAGGAAACTGAGGCCCAGTGAGATTAAGCACAGATAGTGACGGCTGAATCAGGACGTGAAGTCAGATCCGCCGGCTCCAGTCACTCTGAACCAGCGTGGGCTCCACACCTCCGTGCTGGTGGATCTCACACGAGTGAGCCCCAGAGTCAGGAGAGGGCTGACGAAGGCAGAGGGTGCTGCCCTGAACTCCCCAGTTTCTGATCCAGAAGGTCTGGGTGGGGCTCAGGATTTGTACACTAAGGAGTTGCCGGGGGATGCTGCTGCATCTCAGGGACCACGCTTTGAGAGCCAGTGCTTTCTGCTTTCCTGCTTACTCATAGGAAGAGATGAGCAGAGGGAAGAGAAGTGGTCATTGATCTCTCTCGTGTTATTGCAATGTTCCCCCTGGGCCCAGGCCTCGGCCACCCTCCTGTCACCTACGCTTCACTGGGGACAAATTAATCTTCCCGAAGCCCAGCTCTGATCTGTCACGCTTCTGCTCAGTCTTCTGGGCTCCCTGCTGTATGTGCGAGTGCTGTCCAGCAGAACTGGATGCAGCGACGGAAGTTTCTTTTTATCTGCACGGCCACTAACCCCACATGGCTATGAACGTTACTGCTTCTCAACTTTAATCAATCCAACGTGAGTCACATGTAGCCCGTTGCTTGTCAGTGCTGGAAACCACTTGGTATGCCATTCGAGGCTCCCAGGTGCCTTTCCAGCCTCGGCCTCAGCTGGAGGCTGAGGTGTTTCCTGAGTCACCCCTGCACTTCCCCGCCCTTGTTTTCTATTAGTTCCTCTGTCTAAACTGTACTTCAGTCCTGCCTTTGATGCTCAGCCCAAATGCTACCTCCATGTGGAACCTTCTTTGACACCCGCTCCCCTATAATCTCTGTCTCCTCTGAACTCCTAAAACACTTTATCCTTTTCTTACAATCTTTAGTACCTTTTGCCTTCTATTGCAGTTGGCAGTGTTTTAATATATATATATATATATATATATATATATATATATATATATATATATATATATATTTCAGAAAGGAAGGGAGAGGGAGAGAGAGCATCATTGATGAGAGAGAAGCCTTGATCAGCTGCCTTCTGCTCACTCACACTGGGGATCAAGCCCCCAACCAGGGCATGGAAAGGTGACTCCTGGTTCATGGGGTGACACTCAGCCATTGAGCCCCACCGGCCAGGCGGATGCCAGGGTTTTATTTATGTCCCGAGGCTGTGAGTCGTCGGAGGGTGTGCCTGTCTTCCAGCTGCCCTTGTTCCCTGGCACGGGTCCTGCCGGTGCCCAGAGGAGCTCACGGGATCCCACCGGCCTTTGTCCTGGGCACTGGGGAAACAGATGGATAACATGCCCTTCCGGTCCCCAGCCTGCACCAGCTCTCACAAGAGTCTCCCGATTCCCACCAGAGAACCGCCAAAGCCAAGGGTTATTCCGGGCAGGAGGATAAGAGCCACAGTGGGCCCACTTGGCAAGGGGAGCCCGGCACTGGCTGCCCCAGCAAAAGGCTGTGTTTACACACACGGACAGCCTCTGCCCAGCCTGGCCTGGAGCGAGATGGGAACATCCAGACTTTGCCGCCTGGCCACCTTGTGAAGTTGGGGATTAACCAGTGATGCAGCAGCTGGTCCAGCCGTCTGGTCCACACAGATGGGTGGACGCGGAGAGGGCTGCAGAGACTGCAGAGCAGCGCGGGCTTCTGGAAACGGTGCTTTGGCTAAGTGGCACCTGGGCTGGGAATGCAAATACAAGGATGTGTATGTGCTCTGGGCAATGGACAGACAGCAGGTGAAATTTTGCCCTGGCTTGGGGACTTATGAGCTTTTAGAGCAGTCTCCCTTGACATGGAAAGATGATTGAAAAGAAAAAAACATCTTCCTGGCTTCAGACGAATACTAAGAATATTTCATACCCCAAACTTCTAGCACAGACTCATCTCTGGGACAAAACATTAAAAAAAATAAAACCTTATTGAAGTTATAATATAGATGCAGAAAGATACACAGGCCATAAGTTTACATATATTTGTATAACTCCCCCTACTCCCCCACCAGCAAGAACTAAAACAGCCAGCACGTCCATAGTAAGTTTGTGATACAGCGAGTGTATGTAGGATTAATGGTGGGAACAGGCTTTGCAGACAGGCACACCTGGGATTGAATCCCGCCCCCAGCCCCCACCCCCTACCCCCTACCCACTAGCAGTGTGAACTTAGACTAGCAACTTAACTGTTCTGAGCTTCAGTTTCCTCTCCTGTAACATCAAGGTGGAATATATAATCTCTGCCTTACAGAGCAGTAAGGAATTAAAAACGGAAAATGTATGCAAATTGCTGGGCACAGCTCCAGCGCGTCACGGGGTCTCAGCCGCTCTCTGCGATGGTGATGCTGATTGATGGTGTCGCTGCAGCCTCCCCAGCACACGGGACCCCGGCGTGCGCGCAGAGCTTTGCTCCTCTGCCTCTCCCTGCTCCCGGCCTTTGCATGCTACTCCCTAAGGTCTCTTCTGACTGCAAGGAATCTGTAATGCCGTGATGATGCAAATCTCAGCTGACACTCCAGTCACCCGGAGGGAGGATGGGTGGACGTCTGTATCCGGCGGGAAGGTGGCCAGCTCTTTTGTATTCAGGCCCCAGGAGTATGGCTCCCAGACCTCCTAGGAGAGGACTGATTTCCCAGTGGCAGGCAGAGTGGAGGGTAGTCAGGTGGAACTCAGCCCTGGGAGTGTCCTGGCACCCTGGTGAACGAACCCCTGACCCCAGCTTGCCCCCTGGCCTCTGGCTCTGGGAGTGCAGATGTGCCCCGGGGCAGGCACTGCGCTGGGTGGGGCTAGAGGGCAGAGGGCAGGAAGGAGGTGGGAGGCTAAGCCGTACCTTCTGGTTGGGAGGGGTCGTTGCAAAGAGGAGGGGGTCAGGAAGGACTTCCTGGAGGATGGCTGGAAGAATGGCCATGGGGAAGGGAAAGCGGGTCTCCCAGGCAGAGGAAGAACATGTGCAAACGCAGAGAGACAGAGCCATGCTGTACCCTTGAGGCCCAGAACCATCCAGTTTAACAGAGCTCCTCGCGCAGCCTGAGGATGTGGCTGAGGCGGCAGGTGAGAACAGGCTGTGAATGGTCTGGGGAGTCAGGCCGAGCTGCTGGGCTTGCTTTACCAGAGAATGGGGAGCCGCTGAAGGTTCTTGCTTCGAGAAAGCAGAGCAGAACCGGATCCTCAAGTTGCTCAGTGGAGACCCACAGTGTTCTTGGCCGAAGATGGTGGCCCAGTGTCCAAGCCACTGGAATGGGCTGTAGGAGCCTCTGGGATGTCCAGACACGTACAGGATATGGGGATGGGAGTGTGGGGTGTGGGTGGCTGGTGTGGGTACAGAAGAGGAAGGGGAGGGAGAGGAGGAAGAGAAAAAGGAAGGGGAGGGGTAGAGGGAAAGGCAAGGCTCCCATCTTGGAGAGACTGCAGTCTTTCTGGAGAAGCCAAAGAGCTTCATGACAGCTGGGTCCCAGATTCAGAAGCCGAGGTGCACTGTGGGCCAGCAGGGTCACGATGGTTGGAGCGTGGGTGAAGGCAGGAGGGGAGGGGCTGAAACCTCTGGAAGCTTTGGAGAGACTGAGGCCACCGCATGCTAACCCCTTTGTGGGTATGATGTCATCCTCCTAGGAGCTCTAAGCTGTGGTGCTGATGTTATCCCCATTCTGCCGAGGTGGGAACTGAGGCTCAGAGAGGCTAATGCTTTGGCCAAGGTCACACAGCTCCTGTACTATTAATGAACCTCCCCCCACCCCCCATCCCTGCCTCCAGGGCCCTCCCCCGAGGTAAATGTTGCGCTCAGGAGCTTCCACACCACCATAGTAGATATGGAAAAGTGTAGCTTTGTTGTCATTCCACGCACAGTGTGACCTACTGCAGAGTGCGTGGTTCCCGCGATCTGGGTTGGCACGTCCCTGGGATGGCAGTGCTCTCTGGGAGCCTTCCTGGAGGAGACTGAAGGAGAGGATGGAGCGGCAGTTGGAGGGAGAGGTCCCTACCTGTCCACCCTGCCTGCTCCCTTCAGAACAGCTGCCCACAGGGCCTTCCAGAGAGTGTCAAGAATTAGTGAGGGCCGAAACCGGTTTGGCTCAGTGGATAGAGCGTCGGCCTGCGGACTGAAAGGTCCCAGGTTCGATTCCCGGCAAGGGCATGTACCTTGGTTGTGGGCGCATCCCCAGTAGGGGTTGTGCAAGAGGCAGCTGATCGATGTCTCTCTCTCATCGATGTTTCTAACTCTCTATCCCTTTCCCTTCCTCTCTGTAAAAAGTCAATGAAATATATTAAAAAAAAAAAAAAAAAAAAGGATTAGTGAGAGTAGCCTTGCCTGGCAGAACTTCCCAGGCTCCTGGTCTTGCTGCTCCGGAAAGCTTGGCTCTGGTAGCTTCCTCCGGAGCTGGCCCAGCGCTCCGCTGCCTGGGGCTGCAGCTCAGCCCACCCAGGCCTTACAGCCCTCTGGGCCCAAACCAAGTGCCCTGCAGCTCTCTTGCCCTGGAATGCCCTCTTCTCAAGATCGTGCCTTTGTCCCAGCCCAGTTTAGGCGCCCCCTCCTCCTGGAAGCCTTTTCTGAGCCCCATGGGCTGGGTGAGGACATAGTGCGTCTGAGCCTGTGTGATCAACAGAAATGTAATGTGCCCTATCGATGAGAGCCACTTATGTAATTTAAAAATTTCTACTGGCCACATGAAGAATAGCAAAAAGAAACAGATAACATGATCCTAATGATGTACTTAATCCAATACACCCAAAATACAAAAACATTATTAATGAGATACATTGCATTTCTTTCATCAAATATTTATAATCTATAGTGTGATTTGTACTTACAGCTCATCTCCGTTTGCAAGTACCACATTTCAGGTGCTCAGTATCCATTGGTTCTTAGTGGCTGCCATCGTGAGCATCCCCGTTCTAGAGTCAGGGGGAAGAGCTCAGGGTACGGCATCAGGCACACGTGGCCTGCCATGCATTGGCGAGGTGAACGTTGGGATGCCGTTAACGCCTCTGTCACTTCGCCTATGAAAGGAGTCAGTAATTCCGATGCTGGAGAATTGTTGTAAGGATTAAACAAATGACTGTCTGGTGCCAGTCAGTACTCAGGAAATGATGCTGCTTCCTCTTACAGGACCTCTGGTTTGTAGGCCATGCTCCCCAACTGGACTGATTGTGAATTCAAGGGTGGATGCTCCTCCAAATCTCTCTCCTTCCTCAGGGCCACTGTTGAGTGTGAACGTCACCACTTGCTGAATGAAAGATTAAATCCTTGGGCCAGGCGTGCTGGCCAACCCCCCCCGCGCCCCCCCCCCCCGACCCAGGAATCAAGGGGCCCCTGGTGACTGGAAGTCAAAGACCACTCACTGGCTATTTGGGATGACCATGGCAGAGACCACTGACTACATGGGGTGACCTTGGCATGTCTCTCATTCCAAAGGTAAAGGGGGGTGGGGGAGGGGTGAAAGAGGCATTGCATAAAATGTTTGGTTTAGTCTCTGCTCCATGAGTGGCCAGGGGGGGGTGTGGCTCACACTGTGTGCTTTGCCTTTCCAGCCAATGGACTGAATCATTTCCATCTTTTTTCTGGCTTTCCTCTGCCCTGACACTTTTGTGCCATCAAGAATTTCTCCTACATTCTAGGCAGACCAGAGAGGGATGAGGGGTCCTGCCATCATTCGCTGACCTCCCTATCACAGCATCTCCCTGACAGAAGTAGAGCAGGAAGAATTTCTCCCATTTTATAGGTGAGAAAACTGAGTCTCAGAGAGGTCAAATAACCTGCCCAAGTAACACAGAAAGAAATGATAGAGCCAGGGCTGGAAGCAGAGTTCGGAACTGAAAGAACCGAAGAGACCTGTTCATTGGGAGAGGTGATGGGTCCTCTGCCTTCTTGCATTTGTCCACGGCGGCTTTCCTGAGATAGCGCCCTGGGTCGGGCCCTGTTTCTGTGCTTCAGTTTCCCTGCCTGTGGAATGAACGCAGCGAAGTACCCAGGGTAATTTTAACTGAATGTCCATATGGCTGTGTGTTATTCAGAGAGTGCCCCCAGCCCCCTTTTGCTCCCCAACCAGATTTCTCTAGAAAAGGTTGTTGTGGGGTTATATGAGAGTAGCTGGTCCAGAAAGCCCATGTTCCAGTGCGGTGTCACCTTGGACTAGTCACTCGCCACTCTGGGCCTCAGCCTGTCCATTTATAAAATGAGGGGTGATGGATCTCATAAGATGTGAAGATTGCCATGACTGTACTTTACATACTAGAACGTGCTAGAGAAATGTTAGTCAATAATAATAATAATAATAATAGTCATGATAGTAATAATAAAGAAACAGAAATAATGATAATAAAAGCAACCTAATTTTTATGTGTGGCCCCTCTATCCTGGAGTAAAGTGGGCTCTTTGGGTATTAATCCAGAATGATGTCTGGGAATGTCCTGCCTGGGTCTTTGGAATGTAGCCTGGATTAGTCTGGGAAAGTGAGAGGCTCTATCCCGCCGGGGAGGGTGGGAAAGTGGCCTTGCCCCAGGGGAGGAGGGGGAGGGCTCCCGCTGGGGGAAGGAGGGGAAGGGGGTGGGTTCAAGGAAGGAGAGTTGATGGAGGAGGAACCAAGGGCTTTGGCCATGCGGCTCTGTCCCGCCCACAGGAGCCCAGGGTTGGGAATGCCTGCAAGCCGAGGAAGCTGAGTCAACGTGGAATAAAAATTCTTGAAGGCAGGCAGTCAAGAATCTCTTAGCCAATGAGCATATGAAACAATACATTCATCTGGTGTAGCTCTGGAGTCTTCTGATCCTTTCACTCATTCATATGAGTCAATGTGGAGTGAACTGCAATGTGCCGCGAATAGAGCCCCCGCAGTGGCAAGGTGGCTTGTCCAAGGTCCGGCCGAGTTCCTGGGAAGGGCTGAGTTTGAGAGTCTGGGGAGCGGAGAGTCCAAAGCCCCGGAGGAGATCTGTGAGGAAGTTTGCCCAGCAGGACTCTGGTGTTTCTGTGAATTGGCCCTGGGCTGACTTTGCCATCTTCCTGTCTCCTGGGGGGAAGGCGGGGAGGGCTTGTTCTCTGGGATGGGGAGGAGCTGGCTTCCTTCTGCTTCCTAGTGGGCAGCAGGGAGAGCGAGGGGACCGGAAACTGGGTCTTGGGGACATTGGAGGAGTTCATTGTGTTTAAGTTGGAGAAAAGAAGGCTTGGTTCCTGGGTGGGGAGAAGGGACAGTTGCCATCGTGGGTTCTCTGAGGGGTGCTGAGGAGAGGGCCTAGCCTCGTTTTGTGGAGGCCTTAGTGTTGGCACTATAGGACCTAGGGTGGGATGTCAGCATGAAGGAGCACCACCTTGGGAGGAGGCGTGAGGGGAGGAGTTACCTGCCCTGGAGCGTGGGAGTAGAGATGGATTCTGGTGAGGGTGACCCTGAGGGAATTGCAGCAGGAAGGACCGAAGGCTCGGCTCACTTTTCCCCAGCGTTGGACATCTGTGGTTTCCAGGTGGTGGATTCTGTGGTGCCTAGAACTATAGCTGGCACTGATAGGTACTCAGGAATTATTTGAAGAATTAAAAGAATAAATGTATATGCCAGGAGGTGGGGATGGTTAGGGAGTAGGGGTCATGTGGCTACAAATGTGGACCCACTTTTGTGTTGTTTTTTTTTAAACCTTTTCAGGTATCTTAAAAAAAATGTATATATATATATATATATATATATATATATATATATATATATATACACACATTTTTTTAAGATACCTGAAAAGGTATCTTAAAAATCAATATATATATAATATATATATATTGATTTTTTATATATATATTGATTTTTTATATATATATTGATTTTTTTCTACAAATAGGAAGGGAAAGGGATAGATAGCTAGAAACATTGATTAGCTGCCTCCTGCACACCCCCTACTGGGGATGTGCCCACAACCAAGGTACACGACCTTGACCAGAATCGAACCTGGGACCTTTCAGTCCACAGGCTAACCCTCTATCCACTGAGCCAAACTGGTTCCGTCGACAGAAACTTTTGGAGATCATGCTGTGGGTTACATACCATCTTCTCCAGGCCTTCCTGCAGAGAACTGGGGCCCCTAGAGATTGGTACGTCCAACCCTTTCTTTCATTGTTTGCATATTGCTGGAGTCAGTGGCCCCGCTGATCTGGAACCCAGGCCCTCTGCCTCCCAGGTTCCTCTGCTGTTTGAGGTCCTGGCCTGCTGATTGACTGAAGAGGGGGTGCATGCAATGGCTGGGAGTTGGTGCTTCTGGAGGGGAGGAACAGGGCTTCCCTTGGTTTTGAGCCATGACCTTGGTGCCCCAGGCCCCTTGGCCCCTCCCACCTGCCTGGAACCTGTGAGCACACCCAGCATGGGTACACACACGTCTGTACCTGGGCCCAGTCCCCCTTATGGTCAATGTCCCTGGAGCACACATGGACATATGTACACGCACACACACTCAGACACACAGGATCCCAGGAGACGTTTGCACACACCTCCTCCCTCACAGGGGAGGAGCCCCGAGTCCCAGGGAGATGGCCCCACTGTGCCGCCTGGGAGGAGAGGGTATCTGGCTCCGTGGGCTGGGAGGCCCACTGAGACTGAGTCACCCCTTCTGAGTCAGGGGTCCTCCCTCCTCCCTCTACCTCCTCCCTCTCCTCCCCTCTCCTTCCTCTCTCCCTGCGGAGCCCCCAAGAGGGCTTGGCCCAGCCAGGAGGGCGGAGACTGGCCTGGGCCGGTGGGGACAGCGGAGAGCCAAGCGTTGGCTTCTGATGCCAGGTCTCCCAGAGGTCCGGCCGCTGCTCCGGCCGCCGCGGGAGGAGGTGGCCCGGGAGCCTGGGCGATAGGAAGGGAGCGGGAGCGGGAGCCGGGCGGGGAGAGGAGGCGGAGGCAGGGCAGGGCGGCCCGAGGGAGCAGGCGGCGCGCTGCGCTCCGGGGCTGGGCTGGAGGCCGGGCGGGCGGGGGCGGGTGGCCGCGCTGGGCGCCGGGCCCGGGGCTGTGGGCACGGAGCCCGGCCCCGGCGCACGCCGCCGCCGCCGCCGCTGCTGCAGTCGGCATCCATCAGCGGGCGGGGGTGCACGGCACAGGCTGCTCCGCAGAGCCCGCCGCGCTCCGCGCCGCCCGCCCCGCCCCAGGCCTGCCACCCGGGAGCCGAGAGGGCGCTCCGCACCCAGCCTGCCGGCATGGGGACTCCCCGGCTCAGGTAGGCACCGGGGGAGACCAGGTGGAAGGGGGGTGGGGGCGGCTCGGCACTTGGAGGCCCAGACTCCACTGTTGGGGGAGGACTGGGGTCGAGACTGAGAGGAACGGAGTTTGCAGGCTGTTGGCCCCCTGGCCAGTGTGGGGTGGTCCTTGCTGTTTCTCCCTGCCTCCCAGCTCCGCAGCCTCCCCAAGGCCTGGAGAGGGAGGCGGGGAGGTGGGGAGCTGGTGCTTGCTGTAGGGATAGAAGGTTGCTGCGCCCCCATCCGTCTCCCCCCCCCCACCAACACCCCACTCTGTTTTCAAGACCACTTCCGCCCCCTCCGTGGAGGTCGAGGGCTCTGGCGCTCTCTCCAGCCGCTCCCGATGCTGCATGACTGTCTGGGCTTGGCTGGCGGCTGGGATGCCAGGGAGCTCGTGCCCTTGCCCTAACCCCTGGGTGCAGGCATTTCCCCACTTCAGGCTCACTTCCCATCCCACCCTCTTCCACGGCCTCCAAAGCTTGGGGTGGGCCTTGGCATTGTTTTGGCAGCTGTTGTCCCACTGATTAGAGAGAGAGGACTTGCTGGTCCCAGTTGTGTCGGGCACCTTCACACTGGGGGGTGTCCAGGGTTCTGGAGGCTTGGGTCTTGAGGATAGATCGGGGGTGGGGGCGATGGAGTACTTACTGGAAGCAGAGGGCACTGCCTGGCAGAGCTGTGGCCCAGGTGATCCATGGGGGGCTGTATAGGGACTAGGAAGGAGTTCTGAGGATGCACTCGCCCTCCGCTGCCGGCCATGGCCCTTGCTTTCACCCTGGAGTTCTGAGCTTTGGTGGGAGAGAAACATGACCATGTGTTCCTGCCATCACTTCTGGATCTGCACAGCATCTCCTCTGCACCCAAAGGTGGGGAGAAAGGAGAACTGGAGTTAGGACCTCTGTGGGTCCTGCTGCTCCATCTTCCCTGCCCCAGCTCCACGAGGAGTCTTCCAGAATCAGCTGCGTTTGGGCCGGATTGAAAGATTGTGCCCCCAGGAGCTCCTGGAAGACTCGGAGCCGCCGGTCCTGGGCAAGGGTGTGGAGGAGAGAGGCTGAGTGCCGCCTGTCCATCCGTTCCTCCAGATGGAGCCTGCGGCAGGGGCAGCCCGTGCCAGCCTCCCCTCTGAGCCACCGTGGCCCAGGAGGCTGTGCCAGCTCCTACAGGGACGGAGCTGGCTTCTGCTGGCCAGCCTGAGGTCATGCTGCCCAGTGACTCCAGGGGCAGTATTTGTGGTGTGCAGAGTACGGTCCCTCGAGGGGCATCTGAAGGCAGTCCTGGAGATCAGTCCGAGGGGCATTTTTCCTCTTAAAACCCTCCCTGGGTCCCATGGCAGTTCCCCGGGCCCAGCTCTGTAAGCTTCATGGGGGTTTGCTCCCACCGAGCAGTGCTGGTCCTGGAGGCCCCACTGGGTAAGTATTGCCAGGATGAATGAGGCCTAGAGAGGAAGAGTGACTTGTCCAAGGTCAAAAAGCAACTGAGTGGGGAAGCCAGCGCCATGGATCTGGTCTTCTATCCCTTGATTTGGGGTTCTTGCAACCCAAACGCCTGCTTTCCTGTGGTTGTGGCTGTCCCATACCCAGAACATACCCAGGCTGGGCCGTTAGGTGGGGCCTTACATTGACCTCCCCCAGATCAGCCCTCGCCCACAAAGTTTGAGGCAGAGAGGCCAGGCTGCCTCACAGAGAGCGAGCAAGGGCTGAGGCAGCGGGTAGCTGGCTGCACCGGGCTCTCTGGGGAATGTGCAGGGCTGAGAGGACCCTGGGATGTTCTGGGGCTGAGCCTCCGGGGGCAGGGGAGGGATCTCAGGTGGGAAGTGCGTCTGTGTTAGCTTCAGCATGGACATCACTGTGGGCCTCTCTGGGCTTGTGTGTCCCCATCATTAAAAGGGGGTAATAATCTGTGTCTGGAATAATGTCTATAGAACCAGAGGGAAGGCATTTATTGAGCATTTACTGTGTACCATACAGTATAATGAGGGGTTTTGCAGCATCTCACAGCAACCTTGTCAGGTAGATGCTATTATTACCCACTTTTTACAGGTGGGGAACTGAAGTTCAGAGAGGTGGTGTCACTTGCTTGAAGTTACACAGCTGGAAAGGGTGGGGTTGTGTGAGTCCAGAGCCCCTCTCGCTACCATGATATTACACCTGGGGAAGTATCTGGAATACCACCAGGCGGGTGTCCAGCAGAGTCAGATGGCTGATGTGCCAGGGTTGGTCCAGGTGCAGAGGTGTGTGTGTTGGGTCTGAGTCAGGGGTGGTTCTGTGGCCGGAGTGCTCTGGGGGGGAAGGGGTCCTGAGGGGTAGGGGCACAGAGGTACCAGCTGGAGGCCTGAGAGAGGGGTGGGCCTTGACCTCCGCTTCCTGGTGAGGGCCTCCTAGAAGTAGGGATGTGCTGGATTTCCTGCTGCCATTGGCCACAGTGGGAGGGCTCCAATGGCCCGGAAACAGAAAGGTGAGTAAATGCAGGGCATCAGCTAGTCCGGTGTAGGGGAGGCCGTGTAGGGAGGGGACCTGAGCCTGGGCGGATGGCTTGGGAGTGAGCAGGCTGGTACCACGACCTTTGTGAGTGGGAGGCTTGTGAAGACTAGTAGCAGTCCGCATTTGTTGAGCACTTATTACACGCCAGGTTCTGGTTGAAGGGATTACCCTATGTAGCTCATACATGCTTCCCAAAACCCTGTGAGAAAGGAATTCTTCATTTCCCCTTTTACAGATCGAGGGAACTGAGGCTTAGAAAGGGGAGACAGGGGCTCAAGGTCACACGGTTGGGTCTCAGGGAAGCCAGGATCCAAATGCAGACAGCGTGGGGTCAGAGCCATGTTCCTGAAGGGCCTTATGGTCTAGTCGGGAGGCACAGACAGGACACAGGAAAGGGAAAGGGCGAGTTATGGCATATGCTAAGCAGGGATTTCTATTTTGGTGATCAGAGAAGGCTTCTGGGCACCGAAGACCAAGTGGAATTTTGATCGTTTTGTGGGGAGGGCATCCATGCTCCCGAGTCAGAGGGGAAGGAAACCGGGATGCCTTTGAAGAAGAGCAGATGTCTGGTGTGCGCCGAGCAGATGGCGCAGGGGCTGGGGGTGCTGGGAGGTGACTCAGAAAGTCAGCTTGTGTTGGGTCTTTTGGCAAAGCTCTGAAATCCACCAGATCTAGTAAAAACTCCGCTTTGTGCTCGCCACGTGGCCTCAGCCACATCACCTAGCTGGTCTGCGCCTCAGTTTCCTCATCTGTAAAATGGGGATAAACACACCTGTCTCGCCGAGCCCATGTGAGGTGGTGGTTCTGTGGAGGACCCAGTGCAGGGCTGGCGCGTCCCAGGGGCTCAGTAAACATCACCGCTCTCCGCCCTCCGCCTCTCTTAAATGTCAGGCTGAGGAGTTTCCCCTTGACCTGGAGGCTCTGAGAATCTTTGCAGGTGTCTGGTCTGCACAAGCATGTATTGGGGCAGACAGATCTGTGCTTGGGAAGGTCCCTTTGGCAACTGTGAGAACCACAAGGAGGCTGTGGACTGTGGTCTTGCAGGAAAGAACCAGCCTTGTGGTCTCAGAGGGGGCTGGTGAGGGAAGGAGGTTGAAACCACAGCAGATGCCTGTCCCCTCAGGTGGTGTGCGGCTCAGCTGCTTGGGGGAAGGGGAGGTCTGGGGTAGGGGAGGCCACCAGGACCATGACTTTCGCTCGAGGCTCGTGAGTCTAAGATGAAGAACTTGTCTTCCTTCAGCCATTCCAAGGTTTTGCAGCATCTTCTTTGTGTATCTGCCTTTCCCCTCTCTTCCCCCTTTGAATAATTTCCTTTGGATGAATCCCCATCAGAGCTCCCTCTATAATAGCAGCAAATTGGGACTAAGTGCCTGACAATAGGAAGATGATTGAGAACGTTTTGGAACATCCAGCGGATCAAATAATAAGCAGCCGCGAACAGCCACAGAAATACTTACCGTGCAGCATATGGAGCTGTGCCCTGAAGCTCCTTTGCATCATCCTTTATTCATTTCATTCCACGTGTGACGGAGGTGGGAGAGGGGTTAGATCCTGCCGGTGCAGGAAGAGATCCAGGCTAGACTCTCATCTCCCTGAGGGCAGGGGCCATATTTGACTCATCGTTGTGTCCTCAGCATGTAGCTCAGTGATTTGGTGAAAGAGTTGTCGGAGTGAATGAAGCAGATGGGAAGTGACTTGTCCAAGGTAATGGAAATGTTAGACCCAGGACCCGAGTCTCCTCATCCTTACTCGCCACATTCTTCTCACTCACCACTCAGGATCCGAGAGGGGAGCAGGGTGCAAAGGTTCCCAGCAAGGACTTAGGATGCACACAGACCTGGGCTCAAGTCTAGTTTGTGTCCTTACTAGTGTTGAGATGTTGGCAAAACAATTCATCTTAAAAAAAAATATATATATAGATATCTATATATCTATATCTATATATATATCTATATCTATATATATATATAGATATCTATAGATATCTATATATATATATTTTATTGATTTCAGAGAGGAAAAGAGAGGGAGAGAGAGACAAAACATCAATGTCAATGATCGGAGAGAATCATCGATCGGCTCTGCCTCCTGCACACCCTACACTGGGGATCGAGCCTACAACACAGGTATATGCCTGGAACTGGGAATTGAACTGTGACCTCCTGGTTCATAGGTTGACACTCAACCACTGAGCTACACCGGCCAGGCCAATTCATCTTTTTAAGCCTGTTTCTCCATTTGTAATATGGATAGTCCAAGTACCTCCTTCTAGGATTATCATCAAGACTAAATGATTTAAGGCTTATAAAGCCTTAAATGTATGTAACTAGCACATCGTATAGCACCCATGAATGTTAGCTGTCAAGATATAATAATGTGGAAATATTTCTGATACAATTAGTGTTAAATTAAAAAAAACACAAAAAACCCTACAATTATGAGCACTTAACGTGGAGTAAATTAGGTATGCCCATAGATAGACTATATTTACAGGCACAAATGGAGTTAGAGCAGGTACTATGGGAAGTAAATAAGACTGACCAAAATACATATTTTTAAATACTATATTTGTTTTGTTTTAGTTTTAATTACAAAAGAAATATGTGAAAAAATCCTAATAATTCAGAAGTGTATTCTGTCCTTGGCTCCCCAACCAAAATCCTTCTTTCTAGAAGTAGCCAATAGCAGGATATTTCCTATGCCTACATAAGCATACGCACCAGAATGGGACCATAAATTGCATTGTTGTTTTACAACTTGCATCTTTTTCATTCAATGATGTCTTGACATCTTTCCATGTCTTTACATATAAAATCTATCTCAAAAATATTCACGATAGGTATGTGCTACTTTGTAATTAATGGAACGAGTAAGTCCTCATTAACTTGGACATTTAAAGTTGCTTCCAATGTTACCGTATTCTAAATAAAGCTGACAATGGATTTTTATAGTGTTTAAACCATTAAAGGAAGTCAAATGAGAGAAAGAGTCACAGACTGTGAGGTGTGCCCTAGGGTCTGCTGCTTCTTTCTCCCTTCTCCTTTCCCTCCTCTCCTCCCTTCTCGGCAGAGCCTGAGGGGGCAAGGGCATGGAGGGCCAGTGTGTGTGTGGGGGGCCCTGTCTCTGTCACCCTCAAAGGGTGGGGACATCCAAGGCAAACCCCTCTGTCACTCACCCAGGATGGAGCTCACCTATGAAATTTTCAGATTCTTTCGAGACATTGTAAGTGGCTGCCTGGACCCTGCTGCTGCTTATACCCTGCGTGTCCTTTGGGCTAGTTTCTTCTCTTCTCTGGACTCATTGTGTTCATCTGATGGTCGAGACAGGCTCACTGATGGGAGCCATCGCTGCTCTCCTGCAAACATGGTACCAGCGTGAGCTCCTAGTGCAGTCTCTCATTTAATCCTCACTACACGCCTTTGAGGCGTGGAAGGTGTTACCCTCAGTTTAAAAGCTCAGATTGGCTCTCAGAGAGGTTAAGCAACTTGGCCCAAGGTCCCCACGCCAGTGGGAAAGGATTCAAGCTGGCCCAAAGCCCGTGTTCGTAGCTGCTGTTCTGTGCTTCCCCTCACTCGCTGCTGATCAGTGAGGTCCATGTGAAATGATTATTCTAAAAGGATCCTTTAAATTGTCAAGCGCCTTGCATGTGGGAGGGGTTGATACGGCTGTTATTATTTCCATATCCAGAGCAACAGTAGCTTTGGTTACATGGTTGACAGCAAGTTGGAGGTAGCAGGATTGAGGGGAAAGAGCGTGGGACCCTGAGCCACCCACCTGGGTCCTAGTCCTGGCTCTCTCCGATCTGACTGGCCGTGTGACCTTGGCCCGCCAGGCCGGCCTGACGGGTAAGCCCACCACCTACCCTGTTTGGTCCTTGTGCAGCTCCAGGGAGAGAAAGCCCGGAAGAGAACCCGCTCACAGCCCGGCTCTCAGCGGGTGCCAGTTACAGGACGGTCTGTCTGCCTCCGCAGTCAGTGTGGCCCCGGAGGAGGCATTTCTCCTTTCGAATGCTGTTACTCCGCAGTTCTGGGCATGTCACATGGTCCCTGGCCCACAACTGCACATCAGTTTGTGGCTCCGTGGTGGCACATGAAACTTTTGGGCAGGAAGCCAGTGCTAACCCGTGGCAGCCTCTTCACATTGCTTGGCCTTATTTAACGTGGTGCCCATGGGTACCACAGGCCTCTGACAGATGGCCATCTCTCCTTTGTCTCCTGGGAGCTGAGCAGCAGTAAGAACCACTGTGGCCCGGCTCCCCTGTCAGCCCCTCTGCTTCCTTCAGGAGCTCCAAGACCGGCTGGGAGGGTGGTGCCGAGCCCCAGAGGCAGCTCTCTCACCCTGCACCCCTCCTCCCTCCTCCCTCCAGCAGGCAGTCATTTCATTCCCATCCACCAGAGATTGTCACTCCAGGAAGGGAATGTTCCAGTGTTCCGTCCTAGGGAAATCCCAGTGGAAGAGCATCCTCCAGAGAGAAAGAACAGGTCTTAACAGCGTCAGTGTCCCTCCTCCCTCCCTCCCTCCCTCCCTCTCTCTCTCTCTCTCTCTCATCTCTCTCTCCTCTCTCTCTCTCATTGCATCGAGAGAGTATAGAGAGAGATATTAGTCTTAGCTCTCTCCTCCCCCTCTCCCTCTCATTCTATCTCTCTCTAGATCTCTCTCTCTCTTTTTCTTCTCTCATTCTCTCTCTCTCTCTCATTCTCTCTCTCTCTCTCTCATTCTCTCTCTCTCCTCCCTCTCTCTCTCCTTCTCTCTCTCTCTCTCATTCTCTCTCTCTCTCCTCCCTCTCTCTCATTCTCTCTCTCTCATTCTCTCTCTCTCCTCCCTCTCTCTCTCATTCTCTCTCTCTCTCTCTCATTCTCTCTCTCTCTCTCTCTCTCTCTCTCTCTCTCTCTCTCTGTTTTTCTTTTAATTCTTTTCTGACGCCAAAAGTAATACATGTTCATAGAAAAATTTTACAGAGAACCCCCTAAAAAGAGAAATTCAGTAATTCCTCCTCCAAGGGAATGCTCTTCTTAACATTTCATTCTTTAGACTTAGCACTGAGATGAGAATATTGACATTTCTCGAGCACTGAGGGGGCTTTGGCATGTGCCAAGTGCTTTACGGGCATGACCTGATTCGGTTCTCACAGCACACCCGTGAGGTGGGCCAGATTATCATGAGGACTGCACAGGTTATCATGAGGATTGCACAGATGCAGATACAGGCACAGAGAGGCAAAGGGACTTGATCGAGATCTCCTTGTTTCCCATTTTATCCTTAACCAGTAGGTTACATTGCTGCTTCCTGGTTTCTCTTTCCCTCCCTCTCTACTTTCTGTTATATTTAGTGTTAGGAGGTGTATCTGTCAGATTTTGAGGGAAAATAGAATTCCATTTTGGTGTACACATCAGGTGCTTCAACTGCGTTAATTGGTAGTAAAGGTGTGGGCAGGGTTAAGGGCACCCGCAGCGGTGCCTTCAAACTAACAGTTCCAGGAGCTGTTACAGTGACAGGAGCTGCTGCCTCCCCTTGGCCTGAAGGAGCAGAGGCGGGACTGTGTTCACAGAATTCAGCGATGGCCGGGCCTGTGCAAGGACCTGTCCCATGGGGGCCCAGCCACTACCAGAACCACAGGGAGGGACACTGGGAAGATGCACCCCGACCTCTCTCTCCTTCACCCTCTGACCTCCTGCCAGCACCTCCCATCGGCCAACCAGAAGTCTGTAGGCAGGGGAGCTCTGACAGGCCTAGAGGACAGCCTCCTGCTTCGGAAGCGTGGTTCTAGGGGATGGAGGAGATGTGACCCCAACTTCCCAAAAGAACGAACCGTTATCTCGTAACCGTGATTATGGAAACATCATTCAAAACAGAGGAATTACACTTTCTGCCTTGCATTCTCTTGGTGTTTTGTGGCTCCCACGCCTGCTCCATTTCTCCCTCTCTTTGCCCTCCCTCCTCCCATTAGTTTCTGCCTGGTTCAGAATTCTCAGAAATGCCTGGGCAAATGTTGTTAGTGTCTGTGATTTAGAAGAGACAGCTTTACTGGCTGGGGAGTAATTGTTCACGACTGTATGTGCCCCAATGTTGTTCCACTGTGATGCATATGCATGCATATGTCCTGGTACACATATTGTAAACATCTGTGACATGCTCTCCCCGTACTTAGCTTTCGTATTTCAAAGTGCTTTTCTTCTCTAACCTCCTGTATGTGCATGGCCCTGCTCTGCAGTGGGAGTTCAGGGGCTCTCATCCCTGTTTGGCAAATGAGGAAGCACGCTCAGAAAGGGGAAGTGACTGGCCCAAGGCCTCTCAGATGGGAAGTGGCAGAACTGAAACAAACCTTCCCTTTCAATCCTGGAGTTTTTCCATAGCCAGCCTCACCCCTGGCAGGAATTAGTACAGGGCAGGAGCCCCTGTGCAGCTGCTGAGCTGCCGTGTAGTGAGGTGGGAGTCAGAGAGACTCGGCTCAGCCTCATGACCTGGGGCAATTGGTTCGCCTCTCGGGCCTGGGTGTCCTCATCAGGAAAGGAAGGCTGATAATTCAGGAGTTTGGATGGAAAAGTCAGTAAGAGCTGATACATCACCAGGACAGGCTGGCTGGCTGGTACCCAGAAAGACTCCCAAGGTGAATGCAGCCCCCATCTCTGGTCCTCAGTTGAGAAGACTTAAGACTTGTCTTGTTGTTATTCCACCCACCCATTACCCCTGTGTTTGCCCATTTGTCCATCTACCCATCCATCTGACACCAGACCCCTGGGTGTACATTCTGGCACTGCCATTCACTAGTTGTAGATCTTGGGCCAGTTACTTAACTGCTCAGTTTCTTCTTTTGTAAAATGGAGATAATGAGAGCATCTAGTATAGGTTCTTATGAAAATTAAATGTGAAATTGATGTAAAGTGCTTAGATCAGTGTCTGGCAAATAGCAAACTCTGGATGTGTTAGCTTTGTTGTTGTTGTTTATTGAAAACAGCACTAAGCCCGGGAGGTAATGGTGAATGTGATTAATATAAAAGTTTTGTCTTTATGAAATTTATGTTCCAGAGGAGGAATAGAAACAAATAAGTAAACCAATCAATAAATATAAGTTTTGTTTGTGATAGTTGCTCTGGGGGAAAAATCCAGCATGCTTGCTAAATGAGTACAGAGTTTCTTCTTGGGGTGATGAAAAATTTTGGAAATAGATAGTGGTGATTATTGTATAACATTGTGAATGTAATTAAAACCCAATTTATACTTTAAAATGGTTAAAGTGACAAAAAGAACAAAAAACAAAAACAAAATGTCAGCACGCTGTAACCAAAACATGAGGGGGAGAGATCTCCTTTCAGAGCGGTCAATGGTGCATAGGCTGAGATCTGAAGGGTAAGAGCTGCCACGGCCAAGATTTAGGGGACAAGCCCACTGTCCGTACCATCTAAGGGCAAACCCCACAGCAGAGGCAAGCTTGGCGTGGTTGAGGAGCAGGTGGAAGCGGTATGGCAGGCTCACAGTGATGGTGTGGGCAGCAGCGGAAGCTGAGGCAGGGCCATGGGTAGCCTTGGTGAAGCGTTTGTGTTTTCCTTTGATGGGAAGCCATTGGAGGGTTTAAAGAGGGCATCGGCTGGAGTTTTGAAAAGGTCCTTGTGGCTTCTCTGTGGAGAGTAAACCCTAGGAAGGCCCCAGGGCCACAGGGAGTCCATGGGGCGGCTGGGGAAGCCATGCAGAGTGAATCAGAGTAACTTGCACCTGAGCAGGGGCTGTGGGAATAAAGAAAAAGAACAAATCCAAGTTTTTGGACTCAGGGATGCTGACTCATGCTAGCCCAGGTCGGAGGGCCTGATGTATAAATCTGTCGATTCATTTTAATGAGTGGCACCACAGCAGGCCAAGTGGCTGTTGCCTCGGCTGGGCCACCAGATGGAAAGCCACAGTGTGGGGGCGCCGCTGAGTGCCCCCGGAGGAGGAGCCAGCAGGTGGCTGCAATGCTGACAGCCTTCGAGGCTGGCCCCAGACCCACCAAGTGAGCACCCTGGGCCTCACGGGCTCCCTCCTCCAGGCAGGGCTGGTGTAAGCCCCGTCGGCATTGACTTTGGCTGGCTGCCCTCCCCGCTTTGCTAATCCCACGCATATTGGATTTCATGTTTAGGGTCCTCAGTCAGGCCTTGCTGGCCTCCGTCTCTTAGAACGTCTTTCTGCGTCCATTCTGGGTGCACACTTCTGAATTCCTGGTTCTCAGGCCACTCCCTACCGTGGCTTCCCATTACTGCTTGTAATTACAGACCGTCTCAGGGTCGTTTGATTGGGCGCAAAGCGTGCGGAGCGCTCTCTCGGTGTTACTTTCCTGAATCTCCATCACCTCCCCGAGAGGGAAGGAGGCATATCTCTGGCTTTTAGACAAAGCCACCTAGACTCAGGAGACGTGAAGTCGCTTGCTTACTAGCCAGGTCACAGAGCGAGCTGGTCCTAGACCCAGACTTTGGGTTCTAGGTCTGGCCCTTGCCCTGCTGCGCCAGGAGGGGCACTGAGATGACTGTGAGGTCCCTGGCCGTGGCCTGGCCTGAAGCAGCGTGTAGCGATGGGAGCCTTGCCCCTCCCAGTAGCCACACGTCTGACTCCTGCAAGGCCGTCTGCTCCGCCCCCAGCTCCTTCCCTTTTCCGGAGTCCACCTGCTCCTCCTGCCGGGCTGCTTGAAGCTCACATTCATAGGCTTCTTGTTCTGAGGAGTCAGGATGTCAAGGCCACCTGTCTGTTTCCTGCTCAGCACTACCTGTTCCCCTCTCTGGGCATTTCCTCACAGGGCGATTGAGCCAAAACGCCCTCCCTGCCATCTCCTGTCTATGTTCTCCCTTTTCTCCGCCTCACCCTCCATTCCCCACCCTGCAAGCCCTTCTTTGAGAACTCTGGGCCATGTCCCCTGTCACCAAATCTCCAGAATCTTCTGGGGGCTGAAACTAAGCGAATCTAAGTCACATGCTTGGTGTTGAACCGTTTTCTAGGTGAGCATCCTCCTCCCTGCAGCAGGAGCGCCGAAGGAACCAGCACACGCTTCCCCGCGGTCCCCCGTGGTGCCCGGCCAGCCTGGCTGCCAGGGGCTCCGTCAGCCGTGCTGGCCTGGGCCTGTGCAGAACTGTGCCCACGTGACTGACTGTCGCAGAAGCCAAGGCCAGGTTCTTGGCTCGTTTTCCGTGGCCTGGTGAGAGGACCGTGCCATTATCCTGGATTGTAAAATACAGAAGGATCTTATCATAGGTTTTATTTTTTATTTTAATGTTATTATTTTTTTTAAATTAGTAAATTCTTTTTAAAGTTTGAGCAGATTTTATGTCCTTCACATTCTGTCATACCAAGCCATCTGCTTTGAAAAAAAAAATTATTTTTTAACCTCTAATGCTTTTATTTTTAAGATTTTTAATTCTTTTCTTAAAATATGTTTTTCTTGAGAGAGGGAGGGAGAGGGAAAGAGATAGAAACATCAATAATGAGAGAGAATCATTGATTGGCTGCCTCCTGCATGCCCCCTACTGGGGATTGAGTCTGCAATCCCTGCATGTCCCCTGACTGGGAATCCAACCATGACCTCCTGGTTCACAGGTCGATGCTCAACCATTTAGCCACACTGGCTGGGCAGCCTCTAATGCTTTTAAATCAAGAAATCTCCAAGTATAGTAGAGAAATTGAGAACTCTGTTAAGCAGAAAGAAGAGAAAATAATCATCCGTACTCTCTAAAAACAACCAAAGTTCACACTTTGCTGATTTTTTCTGTAACTGTGTATAAATATTAATCAAAATAGGGTCCATCTGTGCAAACTGTTATGTATCATGCTTTTTCATTCAGATATTCTCCGTCATCTTTTCAAACTCTCTAAGTGGATGAGCCATCATTTATTTAGCCAGCCCCGGCCACAGTGCTTACCGTAGGCTTATGCCACTTCCTTGGACCTGAGTGTTTTTTCCTTCGAGGAGCTTCTGTTGAGGTTTGCTTGAAGCAGCGAGGGTTGGGGCATCAGGAGGCTGGGTGGGGAGGAGAGTGGGGGGAGGGGGAGGGTTAGGGAAAACCTGTCTGAGGAAACGACTGTCGCGCACGTCTCTTTCGCTCTCTGGGAATCATCGGAAAAAGAGAGGAGATGGAATCATCTTGAATGACTTCCAGTGCCCCTCCTCTGCGGTTCTGCCAGCACCAGGTCTTCCCTGCCGGCAGGCTCTGCTGGAGACCGGACAGGACAGCGGGCGGCTGGGGTGTTCATTTGAGATTGCTCTCCTGGCTGTCCGAGAGGACCAGGCCCGGGGAGGTTCAGAGTGTGGGCTGAGGCAGAGGGAGGAGCTGATGCGCCAGGGCCGCTGGGCTGCCTGGGCCCGTGAGGGTCATGTGGCTGCTGCTCCTTCCAGCAAAAACATACAGCTCAGTCTGTGGGTTCTTGTGTGTGTGTGTGTGTGTTTTGTTTTTTGGTTTTTTAAAATATATTTTATTGATATTTTACAGAGAGGAGGAAGGGAGAGAGATAGAGAGCTAGAAACATCGACCAGCTGCCTCCCTCACACCCCCTACCAGGGATGTGCCCGCAACCCAGGTACATGCCCCTGACCGGAATCGAACCTGGGACCTTTCAGTCCGCAGACCAACGCTCTACCACTGAGCCAAACCGGTTTCGGCTGTGTGTGTGTTTTAAAGCACACTTAAGTAGGCATTTATGTTGAGGGCTCTTCCCTCTAGGCCTTATCTAGCATAATGGCCGACATCCTCCAGCGCAGGCTGAGATCCCGAGCCAGGCGGGCAGGTCTGTTTGGGCGGTGAGCTCCCTGGAGCAGCTCTTGTTGCTTTGTGTCCTGCACAGTCAGCACTTGGTGTCACCCAAGCGACAGAGAGCCTCTATTTTACTACGGCTTTAAGTGATCCCGTAAAGCCCAGGGTGATGATGTAAGTGGGAAGCATCTCGGGGCGAGGGTGAGGCATTGTGTGTGCACCGAGGCCTTCTCTTCCTCCTCATCTTCCGCTTTATTAGCAGCATCAGTAACAACAAGCCCTCTCATCTGTGCTCCGGTGACACTCTAATGTCTTTGATGAAAAATTACAGAGCTTTTTCTCATTACCCACTCGTTGGGGCTTGAGGATGTCTGTGGTCTGTTCGGGGCCCCAGAGTTCCCGCATGGCCTAGTGGGGCGCTCAGGGCCCTGCCCTTCTGTCCAGTGCCCTTTGGTTTGGGCCGGGCTGGTGCCCCACAGGAGTGCAAGGAGCGAAACTGAAAAGCAAAAAGCAAGTGTGGGGCAGGGGTATGTGCCCCTGGAGGTAGCTGTGATGTCTGTCTGTCTGTCTGTCTGTCTGCCTGCTCATCAGGGGCCTCTCATACTGGATGGGGTCAGGGAGGAACTCCAGGGTAGATCCAGCACCTGTCTGCCTGTCTGCCCATCAGAGGCCTCCCCTGGCAGATGGGGTCAGGGAGGGATTTGCCAGGTCTAAGTCTTGCTCCTTCTCATTTATATCCTGGCACAGAGTTGGCACCAGGTGTCACATAAGCGTCAGGTGTATCTGGAGGAAGGGATGAGGGTTCCTGCCCATATCTCTGTTCCCTGGTTTTAATTCCAAACTTTTCTTTGGGAATCCACTGATAGGGTCAGAATAGGTACTTCCTCAAAAACACCCAACTTGTGAGTTGTTGTTTTTTTTAAAGTATATTTAAAATTATTAACCTCTCTTAACAGTTTGCTGATTGATCTTTCAGATCTTTTACTACGAGTGCACAAACACGGTGATGTGTTGTTGAGGTTGTTGTTTTGTTTTTTAAATATAGAGTGGGACCATGCCCTTCTCTCTCCTTTTCCGTCCTTGCCGTGTGCTTATTTCACAGAATACCTGGGCAATAGGTCCTTGATTCTCTAAACTCTCATTTCTTGCTCTGAGAAGAAAAGGATAAGAATAGCTAATTTAGCCGAAACCGGTTTGGCTCAGTGGTAGAGCGTCGGTCTGTGGACTGAAAGATCCCAGGTTCGATTCCGGTCCGGGGCATGTACATTGGTTGTGGGCACATCCCCGGTAGGGGGTGTGCAAGAGGCAGCTGGTCGATGTTTCTCTCTCATCGACGTTTCTAGCTCTCTATCTCTCTCCCTTCCTCTCTGTAAAAAATCAATAAAATATATATATTAAAAAAAAGAATAGCTAATTTATATATAACTTATATAATAGATAGTTTCTCTAAGTCCCTTGCTTTTTGGATGAGTCCTAGAGAGGTAAACTGAATGCTCCATTTGTAGCCAACCTGGGCCTGAGTCCAGTTTTTCTGACTCTTACATGGGCAGGGCTGTGCGTCTGTTAAGAATGCCCTTCTGTCTTACCCTTTGGATCCATCCTGACAACATCCCCGTGAAGTCACCGGGGGAGGAATTATTGACAAGGCCTGGGGCATGTAGAGCCTTGTCCACAGTCAGTGCCGGGAGTTCAGTTTATCCAGCCTTCAGTGAGGGGTTACTGTGTGCCGGTAGCCTCGTGGGGCCTCAGCCTGCGGTTGTTGGGCAGACAGCCTAGCTGAGGTCCTGCCTGTTGCTCTGGGCAGCTTGGGGCTCCCTCGAGAGACTCACGTGGCCCCTGGGAAGGGTCCACATTCCAGACCTGGACAAGGTATCAGAGTCCCCGAGGAGCTATTGTACACAAGGTTGGGAGGGAAGTGCCTGTGACCTCCGTTGTCCCCACCAACCCCTCACTTCTCATGACTCTCTCCCCATCCCTACTTCCTGTCCCTCCCTCCTCCCCTCCCTCTCTCTGTGGCTCTTTATCCATTTGTCTCCATCTGCCTCTCTCTGCGTGTGGTTCCTGCCCCCCTCGCTCTGTTCCGTCACACTATCGCTTCCCCTTTCCCCGTCACATGTTCTTCTTCATGCCATTGCAGGCGTGCTGGTCACCATGACAACAGAGACAGGCCCCGATTCTGAGGTGAAGAAGGCTCAGGAAGAGGCCCCGCAGCAGCCTGGGGCCGCCGCTGCTGCTGCTGCGACCACCCCAGTGACCCCTGCAGGCCACGGCCACCCGGAGGCCAACTCCAATGAAAAGCAACCGCCCCAGCAGGACACTCGGCCTGCGGATCAGGTGTGTGCCCGAGAGCACGGGCAGCCCTCCTCCTGCCCAGCCTGTCCTCTGGGGCACGTTCTTAGGAAGGAGGGGAGGAGGAAATGAAGATTCATTACGGACCAGTTACATGCTGAGCACAGTGTCGTTTTTATATTTAATTCTCCCATACCTAAGAGTGTAGCCTGCACTCGGGGAAATTGAGGCTCAGCAGGATAAGGTGAGTTGCTAAAGTCACATTGCTATAAAGTGACAGATGTGGAAGCTGAATCTAGATCTGATGTCAAAAACACATGTTCTTTCAACCTCATTTCCTACCCCCTGAGCCTGTCCATTCTAGCTTCACCAGCCCAGGGTAGCCGCAAGTTTATCACCCTGAAGCTATAAGGGACTCAAGGAATCACCTAGTCGTTGACTTTATTCCTTCCTTAAATCACGATAGGCCCAGGCAGGGCAGGGACTTGGCCAAGGCCATTGAGGGTGTCAGGGTAGAGTTCGGACAAGAGGGCAGGGCTCAGACCTCCCTCCCCTCCGTTAAATTAGTCCACAAGCCCCAGACCTCAGGCTAGCCCCAGGGACAGACCAAGAAGGAGGAGTCCAGATAGGTATTCTTATATCTCATGCATATTCTGGGGAGACAGGACAGCTCTGGCCACCGGGGGTGGTTTTGTGGGTGCTCCCTCCCGCCTGCAGAGGCCGCCCCAGCAGCAGGAGCCTGCAGGAGAGCAGTGGGCCCCTCACCGGAGTCATCGTTTGCACGTGGAAGCTCTGGTTCTCCTCCTGCACCACCCACCACAGACTGGTCACTCCAGGGACCTTAGATGGCAGCGGCGCTCATTTTGGGGTCCAGCATAGCCCCAGCTGCCTCCTTGTTGCATCTCATTTGGGTGAAAGGCTGTGATTTCAAGCTCACTGACCTAACTCTTCTCCTGTTGGACCCACAGAGCCTAGACATGGATGAGAAGGACAACGGGGAGGCTGATGGCCTGTCAGAGAGGACCACGCCCAGCAAGGCCCAGAAGTCGCCCCAGAAGATTGCCAAGAAATACAAGAGCGCTGTCTGCCGAGTCACTCTGCTCGATGCCTCTGAGTATGAGTGTGAGGTGGAGGTAGGGACTACCCCATGCCACACGCCCCATCCGCAGCCAGCTGGCCTCAGAGCAGAGCAGGCTTCTGTGCGCACTCCATCCATTCGTCATGGAGTCCTGGACTGACTCGAGGGTCCCAGAGAGATGACCTGGCCAGGCCTCTGCAGTGGTGGCATCCAGGCCTGGAGAGGCCTGTTTTGATGCAAATAGAATTAGACGAGGCACCAGGCTGGCACCGGGAAAAGGTTTCTCAGGGCGGCTGTACCCTGGCGAGGAGCCACCATCCGAGGGCTGATCTGCAGCCCAATTTCTTCTGTGACCCAGCAGACACTGTCCCAACTAGAATCATTTTTCCTAAAAATATATATTTTATTGATTTTTTTACAGAGAGGAAGAGAGAGGGATAGAGAGTTAGAAACATCGATGAGAGAGAATCATCGATCAGCTGCCTCTTGCACACCCCCTACTGGGGATGTGCCTGCAATCAAGGTACATGCCCTTGACCGGAATCGAACCTGGGACCTTGCAGTCCACAGGCCGATGCTCTATCCACTGAGCCAAACCGGTTTTGGCTAGAATCATTTTTATTGGGTGGAGAGAGGGGTCCTCCCTTGTGAACTCCCCCTGCCCAGGATACTACCGCTAGGACAACTGGCCACTTGAGGGTTCCATGGTGAGGGTGTTCCCCAGGCGCAGGGAGGTGGCCATTGGGAAGACACACTCCCCCAGGCCGCGCAGAGACCCCGTGGCGTGGCCCTGTCCCACACGGGGTGGCAGGGCAGACACCTCCTCTCTGGAGTCAGCCCTCTGGCCTCCCAGTTAGCGTCCTCTCTTCCTGTCTAGGCTCAGAATCCTGCCCAAATTCCGAATTGTCTCTCGCCCCCTTAGAGATTCTTCCCTGGCCTCGGCACCATTCCTGGCCCTCTGCACGGAGAGTCCAGAGGGTGGCCTAACTGCTGAGGGTTACGGGAGCCACTCCCTCTCCCTCCTGCCCGGATCTTAAGGGACATGCCTGACTCCTGAGCCCTGGGAGGCTGGTCCCTCTTTTTTTTTTTTTTTTTTTTGCAGGGTTGGGATATTTTGTTTCGTTTTTTTAAAATATTTATTTCTTCTATAGAAGGGTTTCAGAATAAACATCTGGCCTACTTTGGGGCAAAATGAAGGGATATCTTCAACCTCTCCTTTCTTAGCCACCCTGGCCCCAAGAGGCGGTTCATCCTGCGCTAGAGAGTGTAGAGTCTGGCAGAGTCCACACTCTGAAGCACTCCTCCCGGCTCAGGGACCTCCTGGCTTCCCGCAGCTGCTGTCCACAGTCAGGCCTGGTCTCGGCCCCTGTGACCTAGCCAGACCCTCTCTCTGGAGGTCCCTGCCTCTCTGAGTAGTAACTGCTTCTCACTCCCCCGGCCCTGTACTGCCTTTATCGGTGCTCACCCTCACCCTGTGGGCTTAGGGTATCCAGCCAGGTTCTGGGATTTGACCTTGTGCACCCTCAGGCCCAGTGGTGTTCAGAGAGGTACGAAGCCTGGTTGTGTGGGGGTGGCTAGAAAGATGGCTCTCTCAGGCTGCTTCTAGCTGAGGCTGATTTGGGCCCCATGAGCTCCTATAGAACCTTACTTGCTGCCCGGGTAGGATTTCACTCAGACTTGGTGTTAGGGGAAGGGCTGGGGAGGGTGAGTCACACTGTGACCCTGAGTCCTGGGGTCTCCCCTAACCCCACTGTCCATGCCCCTCATATTTCAGGTGGCTCCTCTCTCCTTCTCCCACCCAAAGCTCAGACTTTTCATTCTCTGTTCCTTGAGTCCAAGTTAGCCTCCTTCTCTTAATCCCTGTAAGGAAGGAGAAATCACACACACACACACACACACACACACACACACACACACACACACCCCGACTCTCAACTCCCTCCCCACCCACTGAGCAGGTCTGAGGTCTGGGGAGGTTGGAAGACGGCACTTGATGACTGGGCATTAGGTTCAGAGCCAGCGGGGCGGCAGGAATGCTGACCTCTCTCCGGGTGCGGGAAGGCTCTTGGGGGTCCGCACGCTGTTCTGGCGGAGTCAGAGGCCCCCCGGCCCCCCTCGGAGGTGATGCTGGCCTCACAGAAGCTTCGCTCTCTGCTTCAGAAACACGGCCGGGGCCAGGTGCTGTTTGACCTGGTCTGTGAGCACCTCAACCTCCTGGAGAAGGACTACTTCGGCCTGACCTTCTGTGATGCTGACAGCCAGAAGGTACCTGGGCCGGGGAGAGGGCTGGCAGGGGAGGCTGCTGTGGGGAGACTTCTTCTCTATGGCCCCCATAGTCCTGGGGGTAGCCCATGGGTTCCGTCAGATCTCGATGAGGCACTTTCTGCTCTCTGTGTCTACCCCATCCCCCAGTCCTTTCTTGGGGACCTGAATGCCACCCCAGTTGGGTATCTGAGAACCAGCCATGGCTTCCTGGGGAAACTGAGGCACTTCCCCCACTCCGGGGAGGCTCCTAGTTTCCTCCTTCCACCAGTCTCACCGCAGCTGTATTACCTGTTCATGTGCTGCCTCAGGGCAATGCCGCCCCAGAGCCCTGAGTCCCAAGCTCGAGGGTGAGTCCAGGCCTTATTCCCTTACCTCCCAGTCCCAGGAAAAGGGCCCAGAAAGCTCAGCCGGGGAAGGCTGCTCCTGCTAGGGTCTGTCAGGGCAGGGGGGCTATTTCGGGATGTTGCTCTCTCCTGGGCCTATCTGGGTCCTCTTCTCCATCTTCCCTCTAACGAACTCTATCTTCTCTTGCAGAACTGGCTGGACCCCTCCAAGGAAATCAAGAAGCAGATCCGGAGTGAGTGGCCGGTTGAGATTGGGAATGCAGGGGCGGGGGGGCGGGGGGAGCGGGGTTCCAGGCAGCGGGGGCCTCAGATGTGCTGCTCTGCCCTACTTTGGGAAGTGTGATCAGATTCTTGAGTTCATTTGCTCCACGTGGAAGATCTTGGGGGAGGCAGGGCATGGTTTTATGGATGAGGAGCCTGAGGCCTGGATAAGAGAAATGCCTGTGCAGCGATTTTCAATCCTTTTCATCACATGGCACACAAAAACTAATTACTAAAATTCTGTGGCACACCAAGAAAAAAAATACATATTTTTGCTGATCTGACCAAAAAATAGGTATAATTTTGGTTAGTTTTTTTACTCCCATTGATTTTTAGAGAGAGAGGAAGGGAGAGGGAGCAAGAGAGAAACATCAATCAGCTGCCTCCTGCACACCCTCTGCCAGGGATCAAGCTGGCAAACCCTGTATGTGCCCTGCAGGATTTGAACCAGCAACCTTTAGGTGCACAGGATGATGTGCAACCAATTGAGCCATACCGGCCAGATTTTAGTTTGGTTAAATAGGTATAATTTTGATTCATTCACATCAGGTGACTATTCTTGTATTGGCTGTTGTCATTAAAAAAAAAAAAAAATCTTCACCCAAATATATGTTTATTGATTTGAGAGAGAGAGAGGAAGGGGAAGGAGGGAGGGAAAAAGGTAGAGAGAGAGAGAACATGTGACTCAGTTGGAAATTGCTGTTCTAGCCCGGCTGTTGTGGCTCAGTGGTTGAGGGTCAAACTATGAACCAGGAGGTCATGGTTCAATTCCCCGATCGTGCAGGAGGCAGCCGATATTCTCTCTCCTCATTAATGTTGCTCTCTCTCTCCTTCTCCCTTCCTCTCTGAAATCAATAAAGATATATTTTTTAAAAAAGAAAAAGAAAATCTCTGGTCTAGAATCACACAGTAGGTTAGCAGAGGGATCACACATGCCCTTAGGATGTCAGCACTGAAGAGACTTGCAGGGTCATCTAGGACCCGGGGGCAAATAATGACCTGAAAACAGCCCCCTCCTCTCCAGGGCTGGTGAAGGCTTCAGTGATCAGTGACCCCTGACTCAGCATCCTTGCCCACACATGGCTACTGCCAACTGACAGGAGTTACTATGTCAGAAGAAGGCTAGGCCCTTCCCTGTCCTGGCCATCTCCTGTACGTAACAATGGGTGACTAAGGCCCAGAGAGAGGCAGTTATTTGCTCAAGGTCACAGAGCAAGGAGTTGGCTGAGCCAGGTCTTGAGCCCTGGCCTCCCAGCACCATCCTGCACTCTTTTCAGGGTCTGGGGCAAGGACAGACGAGCAGGCTGACAACCCGTGCTTTCTGTTGGCAGGGGTGGGCTCAGATGGCAGGAGGAGGAGGTAAGTGGCCTCAGAGAGGGGCCATGCAGTAGGCAGAGACCTAGAGCCCCTTGCTTGGACTCTCTGGTCCCTGGGCTAGAAAGCTCTAGCGGAGCCTGTTGCTATGACAGCGGGCAGCTGGCCCAGGGATGCCAGCTGACTCTGTGGGAGGGGGCCTGAGGAATTCTTCCTGTCAGCTTCTGTCAGTTGTAGACAAAGAGAGAGGCCACAGACAGAGCGTGCTCCTCTGGAGCCGGGTCCTCGCCTGGGCTCAGGCTGTCCCCAGGGGCCCCCGCCTGGCTGGGCGGCCCGGCTCTCCTGCCTGAAAGAATCAGAACACGGACAGCGAGCAGTGTTGGAGAAGGACCCAAAGCTTGGGAAAGAGAGGCGCTGGCCATTGAGGGGTCTCAGCTTCCTCCGCCGGCCAGGAGTCAGTGCCCTGGTGTCATCGGAGCAGTGCTGCCTCCTGTGTAAAGCCGCGGTCTCTGCCCTGCCCGGGCATCTTCCACCCATTCAGTCTAGTTCCGTGTTCTGAGACCCCAGGGAGAAATTTTTCACCCCCTTTCTTTAAGACAGCCCCTCCTCCCAGCCTTCTGAAGGTGGCACAAGTCCTGGTCTTGGGTATATTTCCTCTCAGATCTCTGCGCCCATCCCCGAGGGCACTGGGGGCCACTCCTCCAGCCCTCTGGGCTCCGCTTCCTCTTGGCAAGCCGATTAATGATTCCTACCTCACAGGGTGGAGGTGACAGTTCAATAAAGTGTGTGGACAGTACCCGCCCCCTAGCAGTGTGGTGTGACTTAAAAGGAGAGAGAATGAGGCTGGACTGCCTGGATTGGATTTCACTCCATCACAACTTCTTGTATTGTTTTGTGTCTCAGTTTCCTCATCTGTAAAGTGAGAATGATGATAGTATGTACCTTTAGGTGACGATTAAATGAGTTATTAAATGTGAGCATTAAATGAGTTATTAGATACACAACATCTAAAATGGTACCTGCACAAGTAATATACTAGTTATTATTATCATTATTATTTCTGAGACAGGGGTTATTTCCCCTTAAGGCTTCTTTCTTCCCTTTATTTATTTTTTTAATTTTGATTTTTAGAGAGAGAGAAAGAGAGGGTGAGAGAGAGAGAAACATCGATTGGCTGCTCCCTGCGCCGGGGATTGAGTCTGCAACCTGGGATGTGCCTTGAGCAGGAACGGAGCTGACGGCCTCTCCGTGCTGGGGTGATGCCCATCCAGTCGAGCCACGCTCGCTGGCCAGGGCTCCCCTGAGTATTCTTTCCCCAAGGAGTCAGCTGTGGTCAGGAGCCTGGATTCTGAGGTCAGATGACCCAAGATTAGACCCCTGTTTTCTTTTTAAAAAAATGTTTTTATTGATTTTTAGAGAGAGAGATAGAAACATCAATGAGAGAAAAACATCAATATTAATTGGCTGCTTCCTGCGTGCCTCCTGCTGAGGATCGAACCCACAACCCAGGCATGTGCCCTGACTGGGAATTGAACCTATGACATGAGTCAACGCTCAACCACTGAGCCACATCAGCCGGGCTAGCCCTCTGTTTTCTGCTGAGCAGCTAAGTGACCCTGGGAGAGTTACTTAACCTCTCATATTCTCTAGTGTATGTGCTGCCGAAGCGAGCACACCTCTCAAAATCTTCATCCATAGGAAGGAAAGTCAACCTCAGGATCATTATGAAGATTAAATTTCTATACATGCCTGTAACATGTAGCAAAACAAGTGACCAGAGCTTAGTAAGTGTTGGAGACATGACAGATGAAGATGGTGACGATGAGGATGGTAGTGACAGCATGACCTCCAGCCTTCATGTCCTGGATGGGCCCCCCTTTCTCACTTTGTCAGGGGCCTTGTTAGAGCATGGAGCCCCAAGTGTCACAGGGGTGGTCTAACCATTGTTCTGGATTGTAGCTTTTCATCAACACCTCCTCTCTGTTTCTTTCCCCTGCCCCCTCTCCCTCCTGCCCCTGCCCCCTCTCCCTCCTGCCCCGCCCCCTCTCCCTCCTGCCCCCACCCCTGCCCCCTCTCCCTCCTGCCCCGCCCCCTCTCCCTCCTGCCCCACCTCCTCTTCCTCCTGCCCCCACCCTCCACCACCAACCTCTCTTCCTTTCTTATGTGGTCATCCCTTCTCTTGGCTTACTGAGCTAGTTTCCAGCTAAAACCTCAGCCTTTATTTCTGCCTGCCTCCTATAGATGTACCATTAATTTTTCATATCTAAATGCGGAGGTTAACATTTATCCCTGTGAGATGACCTCTGTTACTTTTAGCCCATCATATTTGCCTTTCAGGTCTTGTTTATAATCCATTTCTGTCGTTTGAGATAGAGTTAAAGTGAGATAGGGCAGAGTTTTCCAGTGTGTTTCAGGGAACATTAATCTGCCTTATGAAAAATGGATACAGCAGGTCAGATAAGTTTTGGGAAGTCTTGAATGCTTGTCTCCTCTGGAGAGGTACAATTTGTAACGGCAGAGTGAGGGCTCTGAGAAGTCCAAAGTTAGAAAACCTGTTTAACGTGGTGCTTTTAGGCTTCTTTTCTCCCCATTCACGTCCTGTCAACTAGACTTTTCTGAAAAGGAAGGGGCACGAGCGCTGGAGCCAGGTGGGCCTGGTCTGAAGCCCAGCACCGTCCTTCCTCGCCAGTGCCCTTGGGCTGACAGTTTTACTACCTGAGCCTCAGTGTCCTCGTTTGCAAAATGGGGGACTCACTCGCAGGGTTGTTGCAAGATATAATGAAGCAATGTTTGTAAAATAATTAATGGGGTGCACAACTGGTGTTCTTTCTTTCTACCTTTCTCCCCACTGCTAGTTTACAATAAGGCTCTTCACACGGGCCTCAGTCTTCTCATCTGTCAAGTGGGAACAGTGTTCCAGATTCTCTGATTAGAGTGTCCTGAGATTATACAGATGAGAAGACTTTGAAAATTGCTGATAGGATGGTTTGTCTGGGTAATGGTGCCTCTCTGATCTCTGCCCCATCTTCTTTTAGGCAGCCCCTGGAATTTTGCCTTCACAGTCAAGTTCTACCCCCCTGACCCTGCCCAGCTGACAGAAGATATTACAAGGTGAGGGCTGCGGAGGGAGGTGGCAGGTATGCTGGTTGTGGGAGACACAGGGTGGTTTGTGATGGCAGTTGCAACCTCAGATGCCGGTCTAGGCCAGGCAGACACCATCATCAAGGAAGATGACTCGGTGCAAGAGAAAGGGATGCAAACATAGTGGTCAGTGGCAGGTGACCCTTCCCTTCAGAGGGAGAGGTGTCACAGGGAGCCGTGGGCACCAATGTGAATCCACGAGGACAGACGCCATCTGAGACAGTTGCTGTTGAGCTTGGACAGTCGTGGCCTTATGAGAATTGGGCCCAATGTTAGAGTAAAAACATCACAGTTTTTAAACGTGGGGAACAAATTCAGATGTTTTTTAAAACGTGGCATGGGACATCTTTGGGTAGGACCAGCCAAACACATCTGAAGATCTGATGTGCTGGGTGGACCACCAGCTTTTGACCTTGGGGATGAAGAGGGATGCCTTCCCATGCGGGAGTTTTGTCCTGTGTGCTGTTCTGTGCACATGTCAGGCATGTGGGGGTCACATGAAGCATGTGACAACCTCCATGGAGGCATCCTGGGCTGCAGGGGTGCACATGGATCACACGTGTAGTCTCATTGTGGCTTGAAGGTTGAAAGGGGGTGCAGAGCATCTCTCAGGGTGAGAACAGTGAGGGGCCTTTCCCTTTATCTAAGCTTCTTCCAAGAGATAGTCCCATCGTGTGCTGGGCCCCACAGACCCACCCAGGATGAGATGTGGGTTGGAGTTTCTCCTACAGCGGGGAAGGGCTGTAGAATCAGCCCCTCCCTCCCATCGGGTCCTTCTTTTCTATTGTTGGCTGTCTGTTTGCCAGGCAATGGGCCAAGGTCAAGATGCTGACTTTGGCCTTGAGAGATAAGACAGTGTCCCTGGAATATTACAGATCTGGCCCGAGGCCTTGGGCTCATTAGTCCTAAGGTCCGGCTTGGGGCCAAGATTCAGCATCAGTGTCTGAACTCCATTCCCAGGAGGGCTGAGAGCTTTAGACCAGGTCAGCCCCCCAGGCCCCTGGTTTCGCCCACGGATGCCTCTCCTCTTTGTGCCAGTCCCCGCCCAGACATCAGGCTTCCAGGGACCCCAAAATTAGCCTTGTCCAGCTTGGATGATCCCAGGGAATGGGATGACTTAGTAAAAAAATATTCAGTCCCAAAATAAACTGGTCAAAGTGACAAATGGATTGGAATGAAATATTGATCAGAGTGCTTGGCAGTGATTTCTGAAATCTTAGACTTGACCAGAACGCCCATCTGTCCACACTTGCTGCCCGGGGTGTGTGAGCTGCTGCTGGTTCTGAGCCTCTGCCTTGGCCCTGCGCACACACTGAGGCTGCACGTGCTTCCTGCCAGCGCGCCAGTTCAGACTGCGAAATAACGTCATGAGTAGTAAAAATTATTTTAAGTAAAAGCCACCTAAAAGAAAACAGGCAGTTGAAAAAATGGTGAAACATAGCAAAGTGGGCAAGTAGGCATTGCTGGTGGAGATTGAACTGAAACATTCTTTTTAATACACCATAACTGAAAAGGCAATAAAAAATGGCTCTAAAAAATGTAAAAGCATCCAAGTGTGCATAAAAATTATTAAAAATCATGGCCCGGTGGTTGGAAATGTTTCTTTTAAACCAATTTATTTTTAGACCCATTCATTCAGCACTAGAGGCAAAATAAAAAGTGTTGAGGAAACATTGGCAAATGGGTCTTTCTGGGCTGTGGACAGCGCCGTGCAGGAGCTAAAAGGAATGAGGTCACGTCTCACGTGCCGACCTGGGAAGGGCTGCGAGGCAAGTTGTAGAAGCAGATGTAGCATTTGATACTTTGCAGATGTTAACAACACTCGTCAATAAAACCACTTGCCCTTCTGTACGTCCATGGAGGAAAAAAGCCAAGAACACAGCAGATAACAGGGGTGACCTCTGGTGGAGGGGATCCTGAAAATGGACATCAGGAGGAAGTTTAGAGTCACCTCTAACGTTTACATTTTTCCACAGTAAAAATGCATTAACTGTAAAAACAAAAAATGCACTACCTTTTCAGAAAGTGATCAAAGTAGTCCCTTTGAGCTTGAAAACGAATTAGAAATAAAAAATGCTCTCACAGTAGGAAAAATCCTTCAAATCTAGACGTGAACAAAAATGCTTAAAATATGAAATGGCACAAAACCATCTCATCGGACACACCCAAAATATCAACACGTGAAACGCGTGTCGAGGATCACTCCTTTTCCCCTGGGCTGAGGGGTGCTGAGGTTGGTTCGGTTGGCTCAGTGGGCATCGCGGGCGGGAGAGGCACCGTGCCCATGCCCACTCTCCCCTATCTCCAGATATTACCTGTGCCTGCAGCTGCGGGCAGACATCATCACAGGCCGGCTGCCCTGCTCCTTCGTCACGCACGCCCTGCTGGGCTCCTACGCCGTGCAGGCCGAGCTGGGCGACTACGATGCCGAGGAGCACGTGGGCAACTACGTCAGTGAGCTGCGCTTCGCCCCGAACCAGACCCGAGAGCTGGAGGAGCGGATCATGGAGCTGCACAAGACGTACAGGTGAGGGCCTGCGCCCAGGGCCTGCCCTGGCTCCTACCACGTGCAGTGCTGTAAGCACTCTACCTGGCTCTGCTGCTAACGTGAGGTGCAAAGCTGAGGGCACATCGTCTCATCCGATGAGAAGGACAGCAACTAGCTGGGTAACCTTAAATGACCTCTTGGGACCACCGGGTCTAAGCTCCTGTATCAGTGTGATGATTCCCCGTCCTTGGTTCCTAAGAATCCGTTTCTTTACCTGTCCGCCGGAGAGGATGGTAATTATTGTGTGTCCCTGAGTAAGTGTCCTGATGTCTTGATCGTGGCATGAGGTTCCAAAGCTTGCACTCTAAAGCCGGACGGCCTGGGTTCACCGGCTGGCTCTGCCACCTTCAGACAAGGAGATCTCTGCCTTGTCATCTTACCTCCCTCTGCTTTAATTTCCTCACCGTTCTGTGTGGGCGCTGATGAAACCTGCCTGGAGGGCTGCTGGGAGGACTGCGTGGCTCATCGTAAAGACCCACCACATGCTCTCTGTGATTTGAGGGCTCGAATGGTTGTGCGGAGGAGAGCACTTTGTGCAGAAGTTAGGTGATTAGCTTGGCGTGTGGCTGTGGGCTGGCTGTTTAACCCGTCAACCTCATTCTTCACCTGTATTTGTGCAGAGCTAGATCATCGGTGTTTCTCAACTCTTGGTCTTTGGAGCAGGAGAATTCATTCTGGAAGATGTTTGACATCCCTGGGCCCCAGCTATTAAAGCTCTTATCAACCCCTCAGTCACTGTACAACCCAAATGTTCCTTTCCATTTCCAAATGCCCACCCCGAGGGTGGTACCATCCCCTGGGAGGAACCTCTGTAAAGGAATGGTCTCCAGGGTGCTGTCAAGTTGGGAGTGCTTTGGGCTCCGGGTCAGGATTGTTATGGGAACCCCGTGTGGTAAACAGTGTGAAAGTGCGTTACAAACCGTGCAGGGCTGTGCCTGTGGGAGCGGGCATGGTGATTTTCCTCATTGCTAATAAGGATAGAGGGATGGAGGACGGTTATATCCTGGGGCTGCATCAGGAGAGGAGGTCCAGGGCCAGACGTGGAAGGATCATGTATGTGGGGAAGAAAGCCTGCTGGGTGTGGTGGAATGCAGATGTGGCAGATGTGTCTTTCTGAGACTTGCACTCAACTCTGATTGGTTAGCAATGGCTGTTGTTGTATTGTGTTATGTAGGATACTGAAACCATTGGCGGGTTCGCAGTGTCTGCCTGGCTCGGGGATAGGGAGTGATGGCCTGCCTACCATCTCCTCGTCATTCCTGTTGTAGGTATTAGGATGTGTTAGGGATCTGCAAGAGTCAGAATACAGGCATATCCTGTTTGACTGTACTTCACAGATACTGAGTTTTTTATAAATTGAAGGTAAGACCCTCCACCAGCAAAAAGATTATGAGTTGCTAAAGGCTCAGATAACAGCATTTTTTTTGCAATACAGTATTTTAAAATTAAGCGATGTCCATTTTTTATACACAATACTATTGCACACTCAGTAGACTACAGTATAGTATAAACATACTGGGAACCCAACAAGTTTGCGTGGCTTGCTTTCCTGTGATTCTGGTTTCATTCTGGTGGCCTGGAAGTGAACCTGCAATATCTTCAAGGCCTGTCTGTGATTGAGAGAAAGACGTTTAGATCGCTATGGGCTGGAAACATGCTGATGGCCATCCCTTTCCGCTCTTTCGGCTGAGAGCACATTGACCTCTGCTGTCCAGGTACTCCACACAGACCTCACTGAGGGGACCGAGCAGAGGAAACAGGCCCAGAGCATGTGAGACAGATGTAAACGTAATGGTTAGGAACACAGACTCTGCACCCACGTTGTCTGGATCCAAATCCTGACTTTGCTACTTAGTAGCTGTGTGTCCTTAGGCCAGTTATTCAGCCTCTCTGTGCCACAGCTTCCTCATCTGTAAAATGGGGAAAATGATGATACCTAGTTATAGAATTGTTTTGAGGATTCAGTAACTTCAGTCATGCAAAATGCTTGGAACAGTAACCGCACGCAGTCCTCAATAAACGTTTGCTGTGACTGAGTGTAAAATGTATGGTTTCCTGGCGGTCAAAGCAAAGAAGGAACTTGTATAACTTCTTGTCAGAAAGGAGAAAGGACACCTGTTCCTCAGGTTAAGTGGTTTCTGATATAATGTTCTAAGATAAATATATATATTTTTAATTTAATGAATATTTACTATATAGTTAGCGTTGTGAAAGACACTATGAGATGTCAGGAAGGCATCATACATGGCTCCTACTCACTAAATATTATAATAAGGGGTCATAATCAGGCCTTTTTTGACTCCAAATCCTGTATATAAGATATTATCAGTTCTTCCCGAGTCCCTGGGTGATTATAACAGACCGCCTTCCACAGTGCTTTGTGGCCATGGAGAAGCAGGACTGTGGCTCCCACTTCACACAGTGGCAGGATGAGACAAAAATCCCAACTCCTGGCCCAGCCCTTGAATGCTTCCTGGAGGAAACGAGATTGGACTTGAGCTTTGGCAGGAGATGGGGGTTGGGTGGACTGAAGAGGGGCCTGGGGTGCACCATCCTGCACTGAGAGCAGAGGGGAGGTCTAGCCATTTGCCTTCCTAGAATCACAGGATCTGACTGTGCCACCTCCAGGCAGCAGGACTCAGGCGGGCCTTTCCCATGGCCCCCTGTGACCCCTTCCTTTCCATCAGGGGCATGACCCCAGGAGAAGCAGAAATCCACTTCCTGGAGAACGCCAAGAAGCTGTCCATGTACGGAGTAGACCTGCACCATGCCAAGGTACCTTTGGGTCCCAGGTCCCAGGTCCCCCTAGCCTCTGCCCCCCCCCCCCCCCAATTGAACTGTGATGTTCTTCTGGAGGGCTTGGTGTGCCAGACCTGCATTCCTGCCCACCTGAAGCCTCAAAGTTTCATAACCCTTTATTCTTCCATGACCCTTATCATTTTCTCCTTGTATTATATTTATTTTTGAATCTGTTTGTGCCCCCACTAGATTGGGAACATTGTGAGGGAAATTCAAGGCCTTAATTTATTTCTGCATCCCTAGCGTGTAGCCCATGGCCTGGCACCAAATATGTACTATTAAGTGTTTGCTGGATGAATAAGTGATTAACCAAGAAAATAATAGAACAAGTGAGTGGGTGGATAAATGATAACACGAAGGAGTGAATGGTTGAATGACTGTGAGAGGGATGGTCAGGGGACTCCAGCACAGAGCTTCCAAGTCCACCTCTCCTTGGGCTCACTTATCAGGAGAGCTCAGGAGGGACTTGGGGTCGGGAGCAGGCTGCCCCAGGAGTGGGCGCCAGGCCTGCTGTTCCATGGTCCCTTCTCGCACAGGACTCTGAGGGCATCGACATTATGTTAGGAGTCTGTGCCAATGGCCTGCTCATCTACCGGGACCGACTGAGGATCAACCGCTTTGCTTGGCCCAAGATTCTCAAGATCTCCTACAAGAGGAGTAACTTCTACATCAAGATCCGGCCTGGGGAGGTGAGCCTGCTTGGGATCCCTCCTCCTCACCGAATCGACTAGAATGGAGAGGATCTGGTAGCTGGGCCCGAATTTTTCCTTCTCAGGATACAGGATGGTGGTGCTGGGGTGCTGGGTATATGGAGAGAGCCATCTTCTGCTGCGGCTCTTTTCAGGCACTTCACACCTTAGGTATGTCCTGCACACACACAAACACACACACACACACACACACACACACAAACAGGAGCACATGCACGAGCACACATGGAAAGGTAATCACATATATTCAGTATACATGTCCATGTCCCTGTATTTGCTTACATGTAATACTCAAATACACATACTAAGGTACATATATACACACAACCACACATATGCAAACATGTATACATCCAGCCTCCACAGCTCAGCCTAGAATAAATGCAAACCTGTTTGCTTCTTGCCTCCCCACTGCACCAGCTACGAGCAGCCATCATCTCTCATCTTTGTCTCCACCGCATCCTTCTCGTTGCCCTGTCACGCCAGACCATTTTTTCCATAGCCGCTGAAGAGAGCTTGGCAGCCCCTTCCATCATAGCATGTGAAGCTCGGCCCTTATTCCCAGTCCTTGCTTAAATGTTTGAAGAGCTTTTTTTTTTAGCTTTTGGCCGAAAGCCCACACTCTGTCTGTGGCCACCTGCCTCTCCCACATTGCCCCCTGCCCACTGCACTCCAGCCCCTTTGGCCTTCTCTGAAATCCTTGAATAAGCAAGCTCTTCCCACCCCGAGCCCTTTGCTTTTGATCATCCTCCATCTGAAATCCTCTTTCCCACTCTCTCAGATAGCTGGTTCCTTCCCCATCCTTCAGATCTCTGCTCAAAGGTCACCTTTCTAAAATAATACCCACCCCTGCACCTACACAGGTATTCTCTCACATCACACATCTTTGTCCAGTCCCTTCAGTATCTGAAATGATCTTGTTTAATTATTTATGATCAAAGTCCGCTCTTCCTGGAATCTTCTGTCTTTAAAAAAAAAAAAAAATATATATATATATATATATATATTTCTTTATTGATTTCAGAGAGGAAGGGAGAGGGAAAGAGAGATAGAAACATCAACGATGAGAGAGAATCATTGATCAGCTGCCTCCTGCATGCCTCCTACTGGGGATCGAGCCCACAACCTGGGCATGTGCCCTTGGCCAGAATTGAACCTGGGCCCTTCAGTCTACAGGCTGATGCTCTATCCACTGAGCCAAACCAGCTAGGGCTGAATCTTCTGTCTTGATCACCATGGTGTCTCTCTTGCTCTAGACTGATTACAGAGTAAGGACTCAGTTCACATTATTGAGTAAACAAATCCTATATAATAAAACCCTAATATGCAGATCGACCGAACAGCAATGTGCACTTACGTGCACTGACGTGCACTGAACACCAAAGGGCAGACGCTCAATGCAGGCGCTGCCTCCTGGTGGGCAGTGCATTCCCACAGGGGGAGCACCGCTCAGCCAGAAGCCGGGCTCACAGCTGGTGAGTGCAGTGGTGGCGGAAACCTCTCCTGCCTCCACTGCAGTATAGAGCGAGGGGTCCTGGACTGTGAGAGCCCTGGACTGCGAGAGGGATGTCTGACTGCTACCTTAGGCCTGATTGGGCCTAAGCCGGCAGGCAGACATCCCCTGAGGGGTCCCAGACTGGGAGAGGGCACAGGCCAGCTGAGGGACCCTCCTCCAGTGCACAAATTTTGAACACCAGGCCTCTAGTGAATAAATAAAACAACAGGCCAGAGTCACACATGCTGAAAAGAGGTTCAAAAGGATGGACTGATGGAGAGAGGGATCTTGCTTCTTACCCTCCCTCCTTGGTTTTGCAGTATGAGCAGTTCGAGAGCACAATTGGCTTTAAGCTCCCAAACCACCGGTCAGCCAAGAGACTGTGGAAGGTCTGCATTGAGCACCACACGTTCTTCCGGTGAGCCAGACCTGGGGATAGGGTAACTGGGGATGAGACGGAGGATGTGAGTGTACGTGTGGGTGATGTCTGTGTTTCTTGAGGGCAGAGCGGGAGAAGGTAGTAAGGACCATAGGAAAGACCTCCCTCCTCTTTCCCCAAGTCTCTCCCCTCCTGGACCACAGAGTGTAGCCGGTAGGACAGTGGGATGAAAGGCCAGCTGTGGTCCTGGCAATGCAGGTATGACCGCCCCCTCCTCACCTCCATCCCTCACTGCAGGCTCGTGTCCCCCGAGCCCCCACCCAAGGGCTTCCTGGTGATGGGCTCCAAGTTCCGGTATAGCGGGAGGACCCAGGCACAGACCCGCCAGGCCAGCGCCCTCATCGACCGGCCCGCTCCCTTCTTCGAGCGTTCCTCCAGCAAACGGTACACCATGTCCCGCAGCCTTGATGGAGGTATGCCCTACATCGGAGGTGGGAGAAGAGTGGTGTTCAGAGGGAAGGGGATGGGCGTGCCAGGGGCCGGGTGAGCAGTGACTTGCACTGGGCATGGTGGCCCAGGAGCACCACTGCACCTGGGCAGCTCTCAGTGGGTTAGCCTCAACCTATGGCCTCACTGTGGCTGGGATGTGACTTCCAGGGACTTCTGTGAGCCTTTTGGAGTCCCAGGTTTAGCCATATGGTTTTCTCGGCCCCCTGCCTAAGATGCTTAGTGATTCATGGTTTGTCATCATGCCAGGAGAACGATGTGTTATGACTGCAATGTGGAGTTGGTGATGTATTACCTGGCTGGAGGCAGAGGGGTTGTTTCCAGTCATTCTTTTGGTTCCATTGAACTGATTGACATGGTGCTCTCTGTTGGGCTGACAGGTGCCCTTAATACCAACAACAACTGGTCCTATACTGTCCTCTAGCAAGCAGACCAGGGCTTCTCAAAATGTGGTTGTAGACCACCTGCATCAGAATCACCTGTGAGTCCACTGAGCATGCAGATTCCCAGGCCCTGGCCCAGACATACTCACTTGGCATCCCTCAGGGCCCCGTCTCCCCCCAGTATGCACACGAGTTTATAGGGGAGATTCAGAAACCACATGGAATAAAGGCCATGGGATAAAAGTGCTAGGAAGATTCAGAGTTTGGCAAGTCTGAGTTCAAATCTCAGCCTTGGCTTTCACCAGCTGCTCTGTGGACACAGGATGTGGCTCATAAACATCTGAATGAACGGATGGGAGGCCTTGGGCAACTTAACTCCCTGTGCCTATTTCCTCTCCTACAAAATAAAGATTATTTACTTCACTATGTTATGAGATAATGCCTCTACAACACCCGAAACAATTCCTGGCACATATTAGGAATGGAATAAATACTACTCAATAACAAGTTATTGTTTATTGTAGCAGTAATAAGTTATTACTATTGCTTTTAGATTTGTAGAGGATGGTTTAAAGGTAGGAGATGGGGACTTGAGTGGGGGAAACCATGGCTACTCCCAGAACATACTGGGGCAGGACTCTCAGCAAGTTAGTCCCACTTGACAGATATTTACTGAGTCTCAGAATAAGTGTGGCCCTTTCCTTTGAGGAGCTCCTAGAATGGTAGGTTTAGAAGCATTCAACGTGACTCAAACAATGGAAGAAATACAGAATACAGAGTGCCTTAAGGAGAGAGGGAGTAATTCTCTCTAGAAGGAGCAGAAGGGGCTTTGCAGAGAGGGTGACAGCTGGGCAGGGTTTTGAAGGATACAGAGGAGTTTTCCAGCTGATCAGGCAGCTGATACTTGTCCTGCAGTGTGAGGGTGAGACCTCTTCCAGAACGCCCTGGCCATTTTTTTTTTAAACAGATTTTAAAAATATATATTTTATTTATTTTTTACAGAGAGAGGGATCAAGAGTTAGAAACATGCCGGGACCGGTTTGGCTCAGTGGATAGAGCGTTGGCCTGCGGACTGAAAGGTCCCGGGTTCGATTCCGGGCAAGGGCATGTACCTTGGTTGCGGGCACATCCCCAGTAGGGGGTGTGCAAGAGGCAGCTGGTCAATGATTCTCTCTCATCGATGTTTCTAACTCTCTATCTCTCTCTTCCTCTCTGTGAAAAATCAATAAAATATATTTTTAAAAAAAAGAGTTAGAAACATCGATGAGAGAGAGAATCATCAATCAGCTACCTCTTGCACACCCCGTACTGGGGATGTGCCCGCAACCAATGTGCATGCCCTTGACCGGAATCAAACCTGGGACCTTCCAGTCCGCAGGCCGAAGCTCTATCCACTGAGCCAAACCGGTTTCAGCTGCCCTGGCCATTTTTGAAGGACATGCAGTTTTGCAAGGGTCCATTTGGAACTGAGGAAGTTCCTATTTCTTGAATGGTCACAGGAATGAGAGCTAAGTTTTATGCAAAAAGAAAGGAGGGCCCATACTATCTCTCTGTCCTCCCCTGCAGCAGTCATCGCTGTGCCAGGGGCGAAATGAAGCCCAGATTGTGCAAGGCAGCAAAGATTGGCCCAGATTTGACGATGCTCACCAAGAGGGGCCGGAAGCCTGGACTCAAAGCCAGTGGGCCTGGGTTCTTCCCTCGATTCACTGAAAGATCCAGAGCCTCTGTAAAATGAGGATAATAATTCCCATTCTAGTCATCAGCACAGAGCACTGTGGGCTCAAATGAAATAATGTGCATGAATGGGCACTTTGCAGAGTAAATATATATAAATAGAAAGGATAATTATTCCCTCCTTTTTTCTTTTTTCTTTTTTTTTAAATATGGAACGCTTCACGAATTTGCGTGTCATCCTTGCGCAGGGGCCATGCTAATCTTCTCTGTATCGTTCCAATTTTAGTATATGTGCTGCCGAAGCGAGCACTATTCCCTCCTTTTTAATCCAGGCCAATTCCAAGGATGATCAGTGCTCCGGTCATTCACTGTTTCCAGCCATTTTCCCCCACCAGGACATAATCCATGGGCTTAGTCTGAGTTATGCCCAGTGTCTGGAGTGAAGGGTGTGATTCTACCCTTTTCTCTCCTGTTCAGGAAAGTGCTTGGAATGCCAGCCAAGTGAGAAAGATGTTACTTGCAAGGGTTCCCTTGAATTTTCTTTGATTGATAAAGAAGCTACGTTATTTGCAAACCTCAGGACTTGAGCTTTCACTAGTTTAAAATCTCACGATGTCTGTGTGTGGTTAGATAATGGTCAAGTGAGCATTCCGGCACAAATGCCACAAGAAAATCAACATTTGTGGGCCAACATGAATTGAATTGGCTCACTCTGTGGCAGCCACTCTTCCAAATACTTCTACTCATGAGCTTATTTGTTCCTCCCCCAGTTGTCTGAGGTAGGTACTGTTGGTAGATGAGAAAAAGGAGGCCCAGAGAGGTTGTATAACTTACCCACGGTCACACGGCTAAGAAGAGATAGATTTGAGATTTGGGCCTGGGCTCTCGTACTGTAGAAGTCAGGAGGGGACTGGCAGGCAGTCCGCGGGCCTGGGAAGGCTGCTCCACTCCAGCCGGGCCCTGGTTTCTTCTCCCCGACGTGCTGGGGTGTGGAAGTGCCTGCTCCGCTCCAAGCGTGGCTGGGCAAGTGGCAGGGCCTGCTCCCTGCCCGCGCACCTGGGAGATGTCTCCATGGCTGCCCGGCTGTTTCTGCCCACTTTAGCAGAGTTCTCCCGCCCAGCCTCGGTGAGTGAGAACCACGACGCAGGACCCGATGGTGACAAACGGGAGGAAGACGGCGAGTCTGCGGGGCGGCAGTCAGAGGCCGAGGAGGGAGAGGTCAGGACCCCCACCAAGATCAAGGAGCTGAAGGTAGGAGCCTGACTTTCTTACACCCACTGATCTGGGGACCAGGAGGCTGATCCTGCCTTCAGCCTTGGCCTTCAGGTGCCCCAGCTGTGGCTGAGCACCCTTGCTATGGGGTGCACCAAGCTCAGAGCCTTGCCCTCGGGCCGTGCTCAGTACCTGCACATGCCCCGGTGTGGGGGGCATGCCGCCCGCCATACACCCTCCCCTCTTTTTGCCATACTTTCCCAGAGGGCATTCTGTGCCCTGAGGGACTCTGGTCTCTTCTTGCCCACTCTGAATGTGCCCCTTTGAATCTGCACAGCCTTCTTTTCCCCCAGAGCATGCTGGGGTGTTTCTGCAGGCCCTCACAGGGTGTATCCTCCTCTTGTCGTCCACTCCCATTTCCCACAGACCTATGCACACACTCCTGCAAGCACACTTGGCCTCAGACTTGCATGCGTTCACTCACAGATATACACCCCTCACCCACAGGGTTACATATCCAGATTTTTGAACAACATGCAAATGGGCATGTGCACACATGGGCATAGTGTGTTTCCAACATGCAGTCCCACTTGGGAGCACAGGTCCCTGATCACATATGCTGACTGCAAGAAGCAGGACGACCCAGAACCCCCACTTCCATCTCCTGAGTGTAACTGCTCACTTTGCCTCCAGTCCTCCCGCCCCTGTCATCACCTCCCTGGGCCACCTCCCTGCTTCACACTCCACCCCTTCCAACTACTCACTCCCCCCCTTCTCTCCCCCCGCCCCCCCGCCTCCCCTCATCCCACCCACCTGGGGGCCACCCAGCTTCCCTGGCCCCTGTTGCTTGGGTGAGAGCGCTCTGGGCTACTTGCTGGACTGGGCTGGTCTCGATGTCTCTAATCCACTGGCTCTACTGACCCTGCTGGTTGCTTTCCCTCCTCCCCACGTCTGCTAGCCGGAGCAGGAAACCACGCCGAGACACAAGCAGGAGGTACTGCATGGGACCTGTCCCTACCTACCCAGTTCATCCGTCACCATTCCACAGCCCATCCCAGGCTAACATCCTGGTGCCATCTCAGCTTTAGCTTCACCTCTGCTCCCTGGCCATCCTCCTCCCGCTACGCTCCCCTTAGTCCCACCCCCCACCCAGCCCCCTCAGCTCCCCTTGTTAAGTTCATCTCTTCAGCATCCTGCTCAGACTCCATCCCCCAGCAGTGTTTCCCCCTCCTTCCCCCTCCTCTCTATCCAGCTTCACACTTTGCCTCCCCAGACCACCCACGCTCACTCCCCCGTCCCTGCTGACTATCCCACTTGTGTTCCTCAGCTCTTCCAGGCATTCCATGCTTTCATTGAACTCATCTCTTCTGCTTTTCTTTTTTTTCTTCTTTTTCTTTTTTGGTATCTATTGGCAACCAGATGTGGATGGGAGGGGTGGGAGGGAGGAGCCTCAGAGCACATCTGCATCTTCTCAGATTCCATTGCCCCTCCCTCTGGCTGGGGTCTGCTTCTCCAGCTGTCAGGAAAGCCTCCTCTCCTTTTCTCCTCCCCTCTGTCCTCTCCCTCACTTTTTCATCTGTGTTAACCACCTCTCCTTCCCCTTCCCACAGTCTCCATCTCTGCATTTGAACTTTCACTGCAAGAGAAGTGAATTTATTCTTGGGCCTGAGGGGAAGGACCGTGGTCTGGATGTTAGTCCCAGTTCTGCTACTGACTCTTTGAGGTCTTGGGGACATCCCCTTAGGCCCAGCTCCCCACCTGCACAGTAAGGCATTTGGACTAGGTTTCCCCAAGGCCTTCCACCGCTCCCTCTAGCTGTCAGGAACACCACATGCCCACTGAGCCAGAGTAGCAGGTACAGGACAGAAGGTCACAAGACACATCTTGGGTCTATTGCAGCCCCAATCCATCAAACTCTATCAGGTTTGATTTATCAGACAGACACGGCCCTGAGGCAGCTCAGCTCAGGAAAAGAGGTACAGACAGATGTTTGGAGGCAAAGCAGAAGCCTCAGTAGCATCGGTTTCCTTTCTGAGGTCACCTACGAGTCAATCATAGAGGATCCTCGGATGCCAGAGAGAATCCCAGGGGAAGAATCTAGCTTGTTCAAGGACAAGCTTACCTTCCAGGTAGTTCTGGAATCTCCCAATCTGACTTTATAATAAGCTGAGATTGTCTATTTCTTGCCCTGAATCGAGTTGACATGAACCCTCAAATAGCCTTGCAGATAAGGGTCCTTGGGCCACCAGCCTACTGCCCTGTCCCCAGAAGTAGACAGACAGGCAGCTTTGGCAAGTCACTGCCATCTCATGTGCAAAGGCTGCACCTCACGTGACCTAAGAGCAGATTGCTCTGTCATGATGCACTGGCCAGAGCTCAGACTTGGCAGTACAATGTGGGACTCACCTATGACTCCGGCTATACCTGGCTCAGTTCTTGTGTCCAACCTATCTTCCTGGTCTCTAATTCTCCTGATCCTCCTGAACCCCCCTCTCTGGCTGTATCTCACCCTGTCTGCTGTTGAGGAATCAATACCCACAGGTATCCGGAAGATTCTGGGTGGTTGGGAAAGGTAGAGGGTGTCAGCAGAGAATCCTGAACACAATCTTTTCCTGGTCCCTGGGTCCCTGGTCCTTGGTGTGGGAACAGAACCCACTTTAATGGATGTCCCGGCTTTAGAAGGGCCCCATGGGGATATGTTGGGCCAGGAGGGGCCTAGACTGGGGATCCTGCTAAGCACAGTGGCCCAAGTCTTGGTCAGAGGTGGGTGTGGACCAGGATCTGGGAGGCCAAGGAGGGGGTCAGAGCCACCAAGTGAACAGGGTTGGCAAGTTCTCACTGTACCTCGGTTGTGACTTAGACTGGGCCCACAGCACCGAAGGGAACTCACCCAGACCGGGGGATTTGCACGGGCTCCCGCTCTAAGACCAGGAGCCAGGCAGGGAAGTGGAAAAGGTTGTGCTTGACCAGAAGTCAGTCAGTCAGTCTCTCTCTCTCTCTCTCTCTCTCTCTCTCTCTCTCTCTCAGAAAGAGACTCTGAAAGAGAGAGAAAGAGAGACTGACTCTGAAAGAGAGAGAGAGAAAGAGAGACATCAGTGTGAGAGAAACATTCATCAGTTGCCTCCTGTAAGTGCCCTGACTGGGAATTGAACCCACAACATGGATATGTGCCATGATCGGGAATTAAACCCGTCACCTTTCAGTGTCTGGGATGAAGCTCCAACCAACTGAGCCATACCAGCCAGGGCAGAAGTCTCCTCTTTTTAATCTCAAGTGCTTTGTGCACCTGTTGGGGCTAATATCCCTGCCCTGCCTGGCTCATGAGGTGCTGGAGAGTGCCACAGGTCACACAGGGGTCACCTTGCTGATCAGGGCAGCGATGGGCACTGTTGCCATTTTCACCACACCTGGTATCCCTCCCAGAGCTGCTCCTCTAATGCCTGGCTGTCCTCCCCCTCCCCCTAGTTCTTAGACAAGCCAGAGGATGTCTTGCTGAAGCACCAGGCCAGCATCAACGAGCTCAAGAGGACCCTGAAGGAACCCAACAGCAAACTGATCCACCGGGATCGAGACTGGGAGCGGGAACGCAGGCTGCCCTCCTCGCCCGCCTCCCCCTCCCCCAAAGGCACCCCTGAGAAAGCCAGTGAGGTAGGTCTCACCCTGAACCCCTCGTCTGGGCCTTGGGTAGAGGATGGGGAAGTGTGCTGGTTCACGTCGCCCCACAGCTGGATGCTCCTCCCTGTTGCTGCGGGCACTGGTGACGGGGATGGGGCGGTGGGTTAGGCTGAGGAAGACAAAGTCACTGAATCTTGGCATCCGGGCCCCAGGGACCATCCTGGAAAACTCAGAGTGGCTTGGTGTATTCCCCTTCCACCATGGGGCACGTGTTAGAAATGCATACTCTGGACTCCACATCAGACCTCCTGAATGAGAATGTTGGAGGTAGAGCCCTGGAATCAGCATCTGAAACAAGTGCCCCAGGGGGTTCTCATGCACACTAAACTCTAAGACTCAGGGTGGCTCTATCCAGTAACCAGACCCTTTGAGCCGATTGTGAAAACACAGATCCGGAAGTGTTCCCTCCAGGAAGGATCCTCAGAGCCCACGAGAGGGAACGAGGTCCTCCAGGAAAACCTGTGCCTTTCAGAGAGAGTGGAAAGCAATTGAAAAAGAGAAAGACAGGATCTCGAGAATTCTGGTATTGATAATCCCAACCTGTTGTTAGCGCTGCTAAATCTTGGCAGTGTTTACCTCCGACTGTGCTTGGGTTTTTATACTCTAGTGCTGCTGCCTACTGGGCTCAACCCCAACTTGGATCTAGACTCGTACCGCCTGGGTTTGAACTCTGGCTCTGCTGCCTGCGAGCTGGATGATCCTGTGCTTGTGACGTCACCTCTCTGAGCCTCCATTCAGTAGCGGTAACAAAGCATCTACTTCTTAGGAAGGTTGTAAGGATCAAGTGAGATAAAGCATGGAGGGGCCAGCAGAGACTCAGAGGCTCAGTATGAGCTACCAGTACTTACTGTTTCATTTTGAGAGACCTGGGATTCTCACACAGAAGGTTAACTTTGAGTCAGGATCCTTTTTAAAGTTGGAAGGGTCCTCCGAACCCGCTTGGTGCAAGGTCATCATGCCACAGATGGGGCCCTGAGGCCCAGCAGGGGAAGGACTTCTTTAGTGTCATAGCTGATAGAAGAGGAGCCAGAATCTGATTTTCTTGCATCCCAGGCATTGTATCTGCCGTTAAATCACAACTGCCTGGAAGCAAGACCGAAGTGTGTGAAGACCAGATGTAGAGTCGGTTGCGTGTGTGCTGTCCTCTGATGCTTTGACAATTGGTTGAGGCAGCCGTGATCTAATAAGCAGAGCATTCTATTGACTCAGCGCACTCCCCATGGCCTTGCCATACCGGCTAACACAGGGCCTTGTCCAGTGAGGCTGCTGTGATGGCTCCCTGGTTGGTGATTTGCAAAGTTAGGGACGATTTGGGGGCTTTTAAGGCCAGTGCCAGGGAAGGAGGGCAAATCTCTGCCCCCACTGTGGGCTTCTGTGGTCACCTTTGACATAATCAAGGCTGAACTGGGCCTGGGGGCTGGTCTAGCGATCCAGTTACCTGCCCTGCTCCTGCCCTGAGACCCTTGACCAGAGTGGACTCTCTTCAGTCCTGAAGTGAGTAGGGTGGGATGCAGGGGCTTCGGACACAGTCAGACTCCAGCAGAGAGAGGCAGGATGAGGCCTGGAGAGCTGGGCTCCTGGAGCATTTGGGTGGCCTCAGAGCAGCCTGGTGTGGGAGTGCCCCATCTGCTGGTGGCAGCTGGAACTGCTAGAATTGGATCGTTAAAAGGCGGAGTCTGTTCCTCTCTTGTCTTCCCACTGCTAGAAAGAAGTCTGGTCCAGGAACTCACCTTGGAGCATTTAGGCCTTTAAAGATTTGGGGGGTGGGGAGGAGCCTTAGCTAAAGACCGGTCTGACTCCTCAGGCAAATACCCTCACCTCTCTGAGCCTCGCTGGCTCGTCAGTCCATCTAAAGGGAACTAAGATTGCCATTCTGTAGGGTTGGGTTATTGGGAAGGTTGAGCACAATAATGGACATAAACACACTTTATAAACTGGACAGTGTGGACAATCAACGGGCCTTGCTGGCGATTAGAATTCCTGCTCAAACATAGACTTTGCAGGGGCGATCTGCAGGCCGTCTCACCCATGGTTCCTAGTAGCTTCCTCGGGTGTTGGGCGTCATCTGGGCCAAGGGGGAAATGGTAGGACTTAAACCAAAACAGGGGCCCCAAACTATAAAGGAGAGTTCCGATTTGCCAAGCCTAGGTTTTCACCTCAAAGATAACTTTCTCAAAGGGGCTGAGACCCAGGCTACAGGACTGAACCGACGTCATAAAGCAAAGAACCCAGAGAAGACTTGGAACCGTGTGCAAGTGATATGGCTCCAAAACCTCTTGAATGAGAATGAGCAGGTGGTGAGGGAAGGCCCAAAGCCACGGTGCTGGCTGGCAGCTGACTGGGGGCTTCCTCTCTGAATGGCTTAGAGGGGCGATTCCTTTCTGTCCCGCCCCACAGCGGTGAGGCTCCTTCCTGACATAATCTATAAACCCTAAAGATGCGGGATGGACAAAGCGGGGCTATTTATGGACTCTGTGTGTGTGTCTCTCCTGCTTTCTCTCTCCCTCTCTGTCTCTCCTTCCCTTCCTCCCTCCCTCCCTTTCCTCTGGCCCTGGGCCTCCCCTGCAGTCCCAGAGGACCCAGGACACCTCTCAGCAGGACTTGGCACCTGAGCCTGAGGCGGCCACAGGCTTGGAAGTGTTCACTCAGAAAAGCCTCGCAGCATCTCCTGAGGTTATTGTCATCACCTCCCCGCCCAACCAGAACCCTAATGGTCTTAAGAAAACCCTTCCTCTGGGGCGAATGGGATGGAGCGGACTCTGCCGTGAACAGGGAGGAGTGGGCAGCCCACATGGTCTCCCGTGTGACAAATGAACATCCTCTTTCCAGGGATCCATAAAGGGCAGGCCCCTCCCTCATCCATTGCTGCCCGGGAATCAGGACTGAAACCATGCAGGGAAGACACCTCTAGCTTCAAAGGGAGGCAGAAATGAGCTCCCTCAGGCCCTGCAGAGGCAGCTGACTCTAAAGGCAGGCTCTGCCCTTTAAGCTTGGGATCAGGGGTCATGGCACCTAAATGTCTTCCGCCCTAAGGTCGTGTTACTGGTTAGAAGCCCGAGTAAGGTCTAGCTGAGGTTAGTTAGGGGATGGCATCCCGTTCACCCCCCTACCTCTTTTCCAAACTCCCCTTGGATCAATCAGGGTCTCCAGACAGACAAAGTGGGCACCTTGCTCCAAGGAGTAAGCTTGGAGCTATAGAGATGTTGGTGAGGCGGGCATTCTGAATGAGGAGGGCATGGCTTCCGGGCCCAGGAGAGCAGCAGGTTGGGGGCTCTTGGAACTTGCTGTGCCCCTGCATGGATGCCAGGTTGAATCCAGGCCCAGCACCTCATGGACGGTCAGGATTGGAAGATACTGACTGATATATGCCCCTCTCTTGTGGGCACAGAGTGTCTGAGGGCATATACCTTTCTTAATTCCCCGGAGAAAAATCTTGTAGCTGCTGAAACATGCTGGCACTGTAATAGAAACATGAGTCAGCTACATAAGTGGGAAAACATAAATCACAGTTATTTTTCCTCGGTTGTAAAAATAAAAAACAAAACTATCAGCACAGCCTTGAGAGAAGTTGGACGGGAGTCAGCAGCCTCCCAAGGTTAGGTAAGCAGCGGCGCCCTGGAGCACAGACGCCCCCAGAGCCCTGGGCAGGTGCCCGCCCTTGAGCGGGGCAACATGCGTCCTTCCTCAGGGTTCCTAAAAACCGCTGGTCCAGTCCCTTCCACAGGGGGGCTCTGCCTGTTCTTAAGGGCAGCTCGTTTTGTCTTCCCTCATCCATTGTGAGGTTTCCATATTGCATTGTCTGCCCTCTGAGTCACCAGTCTGTGGGCCTTGCTCTGCCCCCAAGCGCCTTGACGCTGCTCCGCATCCTCAGGATGGCCCTTCAGAGTTGAGCACCCACTAACTCTCTTCCTTCAACAGTTTCTCCCGGGGCATGCTTCCAGAGTGCGCCTCATCCTGGACCCCCCCTCTGGGCCAAACTGTGAGCCAGAGCTCCAGCCCTGAGTCCGCAGAACTGCCAGGCTGGAGACTTGCTCCTTGTCCTCGGGGAACAGAGTCGGCTCCACTTCCTCTTTCAGCTTCTGTTCCTAGGCTGTCTTACCTCAGGGCCTCCATCTGACAGCCAAAAGCAGGGGCGCTCTGAGCAGGCACTGAGCATCTTGGCTCAGTGCAAAGAATGGCTGAGGGCTCCCCTGACATCTTCCCCATCCTCAAATCTGCTCAGGACAACTTTCAGACCAATCCCCAGGGCCAGCTGTGGCTCTGCCAGCGTTTTGTGCCGGTGAAGCCTTGCTCTTTTCCGTTCAGTCTTTCTTTTCTCTTTAGGTTCCTGCATATCTGCTTTCACTCGTCAGAAACAGAGCCCCTTCTGCTCTCAGTGCTCACGCTGTCCTCGGTGCCAGTCACCTTCCTCTGGGAGCCTCAGTTTCCCCTTCTGACTAGGGTAATAGCACCTGCTTCACAAGTTACCATATGGATTAAATTTAATCATTTAGACCAGCAATTTCAAGAATTTCTAAAATATGCAATACCTGACTGTTTAGTCAGGGCCACTGGCCACTTTCCCCTAAGATTGTCAAATAAAAAAATGACAGCAGCTCGCCTGGTGTGGCTCAGTGGTTGAGCATCGACCTATGAACCAGGAGGTGTTGGTTTGATTCCCAGTCAGGATGATCCCCTGTGTGGGGCATGCAGGAGGCAGCCAATCAGTGATTCTCTCACATCATTGATGTTTCTGTCTCTCTCTCCCTCTCCTTTCCTCTCTGAAATCAATAAGAATATATATTTTTTTAAATGACAACAGCCAATCAAACAATAGCCACCTGGTTTGAATGAATCAAAATTATACCCATTTTTTTGTCAGATCGGCAAAAAAAAATTTTGGTGTGCTTCAGAATCTTAGTAATTGGTTTATGCGTGCCATGAGATGAAAAAGGTTGGAAATCGCTGACTTAGTCAAAAGGCTGGTATTGCCTGGCACAAAGTAATTAAATATAAGTACATTTCCCTTCCCCTCCCCGCCATACAATCTTTCTGTTCTTTTTTTCCTATACAATCAGCCTCCACCCCACTCAGCCTAGAAACTAGTTGGGGTAAGAATATTCCAGAAAGGAATCATGGACCGTCTTTGGCTCTCCTTGCCAGGCTGATGATGCCAGTCCAAGCTGAGAAGGGCACAGCTAAAGGCACTTGCTTCCCAAGTCGAAGAGAAGAGAGGCCTGGCGTCTGTAGGCTCTCAAAGCACTTGTCTGGGAAAGTCCTGAAGGCTTACCCACCCGAAGTAAAATCTCAGAGCCTACCCCGACCTTATCTGGCCTTCTCCCTTCCTTTTATCTCTCTTTTCTGTTGGTGAGAATCTCTCAATGTGGTTTGCTCCCCTGACAGTCCTGGAGATTTTGCTGAAATGGAGCGGGGGAATGGAGGTAAGAGGGTCCCTCGATCCTGCAGAATCCTTTAGGTCTGATGGGATCTGAATCGGAGCCCACGGTCAGATAAACTTCCCCCAGCTTGTTGTCGGGAGCAGTTTGGGCACATCTTACCGTAGATGCATCTCACAGATCTTGGACTCTGAGACGGTTCTAGGCCTGCCTTTGCACTAGCTCACTCTCTGACCTTGGGCATGCTGCTCACCTTCTCTAGGCCTCCGTTTCTACGTCTTTACCATGAGGGGCTTGACTCAGAGCTGTATTTCAAAGGAGGAAACTACCTCAGGGCCCTAGGCCCCCAACTTCAACAGGGAAGCCCCCCATTTGTGCTACATAGTGGACTTCCACTAACATTTTGTGTGAAGAAGGCCATGATTGTAACCATTTTTGTGGCTGTAAGATTAAAATCCCAATGGCCTTCTTCCTTTCTGAATGATTCTAGAAGCCCATGGTTCCCTCCTAAGCATTGTTCAAAAGGAGGTTGGTGGGGCTGTTCTGTTGGTGGTTTAACAGCGCTGCCCTCTTATTGGTGCTTTCCACCCCAGATCTGCCTGGATCTTTAGATTGTTTCCTTCAGTGATGTGTTCTGGCCAATCCTTGTCTACTGTTTCTGTGTATTTTGTTAGAATTCTACAAGGACAGGGCATGGTACCTGTTTCTTTGGGAATAAAACCCACAAAGTTCAAGCTGTTCAAGCCATTGCGATGACTGGCACTAACCGGGAGAGCTGGCCAGTTAGTGTTTTTCATTCTAATCCCTTTCCTTCTCAGAAGCTCTTGCACAAAGGTCAGATTTCAGGCTGTAGCTTATGGAACTTATCTCAATACTTACCATCAACTTCACATTAGATCACAGTGGGACCCATATTCCATACGTTATAAGTTAGCCAGGATCTGTCATTAAAACTCAGACACTCTTTTCCTGAGTCTACTATCAATGAACTGTGACCTTGGGTACATCACCGACCTTCTCTAGGCCTGAGTTTACACATTTGCTCCATGAGGAGATTGGACTGGAGGTGTCTTAGAAGTTCTTTTGGCTCTAACATTCAATGTTTTCACGTAGCATCGGCTACTTTCCCCTCCGACAGTGGCAGTTATATTAGGAAAACGGAAGAGGGAGAGTCCTGGCCATCCATGGATCTCCATTTTCCCCACAATTAACATGAGGAGACCCCATCCCATTTCTCCAAGTTGGGGTGGCGGTTGAGGGGAGTTGGTAAATAATTTGTTGGGTGCTTTGATGGGAAGAGGAGCTTGATGAGGCTGACGAGTATTGATTGTCATGCCTTCCTCCCCCCAGCCAGTTCTGGGGACAGACATGTTGACCTGTTGGTGGTAGAATGGCCCCTTCTTGATAAGGGTAAAGGTGACCTGTTCTTCGGGTGCCTGCTATTTCATGTTAACTCTTCTTGCTCCAATTGAAACACAGGGCTCAGAGCATTGGGTATTTATAGAGAGGAAGTACACTAGGCCAGAAGAACTCTGTCTCCTAAAAGTGGCCGCCGTGCAGCAGGAAGAAAGTGAGGCAGGCCTTGCAGATATCCTTGCCGATGGCAGACTCTCCAAGGTGGATATCCTGGTGGACAAGTTCAAAGTTGAAGTGGCCACAGAGGAAATGGTGGGGGCCGGGGGAGCAAGCACCCAGCAAAAAGGACGAATGATCGCAAGCCCCGAAGACTTCGAGTCGCTGTGGGAGGAGGGCCCCCGGGTCGGGAACGGCCCAGGAGGGGATTCCCTGGCTGCGGGCTGCACTCTGGCAGAAGAACTTCCCGAGGGCTCCCAGCTCAGGATGGGCACCGGGGAGGCAACCATCAGGAAGCGCCGGGTCTCAGGTCAGTTGGAGAGCCAGGTGGAGCTGAGAAAGGAGCTGGCGGAGATCCAGACCTGTGAGAGGCTCACGGCCGTCGGGGCCAGGCCAGCAGAGGCAGGTGTCTCCTCTCCAACCTCTGACAAGGGAGGCCTTCAGTCGTTTCTGCTAGACCCAGCCCACGAGGAAGACAGAGCCGACTCGAGTGATGAGACCGATACTTCCTGTGCAGAGAGGAGCTTCTATTTCAACTATGGAGAGAGAGATTTTGAAGACCAAGCCCTCCCTCCGCTGTTGGAGGAGAGAGGAGAGCACCCGAAAGCCCCTCCTGGAGAGGAGGCCAGGCGGGAGCTCTGGGGAGAGCCTGCAGAGAGCTCTGAGCTTAGGGCCTCTGACCAGCGGGGCTCCCCGGCAGCTTCCAGAAGGAGCAAGGATGAAGATGGTGAAGCCCACACAACTTCCTTGGAGGAAGGGGTGAGGCCTCCCAGGAGCCAGGGAGGACCCAGTCACCCGGAGGCCTTTGACCAGCAGCTCGGTAATGGATCTTCTGCAGGGCAGAGATTGGCTAAGGACTGGGACGAAGCAGGGTCGAGGGTGGAAGGAGAGTTTACCCGCCCAGCGTCTGCCATGACTGCAGAGGAAGAGGCCCCCAGGAGTCAGGATGCGATGGGAAAGGCTGAGAAAAGTCCCCCCGCAGCATGGAGGCACCACTCACCTCACAGAGAAGGGGGGGTGTGCCCAGACTTCCCGGTCTGCGCCCTTCCATGGACGCCAGCCAAACCGGACAGAGACAACATCTTGCCCCAAGACAGGGGACCGGTTCACACCCACACAGGACCACCCGTGAGGGAACACAGCAAGGCTCACACAGAGTTTCTCCAGATGGAGGTGATCAGCCCGCTCCCAGCCTCCCGTGGTCCCTTTCAGGCTCCTCCTGAGGATGCTCCTGCGAGCCCCGCCCCTCCTGGGTCAGGGGAGCCTTTGCAACTCGGGGATCCCTTTGGAGAACAGTCCCCCGCGCTTCTCAGAGAGAGCCCAGAGCCCAAGGACCAAGCAGAGCCAGTTGTGACTCAGGACAGAGGTGAGCGCAAGGCACCCCCCGTTGCCAGCCGGAAGCGCAGAGCTGTCCTGGAAGAGGTTGAGGGGGTTGCTGCTCTGAGGTCGGGGCTCCCTTCAGGGAAGCCGAAGATGACGCCTTTCCAAGCTGGGGGCCAAGAGGGCTCCCTGGAAGACATTAGCAAGACCTCCGTGGCCAACAAAATCTGGATCTTTGAGACCCACGGAGCTGAAAGCCGGCGAGTGAGTCAGGGTGAAACACGGGCCCTGCCAAGTGAGCTGTCTTCAGAGGCCTCCCGAGGGCAGGCAGAGCAGCAGCAGAATAAGCTTTTAGACCTGGGCTTCTTCCCCCTCCAGCGCCCAGAGGACACGGCCGGCCCCGATGCCACACATTCCTCCGTGATGTCACCCACGACCAGCCACTTCCGGGCGGGCGTTCCTCCTGCATCCCACCAGGAACTCGAGCTCATGTCTCCTGACTCGGGCTGTGAAACCACGCTGGAGGAAGCCACTGGGGGAGCTGGCCACGTGAGCCCCCACTGAGCGCATGCTGTGTAGCTTTTTAGAAGCATGTTCGGTGCCCTCGTCATTAGTGCAATCCAAGGCTGCTTGTCCATCCCTGTGAGTTCTTGACCCTGAGTGCAGCCCAAGCAGAATGCAGGGGTCACCTGCTTGGTCCATGTGAGCTTAGCCACACACCCACAGCTTTTGGTGTGATCTGGTGCCCAGAGGGCCACATTGACGCAGTGGAGAAGGTGGCACCACCGCCAGCAAACTACACACTCGCTTTGCCTTGCTGCCCCCACCTGCTGGGTTCCTACCTGTTGGCTTGGCTTATCCAGTGGCCTTCCTTCATCCTTTCCCTTCCCTGGTTCTCCTGCCTTGGGGAAGCTACAGTCCAGAAGTTTCCATCCATCACTCGTGCTTCCCGGTGCCCAGAGCCTTTCTGCCTCCTTAAGACTAACTGTCTTCTCTAATCCAGAGCAAATCCGGAGATGCAGTCAGGGAAGAGAAGCGCCTCACCAGTTTAGCAGCAAACCCCCCTGGGGAAGGGGGGCGCCTGAGATTCATCAGCCCCTCGGGCCCTCAGGTCTCTGCAGCCCCTTGGACTCCCGATGCCCCCGTCACCCTCGCCTGGCCTGGGTGCACCGCTGCCTTAGCCCCCCACCTGCGCTGGCAGTGCTTCTCGTGGCAGCTCCACTCTCGTGGCTTGTCTGAACGTGTCCTCACACCTCTCAACCTTCCAGAAACTGGCTACACGGATGCTAGTTAAGCAAGTGAATCTCTTAAGCGCACTGAATCTCTAGAGCCTGAAGCGTGTACCTTAAACACATGTGGGTGTTAGATTGGTTTTTAAGAAGGAGTGTCATGAACCAGCCCCAAATGTATGTGTGGTGTTTAATCCCTGACAGGCCAGTTGAGAGGTATGTATGTCAGACAAGAGCTGCTGGTTCCCTCCGGCGCTTGCCTGGCCTGCTGTTGTCAATTACACTGACGGGCGGGAGCCTCGCTCCATGGCCTGCCCGTCCGCCCACGCCCGGAGCTCAGGGTTGAACTGAGGCAGCACCCAGCTCCCAGGCGTCCCCCCGTGTTGGTCCTCCCTCGAGACGATGCTGACCCCTCCCGCGGGGACTCAGTGGAATTGACAAACCCGTGCTGGCTTCCTCTTTGTTCCTGAAAGCTCTCGGCTCCAGCCTCTGCTTCTCCTGCCTGGGTTTCCTGGTCCCTGGGTCTCCCTCCTTGGTTTCTGTCTCTCGAGCCCAGCCTGCAGGGATGGGCCTGGGACCTGGGCCCCCATCCCTGCCTTGTGCACAGTGCCGCTTCTCATAAACTCCCGATCCAAACGTTGGATGGAGCCTCCTGTCCAGGAACCAGCTGGCAGGATGTGTGCTTTGTACTTGCTTTGCCATCATCAGGAGACACCCCCTCGGCCCCCGGAAAACAGCGCCCCCACTCTTGAGAACCTTTCGGTTATCTTAAGCTTGTTACGATGTCAAGGAACCTTTCCCCGGGGTGTTTTTTGTTTCCTGACCTGCTCTTCCGTTTGGGACTTGGACACGGCCCCAAGATTTCTTCTGTCATTTACCATCTTGATTTCTCTCTTTCTCCCTCTCCCTCTCATCCCTCACTCCCGCTCCTTTTGATTTTATCTGGCCGTAGAGAGCAGGGCTGAGGGAGGGCTCGGAGGAGAAAGTCAAACCGCCGCGTCCCAGGGCCCCGGAGAGCGACACGGGAGACGAGGACCAGGACCAGGAGAGGGACGCGGTGTTCCTGAAGGACAACCACCTGGCCATCGAGCGCAAGTGCTCCAGCATCACGGTCAGCTCCACGTCCAGCCTGGAGGCCGAGGTCGACTTCACTGTCATCGGGGACTACCACGGCAGCGCCTTCGAAGACTTCTCCCGCAGCCTGCCTGAGCTCGACCGGGACAAGAGCGACTCGGACACGGAGGGCCTGGTGTTCGCCCGGGACCTCAGCAAGAGGGGCCCCAGCCAGGATGACGAGTCGGGGGGCATGGAGGACAGCCCGGACCGCGGGGCCTGCTCCACCCCGGACATGCCCCAGTTTGAGGTACAGTGGAGCGTCATCCTCGAGACGGGGCCCAGCAGGCACTGCATGCTCAGAGGGCCCTGGGCCATCTGGGAGAAGACCGAGTCGCCAGCCCGCAGCCCAGATCCCGCAGGCTGAAGCCGTGTCTCGTGTTGCATGACTGTCCCTCCGCAGAACAGCATGGTTCTGTGCCCGCATGTTTGCCTCCTCGGTTTACCCCTAACGTGCACACCTTGGCGTTTTAACCCTGTGGACCCACCGCTTGCCTGAGGCCAAGCAGTGACCAGCCTTCAGGTCTTCCTCGATTCCTCCTCCTCCTCCCCCCCCTGCCTGTGCTGCATGGCACTGCGGAGAGCATGTGCCGTGACACCTCGCAGGGGCCCCGGCCTGGTCGGAAGGTTTGTCCTGATCCTGGCCCGGGCTCCTTTCCCGGGGACCCGGGCTTCCTGGGGCCGCTGTGGGAACTCCCAGAGAAGCGGAAACGTCGTCACCGAGGGGGACACAGGGATACGCTGTCTGGGCTTCTCTGCTCTGTGTCCTTCCTTCAGAGGATCTCTGTTCACGTCATTCCTTTGCTTCCTCGTCTCTTGTAGCCCCAGCCTACCTCCCACCACTCTCCCCTTCCCCATCCTGCAGGCACTGCGACGTGAGCTTATTCACTCAGGCTTTCACTTGAGCTGTAGCCTCTGGGTGGAAGGTTATTCTCCCTTTCTCGGCCTTGCAAATGGGTCATATTCCAGGACAGAGTTCAGGTGTCCCTTCCCTAGCAGATGCTTTCCTGACCCCTCCACAGCCTCCTGGCTCAGCAATGCTGCTGCTCCCGGTGGTATCCCGAGTACGTTAGTGGCCGACAGGTCTGCTCTCCTGCTAGGTGGCAGCTCCTGGAAGCCCACACATGGCAGGCACTAGTAGCTGATTGAGTGAAGGGCTAGATCTCTTGGTACAACTGTCTATAAGAATCCCCTCACCCCTCTCCCAAACAGATGATAAGTTAGCTTTCATTCATTCATGCAATTCATATATGTGGATACCTGCTCTGTGGATAGCCATGAGCTAGCCCCATGGAGGACGCAGAAGAAACTGATCATTTAATTTATTATTTCTGAGAGCATAGGTTGTAAACCAGTGGCCCGGGCCAGATCTGGCTAGCAGATGTGTTTTCTTTTATCTCTATATATATTTGTATTGATTTCAGAGAGGAAGGGAGAGGGAGAGAGAAATAGAAACATCAGTGATGAGAGGGAAGCATTGATTGGCTGCCCCCCTGCACGCCTCCTACTGTGGATCGAGCCTGCGACCTGGGCATGTGGTCTGATCAGGAATCAAATCGTGACCTCCTGGTTCATAGGTCAATGCTCAACCACTGAGCTGTGCCAGCAGGCTGTTTTCCTTTATCTTGATTTAAAAATTAGGGCATTGAACATAAAATACAGAGATCTTTCTCATATCATTTAAAAAAACAAAAACAAAAAAAAAAACACCAATGACCCAGTCACTCAGAAGCCAGGGCCACAGTTGGCCAAACCTAAATGGCGCCCCATGTGCTTCAAAGTTCCCCCCAGGCCTCAGCAAGCCCACTTCACTTGTGTATGCCCCTGCCTGGCCCCAGGGGCCTCCAGGGGTGTGGCTTCTACTCTAAAGAACAATTCAAAGGAGGTGGTAGTGTAACCGTTGAAGTGGTTCAGGATTTAGTGGCTTGCATGTAGGGAAAATACCTACCATGGGGTCTGGCACAGAGCACATGAACTAATGAGTAGATGTTCTCTTAATGGTTCTCTAAAAAACCAGCATATAGCCACCACGACGTTAAGTGGTTGCAGGCTCACGGACAGGCTCTCCCTCCGGGATGTTTGTAACATCACACCAGGCCTCTTTTGCCCTGACCTGTGTGCCCTTCTGGAGACTTCGGCCAGCTGTCGGGGTGAGAGATAACCTGCTGACCCTGCACCGCAGTCGCCTGTGACGGGAGCCATGCCGGGGCCTGAGTTACGAAGCGTTCTTCCTCATCTCCTTGCAGCCCGTGAAGACGGAGACCATGACTGTCAGCAGCCTGGCCATCAGGAAGAAGATCGAGCCCGAGGCTATGCTGCAGACCAGAGTCACCACTGTGGACGCCCAGGTAACCTGTGCCTCTCAGCGTTCCCTGAGCACAGGCATTAGCATCCGGGGCGGGATCAGAACCGGGACAGCCTCTTGGCCAACCCTGGCCACCTTGGCGCCCTCCCCCCCAGAGCCCCCATTTTAGTGCTGATGCTCTCGAGTCCTTTACTGCCCTCCCTGAGCGGTGGGAGTGGGCAGACTACACCTCTTCTTCTTCTTCTTTTTTAATTTAAAAAAATATATATTTTATTGATTTTGTACAGAGAGGAAGGGAGAGAGATAGAGAGCTAGAAACATCGATGAGAGAGTCATCGATCAGCTGCCTCTTGCACACCCCCCACTGGGGATATGCCCGCAACCAAGGTACATGCCCTTGACCGGAATCGAACCCAGGACCCCTCAGTCCCCAAGCCGACGCTCTATCCATTGAGCCAAACCGGTTTCGGCTACACCTCTTCTTGCTGCGACTTCCCCATCCACTACGGGGGATGATCTTGTCTCTTCTGTCCTCTTCGGAGCTTGATAAGGTCCAGTGGCTAGTGGATTAGGATGGTGGCTTTCATATTGCTCTAAGGAGTTGGAGAGGCTTCTCTTTTTTGTTGCTGTTCATCCTCACCCCAGGCTACTTTTTCCCATTGATGTTTAGAGAGAGTGGGATGGAGGAAAGGAGAGGGCAGAGAGTGAGAGAGACCAAACCTGCAACCTCGGTACTTGCCCTTGACTGGGAGTCCAACCCATGACCCTTCGGTCCGTGGGCTGATGCTCCAACCACTGAGAAAACTGGCCAGGGCGCGACGTTTCTTGATGTATCCCAGGGCCTGCTCAGAAAGAGAAGACGTGAGGCCCAAGCCAGCTTCAGTCACAATGGCTCACAAGGGTTCCACGTCAGATTGGCAAAATGAACAAACTGGGGGGAAAGGAGACCCCAGATCATTGTCTTAGTGAGAAGACACACACTGAGCGCCCTGGAGAAGGCTGTCATGAATTGCTACAGGCAGTTCCGAAGTTCCTTCTGTGGTTTTTAAGTTTCCAAAATTGAGATAGTGGTTCCAGGTTCTTCCTGGCCAGAGAGCTGCTGTGCTGAGGGCTTTCTTGCCCTGGACACCAGTCTTTGTCTTAAGAACTGAAGAAAAACATGAACCAACACAACATGGGGAGCGCTGTCATTTCCAGAACGTTCCCTCCCACTTTTATAACACGCATAGGGGGTGAAGAGGCTGCTAGTGCAGTGGTCGAGACTCTTGGGTCAAGACTCTTGAGTTCTGATGAGCTGTGACCTCAGGCAACGTGTTTTGTAATATGGGTTTTGTTTTCCCACAGGGAAATAAAGAGAAAACTGAACTGGCCCCCAGTTCCACAACTCAGCATCCTTACTGATATCAAATGTTTGCACTTATGAAAAACAGAACTAAATGACTGTGTGTGTTTTCCTGATCCCTCCCAGAAAAATATGCATGTACCAATGTGTATACTTACATATCTAGATATTTTAAAATTCTACAGGAAATAGATTGTTCTCTTTTACACCATACCTTTAAAAAATATATTTTATTGATTTTTTTTTTTTTACAAAGAAGAAGAGAGAGGGATAGAGAGTTAGAAACATTGATGAGAGAGAATCATTGATCAGCTGCCTATTGCACACTCCCTACTGGGAATGTGCCCTCAAGCAAGGTACATGCCCTTGACTGGAATCGAACCTGGGACCTTTCAGTCCGCAGGCTCTATCCACTGAGCCAAACTGGCTTCGGCTACACCTTACCTTTTAATCATCTTCTTGGAGATCGCTCTTTGCTGGCGTATGTGATCGCTCTTCTCTTCTTAGTTCCACTCAGGAGGAGACCTCGGTTTTCCACGCAGCGTCCCACCCAGGGACCTTTGCTCGTTTTCCTCTTTTGCCGTTAATGCGTTCTGCAGGGCACTCCCTTGTCTATACGTCTTGGCAGAGTCTTCAAAGTTTATATCCCAAGAGTGGATTCCTAGCGATGGAATCACCAGGTCAAAGAATACATTGCACTTGGTCCCTGGGACTGCTGTGAGCCGAGGGGGCAGATGCTGCGGGTGAATCTGGCTCCTCTCTCTCTCTCTCTCTCTCTCTCTCTCTCTCTGCCCCTCTCTGATGACGCCTTCCTTTGACCACAGGTGGATGGGACTGCCCTAGGGGGGAAGGAATTCATAACCACTGCTCCCTCCATCACCACAGAGACCATATCAACCACCATGGTAAGTAGGACCCAGGAGACCTCTCTCTCTCTCTGACCAGCCCTCCTGCCCCAGAAGTAGCCAGATGACATGCTGACACCGCCAGCTGCTTCAGGATGTCCTCATCTGCCCTCCCTGTGCCGGGTCTGGGACATACAGTCGAATTGTCTGGCACCATAGTGGCCATCTGGTCAGACCTCAGTTTTCCAAATGGAATACGGTGGGCGGTGCAATTCCTGGGCGTCGGTTATTGGGGCCATCGCAGCCCCGCAGCAGCCAAGTCAGGAGGGGGGTGCTACTTGTGAATTGGCAAGGCCGGAGGTTTGTGCCTGGAAGTCCAACCAGAGGACGCATCCTCTGGCAGCTGCACATTTTCTTCCGCCTCCGGCCACTTCCTCTCCTCGGTCAGTAGATGGCGCCAGTGAACCTAAGTTGGAAGCTTGGGATTTTAGATGATCTTCCGCGGGAGCCATGTTTCTGCTACCTGTTTGCTGTCTGACCCATGAAGGGAGGTCCTTGGCCTCAGGTGTCCTCATCTGTAAAAGTGGGAAAGATCCCTATCCTAACTGGTTCACAGATTCCGGGGAGAGCCCAGTAACATCCGCTTCTTTAACGATGGCACAGAACAAAGAGCATTCGGCACACGGGTTTGGTGCCAGGCAGTGATCCCACTGGTCTTCGCAAAAACTGTGAGGAGCGCGTTCTTTCTTTCCTCTGCCCTTTACAGATGAGGAAACCAGAGTTCAGAGAGGTAACGTGACTTACCTAAGGTCACATACCCAATAAGTGGTTGAGCCAGGGCAAACCCAGGCAGTTCTGACTCCAGCTCTGTTCCCTCATCCCCACCATTGTCAGCCCGGGCCACATGGGGCTGAGGCTGGGTAGAGACCGGGGCTGGGGCAGGGGCAGGTATCATTGCCTGGGCCAGATCTGTCTTGAGCTGTTGGAAGTTGTTTTCAAGTGTTTTCTATTGTCAAACCCCTGATATACACATAGGCAGAAAATTATATTAATTTAGACTACCTGCAGGTAGGTTTTGAGTAAACAAAGACTTTAAGATAAATAAACCCAAACCAGTTATCAGCTTGCACACTTTCCCCCAAGTCCCTCAGTTCCTCCTCTCCCCTCAACCCTTTACCATGTGGCATCAGGACGCTTACAGAGCTAAATTTAAGTTCATGCTACGGCAAGCAGGCAGTTGCATCATTCATTTACTCATCGTCCATCCATCCATTCATTTGTTCCAAAAACATTTATTAGCCTATATTTAGAGTTGAAGAAAAGATACTGCTTGCTAGACCTCACTCACCCAAACATTAATCACGGGCGCATTGGCTTCGCTGTGCCCTGTGTTGAGGACCTGGGCACACAGTGGTGAACAAGGCCCAGCTCTCCCACTTTCTGGCTGGATGACCTCGGGCGAGTTACCTGAACCTCTTCACACCTCAGTTTCCACTCCTGTAACGTGGGGGGAGGGCTAATAGCACATCCCTCAGAGGGTTGGTGTGAGGATGAACCAGCGTTCATCTGTGCAGAGCCCTCAGAAGAGAGTTTGGCAGCGTAGTAAGTGGTCTGGGATGTGAGCAGCTGTTATTTTTTCCTGCCTTCCGGGAACAGTGTCTCCTGGGGAGCACAGGAAGAAGAGGTTTGGGTGACACCACAGGAGCCGGAGAAGGCTTTATCTGAGCTATGTTTGAAACTAAGGTACAATCACAGGAGGAGCCATTCCAGGTAGTGGGAACAGCAGGTGCAAAGGCAGGGATGTGAAGGAGCATAGCATTTGGTCCGTGACGTGAGACGTCAGGTGCGGGGAGGGAGGCAGATGGGGGGTTTGGGGGAAGGAGAGGCTGAAAAGGAAGGCTGGGCCAGGGCTTGAAGGGCCTCAAATATTATGTATGAAGTTCAAACTTCATCCTGGACACGATGGAGAATTACTTGAATTTTTTAAAGCGGGGGCATGGTGTCACCAAAATACGTGTTTGCCTTTTAGAGTGGCCACTCTAGCAACCTGTGTGCGGCACGACGGGAGCAAACTTCCTTCCCTCTTCCTCCCCCTCCCTCCTTCCTCCCACTCCTTTCCTTTCCTCGGCAAATATTTACTCAACACCCACGCCGTGTGAAGTACTGCACCAGGCGCTGAGAATCCAGCCCTGGAGGAGACAGTGTCCCTGAGCCTGTGTGCCATTAAGAGACCAAAAGAGAAAGCAGGGGACTGGTTTAGGGGCTGGTGGAGGGATGCCAAGGAGAGGGATGGGGTTACGAGATATGTGGAGGAGGGAAGAATAGATCATTAGTAGACTGTTCTGGCGACAGGGAGAGAGATGGGCTGGAGACGCTGCTCACTAGCCCAGCTGTTCTGAAAGCTTGGCCCTGGGAACCCGTTAGAAAGGCAGCTTCTCCGGCCGCACCCAGACCCATCGCCTCAGAAACTCTGGGGAGGGGCCAGCGGTCTGTGCTCCCACAGGGCCTCCAGGCGACGCCCCTCAGGTCTGAGGAGACATACACAGAGGTGGGGGGTGCTCTTTAGGGACAAGAGGAGGCAGTGATGAGTCCATGGGACCTGTGGCGCGTTTCCAAGGGAAAATGTCTAGGATGCAGCTGGTTTTAAAGGCCTGGGGCTCAGGAAAGATCTGGGATGCAGATAAAGGGGCAGGGGACAGGGGCCTGGATGGGGAAACCTTGAGAGGCTGAGGTGGTCCAGAGAGAGGATGGGAGGAGGAGAGCCCTGAGTCCCTGGGAGGAAGGGGTCCAGAGCAGAGGAGGTGAGGAGTGAAGACAGTCTGAGAGCTGGGAGAGGCAGGTGGGGCAGGTGGTTTTAAACGGCCTGTGTCCCTACGAGTGGCCTCTGTTTTCAGCGTAGAGGTGGAAGCGAGGCTTTGCCTGGGAAAGAGGAAGCAGTGGCACAAGCAGCGGCTTGGGGAGAACGGCCTGAAGGGACTCAGAGTGGCTCCTGGCTGTTTCCTAAGTGGGAGGAAAGGAAGCCTTGGCCCCGGAAAGCTGTCCTCCTAAGGCCTGCTTCGAATGCCCCCTTTGGGGACTCTATCTGACAAAGGGGGATGGAGGGCCCGGGGACCAGGTCACTGCTTCACCTGGAGGCAGGCGTGGTGAGCAGTCAGGGAAAAGGCAGACCGAGGGCTCCGTCCTCGCACGCCCCCTGCAGGCAGAGGTCCGGGTGTGCACCACGCACAGACCAGGGCCAGGTTCAGCCCCTGGGCAGCTGCAGAAGGGATACATCTCTGGGCCCCTGGATGATGGACCAGGCTGAGCCCTGAGATGGTGCAGAAAGGGCGAGGGAGAGGCAGGCAGCCAGGCCTCTTGCCAGACGTGGGCCAGTAAATCTGGAGCCAGTTCTAGGAAAACCTGCCCGTCAGAATCCAGTGCGGGACCAGGAGAGCTGGCCCGGGGTGGGCACTGCGAGGGCAGGGGGTGTGGAAGGAGCGTGCTGGGCTGGAGCCTGACGGACGTGGGTCTAAATCCGGGTTCTGTCACTACCTTGCTGGGGAACTTGAACAAGCCACTTCACATTCCCTGGCCCTCCAGTTTCCAGCTGTAAAGCAAGAATATTAAAATGATTTGTTCTGACCACTAAATGAGATCATGCATCCTTAGGATAACCTTATATAATAAAAGGGTGATATTCAAATAGACGGATTGGTGGAACAACTGGTCGCCATGATGCATACTGATCACCAGGGGGCAGATGTTCAACTCAGGAACTTTCCCTTGGTGGTCAGTGTGCTCCAGCAGGGGGAGCTCCGCTCAGACAGTGGCTGGACTATGGCTGGCAAGTGCAGCGGAAGTGACAGGAGTTTCTCTTGCCTCCACTGCAGTGCTAAGGGTGTCCAACTGACCAATTAAGTCATCAGTTGGACATCCCTCAAGGGCTCCCGGGCTGCAATGGGGCGCAGGCCTGGCTGAGAGACCCCCCACCCCCAAGTGCACAAATGTGCACCGGGCCTCTAGTATCTAGTACAAATCAAGGACTCAGAACACAGTAGTTATTATGATGTTATTAATAGCCAGCCTATACTATATTCATACTGTAGATTTCCATTTGCAAAGCTCTTTCTCCTCCCTTAGCCTCATAGTGTCTCTGTCTGTGGGAGTAAGGCAGGGGTCCCATTTTAAAAAATATTTTTTAAAACTTTACTATTAGAACAGTTTTAGATTCACAACAAAATGGAGCAGAAGGTAAAGAGATTTTCGGAATGCCCTCTGCCCCGCTCACACAGAGCCTCCCCCATCAGCAGCAGCCTCACTGGAGTGGGACATTTGCTGCCACTGATGACCCCACGTGGCAGGCGCCTTCATGAGGCCCACGGAGGGGAAGTGGCTCTGCCCCAGGTCACGTGGCTACACCATGGCGGGCCGGGCCGGGACCTGCGTGTCTCAGCCCTTTTGTTAGTGCTTCCAGAGAGCGGAACCACGTCTTGTTCACCACAGCATCCCTCCTGCCAGGCGCTCCTCAATGTTTGCTGAATGAGTGCGTGAGCGTGTAAGTGTGTGAATGAGTGTGTGCGTAGGGGACGAGTGAGAGGAGATGGAACCAAGCGATGCCTTGTGGCCGTGGAGCTCCATGGCCACCTCGTGCCCTGGCCATCCTGGGGGCCACCCGCCTGAGACTGGCCGTCTGAGCACCATTGTTTCCCCAGGAGAACAGTCTCAAGTCCGGGAAGGGGGCAGCTGCCATGATCCCAGGCCCACAGACGGTGGCCACGGAAATCCGTTCTCTTTCTCCGGTAAGTGGGCGAGGCCAGCTCAGGCGAGGGGGCCCCGTGCTGAGTGTGTGGACGGGGTCCGCAGGCGGCCGGCGGCAGGCGTGGCGTGGAGCTCAGAGGGCGCGCCTCTCGGATGCGGCACCAGGAAACGGCATCCTGTCAGAGGCCCACAGCTTCCCTGGCGCCCACCGTTCCTCCCCCACCCCAAGCAGGGCGTTGGCAGCGTGGGGGTGAAATGGCGCCTCCCTCTGGAGCCTGTGGTGTGGTAGCTCTTTTGCATCTGCTCTCCTTACTGACCAGGAGGAGCGATGAATGGATTGGGAGTCCAGAGGCTTGACTTCTGGACCTGGCTCGGTCGGTGACTGCCCCGTGAGCCGCGTCTGTCCCTGTGAGGTCTCCTGCCACTCCTGTGTTCTCCAGACCTGTCACTCACGTCATCCCGCCCACGAGAGAACACGCTCCCGGCTCTGGCAGGGCGGGGGGATTGAGAGGGAGCTCTGTTTCCACCTTGGATCCCTCTGCTCATTCTTCTAAGATGCCAGGATTCTTAAATTCCAGGGGCTTGTGAGAATTCTGGGCCTTAGGAATCTCGGGTTCTAGGAATCTCAGATTCCAGGCTCTGAGAACTTTGTGGGTCTGGCACTCGGAAGAGTCCAGGATTGCTGAATTCTTAGATCCAGTGGCTCGTAGCACCTTGGCTTCCCAACCCACCTTCATGGGACCCCTCCCCACCTTGTCCCTCGGTGTACCCTGCCCGCTTCCACCCGCCACGGCCAGCATCCTCACCTGACCCCGGGCGGGGGGTGGTTGTGTTCCGCAGATCACCGGGAAAGATGTCCTCACCAGCACCTACGGCGCCACCGCGGAAACCCTCTCCACCTCCACCACCACCCATGTCACTAAAGTGAGTAGCCGCAGGCGCCACACGGCCCGGCCCGGCTGTGGGGCTTGGGAAGGTCACTGCCGTCCTAACGTGGACAGAGATGACCCGCGGTGTTCCCAGCTTCAGGAGCGCTGTGCGCTTGGTCTGTGTTACGGTCTGTCCTGAGCATGGACCTGCTCTTCCCCATTGACAGCCAGGCTTGGGGGATGAGACCATCTCCTTGGAAGTCCTTGTGGGCCCTAGCGTTTGCATCTTATAGACCTCAAGTGCTGGAGGGATGTAGAGGGGGCGATAGAAGGAAGGCTCCAAGAGCGAGAAGGATCTTCGGGGGGAAGGGGGTTTGCGCAGGGTCTTGGAAGGCAGGGGAAGACCTGTGAGGGAGGAGAAGAGAGCGGCAGGCGTTCCACGCAGTGCAGAAGATGGGAGCAGAAACTGTTTGCTTACTCGCTCACTGAGCAGATTTTACTCCGTGAAGGGCTGGTGGAGGGGCCGTAAGCAGTGCATGTTGTGGGACACAGGAGCAGTGCTCTCTGGTAGCAAGAAGCAGCATAACTGTGAGAAATCGGATTGGGCTGGGGCCAGAGGAAGCAGCATGGAGACAAACAAGACAAATTCGAAGACAAATGTGGCGATGGAGGGCCCGCGTCTGAGAGCCATTGGAAAGCTATTAACGTTTCTTAACTGGGGAGTGAGCCAGTGAGAAGGGGTTTAAGGAGGAGATTAGATCCACCAGGATGTGCAGGGTGGTGGGCGAAAGAAGAGAGTGAGTGAATGAGAGACTAGGGGCGGAGGGCCTGGACCAGGGTGGGAGCCAGAGTGGGAGAAGGAAGAGGAATGGCCAAGAAGGGAGGCATTCCTGAGGCATCAGCCATGACTCAGCCAATGAAGACAGAGGGCTGAAAACCGGCTGGCATGTTTATGACTGAGTGGTCGGAAGGAAGCAGGAGGGATGCCAGGCCAGGGATGGAGGCCTGAAGGAGAGATGCCAGGGAGCCAGGCTGAGGTGCAGGGTCTGCTGAGCTACCTGAGAAGTCTGACAGGTGGCACTGGCCCTGTACACACTGCCTCAGCCCTGCTCCAGGGAGCTGGGTAAGTGCCTCCCTCTCGCTGGCAGGGTTTGCGAGACAGGCCCTGAGGAAGCAGGCAGGCCAGTGGGAAATAGTGGAGCAGAAGCCACACACCCTCCTCTGTAGGACTCCGCACCTCTGCACAGTCCCCAGAAAGCACCCACCCTCACCAGAAGCGTTAGTAAGCAATACTAATGTCACTGGAAGCTTTACTGGAAGGTTCTCGACCACACACCCCACCGAATACGGCTCAGAAAACTTTTTCCCAAAGTCCCTCCTGGCCCTGCCAACTGGGATCCCCGCCCCCCTACACACACACACACACACACACACACACACACACCTTCTTTCTGTCCACTTCTCACTCCAGCCAGAACTTCTCTCAGCCACCACCCTCCTTGAATATGCCAAGCAATTTTACTTCTAAACTTAGGCCCACACTTGCCCCTTCAGAAAACAGTGGTGGTTACCAGTATCATCAACGAAATTTCTCTTGTACTGTGGTTTGAAGTCATTTAAGGTAGAACCTTGTCACCATTCACATTTCATTCATGTGTCCATTCAACAAACTTGCATTTAGCACCTGTCCTGGTCAGGCTGAACAGAGGGCCGGGGAGGAGGGGATTCGGAGATGAACCAAAGACACCCCGGTCCCCGAGAGTTCCAGCCCGGTGAGCGAGACCAGGTCCCGCACAAAAGGTCGGCAAAGGGCAGAGGCCCAGGACCATGAGAGAGAGGAATCTGGTGTTCGGGGAGCACTGAGGCAGGAAGGTGGAAGGATTGCCAACCAGGGTCAGGGAGAGCATTTCATCTGGGCTCGGGAGGCCTAGAGGGGACTGTTCGGTGGTTGAGGGGAGTGGTGGCCACCAGGCCAGATCTGCAGTCTGAAGTCCCACAACCAGAAGAGGAAAAACTCTGAGGGAGCCAGGAGAGGTGACTATTGGTTCCAGCCATGCCCTCAAGGGGTACTTGGGACAGGTCCCCTGTCACAGCTGCTGGTCCAGCAGGACCAAGGCTGACCTCGCCTCCCTCTCCCCCTGCAGACTGTGAAAGGAGGGTTTTCCGAGACGAGGATCGAGAAGCGGATCATTATTACTGGGGACGAAGATGTTGATCAAGACCAGGTATGGGATTGAGGAACGTTACTCCCAGTGGCACTGCCAAGTCCCCAGTCCCCTCCATATTGGGTCACACATGGGTGGCTGCGCGAGTGGGCTGAGAAGATGTACACTTTCTGCCCCTCCTACCTAGACAAGGGGCCCCCGAGGGAAGGGCACTGAGTGGGATTCGGGAGGAGCCAGAAGACTCGGGCTCTGGTCTCTTCCTTTCATTCTTTGACCACTGCCTCTCCCTGGGCCTCCTATGCCGCAAGCTGTGCACTAGGCAGCTTGTTGGTCTCCACAGTCTCTTGTATTCTACATTCTACGGCTCCTCACTTTGCTGTTCTTTTCCACCAGGCCCTGGCTCTGGCCATCAAGGAGGCCAAACTTCAGCATCCTGACATGCTGGTAACCAAAGCCGTCGTATACAGAGAAACAGACCCATCCCCGGAGGAGCGGGACAAGAAGTCACAGGTGAGGCTCAGGAGGCTCAGCGGCGGTGAGAGGGAGGAGGGAGCGGTGGCAAGGTCCTCGGAGTGTGGTTTCCATCAGAGAACCTGCCCTGTGGCTTGGTCCCTGTCACAACTCTGAACCCCCCCACCCACCAGACATCATGAGTCACAGTGGGGAAGAAGCCTGGTTCCTTGGTTCTTTGGGGTTGAAGGCCCTAGACCCGGAAAAGTAAATCAGAAGTGGTAAGAAAAGGGGAGACAGGATTGTCCGTGGGGGCTGAGGTGGGACATGTGCTGTAGTTAGCACCGTGCCTGGCACATACAATAAGTGCTCGATAGACGTTAATTAGGACTATTATTACTATTAACTCACAGTAGGCTAACAAAATGCCGCTCATTTGGACTCTGCAATAATCCAGGAAGAATAAATTATAAATGGTATGCTTTAGGTGTCCCTGGTACTTTGAAAGACATTCCATGAGGCCAGAATCCTGTTTACCTCTTATTAGTCGATGAACAAATTTAAAATACAGCCTGCCCCTGTAAGACAAAACCCCCCAGGGAGCAGCAGAATGAGCAGAAGGGACCAGCCAGGCTTTGCAGCAGAAACACCTGTCTAGCAGTGTGCCCAGATGGACCTCCCTGGGCCTCAGTTTCCTCATCTACAAACGGAGCGAATCTCTAACGTGGAGCTGCTGTAATAATTAAACAACACCGGTGACGCTTAGTTTGAGCGGCTACCACAGGATGCCACAGACACTGGGTGGCTTAAACAACACCCATTTATTTCTCACAGTTATAGGAGCTGGAAAGTTCAAGATCAAGGTGTTGGCCAGCTCAGTTCCTGGGGAGAGCCCACCTTCTGGTTGGCAGACAACTGTCTTCTCAAAACTAGGTAACAGGTCACCTATCTTCTTGCCTTTTTTTCACTCACAAACTGTCAAGGGCTAACAACATCATATAAAAGCGATCCTTCTCTTCTTTCCCAAGATGGAAAAACTGAGGCCCAGGGTCAGGGACTTAGTAAGATGATTGGAACCCAAAACCCCTGCTTCGGAACAGGTCCATTTGGGACAGGTCCAGGGCTGAGAGCAAAGATAATCTCTATCTCGTCTCTTCTCACAAGGCCACCAATGTCATTGATGAGGACTTCACCCTCATGACCTCAGGCCCCGCCTCCAAGCGCCACCTCCTTGAGGATTAGGGCTTCCACATGTGAATTGGGGGCAGCACACCAGGGCGGAGTCTCACAGGCAGAAGGTGTGTGGCAGTGTGAACCTACTTTCTTGTTCCTTGAGGTTTTGCCATGTTTAGGGATGAGAGTCCTGAGTAAGTCAGACCTCAGCCCAGGGCCCTGGGTTTCCACCTGGGTTTCCATCTTGTTGGCCTTTATCTTCTTTCCCCAAATCCTCCAGGGACATCTCTCTGCTCTATTCTACGCTGCCTCTTTCTGGAAGTTCTTCCTTCTTAAAGTTCTTGCTGTGAGCGTGGAAAGCACGCTTAACTCACACAGTCTTCTCTTCTCTGCAACCTCGTAGGCCAGATGTGTGACTTCTGCTCCATTATCTCCCCCTGGCCTGCCTCCTTCCTCAGGGCCTGTCTCACACACACTGCCAGCGAGAGGGAGGCACTCACCCCGCTCCCTAGAGCTTTCTTACCTACAACATTTTAAGTAAATGGGGAAAACATAATTGACCTGTTGCAAAGCAGGAGCTTTGGGTTCTAACCAGCTTGCTAAGTCATTGAACCTGGACCTTGGATTTGCCATCTTGGGAAAGAAGAGAAGGATTGAATTTTTATGACTTTGTTAGCACTTGACCATTTGTGAGTGGAAAAAAAAAAGTCAAGAATGACATGCCACCTGTTGCATAGTTTTGGGTAGTTGCTATGTGCAAGGCATTTTGCTGGGCATTGGAAAGACAACAATAAGTAAGTGACAGTCCTCGCCCTCAAGATCAGAATGGCATGTGGTTACATTAACAACAGCAATACTAATAACAAGAACAGCCTGTATTTAATTGAGCACTTGCTCTAGTCTGACCCTTGTTTTGAATTCTATTTATAACTAAGGCAGTCATAGGCAGAGCCCATTTTACAGAGGAGGCAACTGAGGCCTGAAGAGGCTAAGAAACTTGTGCAGAGCTTCAGGGCTGTAGAGTGGGATTTGAACCGGGATCCAGGATTGCAGAGCCCATGGCCTTCACCACTAAGTTTTGGAGTCAAACCTAAGTTGGGATCCCAGGCTCCCGTTTCATTATTTAAACACTTGCTCTTTGGGGTTTAGTCCCAGGGCACAGCAGGCCCAAGGAGAACAGACAGGAAAAACAAACAAAAGAAGAGCATGTCATCACGACTGACTATTTCTTAGAACTGAGAGGTGATAGGAGGGAAAGTGAACCGAGTGTGATATTAGCCTCTCAGTGTCACAGGAACCTTGGACAGATGTCCAGGCCAAAGGGAAAGATACCACTTCCCTGGAAACAAACAAGCAAGCATACATGGGCCTTGGAGTCTGACAGATGTGGGTTCAGTTCTCAGCTGCTACTCGCAAGCGACCTGGCCTTAAACAAGTCTCTCTGTCTTCCTGAGCCATAACATAGGGCCCACGGTACAGGCTCGCTAAAAAACGATCTTGCCATGTATTTGAAGATGGGTGACAAAAGGTTACTAACTTTTCTTATCCTCCTCCTTCCTTTGTGTTCCCCCCGCCCCCCCAACAACTCTGGCTCCAGGAATCCTGACCTCTGTGAAGAGATGCTGGCGTTTCTGGTCCAACCCAAGCCAGAGAACCGTTAAGAAGGGGCCTTCGTTCTGGATTCTCCGAGTCAACACCGACGTCCCAGCCGCGACGTACTGTCACTGATGAGATACTGGGAAAGGAAGAGCATATATATATATATACACAGATATATATAGATATAGATATATATACAGGAAACACTGCATCCTTGCACTGCTTCTGGGGCTGGCCGCCCAGTCGGCCAACAGCAACAGCCAACATCTGAACACCTACATTTCCTTTGCAGACAAATTGAAGAATTGCTGGGATTTTTCAGGAAAAAATAAAATTATAATGCCAATAATCCCTCGCTATCCCCTTTGAGGGCCTGCGGAGCGACGCGAGAGCGAGCAGCCCAGGACGACTGCAGGAGCGCCGCACCGGCTGCAGCTGCCCGGCGGACGGACGCCCCGCGTGTGCTCCCGCGTCTGCTGCCCGTGCGCGCGCGAAGGAAAGCCCTTTGGCAGCAAAGCGAGACCAGTCGAAGCAGCAAGACACACGTTGAGAAAGAAAAGACATCCCCCAACTGGAAAGGAGGAGGAGGAGGAGGAGGAGGAACACTGGATTATTCTTTGATGGGTCTTGACACTGGGCTGCGAAATCCACCTTCCTTTCTCCCGCCTCCCCTCTCCCTCACAAGTCTTGTCGTCATTTTCTGTCTCGACTCCCTCCTCCCAGCCCTGCACCCTTGCCCTCTGTGTCCGGGTCCCGCCGAGGGCCACTGCAGGTGACTCCTTTGAAACAAGGGGAAGGGAAAGGGAGCAGGGACGGAAAACCACGCGCAGGAAGGGAAGTAGACGTGGTATGTGTATGGTTCTCATGACGAAGGTGCAGCTCGTAGGAGATTTGTATGGATGTGCTTTTAAGTTATGTATATTACATATAACGGGAAACAAATATTAAAATAAACAGTGCTGGTAAGTATGAAGCTGACAGTTTAAAATTACAATTACCTGACTGTGATTGATGTATATCCCAAGGTTCCTAGGTCTCACTGAACCGGCCCAGCCCAGGAGCCCGGGACTCTGGCTGTGGGCTGCTCACCGGAGGAGCTGACGGTTCAGTGTAGTAATTCAGTGTGTGATGTTTGTCATTGGTTGGTTGGTGGGGAGGGGAGGGGTCCCCAGATGGAGAAGCGGGGGGGTTTGGCAAGAAGGAAGCAACACAGCTGTGGTCCAAGATGCCTTCTTTCCCGGGCGGTAGCAACCAGGGCCTGGTCCACGCTCAGATGTGGGGCCCAGAGTGAGGATTTTGCTGCGATCCCCGGTTCAGTCCCCCTACCTCCTGAAGGGGGCTTGCCTCTGTTTTCAGCCCTCTGTTGTTGTGGGGTTTTGTCTGGGTTTTTTTTGCCACTTGTCTTGCCTTTCCCTGACCAAATCCTGATCGCTCACCCCCATCCCAGGGTGCGTGATGCCCTTGGCCACGGCAGAGGATGGCAGCTTTGTCCGGCTGCCTGGAAAGTCCCAGCCCGGTCTCTTCTTCTGCCACTCCTGTTCTCTGAGTCATTCTCCTCTGCCCGGGCTGAAGCAGCCGTGGGAGCGGCCCCCAACAGCGTAGGCCCTGATAGGTCAAAGCTGAGGATGGAAGGCGGTGCTGCTCCCAGTCTCCATCCACGTGTGCGACCCTGGCCTCGAGCCCTCCCCTTCAGTCAGCATCGGAGCACCCTGCCTGTGCCCTCGGAGACCCAGGAATTTCCTCAAGACCACAGAAGCCCTTGGAGAAAACCCACCAAAAGCCCGGCATTGACTGACACGCAGGCGCATTCCCAGGCTCTCCTGGCACAAGCTGGCCCCCTGAACTCAATGAGTCCCCTTCTGAGGGAGCGTGTCCCACTGCACTTTAATTTATCAGCCCCATCTCACCTCCCCGGTCCTGTTTCTAAAGCCGTTGATAAACTCACTCAAGAAATATACATTGAGTAACACTTGTGCCCGGCACTATTCTTGGACTGAGAGAACTCGGGGCACATGGAGGCACCTGAGAAGCCCTCTAAGCGAGCCTTACCTTTCTAACCAGGCTGTCTCTCTGAGAGCATTTCTGCATTCTCTCCAATTATTGGACGTGGCCTGTGGATCCCCTCCAAAGAGCCCAGGCTTGTTTGTCAGTTACCCCAAGGATAAATATGCTTAGCTGCTGAGCTGGTGCTGACCTGGGACAGAGCAGGAAAGAGGCATGGTGTGCCGCTGTGGACACACATGGATGGAGGGAGCGCAGAGAGCCCTGAGCCTGGGCATCGCAGGGCGGAATCAGCCACACACACCCCGGAGCAGGCCGGGGGCTGCGCCAGCTCCCCCTGAGTGCGACAGCACACTGGGCGTGCACCACGCTTCTCTTCATCCCCGATGAAATCCTTACAGCCTGGGAGCCCCCCCTCGTTCTGGGCCAAAAGCTGGTGTAGCTCCACCCTCTCTGGCTCACCCAGAATTTGGCTCAGAAACCCCGTCTTTGCCCCAACCAGGCGTCCCACACACACTCTTCAGAGGGAGAATGCTTTTTTTCTGGGTCTACACCTGCCTACAGACCCTGGGGGTGTGGCTTCAGTGCGGGGATGAAGTGCCCAGGCTTAGCTCATGGGCCCGCTGGGCTTCGTGGCGATCTCTACCCCACCAAGGCTCTGACCTTCCTTCCAGGAGAGTCCGTCAGCCATCTGGGCGGAGGCAGCTGCAAAGCTTAAATCTAGGGCACTGGTTCCTCCCCATCCTCTTCACAAAGAATATTGAGGTTTGTCTTGTCTGTCATCAACCTACTTTTCCTTTTTTCTTCTTTTATATTTCTCATTCTTCCTGTGCTGCCTCTCCACCCAAGAGACCATGTGGCGCAGTGGAGAAAGTCCCCTGGCTCAGCGCCTAGCTCACCGTATGCCATCGGGCTAGTCCTGGGCTCTCCTTGGGGCCTCAGTTGCCATCGCACTTGTGAAATGGCTTGGATAAACCAGATGCTCTCCGGGGTCTGTTTTCTGCCCTGCCACCTTACAGACTTTCATTTTATTTTGCTTTCTCTGGATCTTTTCCATCTGAGAAGACAGGGAGTGCCAGGACCTGTTTCGGTGTTTGAATCCTGCAAGCACATTCCAAGACTGGCCTGAAACTGCATGAGCAACATCACTCTAATTTTCCCCCCAAAAGCACCTTACCAAACAACTGCAATGCTGTCCTGTTCCTTTTTACTCACCCCCCTCTCTTCTCTGGTCCCCACGCTCCCCCACCTCAGTGCTCCGTGCTGTATGCGTGTGCTCTCTGTTCTTGTATACTCAATAAAAGTGAAATAAATGTGTTTGATGCTGAACCACAAACTGCCTTGATGTTCCCTCTCCCTGACACCCCCACACACACCTCTCTCTCTCTCTCTCTCTCTCTCTCTCTCTCTCTCTCTCTCTCTCCTTACCTCCCTCTCTCTCTTCTCCTACCCCTGACTACCAGTACAAGTTGGCATTGTGAGAAGGGCTACAATTGGAGTTGAGCGATTACAACACTTCCATTTTACTGATACTTGCAGCTCTGAATGTGGTACAGGCTTTGCAATAAGGCAAAGTCCCTGCCCTCTAGGAGCTGTTAGAGACAACTCCTGAGTGATCAGCACCAGGAAGGAAATGCAGAGTGGGTCACTGAAGGAGACCACCTTATTTAAGGTCTCCTTTATAAGGCCCTGGGGGAGTTATTTTTGAGCTGAATGAAGAGAAATGTCCAGAGAGGTGAAGACCTGGGGTGAGAGCATTGTAGGCAGAAGGAAGGTAAGGATGTGGGCCCCAGGACACAGAGGGGCTTGTGTGTGGAGAGGCAGCACGGTCCCACCTCCTCTTCCTGAAAAAAGAGCAGCTGGGTCTCCCTCCAAATCCCTCCATGAAGCCTAGTGGATAATGTAGACAGCAACCCCCAACTTCAGCCTCTGCCCCCCACCTGCACACAAGCTGCCATGTTCTCATACGTAATGCCTGTCTCAAAATTAACTCTGTAAAAAAAAGTTTATTTAAAAAGGAAACTATATTCAGCAAATGGAAAGGATGTCTTCATAAAAATAAATGCAAAAATATTAAAATTCACAACGCACAATCCATGTCAAAGTTAAACTCACCCCTTGGACTACCTGACACACTACCTGGTACTAGCTCTTTTCTTTACATTCTATGAAGTGACTCTCCCCAGAACACCTTCCTTTTTTAAAAATTTATTGGCATGACATTGGTTAAGAAAATCATATAGGTTTCAAAGTGTACATTTCTGCGATACATGTTTTGTATATTGCATTATGTGCCAGACCATCTTTCTTTTTTTCTTTTTTTTTAATATATTTTATTGATTTTTTTACAGAGAGGAAGGGAGAGAGATAGAGAGCTAGAAAAGTAATTGAGAGAGAAACATCAACCAGCTGCCTCTTGCACACCCCCTACTGGGGATGTGCCCGCAACCAAGGTACATGCCCTTGACCGGAATCGAACCCGGGACCTTTCAGTCCTCAGACCGACGCTCTACCACTGAGCCAAACCGGTTTCGGCCAGACCATCTTTCTTTTTTAATTTTTTAAAAAATTATCTTTATCTTTGAAAGTAGTACAGATGTTGCTTTGCCCTCCCCCCCCCCCCCCATTAACCTCCCTCCTTCTTGTACCCTCCCCTCCCAAGCCTTTTCCACACTATTGTCTGGTACCTGGGCTATGCATATATGCATATAAATTGCCCAGTTAATCTCTCTCCCCTCACCCCAATCCCCACCTTCCCTCTAAAAATTTATCAGTCTGTTCATGGTTCTACGTCTGTGGATCTATTTTGTTCATCAGTTTATTTTGTTTATTGGATTTCACATATGAGTGAGATCATGTGATACTTATCTTTCTCTGACTGGATTATTTCGCTTAGCATAATACTCTCCAGGTCCATCCATTTGCAACAGCATGGGTAAGAGTTCTTTCTTCTTTTATTGCCACATATTATTCCATTGTGTAAATATATCACAGCTTTTTTATCCACTCATCTGCTGTTGGGCACTTGGCCTGTTTCCAAATCTTAGGTATGGAAAATTGCGCTGCTATGAACCTAGGGGTGCATATATCCTTTCTGATTGGTGTTTCAGGCTTCTTAGGATATATTCCTAGAAGCGGACTCACTGGATCAAATAGGAGTTCCATTTTTTATTTTTTGAGGAAACTCCATACTGTTTTCCACAGTGGCTGCACCAGTCTGCCAAAATCTCACAAGTGAGAACCGTTGCTAATAATATGGTGCATTTTCTAACAAATTTTCCATGTACATGTATTTTTTCCAGAGTTGAAGTTATCTTGCACATAACAATTCTAAATACTTTTTAAAACTTAAACCCTGAACATTTTCCTATAATTTTAAATACTAATACTATTTCTTCTATTTTTAAAGATAAGTCATTAAATGGTACAAAGCGCTATGCAGTGAAAGGCAGCTCTTCAGCCCTCCGCAGACTCCAGAGGCAATTGCTTCCGGGACTTTTGTGACTCCTTCCCTGAATTTTCCCAGTAGATTTCCTTTAGCTAACTGTCACTGTTGGGGTTGTGCAGTAGGACTTGGTTTGCACACACCCTGGATCTGTGTCTCCGTCTTCCATAAATACAGGATTGGCCTTTGTGTTACTTGAGAATAACCTGAGGTTGTTTCATCTACATCGGTGATTCTCAACGTGGGTCGAGTTATTTTGCCGGCCCCCCCCTCCGGGGGGAATATTTAGCAATGTCTGGAGACATTTTTAATTGTTATAACTGAGAGGTGTCATTGACATCTAGTGGGTGGAGGCCAGGGATGCTGCTAAATGTCTTATAATGCACAGGACTGCCCCTGCAACAAAGAATCATCTAGCTCCAACTGGCAATGTTACCAAGGTCGAGAAACCTGATCTGGATGGACATGTGACCCACAAAGTCTGGCTCCTGGGCCACCTACAGCTTCAGTGCCCACAATTCAGTGCCCTGCAATCTCTGAGAAGATGAGCCCAGCTGCAACAGGAAGCTCTGAGACCAGGGAGCTCTGTATCTAAGACTGGGAATAGGGAGGGGTGAGGAGGGAGCTGAGCTTCTTCATGCAGGAAATGAAACTGACACGACAGACTGAAATTGATACCCATGACTGTGACTGATAGAGGCCATCTCTGGTTAATCTTGCAGCAGCTCATTGTGATTAACCATGACTGCAGGGCCCGCTCTGGTCTGAACCACTAAGAGATGAATTTTGACTGAGACAGATTGGCATGTCCAGTGTCACTGTGGAGATGTGACAGACATGCTAAGGAGAAGCTAGAGACAAGAACAGCCCGTCAGACCTTGGTTTTCATTCTAGCTCTGCCACTCTCTTGCAGTGTATCCTCTCTGAGCCTCATTTTTCTCTTCTGTAAGCCAGGGACGCTAACGCCTGCTTACTAGGGCAATGTAAGGTTTAGAAATCATAAGTGAATGGCCTACCCTATGGATTTTGGACTTACCTAGTCAGCCCTCACAATCACATAAGCCAGTTCCTTAATACAAGCAATAAATCTCTTATTATATACATCCTTTTAATTCTGTTTTCATGGGTGGACCCTGACTAATACAACCACCCAGCATAATACTGGGCTTTCAAATAGAAGCTATTTATTAATACCAAATTGTTGTTATTAGTTAAATGCATAATATATGTACTGAGCTGAACCTTTGTGCCTGGCATTGTTCCAGGGAAACAGTTGAGAATAAGCCAGGCAGGTTCCCACCCTCAGGGACGGGTTTCAGCCTGACGGAAGTATTAGATTAGAACTGTTTGGCGGGAGGACACTGGTGATTATGGCTGGAGAGACCAAGGTGGTGACTACTGCTATTGAGACCACTTCTCTCTGGGCTGGGACCTGAGTTTCTGAGGCTCTCTCTCAGGCCTGAGTGTGGCTGGAAGTTAAGGCTCCATGACACTGTCACTCGGGTAGACGTTGGCTGACCAGGACCACGACTGAGCATCTGTCAGTGGCTACTAAGCAGCCATGACCTTGACCCCAGCTACAGTAACCAGGACTGATTGAGACCAACAGAACTTGGCTGGTAGATGTGTTTCTGGAACAGGACATGAAATGCACATTTTGACAAAAGTTGTTACTCACGAGCCGAAACCGGTTTGGCTCAGTGGGTAGAGCATCGGCCTGTGGACAGAAGAGTCCTAGGTTCGATTCAGGTCAAGGGCATGTACCTTGGTTGAGGCACATCCCCAGTGGGAGGTGTGCAGGAGGCAGCTGATCAATGTTTCTCTCTCATTGATGTTTCTAACGCTCTATCCCTCTCTCTTCCTCTCTGTAAAAAACCAATAAAAATATATATTTTTTATTTTTATGTTTGTTTGTTTGTTTGTTTGTTTATTTATTTATTTATTTATTTATTTATTTATTTATTTATTTATTTATTTTAGTTGTTACCCACGGTTCTGGAGCTAAAACGAGAAACTAAAAGCAAAAGGTATTATGGGGCGGAACCTGCCGGCGCGGACCGCTTGTCCCGCGGCCTAGTGATCTGCCCGGGCGCTTTTCCCGGAGCTCCTGTCCGGCGCCAAAGCGGACTTCCGGTGCGCTTCCGCGGTGCGTGAGCGGGCCCGGCACCTGAGCTGGTGAGCGCGGCTTCCTGGTCTGTTTTAATTCCTTTTCTCTCGTTGTTTGTGTAGCGGGGCCACACTTGTTCTCCGCCGGGGGTCGCGGAGTGCCCTGGACTAGGGCGCCTCGCTGCGGTCTGGGGGCTGGTGGTGGGACCCTGGTGTCTCTAAAGGCCTTTCCCCCGAGAAACCGTCGCAGAGAGCGCGTCCCCGGTACGCCCCGTCACCGGGGTAACTAAGGACTTTCCTAACTTCACAACGTGGGGACCCGAGACCTTGCCTGCACCCGACCTGGTTCTGTCCGGCTCTGTGAAACTTTCTGGTAAGGTCTTCCCCCGGAAGGAGCCTTTGTTTCTCAACTACAAAATGGATAACCATTTTTTTATTAAATAAGTGTTTATCAAGTGTCTAGTATGTGCTCGAGGTATAAAGAGAATCAAATCTCGTGGAGGTGACAATCCTCCATTAAAATTGGACAAAATTGCTGACTTGGGACGTGAAATGAGAGTGTTTTCTCAAGAGACCCGACCTAGGAAGCTTCACGGAGGAGAGATTATTGGGCTGAGATCAGAAAAAAAGTTTACAAAGAGAGGAGGGAAGAGCTTTGAAGCCCGAGGAGCTCCCCGTTGGAGGGTCTGAAAGAGGCCAGTGTGCCTGGAGCAGAGCTTGTGTGGGGAGCCTGGTATGAAATAAGCTGGAGGAGTTGCCAGGGCCCTGACCATGACTTTTGGTTTTCCAAGAACCACGTGGGAAACCACTCATAGGGTGTTAAAAGTGGGGTCCACATGCTTAGATTGGCATTTTGAAAAGGTCACTCCAGCTGTGGGTGGAGAATGACTTGGAGGGGCCGGCGCTCTGGGTGAGTGTCAGGGCGGTTTGTTCTAAGGAGGTGGTGAAGAGAAGTGGATGGATGTGATTTTCTGCATTCCAGGGCATCTTCTCTGTCAGGCCACATGCCAGCTGCTGAAGATATAATGAATAGAATTACAGGCTGATGGAATTAGATTGAAAGGAATTATCAAGGAGGAGCACACAGATGCCACAAGGGAAAGTGGCTAAATGAGGAGCAATTTTCTAAATGTAATAGCTGTTCGCTTAGCAAATATTCATAAAGTACCTCTGAATTTAGGGTTGGGAATAGGAAGATGATGTATAAATTATTTTGAGCATTGGCTTTCAGGCTTTTTCACCTCCCCTCTCCCCCCCCCCCCCCCCCCACCGTAACAAGTACATTTTATGTTGCAACTAAGAGTATGTACACAAACACAGAGCTTCAAAAAGCCGTTACTATCTTCATTATTCCTGATGCACTCTAATTTTTTTTATTCTGTTCTTTTCATTAAAAAATAATAATGCTGGCTGAGACTCTAAACTGTTGTGATTTGAAGTATGAAAGAAAAGAAAAAAAGTGATTTAAAGTGAGGGTCATTTGTAGTGTTTTTGGGTTTAGGCAGTAACATATACCCTTAACATTGGGAATGGGTTGGTCTTCCTTTCCTCACTGTTTTCTTTTGTTTTGATTGTGTAAAATAGAGTAAAAAGAACTAAGCGGGCCACTGATTCTTCTCTTTGTGACATTTTAGCGTCTTGTTCAGATGTCTGGCTAGATTGGAAGTGCCTAGAGGTCAGTGACTGTCTTAATCTAGATGTGTTTTTTTAGTGCCCGGTAAAGATCCTGGCACAGTGCAGGCATACGGTGGTTATTTGTTGAATTAAATAGGTACGTGTCTTGGGACTAGAAGAGTAGATAATTGTTTAGTTTAAATGCATGTTGGAACCATTCTTATAAATATCACAGAGACAGCTTCTGCCCACAGAAATTTTACAGTATGCCCCCATAGGTATACTGAGGTAGGAAAATACGTGTTCTGAGCTCTTTCTATTCTAAATACGTATCGGAGGTCAGCCATGGCACCTAAATCATTCTGGACGAGTGTCCCAGAGTTGCCACTGACTGTGGGCCCTTTGGGAAGTTGTTTCACTCCTTGGACTTTAGGTTTTTATGTGTAAAAGGAGAAGGGAATGTTTGTGTTGAAAAGCTCTCCACTTCCTAAAGTTGTTGTGAATTTTAGATGCTGAGCATCCACTTTCCACCTCTGTCCGTTTCTGGGCTTTCCCTGAGGCTTATGGGAAACTGGGTGTGTATGTGATTCAAGTATCCTCAATTCTTCTGGGACTTTTTAGCAATAGGTTTTAGGCAGTTATATTGTAGTGTAGAGTGGACCATTCAGGCTTCCTCTACTTTCATCCTCCATAGTGAGAGAGAGAGAGAGAGATCCGAGGGCAGATCCCGAGTGGACAGTGGGAAGAACACTGGCCTGGAGGGCAGGGCACCCAGGTTCTAATTTATGTGACTTTGTTGGTCCTTGTGTGACCTGAACATGTTACTTCTCTGGTGTCTTTTCAGCTATGAAGTGAGTATTCTTGCTCATTAAATTAAAACACAAAAATTCTCTCTGAACCTCATATTTTTGTCTGTAAATGGATGTAGGGTTGTGTGAGGATTAAGGGAGATATTGCTCAGTAAATGAAGCTTTCTTTCCCAAGTTCTGACGAACTCTGATTGCTTTCTTCTTCAGCTGTTCTGAAAAATACGAAGGCGTCTCCTTTGGTCACCTATCACTGCATCCATGGCCGCCATGCAGATGGATCCCGAGCTTGCCAAGAGCCTCTTCTTTGAAGGGGCCACTGTAATAATCTTGAATGTGCCCAAGGGGACAGAGTTTGGCATTGATTACAACTCCTGGGAGGTGGGGCCCAAGTTCCGGGGTGTGAAGATGATTCCACCAGGCATCCACTTCCTCCACTACAGCTCAGTGGACAAGGCCAATCCCAAGGATGTAGGCCCTCGTATGGGCTTCTTCCTTTCCCTGCAGCAGCGGGAGCTGACGGTCCTGCGCTGGAACTCAGCCCGAGAAGAGGTAGACCTTTCCCCAGCCCCAGAGGCCGAAGTGGAGGCCATGAGGGCCAACCTCCAGGACCTAGACCAGTTTCTGGGGCCTTACCCATATGCCACGCTCAAGAAGTGGATCTCACTCACCAGCTTCATCAGTGAGGCAACAATGGAGAGGCTGCAGCCTGAGAGCCGGCAGATCTGTGCCTTCTCAGAGGTGTTGCCTGTGCTTTCCCTGAAGCACACCAAGGACCGGGTGGGGCAGAATCTACCCCGCTGTGGCACTGAGTGCCAAAGCTACCAGGAAGGCCTGGCCCGGCTGCCTGAGATGAAGCCCAAAGCCGGGACAGAGATCCGCTTCTCAGAGCTGCCCACACAGATGTTCCCAGCAGGCGCCACGCCGGCAGAGATAACCAGGCACAGCATGGACCTGAGCTACGCCCTGGAGACTGTGCTCAGCAAGCAGTTTCCCAGCAGCCCCCAGGATGTACTCGGTGAGGAGGAACAAAGCTCTTTGGGAGTGGGCCAAGAAGGGCTATTAGATTACGGAGTATATCTTGGGTTATCTGGTCTAGGAGTTCCTAAAGCTGGCTAGGAGGCAGTGCTGCCCAATACACTCAGTAAAGATACAGATGTCCAGGCCTTATCCCTGGAGATTGACTCAAGGGATCTGGAGTGAGGCCCCAGCGATTTATCTGCTAATTTATCTAATAAACACAAACCCTAGGTGAACCTGATGCAGAAGGTCCTGTGTTTGGGAACCACTGACATGGCCCAGCCCCTCACTTTGCTGACTGAGGTCTATAGAAGGAAAGGATTTGCTAAGTGGTCAAAATGAGACCAGAGCCAGGGGCTCCTGGTTCCCAGGCCTCTCACTTTCCTCCTCAATTTGCTCCTGACTCTCAAGGTGTTGGTCTCTCTACTGCTTAGACAAGGACATTGACTTTTTAAAAACATTATTATAGTTTTTATTTCCCCCTTATTACAAAAATATATTCATCATAGAAGAAAACCCCACACACAGTAAAATTCATTCTAGTTTCCACAGCTAGAAATAACCATTTTTAACATTTTGGTATATTTACTTCCCATCTTTTACATATATATACACTGAGTGGCTAGATTATGATCTCTGAACACATAATAATCTGGCCACTCAGTGTGTGTGTGTGTGTGTGTGTGTGTGTGTGTGTGTGTGTGTGTAATCATATATAATAGAGGCCCAGTGCATGAATTCGCGCATGGGTGGGTTCTGGTCAGCCTGGCCAGGGGGAGGGGACATGGGTGGTTGGCTGTCCTGCCGGTTGGTTGAACTCCTGGTTGAGGGGACAATTTGCATATTAACCTTTTATTATATAGGATTATTATATAGGATATACACTGAGTGGCCAGATTATTATGCGTTCAGAGATCATAATAATCTGGCCACTCAGTGTATAGACCTCTAACTATGGCTATAGATATTTTATTTCAGTCTTCTCTCTATGTTAATTTCTATGTATTTATTTATTTATTTTTAAATGACATTTGGTATTTATTTAAAATAAACCATAAAACAAGCTATAATTTGATTATCATTATAGGTGAGTGATGGATACATAGGGGATCGAGTGTATCATTTTCTTTTGTATATAATTGAAAGCTTATATAATAAAAAGTGAAAATATTTTAAATTCTTGTATAAAAAGATACAACAAAGAGGCTTATAGTATTACTACTGAGGACGATTCATAAACATTGCAAGCAAAATAACTTAAGCTGCCATAAAGTACTACCATAATGTAAGGAGGAAAATGCACCAATAAGAAAGGATATATGCACCCCTCTGTTCTATATATGTATTTTCTTTTAGTCTTTTTTAAGTTCAATTGTATTTTTGTATGTATATATGATTTTTTTTTACAAAAAATAGAATTATAATATATCATTTTGTAATTTACTTAAATATATACATTTTTCTATGTCACTGAAATAGTCACTCCTTTTCATTGGCTGGTTAAGTTCCATGGTTATTGAATCAGCCCAGTGCAGATGGACCTTTAAGATGTTCATATTTTCCTTATTGTAAGTGTTGTCTAGTAAACATCTTTGTGTGTATTTCTGCATGTGTTTAGCATTGAAATTGTTGGATCAAAACATGTATGTCCTCACCAGCTGTTGCCTATTACCTTTGACTTGGCAATTTAGCAAAGGCTTCTTCCATCTGAAATAGGAATGATGTCTTATTTCAATTTACAGTTGACCCTGAACAACACAAGTTTGAACTGATGGGTCCATTTATTTTGCAAATTTTTTTCCTCAATAAGTACCTGTACTGTTTTTGATCCCAAATTGGGAGTCCCCAGCTGCAGAGGGCCTACCATGTGTGTTGATCTATGCATTTTACATGGGGGACTTGAGCACTCACAGGTTTTGGTATGGGAGTGGGTGTCCTAACACCAACCTCTGTGGATACTGAGGGACAACTAAGTTTTTGTGAAGTCTGACTGCACAGAATGTCTGCTCCTCAATCTCCATGTTGTTTAAGAGTCAACTGTATTTTCTTCAGTCACTAGTGACAGCAAACATTCATCCCATCTTCAACAGCTATTTATATGTATACAGTATATTTTACAAGTTGCCTAGGTATTTGCATTTTTTTTTATTGGAACATCAGTGAAAGTTTTAATATAGGGCCTTTTAAATCATTGTCTCAGCTGATAAGGAGGGACATTTTAATGAATGTATTTTAATGCATTACACAGTATTTTCATTTAATAAGTAACAGTTGAAATTCTGGCTTAAAAATGAACAGAAATCCTGTTTTCTACTTCTAAGACATTTCAGTTCTTTAAAGTAATCTCGTGAAAAGGTCTGTTGTAGGGATAACTTTGTATCTGCATGACAGCTCTTCGGAATTATTTCTGATCTCATAATTTTAGAGTAGGCCAGAAATGCACAAATTTAAATAAATGCCCCAAATTCAGAGAATAAGCTCATGTTTTCACAAGCCAGCCAGGAAAAGCCAACTGAAGAGGATATCATTAAGCTCTATCACACAAAGAAAATTTGGCTACATATTTTGAAAAGATCGGTCAAATGTCCTACCAGGTAACTACCAATAGCTTGTCACATGTGTTTGAGTGCTTCTGTTGTTTTGATGACCCATATGTTGGTCCACAGAAGCCCTCATTAAATTTGAGGAGAGACAGAACATCTCTGATGAGCAGCAGTATCTTTTGGTAACCAGTTTGGTAACCAGTTGCTTGGCCAACTACAATGGCATGTAGATCAGCGATGGCCACCCGGTGGTTCATGGATCACTGGTGGTCTGTGAGGTCGGAAAGGTTGGCGACCACTGACCTAGATCATCAGGTCTCTTTGTGTGAGACAGGCATCCGATGGAAATGTTGGAATAATAACTAATATTTATTGAGTGCTGCTTTGAGCCATACATTATTTTAAATGCTTTACATATATTCATTTATTTAATCCTCACTGTAAATAAGGAAATTGAGCAGGTTAAGTACTGTAACGTGCCCAGGGTCACAGCTGCTAAGTGGTAGAGCTGAGATTCGAACACAGGCAGTTTGGCTCCAGAGCCCATGCTCTTTCCCACCAAGTTGTTTGTAGAGATTAAACCATAGAGCACTGTGATTAAACAATCGACCCTGGAACAAGTCCTCTCAAATTTCCCTCTTCTGGGAGGCTCTAGAACTGTTTCCAGCCAACAGAAAATCTGTTTTCTCTTTTCATCGGTCACATTCCTCGGGGTTAGATGTGTGTGACCTTGTGCACGTCCCTTGGCCTCATATATAAAATGAGACAAATGCCACCTTTTCCTGATCACCTTGCGGAGTTGGGCTGAGGGTTCCATGGGGGTAATACAGCATTTCCCCTGAACCTGAAGCAGATGATCTGCTTCAGAATTAGAGCTACAAATCATCTATCTCAGCCAGGATCTCTGCGGGTGAGGCCTGGGCTGCTGTATTTTTAGCAAGCTCCTCTAGTAATTCTGATAGGCGGCCAGGTTTGGGATCCTCTTGACATGATATCCATGACCACATTTTGTAAACTCTCTAAATGCCAGGCAAATACTAGGTGTACCTCTTCTCCTGCAGTCTGATTTTACAGAAACCCAAACTTAGAGCCGTTCAGCACACTTTTATTAAGGACCGGCTTGTCGCAAGACCCCATGCTGGCCCCTGCAGGAGTGACAAGGAGAAAAGACCGCCTCTTGCTGAGGCCCAGCGGGACTGCCAGGCTTATAGAGCCAGCTGGTCCTCTTCTCCTCTCTGTGCCTTGCAGGTGAGCTCCAGTTTGCCTTTGTGTGCTTCCTGCTGGGGAACGTGTACGAGGCTTTCGAGCACTGGAAGCAGCTCCTGAACCTGCTGTGCCGCTCCGAGGAAGCCATGGTGAAGCACCACACCCTCTACGTGAACCTCATCTCCATCCTGTACCACCAGCTCGGCGAGATCCCCCCTGACTTCTTTGTGGACATCGTCTCCCAGAACAACTTCCTCACCAGCACGCTGCAGGTGAGCAGTCTGTGCGCCCTGAGAAGGGTACCTTTTTGTTTCTGGCTATTCGTTCATGACCCAAAGTTTTCTGAATTTTAGTTTCCCAACCTTGAGCCGTTTTCTGGTTCTCCCTCTCCTATTCGTTTTAAGCTCCTTGATGCCAGATACCCTTTCTCTGTACCACCCTCTCCCCACCTGCGCCCAGAGTGCCTGGCACTGGAGTGCTTGGGATTTGAATGCCTCCACCCCTTTGAGTTACTCAGCTCAAAACAGTTTTTCCTTCTCCCCGTAGCCATAGCTGCAACCCATAGGACAGAGTTTGGAACATCTGCAGCTCTTTAGATCTCATTTCAGCATTAAAGTAACTTTGATTTCCTGTGTCAAACAAAATGTGCCAGTTTCTGCAGAGATTCTGACAGAAAAAGTGAAATTTGCTTTTAACTTGGCAATTAAATTTTCATTATGAGTGGTAATTAGGGAAGAAGCTTCAAAAAACAATCTTCATCCTGTGCTATTTCCTCCCTTTGCAAACAGATTAGCTTCCTTTATGTTCTTGGGACAGCCTCTGTCACTCACATTTCCTAACTTTCTCAAGGCAGAGCTGCAAACTGGCAGTTTCCATAGTTTCCGGCCCGTGAGCTGCTTTTCTCTCCCTGTATGTTAGCCCCCCACGAGACCTGCTCCCTCAGGGTGGCATTCACTGACCTCCCTCTCATGCCACACAGGACTAGGGACTGAACAAACATTCATTAAGGTCCTGTTGGGTATCAGGCACCGGGTTTATCACACTATATGGGTTTCCTTGTTTGATTTCTCTGGAGTGCTGCAAGGCAGATAGGATTATTCCATTTCACGAATGGGAACACAGACTCAGAAAGGTTAAGGAACTTACGTAAGTTCGCAGCTGCTAAGTGGCAGAGTCAGGATTTGTGCATTTGTATTCAGGCCTGCGTATTGAATACAGTGTAGCCCCCCACGCCCCATGGAAAGCAGTGGAGACACCGTCATGCCTGTTGGCAGAGGTACAGGACACTTTCTGAAACCAGCAGACTGTTGGGAGAGTCCCTGCGAGCAGGCAGCGGACTTGAAACTGGCAGCCGGAGGACTTGTGCAGACCATCGGGATGAGTCAGTCAGGCTGATGGCTTGAGCCTGGTGTATTGCACTTCAGATGAATTATAAAACTGCCCTTTTATTGGTTCTCAATATAAAAGAGAAATTAAATCCTTTTATCCTTCCTCTGCAGGGAAAAGCCCCACCACGTTAGTGGGTTGTGGGTTACGGCAGAGTAGGAGGCATCAGCCTGCTCACTTGCCTCTGGCGGTGGCTGTGGTCCACGGCAATATGTGCAGCCCTCATGGTGTGCGTTAATGCTGTCGCACAAACATGGGAGGGCCGCACTGTGCTGCTGGCTGTTCTAACCATTGTCAGCACAACCAACAGCTGAGCTCTAATTGCTGCGGCTTTGTTGCTAGCAATGATTTACCAAGCAGAAAGGGCCCAGCTGGATTGCTAGATGCCCCGTTGGGGAGTGCAAAGCTGATGGGTGGAAGAATTCTGTCTTTGGACTTTTCACCAAGAACATTTGATGTTCTTATTTTGAAAAACCCAAAACACGTGCCTTAAAAAAAAAAAAAAAATCAACACGTTTGTGAGCATCCTTTCTTTAAATACAACATTCTCCTGGAAGTTTTGCGGATTGGCCAGGGTTCCTGCCCTCCGGAGATTTGTTCATTGATTTAGCAGGTGTTTCCTGAGCACCTGACAAGACTAGAAATATAACTGTGAGCAAGACAGAGTCCCTGACTTTCCGCTCACATTTTGGTAGGAAAATAAACGAATTAACCAAATAACTCCAGAAAGCAGTGTGTTTTAGAAGGCAGTCCTGCCTGGTACCATTTCCCTAACCCACACCTTTTGGTCTCATCTAGGCTGCATCAGTCTGTCAACTTCCATGCCTACCTTGTCAGTCCATCTGTCTCCCACTTTGCCGCCTGAGTTGCTGCTTTAAAATGCACATGTGATCCTATTTCTCTACGACCCCTCATTGTCTAGAACAGTGTTTCCCAACCTTCTCTCATGATGAGAATCACCTGGTGGAGTTGTTAAACTACAGATTCCTGAATCCCAACTAAGAAGTGCTAAACTAGAATTTTTGGGAACCAAAACCTATATGTTCCCAAAAATTCCAGTTTAGCACTTCTTAGTTGGGATTCAGGAATCTGTATTTTTTTTAATATATATATTTTATTGATTTTTTTACAGAGAGGAAGGGAGAGAGATAGAGAGCTAGAAACGTTGATGAGAGAGAAACATCGACCAACTGCCTCTTGCACACCCCCGATCGGGGATGTTCCCGTAACCAATGTACATGCCCCTGACGGGAATCGAATCTGGGACCTTTCAGTCCGCAGACCGACGCTCTACCACTGAGCCAAACCGGTTTCGGCAAGGAATCTGTATTTTAACAACTCCACCAGGTGATTCTCCTCATGAGAGAAGTTTGGGAAACACTGGTGTAGAAAGTTAAAAGCCCAAGAATGGGTCACAAGATCTGATCTGTCTGACTCCTAACCTCTTCTCTGGCTTCTCCTTCGTCTCCCTGTTTCCTCCATCAACTCCAGTGACATGGTCTCCTTGCAGATCCCCAGACATGCTGTGCTGTTTCATGCCTTCTTAAAAAAAAAATAATAAAATGCTGTAAAAAAACCCCCACATAACAAGAGGTCTACCCTCTTAACAGATTTTTAAGTGCATAGAACATATTGTTAACTATAAGCACGGCAGATCTCTAGAACTTTCCATCTGGCATGACTGATGAAGACATGGGTGTGAAGTGTCATGCAGAGGGAACCTGACTTTCCCTCTGCCTGGTGTGTATTTTTTATCCTATGAGATGCCCTCAAAACATCCCACTCCATGAAGCCACACCTGATCTCTCTCCTTTCAAACTGTTAACCTCCTTTGTACTTGTCAATATCATACTGCACAGGCTGTCCTTGATGAAGTCACATATTGTCTGCCTGACTGCCCGCTTAGCCTTGAACTTTCACCCAAAGCCTGTTTCGTTCATCTGGCTATTTAAACACCTAGTCAAGGCCTAACACTTACATTTTCGTGTTATTTGTTATTAGATAGAGTGTAATTCCTATGGTAATATAGATGGCTCTAATGTGATAGATATGAACAGTGAATTCTAATCAAAGGGCATTTGGAGCACCAAAGAGAAATTGGTTAATTCAGACTGCGGTTGAGAGTTGAGGGGATAGAAGATCCGGAATGGCTTTTTGCAAAAGATGTGTATTTGTGTGCGTGCGTGTGTGTGTGTGTGGGGGGGATGGCATTTGACACTGAGCTTGAAGGATGACTGAGATTTCAACAGACACAGTATAGAGAAGGTTATTATAAAACTTTTTTTAATGGAAAGTTAAGTCGATGCCACCTTGGCGGTGAGAATTCAGTGCCCCCATACAGGTACTCACTCACTTGGGGTGTTTATGACAGAATGAATCAGCCCATAAAAGCCTTTCTTAGCCAGCCGCCTGCTCTCCCCCCAGGTGGTCAAGTAAGTGGAACTGGCTTTCTTCCTTAGGAGCTTAAATGGCTACTCCCCTCGGAGAGGGGCTGGTGTTTGTGTGTGAGCACTCAAAGGAGCCATGTAATGGCCTCTGCCGTCAGAGGCCCTTTTGAATAAATGCCACTGGTTTTTACAAATCCCATGGATTTAGCTTGAATAAAAATTATTTGTTTTACAAAAATAGATAGTTTTTTCTTTTATTTAAAGCTACTTGAGTCACCATAATTTGTTTAAAACCAATGAAACGATAATATGAATTTAATAGTGAATTATATGCAAAATAAGAATTCTTATTGCTGATTGCATAGCATTTAGGCATATAGTCATGTAACCTGTTTTTTAAAAAATACTTTTAGTCACAATGGGCCATATATGCTTTCTAGCTTTATTTCTTATTAGTATTCTAAATGCCAGTGTCCATCTTTAACTCTTGAGAAAAAACGTTGGCTCTAACAATGATGTCTATAGTGTTTTTATCATCATACCATCTACGATCTATTTCACCTACCTACTCCCAAACTTCCCGCCATCAGCTGTCTATTACTTTTTTATACTTACTGTGCATTATCTCATTTAGCCCTCAAAACAATGCTCAAAATTAAGGCTATAATCCCACTTTATACAAGGGAAATAAGATCAGAAGGTCACATAATTTTGCCCAAGACAACCAGCACTAATAGGTCGCAAGGCTGAGCTTTGATTCTAATGCCTTCAGTGAGCTCTCATATATTCAAGCCCCAGACAAAACATCACAAATTCTTTAAACTGATCTCAGAATTATTCCCACTGCTTTTCATTGTCCTGGCAATCATTGGGAAGTGATAGTCTTGCTTTTAACACCACTTTCTTCTTCTACAAGTAGAGATAAAATGTCCTGTCAGTGGCTTGTTTTAGTCTAAACTGAAAAACCATTTGGGAATTGAAAAATTTCAGAAATTTCATTAAAAAAGCAGGATAAGACATTGACTCAGCTACCTTGGTATTTTAAATTTCTCAGGTGACCTGACTGAACTCTATTTAACTTGGGCCTAAAAGAAGGCTTTTACATTTCTTTTTTTTTAATTATTTTATTTTATTGATTTTGTACAGAGAGAAAGGGAGAGAGATAGAGAGTTAGAAACATCGATGAGAGAGAGAGTCATCGACTAGCTACCTCTTGCACACCCCCTACTGGGGATATGCCCGCAACCAAGGTACATGCCCTTGACCGGAATCGAACCTGGGACCTTTCAGTCCCCAAGCCGACGCTCTATCCATTGAGCCAAACCGGTCTCGGTGGCTTTTGCATTTCTGACTGAAGTAATTTATGATTTTATAATATGCAGACTTAGTGATAAAAGTAGTAATACCTTTTTTATATTTAGAAAAAATACCAAATAGATGTACTTTTAGTTTTAAATAAATGTAGTTGTTTGTGTAATGTTGTTATCCTATTTCAAAATATTTTTTTTTAATGTCCAGGATTATTCTTCCTATATTAAGAGGATTCATTTCTCAGTGTTGCTAAAAATGTTTACTTGATTTCACTTTGATAAAATAACCAGATGATTACAAAGTTTCCTGAAGAAGGCATTAAATTAATCTAAAAATAAGAGAACCAAAGTAAATTATTGCTTGGAAACTGGGTATAGTCTAAACATCTCCTTTTCTGGATTGTGAGTTTTTAAAATATCAAGTTTTTATACTAAAGGGATAAAAATAAAAATAGGTCAGTGAATGTCAGAGGTGAGGGATAAGGGAGGGTTTGACCACCAAGGTCAGCACAAGGGTGTTCGTTAGAGTGATGGAACTATCCTAATGGTGATGATATGTCCTTCAAACTCATAGAACTGGAAAAAGAAAAACTATAAGTATATATTAATCTTGATTATATCATATAGTGGTTGCATGGGTATATGCATTTGTCATGTATATACCCATCAAACACTTTAAATGGGTGAATTTAATTGTATGTAAATATTATGTCTCAATAATGCTAATTTTTTTTTAAGTCTAATTTAAAAAAAAAAAGTCAACTGGGCCTGTGCCCTGGATCCTGAAGGCCTGCAGAGAGGACAGTCCCAGAAGCACCTGGTCGCCAAGCCCCTTGGCTCTCCAGGGCAATGCTGAAAATACGAAGGATGTATCAAATCCGTGTCAACACTGGAAGAAGGTCTTGATAGGGAAAAGGATTGAGATTTCTTTTTCCGACTGGATCTTGCTCAACGTTTTCACTTACTTGCTCAGCATTTATCGCTGTTCTCATCTGTATAATGGGGATAGTCATTTCCTGCCGTCCTACCTCCCAGGTTTGTAGTAAAGATTAGATTGATAAGTTCTTTAAGAAGGACAAAACACTTTACAAATTAGAAGCCTTATTTTTCAGACTTAAGGCTTCTATTTACCTGCTTCTGGTTGATTTTATTACCAGGCACTGTTTGAGAGAGGGGTGGGAAGGGTGAGTGATGAGAGTGGGCCCAGCCTGTTCCAACCTCTCACTACTGGCCACTGACAAATGCAGGGCAGTCCCTGCATCTCCTTATCCTTTCAGTGAATGTCCTGTGGGCCTAACTCTGTGCCAGGCAAGATGCCACGTGGGACACATGGATAATTCGGACTCATTCCCGGCTCATAAGGAACACATGTCGCAAGCACTGGAGAAATGCCAGAGTGGCAGCTCAGGCCCAGTGCTAGGGGGACAGGTTGGAGCAGGTCATTTCAGCGTGGACATTTTTATAAGTACGGTAGGTGGTTTATGAGCTGGTGGCCTGCAGGGGTCTAGTAAATAAGCCACCTCCTCCTCAGGATGAGTCCCTAATTCTGTCCAGGACTGTCACATAATTATTGAGCAATTATTTGGTACCAGGCACTACTAAAGTGAACCAAAAATGGATGTATGTCATAGTCTGTGCCAGGAGCAGAATGCAGCTGTGAAAAAGAGTCATTGCTGTGGAGTTGCTCCTCATCTCTCGGGAGAGTTCAACTCTAAGTGGATGTTACCTAATAGAGATTGAGGATATGATCGCGGTAACTCTGAGCACTGGGGGAGCATGGAGGAGCACCTGTGCCATCCTTGGTCTGAGAAGACGCCCTAAAGGAGGTGATGTGGGAGCTGAGCTGAGTTACTGGTAGAAATTAGCTAGATGAAGGAGAAGGAAACCGGGGAAGGGTGTTACAAGTAGGAGAAAAGCATGTGTGTAGAGGCGCGGAAGAGGCAGTAGAGCATGTTAGGACCACTGCTCAGTGTGGGTGGAGAGGAAAGGCTGTGTAGAGAAAGTATAATTTACTGAGTAAGGAGGGGAGCAAGAGGAGGCTTTTGATAATTCAACTAGCAGGTTCCCCAGGACCTCTGAGCACAAGCTCATGGGTGTTAGGGCCTTTGGAGCTCGTGCTGTCTGAAACAGGCTTCTCTGCTCCCGTACCAGGCCCCTCCCCAGAGTTCAGCGGGGCTCCCTATTGAGTGCTCCATGGCACGCTCTATGAGCTGCCTACAGACAGGCCGCCAGCTTCCCCACTGCCCTCTCGCCACCAAGCTCCTACAGCCCCTCTAATTAGTTATTGATCTGGCACTTTGTTGTGGCTGTGCTTCCCGCTCCTCTGTTTAGTCAATTCCCAAGTTAATGAAACCAAATTCTGTAAACCTCCCTTTTACTCTCCCCCCTCCCTCCCGACACACACACACATCACTTCTCTCCCTGCTACCACAAATGGCTCCAAACAAAGACCACTGAAAACAGGCCTTGCTCCTGCTGCTCACAGGAAGAAGCGGCTAGAAAGGGCGTTGTCCACGGAATCAGCCACGGAGTGTGCCTGTTACCTCTGTCCGGTCCAGGCCCCTGGAGCCCGGAGTCCTCCCGTGGTGTCTGCGGCCAGCGGTGGCGCGAGGGCACCGTGGTCAGAGACCTCCACCCTCAGGCTCCTGTGTCTGTGAGGGGCTACCAGGTAGTCTTGGAAAAACTACTTCCTTTCTGGGTAGCTTTGGTCCAATCATTTCATTTTTCTCATTCTCCATTTCTAAAAAGTAGGTATTCAAGTGTGTCTTCTCATGGCATTTTGAGGATTTATTGGGATATTTTAAAAAACTTATTTGAAAAGAGTAAAATAATAGGAGGAATTAATAGGTTTGCTATTCTTAGAAGGGGTTGGGATCTAGGACAATTGCAGAATAGAGCTTCAGATGTAGAGAAAATTACTGTTCTGCCCCCTCCTATGTTTATACTAGATGAAACGGAATTAAAAAGAGAATCAAGCCCTGGCCAGCATTACTCAGTGGTTAGAGTGCCTGCACACTGGAGTGTCCTGGGTTTGATTCCTGGTCAAGGTCACATGCCTGGGTTGCAGGATGATCCCCGGGTCCCAACAGGGCACGTGTGGGAGGCAACCAATCAATTTGTCTCCCTTACTTTGATGTTTTCTTTCTCTTACTCCCTCGCTCCCTCTCTCTTCCCTTTCACTCTCTCTAAAAAATCAATGGAAAAAATATCCTCAAGTGAGGGATGACAAAAACAAAAAAAGAACATTAAAACAGGGAATTACTATCCAGAATTTACAAAGAATTCCTACTGATAACTCAGCAACAACAACAACAGAAACCTGATTACAAATTGGCAAAGGGCTTAAATAGACATTTCCCCAAAGAATATATACAAATGGCCAAATGAAATGTTCAGCATCACTGATCATTGGGGAAATGCAAATCAGAACCACAATGAAGTGCCAGTTCACACCCATTAGGATGGCTACCATCCAGAAAATAACAGATGTTGGCAAGGATGTGGAGATATTGTAAGTCTTGTTAATTGCTGATGGGAATGTAAAATGATGTAGCCACAGTGAAAGAAAGTATAGTGTTCTTCAAAACAAACAGAATTTTCTTACGATCCATGAACTCCACTTCTGGATATGTACTCAAAAGAATTGAAAGCAGGCACTCTGAGAGATATTTTTACAGCCACGTTCATAGCAGTGTTATTTACAACAGCCAAAAAGTAGAAACAACCCAAATGGCCATTGACAGATGAATGGAAACAAAATGTGGTGTAGACATACAATGGAACACCAGCCTCAGGAAGAAGGAAACTCGGACACAGGCTGTAGCATGAATGAACCTGGAGGACAGTGTGCTAAGTGAAATAAGCCAGTCACAAAAGGCTTAGTATTATATGATTCTACGTATGTGAGGTACCTAGAATATTCAGATTCCTGGAGACAGAAAGTAGAGTGGTGGCTGCCAGGGGCTGGGGGAGGGGGAAATAGGGAATTATTATTTAATGGGTTCAGAGTTTCATTTAGGAAAGATGGAAAAAGTTGAAGAGATGGATGATGGTGATAGTTGCATAACAATGTGAATATACTTAATGCCTCGAACTGTATACTTAAAAGTGATTAACATTTGTAAATATTTTGTTATGTGTATTTAACACAGGTTTTTAAATGATAATGTAAAAAATTGGTTAAAATGGTAGCTTTGTGTTATGTATGTGTTATCACAATTTTAGAAAAAGAACATCAAAGCTTTTTAGGGGAACAGAGACCTCTAACTGGCAGCCTGTGGCACATTTCCTTTAGAGCAGCAATTCAACCGCATTGGCCTGGGGCCTGGCGTTTTACGGGACCCAGGGGCTTGTGAGCCCCCGAGCCCTTCCCATACCAGCTGGTATAAGCTACTCCCTCTTCCTCCCAGTTACTGCCCACTGCCCAGGAGACCTCCCCAGGGGCAGGGCCAGAGGAATGGGGCTTCTCTGCCCAAGACGGTAATTTTCCATTCTGGTCCTGCCTCAGCTTCTCAGCAGGGTTTGGACCTTGTTTCTTGGTTTGGGGGAGCACAGCAGGTATCCTGGGCCTGTGCCACCAGCAGCTGATTTTCCCGCCCCAGAGAGCTGAGCATCATGAGGAAATTTCCATAGCTTTCTCAGCTCCCTCCGTGTTCTCAGGAGTGACTTATCCTCTGTTCTCTGTAGGTTTTCTTTTCCTCGGCCTGCAGCATTGCTGTGAATGCCACCCTGAGGCAGAAAGCTGAGAAGTTCCAAGCTCACTTGACCAAGAAATTTCGGTGGGACTTTGCCGCGGAGCCTGAGGACTGCGCCCCGGTGGTTGTGGAGCTCCCCGAAGGGGTGGGGACTGGCTAACTGGGAAGACACCTTCCCACACAGCTGCAGCCTGACCTCTCTGCTCACCCCTTTTCCTGGGCCTGCCGAGATGGTTCGGCAGAGACGGAGCCAGAATTCCCTCCTTCACCACTACATACATTCCTTTAGTGCCAAAGGGGCTGCATCAGCCTGGCCTTGGTGCTACCTGACTGACTGCCAGGTGGACTCTTACAGAAGCTCTTGGGAGAGACCTGCCTCAGCAAGCAACCTACTTCCTTCTGAATAGAACGGATTGCATATTCCACAGGATGATTAGAAAGAAACCCTGAACTGTCGAGGGGTCAGAGATGTCCGTTGGTGACTTTTTAAGTTAAGCAGAGGGCAGAGGGAGATGAGCCAGAATTTCAGCCTGCCTCTTGTTGAATGGGGATACATCGCAGAAAACATGGCCATGTGACCCCTCAGGAGCCCCAGACTGGGGAGGGCGTAACACAGAAGACAGTTGGGATGTATCTGACAAGTTACCAGTTTTTGCTTTTCCATCTAAATTCCTTCCTCCTGTCCAAAGGTCCCACTGGGTAATCTTCCCAAGATTGTTGTGGCCCTGACTTCAGGGGCCTTATGAGTGCGATGCCTCTCCCATGTGTGTTCTGTTCTGAGACCTCAGACCCTGAAGTGGGACTTGGCAACCCTCCTGCATGGCCCCAGGAGGGCTCCTCAACCGGCCATGGCTGCTCCTGATGACCCGGAGAGTCAACAACAGAAAGGTTCTTTCTTGGTCTGGACAGGCCTCCCACCCTGGTGGAGTCTGTGCCTTCATTCAGAGCTCTGGAGAAGACTGTCAGCCTAGGCTTTCCCCTGCCTGCGGTGGAGCTTTCAGCCACAGGAGCACTGACGCTGGCATTGCCTGGCAGTCTGAGGGCATGCCCTCCAGGCACACAGGCCCCTCATCCTGACCTGAGCTGTGCTGTGGTCAGATCCCTGTGCTGTTTTCCAAGGCTGCAGCTCACACCGGGTTTCTAAATGAGAATTCCTGCTGGTTCCACTTGTTTCCCTGGAGATGTTTTTCCAGGAGCATAGTGTACATAAAGTCTTTGAGTTGAGACTAAATCCCCTTGTGTGTGTCTCTCTTGCAGTTAATCTGCCCAGACCCCAGAGCAGCCAGGCCACTGTCCACAGACACACATCTCCCTCCTGGCACAGGACACACTCACCCAACCTCTGAGTCTCAGGAGGAGGCAGGCAGCCAGCGCTGCTTCCTGTCACCAGTGGGGCTTCTGAGACAGAGACACCTGGTGGGATTGAGGGCCTGTATCTGTATAAACACCAGAGGTTTTGCCTTCTGTGAATTTGCTGTCCTTTTCCTCCTCAAAGCCCACTCATCAGAAGTACTTGGGGAGCTTGTTAAAAGTGTGGATTCCGAAAGAATGAAGTCCTGATCTGTGCTGCACCATGGATGAACTTGGAAAACATTGTGCTGAATGGAAGAAGCCAGACATAGAAGGACATATTATGATTCCATTCATTTGAATTGTCCAGAATAGACAAATCCATAGAGACAGATTAGTGGTTGAGAGGGACTGAGAGAGGGGAATGGGGAATGATGCAAATGAGTGTAGAGTTTCTTTTTGGGGTGAAAGATTTTAGAATTAGGGGTGATGGTTGCACAGTCTTATGAATATATTAAAATCCACTGAAAAGTGTGTACACTTTGAAGTGGTGAATTTATGGTATGTAACATATCTCAAATTTTTTTTATTGATGTCAGAGAGGAAGGGGGAGAGAGAAAAACATCAATGATGAAAAAGAATCATTGATCCACTGCCTCCTGCACGATCCACACTGGGGATCGAGCCTGCAACTTGGGCCTGTGCCCTGACTGGGAATCACACCATGACTTCCTGGCTCATGGATTGATGCTTAACCCTTGAGCCACTTGGGCCAGGCTCTTTAATAACTTTTAAAAGTGCAGATTCACAAGGCCCACCCTGCAGGGATTGAGAGGCGGGCAACCTGGAGATAGCCTGGATACCCTCAGTGTTGAAGTGACAGCATTGCAGTGTACCCGGCCCTCCATCAGGTCAGAATTTGTCTCCCACTGGCATTGCCAGGGCAGCACCTAGAAGTTGGGTCATGTGACTTTGTTCTCCCAGCTTGTTGACCTTAGATCCACACCGACCACTTCCCACCAGGGCCACATACACAAACAGTTGAAGGAAACGTCATTCTTTACTAAGTGCTCTGTTCTCTCACTTCACTTACTCCTCGGCACACTATGCGGTAGGTATCCTTACATCCCATTCTACAGATCGGAAAATGGGCTCAGAGCTTCAGTCATTTTGCCAGGGTCCCACCGCAGGGAAGGATTGAGGACAAGAGTCAAGCCCAGGCCGCTGCACGCACCTCCGTGATTGACTCCTTCCTGCCCAGTCCCTGCCTCCCCAGGTCTAGCCTGAGCCTCATGATAGCCCCTGTGTGACCTGCAGCCAGCCACTGACCTTCTCTGGGCCCCCGTCGGCTTCTCTACAAAATAAGAGAGTTTGCTTGGACTTAGGGTTTGTGACATAGATTCTCCAGGCTCCCTCCTGTATTTAAAAGTGAACTCTTGTGTTATTTTAAATGTTTTCAAAAGGAAAACCACATTTACATGGCATAATAGGGCTGAGCTGTCAAAAACACAATAGGTCTCTTGATTGGGACTGGCGTGACCCTGTGTCTCCTGATTGTCCCAGCTGGCAGTTCTCTGGGTGTCTTTGATGAATAAAAAATGTGAAAACAAATGAATTATTACTTAATACTTGCAGTGCGTTTGGGAGGCAGAAACCTTCCAAAGTGAGAACCAGCGGCACTGCTGATCTCGGGCTGCCTTGCAGTTCTAACACATCTGAGCACAGCTATTGGCAGGACCTGGCCTGGTTTCTAAGTCCCCTCGAATGCAGGCCTCCTGGGGGCTGGCTCTTATTTGCAAGGTCGCTTTATCCTATTAACAGAATCAGCGGAGGCAGCGACTTTCCAACCCCGTCCACGGTCCCCGTGACAAACCTGGCTGCTCCGAGCCCCACTCTGATTTCTCACCACTCGGGCAGTGGAGGAGACCCCGCTGCTGATTGCCTCTTACCATCGGTGATTATTTCCCCAGCGTCTCCCCCTGGCAAACATTACTTAACCTTCCCAGGGCATCATGACATGTTGGTCTCTCCAACTCATCAGACTTTGGCTTGACTGAAAATGCTGCCCCCCGCTGAGAGAGGGGCTGGACATGCAGAGCCTGTGCTATGGACAAGGCCATCCCTGATCACATCTGCCAGGTTTAAGGCAGAGCCGAGCCGGGAAGCTCCCCTGAACCACTGGCTGATCCTGAGGGGCACTGTGGTTCGGTGATTGCCCAGAACCCTCTTCTCACCACGGCCCTTCCTCACCTCAGAGTCCACCACATCTGGCTCAAGCAGGCTTAGTTTTCATTAAAACCCTTCTAGATCCTTCTGCGTCCAGAGTGTCTAAGGACTCATTCTCTCCCCAGCTCTGGGCTCCTGCCATGGACTGGCCTCCCTGCTGAGAGGGTGGGATGAGGCCCCGGAATCCAATCCTGCCAACTGTTCGCTGCTGTAGTGGGGAGGGGAGTGTCCAGCCTCTCCCCCACCTGCCAAGCCTTTGTCCTGTGTCCTGGAGCCTTGCTCACCTCTAGTGAGGGTTCCTGAGGGTTGTCAGCTGTCAGAATGCTTGATGGAAGGGAAGTAGGAGAAGACTGGGCTTCTCAATGGAGTGGGCTCCCCAATGTCAGATGGCCTGCACGAAAGAAACTCCGAAAGTCTCTCTTCCCTTGGTCTTTTGTCCTGCTTCTTCCCTCCCCATGTTGCTCTACTTTGCTTCTGCTGCCCTCCATACATTTGTACCTGCCTCAAGTCTGGGCTCTACGCTTCCAGGGAGATGCTGGCAGATGGAGTTACATCTTGAGGAGAGGGAGCTGTCACGTGAGAAGCAGTGGGAGAAAAATGCAGGACCTTCACCAAAGAGCAGAGAGGCTGAGAGCAGGAGGAGAAGGAAGAGGCCTCCCATCCTTCAGTGCAGAGTGGGGGCCTGAGGTAATTTACAGGGAGGTAGTTCTCCCTTCCCTCTTCATCCAACCCATGCTCACCGCATGCCTGCCCCTGTGAGCTTACATTCTAGTCGGGCCTGTGAGGTGGGGTGGGGGGCTGGGGGTGCTGGGGGGAGCAGATAGTAGCATAATAAGTAGATTATAGAGCGTGTCAGTTATAAGATATACTGGGGTGGGGGGAATGGAGCAGGATAAGGGAATTTGAGAGTCCTGGCAGGGTGAGGAGAGACGTTGCTCTTTAAATGAGGAGGCTCTTGAGCAAAGATGCGAAGGATGTGAGCGAGTGAGCTGTGTGGGCATCTGGGGGAACAATGTTCCAGGCAGCGTGAACCGTGGCTGCGAAGGCCTACCTGAGCCTGGTGTGTGGGAGGAACACGGCGGTGAGTGAGCTGAGAGGAGAGAAGTTTACAGAGGGACCAGCTTACCCACGGCTCAGGGGCTGTTATAAGAACATTGCACTTTACTCAGTGAAATGGGACCAGATCACAAGCTGCTGGGTCGGACGTAGGCTGCATGGGGCAGGCGGGAGCAAGGGGACCTGTCAGGAGACCAGTGCAGTCATCGGGCTGAGGGGATCAGAGCGGTGTCAGGGGTGCATGCTGGGGCCCTGTTCACCACTCAGATGGCGCGTGGACTGGGTGTCTTTCAGGAGCCCTTCTAGCCTGATAGCTCACGTCTCTGAGTCTCAGAACCTGAACAGAATGCCAGCTCCTTGGGGTCCCTCCGCCTCAGGAGTCCCCTCTCAGCGGTTCCCAGGTGTGCATTTGGGTAGGCCGGGCGAAGCTGAAGGATTGGAAGGGCAGTCACAAGATGTGGGGTGTGAGGACTCGGAGGGCTCTGTGGAGAAGTGGTGGGTGAGGCAGACGGCTGTGATGGCTGTGGTGGCACCACCAGCACCCATGTGGGTGGTCTTGCTGCCAATGGCGGTGAGGAAAGTGGCACTTGGTGTTCAGGTGTTGGGGTGGCTTAGAGAGTTGGGGGTCTGTGAGGCCTCTGTTGTTGCTAGTTGGTGCTGGTCACGAGTCATCCCCGCGCCCACCTTCCCCAGGAACTTCCCTGGGCTCCGCGGTGAGTGCTGTGAGCCGGCGGAGCGCTCCTTCTCACTGCTGGGCACTGGTCCCTCCTCCCTCGCTCAGGAGGAGCGCCCGGTCTTCAGGGAGGGGGAGGAACTCGAGGCTCAGAGAGGTGAGCACAGGCTGGCGGTCTGAGAGCCAGAACTCCAGCCCACCTGTCCGAGGCCAGCACGGCCCTGCACCGCGCCGCACGCCTTAACAAGGACAGTTACATAATCCGTGATAATTACCAGTTGGATCCGAGGCTGCCAGCTGCCAGCTGGCAATGTCAGCCACTTGGAAGGATGCTGGGCAGCCCCGCTAGCCTCCTGGTTCGAGGTAGCTTGCTCATGTTTCTTCCTAGATCCTTCGTGTTTGTATCTGCCTGTGGGCACCCTGGACCAACCAGGCTCGGGTGAGCTGGCATCTGGTCCAGATCCAGGCTCCTTCTGCTCTCCTGGGCACCACGGGGGCCACTGAGCGGCTGCCCAGTGTGGGGCACGCCTCTCCGAGTGGAGTCCTCTCCCCCCTGTCCCACCAGAGCTGCTGTTGAGTTTGCAAAGGCATTTTGCTTTGTGAGGGATGCTGCCAGCGGTGGGGCCTCTGAGGGACCGATTTAATGTACATCCTTAGTGATACTCGCTGGGGATCACTACACTGTACTGTCCTAAGGCTAGCAACCGAAGGTACCAAACAGGATGGGGGTTTGGGGGTCTCCCTGGTACATTTTAAGTGAAGAAGACTCTACCACTCATTGTCCATTTACCTTTTGGAAGTTGTTCATTTATGTCCTCTGCCTATTTGTCTGTTGTATCTTTGTGTTTTTAAAAATAATATGCATTGCCCGGCCAGCATGGCTCAATGAACCAGGAGGTCACGGTTCAATTCCTGGTCAGGGCACAGGCCCAGGTTTCGGGCTTGAGCCCCAATGTGGGGCATGCAGGAGGCAGCCGATCAGTGATTCTTTCTCATCATTCATCTCTCTCTCTCTCTCTCCATCTCTATCTCTCTCTCTCTCTCCTCCTCTCTGAAATCAATAAAAATATATTTTACAAAATAAAATAAATATGCATTTATCTTATCATAATACATCTTAATATTAGAAATAGTTCCTCCAATTTTCCATTTAATTTTATGCTGTTTTGAAATGTATGCTTTCCTTTTTGTGTCAAATATGCTGCGCTTGTTCTTGATTTGATTTATTCTCATTGCTTTAATGCTTAAAAGACCATTCCTGTATCAAGATGAAGTCTATATTAACTTCTGTTCTGTGCTGGTTTTTCACAGTGCATTATGGTTTTTTTTTATTTCATATTTTGCCACTGTCAAAACCGTGTTTTCCTCAGCCCCACTTAACCCATCCCCACTCCGACCTTTCACATCTGTTCTCGACCTGTCCAGATTTTAAGTCCTAAGCACCATCCCATGCCTCCATCCTTTTCTTCCCTCAGCCACCCAAGGCTTCTCACAAGCCTCCTGATCCCCTGGGCTTTACGGCCAGAGCCACACACATCGCTGGCCCTCCGTGCCACAGGCGTGGTGTGCAGACTCTCCCTGTTGCTGGAATCATTTGCTCATGGAGCACGGCGGGCTGCTGGTACGTGCATAAACACCTCCTTGGTTGGAAGAAGACCCCTCTCCAAGGGGCTCTGGCACCAGTTACTGTTGCTGTAGACGGCACGCCTCATGGCCGGCCATCCCTCTGCGGCTGTCAGGCCTCCTTGCTTTAAGGAACACTCTTTCTACTCCTTATCACTTCCGGTAGGAGTGCCAGTCACAGCACCTCACCCAGGCCTTCCACCCACAGGAGTGGACACACAACAAGGCTACCTGGCATCCGCCCTGGGATGCTGCTTCTAAAAGAGGCGGAAGGATGCCTCCTGCTTTTGGAGTTAAGGTGCTAGAGGACTCTCAGTTGGACCTAATAGGGCCCATTATCACCATAAAAAGGTGCTTTACACCGAGAAGAGGATGAAACCAACACAGGGGGAAGCTGAACTGAGAGCTAGGGAGAGCCATCATTACTGGAGCCCCTGGATCCAGCCCTACCTGCAGTCCATAATCCCCAGGCTTCCTCCTACAGGAGCCAATATAATATGTTTAGATTTTACTTTATTGTGTGAAGAACATTTAACATGAGATCTACTCTCTCAACAGGCGTGCAGTGTACAACACAGTAGTGTTGACTGTGGCACAACGTTATACATCAGACCTCTCCGAACTTACTCATCTCGCTTAGCTGGAACTTTGTGTCCATTGATGAGTGACTCCTTGCTTCCTTCCTCCCCACCACTGGAAACTACCATTCCATTCTGTGATTATATGAACATGACTAGTTTAGATACCTCATACTTATTCACAGTAGACAAGATGGGGAAACAAACAAAACGTCTATGGACAGATGAGCAGGTAAAGAAAACGTCGTCTATCCATACGATGGAATATTACTCAGCTTTAAAAAAGAAGGAAATCCTGCAACATGTGACAACATGGCTGAACCACGAGGACATGATGCTGAGTGAAATAAGTCACAGAACGATGCATGCCGTGCCTTTTCCTTTAAACCCCTGGCCACAGGCTCCCGTCCTTGTAGCCAGAGTTCTCCTGATGAGCTCATTCCCGCAGAGCAAGGCTCTGGCCTTCACTGCCTGCCCATCTCCACAGTCAGGTGCCAGCGTTCAAAGGCGCCTCAGAGGCCACAGACGCACAGTTGGTGGCACCGAGATCTCAGGAGACAAAAAGAACTCACCCAAGGTCACCAGGTGAGTTGTTGAATGCCCCAAGGAAAACAGGCTTGACTCACAGGCCAGCAGCCTGCACGGGGCTGCAGGCCTCGGCGATGCGTCGGAGCGCTGAGCGGCTATTGATCTTGTCTAACGTGTATCACTCAGACGAGACTGCTGCCGCCCGAGGGAGTATGCAGCAGGGAGAGCTCCAGGACGGGCCCGAGGGGGTGGGAGGGCACCGATGGAGCGCTGCTGTTGCCGCTGCCCCCGACTTCTTGGCCTCTGTCAGGAGAGGGTGTGGTGGTCACGGCCGTGGCTGCCACGTGTCGGGCAGCGGGTTACACCGTACCAGTATCTCCCCGTACATTCACTCTTCGTTGCTTGCAGCACCCCTGTGAAGGGATGCTAGGGGAACCCCCTCTTTTCCAGGGAGGAAGCAGGCCCGGAGGAGCGTGGAGCGTCCCAGTGTCACACTGCGGCTGAGCCAAGTGCTTCCGTGACCCTGGGCGGCCCGGCTCCCGGGGAGGCAAACTCGGATGCCGACGGGGCCAGGCAGCCATGAGCTCAGCGGACAGAGGGCAGGTCCGCACTCCCAACGCCTGCCCGGAGCGGCCAGTTCGCAGCAGACCTGTCAGCGCTCACATAGTTTCAAGAGAAGCTGGAAATCTGGGTTTTTATGTAAAACTTCTCTATTTTTAAGGGTTGGCAGCGAACTCAGAATTTTTAAAACCAGCCCTGCAAGCCAACCGAAAGCACACTGACAGGCCAGGGGGTTGCAACGTTCCTGCTTTACTAGGTCCCCGCGCTGCCGAGCGGGGAGTTCTGTCCCCCGGGGCCCGGCTCACCGCCTGCAGGAGGGGCCCGCTGGGTCAGAGGTGGACGCTGGCAGACCCCGAGCCGGCTCCTGTCCTTCCTTCTTGGGGGTGTCTCAAAGGGGAGGCGCCGGAGGCGGGGTCAGGGTAGGGGCTTATGTGAGAGCCCCCCAGGGAGCAGCTGGGGAATCCAGGTTACGGGAGACCACTGAGGCGTTGTGAGCGGTCAGAATCCCAGGTAGCTGGGGGAAGGAGCTGCCGGGCCCGGCCGCAGGGCTTTCGGAGCCGCAGGTGTGGTGCCCTGTTCACCACGGGACCCAGCCCCGCGGAGGGCCGTTTGCTGGGAAGAGGACACACCTGGGCTCTGGAGCCTGCCTGCCCGGGCCCAGCCTCGCCCTGCGGATGTCCAGGAAGTCACTGACGTCTTTGCTAAATGGGAGTCATAGCCCCTCTCAGACAGGAGAGAAGAGCAGTGGGGGGCGCCCAGCAGGTCAGTGATGCCTCCTCCTCTCCGTCCTCAGGCCGGGGCGCGGGCTGCGGGGTGTTGGGGTGAAGAGGAAAGGCCCCTCATGCACATGACTCATAGTGCGTCCTCCGTGCCCTCGCTCGCTCGCTCGGTACTCTGGTTGTGTCCACATGAACACAGGCTTGGTCACGTGTCGGACCCATTAGAGGGCAGAGTGGGGGCGCTGGGCCGGCACCAGGGCTGTGCAGCCGTGGCATCGGGCCTCGGCGGCTGTGCCGGGCCACAGCGCACAGTGCCCGGTGCTCCTCCCGCAGAGTCTCAGCCTCCTTCAGCCTCCCCTGGGGCAGGTGGGCACCCTGAGGGGCATGGGAGGAGGCTTCAGGCTCACGGACGCACAGAACTGGGAGGCCTGGCGCCGGGGAGGGAGGGGAGGCCTGGTGCCGGGGAGATGTCGTGGCTGTGCTCCGGTCCAGGCTGGGTGTGTCCCAGCACAGGTTGCCCCTCCTGTCCCTCACCTGGAGCAGCGGTTCTCAACCTGTGGGTCACGACCCCTTTGGGGTCAAACAGCCCTTTCACAGGGGTCGCCTAAGTCCATCGGAAACGCAGATATTGACATTACGATCCATTCAATAGTAGCAAAATTACAGTGATGAAGTAGCAACGAAAGTAATTTTATGGTTGGGGGTCACCACAACATGAGGAACGGTATTAGAAGGTCGCGGCATCAGAAAGGTTGAGAACCACTGCGCTGGAGAGACAGGATGAGAGATCATGACCCCTGGGGAACTGACCTTCAGACCGCTCCAAACCGACATTCCCTTTTGCTTAGGCCACATTCCACTTGCTGAGACCATTATCTTTCCCCTCAGGACCCGCCCAGAGAATTCTCCGCCCAGAGAAAGCCCGCCTAGATCCTTTAAAATCTCCGACTCCCCCTCCCTGGTGCTGGCACCGTTTTGGGGCTCCACCCATCTGCTTTTCCTGACGACCTATTAATTCATAATTCTCTACCGCCTTTGGCCTCGTGTGTTCCTCCCTCGGCGGCCCTAACAGTGCCCAGCCCGGACAGGGGCCCGTGGGACCAGGCCTCATCGGTGTCCTGCAGCCTCATCTCCTGCCCGCGCCCAGAGCTGCGTGCGGCCCCAACGCCGCGCCTGTGTCCCCAGAAGCCACAGCTCTGCAAGCGTGTTGGGAGTCTCCACCCCACCGTGACCCTTGGACAAGGCCTTGAGCTTCTCTGGGGCTCGGCGTCCTCCTCTGTAACCGAGTGGTTCTGGCTGTGCCCCAGGCTCCTGTGAAGCCCAGCCCTGTCCCCGAAGGAGGGGCTGTGTGCGCCTCACCGCCGGGCAGGGACTGAGCCGAAGGCGATTTCGGCCCCTCCTGTGTGCTGGGACCTGGAGCCAGCACCTGTGTGCAGGCACCACGGAGTTCCGAGGAGCGGCCAGAGCCGCCTGGTCACCCCGGGGCGCCATGCTCCCCAGCTGTCACTTCCCTGTCTGATTCAGGGGGCTGCCTGGGGTCTGAGCCGTGTGTCTTGCTCTCAGGGACCCAGCACTGTGAGACTCTGTGCCCAGGCGGTGGCTGGCTCAGACTGGAGAGAGGGGGTCGTTGATCTTGGAAAGTGAGCAGCCCTTGGCTGGAATCCGGACTGGGATCCTCGCACTTCGATCCATTGTGTTAGAACCGGGGCTGCAGAGTCCAAAGGCCGTTGCCGCATGCTTTAGTTTCTCAAGGATCTCAAAGCGCAGACCTCAGACTCTCAGAGCTGTAAGAGGCCCTGAACGCATCTGATCCAGCTAGCCGCCGTGCTCCTGAGGTGGAATCCCAGGCGCACAGAGCCTTAGAATGGGAAGGGAAGGTTGAGTTTGTTCCAGACCCGTTTTACAGAAGAGGAAACTAAAGCCCAGAGAGGGTGAGGGAGTGGTTTAAGGCTGCACAGCAAATGAGTGGTATTAGTGAGTCTTGAACCCTGGTCCTGGCCTCACAGGCTTAGACTTGGCCCCTCTCTGGGGGTGTGGAGAGGACGAGGAAAGCCAGAGGGGGAAGCATTTGGGCCAAAGCAAGCTTTTTTCATTTTTTAGAGAACCGTGTTTTTTTTTTTGTTGTTGTTGTTGTTTTTTAAAATCAAACCAAAAATTAATTTTGGAAAAGGGTACTGCTTTCCCTTTATTTTCTGCCTTGTCTTCCTCTGGGCACTCACTCTCTGCAGCTCTCAGCCCGCTTCCAGCTCTGCTCACAAGCTGTTTCCAACCGCCCACGGGCTTCCTAAAACCGTCTCTGCAGCTAATTCCAGAGGGTGAATGGCGGAGAGCAGGCCTGGGGGGCGGGGCGGGTGCTTCCTCAGCTCCTGCAGGCGCTGGGAGTCTCCTCCAGCTCAGAGCCCCAACCCAGCCCTCTCCCCAGTGCTTCTCCCCCTCCCTGCCCTGGAGGCGAGTATGGGGCCAAGCTCACTGCCTCCTCACTTTCTGACTCCTCAGAATAGATTATTTTTCCTACTTAAAAAAAAAAAAAAAATTTTTTTTTGAAAATTACATAATAACACATATTTGTTGTAAAATTATCAGGAAATATGTGTAAGGAAGAAAATTAAGATTACTTGTAATCAAGCCATCTAAATGAAACCACCACCATTAGCACCTAAACATACATATATCCTTCCAGATTTTTGGACCAAGCACATGTTATAGAAAGAGTGACTGTCTCAGTACGTAATGTTCTAAAACCTGTCTTTTTCTTCCAATCATATATTCACAAACATCTGTCCTAGACAACTGCACTTCTACGACATGATTTTTAGTGACTGTGTAGCATCCATATTTCTCCACCATACTTTATTCAACCAATCTCTATTGTGAACATTGTATCTCGAGTCTTTTTCCCCTGTGAGAAACAGGGCATTGTTTATTCTTCTAACTCTTCATGTGCATCCTAGTTATTTCCTTGGGACAACTTCCTGGAATTGGAATTACTGGACAAAATGTTTTTACACTTAAAAAAAGATAAATGCAAAATTATAGCTCTATTCTCTCTTTCTACAATGAGCATGTAATAAAGAAAACTAGAAAATACAGATAAGGAAAAAACTTCATAAGTTTTCCTAATTCTTATTACCATGATATGGTTAAGAATTTCACTATAAGAGAAACCAAGATGGCAGTATAGGTGAACACCTAAACTGCTGCCTCGCACAACAATTCAAAACTACAGCTAGCCAAAGCTGGTTTGTCTCAGTGGTAGAGCGTCAGTCTGCGGACTGGGGGGTCCCAGGTTCGATTCCGGTCAAGGGCATGTACATTGGTTGTGGGCACATCCCTGGTGGGGGGTGTGCAAGAGGCAGCTGGTTGATGTTTCTCTCTCATCGACGTTTCTGGCTCTCTATCTCTCTCCCTTCCTCTCTGTAAAAAATCAATAAAATATATTTTAAAAAAACCAAAACAAAATAAAACAAAAAAACTACAGCTAAAAGACAGAACAGACATCATCCAGAACCACAGGCAAGCTGGCTGAGCGGAAATTCTATAACTAGAAGGAAAGAGAGGGGGACATGGAGACTCAGAGGAGCTGCAAAAGGCTGAGGTACAGAGACACACGTGCGGAGAGGACGGGCGCCTGAGTTCCTGGCTGGCTTTCTCTAGCAGGAGGGAGACAGAAGCTCCCAACTGCACTGAACTCTAGTTTCCGACGAGACCCCGGGGACCCAGACTCATACGGGAGGAGTCTGGACTGTCTGGGAAAGAGAGGAGTGCATGGAAACTCAGGGGAGCCTCAAAAGGCAGGGGTCTGGAGGTGCACACGCGAGTGTGCACAGAGAGGACTAAGCCATTACCAAGGGACACTGAGACCCAGGGGCCTCATAGGGCAGGGCTGAAGGGAAGCCAAGGCTGTCTGCTAGCCCTGAGACTCTGTCCCATCCAAGCTGAGCATAGAGATTTCTGCAATTTTACAAGTCTTATAAGGCTATCTCCAGCACAGAAGTTCTCCTGGAGTAGACACAGCTTATCCTCACAGCCAATTGGCCTGAAGGTCAATTCCTCCCAGGGATACCAACAGCAATCAAGGCTTAACTACAGTAAGGCTGTACACACAACCCACAAAGGGGTGCACCAAGAGTGTCTACCTCAGGTAACTGGGGAGGCTGAGCCACTGGGCCATACAGGACACCTAGCACACAAAGACATGCTATCAATACAGGGAAGCAGCAAAAATGCAGAGACAAAGAAACGGATCACAAATGAAAGAAATGGAGGAAAACAAATGACTGGATATAGAGTTCAAAACCATGGTTATAAGGTTTTTCAAGAATTTCCTAGAAAAGGCCGATAAATTTAGCGAGACCCTTGAGGAAATGAAAAAGGACCAACTAGAAATTAAACATACACTGACTAAGATAAAAAATATTATACAGAGACTTAACAGCAGACTAGAGGAATGCAAGAATTAAGTCAAAGATTTGAAATAAAAAACAAAACAAAAAACAACAACACCCAACTGGAAAAGCAAAAAGCAAAAAGAATCCAAAAATATGAAGGTAGTGTAAGGGGCCTCTGGGACAACTTCAAGCATACCAACATCAGAATTATGAGGGTGCCAGAAGAAGAGAGCGAGCAAGATACTAAAAACCTATTTGAAGAAATAATGACAGAAAACTTCCCCCACCTTGTGAAAGAAATAGACTTACAAGTCCACGAAGCTCACAGAACCCCAAACAAAAGGAATCCAAAGAGGACCACACCAAGACACATCATAATTATTATAAAATGCCAAGGGCAAAAGACAAAGAGAGAATATTAAAAGCAGCAAGAGAAAAACAATTAATTACCTACAAGGGAGCACTCATGCGATTGTCAGCTGATTTCTCAACAGAAACTATGCAGGCCCGATGGGAGTGGCAAGAAATAGTCAAAGTGATAAACAACAAAGATTACTCTATCCAGCAAAGCTATCATTCAGAATTGAAGGTCAGATAAAGAGGTTCACAGATAAGAAAAAAGCTAAAAGAGTTCATCACCGACAAACCAGTATTATATGAAATGCTGAAAGGTATTCTTTAAGAATAGGAAGAAGAAGAAAAAGGTCAAGATAAAAATTATGAACAATAAATACATATCTATCAACAAGTGAATCTAAAAATCAAGAGAATTAAAAATCTGATGAACAGAATAATCTGGTGAATATAATAGAATCAGGGGCATAGAAAGAGAGTGGACTGACAATTTTCAGGAGGAAAAGGGTGTGGGGGAAGAGAATGGACAAAAAATGAGGACAGTGGGGGGGAGGTAAGGGCAGAGGGTGGGATGGAAACGGGCTGGAGGGGAGCTATGAGGGGGAAAAAGAGGAACAATTGTAATAATCTGAACAATAATCGTGTGCACCTATATCCAGTCATAACAACAACAAAAAGAATTTCACTATAAAACACCTGTGTGTGTGTGTGTGTGTGTGTGTGTGTGTATATATATATATATATTTATAATGTATGTGTGAATATACACACATATAATGGGATTCCAATCATCCATGCTGTTTTGTAACATTTTGACCCTTTGTTTGTCAGTGAATTTAATCCACAGCATTACTTTTGTCAGCCACAGAGTATTTCCTTTGTTGTATGACCCTGGGCACAGCCACTCCTATTGTAGGTGAGAAGATTGCTGATTTTGCTCAAGTACAAGCAGTTCTGTAATGAACATGTTTGGAGAAGACCTTTGCTTCTTACCCACATCCATCCTCGGGCTGACGGTAGAGGGATTCCTGGGCCAAGGGGCTTTCTCTTGTTGATTCGGCATCATCTCTGATCTAAGTGTGAATACCATGCTGGCACAGAGGCTCAGCCAGGCTCTGCTGGTGCCGCTGGATGGACCCGCCTTCTGGAGGACCAGGCAGGCAGTGTGCACTGCGTCTCCTGCTCTCCAGGCTGCCTTGACCCTTTAACACCTCATGTTGTGGTGACCCCCAACCATAAAATTTTCGTTGCTACTTCATAACTGATTGAGAACCCCTAGCAGGGTCACCTAAGACCATTGGAAAACACAGATATTTATATTACGATTCATAACAGTAGCAAAATTACAGTTATGAAGTAGCAACAAAAATAATTTTATGGTCGGGGGTCACCACAATACGAGGAACTGTATTAAAGGTCGCGGCACTAGAAAGGCTGAGAACCACTGGTCTACGAAGGCCTTCCCAGCGGTCAGACCTTCCGGCCGGGAGACCCTCCTCAGGCAGCCCCAGAGCACCCCTTGCGATGAGGCAGCCCCTGGCAGCTGGGTGCCCGCACATTCCTGGTGCACGCGGGCGCCCTGACTGGCAGAGGCCAAGGACTCTGCAAGGCGTGGCCAGTGCATCAGCGGGCCGGACGGAAGCTGACGGGAGGACCCCCTCAGGCCCAGGCACTGTCGTTTCTTCTCACTCTCTCTGCTCCCCGAGCGCCTGTTGACTCGTTCCCTCCCGTAGCCAAGCCGTGCCATGTGGTGAGTTAGAATGTCAGGCTTCTATGGGGAATCTGAAAAACAGCAGAACCAGATTCATAGATTCAGAGAACACACGGATAGTCGCCAGGTGGGAGGGAGAGGTGGGGTGTGGAAAAGGTGATTGAGAAACACAAGCAGACGTTACAGAGCAGCCCTGAGGATGGGACCTGCAGCCCGGTCTCATCCCCAGGGCTGCTCTGTAATGTCCATGATGTGTCGTCCATGATGCTGTGGTGACTGTACGGTGCCAGGCGGGGGCCGGACTCAGGACGGCATCAGTTCATGCGTTATGTGAATGTCGAACCATCCTTTGTACGCCTGACACTAATACAATATCGAACGTCCACGGCAATGGAACAACGGAAAGAAGTTCATCAGAGCTGTTCGGCTGGAACACGAAGAGAGGCAGCCCTGGCGGGGGCCTGGGGAGACAGTTCTTGGGTCAGAATTCAAGGCCCCTCGTTGTCACTTGGTTCAGGTGGGGCTCGCCTCTCAGTAGCTTCTCTCCTCTTTCCTTCTCCCTCTCTGTGCTGGGAGCCGCGGGTGGGCCGTGGTGTGCTTCCCCCAGAAACACCGCCATGCCCCGGCGGGGGTGGGTCGTCCCCTGGCCCCACACGTTGCACCTTTGAATCCCCATCAGGGCACACATACCCAGGCTTCCCGCCCCGTCCCCAGTCCAGGCACGCGTGGCAGGTGGCCCGTCGAGTTCTCTCTCTCACACCGATGTGTTTTCCTCTCTCCCTCCCTCCCTCTCCTTCTATCTAAAAAGCAATAAGCATATCCTCAGGTGAGGATTAAAAAAACAAACCTCCACACACACCCCTGATTATGGGAGGAAGGTGGGCAGCGACCCAGGAGCCTGTCGGCCATCCTCCCCCCGTTTCATAGGCGGGGGGTGGTGGTGGTGGGGGACAGTTCTGGAATCCTGAGATCAGAGGGGCTTGGAGAGAGAACAGAGCCCCTCCCTTGGCCCCTTTAGCCTGGGGCAGGTGCGTGGGGAGAGCGGGGTTCTCCCCTGAGTGGCCTAATAAAAACGCCCATCGCTGACACGCCTGGCACCATCCCGAGTGTTTAAATGTAGGACCTCCCTCTTCCCAGGAAGCAGGCTGCTGCCCTCCCCACGCACAGATGGAGGGAGGGAGGCGCCCAGCGGTGAAGTCACTCTCTGACCCCAGGATCTGGTAGCCAGCAGGGGGCAGAGCTGGATGAAGCTCAGTTTGTCACAGCCCAACCCTGAGCAGGCTCTGCAGCCCGAGCTCTCTGACAGGAGCTTTCACCTCGGCCCTGGCTTCCCACAGCCCTTCTTCCCCTGGCCTGGGCCCTGACGCCCCCGCCCGCCGGCCTGGGCCAGAGAGGAATCCTGTCCGCCACCAGCTCCCTCCAATGCCAGGCGCTCCCTGAAGGCAGCGACTGTGCCTGCTCCTGGCGGCGCCGCCAGGGCCTAGGAGAGGTGCTTGCAGCATGGCAGCTGCTCGGTCAAACTTTGCTGATTGGTGATGAAGATCTGCCCCGGAGAAGGCACTGTCAGGGTGGTGTGGAGCCGCTGCAGGCAGGCAGGGCCGTGAGAGACCTGGTGCCAGGGTGCCCGGCCCGGTCCCACCTGTGTGTGTGTGTGTGGGGCGGGGCGGGGGGCAGGGGGAGGACCGCACTCCACACCGCTGAGTTCCGCTTCCCCTGTGACGGCTGTCAGAGCGCCTTCCTCCACGTGGGGCTGAGCACACGCTCCCTGGGTACTGAGCTGCTGCTCCTGTTCCGTTATTACCCAAGGACACAACCAGCGCCTGACCCGGGGCCTGGCCACCCCGGCTCTGTCTCCGCGCCCCCTCTCCGACGCTGCCGGGGCCTGAGGGGGTGCTGGGCTGGACCGAGCCCGCCCCTTCCCCTCACGCCAGGAAAGACTCCCTGCGGACACCTGTCCCTCCAGCCCCAGCTGCTATTCTTAGTCCCTCCCCGTGTTGCTCATCACCAGGCATTTTTCCCTCCTAAACCGGCTCCTCGTTTCCATAGGAACCGGGGGAGGGTGGAGATGGGGGAGGATCCTCCCCCACGGAAGGGAACTTCACTTCGGCTGTTTGGGAGCGGCTGGCAGCGCCTGGAGCAGCTTCTCCCACCGCTTCTCCCCCTTCCCAGGCCCCTCCCTGAACAGCACGTATCCTGCCGCTTAATTTATCCAGCGCTGCGATCCGATTTAGCAGAGTGCTCGGTGTGTGGGGCCGGCCTGCATATTCATGAGCCGTTCATTCATGCCACCCGGGAGGATGCCAGGTGCCAGGCCCCCTGGGCAGCCACCTGGGTCCACGCGTCCCACCTGAGGCGAGGGCGACCTAGGGTCAGGGGTCACGGGCGCTAGCTGGAGCCAGGCAGGTGGCCTAGGGTGTGTGTGTGTGTGTGTGTGTGTGTGTGTGTGTGTGTGGCTGGGCGGCGGCTCTGGAACCAAATGGGGTTTAAATCCTCCTCTGCCGTTGCGAACGAAGTCTTTTCACCTCTCAGTTTGCTCGTCTGCAAAAGGGAGCAGCACCGTGCGGCTCTGGTGACTCAAAGGCTTGAATGAGATAGTCAGGCTCACGGGGGAGGTTCAGCCCATTTCACCGTCATCATTATGGCTGCTGCTGAGCAGTGGTTCGTCTGGCCTGGTTCATGGGGTTCCCGAGAAATAAGGCAGCGAGATGGTTTCAGATCTGTTCTGGCGGGGTGTGAGGATCTGGGCAGGGGGTATTTCTCTCCGCTCCGTGCCTGCCTGCTGACCCGGCTCCCCCTGCATGGGCACAGAGAGTCCTCTTCAGGAAGGCAGGAGAAGCACAAGGAAGCCGCCTGGTGTCCGGGGAAGGGTCGCCGGGCTGACTCGGCTGATACGAGGGGCCGGCATGTCCATCGGAGGCCGACGCTCTGGCAGGAAGCTGGGTTCTGGGCTCCGGGTTCTTCCGGGCTGTGGGCATGTCTGTGTAGATTCACTCCATTCACGTATTCACCCGTCAGTTTCCTGAAACCAGTCCCAGGATGGGCACGGGACGCACACATGTCGGGAAGGAGAGCCCCTTAGTGAGGACGTGCCAGGGTCTCCGGACGAGGCCAGGTCAACTTCTGTGGAAGTTCGGGGGGTTAGGAGGGTCATCCCAGTAGGGGCATCAGGCAAGGCTCCCCCAGGAGGCGGCTTTCGGGTTGAACCCGGGAGACGTGGCCGTATGGACCTGGGATGAGTAGGAAGGGCGTGTTGGAGAGCGAAGGCAGAGGCCTGGCCAAGGGAACTCTGCTTGGGAGGTGCTGGCCAGCTGGAGGCTGGGAGCACGTGAGCCAGGGCAGAGGGGTCCCGGCTTACCTCGGCCACCCTCCGAGGGAGGGGCCCAGGAGTGCTCCCCTCTGTCTGTCACATGCAGGTGTGCTCCCGGGTCACATTCCAGCTGGATGGAAGAATGGGAGAGATCTGCTCCGGGTCTCTTGACGCATCTACAATTAAATCAGAACAGATGCCGTGGAGCCGTGTTGTCATTAGAGAGCCGGTGAGGCTCACCAGCGATTCCTCTGCAAACCAGGAGCCCTGCCAGGTGGCTGTGGCCGGCCACGCATGGGCAGCCATTGGCGGGAGAGACAGACACAGAGGCCAGAGCTTCCGCCAGAAATAATAAAACCAGCAGCTCACACTCAGTCCTCTGCAGAGTGTTCCCACCACTATCCTAGTTAATCATGACAATGGGTTCTGTGATTTGCTCCTGTTTTACAGATGGAAGAACTGAGGTGCAGAGAACAAAGAGGTAAGAACCTGGTTAAGTATATGGATTAACAATTTAAAAAAATATATCTTTTTATTGACTTCAGAGAGGAAGGGAGAGGGAGAGAGAGATGGAAACATCGACGATGAGAATCAGTACTCAGCTGCCTCCTCTTCGCCCCACACGAGGATCGAGCCTGCAGCCCAGGCTTGTGCCCTGACCAGGAACTGAACCGTGACCTCCTGGTTTCCGACCTCCAAGGGGATCTGAGGTCTATGGCACCAATAGCTGTTCAAGTCCTCGATTCTTCAAATGACTCACTTTAGATAGAATCTAACTGAGTGAATCCAAAGCTCTTTATGTAACGGTATTGCCCACTTCCTGCGTTCCCGAGTGGAAGGTAAAGGAACGGTGACCTGGGGCTCCCAGAACCTCTTTCTCTCTCACCTGTGCCTCGAGCCAGGCATCCCTGATGTGCTAACGGCCATCTCCTGTGGCACCGATGTCTGTCTGAGTGCTGCTCAATGGCAGAGGCGGTGTGCCCTGCCCACGTTCCCGCTGCTGCTGCTGGCTTCTCTGACCTGTGGGGGCACACAGTCACCCTCCCCTGCTCCAGGAGCCGCCCTCAGCCCCAGGATGTGCGGTTGGGGTGAAGAAAGACGCCCTCACCCCTCACGGACAGTCACCCCCGGTGGTAGCTCCAGGAGTAGCACCATGCTTGGCCTCCCTGCCTTTCCCAGCTCATCCCCTCGTCCCTCCCGGCTGACGTCCTACACCCGGGTCCTCAGCCAGGTTCTGCGTTTGGGAGAGCAAAGCCTACCACACCCTCCGGCAGTGTGTGTCCTCCCCTACAACCATTGCTAAGAGGTGTCAGAGCCCGTGGACGCCCTCGGGAGCATGTTCATCCCGGGGACTGCGAGGACCAAAGCGTGGGGGGTGGGGACTCTACGTGGGGAGGCGCTGTCAGCAGGTGGTTCTGGTAAATGGACGCTAGTGGCGCATGGAAAGGCTTTAACACTTACTATTTGTAACAGATAACTCTTACCCCTCCCCAACGGGAACACTGGTGCTGAATCAGGGTCTCAGAGTTGAGCCAGGGGACCCGGAAAGGCTGCAGTGTCCTCCTTCCATCACGTGGGCGCTGGCCCAGTGCACCGAGGGTCTCCCCGGGGCCCCCACATGCGATGGTTTTGCAGGAGCAGTGACCGGAGCAGCCTCCTCCACCTGCCAGGCCTGTAGAGTTAGAAACATCTTGCTCATGTGGGAGGGTCTGAGCCTTGGGCTGCACGGAATCCTGTGTCGGTCCACACGGACTGAACCTGGGCAGTGGGCCTGCACACGCTCTCCTTGCCTGGCGCTTCAGGGGGGAGCGAGGCCGCTGCCAGGTGTCCTGGATTCCCCACAAACGGGGGTCAGGCCCAGGCTGGGGCCCCTGTGGATGAGGCAGGGCCTCGGAGCGGGAGAGCGACCCCAGGCAAAGTGTGTTCTGCTCCATCTGAGACTGGCCTGGTTTGCTTCCAGGTTTTGTTCTTTTTTAAAACTGGTTCACTCAGTGGGTATTTAAGACAAAAACCACAGACCTCGGTCTGATTCAAGTGGAAAAAATAGTATTGGAGGCTGGGAATCCGACAGATCTAGGTTGAATCCCAGCTCTGCCACTTAGCAGCCGTGTGGTCTTGTAGTGGGGATAAGAATAGCTTTCACCTCATGGGCTTGTTGTGAGGAGAAATGAGATGAACTATGGAGAGCGCCCTACTGGGTGCCTGGCACACAGTAGGTGCTCGGAAAACATCAATTACCTTTCCTTATTTCTGAGCAGAGGATGGCTGTAGCCAGTCTCTCTCCCATCCTCAGTTATATCCTAAGTGCTCCTTTCAAGTCTTCTCAGCTCTTTTCTCTCTACTTTTTTTTAAAAAAGCTAAACCCAAGGACATGCATTGATGAGAGAGAGAGAGAGAGAGAGAGAGAGAGAGAGAGAGAGAGAGAGAGAGAGAGAGAGAGGGAGAGAGAAACATCAATTGGTTGCCTCCTGCAGTCATCCTGACCAGGGATTGAACCCACAACCCTATGTGTGCGGGATTTGCTCCAACCAGCTGAGCCACCGGCCAGGGCTCAGCTCATTTCCTTTCCAGCCTCCATCCACAGGCTGACTCACGTCTGTCATCAGGCAGGGACATTCTTGGAGTGCTGCCTCTCCCCCTCCTCTCTGCTCTCTCCTTGGAACCCCAAGTGGACATTGTGATACCTTCCCAGCCTGTCCTCCGTGTCTCATCTTTCTCTTTTTCTCCCTCCCTCTCCCTCTCCTCCTCTCTCTGCTGTGTCCTGGATCATTTCTTCCGACCCCAGCTCACATTTTCCTTTACCTCTGAGGGTAAGCTGCTGCTTAACCTTCCGAAGAGTGTTAAACTTCCAGTCAGTATATTTTTTATTTCTGGATGTGTGACCTGGTTCTTTCAAATCTGCCTGTTCTCTTTGGAGAGCCTCTTGCTCCTTATTCCTGTTTTTTATTTTTATTTTACTTTTTCTATTATTTCTCTAGACACATTAGGGTGTTTATTTTTTATTTCCAATCCTATAATGCACACATCTAAAGTCCTTGGGGATCGACTCTCTTGTTTGCTGTTTCTTCTGTCTCGCTAAGGGTGACATATTTCTTAAAGGCTTTGAATTCTTAAAAATTGTCTGTGGGAATTCAGAGGACTGGGCTGAGGGGTTTTCTTCCAGGAGAATTTGATTTTGTTTCTGTTGAGCATCTGGGAGCACCACAGACTTAATTTTTGTATTTTTTTGTACTTTTAAAAATTGAGCACCTCTCTTAAAAAATTAAAGCCCACAAGACATGAGAGGGACCACTATTTAACAGCTATCATGACGGATTAGCAGTGAAACTTTCTACACACGGATTAGGGCGGGACTCTTTATCCTGATGTAACATTCGCGAGATTCATCCACATCGTTGTATGTAGTGGTAACTCGTGGAATATTTCGTTGGGTAAATATGCCACAATTCACTTACCCAGTTCCCCGTTATGGACATTTGGATTGTTTTCAGTTTGGTGCTATTATGAATGAAACAGCTATAAACATTGTTTTCTATTACTTTTGGTGAAGATAAGTACTTATTTTATATTGGGTAAATAGTCAGGAGAGAAATTATTGGGCGATTCGCTAGATGGCCGTTTGGCTTTCATAGATGCTGCCAAACAGTTTTCTGAAACAGTGGTGCCAATTTCTACTCCGAGGAGCCATGTGTGAGTTCCGAGTGTTCTCCGTCCTCACCAGCTCTGGGCAGTGTGGCCTTTATGTTCTGCCATGGTGGTGAGGGTGTAGTATATTCTACTCTGGCTTTCATTTGCATTTTCCCCATGATGAATGACATGGAACACCTTTTATACTTATTGGTCCTTTTTAAATATATATATATATATATATATATATATATATATATATGCATATATATATATATATATATATATATATATAAAATTTATTTTTTTGCAGAGAGGAAGGGAGAAAGATAGAGAGTTATTATTAGAAACATGGATGAGAGAAACATTGATCAGTTGCCTCCTGCACACCCCCCACTGGGGATGTGCTCACAACCAAGGTATTGATACATGCCCTTGACCGGAATCGAACCTGGGACCTTCCAGTCCGCAGGCTGACGCTCCATCTACTGAGCCAAACCAGTTAGGGCTACTGGTTCTTTTGATACTCGATGTGATGTGTGTTCAAATCTGCTTCCCCCTGTTTTGAATTTAGTATTAATTGGAATTCACCGGAAAAGCAAAGTGGCACCTCCTCCACACGTGGAGCCCCGCCTGTGAAGTGCAGGGCCAGGGTGTGCTGGTCAGTGGGCTCTTGGAAATTTTTTAAAAAACAACCTGATTCGCCGAAACCGGTTTGGCTCAATGAATAGAGCGGCGGCTTGGGACTGAAGGGTCCCGGGTTTGATTCCGGTCAAGGGCATGTACCTTGGTTACGGGCATATCCCCAGTAGGGGGTGTGCAAGAGGCAGCTGATCGATGACTCTCATCGATGTTTCTAACTCTCTATCTCTCTCTCTTCCTCTCTGTACAAAATCAATAAAATATATTAAAAACAAACAAACAAACAAACACCTGGTTCATAGCATATTCCTATTTCTTGCAAACACGCCACGCCTGGCCATTTCAAGCTACCAGCTGAGTGGGTCACAGAATTCCGCGTGTTTAACCAGTGGCTCCCCTGAGCCGGTGAGGATCATCTCTGTGACACCAGAGTCTGGAAGCAGCACCTCAAATGAAACCAGCTGATAGCTCTGCAGCAAAATATGCAAATCCTCGCACTGACTGTATCAAGCAGGCTCAGGCAGTGCAGGTCAGGTGTTTGCCTGCAATGAGTCCAGTGCCAATTACCAGGCAGAGGGGAGCTTCCCGTTTCCAGAGCTCTCCGGGCTTCCACGGCGCACGTCAAAGGCTGCGGGTCTGGTTCCGCTCCTCGCCCACGGAGGAAAGGCCTGCTGGCACTGTCGGGGCATTTCAGGAAATCCTCCTGAACTTTTGTGCAGAGCAGCAAACCACGATTTTGAGCTCACCGACCTCCACGGTCCCTTCTCGTCCCGGAAGTCTACAGCTAAGTGTTCAAGGAGTATTCCACTAATTGTCCGCCTTGCTTTATTTCTGTTTTAGCATTGCTGCGGAATAGAGTCTTTCACACACAACTTCGGGACCGAGTGATCCCAAAGTTCACTACGCAGCTCTTCCAGGCTGCCTGGATCCGAATCTTGGCCCCATCGCTTATTTCCCCTTCCATTGGGGGCAAGGCACCTAGGTCCCTCTGTGCCTCTGTCTCCTCGCCTGGTCATGAAAACCGAGGTTACAAAGCATGGAATTCCTGGAGACCATCTCGGAGCTGCCTTCGGGGGACTTCCTCACACCTGGGACCCCAAGTCGCATCAAGTATCTCGAGTCAGAGATGGTGGGTGTCGGGCAGACAATTGTAGTGGCAGCAAGAGGACCTGACCTCGCCCACACTGGTTGCAGGGCTGTTTTCCCATCTTTTTTTCTTTTTTTTCTTTTTTTTCTTTTTTTTTTTTTAATACATTTTATTGATTTTTTACAGAGAGGGAGAGAAAGGGATAGAGTTAGAAACATCGATAAGAGAAACATTGATCAGCTGCCTCCTGCACACCTCCTACTGGAGATGTGCCTGCAACCAAGGTACATGCCCTTGACCAGAATCGAACCTGGGACCTTTCAGTCCGCAGACCAACGCTCTATCCACTGAGCCAAACTGGTCAGGGCTGTTTTCCCATCTTTGCCCTTCGAATGTGAATGCCCGCAGTGGCTGGTCAGCAGAGCTACTTGTCAGTGGTGAGGAGGCCCAAGGCCAATCCCTTCCCTCAGAAAACCCTATGCTGCAGAGAAATACCTGCCCCAGCCTGCCCAGACCTTGACAAATGTTTGAAATTCACCACTGAGAGAAATCTCGGGCACAGTTTCTTGTCTTCTCCTCCCTCTAGAGCCGCAGGGTAGACGTGTCTCCTCCCCGAAGGGTGTGCGGCGGTGAAGGGAGCGTCCTGTGCCGCTCAGAGGAGGCCGCTGGCCGCCCGGTGGGGCAGGGCCTGCGCATGTGCGGTGAGCATGCCCAGTGGCCGCCCTGCAGGCCCTCCTCCTCAGACTACTCGCTGTGTGTTGTTCAAATTGGGCTGTCTGTCTTTTTCTGACGGACTCTCTGTTGTTGTTAATCCTCATCCCAGGATATTTTTCCTTCTACTGGGAATCAAGCCCACACCCGGGCAAGTACCCCAACCAGAAATTGAACCAAGAGCTCCTAGTTCATAGGTCAACACCCAACCACTGAGCAACACTGGCCGGGCCCATTTTTTTAAATTGGGTTGTTTGTTTTGTTATTGTTGAGTTTTAAGAGTTCTCTGCATATTTCCTATAGCAGTCCTTTGTCAGATATGTCTTTTGCAAATATTTCCTCCCAGTCTATGATTTGTCTTCTCTTTCTCTTGACATTGTCTTTTACAGAGCAAAAGTTTTTAATTTTAATGAAATTCAGTTTATCAATTATTTCTTTCACATATCATGCCTCTGAGTTGTATTTAAAAAGTTATCATCATACCCAATGTCATCTATGTTTTCTCTTATGTTATCTTCTAGAAGTTTTATAATTTTGCATTTTAAGTCAACGATCAGTTTTAAGTTAATTTTTGTGAGTAGTGTAAGTTCTGTGTCTAAATTCGTGTTGTTGTTTTTTTTTGTGTATATAAATGTTCAATTGTTCCAGCACCATTTGTTGAAAAGACTATCTTTGCTCCATTGCATTGCCTTTGCTCTTTTGTCAAAGGTCAGTTGACTATAGCCCTAGCTGGTTTTGCTTAGTGGTCAGAGTGTTAGCCCTTAGACTGAAGGGTTGTGGTTTGATTCCTGTCAAGGGCACGTACCCAGGTGGGACTTGTGCAGGAGGCAACTAATCAATGTCTTTCTCACATTGATGTTTCTCTCTGTGTGTCTCTCCCCCTTCTTCCACTTCCTCTAAAAGTCAATGAAAAAAATATTCTTGGGTGAGGATTAACAACAGCAACAACAAAAAAGATAAGTTGACTATATTAATGCAGGTCTACTTCTAGGCTCTCAGTTCTGTTCCATGGATCTATTCTTTCTCCAGTACCCCACTCTCGTTTGCTGTCACTTTATTGTACTTAAGTCTTGAAGTTGGGTATTATCAGTCCTCTGACTTTGTTTTTCTCCTTCAATATTGTGTTAGCTATTCTGGGTCTCTTCCTTCTCCATGTAAACTTTAGAATCAGTGTGTTAATATCCACAAAGTAACTTGCTGAGGTTTTGATTGAGATTGCTTTGAATCTATAGATCGAGTTGGAAAGAACTGTCATCTTAACAATATTGAGTGTTTTTATCCATGAATGTGGAATATCATTCCATTGATTTAGTTCTTTGATTTCTTTTCATCAGAGTTGCTATAGTTCTTGTACATGTTTTGTTAGTCTTATAGCTCTGTATTTCATTTTGGGAGGTGCCAATGTAAATGATACTATGTGTTTTTGTTGTTTGTTAATTCATTGATTTTTTTAGAGAGTGGAAAAGAGGGAAGCAGGGAGAGAGAGAGAGAGAGAGAGAGAGAGATAGAGAGAGAGAGAGAGAGAGAGAGAGAGAGAGAGAGAGAGAGAAAGAGAGAGAGAGAAAGGAAGAGAGAGAAAAAGAAAGAAAGAAAAAGAGAGAGAGAGAGAGAGAGAGAGAAAGAGAAACATTGATGTGAGAGAGACACATCGGTTGGTTGCCTCCCACAAGCATTCTATCCAGGGCGGGGGATCAAACCTGCAACCCTTCAGTGTGAGGACTTGTGCTCTAACCACTGAGCAATCAGCCAGGGCAAAGATACTATGTTTTTTAATTTTAAATTTCATGTGTTCGTTGCTGGTATATAGGAGTTGACTTTTGTATTTTAACCTTGTATCCTGCAACCTTGCTCTAATTGTATATTAGTTCTAGAAGGCCATGTTTAGTTTTATAGAAAGACTGTCAAACTGTTTTTCCATAGGGGCTTCATTATTTGACATTCCCACCAGCAATGTATGAGTGATGGGACTCTGCATCCCTGCCAGCATCTGCTGCTGTCACTGCTTTTTACCTGAGCTGCTCTGAGAGGCATGCATTCATGTCTTATTGTGGTTTTGCTTTGCATTTCCCTACTGGCTAATGATGTTGACCATCTTCTCAGTGCTTATTTGCCATCTGCGTGTCTTCTTTGGCAAAATGTCTATTCATGCCTTTTGTTCATTTTCTAGTTGGATTATTTTTTTACTGTTGAGTTTTGTGGAGTTTTTCTTTCTTACATTCTAGATAACGGTCCTTTGTTGCAGGCATTTCCCCCAACTATCGTTTTCAGTACACCCTGAAACCTAGGAATGTTAGGCCGACAGCTTTATTCTTCATCAATGTACTCTTTATAATTTTTAAATTTTTATTGAGTTTATTGGGGCTCAGCCATCAGATATGAGAGTTGCCTCTAAACCTAGGATTCAGTCAAGTTGGTTAATGAAATTGTGTCGGTTTCAGGTGTACAGTTCTGTCATACATCATCTGTATACTGTAGTGTGTGCTTACCACCCAAAGTCAAGTCTCCCGTCACCATTTATGCCCCGTTTACCCTCTTTTACCTCCCCCATTCCCTTCCCCTCTGGTAATCACCATATTGTTGTCCGTGTGTATGTATGGTTTTTGATTTGGGTTGTGGTTGTCTTGGTAGGAAATTGGAAGGGTCTGTTTTATACGCGAGGAAATGGAAGCTCGGAGAGGTTAGGCAAAGTCACGTAGCCAGGAAGCAGCAGATCTGGGATTCCCGTGCAGATCTGTGAGGCAGGAGAGCCGTGGGTCGTGGACACACAGGCGCTGGTCAGTGATGCCTCAGGGAGGTGATTAGTCCGGGGCTTGGCTGTTTGTGTTCAGAGGAGGGCTATTCATGCCTATCTAGGCCAAATCCATTTCTTTTTATTAAATTCAAAAGGAATAACCCATTGTACGTTTGGCCAGCCGCTGGAGAGATCTCAGTCCCACCACAAATGGCTAATCCTCCAGGAGTTACACTCTGTGGGAGAGAAGCTCACAGCTGTCTTCATCCAGGCAGGGCCGTTCTGGATGGAGACCCTTGTCCTTTCTTCTGGTAGCTGGCCCAAATGGCCCTGGGGATTTTAGCCTATGCACTTCCTCTCCAAAAAAATTAAACTGTCTGTCTCATACAAAGAATTATTTGGATAAGAAGATGGCTGTGATTGTGGAGTTTCTTTCTTTCTTTAAAACTGAATTTATTGCTTATTTCAGAGGGAAGAGGTGGGGATGGGAAGAGAATAACCAAAGAATGTATATGCATATATGCATAACCCATGGACTCAGACAATATTGGGGAAGGGGTGGGAGCTGGGGGCAGGGGGTCAGTGAAGGGGAGAGGGGGACATTTGTAATGCCTTCAACAATAAAGATAAAGTTTTTAAAATAAAAACAGCAGGTTAAAAAAAATTGCATTTGTTGGGGTGACATTGTTAATATAAGAATATAGGTTCCAGGCACACAATTTTATAATACATCATCTGTAGTCACCACCCCAATTTATAGTCTCTACAATTGAAAGCCATTCGAATTTCACATAAACTTTAGAATGAGTTTATCAAGACCTTGAGACGATCTGGGTTGGGACAGGGACCTAGAGATTGATGTGGGGAGAGTGGGCATCTTTCGCACAGTGAGCCTCCCAGTCCACGAACACAGCACCTCGCTCCATTTGTTCAGGTCCTTCCCTCGCCCTGTGGGATCTGTGATTTTCGCTGTAGAAGTCTTGCACACCTTTCATTAGAGTTATTACTCCTCAGTGTTTGATGGATTTTGGTGCCGTTGTAAATTGTGTTATTTATTTAAATCTTGTTTCTGTTTGTCGTTTATATATGTAAATACAATTGATGTTTGCAAATTGACTTAGGTTGCTGTTTCTTGCGATTCTACCCAGGTGATTTCCTTATTTCCCTGGATGACCTCTCTTTGAAAGCCCTCATCCACTCTGTGCCTTCAGTCACCCTGTCCCCAGCCCCAGCCTCTCCCCTGATGGTCCCTTTTCCTGGGCATCTTCTTGAAGCCTCTGGACTACTAGGATGCTCCTTGGTACCCAAGCCGTGGTTTCGAAGGCAGCACACCAGCCCTTGCATCGGTCATCACCACCCTGCAAGCCTGGAGTTTTCTCTTTGAGAAAAACAGCGTTGACCTCACAGAATTGTTGGGAGGTTCCAGGATCGGAACCTTCTTGGCTGCAATCCAACCAAAGAGGTGGATTGACCACTCTTGGTAAAATGTAAGCCATGGAGCTCCAGGAGGAGCCGCACTCACTGTGCACCCCACAAACACCACACAGGACACAGGTCCCGGTGGGCTCTCCTCCTCCTTCCCCGCTTTCCCTTCGCCCAGACCTCCCTTCTTAAGGGCAGCCCTACCAGCCACAAACATGAGAAACCCGAGCCTCATTTTGCCTCCTCCCCTCGCCTCACCCACATCAGAACCATTAGCAACAACTCCTGATTCTGCCTCTTTGGCTTGTCTCTTAACTGTCTCCTTCCTCTCTCTCTTCACAGATGGGCCTCTCCCAGTCCAGGCCCACCATCTCTCCTCTGGACAGTTGTGGTGGCCTCCTGCCTCTAATCTCTCTTGACAGCCATCATCCACAGTGACCACCAGGGGAATCTTCATTGAACACACCTTCCCGGTGCTCTGAGCCCCATCATGGCATCCCCCGTCTTCCCCGAGGAAGGCCAAGGTGCTCAGCTGGCTCTCTAGGTCTTTCCCCTTGAGCCCCTTCTCCGGCCTCAGCTTTGCTGCTCTCCCTACGCATCTGCTCTTGGCTGTTTGATTCTCTCTGGATCCCCTGTCCCTCCTCCCTTCTGCTCCTGCCAGTCCCTCTGCCTAGAGCTGCCTCCTCTCTCTGCCTGCGGTGGGGTTGCCACAGCCACTGTAGTGAGACCCATCCTGCAGGGTGGGAGAATGCAAGGCAGAGTGTAATCTCTGCACACACAGCGCACAGCATTTTGATGTGACAGGGATCCCACTTTTGCCAGAAATCTTTGGAAATTGCCTCTTCTCTCCTGGGCTTAGCCATCAGATATGAGAGTTGCCTCTAAACCTAGGATTCAAACAAGTGAGTTCAACTGGATGGACTGCTGGGGGCGGGCCAACCAGGAGATGCCAGGGCTTCCGGCCGGCCTGATGCTTGCCGGGTGAGGTGTTTCTCCAAGGTGCTCTGCAGGGGGTTCAGAGACTGAGGCAGGCGAGATTTGGTTGTCCTCCTCCTCAGGCTGGTGGTGTCAGATACCCTGGTGATGTCAGCCTCGGAGCTGGCTGGAGAGGACTGAGGCCAGAAAGGGGCTGGGACCACCCTCCACTTCGCTTATTTCTCCCTCCACTCAGGGGTCCTCTGGCTCCCAGCCGCGCCCGCTCCCATGCCCCACGGCAGCACTCGGTGCAGGTCTCTGGGGCATTTCCAGTGAGTTGCCTTCTATTTTTTAGCACAACCTGGGACTTCATTCCGGTTCTACCGCTTGCTCCTCATATATCCTTGGATACGTGAATTCACTTCTTTGGGCCTCAGCTTCCTCTTTGAAAAATGGGACTGGGGTTTGGGGAGGATCAGCTGGAATGGCCCCTCTGAAGTGATTGGTGCTATCGGTTGAACCCATGGTGCTTTTTTTTATTTGTCCTGCCCTTCCCACTTCCCCCCAAGGGAGAAGCCTTCGTCTTATTCATATCTGAGGCTCTCCTCCCGCCCCGGATACACAGTAGGTGCCATAAGTGTTTTCTGCGTTGAGTCAGGCAGGGGAGAGGGGTTTGGGAGGAATGGTAGATGTGGGGCAGGGGCGGCCCTAAGTGCACCTGCCCATCGTGTCACTCAGGCTTTCAGTTTTGAGGCCTAGCACCCAGGCTCACTCTTTACCTGCTGCGAGGCCTGGGGCATGTGATCCGGGGCACTGAGGTGTCCAAGCCTTCGTTTCTCTTCTGAGTGATCCCCAGCTCGAAGGGGCGTGGCCAGAGTCAGGCCTGACACACAGTAGGTGCTCAGGAAATGGGATCCAACCTGTCCTCTCCCCTCCCTCCCCCCCCCTCTCTTCCTTTCTTCAATGTGAGAGATGTCTCCAAGGAAACGGGAGGAATTATTTTAAGAAAAGAGCTGAGGGCTTGGGTGGAAGCAGATGGTGGCTCAGGCATCTGGAGGCAGAGGCAGGTGGCCCGTCAAGGAGACAGTGGAAGCCAAGGGCCTCCCCATCCCAGGAAGCACCCGGGCAGGGCCTGGACGCAAACCTAGATGGAGGAGCAGAGGAAAAGCGTTTCTGACATCACCCGAGCAGGGACAGAGCCCTGGGCCCTCCTGTGCGATTGACTCACTTGACGACCCCAGAAAAGTCCCAGCCCTCCGGCGTGTTGGCCTGTAGGCAAGTAGGAGGCCCTCCTGCAAAGGGTCGGACAGGGAAAAGGTAGGACAGGGAGGAGCTGAGTTCCAGGCTTAGAATACCGTGAGTGAAGGTACCAGAGTGCTCCTGAGTCTGGCAGAAATTCATTATTCATTCGCTCACTCATTCATTCACTCACATCCACTGAGCACCTTCCCGTGGCAGGCAGTGAACACACCTCATTTCTAGTCCTCCTCAGAGCATCCTCCTGTGACATTTTTGTCTCCATTGTACAGATGAGAAAACTGAGGCTCTGAGAGGCCGAGTGAGCTGCCCTGGTTCACAAAGAAAAAGATTCTTTCCTAGTCTTGTCCTCATTTTCCGTAAATGCCATCACCTTCCACTGAAAATCCCAACTCCTCAAAGGTCGTGATGATCCAGTCCTTGCCGACCTTTGAACTTTTGAAACTTTAGCCCCAATGAGCTGTCCATCGTGGCTTCATAGACCCCATCTGGCCTTTGTGTATGCTGCGCCCTCATGATGAACTATCCTGTCTATCATCCCTTCGGTCATCAGGCTAAATCCTGCACAACTCAGACATCACCTCTTCCTGGAGGCCTCCCCATATTTCCCTGGCCCTGGGTCAGGGCCCCTGTGGGATTGGTGGGTTTTCTCGGGTCTCCCCTGAAGATGGCCAGCCTCCTGCAGCCGGAGGTGTTCCTTCTGCTACTTCGAGTCCCCGATGTCCAGCACAGGGCGTGGCCCACGTGCGTGTCAGTGAACACTGAGCGAAGGAAGGACATAAGGAACCCCCTGGGGCCTCCACGACTAGCTTTACTCACCTCTTCTCTAAACATTTCCCAGGCACCTCCTCCATGCCAGGCCCGATAGCCCTTTGTCCCAGGGAAGACAATAACTCAGGCTTGCAATTCACTTTGTGGTTTATAAAGAGCTTCCACGGTAGACACCACTACCACCCTGCAAAAGTAGGTGTTCATGCTTGTGTCCATTTTTCAGATGTGGAAACTGAGGCCCACTGAGGTTGGATGACTTACCCAGTCACAGCCAATATGTGACAGAGCTAAGATTTGAACCCAGGGCTGCTCATTACATATCCCATACTCCTGTCACACTGTGAAAGCAAAGCAAAACAAAGCAGAAGAACATATGAGTGCTCAGAAAGAGTGGAAAGTATAAAGAAGGAGGAAGGGGGCAAGTCCTATGTTCCTCCTCTAGGATATATTTAATTAATAGTTTGGGAAACTCCTACTTATTTTAATCTTAAAAAATATATTTTATTGCTTTTTTACAGAGAGGAAGGGAGAGAGAGAGAGCTAGTCGATGAGAGAGAAACATCGACCAGCTGCCTCTTGCACACCCCCTACTGGGGATGTGCCCACAACCAACGTACATGCCCTTGACCGGAATCGAACCTGGGACTGTTCACTCCACAGACCGATGCTCTACCACTGAGCCGAACCGGTTTCAGCGGGAAACTCCTACTTATTTTAACTGAGCATAGCTAAGTGTGTAGGAAGTGACTTGGCTGAGGTCACACAGATGCAAGCAGCATCAAAGTCCCAGACTGTTGGGGGCCACAATTTGAGATCAATTCAATGTGGCCCCTGGCTTCACAAAGCTCTTTTAGTCTTATAGGAGAGATGGACGCAAACAGGCATGTCTTTGGTTGGTTCCCCCCAAAAGTAGGCCCTGAGCCAGGAACTTGAGTGCAGGTATTTTATTTGGGAGGAAATCCTAGGAAGCAGGATGGGGAGAGCATGGAGGGCATGACGGGGGAGGAGAGAAAGTCAATAAAAGTTGCCTTAGTGAGCGGCCCTGTGACTCCATCCTGCTGGGAACCTGCTGAGACGCAGTGAGGAGGTGCCTCAGAGCGATCTCCCCAAGCAAGGGAGCTGGCCTTTACCCCTGAGTCCTGAAGGTTGTACCTGAGGGCGAGAACTCCCCTGCACTCCAGATTGTCCTGTGATGGGGCAGAGAAAATTCTCCCGACTTCAGAAAATGCGGAAAATACCCCAAAATGGAGAGACTTGGTGGGTGCTTGCAGGAGACCAGGGTCTTGGAGCTGTCCAACCTTCCAGTGGCTGTAGCTGGGACCCAAGGTGAGCACCAAGAGTATTTGCCATGAAGTGTTAGAGACAGTGTCTGACTATGTCTTCATACACGTTCTGGGAGTTTCTAGTTTGCAATACTATCCTGTGCACATGGAACTTACTAAGTGGGTAGAGCCTGTGTGTTCTCGCCACGTTCAAAATGGGAAGTATGTGAGGTAATGAACTGGACTGAGGTGATTGTTCCACAATGTACACATATCAAAGCGTCATGTGGTGTGCCTTAAATATAACCAATTTGTACTCTATGACACCTCACTCAGTAAAGCTGAAGAAAACAAATGCTTGTTAATATCATGATGATGGCTGGGGAGGAGGGAGAGATGAAGTATTTTGGGGTGACTAACTGGAATGGGAAGTGGGGCAGAGAGAATAGGGAAGATTTCCCCAGAATAGGTGACTTTTGAGTTAAATTTTGAGAGGTGAGTGTTCCATGGGGAAGGGGCTTGCCATGAAGAAGGGCCCCCAGGCTGAGACAGGAAACACATTGTCTTCGGGAGAGACTGCAGAGCCTGTGCCCGAGGAACAGGGTCTGACCAGCCTGCATTAGGGGAGGGTGCAAAGGCCAAACGATGAAGGGCGTCATACACCAGGGCAGGCAGTCCCAGCGTTCTCCCCGGGTGGTAGGGGGCCGATGCAGGGTACTGAGCAGGGGAGCAGGGGAAGGACACAGATCTGTGTTTAGGAGGATCTCTCTGGGGCTGGTGTGGAGGATGCACTGGTGAGGGGGAGACTGGAGCAGGAGCCCTGCCATGGTGGCTGAGCCAGGGCAAGGGCAGAGGAGGAGGAGGGGTCAGACCTACTGGCTGTTTAGGAGAAAGTTCAATGAGAGGGGTGGGGTGGGGTCAGCAGGGGGAAACCAACCCTCCTGGCTGCAGGGGGCCAGGGAGACCCCTCCCTCTCTATTTCCCCAAGGGACTGGCCCAAGCTGACCAGATGCCTGGTTGACCTGAGGCCAGGCATCCCTGGCCCCATCCTGATGGGTCTGGACATTGTCAGGCCTGGTCACAAGCCAAGTCTCATCATTAACTGGATGTGTTCACTCCCTGGATCTGGTCACTATCAGGGTTCGTCACTGTGTGGGGCTGGTTGTTACCTGCTGCCTAGGGGCCTCTCTCCACTTGGTTTGAGTCACTCTGTCCTCTTCCAGGGTCCCTCCTGAAACCACGGCTCTGGCCTTGGCATGGTGGTCAGAACCGGCGGGCTGATGGCAGGAGTTGGTAGAGAATCTGACATCCAAGACAACACAGCCTCTTCCTTCTGGGCCCGTGGGCTGGGCCAGCAATCATCCCATAGTCCCACCGCTTCTGCTCCCCTTAGAGCCTTGACTGCTTTATGCTGTGCTTGTATTTGAACACCTTTTCCCAGTGGACCTGCTTGCACTCAACTCTCTCAGCATCTCTCTTTGAGTCTCTCTGTCTCTCTCTTAAAATATGGACCTCATGTGCACACAATTGAATATAAAGTATCCTTGGTTCATGACATGATCTCAGCCTTTTGTCTATGAATGGCCCTGTGTGTATGGTATAACACAATATAGTGAAATATATAGCATAATATGTGCACCTGTAAACCACTGCCTGCCCCAGGAACTAGAACAGAACCCAAATCTGGCATCACCTCCATGCTTCAGCCCATCCCATCCCCCAGCTCTCTGCTAAATCACTAATATTCTGTATTTTGAATTTCTCCTTCTCTAGTTTCTTTGCTTTTAGTTTCATTACATGTACGAATGCCTAAGCGATTTCTTATTTGTTTTTATTAGTCTTATTTTAAAAGGTATACTGTATATAGGTTTGTCTTTTTTTTTTTTTTAATTCAATGCTATGTTAGTCAGAATCATTTGTGCCATTGTATGTAGTTGCGATTCATTCATTTTGAAGGCTGTGTGGCTATCCCATAATTTATTTGCTCATTCTCCTATCAATAGATAACTGGATTGTGTTCAGATTTTCTACTACTGCAAACAATGTTGCTATGGAGAGATTGAAAATGGTGGCAGAGTAGGAGGATGCTTCATGGACATGCTCCCAGGAACAAGTTGGAATTACAACTGAAATACGGAAAGGCTCCCTGAATAATCAACGAAAAACTCACAAGAGAGAACCCTAATGCCCAAGTACTAAAGGTGGAGACAGCATAGAGACTGGTAGGAGGGGTGAAGGTGCAAAAGGGCTGTCAGGGCGCCCACAGTCAGAAACTGAAGTCCTGGAGAGAGATCTCAGCTATGGAGGGAGAAATGCCACTGAGAACTCTGGAATCCGATCCCCGAGCTGGGCTCCCCAGCAGAGAGCACCGAATCTGATAAGGGTACCCACACAACATCTTGCAGGGGCCTGATGCTGCTGGGATCTCCCTTTTCCGTGTCCTGCACAGAAAGAGAGTTGAATGAACCGGTTCTAACTGGAGGGGGCCAGGGATTGAGAAATATTAGAAATAAAGAGAGAAGACACAGAAATAGATTTTAAGCTGGGAGCGGGGTGGGTCACCATCCTGTCTGCTGGAGAGACAGAAAGAAGATGATGAAGACGAGGAGGAGGAGGATGACAACGATGACCCCTCCCAGTGCATTTATTTTATACCCCCAATACCAGGAAGTTATCACCAACTTATTTGCATTCTTAAGTAGGCCCTAGCATGCCTGGTCCCGCCCCTGCTGACACCTGAGCTGATATGAAGGCCAAGTGGACAACATGTTCGCCATCTTGGGAAAACAGGTTCCCAGGGCTTGGCTCTGCCTACGCCTTGAGTTTAGCTGATGATAATTAAGGAAAAATGCCTATGTGCCTCCCAGGTGGCCCTCTACAACATCTAGCTGTGAAAAGCAGTGGGGTGCAGTCTGTCAGGGAGTGGCAACTGAAAGTTCTGGCACCTTCCTGAAGGGCCAATGCACAAAAATTTCCCATGGAGCCACCCACCTTATGCTCTGGCAGAGGAAGGGTAAAGTAGACTGCAGCTGTGAGAGCAGAACCCAGGACTGGGGACTAGGGGGATAGAGCTTGGAAGGCAGACACCCCAAGTTTCCTGGGATGAGTCATTCCCTCATGCAGTGGAGGACATCTTTCCCACATAGACATTTGCCTTGCCTGAGGGGAAGACAGTCAATATACCCTATTGGAAAACACTTTGCTAGTGAGGCCACTTAAGAGATTAAAAGTAACAATTAGCCTCCAGACAGAAGAAACTGCCCCACCCTATGTGGGGGAGGGGAAGAAAAATTCTTGCTACACCTGAAGATGATTGCCTGGGGGCAATTCAAGTCAGAATCCTATTAGTCTGTAGAGAGGTGGTTTCTGGAGGCTTTGAGTCTTTGCCTGATTCAATTTGTCAGAAACAGCCTTTAACACTCATGCACTAGAGATTGAGAGATGTAGAGGATCTACCTAAAATAGGGGTGTCGAACTCAATCAGAGAAGGGGCCAAAATCTAAAATCCAGCCTAAATCTCGGGCCGAATGGTTTACTGAACAGTCATAAACTGTCATTGTGATGGAAACGCAGCGGAGTGCAGTGATGACAGCGTGGTGCGGGCCACATTGCAAGGCCTGGCGGGACGAATTTGGCCCGAGGGCCTTGTGTTTGACACATGTGACCTAAAACATAGTCACAAACCCAGTTAACCAAAATGAGGAGGCAAAGAAACCCCCAAATGAAAGAACTAGAGAATTCTTCAGAAGAAGAGGTAAATGAAGCAGAGATAAGAAATTTATCTGAAACAGAGTTCAGAGTAACGATGATAAAAATGCTCAACAGTATGAAAAAAGATATAGTAATTCTGAAAAAAGAACAGTATGAGATAAAGAATGACATAACACAAATAAAGAATACATTGACAGGAATACACAACAGATTAGGGGAAGCTAAGGATTGAATCAATGAATCAGAAGACAAAGTTGAAAATATCACTCAGAGAACAAAACAAACAAACAACAACAAAAAGAGCAATTAAAAAAACAGAAGACAGCTTAAGAGAGCTGTGGGACAATGTGAAATATAATATTAAAATAGCAGGTGCGCCAGAAGAGGGAGAAAGGAATAGAGAAAGTGTCAGAAGAAATAATGGCAGCCAAAACCTGTTTGGCTCAGTGGATAGAGCGTCGGTCTGTGGATTGAAAAGTCCCAGGTTCAATTCTGGTCAAGGGCATGTACCTTGGTTGCAGGCACATCCCCAGTAGGGGGTGTGCAAAAGGCAGCTGATCAATGATTCTCCCATTGATGTTTCTAATTCTCTATCCCTCTCTCTTCCTCTCTGTAAAAAATCAATAAAATATATTAAAAAAAGAAAAAAAAGAAATAATGGCAGAAAACTTTCCTAACCTGGTAAAGGAAAAAGTCACACAAGCTCAGGAGGCACAGAGAACCCCAAACAAGAAGAACCCAAACAGACCCACACCCAGACACATAATAATTAAAATCCCAAAAATTAAAGTCAAAGAATCTTAAAGGCAGGAAGAGAAAAGAGAACTGTTACTTACAAAGGAGTTCTCATAAGGCTGACACCCGATTTCTCATCAGAAACTCTACAAAGGCCAAAAGGAAATGGCATGAAGTACTTAAAGTAATGGAAAGCAAGGATCTGAGATCAAGATTATTATATTCAGCAAGGCTATCATTCAAAATAGACAGTCAAATAAAGAGCTTCCCAGACAAAAAAAAAAAAAAAAAAAAAAAAAAAAGCTAAAGGAGTTCATCACCCCCAAGCCAGCATTACAAGAAATGCTAAAAGAATTGCTGCTATAAGGGATTGCTGAGAAGAAGAAAGAAAAACCTAGCCATACAGAATTAAAATGTCTATAAATAAGTTCCTCTCAATAATAACCGTAAATGTAAAAAAAATAATAATAAAATTAAAAATTAAAAAATAATAAATAATAATAAATAATAACCCTAAATGTAAATGGATTAAATGCTCCAATCAAAAGGCGTAGGGTAACTGAGTGGAAACAATGCTGCTATGGATATTCTTGTGCCTTTCTCTTAATGCTCTGCAAAGTGTGGCTCGGAGACCAATTGCCTTGGCTTCATCTGGAAACTTGTTAGGAATGCAGAATCTTGGCACTGCCCTAGGCCCACCAAATCTGAGTCTGCCTTTTAGTAAGATCCCCGGGGCCTTTCTCCGCTCATTGGCCCAGCATATGCGTGTAGAGGTTTCTCCCCAGCAGGTTTGCTGGGTCACAGAGTACACTGGTGCACCTCCCTCAGTCCTATCGTAGAGCTGCAGGGACCTGCATCTTTGGGACACTTGGTATTGCCAGAGTTTCTCGGAGGGAGAGGAGGGGAGGAGGTTGCGGGTGGAATGGGTGTGAAGTGGCCTCACATCACTGATTTGCATTTCCTTGATGACTAATGAGGTCAGGCACCCCTTCTGTGTTTATGGGCCATGTGTTTTCCTTCTGCAAAAGGCCCTGCTAGTGCTTTTGACTTTTTCTTAAGTTCACTCAACTCAACTCCTGCCTTTGCACTTACTGTTCTCTTAGCTTGAAATACCCTTCCTCTTTGCTGTCAGTTCTTCCAGGAAGCTCTCCCTGATTGCTGCTTAGGTTGTGAGCCCCTTCAGCCTTATAGGCAGGAAAATTTGGTATCCCCATATCATCAATTTATCTCCTGGAGCCTCTTCCTTGCTGAAGAGATTGCAAATCTGTAGGCTTGGCCCCTACAAAGTTGTGGGATTTTTTGTTTTGGGGGTTTTGTTTTTTCGATTTAGTTGCCATAATTTAAAATGTGGGAGATTTTGCATTTAAAGAAAAAAATCTGAATTGCTGATTTCTCTTGAAAAGGAGAAAAGATGTGTTCCTGCTGGGTCTCATTTCCTACATGGCAACCATCAGCTGGCCCTGAGTAGAGGCTGTCCCTGCCAGACTGTGTGTCACAGTCCCCATGACTCCATGCTCACGCCCTGCTTAAACGACCTGCCCAGGCGCTGTAGCCATTTCAGTGTGTGATCCTTGCCTGAGTATTCGGGTTGTTTATTCCTCCAAATCTCTCCCATCTTTTCCTTCCCTCACATAACCCTGTCCCTGCTCAGGCCATCAAACCTCGCATCTGGACAGTCACACCAGCTTCCCCTGGTTTTCTTCTGTCCACTGACCAAGTTACAACCCCCTTCAAGAACCAGCAATGACTCCCCATTGCCTTTCCAGGCACCACCCGACATTGTTTAAAAAATTATATAATCATGTTCACAAAAAAAGTCTAGAGATCAAAAGAACAAACATCCATGTACCCACCACTCAGCTTAAGAAATAAACCCATTTAACTATATTTGAAGCCCTTTTTACATTCCCTTCCCTTTCTCCCTCAGAGTCACTTCTCTCTTGAATTTGCAATTTATCACTTCCATGCGCATTTTTACACTTATATTACATATGTGTCCTTAAACAATATATAGTATTATGTTACACTAGTGGCCTGATGCACAAATTCATGCACATTGAAAGGAAATTAATTAGAAGAAATATTTTAATATCGCTATTTGCCCTTCCTCAATAATAGAAGTGTCAACCAAATTCATGATAGACAATGATAGATCCAAACACATGCATGCGACTGGCACCAGTGAGAGTTTTATATGTATCATGCATGTGTGAGTCAACTTAACCTTTTATAGATATAGGATAAACTTGCTTAATTAGACTTGCTTTCTGATTTAGCTAAACTTTTTCCAGCCCTGTGAAGCACCCCAACTTCTCTTTCAGGTAACTGTGAGCAACACAGCAGTAAATATCAACATGAAGCAGATTATTATTGTAGATCACACAGGGAGAACAAAGGGTAAAATATTTAACTGCAACAGTGTTTGACAATATTCTGCACAGTGAGAAAGCCTGAAGTCATTTTCAAGGTCCACCATTTCTTACTTCTTTTCAGTCGGGTCAGGTTTCTAAGCTTCCCCATCTCCGTTTTCCAGCTAATGAAAATAAAATAGAATTCCACCAAGTCTCTTATCTATCTACTCCAAGACTTCTGTGAGGATCAAATGAGATGAGGCATGTGAAAACACTTCACAGACATTTGGTTAAACTGTAAAATATTTCCACCTGGGTATAAAGCACGTTGTGTTCCTGGGCTGAAGAAACTCTGAGGAGGCTAGTGGCTAGGGAGAGGAAGCTGGGCGATGCTACTTGATGTCATTACAGGGACAGACACTTAGCATATTAACCTTTTTTTTTTTTTTATAATATAGATGTTTTCAAACTTTATACATGTATATAGCTGGTATCAAACTGTGTTTTTTGTCTGCAACTTGGTTTTTAATCCAATAATATATATCTTTATTTTTAAAAACTGTATTGAAGTATACTAGTAAAATTCATACAAAGAGTACTCGGATGACAACTTAGAATTTTCACAAACTGAATGAACAGTGTGTTTTTGAGATTTATTCTTCCTATGTGCATGCGTGTGGCTTGCATTCAGCTATTTTGAGGATTATGGCGTGGAGAGCTTTCCAGTCTCCGGATGATGGACAGTTAGGCTGTGCTCAGTGTTTCACTATTACAAATGATGTTGTTATCATCCTTGTACGCATCTCCTTGTGTGAGGTATTCTTGAGACAAAGCCTGCTCATTTTGACCTGATCTATTACCAGGTCATTCTCCAGCCCTTGGCTCTCGGTGGCTCCCAGCTCAGATAATAAGGTCTGCTAACCTGCTTCAGGCAGTTCATTCTTCTACCTACTGACGCCTTGCCCAAATGACAGCTACCTCTTTGCTTGCCATATATTCTCCTTTCTCCCCTATCTTCCTCCCAGAACTCCAAACCTACCTCTCCTTTCAGGCCCTGCTGAAGCCCCACCTCCTTCGGCAACTCTCTTGGACATTGCTGGTCCTTATGGCCTTAATCTCCTCTGAGTGACATCCTCTCACCATAGGTGTCAGGGCCCACAGAGACAGAGACAAACCTAGAGCAGACATTGGAAATGATGAAGGGAAGCATGGATGGACCACTATGGAGTGTGAGCAGCTAGAGTAGGCAGCCAGTTGCCCTGGGCCTTGGTGGATGAATAGGAGTTTGTCTGGTAGAGATGGGAGGGCATGACAGGCACAGGGAAAGGCAGAGAAGCACTGGAACAGACGTTCCTAAGATGAGGAATGTGAGCAGGATGGGCAAGTGGTAGATGAGGCTGGTTGGAAAGGGGGCGCTGAGGACACTTCAATGCCATCCTTTCACACTGTTATGACTCAGTTTGCATTCAACTGGCGTTCTTGGGAGAGGGCTGTCTGTGGGGGCCAGGGAGTGTGGGAGCACATCCATTTGACACCTACGGAATGCCAGGTACCAGCAAGGAGCTTGCATCCATGATCTCTTTAGTTCCTCAACCCCGCGTTTGGGATATTATACTAGTGTTGTCCGCGTTTTTACAGACGGAAAAAACGGGCTCAGGAGAGTCAGTCTCCAGTCCATGATCTCAGAGCCCCAGGAGAGGTAGAATGGGTACTCAGCCCAGTTCCATCTGACTCGAGGGGTTATTTTAACCTCTGTGGTGCCTAGACTAGAAGGCACCTGGGAGAAGGTTCTGCAGGAAACAGGTCACCAGAAAGGAGGGTTGGGGGAAGAGTCAGGAGCCCCAAGTTCACATCCCAGGGCCCTCCCACCTGGCTTGTGCAGGTGACCCGGGCCTCAGTTTCCCTCCTTCGTGGGCCAGCCACTGCCAACAAAGGTTCCTGCTGACCAGCTCTGTAGCCTGGGGTTCCAGGCTTCTGCACTCCCGCAGCCCTGCTGTGTGACCGTGCGCCAGTAGCCTACCCTCTCTGGGCAGTGGACCCAGGATTTCTAGGTGCCCTTCCGGTTAGCCACTACGCTTCCCTGGCTACTGAGACCCTCCCCTCCCCAAGGGCCGCGGAGGGGGGGGAGGGGAGGGGAGCGCCGGATGCAGCGCCGCCCCCCCCAGCCCCAGGCCAGCGGCGGAATCCACGCCTGGTTTTGGGCGCAGCCGCGCAGCCCCCTCCCCCGCGCTCCTCCCCGCCCCCCTCCCCGCGGCTCTCGGGGAGCCAGGGTGCGCGGCTCCTCCTCCCGCAGCCGCATCTGGGGCGCCGCGCCGGCCGGAGCAGAGGCATGGGGCGCCCGCGGGCCGGGCCCGGGGCCTAGGCGGGCGGACCCGGCGGACCGGAGGCGGCAGCGCGGGGACCGCGGGCCCAGGCGGCCGAGGCGCCGGCGCAGGTGAGGGCGCGGGGGCGAGCGCGGGGGCCCTGACACCCTGTCTGAGGCTGGTACCCCACAACCCGGTTCTTCTCCAGGATGGACCTCCCGAAGCCGGGGGGTGACACTGGCGCAGAAAAGCGTCCCCCCACCCCCCCCCAGCAGTGTTGTCTGCCGAGCCCCGAATCCGAGGGGCAGCCCTGCGGCTGGGAAGCCCCCTTCCCTGGGAAGGATCTCCCCAATCCAGGTCTCCCCCGACCCTCAAATGAGGGGGCGGGGGCGCTGGGGCCCGGAACCCCCGCTCCAGGGCCAGACCCCGCCCCCCCCCTCCTCCTTCCAGGTCTTATTCCCCCCGACTCCCCCGTGGCAAGGGACTGCCCAGGCTGGGAGCCCCTCTGCAGGCCGGCCCACCCTCCATCTGCAGGGCGGCCACGGGAGGAGGCAGACCCCTCTGCATGGCCCCCCAAGCCTGGAGCGCAGGCGAGGGGGCCCTGCCAGCGCGGGGCCGTTCCTCCATTCAGCCCGCCGCCGCCTCCATCCCGCCTCGGTAGTCCCGGCGCCCGCCCGGCAGGCGTACCCCCTCCTGCCCCAGCTTTTCCCCGGGACCGGGACCCGGGACCGGCATCTGGGGAGGGGCGAGGGCAGCCCGCACCCCTCCGGCGCTGCACGGCGCCCCCTCCCCGTTCGCGGGCTCAGGAGGGGCCGCACTGCCCCAGCACCTGGCCTGGGGGGTGGTGGGGTGCTCACATGGCTCCGGGAGGCCCCCACGTGCGGCTCCCCCGCCCCCCGCGGGGAAAGGGGCTCGTGTGCGGAGCGGATGGCAGGTGGCCCAGGTGGCCAGAGAGGACAGCTGGGTCCAGATGTGCCCGCTGAGAGGGGACATGTGCTCTCTGGACATGTGATGTCCCCTGGCCTCTTTGGACCAGCCTCCCTCCTCCGATCCTCCTCCATCCTCACATTCCTCTCCCTTCTTCATTCCTCTCCGGCTCCCAGCCTTCCTTCCTCCGCGCCGCCTGCGCTGCAAAGGGGCTGCCAGAGGCTGTGGATGTTTGTTATGGGGGGAGATGAAATGCCCGAAGGGGCTATGGGTTGGTGAAGGCCAGGTGTTGGGGTGCGAGGGTGAACGAGGTGCCCGAGGATGGGAAGCCTCGAGCTTGGAAGGCAGCCCTGATGGGGGAGGGTTCCCGCACCCCCTGCCTGCTAGTCAGTGAAAATGACCGAGGGGGCGGGGGCTGCAGTCCCCAGCCCAGCGGAGGCTGTCCTGGCCTTCCTTCCCGTCCGCCGCCGCCGCCGCCGCCGCCGCCGCCGCCGCCGCCGCCGCACCTCCCCTCCCCGCCCAGGTCCCCGGGCCCAGGCACTCGCTGCCTCTGTGCCTTCACCTGTGGGAGGGGCTGTGCTTCTGCCGAGCTGGAGGTTGCATGAAACCATCTCAGAAAGTGGCTGTTGGAGGAGCCCGGCTTCTGTCCCACGGAGGGGAGCGTGGGCTGCCTGGTCCCAGGGTGGCCCGAGGGGCCTGAGCCAGCCTGCTGTGGGCAGCGGGGCTGGGTGGGGCCGCAGAGCTGAGTGGCCGATGGGCGGCTGGAGTGTCGGGAGCCACCACCAGGCCCCAGCGCTGGCCGTGGTCCAGTGAGCAGCAGATGCCGAGTGCGTTCCCAGCAGCTCCTGGCGACACCGCCGTGCACACGGGGCAGGTGTGCGTGCACGTGTGCCTGCGCTGTGGCAGGGTGCACCAGGGCTCCTGGGTCCTCCCGGAGCAAGAGGCAGCAGCTCAGCCTCTGCCAGTGTGCCTGTGTGTGGTGTCCACAGCGCCCTCCCCTCATTCATTCATCCATCAGAGGCCAGGCTGGGCCTGTGCTGGGTGCTGGGGACCTGGGATAGCTGGACGTGGTCCCCACTCTCAGGGAGCCCCCCTGTTTTGTGTGGGAGGCAGTCTGTGCTGGTCATCGGGGACAGGGCACAGGGCCCAGACTGGGGAGAAAGTGTGGGGTAGAGCCGGCCTGGTGGCTGAATTCTGTGGGATCCAGGGCAGCCTGGAGAAGGAGCTGCCAGTTTGAGGGCTGTGCCTGGCTGTGCCTGGCAGTGGAACTGGTGTTTTTGAAGAGGACAGGAAGGATAAGCTGTACTTTAGACCTGTATAAAGACTCCGTGACATATTGGACGTACCGGGCACCCACTGGTATCTGGTTAGGTTCTTGTGTGGTTTGCGGGCCATTTGCTCTATAAATGTCGGCATTTCTACATGACGGGAAGGCTCTGAGGAGCTGGGTACTTTATGTGACAGGAAGCAGGTGGTCTCTATCCTTCCATTCATCTGTGATGGATAGAGTCATTCATTCATTCATTCAAAAAAGCATTAAAAATAGCATTATCTGGCTAAGTACATTTAAACACTTCCACTTACACATTCTGAAATGTGAATTAATAAAACCTTTTTAAATATATTTTTTTATTAATTTCAGAGAGGAAGGGAGAGGGGAGAGAGAGATAGAGAAACATCAATGATGAGTGGGAATCATTGATTGGGTGCCTCCTGCACGCCCACTACCGGGATCCATCGAGCCCACAATTTGGGCATGTGCCCTTGACTGGAATCTCAACCTGGGACCCTTCAGTCTGCAGGCCGATCTCTATCCACTGAGCCAAACAGGCTAGGGCTGAATCAATAAAACCTTGAGTGCAGATTTTTTTTTTTTTTAAGTACACAGAAGATATTCAATAAATGCCTACAGCTCCTAGGGTGAAGCTCAGCCTCCTCCCCAGCCAACCACCTGTGCAGCCGTATCCTGTACCCCCTCTCCTCCCTCTTTGGCTCCGGTTCCTCTGGCCTGCTTTCAGTTCCTGGAGCAGGCCATGCTCCCTGCAGCCTCAGGGACTTTGCACGAGCTGGTTCCTCTGCCTGAACCAGCCCTGCATTTACCTACTTACCTACTACCCATCATCCGGGTCTCAGCTCAGCCATCACTTCCAGGAGAAAGCCTTCCCTGACACTCCGGCCAGGTTGTGTCCCTGTCACCACCCTCACAGTCCCTGGGGCCTCTGCCTTCACCAGTCACCACCCGTTATTGGGTGCTTCTTGGTGTGGTTAGTGTGGGGAGAGGCGGGTCACCTCTTCAGGTCATCCCCCTGGTGCTGAGGACTTGGCTCTTCCTCCGCCCTCAGTCCATTCATCTTGGCTAAATAAACGGACGGACATGGTCTGGGCTAGACTGAGTGGAGGGCTTGGGGGCAGAGCAGAAGTCTTGGTCAAACCCATTTGCCAAGGTGACCATCCCCATGGGTGCCTGGCCTTCACCTGGGTCTGCAAATCCAGAGGCATTTGGCTGACTTCTGTGGAAGTTAAGCTCGTGGCTTCTAAAATCCCAGCGTGTTTGTGGGACCCCAGGTGCTTTAGATGAGTCTGGGGGGCCACCTGTGGGCGGGACCCTGTGATTTGCGGGGGGGGGGGGGGGGGGCGGTAATCAGTGACCATCTAGTCGGGCATTTATTCCTGCAGCAGTTTATCTGCTTACATCATCACCTGCTCACGTGTTCATCTGTTCTTTCGCTTACTAGGTCACCAGCTGGTCACCCTCCATTTCCTAGTCTTTGATTTCTTCTTTAGGCCACCAGGGCTCTCAGGGCCCGGCTGTGTGCCAGGCCTGGGGACAGGGTCACACCCAGGAGGCCCTGTCCGTAAACAATAGTCACATTGCCTCCCAGGGATGGAGGCTGGTCCCAGTGCTGGGAAGGGGCCACTGGTGTGGACCTGAGGAGGAGCTTCCAGGAGGACGGACCCGGGATCTGGAGCGTATTGTGGAGGATTAGAGGGTTTTGGGTAGATGGAGAATGGCAGGGAAGGCAGAGGGCAGCATTGGTCAAGGCAGGGAGGCAGCCCAGGGCCAGGCAGGCTTGGAGACGATGGGTCACAGGTCCATATAGGAGAAGGCCCTCCAGAGCAGGCTACAGGGAGGCTGGTCATGGAGGAGGGACAGTGTGCCATCATGGTGGGCATCCAGTCTATGCCAGGAGCAGTTCTGTCCCCCTAGACCAGGGGTGGGGAACCTTTTCTCCTGCCAAGGGCCATTGGATATTTATAACATCCTTCACGGGCCATACACAATTATCCACCTAAAAATCGGCCTGCTTTGTTTGGTCAAACATGTAACCTGGCCTTGGTGGGATCAGGCCAAACGATTCTGCAGGCCTTATATGGCTCTCGGGCCTTATATGCCTGAGGGCCAGATGTCCCCCCTAACCCCCCTTCCCCCCCCAGATGAAGCATGACCCCTCTCGGATTCAGTTGATAACCTGAAGGTTTGGACCCAGTGATCTCAGCGGAGCCCACTATGTGCCCTGCTCGGGGAGGGAGGGAGGAGCCGACATGGGTGCTGACAGCCCAGGGAGGGAGTCCTCAAGGCCCTGCTCCCCTTGGGGCGTGTGAGGGGCTGTCCCAGGGCGGGCTCGGTTTCCCTGGTGGCTTTGGGGGCTTGGAAGGGCAGCGTGTGCTGGCTTCGGAGGCATGGGCCAGCGGGGCAGAGTTCCAACAGCAAGTTCTGTCAGAGGAGGGGGTGCAGAGGCTGGCGGGGTTGGGAGGGAGTGCCCACTATGCAAACTCTCCCTGCGCCTAGCCCCCCTGTGCGATGGCCTGGGCCGGGACTGAGGCCTGCAGGGTGTGTGCAGCACTCAGAGTTAATGCCCACGTCTTCTAGCTACCCCGGGGCACAGGAATGAAAGGGACACTGCCTCCATTTGACAGATGAGGAAACGGAGGCTCGGAGCAGTGGGTGGCTGCCCAAGGTCACTCAGAGGAGGGGGGTTCACGCTGCAGCGCAGGAGGCCCCCCCCCGCCCGCCGCCGGGTCCCTGGGGGCGCCCCCGGGGAGGGCCCTCTTGCTCACGGATCGTACAGCATTCCTGAGCCGATGAGTGGGTTCCCGGATCCCTCTGTGCCGGGTTTCGCAATGCTGCCTCCTCCCTGCCGTGTTGTCTGACGTGGCCTTTTCAAAAACCCAAAATGAATGGAGGCAAATTTTGTTTGGAGAATTTTTGCTACACCCTTCACTAGGGCTGGTCGCAAAACCAGGCTCGGGGATCCTTGCTGGTGTTGATGATGATGATGATAATAATAACAACAGTGTCCTTGGCTAACATCCATCCATTCAGCAAAGCGTCACTGACCTGACCATCTGCCAGGAGTCTGCACGTCGCTGGGCCCTTTATTTCGCAAGCATCCGCTCTCAGCACCTTACAGCCAGCCTCCCCTGCAGGCCCACCACGCCCTGCTGGTGTGATCCCCGTTTTGCAGGGGAGGTAACTGGGGCACGGAGAGCAGAGTGAGCTGTCCGAGGCCCACAGGTGGTGAGGTGGCAGCGCCAGAATACAAATCCAAGCCGGTTGTGCTTAGGGCCTGGTCTCAGCCCTGTGTCCTGGAGATTCTGGACAAATTCCCGTTTGTTCGACAGAAGTGATGGTGGGGCTGAGAATCAAGTGCAGACCCAGGTCCCGGCTTGGAGAGCCTGGACCCACGCTGGGGTCAGCCTGGTCCGAGTGCTCAGGAGTGTCCCTGCGTGTCGGTGGCCACCTCCCTGGCCCAGGTGTGCATTTTAGACGAAGGAGAGCTGTGGCCTCTCCCAGCTCCTCGCCTCACACACAGTTCCGGTAGGTGGCCCATCGCTCAGGCTTCCTGGGGGGGGGGGGGTTAGGGGAGGGGACATGGGTGCTGAGCAGTGGCCACGCCCGCAGTCCTGAGGGAGAAGCAAATGCTCGGTCTCTGGGACCATCCCATGAAGGTGCAGACCACACACACACACACACACACACACACACACACACACCGGCCGCCCCAGGGCCCAGCCACAGGGAACGTGGTGGCTGTCTTCCCTCCCTCGTGAGAAGCCTGGACAGGAGCCCCTCTCGGAGTTGCTCCGGAAATGGCTGAAGCGACCTTTGGTGTGTGAAGGGTCACCTTTAAAAAAACACTTCAAAAACACAGGTTCTGCCTTTGATAGTAGAAATGGGGCAGGCATCCTGGCGTACAAATAAAACACACGACCATTTATTGAGCACCTGCTGTGTACCTAACACTGCATACAACAGGGGCTCAGAACCACACCCAGCAAGGCGCCTGCGATGGTGCGGGGGTGAAGGGTGCTCCGTGCCACCAGGTAGCAGGGCTGGGGAGCGAGACCTTGACCTCTGGGTCCGGGTATTTTCTTTCTGTGGTGCCAGATGAGCCTGCCCTGACCGGGGGGTTCCAGGAGGTGGGCACCGGAGTAAGAGTGGCGAGCTGGTTTGCTGCTGTGTCCCGACTGAGTCCCAGCGTCTCTCTGGCATCCTGGTCTCCATCTATCGGTTGGGGCGCTGGGGCTGGGTCTCCAGGCTCCCCCAGCTCAGCTCTCTGTGACTCCAGCGGAGAAGGGAGCCGGGCTTCTCTCTGGCTGGTGCCGGGAGCCCTCGTGGTCCTCACCCCTGACCCTGGGCCTGTTCCCCCACCTCTCCCTGCCCCCCCAGCCCCAGCCAGAGAGAGGGAGCCTTCCTCCCGCCCACTGCAGGCTGCATGCGTGGCGTGACGCAGCAGCCCAGGCCCCGGAGCGCAGCTTGGAGACGGGGATTGGGGTTTGCTGAAGGCAGGGGAAGAAAGGTTCTTCCCACCACCCCCAGCTGCCTGCCTGCCTGCCTGCTTGCCTGCCTCCCCTGGCTGCTGCCAAGCCCTGGCACCTCCTCGGCTGACTCTGCCAGATCCACTTGGGTGGGGGGAGACTCAGGGCTGGAGGCCGGCCTCGCTGTGGGACCCTGGCGCGGTGGCCCGCCTTTTCCGGGCAGCGTGTGCCGTGAGTGATGGGCTTCGGGGTGCCGAGCCGGCCCGGCAGCTCTGCAGAGGCGGCTCTGAGGGCGTCACCTGTGACTATGCTTGCCATTTGGAGGGGCCGGGTGGTAGTCCAGCCCGGGCAATAGGGTTGGCTTCAGGGCCCTCTGCCACATGTGCTGTCTGGCTGTGCACCTGCGGTGGAGGGAGCCAGGTGCTGGGATCATCCCCATCTTATACCTGGGGAAACTGAGGCTGTACACCGGTGGGTGCTGGAGGGAGAGTTTGAACTCAGGTCTGCGTGACTCCGACACCCAGTTGGGAAAGCAGGCCCCAGAGGCCTGTGAGCCTCCCTGGATCTCAGTTTCCCCATCTGTGCAGTGGGTGTGGAGTGGGGGTTGTGGCTGCCCCCATCTCCGGGCCCTCACTGGTTCTGCTGGGAATTTTCTGAGCCTCTCGCCGGCCTCCAGCTCCCATCCTCAAAGCCATGTGTGCAGGCAGGCGAGAAGGTGTCAGATCTCCTCTGGGGAACCTGCCGCCTTTGGGGTGAGATTCCTGGAGGACTGGGACTGTGGGGCCTTCCAGGGCCGGCGTGGGCCGGCAGAGGCTGGTTGGCTCTGGGTCCCTGTGGGTCTTGGCTGGCCGTGCGGCCAGGCCTCTGCCTGTGTGTGCATCTGACCCTGCGTATCTGGTTCACCAGGGACTCTGGGAGCGGGCAGCGTGGACAGGGAGGTAGTGACGCCCTAGGCCCTTTCCTACTCCTGCTCGTGTGTGTGGGGGTGTGGGGGGGGTGTTTGTGCATGTGTGGATGGTTGTGTGTTGTGTGTATATGGTATGTTATGTATGTATATGTGGGGGAGGTGTGTATGCATGTGGTATTTGTGGCATGTGTGTGGTATGTATGTTTATGTGTATATGTGGCATATAGTTGGTGTGTAGTGTGTGTGTGTAGTATGTATATATAGTATGTGTGTGGGTTTGTGTGTTTGTATGTGTGTAGGAATGTGTGATATATGTGTGGCATGTGTATGTTTATATGTATGTGTGTGGTGTGTGGGTGTGGTGTGTGTGGGTGTGTGTGTTTATATGTGTGTGGTGGGGTATGTGTGTATATGGTATGTATATGGGTACGTGTATATGTAGGGAGTGGGAGGGCACGTGTGTGCATGTGTGTGCATGTGTACGTGATATTGCTCCCCCCCCCCCCCCCCCCCCCGAGGCCAGGCCTTTGTAGATTGTCAGATCCTCTCAGCACTGGGAGGTAGGTATTATCATTACCTTCCCTTTCCCTCTTTTTCTAAGTTTTCATTCAGCAAACCCGTTAGGTGGCTGCTGTGGGTGTGGAGCTGGTGCTGGGCGTATCAGCTAAGGGGCCCTGGGAAGCCCAAAGCCTCGTGGGAGGCTGGCAGCCATGGCATAAACACCAGGGATGACTGTAAACCCTCCTCAGAGACAGCTGCTGCTACCCCTGGGCAGTGCAGACCTGACCAGCCGGGCCTGGGAAGGCTGCCCCGGGAGGGGCCTGGGGCTGAGAGTGAGAGTGAGGCGTGAGCTGGTGGGACAGCCTGGCCGAGGCCCTTGCTGGGAGCGGCCTGGGGGTGTGAGGGTCTGAGCTGGAGAGAGGAGGCGAGGCTGGGCCGGAGGAGGACCAGGCCTGCGGGCTGCAGGTGGACTGCTGATGCCTGAGGACACGGAGGCCCAGAGGGTGCAGCAGCCTGCCCAGGGGGCGGGGTATTGGCTGAATGTGGATCTGATCACCGAGGGGTTTCTGGGGGCCGTCCGGGCTGTGGCTACAGAGTCCCTGGCCATCACTGGGTCCCGCTCAGGGCGTTTGAGCAGCTTGCCTGAGCTCCTGCAGCAAGTCAGTGTGGGAATGGGCCTCCTCCTCACAGCTCTCCGCCCCTCCCCGCACCGGGGCTTCCCCTGAAACTGGAGCCCCGGCAGGGTCCAGAGCAGGCAGACTCAGTGCTCTCCTGGCTGGGGGTCAGCTGTCTGCCTCTGCTGGTCAGTGTATCGCCAAACTCTGCTGCCGCTGGACAGGCCGGGCCCAGGCAGTGGGCAGCCCGGAGTGGGCGGTGGTGGGCAGGGCACTCACGGCCAGCAGCCCTGAAGCGCCAGGAACCAGTGGCCAGGGTGGGTTTGATAAGTGACAAGGCCACTCCTGGAGGCTGATGGGGAGGCAGCTCTGTGCCTCGAGCCCTTGGGGTGAGTCTGGGGTTTGGCTGCAGAGCAGAAATCGGGTCCCTTTCCCACCCCACCTCCCCTCTCAGTTTTGGCTTCAGTTTTCACGGCCTGTATGCCCTTCCCATGCGGGCAAAGCCATCGGTCCAGCAACCACGCCTGACCCCTCACACCCGTCATGGCCCAGAGCCTGGAGCCGTTGATGCCTTTGCCACCTGCCTGGGTGTGTTCTTGCTGCCCCCCGGCCCCCGTCATGCCCTCTCCTGCAGCTCAGCTGAACGACTTGGGACTCCCGTGTCTCCGGCCCCAGCCTCTGCGCTTACTGTTCCCTGTGACTGGAGAGGCCTTCCTCACAGTCTTCGCTCAGTGATTCCTATCTGCTATGAGCCCAGCCTCTCCCTTCCTCCCCCCTCCCCTCGCCCAGGAGCCCTGCCCTCTCATCCCGGAGTCACCTCGCCCAGACTCCAGAGGCCTGTGGACTGTGAGGTCCACGTAGTGTCTGCCCCCCCACCAGGCAGAGGCCCCCCCGGCAGGGCCGGGCTGAGGCCCGGCACACAGGGGGTGCACAGATCATGAGTGTCTCCCGAGCCCGGTGGCTGGAGGACAGCAGGTGCCCCCCCAGAGGGGCCGGGTCACGTGGCAGGTGCCTCAGGCAAGAGCCAGATTGACGTCCCGTTGTGGCCCCTCATTCCTTCCTTCCCTCCCAGGCCCATCTGGGGTGCTGTGAGGTGCTCAGGGGCTGAGCAAATGAGAAGTTGGCTGGTTGGTTATCCTATTTTAGCTTGCGGGCCCACCAGGGCTTTTTGCTTTTTTTTTTTTTTTTGCCAATCTGAAAAGCCCAACTGTTTGAAAGGAATATATTTCTCCTTCTTTAGGCCCCTGAGAAAAAAAATTTTTTTTTTCTTGGAAATAAGGTTGATTTTATTGTGTTTTATCCAAATAGTGGTGAAGTGTGGCCATTGATAAGAGAAAGGAAGCAGAAAGTTCACCATCCAGAGCAGGGTCCTCAGGCTGAACTGGTGCAATAATTTTTAAAGAAAAACAAAATTACACTTGATTGAATTTGGGGGAGGGAGTGTTAATAACTGTAATAGTAGCTTATGGGCATGTGTGAACAGCGTTTATACGCCATCTATAACATTTGTTCCTGCAGATAATCTGGGAGGGTACAAGGACCCCTTCTACATTTTTCAAATAAGACAAGTTATGCAAACACATAAATGTTGCAGAGTAAATATTAAGATGCAGATCTCCTGAATCCTAGATAAGATGTTATAAAGACATATGATACAAAGCATGCATGGAAAAATTTAACGGTATGTTAATTAACAGAAATGTAATGACTCAGATTTCTCTGATGCTCAGAGAGGTGAAATAAATTGCCAAATGAAACAAAAACTGTAAATTACCAAGGCCCCTGAAATTTTGGGACCTGTTTGTTACTGCAGCCTAGTCCACATTGACTGATACAAATATCAGTTACGTGCCAGGCATTGTCCTAGGCCAGTGGTCGGCAAACTCATTAGTCAATAGAGCCAAATATCAGAGGAGGTGCCGAGCACATAGGAGGTGCCCAGCACATAGGAGGTGCATAGCACATACAACGATTGAAATTTCTTTTGAGAGCCGAAAACCGACTTCTGTGCATGGGCCACAAAGTTTCAATTGCACTGTACCTGCACGCCCGCACGTGGTATTTTGTGGAAGAGCCACACTCAAGGGGCCAAAGAGCCACATGTGGCTCGCGAGCCGCAGTTTGCCGACCACAGGTCTAGGCGCTGGGAATAATAATATTCGCCTCTTGAAGGGCTGCCGTGAGAATTCAGTGCAAACTAACACGTGAAAGCCTGCAGCGCTGTGCTGGCCCAGGTCAGCTCCGCGGTTAGACGCGTCAGTGCAGGCCTGCTCTCCTGTCTGAGAACAGAAGGGACAGCCACGCAGGGAAGGCTGAGGCTGGGAGGGAGGACCCTGGACAGACTGGGGGGCGCCAGGGGAAGCAGCCCCAGCCTGGGTCACGGGGAAGCTCACCCTCCGAAGCCCTGGTCGCCCCCTCTGGCTCCCCTTCTCAAGGCTCACCTTGTGTTAGTTATCTATTGAGGTTCCCCATCATGGAGTGGCTTAACACAGAAAGGGGCATTTCTGTCTCGTTCTCACACACACGGTCTGCCTCCGGAAGCCGCGGTGAGGGAATCTGGTTCAGGCTCATCGTCGGTAGTTAATGGAGTGATGCTGGCGGTTTCCGGGAGGTCTGGGCCGGACCTGGGCTTCAGCCGTCTCTCCAGGACCCCCATGACTCTGGCCCCGGTGAGGCACGGAGAGGGAGCACGGCTCCCCGCAGGGCGCTCTGAGACCGGCCTGGGCGCCGCCAGGACCCACACGCTCACCCACTGCGCCGTCCTGCCCGGGGTCAGAGCGGTGAGGTGAGGGGGGAAGGCGCCAGCTGTGCGGGGTGTTAGTGCCTGAGTAAAATGAGGCGTTAATAGCAGTGAGTATTTATGTCCAGACATTTTAATGCACAAGTTTTTTTTTTGGTTTTTTTAAAATATATTTTATTGATTTTTTTACAGAGAGGAAGGGAGAAGGATAGAGAGTCAGAAACATCGATGAGAGAGAAACATCGATCAGCTGCCTCCTGCACACCTACTGGGGATGTTCCTGCAACTAAGGCACATGCCCTTGACTGGAATCGAACCCGGGACCCTTCAGTCTGCAGGCCGACTGAGCCAAACGGGTTTCGGCGCTGGTCTTTTTTTTTCATTGGAAAAGCAGAACTGAGTGGCAGGTGGCCACTGCCTCCGTCCCGAGGACCTGGGGAGGCTTTTAGGAGCCATGGGCTGACTCCCCAGGAGGAAGTGAGCCGATGGTGAGGGCTGGCCTGACGGAGTCCTGGCTCCCCTCACCAGCTGCGTGGCCTGGAGCAGATCTCAGAAACCTCTTTGAGCCTCAGTTTACCCATCTGTTCCCATGGGATAACAGTGTCACTGCCCTGGAGGCTTGGTGTGAGGGCTCGGTGAGGTTCTGTGTGTTAAGGTACCGAGGACAGGGCCCAGCACAGAGTAGGTGTCCAGCACATGGTAGGTGCTTAGCACATAGGAGGTGCCCAGCATATAGGAGGTACTCAAGCAAAAGCAGCTACTGTTGTTATGCTCTGTCAGGAGACCACACACACACACACACACACACACACACACACTCCCCAACTCGGACCCAGAGCAGCTCACAGAAAGTGGCCTCCAGGTGAGACCGGCACACGGGGACACACTTCCCTCCAGTTCACGGCGGGCCCCGGGGCCCAGCTGAGGCGGCCAGAGGCTCCATGTGGAGCTGGGACTGAGGCACAGGCCTCTGGACTCGGAACCTGGTGCTCTTCCTGCTGCCCGCTCTGAAGGGCCCTCGGGGGAACCTCCAGTAGCAGAGAGGAGCCTGGGAGCCTCAGGGAGCTGGAACGGGGCACCTCGGTCCTTCACCCATCGCTGCCCAGGCTCCCCGTGACCCTCTCGGAGGTGCCCCTCTCTGTGCCTGGGCTGCCACAAAATGCCCGGAAGAGTCTGGACTCTGGACTACTTGGGACCAGGGTCCCCTTTCCTGGGCCTGCCTCTATGTTCCTTCCCCCAGCCCCACCCTGTGTTTCTCCCCCAGGTCCCCCCTGTGCCCCTCCCCCAGCCTCACCCTGTGTCCCTCCCCCAGACCCCCCCTGTGTCCCTCCCCCAGACCCACCCTGTGCCCCTCCCCCAGACCCACCCTGTGTCCCTCCCCCAGACCCCCCCTGTGTCCCTCCCCCAGATCCATCCTGTGTCCCCTCCCCCAGACCCACCCTGTGCCCCTCCCCCAGATCCACCCTGTGTCCCCTCCCCCAGGCCCCCCCTGTGTCCCTCCCCCAGACCCCCCCTGTGTCCCTCCCCCAGATCCACCCTGTGTCCCCTCCCCCAGGCCCCCCCTGTGTCCCTCCCTCCTCTGTGGCCTGGTTTGTGCATGGCCCACATTCAGGCAGCAGCTTTCGGTGGGAGATCAGCAGTGGGGATCCCCCTTGGGGAAGCCCACCCAGGCCCACCCCTGAGCCTGGGCCCCTGCAGGCGGACTCCCTCTGCCAGGCCCGTGGCTGTGGGCCTGTCTGCAGCCGCTCCCCAGGCTGCAGGCCTGCCGACCTCCCACTCCCTCCCTGTGTGTCCTGCTTGGGGAGCAGATATATTTAGACAAAATACTTTGTTCTGTACAAATTCCACATCCACCGTGCTTCTGGCCGCGGGGGGCAGGGCCTGAGAGCACGTCCCCTGTCCCTGGAGTCGGGCTGCTGGTGGAGGGAGGGGGGAAGGAAGGGCACGCTGCTCAGAAGGGTTCCAGGTTTTCCTCTCCCGCTCCCTGTCCCCTACGCCCACACCTCTCTGACCTTTGGCCCCCACGTCACAGCCACGCTCAGTCACCCCTCGCTGCTCCCACTTCCTCTGAGCTGCTTGGTCCTCCCCCGCCCGCTCAGCACCCAGCACACGTTCCCCCTGCAGTCAGTGGTCACACGTGCTCCTGTCTGCGGTCAGGCCCCGCTGAACTCTGGGCTCATGGAGATGACGAAGGAGGGCCTTCCAGGTGGCACATCCTGCTCTGGGAGAGGGGTCCCAGCCACAGGACAGCGTCTGTGATGACCTGAGACATCGGTGATGACCGCAGGGAGCCCGGGAGGAGGCCACTGAGCCGGGGGCGCGGTCAGGGAGGGTCCTCGGAGGGTGGAGTGGTCCGGGCTGAGACCTCCAGGTTCAGTGGGAGGGAGCACTCCTGGCCAAGGGGACAGCAGCATGCGCTCAGGCCACACGTTCGCAGGGACACGGCTGCACCTGGGAAAGTGGAGCAGGAAGGCGGGCAGGGACCGGACCTCCCTGAGCCCCGAGTGTCCGGCTGGGGGTCTTACTCCCCCCCCCCCCCCCCCCCCCCCGCCCCTGAGCGCCGGAGAACCGAGGGCAGCGGCCAAGGCTGAGGCGGTGAGCCCGCAGGGCTGCCAGGCAGGCTCTACCTGCCGCCCCCAGGCCGCCGGCTCCACGCAGATGCGGGCGCCCAGCCCGGCCAGCCGGGTGGGAAGCAGAAATAGCTCACACGTGCTCCCGCCTGGGGAAGCGGCTCCTCCTCCCCCGCCTCAGTGCCTCTCTTCCGCACCGAGTCAAGGACGGCTCGGTGCCTGCGAGCTGGGTGACCTTCCCCCTCCGTTTATTAATACACCGCCCACTGGGGCTGCGGCAGAGCTGGGAGCGAGTGCGGGGCAGGGGAGGGACAGGCCGGTCCCCCAGGCAGCGAGATGCTGAGAGGCTGCTGGGAAAGGAGACCTGCTGCCAGGGCTGCCCGGCCAGAGAAGCCCCCAGGCGCAGAGCGGAGTGTAAACCCCCGTGTCCACCTGTCCTGTGGCCACCCTTCACGCTGTGGTGTCCGTCTTCCAGAAGCTAAGTCGGTCTGCCCCGGCCGATGGATTCACTCGTTCGTTCATCGACTGTTTGCTCAGGGCTCACTCCATGCCAGGCCTGGGGTGGGCAGAGGGGGCATGGCCCTGCGTGAAACAGACACTCCCCTGCTCGTAAGGAACTCCAAAAGCAGGGAAACCTGCCCTGAGGCCGACGGGAGAGTCATGGGATCTGTGAGCACCAGTGAGAGGTCCCAGCCCAGACAGGGGGCCGGGCAGCCTTCCTAGAGGAGGTGACACTGTGCTGAGGGAGGAGCAGTCGCCCTAGCAACGAGGAGCTGGGGACAGTCATCCTGGTGGAGAGAGCGGCAGGTGTGCAGGCCCTGTGGGGTGAGGGCGGTGGTGTTTGCAGGGAAGAGAAACGAAGAAGGGGAGGCTGGAGTATGGGGGTGAGGAAGGAGAACAAAGCAAAGCATGAGGGGATGGTGGGGACCATACCGTGTGTGGCTCATGGGTTTGGGGGTTTATGTGAAAGCATGGGCTCTGCGTCAAAAACACAAGGCCTGGGTTCAAATCCAACTCAGCCACTTAGCCAGCCAACTCCAAGCCAGTTACCTAACCCATCTGTGCCTCAGTTTTCTCATCTGTCAAGTGGGGCCAGGAATGGTACCTACCTTCTGAGGATGAAAAAATGGCCTACAGGAAGTGCTCGTTAATGGTAGCTCATATAATTTTGAGGTCATCTGTAGATGAAGGGCGTATGTGCTAATGATATTGCATAAATCAGGTCATGTTAGTCCTGTTCATCTGTAGCTACTTTCCCCCTTGATGTTGGCCATCTTTCTGAGTCAGTGGCTACAGAGTATTATTATACTTAAAATGTTGTTTGTAATGTGTTGTAGAATGCATTAATCTCAATTGTATAGTATAGCTTGATTCATATATATATATATATATATATATATATATATATATACTATCTAATAAAAGAGTAATATGCAGATTGACCATCACTGCAACACACAATATGGCTGCCCCCATGTGGTCAAAGATCCTTCCCCCACGTGGACACAAGTTGGCCATTACAAGATGGCCAGCAGGGGAGGGCAGTTGTGGGTGATCAGGCAAGCAGGGGAGGGCAGTTAGGAGTGACCAGACTGGCAGAGGAGGGAATTTGGGGGCAAACAGGCTGGCAGGGGAGCAGTTAGATATCAGTCAGGCTGTCAGGGGAGTGGTTAGGGGGTGATCAGGCTGGCAGGCAGAAGCGGTTAAGGGCAATCAGGAAGGCAGGCAGGTGAGCAGTTAGGAGCCAGCAGTCCTGAATTGTGAGAGGAATATCTGATTAAATGGGCAGTCAGACATCACTTGAGGGGTCCCAGATTGGAGAGGGTGCAGGCTGGGTTGAGGGACCCCCTCCTACCCCCACACACGAATTTTGTGCATTGGGCCCCTAGAGTGTGTGTGTGTGTGTGTGTGTATAAAACACCTATAACCACTACTCAAATCAAGATATAAGCTATTTCCAGCTCCCCCAGAGGCTCTGTCATGTCTTTTCCCAGTTGACTCCATACCCTTTACCCCTAGAGGTAACCCCTATTCTGACTTCTAAAACGATAGCTTAGTCTTGCCTGTTTTGGACCTTCCAAGAATGGGACCATACAGGATGTCTCCCTTGTATCTGGCCTCGCTTGCTCCTCACTTTGTCTGTGAAGTTCATCCATGTCCTGCGGTGGGTGGGTTGGCAATTTATCCTATCATGTCGCTGCCTAGTCTTGCCCTGAGTGAGTGTTTCCTACTTCACCCACCTCCAGACAGCCCCTCCCCAGAGAGTTCCAGGCGCTCCACAGTCTCACTAGCGCGGATCCTGAGGGGGGCTCCACCATGCAGTCATTCCTAACAGCTGTGGGGCCTGGCTGTGCAGTCAGACCACCTCGCACCAGCTTCCAAATGATGGAGGTTCAGGCTGTTGCCAACTTTTACATGACTTAAAAAAGTTAAAAACAAAACAAAACAAAACAAACAAACAAACAAAAAAACACCAAAGATGAAGCAATGTAATAAAAATTAAAAAAATTAAATAATATGCCAAAACCGGTTTGGCTCAATGGATAGAACGTCGGCTTGGGGACTGAAGGGTCCCGGGTTTGATTCCAGTCAAGGGCATGTACCTTGGTTGCAGACACATCCCCAGTAGGGGGTAGTGCAAGAGGCAGCTGATCCTTGACTCTCTCTCATCGATGTTTCTAACTCTCTATCTCTCTCCCTTCCTCTCTGTACAAAATCAATAAAATATATTTTAATAAAAAAATAAAATAATAGAAGCAACCTAGATGTCCTTCAATGGATGAATGAAAAAATAGAGATACATCCATTTAATGGAATATTTATTATTCAGCAATAAAAAGAAATGAGCTATCAAGCCACAAAAAGACATGGAGGAGCCTTAAACACAATTACTGAGTGAAAGAAGCCTGTCTGAACAGATTACATACTGTCTGATGCCAACCAGATGACACTCTGGAAGACGCGAAACGACGAGAGACAGGGCAAGGATCAGTGAGGTTGCCAGGGAAGGGAAGGAGGGAGAGATGGATCGTTGGAGCACAGAGGGTTTTAGGGCAGCGAGACTTCTGGATGATACTGAAACACATGACATTCTACATTTGTCAAAACTCATGGAATTTTACAATACAAAGCGGGAACCCTAAGAGTAAACCGGGGACTTCAGATGATGATAACGTGCCAATATTGGTTCATCAATTGTAGCAAAACAGACCACACTAATGCAAGATGTTACTAACAGGGGGAAACTGTAAGGGGGGTGTGGAAGGGGTGCATGGGAACGCTTTACTTTCTGCGCAGTTTTTCTGTGAATTTCAAACTGCTCTAAGAAAAGGAAGCCCATTGCCCTAGCCAGTTCGGCTCAGTGGATAGGGTGTTGGCCTGTGGACTCAGGGGTCCTGGGTTCGGTTCTTGCCAAGGGCACACGCCCTGGTTGCGGGCCCAATCCTCAGTAGAGAGCATGCAGGAGCCAGCCGATCCATGATTCTCTCTCATCATTGATGTTTCTCTCTCTCTCTCCCTTTCCCTTCCTCTCTGAAAGCAATAAAAGTATATTTTAAAAATTAAAAATAAAGCTTATTTATTTAAAAATAAACAGTGAAAGTAAAATGTAAAAATATTAAGAAGGAAAAAGATGAAAACAGCCGCCACCAGAGGCGTCCATGGCCGTGCTGGAGACAGCCCATGGCTTGTTCTCCGGGCCGGCTTCCTTCGTGCGGGAGGACACAGTGAACACTGCTGTGTCTTCCTTCGTCCCCTCCGCCCCTGCTCATTCTTGTGGGAGCTCAGCCCCAAATTACTCAACGCTTCCTGAACGTCATGGTTAGTGGCTCTCTGAAGTGGAAGGAGACTTAAATTCTGATGATGGGACTGGAGTCATTGTGTTTGGCGGGGGAAAATGGAGCTTGATAAAGTGATGTTATTGTGGCGTCTTAGAATATGAGCATTGCATTTTAGGAGACATGACCTAGCCTTAACAGCATCTTACTTGATACCAATTGCATCTTAGACCCTCAGTACTGTTATCTTCAAATGGCAGAATGAGGGGTATTTACATTCTGGAAATAAATGATTATGGATCTTTGAACAGATGAGACTTAACATTTCAAGACTCAAAAGAATTTTCAAACCTCTGAGTTGAAAAAGCAGTCAAGCTATTCGCCCTGCCTGGTGTAGCTCACTGGTTGGAGCGTTAGCCCGTGGGTTCGATTCCTGGTCCAGGGCAGAGACCCGGGTTGCAGGTTCACTCCCCGCCCGTGATCGGGGCCTGTGTGGGATGCACCCTCCCGCCCCCCCTCCACTCTCTCTGAAAAGCAATGGAAACATGGCCTCAGGCAAGGATTAACAATAACAGCAACGGAAAACCAGTCGAGGTATTTGAGTTTAATCTTTTTTTTTCTAGTGTAACTTATCCCCCACCCCCCTTTTTATTAAAAAAAAAAAAAAAAAGGCTTTTACTGATGTATAATTGCCATACAATAAATCACAAATATTTAAAGTGTTCAAATTGATAGGCTTTGACAAATGCACCTGTGAAACCATTGCCGTAATCAGGATAATGAGCATATCCATCACAGCCAAAGGTTTTTTCCATGTCCCTTGGGAATCCACCCTCTTGCTCCTCTTTCTCCCCCTCCCCCCTACTCTTACCCCTCCCCTCCCCAGGCCAGCATTCCTTGTGTTCCTATAATAGAATTCTATATATGGAATCTTACATACTCTTTTTTTTTTTTTCTCTCTTAGTATCTCTTTATTGATTTCTGAGAGGAAGAGACAGATAGAAACATCAATGATGAGAGAGAATCATTGATTGGCTGCTTCCTGCACGCCCCCACTGGAGATGGAGCCCACAACCTGGGCATGTGCCCTTGGTGGGAATCGAACCTGGGACCCTTCAGTCCGCAGCCTGACGCTCTGTCCACTGAGCCAAACCAGCTAGGGCTCTTACCTACTCGTTTTGTTTGGCTGCTTTCACTCAGCATAATTATTTGGAGGTTCATCCATGTGGTAACGTGTGTCAGTAGTTCATGCTTTTTTTTTTTTTTTGCTGAGTAGTATACCGCTGTACGGATTTGCCACAGTTTATTTGTTCATTTGCTTGTTGATGGATTTTTGGGGTTTGTTTCTACTGATAGTTGGGGCTATTACAAATAAAGCTTCTATGAATGTGTGTGTACAAGTCTTTTAATGAACATATTCTTCCATTTCTCATGGGGAAATTCCTAGGACAGTGGTCGGCAAACTCATTGGTCAACAGAGCGGCAAACTGAGGCTCGTGAGCCGCAGTTTGCCGACCACTGTCCTGGGAGAAGGACTGGACAATATAGTAGGTATATGCTTAACTTTTTATGAAACTGCCAAGGTATTTTCCAGAGTGGGTGTACCTGTTAAATTCCCGCCAGCGGTGAAGGAACACTCCCGTTCCTCCACATTCTCTCCAACACTTGGCATAGTCGATCTTTCTAAGTGTAAGCGTTCTAATAGATGAGATCTCATTATGGTGTTAATGTGCCTTAACACATTTCCTTAATGACCAATTGTGTTGAGCATCTTTTCAGGTGCTTATTTGCCACTTATGTGTCTTCTTTGGTGAAGTGTCTCTTCGAATATTTTGCCTGTTTTTAAATTGGATTGTTTTCTTATAATTCAGTTTGGAGGGCTCTGTATTCTGGATACAAGTCCTATGAAGGATCTGTGTTTTGCAAAGATTCCCCACCCCCGCCGTCTGTGGCTTGTCTTTTCATTTCTTTAGGAGTGTCCTTCAGAGCCCAATCATTTTTTAATTTTGGTGAAGTGCAATTTATAAATTTGTTCTTTTATGGATTGTATGTGGTGTTATCATATCAAAGACATCTTTACCCAACCCAAAATCCTAAAGGCTTAGTCTATGTTTTCTTCTTGAAGAGAAATTTTAGGTTTCCTATTAGAACTATGATCCATTTTGAGTTCATTTTTATAAATAGTGTAAGGCATGGATTAGATTTCACTTTTTGCTTATAATTATTCATTTATTCCAGCACCGTTTGTTGGGAAAAAACAAACAGGCTTTACTGCATTGTCTGTGTTCCTTCATCAGAAATCAATTGTTCATATGTGTGTAGGTCTATTTCTGGAGTTGCTCTTCTGTTCCATCAATCAGTTTGTCTATCTTTATGCCAGTATCAAATCACACTGTTTTGCTCCAACTTTGTTCTTCTTTTTCAAAGCTGTTTTGACTATTGTAAGTCCTTTGCATTTCCACATGAATTTTGGAATTCACTTATCAATTTGTACAAAACTGCCTGTTGAGATTTTGATTGAGATTGATTTCAATCTCTAGGTCAATTTGGGGGGAAAGAACAGCTTAACAATATTGAGTCTTCTAACCCATGAGGAAGGCATCTCACTTTATTTAGGTGAGCTTTTTGTTGTTGTTCTAATCCTCACCTGAGGATATTTTCCCATTGGTTCCAGAAAGAGGGGAAGAGAAAGGGAAAGACAGAGCAAAACATCGATGTGAGAGAAACACATTGATTGGTTGCCTCCTGCACGTGCTCTGACTAGGGCCCTGGCCAGGAAGGAGCCTGCAACCGAGGTACGTGCCCTTGACCGGAACCGAGCCCAGGACCTTGGGGTGCACAAGCTGACAGTCTATCCACTGAGCCAGACCGGCTAGGGCTTAGTGTTTTTTAAAACATATCCAGCAGTAGTAATTTAGTTTCCCATATTTGGGTCTTTCACATCTTTTGTCATATTTACTCCTAAATATTTCATATCTTTTATGCTATTAGAAAATGTATTTTTAAGTTTTAAGTTTTTGATTATTTTATCTAGTATATAGAAATAAAATTGCTCTGGCAGGGTAGCTCAGTCGGTTAGAGTATTATCCCGATACAACAAGGTTGTAGGTTCAATTCCTGATCAGGGCACATACAAGAATCAACCAATGAATGCATAAATAAGTGGAACAACAAATCAATGGTTTTTTTATCTCTCTCTCTCCCTCCCCATTCCTCTCTCTCTAAAATCAATCAATAAAAATTTGAAAAATTTAAAAAATTGATTTTTATATATTGATCATGTATCTTGTACATTGGTAAACTTATTAGGTATAATAACATCCTGTGTGTGGATTCTAACGGATTTTTCTATATAGGTGAACATGTCATTTACAAATAAAGATAGTTTTTTTAAAAAAATATATATATGTTTTTATTGAGTTCAGAGAGGAAGAGAGAGAGAGAGAGAGAGAGAGAGAGAGAGAGAGAGAGAGAGAGAGAGAAACATCAATGATGAAAGAGAATCACTGATCGTCTGCCTCCTGCACACTTCCTATTGGGGATTGAGTCTGCAACCAGATATGTGCCCCGACCAGGAACCAAACCTATGACCTCCTGGTTCATAGGTAGATGCCCAACCACTGAGCATGTTGGCCAGACTAAAGATAGTTTTATTTATTTCTAGCCTGGATGCCTTTTGTTTCATTTTCTTGCCTAATTGCCTTGGCGGGAACCTCCAGTGCAACGGTGAATAGAACTGGTCAGTGGGCATCGTGTCTTGATCCTGATCTCAGAGGGAAAGCGTTCCGTCTTTTACCATAGAGTGTGATGTTAGCTGCGGGGTTTTGTAGAAGCCTTTACCAACCTGAGGAAATTACCTATTATTCCTAGTTAGCATTTTTTTAAAATTAAGAATGAATGTTGGATTTTTGTCAAGTGCTTTTTCTGTGTCTTGGGATGATCACATGGTTTTTATCGTTGGTCTGTTAGTATAATTAATTAGATTGATTGATTCTCAAATGTTAACTAACCCTGCACTACTAGGATGAGCCCCATTTGGCCTTTTAATAAACCATTGTCGAATTAGATATGCTAACATTTCTTTTAGTATGTTGGCATTTATGTTCGTGAGGGATCGTGGTCAGCAATTTTCATTTATTAAATTTGTCTGGTTTTGGTATCAGAACCCTATAAAATGAGGTGGGAGGTATTTCTTCAATTTTTTATAAGAGTGTGTGTAGAATTAGTATTACTTCTTCCAAATGTTTGATAGAATTACCAGTGAAGCCATTTGAGCGGTGAGTTTTCTCTGTGGGAAAGTTTTATCTACAAATTCAATTTCTTGAATAAATAGAGGACTATTTAGGTTATCTATAGCTTTTTGATGAGCTGTGGTAATTTGTATCTGGAAGGAATTTATCCCTTTTGTCTAAATTGTCAAATTTATTGGCATAAAGCTGTTCATAATATACGTGTTATCTCTTTTTAAAAAAATAACAGCTTTATTAACATAATTTACATATCATACATTTTACCTATTTGAAGTGTACAAATTGGTGGTTTTTAATACCATTGTACAGCCATCACCATATCAATCTCAGACCATATTTTTCACTCCCCTGCAAAAATCCATCCTTATTAGCAGCCACTTCCCTGTCTCTTACTCACTCCCCTATCCTCAGCCCTAAGCAACCACTAATCTATTTCCTATGTCTTTAGATTTGATTATTCTGGATATTTCATATACACAGAATCATACAATATATGGCCTTTGGTGACTGGCTTTTTCCTCTTAGCTTAATGTTTTCAAAGTTCATAGAAATTGTAGTGTGTAACAGTACTTCATTCCTTTTCATTGCTGAATGGCACTCCATCATATTTATCCACATGTTTTCAATCCACCCATCAATTTTAAAACATTTGGGTTGACCCAGCTGGTGTTGCTCAGTGGTTGAGTGTCAACCTATGAACCCAGGAAGTCCTGGTTCTATTTTTGGGCAGGGCACAAGCCTGGGTTGTGGGCTTAATCCCCAGTCGGGGGTGTGCAGGGGGCAGCAAGTCAATGATTCTCTATTTCTCTCTCTCTCCCCCTCTCCCTTCCTCTCTGAAATCCAGGAAAAAAATATTTTTTAAAAAAACGAACAAACAAAAACATTTGGTATGTCCTCTTGTTGGCTATTATGAATAAAGCTGTTTTGAACACTGTGTACAAGTTTTGTGTGGATATACTTTCATTTTTTCTGAGTGTATATCTAGGAATGGAATTGCTTGTTCATATGGTCTGTGTTTAATCTTTTGAAAACCTACCAGGCTGTTTTCCAAAGTGGCTATTTTACATTTCTACAGCATTTTCCCCATATCCTCACCAACATTTCTTATTGTCTGCCTTTTTAGTTACATTCATGCTAGTGGATGTGAAGTAGTATTTCGTAATTTTGATTTGCCTTACCCTGATGGCTTAATGATATGGAGCATCTTCTCATATGTTTATTGACCATTTGTAATTCTTCTTCCAAGGAATGTCCATTAAAATCCTTTGCAAATTTTTAAATTGGGCTACTGGTCTTTTTATTATTGAGTTATAAGAGTACTTTATATATTTTGGATACCAGTTTATTATCAGGTACATGATTTGCAAATATTTTATCCCATTTTCTCGATTGTCTTTTCATGGTTTTGGGTTTTTTTAATCCTCACCGCTAGGATATGTTTATTGATTTTACTTATTTGTTTGTTTGTTTATTTATTTATTTATTTATTTATTTATTTTTAGAGAGAGAGAGAGACATCAATATTGTTGTCTCCCTACTGGCCATTGAACCCTCAACCTCTTAGCATATGGGATGATGCTCTGACCAACTGAGCCACCCACTACCCCGCCAGGGTCCTTTTCATGTTCTTGATAGTGTCCCTTTAGCATAAAAATAGTGTCCTTTATAGTCTTTCAAAATTTCAGTGACTTTTTTTTCTTCTGTGCATGTGCTTTTGGTGTCATATCTCAGAAACCATTGCCTAACTCAAGGCCATGAAGTTTTACACCTCTGTTTTCTCATCAGAGCTTTATAGTCGAAGCTCTGACATTTAGAGCTTTGACCTACTTTTGAATAAACTTTTTGTTCAAGGTGTGAAGTTGAGATCAAACTTCATTCTTGTGTGTGTGGTTATGAAGTTGTGCTATCACCATTTGTTAAAAAGATGGCTCTTTTCCCCATGGAAGGTCTTGGCATCCCTGTTGAAAATCAACTGACCATAAATGTCATGGTTATTTTTTTCCTGGACTCACAATTCTGTCTCATTAATCTATCCTTAAGACAATACCACACTGACTTGACTAACTGGGTCTTTGTAGTGAACCTTACTATCCGTTTATTATCTGTAGTGATGTCACCTCTTTTATGCTTGATACTGGTCATTTGTGTCTTCTCTCTTTTTATATTTTATGTGTAAAATTTAAATACAATCTCTTTTATTTCTTTGATCAGTCTGGCTACAGATTTATCAATTCTATTGATTATTTCAAAGAACCAGCTTTTGATCATCAATGAGTTTTCCCTATTGCTTTTTTGTCTTTTCTTTTATTGATTTCTATTCTGATCTTTATTATTTCCTTTCACCTACTTAGTTTGGTTTAATTTACTTTTCTAGTTTTATAAGGTAAAAGCTGAGGTCATTGATTTGAAACCTGTCATCTTCACTAATACAGACAGTTCATGTTATGAAGTTTCCCCTAAATACTGCTTTAGCAGGACCCCACAAATTTTATGTTGTTGTGTTTTTATTTTCATTTAGTTCAAAATATTTTCTGACTTCCCTTTTTATTTCCTTTTGGCCTGAGGGTTATTTAGAAGTGTGAATTTCATGTCCAAATATTTGGGTATTTGTGGGGAATTTTTCTGTAAGTGATTTTTACTTTAATTCTATGTGATCATTGAACATACTTTATATGACTTGAATTTTTTAATATTTTTTTTTCATTTCAAAGAGGAAGGGAGAGGGAGGGAGGGAATGAGGGAGGGAGGGAGGGAGGGAGGGAGGGAGGGAGGGAGGGAGAGAGAGAGAGAGAGAGAGAGAGAGAGAGAGAGAGAGAGAGAGAGAGAGGAAACCATCAATGATGAGAGAGAATCTTTGATTGGCTACCTCCTGCACACCCCACACTGGGGATCGAGCCCACAACCCTGGCATGTGCCCTGACTGGGAATCGAACCATGACCTCCTGGTTCATAGGTCAACACTATCACTGAGCTACTGGACCTGGCTTAATTTTTTTTTTTTTTTTTAATGTATTAAGATTTGTTCAGTGGCCCAGAATATGGTCTATTTTGGCGAATGTTCCATGAAAAGAATATGTATTCTCCTGTTGTTGGGCAGAGTACTCTGTAAATGCTAGTTAGGTCAAGTAGATTGATAGTATTACTCAAATGTTCCATATCCTTATTTATTTTCTGTTTGCTTATTCTGTCAGTTCTTAAGAAAAGGATGTAGAAATCTCTGATTATAACTGAGGATTTTTCCATTCTCCTTGCATTTCTATCATCTTTTGCTTCATATATTTTGAAACTTTGTTATTAAATGCATAAGTATTTGGGGTTACTATCCCTCATGATGGATTGACCTTTATATCATTATGAAATAACTTACTTTACCCCTTGAAACATACTTTTTCTGATGTTAATATCACCTTCCAGTTTTCTTTTGATTAGTGTTAAAATGGTTTATATTTGTCCTTCCTTTCACTTTTAACCCATTTCTATTTTTATATTTGAAGTGCATTTCTTAGACAGTACATAGTGAGTCTGTTTTTTTGTTTTGCTTTGTTTTGTTTTGTTTTGTTTTGTTTTGTTTTGTTTTATCCAATCTGAAAATCTCTGTTTTTCAGTTGGGGTATTTAGACTACTTACATTTAATGTGATTGTTAATATGGTTAAATTTAAATATTTTATACTGTTATTTGTTTTCTCTTTGTCCTATCTATTCTTTGATCTCCCTTTTCCTCTTTTTCTGCCTTTTTTAAAGATTAAATGTTTTTTATTAATTTTATTTCTCCTTTGTTGGTTATTAGCTATAACTCTATTACTTTAGTGATTGCTGTATAGTTTATATTATACATCTTTAACTTATCACAATCTGCTTTCAATTATATAATTTCATATAGTATAAGAATAGTATATTCTCATGCTATTATCATGCATTTTACTTCTACATGTTACAAACACAAAATTACATTGTTACTATTTTTATCAAAACAGCCAGTTATCTTTTAAAGAGATTTAAATTATAAGGAAAATAATCTTGTATATTTACCCATGTAGTTACTATTTCTGGCGCTCTTTATTCCTTTTGTAGATCTACATTTCTTCCTGATATTATTTTCCTTAAACGTGAAGAATCTTAACTTTTTTTTGTAGTGTGGGTTTATCTGTTGGTGATGAATTCTTCCAACTTTTCTATGTCTGAAAAAAGTCTTTAAACTTCACTTTTAAAAATTATTTTTGCTGGCTATTGAATTCTAAGTTGACGGATTTTTTTTTCTTTAGTAGTTTAAAGATGTCTTCTCACTTGCATTATATTTGACAAAAAAATCTGCTGTCATTCTTATTTTTGTTCTTTAGTATGTGATTTCTTTTTTAATTTTTTAATTTTTTTTTTTTACCTGACAGCTTTTAAGGTTTTTCCCTTAACACTGCTTTTGAACAATTTGCTTTACCTTGGTGTAGTTTTCTTCATATTTCTTGTCTTCGGAGTCATTGAATTTCTTGAATCTGAAGGTTTTTAGTCTATCATTTTTCACACAGCAGACTGAGATTCAGGTACAAAGAGGAAGTGTCAGGGTCCACAGCTTGGTGATTGCCAGTCCTGGCTCAGTTTCTCTGTCAAGTGGGCCAAGGACTATCTATCTTTCAGGACATTATATTTTCCAGTGGGACTTGCTTCTAAGGTCAAAGTACACAGTGACAGTAGCCAAGGTGTCCATTGGCTGGGTATAATTCCATGACTGGGCTACTCCTGATTCCTCCTGTGCTGAGACAGGGCAGCAGGCCCCGGCCAGTTGGGCCCCAGATCCACTCTCAGAAGAAGCTAAAAATACACAGAAAATTTAAATAAATCAGAAACAGTGATGGTACATTCTGTTTGTATATCAAACTGGCAGGGTTTCTGTTGTTGCTGTTGTTTTTAAAAAAAAATAAATTTCATCCTGGACAATCTGGGGAACTAGGCCTTCCTGGACTCTGTTGGCAAGGGTGCCAACCAGGACCCGCTTTTGTAGGCCAGGCTGGTACAGGATTCTCTCCAGACTGAGGATTTCACGTATCTTTGGCCGGGCAATTCCAGCCTCAGGAAATTATCGTAAGAAAACGGTCTCGATTATTAGAGCCAAGAGATGTGGGTTTGGACCGGGCTGTCCCAGTGGCCAGCTGTGTGGCCTGGGGAAAGGCACTCTGTCCCTCTGCGTCTCCGTGTCCGAGACACAGGGATCTCACCCACACATCGTCCCCCGGCGGTGGTGAGGGTGAAACGGGAGTGTACGCGGGTTAAACGTGATGATGTGAGGAAGACACTCAGCACAGAGCTAAGCACAGGGCACGTGTTGGTGATGATTACATATAGAAAATAGACGAGGAGGATGTGCACCGGAACACCAGCCGTGTTCGTCTCCGGGAGAGGAATCATTTTATTTTCCAAAAGCCTTTCGGCTTTCTCCCAGCCTTACACAGGGAATGTAGATTGCCTTTGTAATAAGAAAAACAAAGGTGACCGGTAACACACGATCGTGTCATTCTCCCACAGCCCACCTCTGAAGGCGGCGAGGAGCCCGGGGCCAGGCCGGAGGAGGGGCCGCGGGGCGGGGGAGGGCCACGTGACCAGTCCCCCGGCCCCAGGCCATAGCCTGGGTTGGAATCCGAATAAAGGCCGCGGAGGGCGGTGGTGGAGCGTATGGACTCCAGGCCAGACCTGCTTGTTCACCGTGTGACCTCAGCCAAGCACCTTCACCTCGCGGTGCCTCAGTTCCCTCATCCATAAAATGGGCACAAATAGGATCTGCCTCGCAGGGCTGTGGAGGCTTCAGAGACGTTTTAGTTTTTAGTGCCCAGTTGACAGTAGATGTTAGCTCATGTCACATTGTTATTATTATAGTATTCCATTATTACCTCCTACGCAGGCAGTGAGCAAAGGGGACTGGCCATGTGAGGTAGTTAGCTCAACCCGGCTGGGGGCCTTTGAGCAGGCCACCCCTCCTCTCTGGACCTCAGACACCCCCTCTAACCAATGGGGTCAGTAATTTCCACCTTGTGAGCAATAAATGGGTCCCCTTGTCCAGTGCCCACCCACCGAAAGGCACCTAATGTCTGTCCTCTTCCCTTTGTGGGTGCCAGACCACAAGGAGAAGCGTGGGAGAGGCCGTGTGGCTAGGCTGAGGCAGGGTCAGGTGCCCAGCCACCCAAAGGCCCGGCCCCGGCAGCTGTGGAGGGAACAGGAACAGCGCGGGGACATTAATCCGCCTCATTAGCTCCCTTTGCTCCAGCATTGTAGCAATTAGGCCTGCGGTCTGGGCAGCATGAGGAGCCGGGCCGGGGTCACTCCGGCTGCTGGCACCCTGCCTGTCCAGCCCCTGCTGACCACTTGCTCTGTCCCCGGGGAGAGAGGCCAGGCAAGGTGGTGGTTTTTCTGACATCAGAGTTTCTCGGCTTCTGTTCACTCGCAGTCATTCACGAGTGTTTATTGAGCACCTACTGTGCGCCAAAGCAGACTGTGCCAGCGGTGGTTAGGTGTGGCTGGAAAAGATGGGGAAAGGGTTAGGAGATGAGGTCATAGGACTAAGAGGGGCATGGGGCTGTAGGAAGGACTTGGGCTTCTTCCTGAGTCAAGCCAGCGTCATCGGAGAACTTGGAGCGAGGAGGCGACGTAACCAGATTAGCATTTCATGGGACGTTTCATCTGGAGAGGGGGTACCACGATGAGGCCAGCCAGCCATTCTGATGGAGGTGGAGACTGGCCTGAGGTGCTGAGGAGGGCAGCTGGCTTGGGGCTGAGGCATGAATCCGGGGCTGGGCAGGGTTGGGGTTCACATCCTCCTCATGAGTGCTTCCAAGCTTTTGAGCCTCACCTTCTTTACCAAGAAATGGGCTCGTTTGAAGGGCCCTCTGCTGACAGCCTGCAGCCTTCCCTCCGCCATGATCATGCATCTCCCACCACCTCCCTCCACCCACCTCTGGTCTCAGCTACAGGGAGGGGCCAGGGCTGGCGTGTTCATGAACCTCGAGGACTAAAACTGGCTTTGTGCTTTAGTGTTGAGGAGAGGGTTGTATAATCTTTGCTCATTTCAGCCTCATAGCAACCATGACAGGTGAACAGAATTCTTTCCATTTTACTGATGAAGAAACTGAGGCGCAAAGAGGGGATGTTTCTTGCCCGGGGGTACAGAGCCAGAAGCAGACAGAGCGAAGATTTGAACTCAGTACAGTGGATTGCTGAACCCCTTATTCTCCCCTTTTCACTGCTGCCCAGGTCCCTCCCAGCTCTGGGGTTCTGTGAGATAAAGGCTAGCACGTATGGAGTGCCTACTGTGCGCCAGAGGCCATGCTGAGTGTGACACTTGGCCCTGGTGGCCTCAGGAGAGTGTGTCCCCACGTCACGGGTTAGACAGTGGAGGCGCAGAGGGGAAGGAGTCGCCAAAAGCAGAGCTGGGCCACCCAGGTCTCCAGGCCTCCAGCACCGCCTCTCCCACCCCAGCCCCTGCCTGTCACTGCCTCCTCGAAGCCGGTGACCTCAGTTTCCCGAGGCAAGGCAGCTGGTTAGCATCTTACAGCCCTCCCTGCCTACCGCCATGTATGTTCATGGAGCTTCAGAGAGGAGGCTCCAGACGGGAGACTCCTTCCTTCCAAGAGCAAAGTCTCACCCTCTCAAATGTGGGAAATATAGTCTGGCTGGAAGAGGACTTTTTTTTTCTTTCTTTTTTTTACTAGTTAGTACAGAAAGCTGCTCCTTCCCCTTCTGACAGCTGCATATGGTTGGTTTGGAGTCTGCCCGGTTGGTTGGAGAAGGGAGGGCGGGGGGCCTTCAGAGCTGCTGGCCCGTCAGCATCCTCCCAGGCCCCCGGCTTTCGCGTTGGAGTCGAAAACGGCCCGAGTTCACACAGGGCATCAGGGCTGCCTCCTCACCTGCTTAGAATGCACCACGGAAACGGTAAATGCAGCTCTTCTCCTTGCACTCGGGTGTATTTGAAAATTTCGTCATAAGCAGCTATTAAAGGGGTTTTTATTAACGGCCTCTGGGATCCTGGGGTGAGGGCCACCCCCTCCTTCGCTGCCAGGCTTCCCTAAGTGCTGCTGCCACAGGGAAGGCTGTTCCTGCTCCCGAGCTCCTCCCTCCGCTCTGTGCGTGTGCTTTCCCCGTGTCTCCTGGACTTCTGGTAACCATTCAAGACTTCGTTCCATGTCACCTCCTCTCAGCAGCTTCCCTGATTCCTCCAGGCAGTCACACCTGCCCCCGCCTCTGAGAGGCCCTTGTCCGTCTTCCCTCACCAAAAGCCCCTTCACACGCATGCACACAGACACAGACACATGCACACACACAGACATAGGCACACACACACGCACACGCATGCACACATACACATGCACACACTCTCACGCACACACACACACAGGCACACACGCACATGCACATACACACACAGTGCACAAACTATGCTTTAGGTGCTGTGCTCCGTTTTTTGCCCAGGGTACGGGTTTCATTGCTCGGGTCCCACGAGGCAGGATTAGCCCACATGCTCATGAGGAAACTGAGGCTCTTGCCCAAGGTGAGCAGTGGCGTGAGGCTCCGAATGAGTGAAAGACCACGTGGTCCTCTCCCCAGTGGCTCCCCAGCTCCGCCCTGCACATCCGTGTCACTGTAACGCCAGTCTTTCTGTCTGGTTCTCGCCTGGGACCCCTCTGCCCCCAAGGGTAGGTTCCAGGCTTTGGATACTGTGTTTCCTGCTCAAGGTTGGCACCCAGAAGGCACTTGCCAAATGGGCAAAACCCAGATCCGCCATCTTGGAGGTCATTTCCCTGGTCCCTGCCATGGAGGGAAGGCAGAGACCTGGGAGTCTCGGGGAGCCTGTCTGAAGAGCAGGAAACTCAGGGCGGCTGGAGCGCCGCCTCCCCCACTCCCCACAGGGATGACTGGATCCCGGGAGCAGCGTCTTCGTGGACAGCGGGAGGGCCTGTTTGCTGGGGGGGTCAGCAAGCACTGACGGAACACTTAGTGTGCCCGGCCCAGTGCTTGGCCCTGGGCACAGCCGTGAACAAGCTAGACCCAAACCCTGCCCTCACAGAACTCTCATAGGAAGGGCAGAGGGTTGAACGGACAAGAAATGGACAAAAATGCTGCCAGATGGAAATAGTTATGGACAAGTTTGGGGGTGGATGAGCATTCAAGACTCTTTGGGGGAAGTGTTCTTGAGGCTGAGCTCCATGGGATGAGAAGGGGCCAATCAGGGAGATGTGAGCTACCGTGTCCTCCAGGCAGACTGTGCAAAGGCCCTGGGGTAGCGAAAGGCTGGGCTCACTAAGGGAACACGAGAGAGGTGTGACTCAAGGACCTGGGGGAGGGGACCATGGTAGAGGAGGCGGGAAGCCATTGGTGGCCTCTAAGGTAAGGTGACCAGACGCCCTGCTTTGGGCGGGAGAGTCTCGATAAAATCGGGACTTTTTTAAAAACGCCGCGAGACGCGGGACAAATTGTTAAAAAGCGGAACGATCTTGCCGAAACCGGTTTGGCTCAGTGGATAGAGCGTCAGCCTGCGGACTGAAAGGTCCCGGGTTCGATTCCGGTCAAGGGCATATACCTTGGTTGCGGGCACATCCCCAGTAGGAGGTGTGCAAGAGGCAGCTGATTGATGATTCTCTCTCATTGATGTTTCTAACTCTCTATCCCTCTCCTTTCCTCTCTGTAAAAAACCAATAAAATATATTATAAAAAAAAAAAAAAAAGCGGGACGTCTGGTCACCTTACTCTAAAGGGGGTGGCAGTGGAGACAGGGTTTAGTTTGAGTGCGGGTTTAGTTTGAGTGCCGTTTGCAGGGGCCCAGATGGAGTCCCCATGTAGGAGGCCGGTGTGATTTTCAGAGGAGATGGAAGTGGCCCACGTCAGGACAGGAGCTGGCCAGTTGGATTTCAGTGGCGGGGCCCACCGGCCTGTGTGCTGGGCTGGGGGCAGGGGGCAGGAGCCACGTGTGGCTGAACCCCGGAGGCCGGGGGCGCCGGCTGTGAGACAGACTTCGTGCAGCCAGCGCCCTCCTCCTCTGAGGATCCCCACCGTGGCCCGAGGACGGCCGGGTCCCGGCAAGGGGCGGCCCGCTCCCCGAAGCCTGCCCCTCCCGGCCGGCGTCTGGGACTGACGTGGTTAGTGGAGGTGAAAATCACGCCTCCTGCCTGTGCCCCAAATGGCCCCCTCGGGTTGGCAGAACACCAGGTGCCCATTTTAATTTTCCGACAGCCTTACTGTTTTATTGTTCCTATTTGAGGTTTTATTATGATTGCCGCTAATGGTTCGAAAAGGCCTTTTAATTAAAGCTGCAGGTGAGAGGCGGTGCCTGAGCCCCCGGGAGGGGCGGGAGGAGGCCTTGTGGAGCCGCTCACCGCACCCCGGGCCCGAGCGGGGCGCTTCCTCGCTGGGGTCGGGGGCCCCTTCCTCCGTCAGCACTCGGGCAGGGGCCCTGCCGCCAAGACCAGGCCTCAGCCCTCCTCTGGGAGGCAGCCGTAAGGTTTTTCCAGAGCAGGCCACGCGGCAACCAGCTTCCTGTTCAGAACATTCCGTGGCTCCCGATACCCTTCCCGCAGGAGGCGGTGGAGAGTCTGAATCTCGTCTTTGCCACTGAACTGGATGCAGGACCTTGGGCATTCAGGGCCCACAGCCTCAGTTTGCCGATCTGTAAAATGGAGATGCTGAGTGCCTGCCTCTCAGGGTTGTTAAGAGGAACACGGAGAAGATCCAAACACCTGACCCGCACCGAGCACTCTGGTGAGGACGTTACGCTGTTGTGGCTACAAGACTGGTGCTCTGGCAACGTCCGCTGGTCCCGTCGCTGATGTCCTTGCCTCCTTCCCTCTCTTCTCCTCCTCTCGTCCCGGAACACACAGGAGGCTTGACCCGCTCTTTACCTCTGCACACGCTGTTTCTCCATCTGTGCTGCCTCCCTCCCGCTTCCCCGCCTGGACATCCTCCAGGCCCAGGTGTCGGTGCCCCCTCCACCCCGGGCCTCGGCTCTCAGAGCGGCCTGCGCGTTCCCTCTCAGGGAACTTCATCTCCTGCCTTTAACTGCTGCTTCCCTCCCGGGGCTTGCAAGCTCAGGGGCCTGCAGGACCCAGCAGTCCAGGCCAAGAGGGAACGTTCTGGAGGGAAGGACTGCAGCCCTTTCATCAGACGTCTGTGCCCGAGAGCCGCCCCCATCCTGTGGCCAGCCGTCACCCCCACCCCCACCCCCACCCCCCGGCCAGTCCAGCTCACACTTACCGTGTGTCTCCCTGAGCCCTTCCTCCTCGGACGCCCTCCATTTTCATCCTCACACCAGCGATGACCTCTTTGTGCCCATCGGACGGACAGGGAGACAGAGGCTCCTCACCCCAAGGCCACCCCGTGGACAGTTACCGATGCCCCATACTGTGCACACTCGCCTGACCGATGCTGGCAGTTCCACCAGCATCACTTTCTGCCCCGGGGCCTTGGCACTTGCTGATCTTCCTGCCCGGAATGTTCTGCCCCCAGTTTTCCAGAGCTTCCTCCCTCATCACTCAGGCCTGAGCTCAAATGTCACCTCCTCAGAGAGCCCCTTGTCCCACCTCTTACCCTGCTTTGTTCTGCCCGACCACGGGGGTCACACCCTGACAGGTGATACGTTTGTTTAATTTCCATCTCTCCCACTGCACCTCAAGGTCAGCGGCCCGTTTGTTTTGCTCACTTCTCACCTCCAGCCCCTGGAGAGGCGGCTGGGATACTCCACCAATAGGTGTTGTGGCTGAGCCGTGGCGTGTGGGTGGGGCTGAAGGGCGAGTGTATTGGGGCCCAGCATTCCCAGGGGCAGGGTCATCAGAGGGCCCTTCTCTGCCCAGAGGGAAACCCGGCTGTCAGCCTCTCTCCCTCCTCTGGTTTCTTTTACCCCCTGAATGTGCCCTCAGGACTGTGGCCCCCAGTCCCACCCGAGCTTCCCAGACCAGCTTTGCTCCTGCCTGATGAGCACACACCCTTCTCCCTCCCAGGGCTGGTCAGCCCAGCAGACCCCACCCGGGCCCCGCCAGCACCCCGTCTCCGCCTTCTCTCTCCTGCGCCCACATCCCCGCTCCCCCCAAAGGCTGGTCCAGGGGAAGGAAGCTTTGGACATGGTGGGGAAAGGGAAGCGACAGCCTGGGAGCTGGGAGGATGGGGGGAGACGGTGGATGAGACCCACAGCAGCATCCCGCCATCGGGAAAGGGGCATGAACCCGTTTGAAAATTAGAAACAGGCTCGGGAAGGTTAAGTTAACTTGCCCGAGGGACAGCGCCAGATTCAGCCCCAGCACTGTTTACATACCTGTGGGCGGGCAGACTCGTTCCAGCCCTGAGGGCAAAGCTAGAACCCAGGGTATCTGGGGCCACTCACCCAGTCCGATGACATTATTGTGTCCTGTGTCATGCCGTAGGTGGGATGGGAGGGGGCTGAGATTGTTGGGGGTCAGGGGAGGGGCTCTGGGAAGGCAGTCCAGATTTGGGGCTTGAAAGCTGAGCAGGTATCCAATAGCAGTTGAGGAAGAAGTGGGATTGGGCTGAGACTGGTTTGGCTCAATGGATAGAGCGTCGGCTTGGGGACTGAAAGGTCCCGGGTTCGATTCCGGTCAAGGGCATGTACCTTGGTTGCGGGCACATCCCCGGTAGGGGGTGTGCAGGAGGCAGCTGATCGATGACTCTCTCATCGATGTTTCTAACTCTCTATCTCTCTCCCTTCCTGTCTGTACAAAACCAATAAAATATGTTAAAAAAAAGAAAAAGAAAAAAGAAGTGGGATTGGGGAGCGGGATAGGGGGTCCAGGTAAAAGGGAGGCTTAGGCCACTCAGCACTGAACGGAGACGCCGTGGGAAGCTGAGTCAGCAGCCCCTCCTGTGTCTGAACCGGGGCTGGAGGGTGTGGTTGGGCCACGCAGAAGGTGGGGACCCAGGCTCCTCCGGCTTTCCCGGCTCTGGGGTCCTCAGCCGTGGAAGGAGCTGTAATGTAAGACCTCCCTCTGCAGGGGGAGCATCTACGTTCCAGATGTTTCAAAGCCCAGACCGGCCCCTCGGTCCCCGGTGCTGTGAGAGCCCACGGGCAGGGCCCACTCACCTGCCCTCTGTGTCCTTTGGCCTCGCAGAGAGGAAGAAGGCTCAGACGGGGTTTTGCCTGTCCCCTGGGAGTGAGGAAGAGCTGGGGACCCTGTTGGGTGCCCTGGGGCTCCGAGCCCACCCAGTCCCCCTTCGTCCTCATCCCCAGGCCAAGAGGGAATGGGGGTTGGCCGGTTCCAGGAAGCACAAGCTGAGGCCCAGAGGGGTGGACGCAGAGGCTGGCAGGTCTGAGTTCCTGCCCTGGCTCCATGGCCTGCCCCTGTGGGCCAGCGGCTCATGCCCCGAGCCCCGGGGCCCGGGGCCGTCGGGGAGACTGAGATGTGGGAGGCGTGAGGGAGAAGCCCCTAACCTGTGTGTGATGTGCCGGACACAGCGGGAAAGAGCTTGTGCTGGCGGAGACTCGGCCGCAAGTGCCAGGTGGAGGCAGGCAGGCCCGTTTGGAGACTGCTGGAATAACAGTGCCAACCGCCAGTCACTCACTTAGTGGACGTTTACTGAGCGCCGCCTGTGTGCAAGGCGGTTTGGACTTCTCTGCCCTCAGGGAGCCAGTCCAGTGGGGGGAACAGTTTTCAAATTACCACAAAAATACATAAATTTAACCGTGCAATAAAGTGGAGGGTCCCGACCTGGTTGAGAGTGTGTGTGTGTGTGTGTGTAAGGTCCTTCCTGGGGAAGTGGTGCCTGAGCTAAGCGCTGAAGAATTTCGTGACCATTACCCAGGTGAAGAGGGAGGGAAGGGCATTCTGGGTACTGAGAACAGTAAGATGAAGGTTCTGAGGCAGGAGAGAGCAGGGCAAGTGCGAAGGCCTGGGCAGAGGCTGGGAGTGAGAGCCGGAGGGATGAGGGATGAGGCTCGGGAGGAAGGCAGTAGCCTTTGCAACAGCAGAACTGGAAGCTGGAGCAGGGAAGGCAGAGGTCTGATTAGCATATTCATGATCATAGCAACCCTCATGAATATACTAATCAATCTGGGGAGGTGTCTTTCCTCTGTGGCCTGCATTCCTTCTTGGGGGTCAGGGGAGGGGCTCTGGGAAGGCTTGAAAGCTGAAAGCTCCATTTCCAATACCCTCTTCTGGGAATGGAGCCCCAGATAGGAGTGGACCGGGGGTCTCCACATCCCCAACATCAGCTCCTCCCTTCTCCTGGCCATCTACCAGTCCCTGCACTCCGCCCTCTCAGGAAAGTGTGGACATTACAGAAATAGGAATGAGTCCTACACACTGAGGATTAGGCCCCATCTCGTGATTTGCCTGCATGGGGCCGGCTTCACAGGACCAGAGCAGCGAGAACAGGACGTCAGCGTCGCCCCCGCCCAGGCGCACAATGTGGGAGGTGGGAGGATGCAGAGGGGAAGCCACCAGAGGGTCCATACCATCGGCAGCCCCATGCCCGGGCCCCCAGCGTAGGTCGGGGCCTCCACTGGCCTCGGCGTGCTTTAGTCCCTGTGGCCGCAGAAGTGACAGTCACAGATCAGAGATGTCGGTTGTACCCCAGCCCTGTCCAGGCTCCTGGCTGAGTGTAGGGGGAGGGATGGGGGTTAGGACTGACAAGTGTGAGAAGAAGGGTGGGAAGCTGCTTCCAGGCAGGGCCTGAGACCCCAGGTGGTCCCTCCAGCTGGCCTGGGGGCTGTCAGGAGGCTGCACCGGTAACGGGAGCCAGGTGAGCTGCAGTGCAGGTGCTGCCATCCAGCCAGCAGGCAGCGCGGAGGGGGCGGCATAATCAGCTGTCACAGTTCCTGAGTCAGGCTCCACTCAGCGCTCAGGCAGCCCCAGGGGGGAAAGGGAAGGGGAACAAGGTCACCGGGGAGCGGGCTGGGCCAGGCCTCCTCAGCGCCTCCCACTGCTCCACCAGGCTCCTCCGGGAGCTAGCAGGGCGCAGGCCGAAGCTCTGAGGAGGGCCTGGAGGATTCTCTCCCCCTCCTCACACAGAGAAGGGGACTGGGGCCCAGAGGCAGCTCACACCCCTTGCTCAGTGCCCTGTCCACGCAGCTCTCTTCCCAGATGCGTGCACACTGTACCAAGCCGCTCCCTTCCTCGGGGCTTCTGCTCAGCTACCCCTCTGCCCGGAGACTTCCCGGCTCTTACCCATCAAGGCTCTCAGCTCGCAGGGTCCTCCTGCAACCCTGTCTGGGCCTCTGGTTTTCTCTGTCCCAGGCCCTGGGGACACTTACGGTTTGTCATTGTTTTACCAGTGTTGTCTCTCACCCTTGCTAGGGGGTAACTGTGAGTTCAGAGTCCTCATTGGTCTTGTTCGGTGTTCTAACGCAGCACCTGGCACAGCACAACAGCAGCCATAAAAATACGTGCTGTCCTGAGCAGGCACGATGAGCCAGGCCCAGAGCATCCACCCGCGTAGGCCTTCCATCCTCGGAGAGGCAGTGCCTGTCATTCCCATTTCTCAGCCCCGTCACTCCCTCTCCACTGATGCACACAGTAGGCACACACAGTAGGCGCTTGGTAAGTATTGGTAGGGTGAACCTGTGGAAGGACAGGCTTCTTCCAGGCTCACCTAGACATTGAGGGAACGGCCAGCCTGTCGCTGCAGCTTCTGCCTCCCAGCATTACCAGAAGCCACCGGGGCATCGTCCTCGGCACCCAGCGGGCACCCTGGCAGCCTCCCACCTTCCTGCCGAGCGGCGGCACAGGCTCAGCTGTCCCTGGGGCACCTCCCCGGGTTTTCGCCTCATTTCCTGGAGCAGATTGAAGAGTGGGAACAGAGACAGCCTGTCGGCCGGGGCTTCGGGGACGAGAGCTTTAATTTCCCAGGAGCCCCACGACAGCTGGTGCGGACCCCGGAGGCTGGCAGAGGGGGCTGAGAACACAGGTGCTGCAGCCAGGGGGGTCTTCCCGGGGTTGGATAGAGCTGGGTGGTGGACCAGCCCCCACCCCTTCTCCCTGGGATGGGGTCTCCCTGGCAAAGGGGCAAAGACCGGAAGCTTTAGAGCGGGAGCCTTCACACACTTGCTGTGTGGCATTGGGTGAATCACTCTGCCTCTCTGTGCCCCAGACTCCTCTTCGATAAAGTGGGGTGCAGGGGGGCTCAAATCTCTTTGTACACTGGGAGGGCCTGGGAAGCTGGGGGCGGGGGGGAGGTGGAGAATGGGAAACTGAGGGGGTAATTTGTTGAGTGAATAAGAAGGGAAACAGGAAGAATAGGTGGGTGGAGGTAGCTGAGTGGGCACCTGTCAGGGCAAGGGGAGTCTGTTCCGGGCAGGGGTGCCTCGTCCTGGCAGCTTCTTCAGCTCCCACCAAAGCCGTCTGTGACAGCCTCAGAGCCGCCCGTATTGATTAATGGCCACAAAAGGCCTGGGCACCAGCAGCCGCCCCACTCGGTGGAGTCAGCTGTGATTTATAGGATCGGGGCCCTCAGGAAGCAACTGTCTGAGCTCGGAGACCTCAGACAAATGGGTCAGTGCAGGGTGAGGCCTGGATGGAGGCAGCCGTGGCCAACTGGACGGTCTCAGAGAGACTCCTCTGGCCCAGGGTCCTGGCGGAGCTCCTGAGGCCCGGAGAGGGCAGGGGACGTGCCTGGGGCCGCTCTGCAGAGGGGTTCCTCGCCGTCAGGACTCGCCATTCGGCCACTCGAAGCCCGCGGCACCCCGAAGCTGCCTGGCGCACACACTGTGTCCCTGTTGTTGGCCGGCGGCTGAAACCAAAGCCAGAGCCTGTGTGCAGAGCCAGGAGGCACGTTCGGCTTCAGAAAGGCCAGGGCCTCTCGGAGGAGGGGACTTCCGTGCTAAGCCTTGAGGTCTCAGAGGGAGCCAGCCATGGGGATGCTGAGGGAGAGGGAACTGGGTGGAGGACCAGCAGGGGCATGAGCTCAGAGGGGAAACGGAGGCCTGCATAATCAGGGGAGAACAAGGAGGGCAGGGTGGTGACTGGGGCAAGTGAGGGTGATGATGGTGAACCTTTCCTGGGCTTATTGGCAAAGCTCTAGAGGGGGACCGGCAGCTCTGCCTTACTGGACCCCTTCGCCTGCGTGTGAGAGGGAAGTGGAGGAGCACACAGGGAAACAGGGAGCGTTCAGGGCAAAGGTGGCCAAGGAGGACCCAACCCCGGAGCTGGGATTTGTCCCTGGGGGTCTCCATTAAGCCTGTCACCCACTGTGGGCAGTGACCAATTCTAATATCTCAAAACCTGTTCCGATCCACGATCCCCTGGGTACCCCACACCAGGGCCTGGGACCCCGTTTCATAGAGGCATCCCCATGTCAGACCAACTTGATGACTTGCTCAAGGTCACCCAGCTTGGAGGGAGCAGAGCTGGGCTGGGAAGCCAGGCAGGCTTCTGGGTCCCACCACTCTGTAATGCCTTGCTTGTCCCTTATCTCCCACCGGAGATCAAAGCTGTCCCTCCTCACAGGGGAACATGGGTTTTTGAGGCTGCAGGAGTCCCCTGTTGGGTGGATTTGAATTATGACTGCGTGTGCCTGTGCACGTGCGCATGCTCCACACAGCAGGGAATTTGGGACGGGAGGGAGCAGCTCGGGTACATGTCTGGGCCTTCTCTTTGCTGGGAAACCAGGCCAGAGCTGGAGGGGCCCCCCACAATGCTGTCCCAGCCCCGCCCCCTCCATGGCACTCCAATGCCTGCTGGCAAGGGCACTGGCAGGCACCGAGTGGCTGCTGGCCTGTGGCTGCAGCTGACACACATTGTCTGCGGCCCACTTCCTGTCTCCGCCTGTGACAGTGGACCCTCCAGCAGGGCAGAGAGGTCACCGGGGGGAAGCTGCTCACCTGCCTCAGGTGTGGGGAGTCCCACTCACCTTGCCGAGGGAAGCCTGGCTTTCCTGGGTGATGGCGGTAAGTCAGGACCGTCTCTGGTCCTTAGTTGCCTCATCTGGTCAGTGGGGGTTTGGGGTGGATAGATTCCGTGACTTCAAAGGTACCCTGGAATTCTGCTCCCCAGTTCAAATTAGGGTGCGATCTTGGGCTACTAACTTTACTGCTCGGAGCCTCAGAATATTTCTCTGTATTTTTATATCCATTTTAGCACGTTACAGGACTTCTGTGAGTAGGAGGCAGGTAAATCTCTTAGGAGACCAGGCATACACCAGGCACCCAAACAAAATTAGCCTCCTGACATAATAACAAGTACACACTCTAAAAATATGCCTGCCATTCGTTGGGCCTCTCCCCACACCACATACTGCATTCACTCTTCACTGCAGATCCCCGGGTCAGTATGGTTATTGACCCCATTTTACATCTAGGGAACTGAGGCACAGAGGCAAGGGCAGGGCCAAGATCACACTACTGGGAAGGGTGGAGTCCGACTGGTCAAGGCTCCCTGCCTGTCCCCAAGTACTTATCTTCTTTCCTGGCTTACAACCCCTGGAAGAATTTGCCCCTGGAAGTGTTTGCCTAGGCCCCAGGGGACCCAGTCTCGGGAGCCTGGCTTGGTTTCAGCACCCCGGACAGCGCCATGGCCCTCCTGAGGGCCTAGGGGGGGATAGACCTGAGCCACAGCTGTGCCTGGGCCCTGAATGGCAGGTTGTTTTCAGGGGGTGGGACCCTCTACCTCGTTTTCACTATGTGGAGACAGCAGGATGATCTCTGGATGAGCCCTCACAGGGCCCACCTATTCCCCTGACTCAGTGAGTCCCCTGGACACAGAGGCCCTTCCTTCTGGAAGGAACAGAAGCCAGGGCACCACTTCCAGGTCCCAGCATCACCACACCCTCACCTTAGGCCCCAGCATCCCCATGGAAACAGGTGGAGGATGCAATCCTGAAGACCCAGCACAAGGAACCCAGGCCGACTTGCCCTTGGGAAGCCCAGGGCCAAGTTTGAAGGGACCTGAGGTCACCAATGGCTCTGCTCTCCCACTGTACAGATGAGGAAAATGAGGCTCAGGGAAAAGAAGACTGGATTCCTGGGATGTGTGAACTGGAAGGTTCCCAGGGATCAGCTGGCTCTATTGCCCCATTAGATAGATGACAGAGGGCGGATGAGAAAACCGACTTGAAGGAACCATTCTCAGGGAGGCCTGCAATAGGTACCCCTTTGTTGTCTTCTGGAGGAATCACTGCTTTTCCTTCCTCTCATGTGCCATAATTAGAAAGTATGTGTTTTTGTGTGCTTGGTCCCTTCCCTGCTGGGAGGTGAACAGCATTAGGACTGCTTGTTCATGGTCATATCCCAGTACCGATGCATATCCCAGGACACTGTGGTTAGCATGTGGACTCTGAGGCCAGTTAGCCTGGATTCAAATCCCATTTCTGTCCCTTCCCGGCTGTGAGACCTCCGGCAGGTCACCTCTCCGCTCTCAGGCTCAGTTTCTTCATCTGTTAAATGGAGAGAATGAGTGCACATGCTGAAGATTTGCTCAGATGGTGCAATCACTAATCCTGAGTGTGGCGAGTGCCAGCCAGTGTCAGCTGTTTGTCTTTGTTACCGGCGAATGGGTGCTTGGTGAATAGTGAATGAATGAGCAGGATCCACCTGCCAGTAAGGGCTTCCCTCCAGGACATCAAGGGAAGCTGCCTCCTGAGTCTATTGCGGGTTTTTCATTCCAGTGGACGTTTACTCTCCAGCCTTGGACTTCAGCTCTCATTGGAATCCCTTGGAGGGGCTCAATGATACAGACTCCTGGCCCCAGCAAGACCCCTGGGACCCGAGCCTCTGTGGGCAGAGCCCAGGGTCTGCATCGTTATAGGCACCAAGTCACCACTGGCGGGGCTGCTTGGGGAGTTCAGTGATGGGGTTGGTGCGCAGAGGGAGCAGCCCTGTTCACCCTCAGCAGGCCTTGCTCCTCAGGCACTGGAAGCCCGAATAAAGTGCTGGGCCTGGGAGAGGGAAGGACAGGCCCCAGAGGAGCCACCAGGGAGATGTTACCCAGCTGAGATTAACAGATGGCATCGTGGACGGGGGAGCAGCACGCACAAAGTGGTGGAGGCAGGAAAGACAGGTTGTGCCTGTGTGTGGTGTGGGATGAGCTAGTAGATGACATACTGGGAGAAGCAGGTGGGGTCTATCTGGCTCGCCAAGGGCCTCCTATGCTACGTCTTACACAAGCGCCCCCCCCTGCCCCCAATTCCTTTCTCTGTTTCCCTTTCATCACTTGAAGGTCTTAGGACCCACTTCCCCCCTCCCCAGTTCTTTCCCACCTACCGCTCTCCTCCTAAAACCATTCATCCCCTGACCTTGAAATCTGTTCTCGGGAAACCAATCCGTGCTGAAGTCACAGTGGCCAAGAACGGGATGACTTGGTGGAGATGGGACCTCGGGGTGAGAGACTGCGTCCTATAACAGGAGCTTTCAGCCCCTTAGCCCAAGGCAGGGACACGAGTGGTGGGGCTCAGGCATGATGGCACAGGGAGGAGGCCAGCGTCTTCTCACGGATCGTTGTGAGGATAAAAGGTGATGATGGATATCAAGTGTCCGTCGTTTATACTGGCACATAGTAGGTGTCCAGTAAATGCTGTGCGCACGTGTCATGATTTCCCCAGGAAACTTCTGGGGTAACTGTTAACACCTTCCCTTCCGATGTATTGTATAAGCATCCTGGTCTGGATAATGAAGTATATGGTCGTTGCATCCATAAATAATCACTATCTCTTGGGGAGCTAAATCCCCATGGCCGTTCTGGGAAAGTGGTATCCCCAGGAGATGAGCTGCCTTCCCCACACGACACCCTCCCCGCCCAGCCTCCCTCTCCTGCCTCTGGAGGAACAGCCCCGCCGACACCACCGTGGTGCTCGCACCAGCCCCTCCACCCACAGGCTCCCAAGCGAGGGCATCTCACTGTTTCCCACATGCAGCGTGTGGGTCCTAGGTGGCTGCTTGGTTTCCCTAGACACACAAGTCTCTGGAGGAGGTGCCTGGGGACCAAAACATGATTTGCACAGGGAGGCAAGTGGCTGACATGTGCCAAGACCAGTTGATCCCCCCCTCACTCAGCTTGACCTTGGGCCTGTCTGGCCCCATCCCACTCTTGCATCAGTTTCTGATGTGCGGAAGGAACAGCTCCCTATGGATGTCAGGGCAAAAGGAAGTAGTAGATGCGTGCCTGCTGAGAGCCGTGGGAGATGGGAGCAACCACCTGGGTCCCCGTGAGGCGGTCCCTCCCGGGCGGGGCTGTGGGATGACTGTCTTCAATCTCACCCCCCTGGCCCGGGGGCATTTCCTCCGTAGGCTTAGCAGCTGCTCCATGCAGACCTTCCCGAGACTCAGCATGCAGCTTCCTCAGAAGCCTGGCTCTGCAGATGCTTATTAAAAACGCGTGCCTCGCTTTCCTGGTCTGTGAAATGGGCCTGATATTGCTCACTTGTCATTTCTGTGGGGGAGAATCAGATGACGTGACGGCTCGTCCGCTGTCCCTGCAGGTGACATCCCTTTGTCTCCACGAGCATCATCAGTAAAGCACTTAGTGATCGCCTCTGTGCGTAGTAGGTGATCACTGAGCGCTTCCCGGCAGATGGCAGGGGAGGTGTGTGCCGAGGGGCTCTGTCCTGCCTTCGCAGAGGCCAGAGGAGAGCACGGTCACTCACTGCCCGATCCCTCCTTCTTGGCTTGTGAGACCTCTGAGACATCCCCCTCCCCCCTGCTTGTCACCTGACAGCACCATGAGCCCCCGACCCAGGAACCCTGAAGGCCGGAGGGATCAGATGCCAGGCCAGGGCAGCTAGGCTGAGGGGGCTGGGGAAAGGTGGTCTCTGGGCCCAACGGATCTAAGCGTTAATCCCAACTCTAACGTGTGCTGGCTGGCTGACCTCCGGCACGCCATTTCACCTCTCGAAGCCTGCAGTTCCCTGTCTGTACAATGGGAATAACAGAAGAGCGCACGGAGTCAGAGAGAACGATTGCCTGGCGCGGAGAAGCGGGCGGCGCCTGCTGCTGTCGCTGGGGTTACCTGGTGGCGGGGCCGGGCATTGCATGGTCACGCCTCTGTAAGTGGCAGACCCCCTACGAGACAACAGGGCAGGGGCCAGGTCTCACGCTCCCATGTACTCAGCAAACATTTCTTGAGCACCTGCTGTGTCCCAGTCACTGGGCTGGAGACTGTGGATGCCCTGGCTTCCTTTAGGGGTGGGCTTATCTGAACCAGGCGATAGGTATGATGGACTTCAGTGTCAGGTGTTGATACAGGGATTCTGGGTCCAAGCCCAAGACAGTCTCCATAGGAGGTGACGTTCAGAGACCTCAAGGAGATAAAGGTAGGAGCCACGTGGATATTCAGGGAACAGCAAGTGCAGAGGGCCTGAGGTGGTAGCGGGTTATGACTAAAGAACAGCTGGGAATCAGTGTGGAGGGAACAGAGGGCTTGATGGGGAGGGGAGAGTGGAGGGAGGAGAGGCCAGGCTGGGTAAGGCCCTCACTCTGAGTGAGAGGAGGGTCACCAAGGGCTTTGTGCAGAGACTTGGGTCTTAACAGCACCCCATGGCTGCTATGTGGAAACCAGACGAAAGAGATCAAGAGTGGAGGCAGGGAGGCCCGGGGGACCACGGCCCCGCCAGGAGGGAGATGATGTGGCTGGGCCAGGTGGTGCAGTGCAGGTGGTGAGGACTAGCTGGATCCTGGGGAGGTTTCAAAAGCAGAACAGCAGGATTTCCTGATGGGTTGACTGTGGAAGGGGGGAGCGTTGAGGGAGGAGAAAAGACAGAGAGAGGAGATGGTGTTAAAGACCATGAAAATGGCAGAGGTTACCTGAGTTGGCAGAAAGGGGACTGAGTTTGGGTGATTAGAAATGTGTCTGGTGACCTGGAAATCAAGATGTAGGGCTCCGTTTTAAACATAATATGAAGACATTAAGAAGAATAAAACCTTTTCTGTCACCTCCTCCATGCCCAGCCTGGCCCCGGGTGCTGGGCCCTTGATATGCAGCCATCATGGTCCTGGTTGGTGGGCAGCGGCCCCGGGCGGGTTGGGAGCCCGCTCCAGCTTGCGTGAGCTGTCTCTCCCCAGCGTGAGTAGCGGCACTGGCGTCAGGCAGGCTGCCTGGTTCCGGGAGGTTCCATGAGCTTGTGATAGAGCTCGGAGTGGCTGCATCTGCCCCCACACTGCAGTGTCTCTTCCTCTTCCCGGCTGCACCAATCAAGACTGCAGACCGTGCCCGCCGCCCCCGCGTCCTCCTTCACCCACGGCTTCTGCCTTTGGTTTCCACGCCGCCCCCACCTACCTGCTCCCTCCCTTCCTTCCCAGCCTGAGCGTCTCAGGGTGTGGATTGCGCTCCCTGCCTCCGATGACTCCTCACCCACCGCAGCCTGCACCTCACCCACCCCTCTGCAGTCACTGTTCCCCAAGGCCACCAGGCCTCCTTGGTTCATCTCAGTCCTCGCCTCCCCCAGGCCGCGGGCAGTGGTACCGTCCCCGGACTCCCCTCCACAGCTTGCTGGATCTCGGAGAGCCTCTCACCTCTCTGGCTGCTCCATCTCAACACCTTGGCTGGCTTCTCCTCCTCCGTCCGCCCGTCCCTTACGTGTCTCTGTCTCTCAGGGCATTGTCCTGGCTGCCTTTTCTTCTCAGACCACACCCTCTCCGTTTGGCATTTCTTACCCACCAGAAGCACTTACTCAGCAGAGCAATCACCGCATTTCCACTCACACCTGCCCCTGCCACTCTGTTCCTGAGCCCTCATGGCTACACCCCAGCATCCCATGGCCCCTTCCAACCTTTCTAAACAACAGCCTTTATTGGGGGGTCATGTACATACCATAAAGCGCACTCATTTTAAGTGTTCATTTTGTTGAGTTTTAATAAGTATGGTGCAACCATCACCACAATCCAAAAATTTTCTTATGTGCATTTGTTGCCAGTCCCCAGATACCAGGCAGCCAATGATCTGCCTTCTGTCTCTGTAGTTTTGCCTTTTCTAGAAAGTTCATGTCAATAGGACCGTACAACATGTGCCCTTGGTGTCGAGCTTCTTCCACTCAGCAACTGTTTTGTTGTTGTTGCTCATCTGTTGTTGCATATATCAGTACCTCATTCTTTTCTGGTGCTGAGTTTTATGGAGAGTTAACATTTTGTTTATCTGTTCGATTTTTGGCTATGGATGAACAATGCTGCTATGAACATCCATTTACATGTTTTTATGGGGACATACGCTTTTGTTTTTCTTGCATTCTTCTCTCGTTTCTACCATCTAATCAGACCCTGATTTCCACTGGAGGAGCCACGTGGCCTCAGGAAAACTGACTCTTCCTCCCAACACAGGGACTGAGCATGTGACCCTGGTTAAGCCAATCAGTGTGTCCCATTCCCCGGGCATGATGATTGGTTCCTAGATAGGCATGTGACATAAGCAAGTCCAATCAGAGTGACCCTTGGCTGGAAGAGAAGTCCTTCTCCGTGCCCCCTGGTGCTATTTGTTGAGAACTGGTGCAGCTCTTTTGCCTGCGGGCAGGAAGCCAGACGTGGGAGGGAGCCGACATGGAGGAGGACTGGGATGAGAAAGCATGAGTGGAACAGAGCTGGAACCTTGATTGAACTGCGCCTGAAGTCCACCATGATACGAGTTAATCAGTTCATCTTATTGTTAGAACCAGCTTGAGATGGCTTTCCTTGTTTTTGTTCTGATAAAACATTTGTTGGAACATAGCCATGCTGTACACTGATGTTTGTCTGTGCAGCCCTGGAGCACTGAATGGCCCACAAACTTAAAATATTTACCGTTGGTTCTTTGAGAAAATGTTTGCTGACTCTTCTTAGAGCCGAAAGCTTAGGATATTAGTCCCCCTTCCCCCACCACCTTATCTGCGGTGTGGCTTTCTGTCGTCTCAGTTGCCCACAGCCAACCATGGTCCAAAAATATTAAATGACACATTCCAGAAATAAAAATTCATAAGTTTTAGCCTGGCTGGCATGGCTCAGTGGTTGAGCATCAGCCTATGATCCAGGAGGTCACAGTTCGATTCCCGGTCAGGGCACATGTCTGGGTGGCAGGCTCATCTCCAGTGCGGGGCATTCAGGAGGTGGCCAATCAGTGATTCAGTGATTCTCTCTCTTCATTGGTGTTTCTGTCTCTCTCTCCCTCTCCCTTCTTCTCTGAAATCAATTATATATATATATATATATATATATATATATATATATATGTATATTAGTTCATAAGTTTTAAATGGCACACTGTTCTGAGTAGATGGTGACATCTTTGCTGTCTGCTCTGTCCTGCCCGGGACAGGAAGTGTCCCTTTGCCCAGCATTTCCACGCTGTATACACTACCTCTGCCAGCCTGTTAGCCTGTGTGTGTCTGTAAGCCACTTAGTAGCTGTCTTGGTTATCAGATGGACTGTGCTAAGTGACTGCTATTTTACTTAATAATGACCCCAAAGCACACGTGTGCTGCCGGCAATTCGGATATGCCCAAGAGAAGCTTTAAAGTGCTTCTTTTAGGTGAAAAGGTGAGTCTAATACAATAAGATATTTTTAAAGAGGCCAATAACTTTTATTATAGTATATTATTGTTATTCTTTTATTTTGTGAGCTATTGTTAATCAATCTCTTATTGTGCCTAACTTACAAATGAAAGGTATGAATGTAAAGGGAAAAGCACTGAACATATAGGGCTCGGTACTGTCCACTGTGCTAGGCATGCGCTGAGGGGTTTGGAACATGTCTCCCAAGGATGGGGGGGGGGGGGGGCACGACGACACGGCTGTGTTCACTGTATCTCCCCAGTCACTCAGAGCAGAAACCTGGGACTCACCCTTGACTTCCATTACCTCTTCCTCCACTCCTAACAGCCCCAAGCCCTGAATCTGTCCCTGTCCCCTGCTCCAGTGCCCCTGCCCTAGGAGTCACTGTCAGCCCTCACCTTGATCACCCCGCCACCTCTAGGCTGCCCACAAAGCTGCTGGTGACCTTTCTCCCACCTGGGCTTGGCTGAGGCCATGAACCCCCCACTGCTCCCAAGGCTAAGGCCGCCCTCCCTGGACTGTCACTGCAGAGCCCTTGTGACGGAGCCCCCCCCTGCGTCTCCAGCCCTGACTCCTCTCCACTTCCTCCTCCTCTCCCCCCGAGCACACAGACCGGCTCCCCGATTCCTCGCAGTTCCCCAAACCTGCCACGCTCTGTCCCTCTTTCTCTGCCTCCAGGGCCCCTCCCCACCCTGTCCACCGAGTGAACTCCCACGCACCCTCCAGAGCCCGGCCAGAGCCTCGCCTCCTTCCCGGTATTTCTCTGATTCCCAGGCTGCCCCGGGCTTCCTTCCAGGGCAGCTCCCATCACCGCGGACTGCCACCCCCACTGACTGATTCAGCTCGTTGCCTGGCGTGGGGTGTGCACAGAGTAAGGGGCCCAAGGACTGTTGGTTTGTGGATCTCGGAGTAGGAACTCCCTGCCTTCTGCATCAGGCTTTGGAGGAGGGACCGTCTGGGCTCTCTGTTAACAAGGGGAGAAGGAAGGGCTGGAACTTCCCCAGCCCCCGGGCAGGATCGCCTTCAGAAGGTGCAGAGAAACGCCTCCCAAGACGGGCAAAATGAAGCGAGCGTGAGCTCCGAGCGGGACTCAGAGGCAGGGAAAGTAGGGCAGGTGAGAGCGGGCCGCGGCGGCGGGCCTGAGGGTGCGGAATAGAGACGAAGGGATTACAGGGAGATGCTAAATGAAGATCCCCGTGGCCTCCGGAAGTCAGTGGGCCAGCCCGGAGGAGGGCCGATGCCGGGGAGGGGCTGCGGGTCCTGTCAGAACTGCAGAAGCTCGGGGATGTGTGAGACTGGCCCTTCGGAGGGTTTGGGGAACATCTGATTTCCAAGTCCTCCACTGAAACACGTTTGGACACCTGCTGGCTTGGTCCTGGTGAACCTTCCCAAGAAAGCAGGGGTGGGGGGCCCAGGGGAGCACTGGCCTGGGAGACCATCCTGCTCCGCCCTCACCCACTCAGGGGGCTTGGCCTCCCCCTCCCAGGCCTTAGGGCTGTGGCCCAAACTCAGTGCCCATTCCGGAAGTGTGTGCTCGTGGGAATCCAGTGCCCAGAGAGGCAGAGATGGGCCGGGCCCGAACCCCACCGCAGGGCTACAGCGAGGGGCCAGCGAGACAGTGGTTGGGAAAGGGCCTCACCAATGGTGAAATACAGTGACACCCTGTCAGAGTCCCCTCCTCTGGGCAGCCATCCTGGACTCCCCTGCCAAGCCGGCCACCCTGTCCTCACCCCGCTCCTCACACAGTGTGTGAACCTCGTCCTGGCACCCGCCCCTCTGTCACTGACCCTAATGTGGGACATGCCCCGCCACCAGGCCGAGCTCCTCGGGGGCAGGAACAAGTGTGTCAGTCTTCCACCGCTGGCTCGGTGCCTGGTGCAGAGCGGGGGGTGGGGGAGGGGGGTTGGCAGCTAGTTCCTGGATGACCTTGAATTGTAAAAAAGCAATTAGCTTGTGGGTGCTGGGTAGCCGTGGTTTATCAACACAAGGACCAGACGGCACATGGTAAAATCTTTCTCATGAAATGGCTAAATGTCTTGTGAGTTGTGGCTCAAAAAGTGTGAGCATTTGGAAATGCGGTCTCAGGGTTGCGAATGTTAAAGCTGTCTGGTCCTGTGCTATCCAGTAGGGTCGCCACAAGCTATGTGCAGCTATTTAGATTTAATTTTATTCAAAATTCAGTCCTTTAGTTGCACGAGGCACATTTCGAGGGCTCGGCAGCCACACGTGCCTCCCGACTACTGTTGGGCAGGGCAAACGAGAACATTTCCAACATCGCACAGAGTTCTTCCTGGACCGCATTCCCGGGACCTTGAAAATTTACATCCCTGTGTTATCTTGGGCCCTGAGAGTTGGGGGGCTTCCAGGATTTGGGGGAGAGAGCTGGGACTCTGGAGTCCGAACAGACAGGGTGTGAATCCCTGCTCAGCCATGTTCTTGTTGCGCCGTCTGAAGCAAAGGAACGTCCACATTCCTCCTGGGGCTCAGTGTTGTCATCCGCAGATGGGTGATGGCACACCAGAGCAGAGCCGTGAGGGGTGATGGCAGAGCTGTGAGGTGGAGAGGACAGAGCTATGTCCAGAGCTCCGTGGCTCTGTGTGCGGGGAGCCGCTGTGGTTCACAGGGAGTGCCCCAGGGCTGTGAGAGCGGGAGCAGGCTGCACCCGTCAGAAAGGTCTTGAAATGTGGAGCTCAGCTGCCCGTACTCCTCAAAACTACGGGCAGGGCATGCTGAGTTCACCCGGGCCCTGGGGGCTGGGCTGGGGGAGTGGCCAGTGGGCATGGCTGGCTGGGGCAGTCAGTGGGTGAGAACCAGGCTGCAGCTGCGGGGCTGGGGCTGTCAGAGCCTGGGAGACCGCGGACAGGGCAGAGACGCTCACCCCAGGTCTCCCCGAAGCTGAGCCCGGGCCTTGCCGTCTAGCGTAGCATGCACTTTACGTACCACTCTCTGCTGTCTACTGGCTGAGCAGAGCATATTAACTAATAATAATATGAGGACTCATAGCAACTATATTTCCTAAGCATTTTCTATACAGCGGTCACTGTGATATATTAAGAGATATATATTAAGAGATATAATATGTATATGCATTAGCTCATTTAGTCCTTTGTAATAGGTGAATTAATGTTCCCATTTTATAGTCAGGGAACACTGAGTCATTTGTTCAGGGTCACACGGCTACAAGGTGGTGGAGCTGAGGTCTCCCAGGGCCCATGCTTCAGGTCAAGTCCGCTCCTTATCTACCTGGAGCCCCCACAGAGCCGGCCGAGCTTAGCTCTTCACCCTTCACTCTGTCGCCCCCCCATTGTCTGGTCAAGTTCCCCAGACCCCCAGGCTCTCCTTCCTATTTCCGTGTCCTTGTTATCCCTCCAGCTAGGGGACCTCCCCGCTTCCCCTCCACCCTCCACAGGTCCCTGTTCACCCTTCAAGACCCAGGGGGAGCTTGAGGCCAAGAACTGGGTCTGAGTCATTTGTGTGTCATCATGTCCAGTCTGCAGCTTGGTGCATTGGAGACCTCAGTAAATGGTGAATGGTAGGTTGATGGGTGAGTGAGTGAGTGAGTGGATGGAGGGGTGGGAGAGTGGATGAATGGTGAGTCTGGGCAAGTCAGTGATCCGTGGGGGTTTGGCAAAGTGGGTGGGTGGCTGGTGTGTGATGTGGATGGCATGTGGGTAGATGGGTAGCTTGTGCTCAGGCGTCCTGAGGCAGGATGGGGCATGAACTGAGCCCAGAGCTGGGGGCAGGGAGAGAAACTGTGACTTGAGAGACATCAGTGAGGGGCAGATTGGGGGAGAAGGTGACGAGCTCCGTTTTGGACATGAGGGTGTCAGGGGCCTGCAGTGGGAGTGCCGGGAGGCGGCCGGGGAGCTGCGTCTCAGTTGGGTTCAGGGGTGAGGCCGGGCTGCACCGAGAGATCGGAGAGGTCCCTGTGGACTCGGGGCAGAGGGCCGGAGGACTGGCCATCGGAGGGGGCAGAGGAGCCACGGTCCCTGAGGCAGAAGATCCAGGAGGAACACGACACACGTGCGGAGGGCACTGCCGGGTCAGGAACAGCCATAAATCATCGCAGGCGGGGTGTCCGGACAGCCGGAGCCGAGGGACGCAGGCAGGAGACGCGGCGCCGGGGGCGGGCCATAAAGGGCGACTGGGTGGAGGTTGGCCTGGGCAGTGGTTCTCCTGGGCCCGATGCCCTGCAGGCAGAGGCGGGGAGCAGGAAATGAGCGGGGTCTGTCCACGGGCTCTGAGCCCTGGGAGCCCCCAGCAGCAGCTGCAGATCAGGAGGCTCCACGTCTTTGCCCCGTCTCCGCCGGTGCCCCGGGGCCTGGGAGGACGCGGGGACTTGGGAGCTGTGTTCCTTTGGACAAGTCACCTCCCCTCTCTGGGCCTCAGCTGCCTCATCCGCAACCAGAGCCATGTGCCGCTCGCCTGGTTTGCTGAGAGGAGACGTGGGGGTGAGGAAATACCCCTGTGAGTGAGGAAACCCCCCATAAATGCCATCTTTAAAAGCTGTCTTTTCATCTCAGTTCAACGCCACATATATTTATCGAGCTGAAAAGGCAAGCCCGTTTTGTATGTAAGTTAAATTTGGGTATAACCAATACCTTTTACCTGGGCCTGGGCGGCCATTTATTATTTGAGGAACTCTGTGTCGAATTCTTTTGGAAAAGCCCCGGCTGCTTTGTTTTCTGAGCAAGAAGGATTTTGGCTTCTCAGGCTTGCAGAGCGAGACTTTTATTTGTTCCATGTGCGTTTTGAAAAAAAAAAAAAAATCCTCCTGGCTGCTGCGCAGGAAATAGAGCAAGGGAGGCAGCAGGGTGCTGGGGAGGAGGCCCAGGCCGTGGTCTGCATGAGAGATGGGGCCGCTGAGACAGGGGTGACTCTGGCGACAAAAAGGAGAGGGTTTGAGAGGTATTTAGGAGGGCAAGACATAAAGGACACGGTCTTTGGTTTACAGGGGAGGGGCTGAGCGAGAAGGCGGAAGGGACATGGGAGCCTCCTGGCTTCTTGGTTACTGAGGAGGGTGAGCTGCTTCCAGGTGCAGGAGGGCGAGGTCTCCGGGGAAGGTCACGCCCTGGGCCCGGACACAGAGCGTGGGAGGTGTCCACGTGGTGGCAGGCAGAGCTGCCCACAGCAATCTGACCGCAGACCGGGAGCTGCCGCTGAGCGGGAGGGGAAAATGTCAGTGGCAGGAAGGAGGGGAAGCCCACAGCGCATGACAGGGACTGTTTACCCGGCGCTGAAAATACACGTTGAGCAAAGTGTTTGCTGAGCACCTGCACACGCCAGGTGCTGTGCTCGGCTCCGGGGATCTGGCCATAAACCAAAGAGACCAAACTCTCTACCTGGTTAAGTGCCGGGTCTTGGAATTAGATGCTCTGCCTCTTAGTGGGAGGGACAGGCAGTGATCAGGATAAATTACTCATTCGCATGTCCTGGTACATAGTGGCAGGTGCCAAGGAGAACAATAGAGCCGGGAGGATCAGGCCTTGGGACTGTTAGGTGGAGTGGGGGGCGGGCGGGGGCGGGGAATAACGGTATCAGCAGACATGGCGGTTGTGCTCACTGAACTCATTGCCGCCTCACCCATCCCCATGAGGAGAGAGCTGTAACTGCTCCCACTTTAGAAATGAGCAACCGAGTCACAGAGAAACTGAGAAACTTGGTCACTCAGCAATGGGACTGGCAGAGCCTGAATTTTACCTCACGCCCAGGCTCTTCAGTGAGGAGTTTTAACCATTATGCTGCACTGCCTCTTATTGACAAAGTCAGGACTCAGCAAAGATCTAAAGGAAGTGATGGCATTGGGCTCACGGACATCCGGGCGACCAACACTCCAGACGGAGGAAGAGCCAGTGCCAAGGCCCTGAGGAAGCAGCAGGGCTGGTCTGTTTAAGAATCAGCACCAAGGCCAGAGTAGCTGGGGCGAAGGGGAGAACCGGGGGTGGCATCCGGAGGTAGCGCCTGTGGCCTATGTAAGGCTGCCAACCGTTAGTGGCGGTGAAGGGAGGCCATGGAGTGTTTATGGCGGAGGGTCAGGATCTGACTTGCATTTAACCTGCTTCCTCTGGCTTCTGTGTCAGGAGCAAAAGCAGAAGCAGGAGATAAGAGAGGACATGGTTAATCCAGGTAAGAGATGACGATGGCTCCATCCACAGTGGTGGAAGCCGTCAGGTGGGGCATTGATGTCTTGATATAATGTGAGGGTGGATTGGATAGGAGTTGCTAATGGCTTGGATGCAGAAAATGAGGAAAAGAGAGGCATCAAGGATGACTCCATGCCGAAATCGGTTTGGCTCAGTGGATAGAGCATCTGCCTGTGGACTGAAGGGTCCTGGGTTTGATTCCGGTCAAGGGCATGTACGTTGGTTGCGGACACATCCCTGGTAGGGGGTGTGCAAGAGGCAGCTGATTGATGATTCTCTCTCATCGATGTTTCTAGCTCTCCATCCCTCTCTTCCCCTCTGTGAAAAATCAATAAAATAAAATAAATTTTAAAAAAGGATGACTCCAGGATTTGGGCCTGAGTGACTGGAAGGAGGGGGTTCCATCAACTAAGATGGGGTGGCTATGGGCGGAGCCACTTCATGAAGTACATCCCGTGGCCATTAGCCCTTTTAATCCCCTGACTACTCCCTGAGGTAGACACTGAGATGCTCAGGTTACTTGACTTGCCCAGCTATCACTTGGCCAGAATGTGTGCATCACAGGGTTTGGAATTCCGACTCATTCATTCATTCGACCAGCAACCATGTCTGAGCTCCTCCTCTATGCCAGATTCTGTGCTACGTGTTGACAATGATGATGAGGGATGGTGGTCCCTGCCGTCATGGAGCTCCCAGTCTGATGGAGGAGGCCTGGTCAACCCGTGATCCTGGGAATGCTTTCCTCATACCAGCACTGGGAGCTCCTGTGATGGCAGGGATCACCGTCTGGCCAGAAGGAGAAACTGAGGGACCGTAGGAGCCAGAACCGGACCTAGTTGGGAGGTCAGGGAGGGGGTAAATGTGGAGTGCGAAGGCCTCTGGACAGGGTCAGGGGCACATGGAGGCTCGATGGGAAACACTCCCTGGTTCCTAGGCCATAGCAGGAGAATCCTGGAGGACTGCAGACTCCCAGAGAGCAGCCACCCGTTTGAAAGTCAAAGAATCTTCTCTTTTTGTTCGTGTTGGATTGTTGTAACAGCTTTTTTTTTTAAGATATTGAATAGAATTCACATACCATATAATTTATGCATTTAACATGTACAGCTCAGTGGTTTTTAGTGTGCTCACAGAGTTGTGTCCCCATCACCCTGGTCCATTTTGGGACATTTTCGTTATCTTCGCTGTCTTTCCCTCCCAGGTCCCCCTGGCAACCACTCATCTACTTCCTGTCCCTCAGAGTTGCCTGTTCAGGACGTTTCCTAGAAGTGAAACCATACACTGTGCGGTCTTCTTTTGCTTCACATAATATTCTCGACGGTCATCCATGTTGGAAGTCCCAGAATCTAAACGCCATCCATGCTGACAGGGAGGCAAGCGACTGTCTTGTATGGGGAATTCGGCAAGGAAGTAGGGCGACTCCAAGACAGGTCTCGGGACCCCCATCATGGCCACTGCCCTGCTGCTGCACAGGTGCCTCCCCCTGCTCTCCCCTTTTCCTTCAGCTTTGGGCTCTGGCTGATTTTTGCCAAAAGTGACAACTTGGTTGGGAAGCCTCTTTCTAGGCCCTGGCTTTTCATGCCTTGGCAACTTCATGCCCCAAGGTGCATCTTGAGATCTTGATGCACCTTTAAGAACTTGCGTCCACAAATTCAGAATTTGGGGAGTTGGGTATTTTCTTTTTCTTGCTACTTAACCACTTTTCATCCAGACGGCTGTGCCTGTCTGTCCTGGTTGGTGACCTCCCGCTGGGGGAGGCAGGAGTGAAGTGCCGGGTCTTGGAATTAGATGCTCTGCCTCTTCCTCGGGGGGTGTGCCCATGGGAACTGCGAAAACTCTGAGCCTGGCTCTGCCTTTGAGAAACAGCGGTAACCTTGTAGGGCTGTGGGGAAAGGAAACGCTGTCAAGCTTGTGAAGGGCTTGGCAAAGAGCAGGTGCAGATACAGGCCATTAGAGATGCGAGGGCTTCCCGTGGTCCGGGCATGACCAGGCGGGAAAGATGGCCCGCCCCCACCATGGAGGGCCCCTTTCTCCATGTCCCTCCTGTGTACTGACCCCTGCTCCTCCCCTCCCACCACTGAGAGGTGGAAGCCTGCGTTCAGATCCCAGCCCAACCTCTTGGATTCCGTGCCCCCACAGAACTGGTTTCCATTGTGTCTCAGTTTCTCCACCTGTAGAATGCAAGGGTGGAGGGAGGGGAGATGCCACTGAGGCCTCCAAGGCAGCCCAGAGGCTCCTGGGAGGAGGTTATGGAACGGAGGAGCCCTTCTCTTCTCCCGGGAGGATGGGTCCCTGCTGACTTAACGATCCAAGCAGGAGCGGTGGCACCTGCTCAGGAGAAGTGGGCGGAGAGGGACACCTGGCTTCCCTTCGCCTCTTGCACAAGATGTGTTATGTGGGAAGTGATGGTGGGAATGATGCAATGGAGGGCCTCCTGCTCTGAGTGCAGGGACAGGGGCGGGGCCGCTATGCTGTGCCAGGTATTCTTCTTGCATTATCTTTTTAATCCTCACAGGAGCCCTCAGAGAAGGCACTCCTTTTTTTTTTTTTAAGTCCTTACCCAAAGATTTGTTTCTTTATTTTATTTTATTTTTTAAATAATTTTTAAAATATATTTTATTGATTTTTCACAGAGAGGTAGGGAGAGGGTTAGATAGCTAGAAACATCGATGAGAGAGAATCATCGACCAGCTGCCTCCTGCACACCCCCTACCGGGGATGTGCCCGCAACCAATGTACATCCCCTTGACCAGAATCAAACCTGGGACCTTTCAGTCCACAGACTGGCGCTCTATCCACTGAGCCAAACCAGTTTCGGCTGTTTCTTGATTTTAGAGAGAAGAAGGGAGAGAGAAACATCGATTGGTTGCCTCCCATACACGCACCGACCAGAGATCAAACCCATAACCTGGTTAGGTGCTCTGACTGAGAATCGAACCCGCAACCTTTGGTGTATGGGACGATGCTTCAACCAACAAAGCCACCCAGCCAGGGCAGGGGAGGCACTCTTAATACCATTTGACAAGTGAGGAAACGGGGGCTCAGAATAGGACAGCTGCCTACCCAGTGTCGTTCAGCCAAGTGAAGGGCTGAGCTGGGATTTGAACTCAGGACTGGTTGGCTTTCCTGGCTGCCCCTATTCAGGGAAAACGAGGGAGAAGCAAGACAAAGAGGATCAGAGCCTCTGAAGCCAAGCTTCCCGGCTGCTGTGGGAACTGCTGTGGGGATTCTGTGGGTGGTAAAAAAGGCGTCATAAATATGCATGACATGCAAATATGCCTCTGAAAAAGAATGTGGGGCCCACATGAGCCGGGAAACCAGAGTACTTGGGAAAATGTAGTGTTGTACAGACACGGGTTTTATGATTGCCGCCTGGTGTGTCCATCCCAGTGTCCCAGGACCCATCAGAGGGCCTCGGGGTGGAGGAATGATGCCAGGCACCTCCTGACTGACTTTCTCCCCCATCTCCGCAGGCACCAGAGCCTCCCCTTCTGCCAGCTGCCTGGTGGCAAGAACCTGGTCACGCCCAGCACTGGAGGGCCCCGTCCCACACTGGTCGCTGCCTCTGGTTGAGTGCCCGGAGGGATGTGTGTGCCAGCCCTCGCTCCAGTGCCCGCTCCTGAGGTGACGCCTGCTGGTTCCCCACTGGTTCCTGTTTTTCCTCTGCACGTAGCCCTCTGGTTGGTAAGTAACTGCGTCCGCCGGCCTGGGCACACGGAATCAGGGCTGCTCGCCTGCCCGCCCACCTGTGCTTGGCACCGTTGGGAAATGCCCAGCTTTCCTGCCCGGTGACACCCACATGCTGGGGAGGGGATCTCAGTCTGAGCCCCGTTTATGATTCAACTGCTTATCTGTCCAGTCCTCCCAACAACCCATTAGGCTTCCTTTTCACAGAGAAAACAGCCTCAGAGAGGGGAAGCCACTTGCCTGAGGATGCACAGCCAGCCCAGCTCTCTCTACCTCACAAGGCCGGCCCTTGCCACACCCAAGGGGCTGGGCAGTTGTTGACCCGGGCTCAGGAAGGGAAGGGGAGGGGTGAGTCTTGCTGGGGCTGAGGCGGGGCCATCAGAGTTCCTGAATCTTGGGGATCCCTGTTGTTGCTGCCCCTCCAGTCTGTTCTGCCCACATTCCTCCAGCTCCCACCTGGACTGAAGTTGTGCCGCCCACCCCTGGCCACACCCCAAACCTGACATCTTTCTCACTGCGATGATCCCGAGAACATACCCCCTCTCAGTGCCCGCACAGCACCTAACACTCACCATGTTCCTGCACCTCAACCTACCACCACCTCCCGGGCCACGCAGGCACAACGAGTCTAGGTCACAGACGAGATGCCATGGTTCAAAGGAGGGTCACCAGCCACCAGCCAGCACTCCATGGGACAGTTGGTTTATGAGGCGCCAGTTCATGTGGCCTCTGCTCCCCACAGGTGAGCAATAAACTGCTTCATCCCCTACTGGACAGCCAGGCGCCCAGCATACAGTGGGTACACAGCCAATAGTCATGGAAGGAAGGAACTTCCTAGATGTCACTTCCCTCCAGGGGACAGCCTCAGGAGCCCGGAGCCCAGGGGCCATTTAGCTGCTGGTCCCTGCTGACCCCAGAGAGCATGCAGTGAGCTCAGGCCGTCAGCAGGGTGGCCAGCCCTCTGGTCTCTAGTCCCTCATCCATCCCACCAGCCTCCCTGATGGGATGGTTATGGGAAGGAAGAAGACTCGTAAATATGTATCACATGCAAATGTTATAGGATAATAAAAAAGCATGTGAAGGTCGTGTGGATAATGTAAGTAGAAGTGCTTCTTCAAGGACAAGGGGCGCACTTGTGTGGTGCCAGCCTTAGTATTAATAACCATGAAAAGAGCCCTATTAATGAGCTGCCCCGGACCCTGCTCCCCTGACCTGTCCCCGGGCTTGTTGTAGGGCCGGACGTCGCATTTGGCTGAGAAGCTGTTGTGGGAAAGGAAGCGGTGACATCCCAATCGGAGAGCTGTGAGTGTCTGTGGGATGTAATCGTTTGCAAATTCTCCTGGCTGTGCCCCAGCCCCTGCGTGGTCTCCCCAGGAACTGGGTGTGTAACAGGAGCCACCTGCATAACGCCCAGCGTTTCTTGAGCAGTTACTATGTGCCTGGCATTTCACTAGGTGCTTCCTTCTCTGCGTCATCTCAGCCAAACTGAGTGTCCACCTCTGCCCCCCGGGCCAGGCACGGCCAGAGGGCAGGGTGTGCCTCGGGGAGCGCAGCAGAGCTGGCAGCCCTGGCACGGTGGCCCTGTGACGGAGGGCGGGATTCCTTGGCACGCGCTGGGACAGCAGCCGTCGGCGTTGTGAGGAAAGATGGAGGCCTGGGCGGCAGCGAGGGAGGTGTTACTGCTGCTATTTTGCTAACAAGCCAGTTATTTAAAGAACAGCCAGAGCCCAAGTCGGGAGATTGGATGGGGAGTCTCCGTGCTCAGGACAGAGGGAGCTGGGAGTCCGGGAGCCTGGCTCAGTCCGTGCAAAGGAGCCCCACTGCGTTTTTTAATTTGCTGATTGTTATCGATAATAGTAATAATAATAGCACTACAATAATAAAACATTGATTATTTTTGTGGAGAAAATGGGCTCTAAGGCAGGGGTAGGGAGCGCCTGGCCTGTGGGCTGTATAAGGCCTAAGGAATCCTTCGGTCTGGCCTTGCCAAGCCAGCTGCAGGCGGGACTTGAAATTCAATAAATCTAGGAGCTTTCCTCATAGCAACGTACATTTATATTAAGGGAATGATGCTACAAATATCCAAATGGCCCTGGGCATGAGAAGGCTCCCCCCCCAGCGGTGAGGATTGGGAGGGGGCTCAGGAGTGGGTTCTGTTCTATTTACTGACCCAGGAGCTGGTTTCGTGACAATTCACTCGGTAGGCATTCCTGTTTTTTGTACTTTTCTCTGCGTTTTATATGCCGCAGCAGAAAGGCTAAAAAGCGGCCATAACAATAATCATTAATATTTTTTGAACACTTACTAAATGCCAGGCTCTTGCTAAGCGTCTCAGCTTATCTCATGGAATCCTCACGGATTCTATTTCGATCCCGGTGTTACAGAGGAGGGGGGGAGGCTTGGAAAGGTACGGTTACTTCTCACGCCGCCAGAGAGCATCCAGGCGCAGGGCCACCCGGACCGGCTGGCTCAGGCCGACGCCTCTGACCGTGTTTGAGGGTCGAGGGCCAGGGGGCTCCCACAGAGGGCAGGTTCCTCCATTTGTTCCTCAGACCCGTGTCGCTGCCTCTTGCATTTGTAAGGCTTAGGAGGCCAGGCAGGTCTAGGCAGCACAATAGGCATTTGGGAGAGTGGCGAGGGATCAGAGTAGAGCCTGTAGTCGTTTGAAGGATAGAAATGGGTCATCCCTGGGGCCAGGGCAGGGGAGAAGGCCAGGGCAGAACCAGGAATCATTCGCTATAAAAAGCAGTCATCCAGGCGAGATGGGGTCAGACCCAACCTCTGAACTAACTGTATGTGGCCTGAACTGCCGTTTCCTAAGGGCCTACTATGTGCTAAGCATGTCCATTCTCTTCCTTCGTCTTCAGAACACCCCTGTGAGGTCAGTGTGTTGGCCCCATTTTTCAGATGAGGGAACTAAGGCTTCGAACGAGGAAATGACGAGACCAAGGCCACACGGCCAGTGAGTGGGGGCTTCTCGGCCAGCTCTCCCAGGCTCCAGACCCCCTGTGTCTCGCGTGTGTGTGTGTGTGTGTGGCAGGCTCTGCTCGGTGCTGGGGTCCCAGCAGGGCAGGCACCTGGCCTGGAAGCTTCAAGCAGTCCTAAGGCAGATCTCTGGGTCCTGGACTGGTGCTGGGGACGTGGCCTGGAGGGTGGCATGGTGGAGGGTGCCTCTCAGCCCTGAAACAGGGCACCTGCTCTGCAGACGGAGCACCAGCCCCCCACCCCCACCCCACCCTGTGGCATTCCTGCACTCCCATGACACTTACGGAGTGCTAGTCCCTGCTAGTCGATGCCCCTCACAGAGCACACAGCCATGGGCAGAGACAGATAGTATGCAGTCACCCACACAGATAAGCTGAATAAGCAGAGACTTCAACATGGCAGCGAGGGACGTTGGTTTGGTGATGTTATACAGATGAGCAGGGTAGGGGGGCCTGCATTGGCATGGAACGGTTCAAGACGGCTTCTCTAAGGAGGTGGCGTTTGAGTGGGACCTGAAGGGTGACGGGGGGTTAGCTGAGCTGGAGAGTGCTCCTGGCAGCGCTGCTGAGAGTAGGACCATCGGGAACCCAATTGTCTGTCACCAGGGGACTAGTCACATTCGTTTACTGCAGCCATCCAGGGGCACCCACTGCAGCTGTTAGAAATGGGGCCACGGATCTAAACTTCCTGTTGCAGAAAGGACTTCACAGTGTGTTACAGGGTTGAAAAGGAGGAGGTTATAAAACAGACACCATTTTTTGTAAGAGCTATGTGGGGCGTGAGGACCTGGGAGGTCGGCATTGTCTTCGTAGTCCTTTCTGGGTTTGGAGATTTTCCTCAGTGTTCGGTCTTGGGAAGGCAAACGGGGGGGTTTTAGGACAACCCCGTCCTGCCCGGAGCCGTTCTCCAACAACGTGAGACAGGATGTGGGCTTGGGGAGTCGGCAGACCTGGGCCGTACCTCAGCTCTCCCTCTGCTTGGCTGTGCGACCTTGGGCAAGTCTCTCGCTCGCTCTGATGCTGAGTTTTTCCTTCCGTGAACCAGAGACAAGAGTGCAAGTGCCGGGGTGGATGTGGGACTTCGGCGAGTTAAAACACGGAGAGGGCTGGGACAGTCTCAGCGCTGGGTCCCTGGCGAGGGCTGCTGTCACCACCGTGCCCGCCACCGGGGCCACCTACTCTGTGCTCATCATGGCCTGCCCAGGCTCTCAGTGCTGGCTGGTCCCACAGGCCCCTCTCTGAGAGTCAGACCCAGTCAGGGGATGAGGCTCAGGGAGGGGGACCACGTAGCTGGGCATACACAGCCAGCTGGACCCCAGGCCAGCACACACACCCCCAACCCCTGAGCCCCGAGCCCCAGCTACCTCCTCTGCAACTGTGTGTGGGCCTGAACTGCTGCTTCCTAAGGCCTGGGAATGAGCACTCTCGCCAGAGGTGCTGTTCTGGGGACACCCTGGTCCTATGTTTGCTTGTTTCTGTTTTGTTTATATTTGCTTGATTTTGATAACCACTAAACCTGCCCAGGAAGAAAGATACTACCTATGGACACAGAATCTTAAAACGCAGATAGAGAAACTTACAGTGGTGAAGTCAAACTCTTGGAATATGGAATCTTAGTCATATATAATCCAACAAGAGCAAACCTATGCATTTTACAAGTAAGTTCACTGCACTTTCTTGATGACAGTGATAAATTAGAAACTGCCCAATTATCTGCCAGCAAGAGATGGTTAAATAAATTATGGGCTGACCAGGCAATGGCATTCGCAGAATAGAAACATGTCTGGGGTGCATTGTTGAGGGAAAAGTAGGAGGATATAAAACGGTGAATATTGTATGATCTTGGGTTTTTAAGGGGGAAAAAATATACAAACATATGCATGTCCTGCCAAGAGAAACACCCAGAAGGGAAACCATCACGTTGTTCACAGAGATTGCCTCTGGATGGTGAGATATGGACAAGCTCTGTTTTTATTTTTCCTTGTATCATTCAGGTACTTTCCAAATACAAGTGACAGCAAACCTAGCCCAAATGGATTTAAACAAAAAATGAAATGTACGGCTTGTGACTGTGAAGTTCAGAGGTCATGGCTTCAGGCTCAGCTGGATCCAGGGGCTCAGACCCTTTACTGGGACCCGATTTCTCTCACCATTTCTCATCTCTGCTTCCTCTGGGTTGTTCCTGTGTTCTTTTTGTTGTTGTTGTTGTTGTTGTTTTTTAATATCATCCGAGGATATGTTCTTATTGATTTTAGAGAGTGAGGAAGAGAGAGAGAGAGAGAGAGAGAGAGAGAGAGAGAGAGAGAGACAGAGAGAGAGACAGAGAGACAGAGGGAGAGAGAAAGATGTTGATGTCAGAGAAACATTGATTGGTTGCCTCTCATACGTGTCCCAACCAAGAATCAAACCTGCAACCTAGGTATGTGCCCTCACGGAATTGAACCTACCACCTTTTGGTGTGTGAGATGCCTTTCCAACCACGGAGCCACCCCATGTTCGTATAGGGCTCTTTTGTACAGAGATAAGATGCCTCTCCAGGGGAATATGCAAGACTTCTTCCCCAGTAATAGCCCAAATACAAGTCTCAAAACTGAATCTCGGCATTGACTGGCCAGTTTTGGGGGGTGCCCACCCCTCAGTCGGTTGCTCTGGTGGAAGCCTGGGCCGATGCCCCGCCTCCCAGCTGGGGATGGAGTCCACACACCAGGACTCACCAGTGGGAGTGGGAGAGGGCAGCGCCCCCCAACAAAAACGTGTGCTGTAGCCTAAATAGGCCAAACAGCGGCTAAACACAACAAATTCGCCGCCTCTACTGATCTGGATTTCCCAAGATGCGTGACTTTCATAATCAGAAAAAAAACAATGCACCTATAGAAAAGAGTCATAAGCACAGATCTTATAGGCAGAAGCTCACTGAGGCAGCGTGGGGCTCTCAGGACCAGAATCTCTGAAGTGCCCATCCAGCTCAGGAGACCTTGGCCGTCCAGAGCCCATGCTGGGCCGGCCTCGGCCGGTCTGGCCCTCAAGGGTCTCGCGGTTTTGAGGGGAGCAGGAGGGGGCCATCGATGATTTATCTGCAATATAGGTATATGCACAAAAGCCAGAATGGGAGCAAAGAAGTCTTCCTGGAGGAGGTGACACCTAAGCTGAGTAGCCAAGAAGAGTGTGGAAAGACCATAGAACAGGAGAAATACATCAAGAGCGTGTGGTGGGGGAACATCCAGTGGATGAGCGGCAGCAGGTCCAGACCACAAGCGCCTTGAATGTCAGGACAAGAGCTTGGACTTGATCCTGAAGGCAGCGGGGAGTCTTTGTGGGAGAAGAGACAGGTCGGCAAGCTCAGTCTGGCTGGTACTGAGAGCATAACCTCGGAGAGGTCAGGTCAAGGCCCCTGTGTGTGTAAGGAGAGAAAAGACCCAGCGGTCCCTCACAGGGCCCTTCGGTGTCCACCCGTGTAAATTATTTCCTACCGTGGGTCAGAGCTTCTAATCCCAAGGCGTCCAGCCATTGCTTGCACACCCTCAGAGGTCGGGAGCTCCCTTTCTATTCCTTCCACCTCTGATTAGAAAGCTCCTTCATCCGACCAAGTCTACAATCCTGCCTCTGCCTGAGGCCCATCTGGAACACTTCCCACTCCCCTGCCACGGAGGTCTCTCCCCAGAAGGACCTTTCGGGGGATCTGGCAGGAGCCTGCCTTCTGAGGCCGCCGTGTTCCAAGACCAAGAAGCCCTGGGTGACTGCACACCCTGCCGGGAGCTTGAATGGAGAGGGGAGGGCAGAGTCACATCAGCCTGACAGCAGAGGGAGTGTTCAGGCCTTTGGACACACATCTGCGTCAATCAGTTCTCCAAATGCCCTTTACATTCACAAACTAGAAACTGTGGCTCAGCGCTGCCCAGCCGCCTATACAGCCACTCAGAGCAAATGAGAGGCAGGCCTGGAACAGGGACCAGCCTCTCCTACCCGGCCCACTCCCGGGCCCTCCTGCTCACCTCCTCCCACCCTTCAGGGGAGCCTTGGTTACTTCACCTCCTCAGACGTAGGCAGCTTTTTTTATAAGAAATTTTTTTAAAATATATTTTATTTATTTTTTACAGAGAGGAAGGGAGAGAGATACAGAGCTAGAAACCTCGATGAGAGAGAAACATCAACCAGCTGCCTCTTGCACACCCCCTACTGGGGATGTGCCCGCAACCAAGGTACATGCCCTTGGACCGGAATCGAACCCGGGACCTTTCAGTCCGCAGACCGACGCTCTACCACTGAGCCAAACCGGTTTCGGCCGTAGGCAGCCTTTTTTCCGGACGCTCCAGCCATCCCAGATCATCCCCCTGACACCCTTGTCAATTTGGAGGCAGCCAGCAAAGTCCTCATGAATCAAATGTCTTATGACTTTATTTCGACAGCAGCTTTTTTTTGTTTGTTTCTGATCCATCAAAGCTGGGACATGCACGAGCCTTGTTTTATGGGTCATCTCTAATACTTCACCATGCCCCAGGGTCCCCATCTAATCACTTCTCACACTCCACAGACATCTATTGGCGCCTACCATGTGCCAGGCGCCGTGCCGTGGAGGTGCATGAGAGCAGCCCCTGCCAGGGGAGTTCACAGCTCAGCCAAAGGGAGAGGCGTCTCCAGCAGGGGAGCAGGTGATCTGTGGCCAGTCAGAGGGAGGTGCCGGTCGCCCACAGATCTCCGGGCCAGACCAGTTGGTTCCGTCCCTACGAGCAGAGTCTGAAAGGATGAGTAAGAGTTCTCCAGAAGAAGCAACCGGGAAGGGCGAACCGGGTAGAGGACCTGGGCTCCAGAAAGATCTCACCTGCCTCCTGCTAAACTCTTAGGCCACAGGGCTCGGCGGTCGGAGAGTTCAGCCCAGGACAAAGCTTGGAAGACCTCAACTATTGGGCCGGGGAGTTTGCATCAGATCCTTGAGGTAGAGGGGACCAAAGGCAGGGCAGACCTGAGCGGTAGAAAGGTCCTTCATTGGACCGGTGGCAGCTGGGGGGACGGGGCAGGGCCCGGGGATGGTGCAGAGGGGTGCTTAGCAGGGAGATTTAACAGGACTCGGGGACTGAGTGGGTGCTGCAGAAGGGGAGAGGGAGCGTTAAGTTTGGTTCTGGGAGGGGATTGGTGTGGGTTTGGGTGCCCTGTGGCCCAGTGTCCAGATGAATCCTGGCAAAGGCTAGGGCAGAGTCAGAGGGTCTGCAGGTAGGGTCAGCAGGGCCTCCTCAGCTGTCAGGAGACATAGAGCAGCAGCCCAGGGAGACCTCCAGGTTCCCGCGTCCCCATCGAATGTCGGGGGCAAGTGTCTACCCCTCATGGGCCTGCTGCTCGTCTGTAAAATGGGGTGATGACCGTATCTTCCCAGGTTTGTGAGGAGAGTCAGAGGGGGTTGTGTATTGGGCAGGCTTTGCACGGTGCCTGGCACACAGACCTGGCACACCATGGTCATCGGTGCAGAAGTGGCCAAGGGAACTGGGGTGTGCCACCCGCAGAGGGGAAACCAGAGACCCTGAGGGGCCTGGCTCCCTCCCCTGCCTTTCTGTCTCTGTGAAGGAAGGCTGGTGCGGGCCTGGCACTCAGACCTGGGGGGGAAGCTCTGGGGAAAGAGATTCTGGCTTAGACTAGGAAAACCTTTTGGATACAAATTGCTCATTGCAAATGGATGGTGGTGAACTCCCCATCACTTGGAGTATTTAAGCATTCAGCTGCACTGAAGAGTCTGTAGAGCATTGGTTATTCAGCTGGGGATCTGGAAGGTCCTTTCTAGCCCAGAGAGTCAGACTTCCTGTTTTTCCTCCTCTGAGCCCCCGTTTTCTCATCTGTAATATGGGGGAAATACAATAGCAGCCGCTATCTTAGAGTTGGTTGCAAAGTTTAAGTGAAATCATTCAAATAAAGTGCTTAACCCAAATTTAGCTCCTGACACGTGCTTTGTGAGTAGCGGCGGTTATGACCACCACTGACGTTATGCTAAACTCTTCATCTGAGGGCCTCGGTGCTCATCTCAGTCAGGTGCTGCTGCCTGCCTGCCTGCCCGCCCTTCAGGACCCCTCTCTGCCCTTCTCATGGCCACTGACTGTCTCCAAACCACACCCCCCCCCCCAACCTCCCTGGATGTGGTAGGAATTCCAGACCCTCTGGGCCCCTTTTAGCTCTTGCTTGAGTGAGAGCTGGCAGGTTGGGGTGGCGGGCGCCATCCGCCTCCCATATGCTTCCTGCTATTTAGAGGAAAACTCTCCCTGCGTTCCTCCAACCACACGGGCTGACATTTCCAGACAGACGCTGGCATCAGCTCTTAGGGGGATTGGCAGATAAATTTGGCCACGGCTTTGGGGAAAATCTTCAGCCTTCCCGGGGAAGCGGAGCCCAGGCTCCCGTGACTTCCGTCCACCCCTCGACTCCCTCCGGGGGCTGGAGTGCTTCCCCCAGACTTGCAGACTAGGGTAAGTCTTCGAGCCAAGCCCCCGCCCAGGAGAGCTTCTGGTCAGGAAGTCGTGGCCTCCAGCTCTGCCTTCAGAGGGAGGAGTTTGCAAGCGGAAGCCGTGTCTCCTCCTCCCTCCCCCTCAGACCGAGAACCTGGGCACTGCCCTGAGCCACTTGGCAGAGGAGCAGGTTTTGGATTAGAGACCTGAGCCCAAGGCTGCTTACATCTCTGTGACCTTGGGCAGGTGGCTCCACCTCTCTGAGCCTCCTTTTCTTTATCTGTAAAATGGGGGAGATCATAAAATCTGTCTGATTAAAAGCCCTTAGGATGGTGTCTGGCTCATGCTAAGTGCTAAACAAATCCTAGCCACTATCGCTGTCACCTTTGTCATTGTCATTATTATTATTTGGCCAAGAACAATGCCTGACACATAATAGGGGCTCCGTAAATATTAGTGTTTTTCTTTTCTCCTTTCTTACAGCTATAGCTACTTAGGGAATACTGAAACATCTCAGAATTAGCTCAAGTAGGAGTAACCAGAGGCAGAAATGCAAGAATAAGGACATAAAGAGTCTGCCATGTCCAGGGTAGAGTATAGTTGGCCAGTCACACACACGCACACACACACACACACACACACACACACACACACACATGCGCGTGCACACTCACAACACACTCTCTGTCCCAAAGTTCCATTCACCCCCTCGGGAGTCTGGAATGCCCATCTGCTTGAGTTCTGTTGGTGCTGAGATATGAAGCCATACCCTGAAGACATGAGACACAGAACAGCTTGGTTTTGATGGACGCGAGGGAGAGGAAGGCTTGGCTGGAGGCAGCGTTGGGGAGGCTCTGGGCACCGACTGCAATGGGGGGGGGGGGGGTTCAGGGAAGCCTGAGTGGTGCTGTTTGGCTGGAGTAGAAAGTGGGTGGCGGGGAGGAGCGGGAAGTGAGTTTGAGCTTCATTCAGCACCTCCTGATTGAACCTGAGCGGCAGGCTCTGGGGATTGGTGCCAGGCACTGGGGGAATTGATGAGAAAGATGGGCTTGTTTCCTGCCCTCAAGAAGCTCTGGTTCTGGTGGCTGGGAAGGGTGTAAATGGCAGACATGCAAACAGTGATTAGCTCAGAGTTAGCTCAGGTAGCAGTAACCAGAGGCAGAAATGCAAGACCACGGGCATACCGAGGCTGCCAGAGTTGGCCAGTCCCACACACACACAGTAACAAGATTCTTGGTTGTACTCAGAGAGATCCGGGACTGAGAGAGAGAGAGTGGCATGGGATGGTGGTAGTGGGTACTGGGTGGTCAGAGGGGACCTCTGTGTGACCGGAAGTTGGAGCTGATCCTGCAAATGTGGATTGGGGTAAAAGGAGGGGAGCAGATGGAACAGCAAGAGCACATTCCCTTAAATCCCCTGGGAAGGTGGCGGGGGCATGATGCTGGGAGCCTAGAATGCCCGGGCCAGTCCGACGGCTCTTGAGGAAGGTCATTCTGGTGATGGGTGCAGGACCCTGGTGAGGAAGAGCTGGGAACCAGGTCTGTCTGCAGAGATTGAGAGCCTGCTGTGCACGCTTGCAGGCAGTCAGTGGGGATTGTGGTTCAAGTAGAGCAGAGAGGGTCACGATCTAAACAGAATCCTGAGGCTTGGAACAGGCAGTTTTCCAGGGAGGATCTGGGCCTGTGTGTAGATGGAGGTGGAGTCAGGTAAGAGAGGAGGCATGGGGGGGGACTTAGAGCCAGACCCCAGGACTCAGGAAGAGTCTTAGAGGAGAGCCGAGGGCTGGCTGTGGGGAAGGGCCTCCTCACTGCCTGGAACTGCAGGCAGGACTGACAGCACACACATGACAGAGTGAGCTCAAGCTGAGGCACTTATCTGCATTAAACCCAGAGGCCAATTCAGATTGTCCACCTGCTGTGTGTCCTTGGGAAAAATCACTTGACCTCTCTGAGCCTCACTTGCTATAATACTGAATCAGTTGGAATCACATTTGTCTGCATGCAACAGAAGAAAAAATAACAGTGATATCAACACCCATGAGGTTATTCTTCTCCTGTAACAAGGATCCCAGAGGCAGGCAGGCCTGGGCCAGAGCTGGTGATCAAGGGCCCAAATCCCTGCCATCCTTAGAACATATCTTTCATTCTCGTGGCTACAAAATGGCTGCTTCTTCTCCAGATAGTGTGTCTGAATTCCAGGCAGAACAAAGAAAGTAAAGACGGCATGCTCTCTGCATCTGCTCTTCTTACACAGGAAAACAATAGATTTCCTAGAAGCCCCACTCAGTGGACTTCTGCCTACATCTCACTTGCCGGGTGTGGTCACAGGGCCACCTTAGCTGCAAGGAAAGTGAGTGAAATGAGTATTTCAGACTGGGCACTTCTGTTAATTAGGCCAAAGGACAGAATGGCTAGCAGGGTCCCCTTTTCCGCCTCACAAGGGCCGTTGGGAGGATTCTAGAGATAATTAATGCGCATGAAGCATTTAGCACCTGGAATAGACCAACCTCTCCTTCATTAGTGGCTGCCTTTATTACACGGTTCTATCTGCAGTCACTCCCTCCCTCATTCATTCAGCAAGCACATCTGATTTTCTTGGAGCTGCACACAGTCCTGGAGACATCACAGACACAGCTCCTGCCCCTTTGGCCCTTATACTTAGTGGGAGAAACTCAAAGATTCATTCCTGCCTTTGCTACCTCTGAAGACCTTAACCTAGCACCTGGCACATAACAGGCATTCAACATGAGTAGTGGTCATCACTGTCATTGTTGTATTTTCATTGCTGGGAGGACGGAACAGGCATTTGCTGGTCCCCTCTTATCTGTCAGGCTTGGTGCTGGGCACAGCATCTCGTTTTGTCACCACTCTGAGGAGGTGGCCTTGTTCCCATCTCTCAGAGGAAGACGCTGGTGCTCTCGTGTGCCCATCTTGCCCTTCTGTTGTCTTGGAAGTACTGCGTTGCTGGCTTTGCTGGGGCCCCTGAACAAAAGCCCTTGAAGAAGCAGCTCGAGGAGTTTGCCCCGAGACCACAAAGGCGGCCGCGGGGTCAGAGAAGGAGGCGGTCAGGGCAGGAATCTCGCTCTCGTCCGTGGGTGCGGGGCAAGAAAAGATGGCCGCAAGGATGAGGGATGGTGTGGGACAGGCTGAAGGCTCAGAAATGCTTTTCCTCTTCAGCCAGTGTCTTGAGATTAGGGCAGTGAGCCCAGCCCTTGAGATGAGGTGGCAGTGGGCCTGGCCCTTGCTGCCACTCTTGGCCATGAAACTCTGCCCAGTAGCATTCGCTACTTGTGTCTGGAATGAGTCCAGGAATGAAAAAAAGAGAAGGCTTGGGAGGTTTATCTGGCCTTGGGGGGGAGGATTCTCAATATAGTACCCCCAGAAAGCCTCCCGGAGGCACCTCAGTCACCGGGGGAGAAACAAGAAACTGCACATGGGAATAGAAATAGAAGTAGCCCGCTCTGGGCCTTACAAATCGCAGAGCAGGCAACTAGCTGGGAAATAGAGGCTTTCGGTGCCACCCCACCCTCAGCCTGGAAGGAGGGGGTTTGACACTGACCTTGGTGTTGGCTGTTTGGGTGCTGACAGGTGAGGTAGCCCACAAGGCTGAGGGCAGGAGTGTTGTCCGTGGTGCTGAAGAGAGAGATTGGCCTCATCCCAGCCTCCTGGGATGCTATCCATGGTTCTGTCTTCAGAGTTCTCACGAATCCTTTACAGGACTCGGGGTTTTGGAGGACCAGCTGGGAGGTCAGAGGCTATGCCCTGGCATTGAGCAAATCCAGGCAGTATCCAAGATAGGATTCTGGCTCTTGCTATTGTTTTTACCAGGCACCATTTTAAGAACGATTTATGCATTACGCATTTTATTTCTTAGCATCTACCTACAGGCAAGGTACTCATATGTATCCCTGTTTTAGATGTGAGCAAAATGACGCTTAAAGAACTTAAGTAGCCTGGCCACACTGTTTCTCTCTAGCCTCGGTTTCCTCAGTCTTCACAGGAAGGGTGTTGGTACCATTACACAAATGAACGGGTGAGGCCCAGGCTTTGTAAACTGAAGCAGGGGTGGGGTGTCGATTGTTAACGATATGCTCTTAGAGTCTCACAAGGTTTCCTGGAAGGTGTGAGATTTGAGGCAGATCGGAGGGGGGGTGTGCGGCTCAGCAGTGGTACGGGAAAGAAGGGAATGCTTCTTTCCTGAGCGCCTGCTGTGATCCAGGCCCTGGGCTGGGCTCTTGACATATCTAGTCCGTCTACCCCCATGAGCCCAGCGGGAAGAGTAACTGGTCCCATGTCATGGAGAGACTCCCCAGTGTTACTTACCTAGAAAGTGAGGGAGTTGAGAAAAGCCTTAAAGACTAGAATCCACAGACGGGAACATCAGGCTGGAAAGCATCCTGGGTGTCCCCTGGTGTGGCCCAGAGGAGGGGTGTGACCTGCTGGGGGCATCGATTCGGGAGCAGGACAGACTGGATTTGACTGCCTTTAGCGTCTCTTCTCCCGGGTCTGTGGCAACACCGCTCTCCCTGGCCTGGGCTCCGGGGAGGTGAGAATTAGTGTTGTGTCACAAACGGGAACTAGGTGTTAAAGAGGCCTGGAATTCAGAGCCCGGATCTGCCACCTGGTAGCTGCCTGGCCTCAGAGAAGCCACTTACCCTCTCTGGGCCTGTTTCTCATCTCCAGCTCCACGGGGGAGCTCTGAGGATCAGATGAGACAGTGGGTGGGAAAGAGCTGCCAGGTTAGTTGTTATTTGTAGAAATAAGACCCAGAGAAGGTAGGGAAGACCCCACCCCCACCCTCACCCCCACCCCCCGCAAGGTGGCAGAGCCAGTATCAGAAGGTTTGCATGGAGAAGGGCCTAGAAACGCCACCCTGAGCACCAGTTCCATTCCTAGTGGGGTTGGCCATTGGGCTGGGGCAGCACCTGGCAGTCCTGCTAACAGACACTCCTCCAGGCACACAGTCGTGAGCTGCAGAGTCAAGCGTCCCTGTGGGGATCAGCAGCCAGGCCAGCTCTGGCTGTTCCCCCACCAGCTACCCTCACGGCTCCAAGCTTAATGCAGCCCTCAGGGCGCAGCCCTCAGGGCTGCTGTCACGCCCAATTAGGCTGTCCTGGACCACCCTCTCTCCAGGGTCCTGTTGTGACCATCTGAAGCCCTGGATGAGACCATGACTACTCCCTCTGGGAAGCTCTTTGGCTTTGGGGAGGAAGAGGCTGCCTGCTCCTACGATCACCTATGGCCTCCGAGACCTGACTCCCTAGCCCAGCCCCAGCGGTCTTAGCTGTGGGGTCGAGAGATTTGGCTGCACCCTTCCCACACCTTACCCTGGCTTTAAGACCTGGCAATAAAACAAAGTGAAGAAGGAAAGAGGGGGAAATGGCAGGTGATGGAGAAGAACAGGGGGAAAGGAAGGCAACTTAGCACCACCAGCGACCTCCTCGCCTGAGGCTGCCATCAGCCATAGCACCCACCCCTTTGACAGGCACCTTACAAGACAAGCCTGCCTCGTGCACACCCTCCTGTGAGGTTTTCAGCAGCCCATGCCACCAGCAGGACACAAGGTCATCTCCATGTCACAAACCCTGAGAGACAGTGTGATATAGGGTCTGAGGTGAGGGCTTAGTCTGGGCCAGGGTCAAGGGTCATTCTGGGGCTGGAATCATAGTGGAATGCTTTTCATGGCAAGGATACAACTTGAGGCCTTGGTCTCATCTCCAGCACCCATCAACACAGAACAAGCATGTCTAAGGGACAGAGGCAGGAAGAGAGGGAGGGAGGAAAAGAGAGAGGGAGGGAGGGAGGGAGGGAAGGAGGGAAGGGGAAGAAGGAAGGAAATGAGGGAGACAGCTGGGAGGGGTGGAGGGGGGAAGGGAAGGAAGGAGGGAAGGGAAGGAAATGCTGAAAGGCTTTCTAGAGGGAACTTGCACAAACTCAAGCTTAGGGTTATCATTTGAACAGTTTTCTTCCATAAATTTTATCATGAAAATTAATTTCTGCCTGGCTGGCATGGCTCAGCGGCTGAGCATCAACCTATGAACCAGGAGGTCATGGTTCAATTTCCAGTCAGGGCACATGCTAAGGTTGGATGCTCGATCCCCAGTGTGGGGCATGCAGGAGGCAGCGGATAGATTATTCTCTCATCATTGATGTTTCTATCTCTCTCTTCCTCTATGAAATTAATAAATATATATGTGTATATATATTTATATATTTTTTTTAAAGCTAAAGTCAGGGTTTTTTAAAAAAAAAACTCAATTTCCTTTTCACTTTGCTTTTTTCACTGATCATGTATTTTTACATCTATCCAAGCACAAGTGTAGCCATCATTCACTCATTTCTTCTGCTGAGCAGTATTCCATTTGTATGTTCGTACCGCGTTTTGTCCATTCTCCTGTTGGTGGACACTCGGCATTGCCATTTCTTTGCCATAAGCACTGTTGCCATGAGCTTCCTTATGAGCGTGCCTTAGGGTTTCTCTAGAACCAGGTTTTCTGTTTTAATAAGCACGGCCAACTTGCCTCCCAAGGCAGTTATGCTACTTTGCACTCCTGTTATTGATGTATCCGAGTTCCCATTTCCTCAGCACCTCACCATCAGCTGATTTATCCCTCTTTAATTTCGCCAATCTGCTGGGCGAAAACATCTCGTTTTCATTAGCATCACCCAACTATTAGAGAAGCTGAGCTTCATTACATATTTAATGGTCATCTGAATTCCCTGTTCTGCAGGATGCCTAATTCATATACTTTGCCCAATTTTTTATGGGTCATTTACATTTTTCTTATTAATTTGTTAAAGATGTTTGTATATTGGATACTAGTCCTTGTTATGTTTGTTAGAAATATTTTCTCCCAGTGTTGTTGCTTATCTTTTAATTGTGTCTTTTTCATGCAGAAGTTTTAAATTTTAGGTATAGTAAAGCATCATTTTCCCTTTATTTGCTTTTACTTCTTTGCAACTTGTTAAAAAAGGCCTTCCCCACCCAAGATCATAAAAATACACTATATTTCCTTCTAATAATTTTACAGTTTCGTTTTTCTTTTATGTTTCACATTGAGATCTTTAATCCATCTGAAATTTTATCTTTGCATGTGGAGTGACGTAGGGATCTAATTTTATTGTTATGTGGATAGCCTATTGCCCCAGCAGCTTTAATGGAATGTTTTATCCTTTTCTCGCCAATTTGAAATGCCATCTCCGCTTTATGTTTAAGTGCCCATGTATTTGTGGATTAATTTCTGGAAACTGTTCAGTCTCATTGATCTTGCTTTCTATTCCAATTCTACACTAATTACTGTACCTTGTTGTTTTTCAACAGATTCATATTGGCATTCGGGGTAGGACAATTCTGTCCTGGCCTGGACTGTCCAGCTCATTATAGATTCTCTCATAAACCTGATCCAGGCCTTGCACTCAATGCCAGCAGAACAGTGCCCACAAGTCACTGTTACATCGGGAAATGCCCCCGTCATTTCCAAAGGCGCCCTAGGAGGGCAGGCCTGCCCGCGGTTGAGAACTACCACCACAGCTGTCCAATGTGGCTTCATATCTGACGAAGCAAGCCCTTCCCCTGCTTCTTGATTCTCCATTTGCATGATCTCTCTTCATTCTGCTTTGCTGACAGGAATGGAATCCATCGCATGATGGCACCTCTGGAGCTGGGACTGCCTTCCACCAAGGCAGCCCATTCCTCTGGGGAAAGGGAGGGCCTGGTTGTTAGAAATCACTGTCTTACCCTGAGCTGACATTGGTCTCCCTCCCCCTCCCCGTGATGTACTTCCTCCCCAGGGACCCACAGAACACAAGTCCCTCCTCGTTGGCCAACCCTCCATTGACCGCAGAGAGCAGACATTTCCTTTCCGCCTCAACTGTTCTCTGCAGACTCACAAACGCATTAACTTCTCTTCCCTCCAGAGTTCCTCAAGGACTTGGCTTCAGTGGCAGGCAGCGTGGTATGTTTGAGTTTGAGTGGGACACACTAGGTAGAATTCCTGTTCTCCTACTTATTAGCTGTGTGACTCTGGGAAAGTCACTTAACCTTTCTGAGCCTCATCCATTAAATGGAGACAATAGAGCCTCCACCTCACAGGGTCAAGGAAAGATGTAAATAACTCAAATAAACAAGTCCTAGGTATGGTGGGACTGCTAAAGAAGCGATAGCTGTGGACCTTGTCTCTGTGTTACTTCTCTGTGACTCCTGTGGTACTCACTATCCCATGCCAACCCATCAGGGGAACTGGGAGAAGCACCAGGTGGGCTCTGGCCAGGGCCAAGACCACCATTGCCTTCTCTGTCTGAGAAACTCGGATGGCAGCATTTGCTGCTGGGCTGATGGTGGGATGACAAAGAGGAGTTGAGGCTGAATTTATTGATCCATTAGGAGGGTGCAGATATCATCAAGTGAGATGGGGAGGCTGTGGGAAGAGCAGGTTGGAAGGGTCAGGAGCACGGGTTTGGCCATGTCCAATTCTAGATGCCTATTCAGTGTTCCAGTGGAGATGTTGAAAGGACAGTTGGGTACATGAGTCCGGATTTCGGGGAAGGGAATCAGGCTACAGATGGAAATGTGTGAGTCATCAGATCTTCCCAGATCTTTTTCTCTGCAATCGTAAGGATGATGTTGTATTTTGTGTGCTTTTCTCATAAATAGAACCCTACTCTAGTTGATCTGCAGCCTGCTACTTTTCACATTTCCCATGGAGGTTTTTTTTTTTTTTTTTTTCCCCAGGTCAGTACACAGAGACAGACCTCATTCTTTTTCAATATTATGGCTGCTTAATATTCCACAGTGTGGGTGGATGGAAATTATGTCCCCAGTTTGTCTTTTTGTTAATCCTCACCTGAGGATATTTTTTCCCCATTTATTTTTAGACAGAGTGGAAGGGAGGGGAGAGACAGAGAGAAAAACATCGATGTGAGAGAGACACCTCGATTGGTTGCCTCCCACACAGGGATTGAGCCTGCATCCGAGGTACGTACCCTTGACCAGAATCGAACCCGGGACCCTTTGGTCTGCGGGCTAATGCTCTATCCCAGTGATCGGCAAACTCATTAGTCAACAGAGCCAAATATCAACAGTACAATGATTTAAAATTCTTTTGAGAGCCAAATTTTTTAAACTTAAACTTCTTCTAATACCACTTCTTCAAAATAGACTCGTCTAGGCCATGGTATTTTGTGGAAGAGCCACACTCAAGAGGCCAAAGAGCCGCATGTGGCTCGAGAGCCTCAGTTTACTGACCACAGCTCTATCCACAGAGCCAACCTGGCTAGGGCTGGACATTGGTAATTTCTTGCCTTCCTCTCTCACTCATTGCACTGTGAGCAACCTTGCAAAGGTCTCCTTGGGATGGGGGAGGGGGTGTGAGGGAGCACAGTAGTGAGTCAGGTTTGGCAGTCAGAGCGGTTCAAGTCCCATCTCCAGCTCTGTCTCACCATGTGTCCAGAGCAGGTTATTTCCTTTCTGTAAGCTCTGCGCTCCCATCCACTATACAGGCCCTCCTCTCCCGTAGAGGAGTGGTGGAGATTACAGGAGATAATGAATGCCAAGTCGTGTGCTTAGCTGAGAGTGTCATGGGCTAAGCACTCGCTCCTTGTGAACTCTAGTAATTACCATATACAACTGTGAGTCTAAGCTGTGAAGATTTCCCCATTCATTCCCTTGTTTCTTTCCTTCCTAGCTTCTTTCCCTCCCCCCCCCCCTTATATTCCCTGTTGTACGTAAGAAAAAGAAACAAGAAATTAGGAGGAGAGAAAATAAAGATAGAAATGAGATCATTCAAGTTGCACTTTGCTAAAGGTAGACTATAAATTTGCCTCAGAGCTTCTTAGTAGAAAAAAAAAAAGTGTGGCTGGGGTTGGTACAAGAGGTAGCATGGCTCACAGGGCCCTTGGAAAGGAAAGAGTGCAATTAATTGTTCAGTTGTGTGCGGAGTGGCCATGTCTTCAGTGCCATGTGTGTGCTAAGAGCAGGAATGGTGGGGGCTGCTACAACGCTAGTCTCCAAAGGATCCAAGGGTCAGGGGGCTGTGACTATGAGACCCCAGAGGCCAGGATACCAAGAAGGGAGGAGCCTGAGCTCTTGGCCTTCCAGTCTGGTGGGGGAGGCGGCGAGGGCCACGCCCACCCTTCTGCATGGCAGAAATGTGCCTCCTGGACCAAGCGGCAGTGCATGTCAGTGGGGAGGAGGCTTCCTGGAGGAAGTGGTATTTGCCTCAGGCCTCGAAGGCCAGCTAAGGCTTGACTACTGGAAAGAAAAGCGGATGTCATGAGATCCCTACCATGTGCTTCCTAGGGAAGGAGCATCTGTCCGTGGCCTCTCACAGATGAAGGGAACTTAGAGATTGGAGTTAAACTGCCCTCCCCGTGGTGGGAAAACTGAGGCCCAGAGAAGGCACGTAGAGAGGTAGGGGTGCAACAGGCCTCAAAACCAACCCTCTGCCTCCCAAGACTTGTAGTTCCCTGAACCCAACACCCCCACTCACCATGGCTCCTGCTCTGGGCTCTGACTCGCCTCCTGCAGGGTCATTAACCCCCCACCACCTGCCACGTGGTGTCCTTCAGTTTAACTCCCACGTTTGCCTTACGGAGGCCCAGAATAGCAGCCCTGGGAGAGGTGGGGGAGGGGGCGGGTCATGCCTCCTCTGCGCTTCCCTCTAGTCTTAACTCAACTTCTCTGCGTCATAGCTCCTCCCCCAGGACGGAGCAGGGTCCTGGATCCTGGCCTCTGTGTCGCTGCAAGAGCTGGCTTGTGCCTAAGTAAGACTCAGATGCAAGAGGTGCAGTGCCCACTGGGGAGTCCCTGGGTGCATACTGAGCTCCAGTTTTGATCCCACTCCAATTCCTGACCCTGGCCTCAGACTGATTCTGACTCCTGACCCCAGACTGAGCTCTGATCTCGCCCCAGATGGCTGGCAGTAAGGGATATGAATAGTTGGGGTCAGCCCCTTCCCAGAAACTGCTAGAAACTCAGCTGACCCTTCAAATTAAACGCTAGTGGTTCCTGGCTCCTTGTGCCCTGAGGGTTCTGTCTCAAACACCTGCCCTCGCCCCTACCACCACCACACACACACACACCTTGGCTTTGGTCTCAGATGCCTGGAGACCAGTAGCGAAGCTGTGGGTAACAGACAAACCATCTAGTCCTGCCTGCTCTGACCCTGAACTCTGCACCTCCAAATGGGCTGCCAGCACAGCTGAACATCTCCCTCCCCCTCCTCCTCATTTGCCTCCTAGCTAATTCCCCGTAACACGTGCTCCGTGGTGAGGGCTGAGATATTTATAAAAATCTGTGTCCTTCGTGATAAAGCCAGCCCCAGGGACCAGGGCCTGAGCAGCTCTGTTCATTCTCTAAAGCCCCAAAGGCTTCAAACCACATCCGCCTCAGGGAGCCCTCATCACAGCCCACCTGTCGCCAATTGAAGTCACAGCTCTTGCGTTTCAGAGCTGCCCCCTCTGTTTCCCTGCCGGACTTGGAACGTTATTCCCAGCAGACGCCAAGCCGGGCTGAGCGGAAGGGAACTGGGCGCCCGCTGGAAGCCGGCAACTCGGCTTCCCCGGCTGGGTGCCTGCGGTGACTCACTGCCCATCTCCACGTGCCGAGCTCTTTACCTTGCAGAATGGAGCAGTGGCCCCTAGAACCATGGGCTGGGAAGTGGGGTTCACTGAGGTCCAGAGCGCTCAGCTTAGGGCTGGGCAGAGAGGAGCTACCACACTGTTCCCACCCCAGCCAACACCAGGCGAGCACGTGGTATTGCTCTCACTCCCCGCAGCCTGTCACCACGCCTGCAGGTACACCAATTGGGCTTTCTAGAATCTCAGTTAAAACACTGATCACCATGGGAAGGGGGCAGCTTAAGGCTGCCCGTTTGAGAAATTGCAAAGGCTTCTGGGGACATCCTGACTTCACATGGTGGCCCCCGGGGCCTGCCGGGTGACAGGAAGCGAGCGGTTTGGGGTCATGCCCCGGAGCAGTCCCCTGTACCAACTCCACCTTCACCAGGGGGTCAGAGACCTGAGAGTCTTCCGGGCCATCCCTCCCCCTCCTCGCATTCTGCCGGCACTCCTCTGGCCTCTGCCTCCGTCAGGTTCACCTTCTCGGGCAGCTCCTTGCCCGTTTGGGATTTTTCTTAGATTGTGCTCTGAAGACCCAGGGGAAGAAAGCCCTAGGTCTGTCATCGGCAAACTGCGGCTCGCAAGCCACATGCGGCTCTTTGGCCCCTTGAGTGTGGCTCTTCCACAAAATACCGCAGCCTGGGCGAGTTTCTTCTGAAGAAGCGGCGTTAGAAGAAGTTTAAGTTTAAAAAGTTTGGCTCTCCAGCCGAAACCGGTTTGGCTCAGTGGTAGAGCGTCAGTCTGCGGACTGAGGGGTCCCAGGTTCGATTCCGGTCAGGGGCATGTACATTAGTTGCGGGCATGTCCCCGGTAGGGGGTGTGCAAGAGGCAGCTGGTCGATGTTTCTCTCTCATTGACGTTTCTAGCTCTCTATCTCTCTCCCTTCCTCTCTATAAAAAAATCAATAAAATATATTTTTTTAAAAAAGTTTGGCTCTCCAAAGAAACGTCAGTCGTTACTACTGTTGATATTTGGCTCTGTTGACTAATGAGTTTGCCGACCACGGCCCTAGGTGATCGATGCTATCGAAGTTTAGTTTTAGAGTCGTAGTTTTAGGGTCAGATCCTAACGTTTTGTTATTTGCTGTGTGACCTTGGGCAGGTCACTTAGCCTGTGTCCTGTGTCCTTTACTGTAATAGGCAGAGGGTGTAGGTGAGGCCCCTAGAACAGGGTCTGGCATGTGGTCAGAACCTGATCAACGGTTGGGCTGGGGGTGCAGGCTGAGGGCAGGATGCCCAGACTGGAAGGGACACCTGCCCCGAGAGGCGGGAGGCAGTCCACACTGGGCAGGGCCGTGTCTCTGAGCAGGTGGTGCAAAGCCAGGCGGACTGAGGGAGCGGCTCCCCGGGTGAATACAGGTCTGAAGGCTGGACGCCCACCGGCTGTCATGGTGGCAGAAGCCTGGGTGTAGGGGGGCAGTTGAGGCTGGAGAACCCGCTTGTGTCATGTCACAAAGAACCCTTGTTACTGGGCAGTGACGTTTGGGCGGCAGCCTGTGGTCACCGTGGAGGCACTGAGGGGAGAGGGGGCATGGATTGAAGGGGCTGCACGGGCATGACTTTCCTGGCGGGTGAGGCTGCCGCTAGGATGGGGACACAGAAGGAGCAAGGGTGCCAGATGAGATCCAGAATTCAGTTCCAGTGTGTGGAGCCTCTGATGCCTGGCTGACACACAGGCATGGCAGCCAGGTGGCAATGGATCTTCGGCATCACTGGGTTTTCCTTCATCGCTCACTCATTTATTGATGCACTCATTCACTTGATATGCATTTATTAGGTGCCCGCTAAGCTTTGGGCACTGTATTAGGCCCCACCGTGTTGCAGTGAAAGGATCCACCCCCAGCTTTCACGGGGTTCTCAGACCACTGGGAGACACAAACACGTAAAATAGATGAACAAATGCTCTGAAGGAAACATGGGTGGCATGGGAGTGGGGAGTGGGGAGTGGGAGAAAGTCTGATGCCTGTCTCTGAGGAGATGACATTTGGGCTGAGTCCTAAAGGAGAGGAGGGAACGGCCACATGAGGATCCGGCCGAGCATTCCTGGTGGAGGGAACGGGAGTGCTGCTCCCTTCCCCAGGCCCCAGGAGGGAAAGGACACCAGGCGGGCTGAGGGCTGTGGATGGGGGCGGGGATGGTCAGGAAGGGGGTGTGGCCTCCTGAGGGGTTGGTTTTGGTTAAGGACTCAGGGGTGAGGTAGGGGGCAGGGTGACTGGAGAGCTGGGAGTCACTGAGGCAGAAAGAGTGTTTAAAATCCTCCTTCATTAGGGAGAGGGGGCTGAGCGGGGAAGTCTGGCCTGGCCAAGAGCCCCAGGAGGGCTCTGCTGCCAGTGTCCCCTGCGCCTGGCGGCGTCAGAGGCCTGAGTTAGAAAACCCTGAGCTCCTCTTTGCTGAACTTAATTGATACCTGATCCCCAGAGGGTGATGGTGGGAGAGAAAAGGGTTGGTGGTGAGCTGGAGAGAGCCCGCTGGCCTGGGTTTCTGGGCTTGTTCCTCCTTCCCCGGGTCTGGAGGCCACGCAGAGGGAGCCAGCCCGGCCTGACTGGTGGTGCAAGTCTGGGAGGGCTGGTGGCCGGAGCAGTGACCAGGCTAGAGCTTGTCCCAGCTTTGGCCCGGTGCTGGCGCTGGAGCTGGCGCTGGCGCTGGAGCTGGCGCTGGCGCTGGCGCTGGCTCTGGAGCTGGCGCTGGAGCTGGAGCTGGAGCTGGCGCTGGCGCTGGAGCTGGCGCTGGAGCTGGCACTGGAGCTGGCTCTGGAGCTGGCGCTGGAGCTGGCGCTGGAGCTGGTGCTGGCGCTGGCGCTGGAGCTGGTGCTGGAGCTGGCGCTGGCGCTGGAGCTGGCGCTAGAGCTGGCGCTGGCGCTGGAGCTGGCGCTGGAGCTGGCGCTGGTGCTGGAGCAAACCGAGACACGAGGCAGAAGTTTGCACGTAAAAGAGAAGGAAAGGGAGGCGGTTCCGTTCATCCCGTAGCTGCTGTGTGGCCGCATCCTTTGTGGCGCATTACACTTGTCCAGGAATTCGGCCCGGACAGAAGTCTGTGTTGTTCAGATGGGGAACTGAGGCTCAGAGGGGGACGTGACCTTCGCACAGTCGCACCGTGGGAGTGCACTCCAACCCGAGCGGGCTCTCAGCCAGCCCTGTGGAGGGGGCTCGAGGACTCATCCTCACCAGCCAGCAGTCTCGCCCTGAGCCCACAGGGAAGGCGGACTTTGGTGGCATCCTCCCAGCCCCCATGCCACCCTGGCCTTCTCTCTGTTACCCTGAACCTGTGAGTCCTTTCCTGGCCTCTGAGCTCTGCCCTTGTTCCCTGCCTAGACCAATATCTATATCTCCCTGACTCCTCAACCCTTCTCTCCCTGTCTCTCCCCGCCCCCTCTCCACCCCACATATCTCATCTCATCCTGTCATTTCCTGCTTACCCCTCACACCGCAGGTCAAGCCTTCCTCTCTTCAGAAAGCCTCGCCTGACTTTCTCTCCCGAAATGCTCTCCTTGACCTGCCTACCCCATCTCTCAAGCTCTGGTCACTGCTGTCGTTTTCACTTATGTGTTTAGGATCTCTCTCCCCTGAGAGGCTGACGGGCTGCCCCTGAGGGCAGGGACCATGTTTTTTATGGTTTCCACCGGGCCTACCCCAGAACAGGGCACAGGAAACACTGGTTGGCTGGGTGACGGGTGTTGCTCTGTGCCTCTTGTCCCGAGGGTAGGGGGTGCAGAGGAGCCCTGCTGGTCCTTCTGGACTCCTGTCCCTCTCCCTCCTCCCGAGACAGACTCCACGGTCCCTATCCCCCCGCCCCCCCGGCTGTGACATCTATTATTACGTGGCTTCTGAGATGAGCCAGCATTGCGTGGGCTCCGTGGTGCGTGTGTGCGCTTGTGGCCCTGGGTGCACGCGCATGTGCACACGGGCCCCCGTGAGTAATTCCAGTGGCGCTTCCAACACCGTCTCCATGGAGAGGCCACCCCCTCCCGCCCCAGCCCCAGGCGGCTTGCCTCTGCCACCCGGTTTCTCCGTGACCCAGATTCAACCTGCCTCACCTCCCACACTGTGGGGTTCACCTTCTGAAAACTCGGGTTCCAGGGGCCTCTCCCCAAGCATGCCTCTCATTCACGATCAGCTCCAGGTCCCGGCAACACTTGCTGAGGCCACTAGAAAGACTGGGTGCTGGGACTGGTTCCCCCGCCCTGGCTGTGTGGCCTGAGGACACTGCCGGCCCGTTCGGAGGGCCACAGTAAGACTGGGTCCAGCAGGGTCTGTATCTCCTCCTACAACTCCCCCTGGCTCCCTCTGCTCCTGCCACACTGGCCCCTGGCACTAAGACCCTCACCCAAAACACACTGACCCACTCCCATATACTCACACTCTGACACACACACACCACACACATGTATGCTTACGTGCTCACACACACACTGACCCACTCCCACATACTCTGAAACTCTAACACACGCTAACACACACACTGACCCACTCCCACATACTCTGAAACTCTGACACACACACACCACAGTTGCACCTTCACTTTTGCACCTGCCATCCCTCTACCTGGAATATTCTTTCCCCAAGTATCTCCAACGCTCAGCCCTCACTTCTTCCCAAATATTGCTTTCCTAGAAAGCCTTTCCTGACCTCGCATCACACCCACTCTCCTTCACCTGCTCTCCTTTGCTTCCAAGAAGGTATTGATACCTGACATTTCTGTGTCTGTCTCTCCCTGAAGAATGTCAGCTCTTTGAGGGCAGGAACCCAGTCCGTGCACTGTATCCTGAGCCTGGATTTCCTGTCACAGGGTCGGTGCTTAATAAATATCTGTTATATGAACAAATGAGCCTCGAGCCCTTAGCCTAGAGCCGGGCTCAGTGGCAGCATGGCCACCATTCCTAACCCCGGAGCATTGTAGGAGCTTGGTGAGTGCTAGTCGTGTCTGAGCTGGCACTTCCGTACACCTGATCACAATGGTCCTCACCGTCGGCTCCATGCGGTAGGCACAAACGTTATGGTTCACACTTTCCACATGGGGGTAGGGAGCTTTACGAGGTCCCGGGGTCCCTGAGGCTGGCCGGGCTGATGCAGTTGGAGCCCAGGCTTGTCCAGTCTCAGCCTCCAAGCCCAGTGCTTGCTGCCAGCTCCTAGGTCACCATCTGCAAATGCAGCAACCTTGGAAGCCCACTTAATTAAATAGCATCGTGGCAGTGGGCACGGCGGCCTCTGGAGAAGGGGGCAGCTCCGTGCCAAGGAGAGAGGCCAGGCCCCGGGGCTGGAGCTCTGAGTTTTAGTCCCAGGTAGACCTCCTTGTGGGGTGATCTCAGGCCAGCAGATGCCCCTCAGCACCCCAGGGGTGCAGTGAGTGAGGCCACTCAGCCAGCTTGAGACCTCTTCCAGGCCCAATACTCCTGCATCTAAGACACATATGTCAAACACAAGGCCCGCGGGCCAAATCCGTCCCGCCAGGCCTTGCAATGTGGCCCGCACCGCGCTGTCATCACTGCACTCCGCTGCGTTTCCATCACAATGACAGTTTATGACTGTTCAGTAAACCATTCGGCCCGCAATTTAGGCTGGATTTTAGATTTTGGCCCCTTCTCTGATTGAGTTCGACACCCCTAATCTAAGAGAACAGTCAGATAGCACAGGGCCAGGTGCCTCCAAGTCCTCACCCCCTCATCCCCTCACTTCCTCACCCCCTCACTCACACACACACACACACACACACACACACACATACACAGTTCTCTGAGCGATAGAAATGAGGAAGTTTGATCTCCCCCACCTTCTGGGGTAATTCCAGGGGCCCACTGAAGACCTTACAACCGAAGGCAACCTTAATCAGCCTCAGTTTCTTGACTATAAAACAGAGATCCTAAAAAAAACCTACCCACTGTCCCAGGGCTGTTGTATTCAAATGACTGGGAGGAGGGAGAATGGCCTTTGTGAGCTGTGACAGCTCACCAGCAGCGACCTGGCTGTAACAGGAAGCTGAACTGTGCTCCAGGGAGGAGTTGCTGGGGAATAGCCATATTGTAGGCAAGTAACCTGAGGATTAGATCTGGGACTTGATTTCTCTAAAGCGGTTGGAGTAAATTATGAAAACATCATGGGGGGGAGGGGCTCCCCTGACAGACACACCTGACCTCATACTTTTCCTGAGGCTGCCCTGCCCTCCCTCGCCTTGGGGCTCAAGGTCAGTGCACATGGGATTGCCCCAGAGCTTGTGAGAAAATGTCGGTCCCCAGGCCCGGCTGGTGTTGCTCAGAGATTGAGATTGACCCATGAACTGGGAGTGGGCATGGATTACTTGAGACAGAATGGGGCTGAAAAGATGAGGGTTTTATACTCAAGAGAACCAGGTTGCGTTGCTGACTGCTTCCCAGCTTTGTGACCAGGGGCAAGTCACTTCTGTTCAAAGAGCCTGGGTTTCCTCATCATTCAAATGTGCCCTGCCTGCCTCGCCATGTTTTGCAAGCTCTGAAGTGCTTTGCACATGTGTGTCATTGTCGGGCCAACTCAGGGAGAGCTGAGAGCATGAGGCTGGAGAGCAGAGCTGCCCACTGTCAGGGGTGACGAGCCATGGGTGGCCCTTGAGCAGGGGAAGGGCAGTGAATCCTGTGCCTGGAGCTGCCTAGAACTTCTCAGATCCTTCATTCAGCTCTGTCAACTTCAATAACTATTGGTGAGAGTTGAATCAGTTTCATGCTGAGCCAAGTTGTAGTTCATGAGCCAATTCCAGTGCATTTCATGGTGTGCTGATTTGAGGATTCCAGGCTTTATCCATTCAGTGAGGTGGGCTTTTGATTAGCCATGTCTGCCCCGGTGCAGGAACCATCAGTGATGGCAAGTTCTATATCTGCCATTCAGGCTCTAGTCCAGAGGCTCTCAGAGGACAGCCTTACCCTCCCTCCTACTCCCCCCCCCCCCCCCCCCCCACCCACCCACACACACGGACCAGTTTTGATAGCACAGAATAGATAGGCACTACTAGTACTCACCGGGCAGAGAATTATCCCACCTGCATCCCACGTGACTTTCCAGTATCCGGCCAGCCATTCTAGCAGGCAAAAAAAATCTACAATATTTCAAATTCCCTGAACCTATTCCCTCACTTTATACATGCAGGAATTACTTCTTTGCGGTCTTAAGATACCCAGGAAGGTAGCTTCCGTGTATACCAAGGAAGATATATGCTTTGCCTGCTCGGAACTTTACCAAGACTTGGTCTCCATTTTAGAAAAATCACACGCTCTCCAGCTGGTGGTACTTGTGATATTTGAGTAGCTGACTCAGCAGCACATCTTTCTCTGTCTGCATTCACTGTCACTGATCCTGCATGTAGGTGCCAGCATCTGATCCCTTTATGCCGCCTTCTAGTGGAGTTGGGTCCCGGCACTCACACTATATCATAAATCACATTTCTCTCACTTCTATTTTATGTTTCAATTAGGGCATTGTATTTTTTTTTTAATTATGTGTGTGGGTAGGTGAATTTTATCTCAGAATAATAAAGAGGGGCATTGCCAAGTATTTGCTATAAAAATGAGATTTGGGCCCTCACTGGTTTGGCTCAGTGGATAGAGCATTGACCTGTGGACTAAGGGTCCCAGGTTCGATTCCGGTCAAGGGCATGTACCTTGGTTTCGGGCACATCCCCAGTAGGGAGTGTGCAGGAGGCAGCTGATTGATGTTTTCTCTCTCATCAATGTTTCTAACTCTCTAGCCCTCTCCTTTCCTCTCTGTAAAAAAATCATTAAAATGTTTTTTTTTTTTAATGAGATTTGGGGTCTGATGGCTTTGGAGGAGCTTGAGAACCACTGCTGTGGGCCCGCTCCTCCCTCTGAGACGGGAAAACCGAGGGCCGGGTCGGGAAGAGGCTTGTCTTTGTTCATATGGCAAGTGGGAGGCAGAACTTGAAGTTTGTACTTTAGGACAATGTGTCTCCCTTGGGAGTGGGAGGGACATGGAGGCAGGAGACCAACGCCGTGCCTGGGGCAGGCGGTGGGGGTGAGAGGAGCGGTTGGCTGAGGCCCTGGCGAGAGAAAGAGTGCAGAGTGGAGAGATGATTTGGAGGCCCCGCTGGCACTGGCTGTGGGGATACGTGTGTGTGTGTGTGTGTGTGTGTGTGTGTGTGTGTGTGTAGCTTGTGAGAAAATGTCGGTCCCCAGGCCCGGCTGGTGTTGCTCAGAGATTGAGATTGACCCGTGAACTAGGAGTGTGCGTGGATTTCCTGAGACAGAATGGGGCTGAAAAGATGAGGGTTTTATACTCAAGAGAATCAGGTTGTGTTGCTGACTGCTTCCCAGCTTTGTGACCAGGGCAAGTCACTTCTATTTAAAGAGCCTGGGTTTCCTCATCAATCAAATGGGCCCAGTATCCCCTGCCCTGCCTGCCCCACCGTGTCTTGGGGTGCCTCTGTGTGTGTTGGGGTGCCACTGTGCCTTTCGTTCTTTCTTGAGGAATTCCTCCCTTTGCCGGAAGAGCTGGCCCTCTGTGGCTGGGAACCTGAGAAGTCAGGCCAGCCCACAGGAGAGGATCCAGGGCTCCGGCCAGCGCCCCGAGCAGCCAGAGGCCCACGCTGGGTCCAGCCAGTCGGGCAGCCGCAGGCCACACCAGCTCCCTCCCAACCCTGCTCCCTGGGAAAATGATGAGTCTGTTCCGAAAAACCAAATATCTTATAATGAATCCAATTAGATTCCATAGGCACATGAAAACACAATCCATCTCAAATGTCCTTTGCAAACCTCCAGCCACAGATAAATATTTTATTCCGGGCCAAGCAATCCCAGGCGGAATATAAAGCAGCATCCAGCCGTCTCGCTGCGTTAGGCCCCGTGTGACCTCGGGCAGGTGTCCCTTCCTTCCTGACAGTCACGTGGCCTCACTTGCAAATGGGTTTCCTACAACCTCCATCCTTCGCTCCCCCACCCCCACCTTCACCCCACCCCCCGTGGTGCGGAAGCTCATGTTCATTCATCTGACAAATAGTCACTTAGTAGCTGCTGTGGCCAGCACCGTGGTTGGTGCAGGGGACACAGCTGCGAACAAGGCAGGCCAATCCCCAGCCTTGCAGAGGAAGGGACAGAAATAAACATATAAACAAAGACTGCTCCTGACAGAGATGAGATTTTTCAAAGAACGCCGTCCAGTTGCCGCATTGGAAAAAGCAGGGAGCACCTACTGATAACTCGAAGAGTCAGGGAAGGCCTCCCAGAGCAGGTGCCGAGATCTGAAGTGGGGGAAGTATTCCGGGCAGAGGGCTCAGCAGGTGCAAAGGCTGTGGGGTGGGAAGGGGCGTGGTGAGTTTCGGGATCAGGAAAAGCAGTGTGGTGGGAGCCGGTGCGGGAGGCGGAGGGAGGTGTGGGAGAAAGCGGGGACTGTGGCAGGGCCCCCGAGTAAGAGGCCGGGTTCAGGCTGCATCTCTGTCCAACAGATGAACCGTGAACCCGTTCCCAACTGCCAGCGAGCAGGGCTGGGCAGACAGGCATCACCCCGGTGGGAGGGGCACCGAGTCGCGCGTTTGGGCCCAGGTTCCCTGCAGGAGCTCTGCTGCTGAGAGCACGTGGGCAGAAAGGACCTGGCCCTTATCTAGGACACCCCTGGACCTGGGCAGAGTTACTAGAGTTCCAATCCCAGCTCCACCACTAACCAGCCCGGCAAGTCACGTCACCTGTCTGGGCTCCGTTTTCTCCCCTGCGGGACTATGAGGTGGCAGGCGTGTCTGATGGGTCGTATGTGCCCGGTGAATGAAGCGGTTTCTGTTATATGCTGTCATCTCCGTCGGGTTAACTCATTCACTCCCCCCAGCGACGCTGTGTTACTATCCACATCTTGCAGCGGCTCAGAGAGGTGAAGCACCGTATTCAGGGTCACTCAGATGGAGGAATGGAGGTTCAAACCTGGGTCTGCTGTATTCTGTAACGGTGACTACTTCCTCTCGGCCACTCTGGTCTGTAGCTATCTGGACAGTGGCTTGAAGGGAGAGCACAGAGTGAGCAGGAAGCTGGCGTCCCATCCTCTGAAAAAGGAAGGCAGAGCGGGGTGGCTGTGCCCGGCTGTGCACCTGGCAGAGGAGGAGGCCAGAGGGGGTGCAGTCTCTGCGTGGCCAGCTCAGAGCAGAGGGTGCTTGTGTCTCCTATAATCCCAGAGGGCAAAGCTGGGGCCAGGGAGGAAACCCCAGGAAGACAGAAAGTCTGAGCTGCCCAGGAGCAGGTAAGAGAGCTTCATGAGGTAGTGAGCTGCCCATCCCTGGAAGTGTGCGAGCAAATGTCAACATGTTTCAAGAGGAAATGTGTAACGTTGCTGCATAACAAGGGAGCCTAAAGATGCAGCAGCCTGCCGAAACCGGTTTGGCTCAGTGGATAGAGCGTCGGCCTGCGGACTGAAAGGTCCCAGGTTCGATTCCGGTCAAGGGCATGTACCTGAGTTGCGGGCACATCCCCAGTAGGGGGCGTGCAAGAGGCAGCTGATCCATGATTCTCATCGATGTTTCTAACTCTGTATCTATCTCCCTTCCTCTCTGTGAAAAATCAATAAAATATATTAAAATATATTTTAAAAATAATAAATAAATAAATAAATAAATAAATAATAAAGATGCAGTCGCCTTAAAACAACAATAAAAATGTAATATCACGTGGTTTCTGTGGGTCAGCTTAGCTGGATGGTTCTGGCTCAGGAATGTCACATGAGGTTGCTAATCAAGATTTCTGCCAGTGTGGCGTTGGTTGAACATCATCCTATGCACTAGGAGGTTGCTGATTTCATGCCTGGTTGCTGACTTGATCCCCAGTGGCTGGTGGGGAGGGGAGGGTTGCAGGAGGAAGCTGATCAATGTTTCTCTCTCGTTGATGTTTCTCTCTCTCTCTCCCTCTCCCTTCCTTCTCTGAAATCAATAAAAACACATTATTTATATTTATATATATATATATATGTGTGTGTGTGTGTGTATATATATAGAGAGAGATATATATATAGATATATATATATATATGTCAGCCAGGGCTACAGTCATCTGAAGGCTTGACGGGGACTAGAAGATTTGCTTCCAGCTCCTTTGCAGGGCTGTTGGTAGGAGTCCTCACTTCCCTGCCCCGCTTCCTTGCTCCAGAACCGGTAGAGAAGACCACTCCATAGCGGTGAGGGGACAGCTCTGAGGGAGAGGGTGAGGCTGATGCCTGGGTCAGACCGGGGAGGGCCTCGGCAACCCCCTAGGCCTAGGGGCTCTAGATTTAAACTGCAGGCCATCCGCCTTCCAAGTACAGCAGGGCCCCAAAGGCCGCTGGCACCGGCAGTCCCACTTCCAGGGCCTTGTCTTTCACTCAGGGCTCTTCCTAAAACATTGTTTGTGTTAGCAAAAGCCTGACAACAACCCGGATATCCAGGAGGAGGCTTGCTAGGCACATTATGACCAGCACACTATGGGATGCTATGCAGCTGTAAACAGGATAAGGCCGCTGTAATTCCTGAGTGTGTGTACGGCATGGGGGCTGGCTCCCGCAGAGCTAGAGGGCCAAGAGAGCAAGATGGAAGCGACAGTGTCTTTTCTAACCTGGTTCTGAAGTCACACACGGCGTTTCCATAACATCCTACTGACAGGTCAACCCTCGTCCGCGTGGGCGGGGACTGACTGTGTGCGGGTATCGGAACGAGACAGACTCGCTGGGGGCCGTCATGGCGGCCGGCTAGCACAGACTGGATATGAATCTTTCACCGCATACTCCAGCCTCAGGTGTCCCCTCCAAAACTCCGTTTCTTCATCTGGGTGTGGAGGTTGAGCTGGGTGGTTCGCAGGAGTTCCTGCAGGCCTGGGGTAGGGTGAGGCAGGGTCAGTGTGTCAGGTCAGCTGCAGAGCCCCACGGATGGGTGTCAGGAGGGCAGGCCCGAGGGGACAGTGGAGGCGTGGTCCCTCCGGAGCCACTAAGGGGCACTGAGGGAGGTTGCAGAATATTCCCCCAGCCTTGAGGGTGCCCTCTCCAGGCACCAGGCCAGCTCTGAAGGGGCAAAGGGGTGTCCAGGGACAGGCTGACTGCACAACCCACACAGATCGGATCCTGTTTCATCCATCTCCCCTTCTGGAGAGCGTTTTCTGAAAGTTCCTCTAAAGAGACACGGTGTGAGGGGGCGGAGTGGAGAGAGGGAAACGGGAGTGATGGCTGTTAAGATGAGCTAGTATCTGTGCTGGGAACAGAGGCTGACGCACAGTGAGCTGTCTGTTCGCTGCTGTGAGTTCTGTGTTCACGTGCGGGGTGGTGGGGGGTGGGGGAGGGCATGGGCTACCTCCGGAAGACCAGGGACGTTCCGTAGGTGGCTTCGGTGTGTATCACAAAGCAGCCTGTGAGCATCGGCCTCGCTAATAGGAGATGCTTACCAGTATTTGTTGAATGAGTGAATGAGTGAGTGAGTGAATGAATGAATGAATGAATGAGAGATAAAAATGAGTAAGCTGCCATCCCAGCCTGTGGGGACCCCGTCCAGGGGGACCCTGACACTCCTTCCAGCGCAGTGTGCACAGTGATCCACAGCCTCTGTGAGGTGCAGGACCTCCGGGAGGAAGGGAGCCGTCCGGGCTGCAGGCCAGAGGGGGGCGCTGGCGAGCGGGTCAGGGAGCGCCGCGGAGCCTGTGGTGTGTGAGCCGGGCTTGCTCCAGATCCGGTGGAGAAGGGCACTCGAGGCAGAGAAACAACACACACAACAGCCCCGAGGGAGCCTGACCCGGGAAGGGGTTGCTGTGGGCGGAGACGCTGCGGCAGACGTGGGCAGGGCAGGGCAGGGCGGCAAAGGGCCGCGAGTGCCGAGAGGAACAGGGCTGCCGGGGAGGGGTCCTTCGTAAGGGAGGGCGTGGTTGGAGTCTGGAGACACGTGGAATGGTTCAAAGCAGAAACTCTGGACTTAGGCAACCTGGGTTCCACCCCAATTCTACTGCCCACATCTCCGTGACCTTGGGCAGGTTACACCCCTGATCTGTGAAACGGCGGTGCCGACAGCAGTCAGCTACCCCAAGGGGCTGTGGAAGCGAGTCCGACACAGAGCGAGGCTGTGCAGATGTTAGTTGTTGCATGTGCTGGATGCACGTGCTCTTTTATTAATGAAGGTGGTGGGCCAGGCAGCCTGCAGGGGGCCGGGGGCTGGTTGAACCAGAGCTGAGGAGGGTCCAGTCGTGCAGAGGGCACGGGAAGGGATTAGATTGGGGTGGTGGATGCTGCCACCCTAAAACAGCAGTCACCTGGTAAATGTGGGGGAGAGGAGACGATGGAGTGAAGGCACCCCAAAGTTGGCAGGAGCCCCCAGTCCAGGGCTTGCCTGCTCAGAAACCTCCGATGACTCCCAGGAGCCTGCAGTTTATTATTATTTTTAAATGTATTTTATTGACTTTTTACAGAGAGGAAGGGAGAGGGATAGAGAGCCAGAAACATCGATGAGAGAGATACGTCTACCAGCCGCCTCCCGCACACCCCCCACCGGGGATGTGCCCGCAACCAGTGTACATGCCCCCGACCGGGATCGAACCTGTTACCTTTCAGTCTGCAGACGATGCTCTATCCACTGAGCCAAACTGGTTTTGGCTGCAGTTTATTATTTTTAATAAATCTTTGGCATAGATCATATGTTAGCATGGACCTAAAGACTAGATGCGACGTGGCGTCCTGGAGGGGACCCTGAGGCAAAAAAGGGGCATTAATGAGTTGGTGCTCCCCAAACACAGTGTGGAGCTTAGTTAATAGTAACGGAGGAATGTTAATTCCTCCGTTTTGACAAATGCCCCATTGTTATGTAAAACGTTCACGTTAGAGAAAACTGGGTGAAGGTTATGCTGGAACTCTGTACTATCTTTGCCACCTGGAACAACCTAAAATTATTCCAAAATGCAAGGCTTTTTTCTTCTAAATGCTAAGGAGGCGTCGTCAAAGTCCTCCTCCTACCCTTTCTTCCATCCATCCCGTTTGTAGTTTTGGGGGGACCCTTGGACAGACGCGCAGATATGAGTAATATTCTCTTGCCTTCTCTTAGACCATTGGTCCCGTTCTGTAACAGATGCTTGGTGTCCTGTCCCGACCGCTTCATCTCACTCTCTGCTTCATGCCCACTCCTTCCTCTGGAAATGCCCACACCTCTAGCAGAGGCCTTTGTGCCAGCCTCCCGGGAGGCGGCAGAACGGGGAGTCACTGCCCCCGGGCAGCCCTCAGCCAGTTCGGTGCAGAGCTCCTTGCTGGACTGAGCTCAGGACTGTGTCCTTCGTTGCTTTCCTTGTTTTCTTACTGTGCTTCCTGGATCACCCCCCAGTAGACCTCAGTCCTTGGCCAGGGCCTGCTTCAGAGGGAACCCAGATGAAGGCAGAGCCCTGAACCCTGTCCTGCCCCTTGCTCTTTTCACTTAGGTTATTTTGAAAGGTTTTTCCTATCAGGACTTATAGCGGCCTTATTCTGTTTACAGCTGCATAGCATCCCATAGTGTGCTGGGTCATGAAGTGCTTAGCGAGCCTCCCCCTGGATATCCGGGTTGTTGTCAGGCTTTGGCTCATACAAACAATGTTTTAGGAAGAGCCCTGGGTGAAGGACAAGGCTCTGGAAGTGGGACTGCCGGTGCCAGCGGCCTTTGGGGCCCTGCTCTACTTGGAAGGCGGATGGCTTGCAGTTTAAATCTAGAGCCCCTAGGGGGTTCCTGAGGCCCTCCCCGGTCTGACCCAGACATCTGCCTCTCCCTCTGAGCTGTCCCCTCGCCACTGGGACAATTTGCTGTCTCCAGCACTGCCTCCATCTCTCACCTTGGACCATGATTCGTCTACGCCTGTCCCTTTATTAACGGCTCTTCCACACGCCTTTATCTGCTGAAACCTTACGTGTCCTCATGAGCTGGCTGGAAGGACCCCTCCTCCAGGGAGCCTTCCCCAGTGAGTATGAATCCCTCCTCTCGTCGGGCTGCGCACCCCGGCTTCGACACTTCCTGGAGTTCATTTCTGTGTGTCCTCTGATTGCCGTGTGTATTCCTGCCGCCTGCACTTGGCCGCCTGCTCTCGAAGGGCTGGAGCCCTCTGAGTCACGGAGCAGGCCCCGTTAATGCTGGAGGAATTGAATTAAATGTGCTGGCAATTGCTGCATCCTGGCCATTTTGTTCTGTTGTTTGCCAACACGCTCTCCCAGGATGGTCCCTCTGCGGAGGCCAGAATGGAACAGGCCGAGGCAGCGACCTCCGGGTCCCGCCTGCCCCGAGTCAGAGCTCCGAGGCCGGAGAACCGGGCCGTGTATCCCCTGGATGACCTTCCTGTAATATTCCTCTCCCGGGAAGGTCACGGTGAGCAGGCAGCCAGAGGCTGCGTCCATCCGCTGAGCACAGCCCCAGCGTGGGGCGCTCCGGAGGTGGTGGCAGACGGGACATCGTGACCGAAAGCTGAGAGGCAGCTCAGGGAGGTGGCTGGAGGCATGTGCCTCGATTGTCCCTCTGCAAAACAGGCCTGATGATAGGAAGCACGTCAGCGGGCTGATCTGAAGACTTGGTGGGATAATTCCTATAAAGTAGGGAGCACTAGATACATAAGCTTCGGAAAGTTCTGGAAAGACTTGTGGGGTTCCTGTCATAAGCACAGCTCCTCTTTTCCAAGCACCTACTGGAAAATCCACTGGGCGCTCTGCAGGCACGCTCTTGCTCAAGTTCACAAACACCCTACACGTGAAAAACTTTCATTTTTGAATTGTGGTAGGACACACACAAAATGTGCCATCTTAACCCTGAAGTGTGGTATGAAGTCCATTAACAATGTTGTGCAGCCATCACCACCATCCGCTTCCAGAACCCTTTAATCGCCCCTAACAGAAATCTTGTGCCCGTTAAAAAGTCAGTGCTCACTCCCCCCTCGTGCCAGCTCCTGGCAACCACTGATCTACTGTCTGTCTCTATGAATTTAACCGTCCTGGGCATTTCATATGAATGGAACTGTACAATACCTGAGCTTTCGTGTCTGGCTTCATTTTACCTCGTGTAATGTCTTCAAGATTCATCCGTGCTGTATCAGCGCTCTATTTTCTTACGGCTGAATAATATGCCATGATGTGGCAAGTGCAGTATCTTACCTGTACTTTCTAGGTAAGGAAGCTGAGGCTCGGAGAGGCCAGCTGGCCTGCATGAAGTCATGCCACTGGCAGGCGGGGGAGCTGAATTCTAACACCTGTTCTCTTCCCCCCTAACACCTCAGGGCTGGCAAACTCTCTGTCCCCTTGGCCCCTCACAGAGGCCCCACTGGCTGGGATAATCATCTCCACTTTCCAAAAGAGAAAACTGAGATGCGGGAGGTGCTGTGCCTGGGGCCACACTCTAAGTCAGCGAGGACTTGGGGTCCCAGCCCTCATGAGCACAACAGTGAAATTGCTTTGAAATGGCAGCTGGGGGTGGTTACCGAGGTCCCTCCAGGCCCTGCAGAAAGGGGACCAGGCGATGAACCCTGCCCCTGCCCCTTTCCCAGCCCTATAGTCATCCCATGGTGACCGGGGAGCTAACCTGGGATTGATGGGAACCCACTCTGCAGCTGTGGCCAGCTGTCCCCCGTATCACTCCAGGGCAGTGTTTTTGGCTTTTGTTTATCAGCACACACACACACAAAAAAATCCTTTCTGTAGACTAACACCTCCTCCAGGCGTGCTGACGCTGACTGTCCAGTCTGAGCAGCGGGTGCTGGGGTGCAGCGAGTGCAGAGTCAGGAGACCTGAGCCCCTTGCCGCCTCCACCTGCTGTGTGATCTTGGGCGAGTCCCAGGCCCCGCCTGAGCCCAGTCAGCAAAGCGCAGCAGGAGAGGGTCGGACAAGGTCTGGCAGGTTCCATGCTGAACACCATTCCACGGTTCATAGGCTTCCGAGAGGTTCCTGTGGGGCCTGCAGAGGGCAGAGACCCCTCCCTCTCCCCCTCCAGTCCCAGCGAGCGTCATGAGCAGCAGCTGCGTGCAGTGATCCGGCTCCAGGCCGGCCCTGTCCCGCAGAGCTGTCTGCGGTGGACACGGACTGGGCTGCGCTGGGCAGCTGGCGGCCACTGAGCCCCGGAAATCCAGCTGGTGCAACTGAGAAACTGAATTGTAATGTTTATATAATTCTGTTTACATTTAATTATATGTCTAGAGCTGGTCAAGACAGGTTTTGGGTCATGAAGAGGGGGAGGACCACTCGGAAAGTGCCCACAGCCCAGAGCACACTCAGCCCTCGCCGACTGAAGATCTCCAGAGACCGCTGGCCTGGAAGTCCGGGGCCCGGGTTCACATCTCAACCGTCCTCAACACGCTATGTGACCCAGGCCAAACCCCATCCCCTCACCTGAACAGGGGCTGTCTGCCCGTGGGTGGGTCCTGCCAGTGAGAACAGCAACAGCACACACTAGTAGAACACTCGCTGTGTGCCAGGAGCTGGGCCAAGCCTTCTGTGCTTTGGGCTCAGGGAGGTCCGTTAACTGGCTCAAGGTCACACAGCACCGGGATTCAAACTTGAGGAGGCTGGGGTTCCAGAGCCCACATTCTCAGCTCCATGCTGCACTACCTGCAGGGTCAGGGCTGTATCCCCCCTCCCCGGGGCCGCTGCAGGCAGGAGTGGCTGGAGCCGGGCAGAGCCAGGCCCGGAGGGGAGGCCTGAAGGTGCAGAGGTGTGAGGAAGTCACATCATAGCCCTCTCATCCTCCCAACTCGGGCTTTTCCCAGTGAGGACTGAGGGAGGCCTGGCTTGGCTAGGAAGAAGAAGCTCGGATCAGACCTTATTAACTCCACCTCAGCCACAGGCCCCTCTTCCTCTGCCCTGTGTCCCCGTGTGCCTTCTAGCATGGGCTGAGCATCAATTCATCATCTCAACCGTGACACTTCCGCATGGAACAGGCAGTAGCCACCAGGGACTCCAGGACAACAGGTAGAACCTGGGCACACCAGGCCGTCTGTCACCCTCCTCACGCATGGACACACACAAGTGCCATCGCTGTGCAGGATCCCTCTCCTGGTGCAGAGGGACTCTCGGGGCTGTCTGTGACTCCTGAGGCTGGCAGCCACCATCACAGGGAACCCAGAGGAGGTCTCACCCCCATTTGCAAGGTCATGGATGACTTCTTGGAGGAGCAAGTATCTCTTCTGAACTTCAGGGATATCAAGCAAGGACAGAGGCGTGGGACAGTGTTTTCAGGAAGGTTCTGGGGATCAGAAACTCCAGTTCAGCCCATCTGGGACCCAGGCTTGGAGAGAAAACAAGAAAGGGGTCTGGAACAACCCAACAACCAACTCCCTTTTCTCCTGTCAGGCATCTCCAGCCCTCCCAGCTCCTCTCCCTCCGAGGCTCCGTCTACCTCACTCACTTAACGACTGCTTATTGAGCACCTGCTATGTGATCACTCTGTGTTTAGACTGGAGATACAGTGGGAAGTGAAACAGGCATGGTCCCCCCAACTCCTAGAGCCCACAGAGCATAGAGACAGGTATTGATCAAGAGCACAAGGAACCAAGCAGGTAATGAGAAATCCTGATAGGTATTTTAAAGGAAATTATAAAAAAGAGGGTCAGTCCAGCTGGTGTGGCTCAGTGGTTGAATGTCAACCTATGAACCAGGAGGTCATGATTCAATTCCTGATCAGGGCAGGGCATGTGCCTGGGATGCTATCCTCAGTAGAGCTCTCTCACATTGATGTCTCTCTCTCTCTCTCTCTCTCTCTCTCTCTCTCTCTCTCTCTCTCTCTCTCTCTCTCTCTCCCTCTTTCTCTCCCTCCCTCCCTCCCCCCCTCTTTCTCCCCCCCCTTCACTGAAATCAATAAAAAAAAATTTTTTTGTTTTTTTAAAGGAAGTGGAGAGAGAGCAGAGTGGGATGGAGGGACCATCGTAGACATAGGGGCCAGGAAAGGCCCCTGAGGAGGCGATGTTTGAGGAGAGACTGGAATCGACAGAAGCAGCCGGATATGTGAAGAGGTAGAGGAAGAGCGTGCAGGTAGAGGGACCCTCAGTGTAAAGCCCTGTGGAGGAAAGAGCGGGTTGCTAGAGAAGTAACAAGCCAGGAGGCTGGCATTTTGCCTGAGGTCAAGGGAAGACCTTGAGGGGGTTTAAGGGATCAGGTGAAGAGATTCTCTTCGGGAATCTTAAGGGATTCCTCTGTAGTCCCTGTGTTCTGAGGTTCTAGGTCCGTGTTTTCTTCAGTCGTTTTGTGTCTGTAACACAAAGATGAGTGCAGGGAGGAGGGAGGTGACCTCCGATGCCTCAGGAAAGGCCAGGCAGGTTTAAATTCAGCATTTTCTCAGAGAGTCCTGTAAGCAAGCCTGACCCCACCGAGTCCCTCAGCCCCAAATCTGCACCCTTCACCCCAAAGGAACTGCCGCACCCACATCCTGGGCCCTGTGTTTAGAGCTCACGATCAGGGTGGGCATCACGTGGAGGAGGGGGCCTGAGGTGGGGACAGTGCCGGTCACATGTCCCAAGCAGCCCAATCCAAGGCATCTTGTTGACAGAACAACCAGCTAATTGAATGTCATGCTTCTCAAACAGTTGCTATGGACACAGACTTGGGTTGGAAACAGTTTGGACCTTGATCCATCAGGATAATGGAGCTGTCATAAGTGAAAAGGATCCTGGGACCTCCGCCTGGAGGGCAAGGCTGTGGACTATGGGCTTAGGAGTCAGATGGATCTGCACCAGACTCCACCCCACTGCCCGCTGTGGGGCCTGGAGCAGGTGACGTCAGCCATCTGAACTTCTTTTTGTCTTCTGACATGGGCGTATTCATTACCTACCTCTGCATAAACACGATACCAAAAGTTGGCAGCACCTTAAAACAATACACATGTGTTATCTCTTGCACAGGTTCTGAGAGTCAGGACCCCAGGAGCAGCCTCCGTGGGTGGTGGTGGCCCAGGTTGTCAGCCAGGGCTGCAGCCATCGGAGGTCCTGTTTGGGCTGGAGGATCTGCTTCCAAGGTGGCTGACAGGGTAGTGCTGGCTGCCAGCAGGTGGCTTCCGCTTCCCCCATGTGGTCCTCTCCTTTGGGCTGCTTGGGTGTCCTTACAACATGGCAGCTGACTGTCCCCAGGGCCGGTGAGTGAAGAGAGGATGGCGGAAACTGTGTGTCTGCTCTCACCTACCTCAGAAGTCACATCGGTCACCGTGTCCTATCAGTTACACAGTCCGCCTGCTTGTGTTGGAGGCAGGGCTAGTCACAAGATCACCAAGTCCAGGAGCCAGGAGGTGGGGCTCCCCAGAAGGCAGGCTGGTGGCTGGCTACCAGGTGCACTCACCGTCCCCCACTAGGAAGAGCTGCAGGGAGGATTAAATGAGCTCACGTATGAGAAGCACCTAGTACACAGTAAGTGCCCAATGAAGAATCACTAGGATTAGCTTAAACTGAAAACGTACCACCCGGTAACTGCCTCACTTTCTGCATCATTGCCAGGCACCCTCAAGACCTTCTGCCACTCTTTCTTTTTTTTTCCTTTTTTTTTAATATATTTTATTGATTCTTTACAGTAGGGGTGTCGAACTCAATCAGAGAAGGGGCCAAAATCTAAAATCCAGCCTAAATCGCAGGCCGAATGGTTTACTGAACAGTCATAAACTGTCATTGTGATGGAAACGCAGCGGAGTGCAGTGATGACAGCGTGGTGCGGGCCACATTGCAAGGCCTGGCGGGACGGATTTGGCCCGCGGGCCTTGTGTTTGACACATGTGCTTTACAGAGAGGAAGAGAGAGGGACAGAGAGTTAGAAACATCGATGAGAGAGAGACATCGATCAGCTGCCTCTTGCACACCCCCTACTGGGGATATGCCCGCAACCAAGGTACATGCCCTTGACCGGAATCGAACCCAGGGCCTTTCAGTCCACAGACCGATGCTCTATCCATTGAGCCAAACCGATTTCGGCTTCTGCCACTCTTTCATTTAGCAAGAGCCTTATGAGCCTGTACTGAGTCCTTGCTGGGTGCTAGTGACAGAGCAGTGACAAAGACAGGCCCTGTCCCTGCTCTTCTACACGTAAACCCAGGTGACACAGCAGAGAGGGCTGGCAGGTGAGGGGCTGCTTTGGCCGGTCTCTGCAGGGGTGGCCTGTGCACCAAGCCCTGTATGGAGTGAAGGTGAGTGTGTGTGGTGGGGGCAGAGGGCGGACAGAGCGTTTCAGACAGATGGATCAGTAAGAGCAAAACCCCAAGATGGGAGTTAACAATCCCTGTTCAAGGAATAGAGTGGAAGCCCGAGGGAGCAGGGGCAGGAAACGAAAGCAAGAAGTCAGAGGAATAAGAAGACTGGCTTTTAGCCTGAGAGCCATGGGAGTCCTGTCATCTGCGTGAGAGACGCTGGGGCCTGGCCCCAGCAGGGCTGTGGGTGTGGTGAGAAGTGAGGTTCTGGGAAACGTTGAGGGTAGGGTTGTTTGTGGAGGATTTGTTGTTGAATAGGATGTGGGGGTGAGAGAAGGAGGAGTCAGGGATGATTCCAAGGTTTCTGACCTGAGCAAGTAGGAGGATGACGTCATCATGATCTGAGCTGGGAAGCTGTAAGAGGAATAGGTCAGAGTGGGCAGGAGAACAGGTGTTTGATTTTGGACCTGCCAGACACCAGGGCAAGATGTCAAGGAGGCAGTTAGAGATATGCGCCGGGTATTAGAGAGAGAGAGAGAGAGAGAGATGTAAATTTAGGAGTTGTCAGGTGTTTAAGCCATGAGTTTGGATGAGATCAGCCGGAAAGAGCGTAGAGAGAAGCCAAGCACACAGTTCATCTAGTGTTTAGAGGTCGGAGGAGGAGAAGCCAACAAGCAATGGAGCAGGTGTGGCAAGAGATATGGGAGGAGAATGGGATGGTACCCAGAGATGAAGTCACACCTGCCCCTCTCTACCTCTACCCCTTCCCCTCCCTCTCCCCTCCCCCAGGCAGCACCAAGGCCCTGGAGGCCCCAGCGAGCCCATCCTTCCCTTTCCACACTTCATCCCTCAGAGGCCTATGCAGTGGCTGTGTCCTCCGGGGACTGCTGTGAACATACTAGAATGTTTGGCCATTCCACTCACATCATTTCCAGCCTTTCATCACTCAGCTCACCCTCCCACGCCCACTCTAGTGATCTGTCTTTTCTCTTAACAACAGCACTGAGCATTAAACAGGACTGTCCTCTCCCTTCATTTAGACTCTCTATCTCTGTTAATGCAACCATACACAAAGCCAGCCTTTCTAGTCGCACCAATTATGAAAGATATGAGTAGGAAATCACAAGACATCTGGGCTCATAAAGGGAGGGGCTGTGGAGAAAATAAATGAGATTGATAATGTTTGAAAGGGAGGTTGCATTCAGTTTGTGGGTCTTGACAGTCATACCAAGACCCTCGGACTGAGGAGGGGAGAAAATCCACAGAAGGTTCTAAATTAGGGAAAGAACACAATCAGGCGGTTTTGGTTCAGGAAGAGCCATGCTGGGTTCTGTCCCTGGCCTTGTCCCTGATTGGCTCTCCCATGCTCACAGGCCAGCTATGGCTCTGGGATGAGCTGGGATAGGGCAAGGAGGCCCCACTGTGCAGATGCGAGCGGCGGCTGCAGACACAGGGGCACCGTGGAGCAGCCAGGGCTCCCAGGGAGGCAGCAGCTTCGCTGGTTTCTCCACATTTCCACAAGGGCAATGAGGCTTATATTAATGAGAGGTAATTATGGGCACCCGGATGGGCCTAAGTATAGCTCAGAGACAAAGGGAGCCGAGGCAGCCAGCTGCGTTCCCTGCAAGGCCGAGGCCTGCCTATTTTAAGACCTCCCCAAGGTAAGGTTCCCCACACCCCTGGGTGTTGGGTGGCTGAGGGGTGACATCCAGCGTTTCAGGAACCCTGACCAAGAAAGCTCAGAGGGAATCAGTGTGATGGGAAGTCCCAACGGCCTTCACTCAAACCCCTCACTGCTTAGAGATGGCCTGTGAGGCCAGAGAGAGGGACCCGTCTGAGAGGGACCCGTCTGAGGCCACAGCAAGTAAAGAGCAGAGTTGGGATTTGAATCCAGATCCAATTCTGTGCACTTTCCACCATGCCGTGCAGGGTCCCTGCCTTGGAAGCTTTGGCCTGTCCCCAAGAAGCACTGCGAGGTGATGAGGAGAGAGTGACTGATAGTTACCAGGCACCTAAATGCCAGTGGCTTCTACAGGACACCACAACTAGTCCTTGTCTTAACCTCGCAAAGGAAAAGTCATCACCTCGTGTTATAGAAGAGGGAACTGAGGTCCAGAAGGAGTAATTACGTCACCAAATGTCCCAGGGCCGTGGTCGGCAAACTGCGGCACGCCAGCCACATGAATCTCTTTGGCCCCTTAAGTGTGGCTCTTCCACAAATTGCCACAATCTGGGAGAATCTATTTTGAAGAAGTGGCGTTAGAAGAAGTTTAAATTTAAAAAATGTGGCTCTCAAAAGAAATTTCAATCGTTGTACTGTTGATATTGGGCTCTGATGACTAATGTGTTTGCCGACCGCTGTCAGGGCAAGGAGGGAAAGAAGTAGAACTCAGTTATGCCCTATTTTCGGGCCAGGAAACACGGTGAGGGTTGCAGGACTGGGCAGAGGGAGGAGTTGAAGGGAAATGCAGGCACAACAATGGCCTCAGCTAATCCCATGCGGAGCTCTGGAGCTGATACAGCCCCTTAGGATTATTCTGAATTGGCCAAGACAGCCATGCCTTGATGTCCACACATCAACCTCATACTGGACTCAGGCTACCCCTGGAGAAGGAGCAGGATCTTGGCGAGGCATCTGCCTTTGACTGAGAGCAAGTCCTGCTGGTACCCAGCTATTCAATATCAGCAGCCAGAGCTCTTGGCAACTGGAGACATGAGTGCCTCAGTCTGAGGGGAAACGTGGGCAGCATCCACTGCCTGCCCATCTCCAGGTCCTTTCTTATTCCTTGTCCCTCAGATGAGAAGAACCAGCTCTTCCCCACAAGGAGGTTATGGAAACATGGACTCGTGTTCTTTGTAGAGCTGGCAGGCCAGGGGATGCTGGGTAGCTGCATCAGTGCTAATGAGGCCATCAGTGCTAATGAGGAAGGAGAGAGTGAGTATCTGCTCTAGAAAAGTTGAAAAACATGACCTATTAAAAGCCTACAGGGACAGAATGGGAGAAAATACTTGCAAATCATGTATCTGATAAGGACTTACTAAATAGAATGTATAAAGAAACCCTACATCACCAAAAATGGCAAACCACCCAATTAAAAATGAATAAAGGGCCCAGCTGGTATAGCTCAGTGGAGCATCAGCCTGCAGACAGAAGGGTTCCAGGTTCGAGTCCGGTTGAGGGCAGGACCTCGGTTGCCTGGGCCCTGATCGGTGCATGCAGGAGGCAACCAATTGATATGTTTCTCTCACATCAATATTTCTTTTTGTTTTCCCTCTCTCTTCCACTCTCTCTAACAATCAATGGAAAAATATCCTAGGATGAGGATTAAAAAAATAAAAAATAATATAATTTTTTAATGACAACGGACTTAATATACATTTTTCCAAAGGAGGTATACAAATGGCCAAAAAGCCCATGAAAAGATGCTGAATATCATTAGTTATCAGGTAAATGCAAATCAAAACCAGTTCATACCTACTAGAACGGATATATTTTTAAAAGAAAAGGACAGTGTTGGGTCCAGCCGGTGTTGCTCAGCGGTTGAGTGTTGACCATGAACTAAGAGGACACGGTTTGATTCCCAGTCAGAGCACGTGCCCAGGTTGCAGGCTTGATCCCCTGTAGGGGATATGCAGGAGGCTGTTGATTAATGATTCTCTCTCATCATTGATGTGTGTATCTCTCTCTCCCTCTCTTTCCTCTCTTTCTAAAATCAATAAGAACATATTCCAAACAACAATAAGTATTAGTGAGTATGTGGAGAAATTGGAACCCCACACATTGCTGGTGGGATATAAAATGGCACAGCCACTGTGGAAAACAGTTTGGTAGTTCCTCAAAAAATTAAACACAGAATTATCTTATGACCCAGCAATTCTACCCCAAGGTATATACCCAAAGGAATCAAAAGCAGGTTCTCACACAGATACTTGTATGCATTGTTCATTATAGCATTATTCATAAACCAAAAGGTGGAAACAAGCCAAATGCCCATCAGTAGATGAATGGACAAACAAAATGTGGCATATACACTGAGTGGCCAGATTATAATGATCTCTGAACGCATAATAATCTGATCACTCGGTGTATATCCTATATAATAAAAGGCTAATTTGCAAATTGTCCCCTAGACCAGGAGTTCGACCAGCAGGTAGGCTGACCAACCACCCATGTTCCTTCCACCTGGCCAGGCTGGTTGGACCCCACCTATGCACGAATTTATGCACCAGGCCTTTAATACACACACACACACACACACACACACACACACACACACACACACAGAGTGGCCAGATTATTACGCATTCAGAGATCATAATAACCTGGCCACTCAGTGTACATATTATGGAATATTATTGAACCATAAAAAGGAATGGGTTTCTGATATAGATATGCTACAACATGGATGAATCTTGAACACAGTGTGCTTAGTGAAATAAGCCAGATACAAGTGTTCCTGGCCCGGTAACTCAGTTGATTAGAGCGTCATCCGATATGCCAAGATTGCGGATTCGATCCCCAATCAGGGCACATACAAGAAGAAACCAGTGAATACATACATAAGTGGAACAACAAATTCCCCTCTCTCTAAATAAATAAATTAATTTTTAAAAAGAAAAATAGTTTTTTAAACAAAAGGACAAGTGTTACATGATTCCACTTATGTGATATCTAGACTGGGCAAATTAATTGAGATAGCAGGTAGATTAGAAATCACCGGGGACTCGGGGAGGGCAGAGAGTAAGGAGTTGTTGCTTAATGGCTATAAAGTTTCTCCTTGGCTGACAAACAAAGTTTGGACATTGGTAATAGTTGTGAATGTAATTGATGCTGCTGAACTGTGCACTTGGTTAAAATGGCGACTTTTGTGTTCTGTATTTTATCACAATAAAAATAAGACCCATGGGAAATAGGTGAATCCATAGAAACAGAAAGCAGACTGGTGGTTGCCAGGAGCTGGAAGGAGGAGGATTCAGGGAGTAATTGTTTCCTTGGCATAGCGTTTTCTTTTGGGGATCAGATCATGTTTTAGAACTAGACACACAGCACCGTGGATGTACTAAATGTCACTGAGTGCACACTTTAATATGCTATGTGAATTCACCTTAATTCTTTTTTAAGGGAGGAAAAATCTGGGGGGAAATGAACTCTGTGAGATGCAGCCAAATGGGTACTGGCTTTTCCAATGACACATTTGTTAGGTATAAGAAAGTCAGACAATAAGTGAATTAAGTTTCTAACTCAAAAGATGAACAGGTATTGGAGAAAAGAAAGGATCTGGAACCCAGTGTGGGAGTGACAGAAGCAGAGCACACAGGGAGGGGATGCCATCAGGAAGCATAACCAAGGCAGAATCACTGTCACTCACGGATGGTCCTAGTTGGGGTTCTCCAGACGCATGCCCAAGACCAGGATTCAAGTGCAAATACTTCCTTTAGAGTAGACAGCTCGGTATGGGAGAAGAATGTAAGGCAGGGAAGGAGAGGCAGCCAATGAAAGGAGCATTACCGGCCTTGGCCAGGTGGCTCAGGGCACATGCCTGAGTTGCAGACCCAGTTCCCAGTTGGTTGGAGCATCATCCCATACACCAAAAAGTTGCAGGTTTGACTACTGGTCAGGACACATATCTAGGTTTCAGGTTTGATCTCCGGTCAGAGTGCACACAGCAGGCAACCAATTGATTTTTCTCTCACATTGATGTTTCCCCCTCTCTCTCCCTTCCTCTCTCTCTAAAAATCAATTTTTAAAGATCCTCAGGTGAGGATTAAAAAAAAAGGGGGGGGGCCATTATCAAGCAAGTGACCACTGTGGGCAGCTGGAGCTCAGCCCCACTGGGCAGCTCCAGGAGGCCGTTGTCCCACCTGAGGAGTGGGGGAGCTTGGGTATTTGTACACCAGCTCCCCCATAGTCACTGGTTGAGAGCTATAGTCAGGTGGGGGGTTGTCATTCTCTGCAGGCATGGCCACCTGTGAGCAGAGCAGGCTCTATTTGCCAGAGGAAGCCCCCAATCCCCTCAGGCATGCAGATGCTGACAGTTGGAAATCAGCCTGTTGGGCACCACAGTGATGAGACCACAGGAGACATGGGTGGGCCACCCACAGCCACTGCTGTAGTGACCAACTGGGCATGAGGCAAGAACCAGTTGGATTCTTGTTGAAAGATACAGAAATCCAATTCAAACTCAAGCAGAACATCTCTTGACTCTCACATTGGAAACATCGAGCAAGATCTTGACGGAGGACTCCAGGCTGACACTCTACCAACCATAGCAACCCTACAGAAAGGAGGGCACCTCTTTTCCAAAAGTTCATCTAGTAATCCCAGGGCCAATTCCTATTGGCTAGTGAGGATCCCGTTTCCATCTCTGAGCCAGTCAGTACACAGGGACACACAGGGCTCTGATTGGTCAGGCCTAGTCATGTCTCTACCCCTGGGGTTCTGATAGGCCTGGCTCCACCTAAACCACAGGAACTGCAACTGAGGTAGAATTATTCTCCAGGTATAGTGAGCGCTGTTACTAGGGGAAGGACATAGAAGGTCAGGAGAGGGGAGATGCCCAGGTGTCTGGCTTGAGTCCCCAGTGAGTAACTGAAGGGTTTTACTGATGTGGGGACACTGTGGGGTAGCCCAAAGCCCGTGGATGTGGCGGCATTTAAGGTGGACTAGAAGGATAGAGATACAGGCCTGCAGAAGCCAGAGGAAGAGACTCCTTAACAACAAGAGCCCAGTCAGGGGTAGAAAGCAGTTGGGATGTCACTTGTGGTTATTAAGGTATCTAGTTGGTCTCTGGAGGTCTCCCTCTCCTCCTACAATCCTCCAAGGCAGATATAGGAACGCAGGTACCTGTGTAACTCCTTCCCCCACAAGCCAGGCAAGGGGCTCACCAGTCAAGACCACCAGGACCAGAGCAGGGTTTGTCTCCCAAGGAACAGGTCCTGCAAGCACTTCCCCACACCTTCCATCCCTTCCTCCTCCTGGCCCCTATTTGGCAGACTTTCAGTCTGAGGCTGGCGGAGGTGGCCAGGGGCCCAGGCTCACACTTACGTGGTCCTCCTAGAGTAGGGGTGTCGAACTCAATCAGAGAAGGGGCCAAAATCTAAAATCCAGCCTAAATCGCGGGCCGAATGGTTTACTGAACAGTCATAAACTGTCATTGTGATGGAAACGCAGCGGAGTGCAGTGATGACAGCGCGGTGCGGGCCACATTGCAAGGCCTGGCGGGACGGATTTGGCCCGCGGGCCTTGTGTTTGACACATGTGTGACCTAGAGCAACCTTCCCAACACCCTATCCCTTCCAAATCCTGCTGACCCCTTTCTGTCTTCTCTCCCCAGGACAGCTGCTGCCCGGGAGAGGCGCCCCGGGCACCCCGCTAGGGTGACGGCCCTGCCCCGAGGGCCGAGATCATGAAAGGCCTGGGTGACAACCGCCCCCGCCACCTCTCCGACAGCCTGGACCCGCAGCACGAGCCCCTGTTCGCAGGGCCCGACCGCAACCCCTACCTGCTGTCGCCCACGGAGGCCTTTGCCCGAGAGGCCCGCTTCCCCGGGCAGAATGCTTTGCCAGGGGACAGTCTCTTCCCTCTCAACAACCAGCTGCCACCACCGAGCAGTACCTTCCCCCGCATCCACTATAACTCCCACTTCGAGGTGCCGGAAGAGAGCCCCTTCCCCAGCCACGCCCAGGCCACCAAGATCAACCGGCTGCCCGCCAACCTCCTGGACCAGTTTGAGAAGCAGCTGCCCATCCACCGAGATGGCTTCAGCACCCTCCAGTTCCCCCGCGGCGAGGCCAAGGCCCGGGGCGAGAGTCCCGGTCGCATCCGCCACCTGGTCCACTCGGTCCAGAGGCTCTTCTTCACCAAGGCACCCTCGATGGAGGGCACGGCAGGCAAGATGGGTGCCAACGGCGGCAAGAAAGGTGGCCTGGAGGACAAGGGCCGGAGGGCCAAGAGCAAGGAGCGGGCCAAGGCCGGGGAGCCCAAACGGCGAAGCCGCTCCAACATCTCGGGCTGGTGGAGCTCCGACGACAACTTGGACGGTGAGGGCGGCGCCTTCCGCGGCAGCGGGCCAGCCTCCGGGCTGATGACGCTGGGCCGCCAGGCGGAACGCAGCCAGCCCCGTTACTTCATGCACGCCTACAACACCATCAGCGGGCACATGCTCAAAGCCGCCAAGAACAATACCACGGAGCTGACCGCCCCGCCGCCCCCGTCCGCGCCCCCGGCCTCCTGCCCCAGCCTTGGCGTGGGCACCGACACCAACTATGTCAAGCGGGGCTCCTGGTCCACGCTGACCCTCAGCCACGCCCACGAGGTGTGCCAGAAGACCTCAGCCACCTTGGACAAGAGCCTGCTCAAGTCCAAATCCTGCCACCAGGGTCTAGCCTACCACTACCTGCAGGTGAGTCCCTTCAAGGGTCAGCGTGGGGGAGGGATGCGAGGCAGGCACAGTGGGGAGGCCTGACTGGGTCACAGCGTCACCTGGAAAGTTGTTTCCGTCAGGCCTCTGTACTCCCCTGGGAAACGGGTGGCCCGTGGTCCCTGCTCGTAAGGGGATTCCTTCCACGGGCCATGCTCTCAGCAGACGATGATGAGGTCCCTTCTGAGGTCAGCCCTGAGTAGAGACTAGAAACGTCCCTGCCCTGTGGAAGACAAACCTGGAAGCTGTGCCGTCGACCCACCTCATAGGAGCCACTGCACGGTGTTCTAATTCCCGGCCTCCTGCTTGCTCCTCCCACCGGACTGGGGGCTCCTGGAGGACAGGGACCAGATGTGTGCAGCTGTATGTCCCCAAGGCCCGGGGCAGGGTTTGGCATAGAGGAAGTTCTCGGGAAATGTGAAAGGGAGAGGGGAAGATGAACAGATAGACACTGAAATGAACAGAGCTAGAAATAAATAAGACGTAGCCCCGATTGTCAGGATGCTTAGAGAGAGAGAGACATGAACAGTCATGTCAATGTGAGCAGGATGTTCTGCGGAGAAGCATGGAGGGCTACAGGGGTGCAGAGGCCCTAACACAGTTTGGGGGACTAGCTTTATTCTCTCAAACGCGAATGTTCGTTGAGACGCTTGTGCACCAGCACCACACTCAGGGAAAGTGGCAAAAAGCTCAGACATCTCCGCTGCCACACATCCTCCAGGTTTCTCAAGGGCAAGGAGATGGCAGAGCCCAAGGTGTGGGTGGAAGTTAGAAGAAGCAGGTTTTAAGTGCATGTCAAGATGGGCTGCTTCTGTAGGTAATGAGCTGGCATACCTGGGGGTTTGGGGGAGGGGGGGAGGAGCAGAATGCCAGTGCAGGCCTGGCCAGGCTTTGGGAATACATTAGATGCATTTTGAACCAATGAACATCAAAGTCTGACAAAGCCCTGAGTTCTTGTCATTCCATATAAAATTCCAAAGATAGTGAGACTAAGGGGGAGAAAGACTATTTTTTTTAATAGGGGAGAAAATGAAATCTAGGTAGTACTTTATATATTTAAGGCTTTTATGGCTCTCAATCCACTTCCTAGTTTAGAAATATAAGTAAGAGTATGGGTGACCTGGCTCCCTCTCTGAATGGTATGGTTGGTCTGATCATGTGAAAATGCTTCCAGAACACCCGAGGCTGTGCTGCCTGCCTGCATAAAGGGAGGGAGGTGGGCGGGGGCTATGGTTGCAACACATTTTGAGCAGAAATACACAAGGCCATGTTCCCAGGGGCAGATAGAGGTAGGGAGGCTGGACTAGCAAATGGTTTGGGGATAAAATGTACAGGCTTTTGTGACTATCTGGGTAGTCAGCTGGGGAAAGAGCCTTGGGGGCCCATAGGGTGGGAGTCCCAGACAGGGACCGTCCCTCCCTCAGCTGGGAATTGGCCACTGGCAATGTGGCGTTTATGGTGTGTGCGCAGCCATGCAGGTTTGGGGAGGGTGCATTTGTGTACCTAGTGAAGAATGGATATGTTGTGTACACTGAGAAATATGCTTACCTGGACATCCATGGTGAAGTATAGACCTTGTGTCGAGGAAAAGATATGGTGATCGGGGCACACGTTGAGATGTGGCCATGGTGCAATGGTGGCAAGCATGTATGTGAGGTGTGTGAGTGTGCTCCGGGTTCACATTGTATACATGTTGAGGGGTGTACACATGATGTGGGGGCTACTGGGTGTGTATGGGAAAGTATGCTTGCTTCTGGTATGTCCCAGGACAAGGCCTCGTTACTCTGTGCTGGCACAGAGGTGCATGTAAGTGCTGAGATATGCATCCTCATTCACCACGAGGTGAACATCCACTGTGTGTACATGTGTGTATTAGATGAACGAGGGGTGCAGGCTGCGGGTGCAGCCCTGGAGCAGAGCCTGGCCTTAGCAGGACAGCAGGGTCCCCTCTGTTGGTTTCTGCCACTGTAACCACTGTGGACTAAGGCTGCCTCACAACTGTGATCTCACTTGCTCTTATCACAACGCCCTTCCACAGGTGGGATCCCCGAGGTTCAGCAGGTAAAACGGAGCCCCTTTTCCAGCTTATGGAACAAGCGGCAGCTCCAGCCTGGAAGCCAGCTCTGTGTACCTCAGTTTACCGACCTGTGGGATGAGGGATTGTGATTGGCTTGGAGGATGCAGCCCCCATCCTGATATACCATCCTTCTCTCCCATCCTGCGGCCAGGCTCTTGGTGTGGGGTCTGGGGACCTCTCTCAGGCCTGCTGTTCTCATCGGTGCAGTGGGATCAAAAGCCACCCTCTGAGACAGCAGTGGAGGTGATGGGAACACTGGCTCCTGGGAAAGGTAGGCTGGGAGGCAGAGGCCTTTGTGAGCATACATCCTGGGCGGTTTTGCTGGGGCACCCGGCCTGGATCCATGGAGAAATCTGAGGCCGTAGATGGGCAGGGACTTGCTTATGGACGCCCATCGAGAAGCTGTGGCAGAGCCGCCTGGGAACCCAGCTTTCCTTCCCAGCCCGGGGCTGCTCCAGTGGCAGTGCCCAGCACCGAAGGCTGACCTCCCCGCGGTGGGGGCCGGGGCTGAGCGTGTGCTGAGGCCTCTCCTCCCGTCCCCAGGTGCCCGGCGGGGGCGGCGAGTGGAGCACCGCCCTGCTGTCCCCGCACGACGCGGACACCGCGGCGGAGGGCCACATCCCCTGCCGGCGCATGCGCAGCGGCAGCTACATCAAGGCCATGGGCGACGAGGACAGCGACGACTCCGGCGGCAGCCCCAAGCCCTCGCCCAAGACGGCGGCGCGGCGCCAGAGCTACCTGCGGGCCACGCAGCAGTCGCTGGGAGAGCAGAGTAACCCGCGCAGGTGACCCCCTAGAGCCCCACCCCAGGCCGGCCCCGCCCCAAGCCCCTAGGCCCCGCCCCCGGGCCCCGAGGCCCCGCCCCTAGGAAGCCTCTGGTCCGGAGATCTCTGCTCTCACCGAGCCCCCGGCCCGGGAAGCCCCACCCACAGGTTAACCCGGCTTTCACTGGAGCTCCGCCCCTTCAGGTGAGCTCAGCCTGCACGGCAACTCTCCCCCTGGGGAAGCCTCCTCACGCTTCCTACCAGCCCCGCGCGCAGGCAAGCCTGACCACCTAGGTGAGCCCCTCAGTTATGCCCCATCTCTGGGAACCTCTCCTTCCTCCCTCTCGGCTGCCCCCAGAGAGCCCAACCCCACAGGTGAATCCTGCCTCAGATCCAGGTGAGCCCGAGCTCACAAGGATGCAAGCCCCCTAGGCCAGTGGTGGGCAAACTCATTAGTCAACAGAGCCAAATATCAACAGTACGACGATTGAAATTTCTTTGGAGAGCCGAAAACCGACTTCTGCGCATGGGCCATGAAGTTTCAATCGCGCTGTATGTGCACGCCCGCACGTGGTATTTTGTGGAAGAGCCACATTCAAGGGGCCGAAGAGCCGCATGTGGCTCGCGAGCCGCAGTTTTGCCAACCACTGCCCTAGGTGTGCCCGCCTTCACATTAGCTTCCTTCCTGAGATGCCCATCCGTAGGTTGGCCCTTGCATTTTGATGAGTTGACTTTGGAAAGCCCTCCCCCCCCTCATTTGGTGAACCATCTCATAACACCTCCCACCACCTCCACCCCCAGTTATGTTCTGGCCGCAGGTGAGCCTCATCCTTTGATAAACCAGGAAGCCTCTCCAGAGTGACTGGCCCAGGTAAACCCTGCCCTTAGGAGTCCCATCCCCAGGTGAATTCCACTCTCACAGAGGACCTACCATGGGAACGCTTTACTTCACCCCTTATGTTAGCACTGCCCAGGAGAGGTCAGAGGCCCCTCTGCCCATCCCTCTGTAATTGACCCCTGGAGTGAGCTCCAGGATCCGGAAGGAGGGAGAACTCAGAAGTCAGAGATAGACAGCCTTCATCTGTCCCATTACCCATCTGCATTCCACTATTCAAGCCTTATCCTGTTGCTTTAAGTCTTAAAGTTTAAAGCTTGGAAGAGTTAGTGAAAATGTGAGCAAATGAAACATGCACACAGAACGCAATTAAGAGGTGCGGCTTTCACATGCAGAAGTCGCCATGGGGATTCGGACAGAAAAGAATGAGAGGCAAGTTACGGAACGTCTGTCGAATGAGTACAAAACAGGTGAAACTCGGTATAGGCCCTACGGGGATTCCAAGTCCATGGAGGAAGAAAAACAAAAGCAAGTCAGAAACAAACAAAAGAGAGAGTTGGAAGAGTTAAAGAAAACAAGCTTAGTCCTAGTTCCCCGACTACGGGGGGCGTGAACCGAGGCTTCATGGAGGAGGTAGCTTGGGAGGACTGGGGACAGCGGGACAGAGGCAGTGAGGGGAGAAGCCAGGGACAGAAGGCAGGGAATGGTCTGCTGGGGGGGATTCAGGACACTACTGGCCAGTCCCAGGTCAGTCCCTCTCTGAGCCTCATTTTCCCCACCTTTAACTGAGTGGGCTGAGCTAGATGATCTCAATGACCCCTTTTAGGCCTGAGACCCCACACTTCTGTGAGTGACCAATGGCCACTGATGTTGGAGAGGTGGTTAGGACTAGGGCAGAGGCCTTGAATAAGAGGAAATCAATAATGGAAGCAGTAATAGTACTGAGGACCATCAGTTAGCACTTGCTGTGCTCTGGGGTCTACTGCCCCAATGCGCTTTAACCTGCATCACTGAATCCTCCTGTCACAGCCCCCGCAAGCAGGCAGTGTCATTCCCACTTAATAGGTGAGGAAACTGACCCTTAAACAAGGGTGATGACTGTCCAGGGGCACCCAGTAAGGAAGCTGGACTCTAATCCAAGCCCATCTTTATGAAGAGCCTGAGCTGTTGGCTGCTTGGACCTTATCCCCAGAGCAGTGAGAGGGTTGGAGGGGGCAGGGGCAGGTAGATGTGAGAAAGATTGAAGAACAGGGGCCATGGAGAGAATTGGTGAGACTTCAGTGACCTGGTGGAGGCCACCTGAACACCCTGCTAAAACTGATTCCCTTTGGGCAGCCCTAGTCTGAGGTCAATGCAGTGGGTCTTGACCCACTTCCTCTGTCCAGCCCCTGGAATTGCCCCAAACCCGCAAGATAGGGGACTGTAGAGTTGAGCTGGTGTGAGCCACCTCAGGTTTGAAACGGTCAAAAGCAAGCTTATGCTGCCACCTCACGGCTGCAGCGGACATGACAAGTGTGTACCTCCCGCACCTTCCAGCCTCACAAGGCCTCCAAATGCTAGGAGTGCTCCCCTTGCTCACTGCGCAACCATACCACCACCACCACCGCCATTACTTGGGCTGGCAGGGACCTCCATTTTTCTCTCTGCCACTCAATGACCTTGGCTAGTCTTTCCCCCTCTGAGCTTCAGTTTCCCAGGTTGAACAGTGGGAGAGCTGAGCCCTGTCTGCTCCCCACCCCCACCAGGAGTCTGGACCGCTTGGATTCCGTGGACATGCTGCTGCCCTCCAAATGTCCGAGCTGGGAGGAAGACTACAACCCCATCAGCGACAGCCTCAATGACTCCAGCTGCATCAGCCAGGTGAGGGCGGTGGGCAGCCGGGACAGTGTGCTTGGCAGACAGAGCCCACCTCTCACCTACGGGGACACACATCAAGACCCAGCCCCTGTTGAGTGGTAGTCTGCATTGTGCTTCTGTTTAGTCTGTTCTCGAAGCCACCTATGTGTGTCTGTCCCACTCACTGTCCTGTGGCTGGCGAGCAGTCACGGGGCCTGACATTGCCTGGCCTAAGCTGTGGGTCCTGAGGGAGGGCCCACACGATGGCTGTAGACCCAGGAGCCCTGAGGTCAGAGAACTGGAGAGCTAGGTTTGGGTCCCAGTCTTGTCACTGACTGTAGGAACTCAGAACAAGTCGCTTCCTCCCAGAGCCTGTTCCCTGATTTACCACAAGAGGGTGGTAATTTCTATTTCAAAGGAATCAGTGAAATAATGAACATAAAGTGCTCAGCAAAGGGTAGCTACCTTTATGGTGCTTATCGCTATCTTGCTGTGTGACTTCACACAAGTTGCTTCTCCACTCTGCACCACTAACAGCAATAAGCATACGGTGCTGCACTTTTAATTCTCAGCTCCTCGAACCCTCTCAGCCACCCCCAGAGGGGGCATTATTATTCATCTCCTCATTTCAAAGATGAGGATACTGAGGCTCAGAGAGGTGAGGTCACACAGCTAGGAGGAGGCAAAGCTGGGTAGGAATCCAGAGCTGTCAGACCCACCTCTGGACCCCAGCCCCTGCCAGCTGTTCAGTACTTTAGAGTTTGCAAAGGTGGGACTAGCCACGGCCTGAAGGCTTCCCCCATGGGGTGGACTTGGAGACAAGGCCCAGAGAGAGCACAGCCCGGCCAATAGTGGCACAGCAAGGCAGCGAGGGCAGCCAGATGCAGGCAGAGCCTTCTCTCTGTGTGCAGTGCCATGGCCCAGGCTAATGGACTGCTTAGAATCAGAAGGCTTTGGAACCCCCAACTCCTCAACATGCCACTATTCCTAGCCTGGCCAAATCTTTCCCAGGCTCCCAACCTCAGCACTGTCATTCCCAGACTCCCAGGAGACTGACCTCAGGTGTGCGGAGAGATACAGCATCCCAGACATGGGACCCTCTGCCACCCTCATTCTGGCCCCACCGAGTCTCACTTGAACAGTTGTCCTGGCCTCCATACCTGCCACCTGCAGTGTGGTCTCAGTAGCCAGAGAGAGCTTTTAAAAGACTTAAGTCAGGCCCTAGCCAGGTAACTCAGTTAAAATGCCATCCCTATATGCCATGGTTTGGGGTTCAATCCCCAGTAAGGGCACATTCAACAGTTAACCTATGACTGTATCAAGAAGTAGAACAACAAATTGATATTTCTCTCTCTCTCTCTCTCTCTCTCTCTCTTTTTCTCTCTCTCTCTCTCAAATCAATAATTTTTTAAAATACATATACAGTGGCCTGGCCACCATGACTCAGTGGTTGAGCATTGACCTATGAACCAGGATATCAAAGTTCAATTCCCAGTCAGGGCACATGCCCAGGTTGTGGGCTCAATCCCCAGTATGGGGCATGCAGGAGGCAGCCAATCAATGATTCTCTTTTATTGATAGTTTTATCTTTCTCTCCCTCTGTGAAATCAATAAAAATAAAGAAAGAAATATACAGTGAAAGTCTAAAGTCAGATCACACCATTCCCCTGCTCAAACCCTCCCATGGCTCCCACCACACCCAGGTGAGAGCCAGAGTCTTTACTGGGTCCTGTGAGGCCCGGCCTCCCTCTGGGACATGATCTCAATTTGCCCTGTCACTCACCCTGCTCCGTCCACACCGGCCTCCTCTCTGCTCCTGACACGTCTTATCCCTGCTCGGGTCACTGCACTTGCTTCTCTCTTTCCCAGGAGCACTCTCCTCGCAAATCTTTGCACGGCTGACTCTCCCTGCATTTCAGTCTTGGCTCAAATGTCACCTCCTCCCGGGGCCTGCCCTCTCGTGTAAAGTGCTTCGTTTCCTTGGCAGCACTTATCACTTATCTAGAATTACATTGTTTACTGATTTACTTAATAATATCTGTCTCACTCTGAAGACTGAGAGCTTCCTACAGGTGAGGACCTTGCTGTCTTGTTCCCCACAGTGTCCCCAGTACAGGGCGCAGGGCATGCAGGTATGTGCTGGATGGACAGCTTCCCTCCCTGTCTCTCCCATCCTATCAAATTCTGTTCTCTCAGCTCTCAGTCTTCTTGTCTCCCTGTTTTTCTCTCACCTCATTCACATTTTTCTCTGACTCTAGTGTGCCTCATTTCCATGTTTCTCTCTGGGTCTGCCTGTCTCTCTCTCACATCCATCTTCATCCCCTGCCTGGCCCTGGCACTTGGAATACTTTTGTCCTTTGGCTACACAAAAAGGCACAAGATATTAGGCAGGCTTGGGACCCTAGCAGGTCTCTCCTATTACACCCTGTCTAGCCCCAGCTCTGTCCTAGCCCAGGATCCTCTGAACCCCCAAAGCTCCACCCCAGAAGCTTGAGCGACCTGAGCCATTTCAGAGATTTACCAGCTCTAGCTGTGTCTCTGCAGCCTTGATTCCTGTCCCAGAGAGCTTGTCTCACCAGGCATTGACTGTGCAGGCCCTGACCAGGGAAGAGAAGGCTCTGGGCTCTGTCTCTAAACTGTAGATCCTGGGGGCTGCCTGCCAGGTAAGAGGCAGCAGACAGGGCATCCATGGTGCCAGGGGCCAGACCAAGAGAAAGATGTGTAAACAGCACAGTACAAATCCCCTGGAGTGAGCCTCCCATCCAAGGGGGAAGCCAAGAAAGACCTCCTAGCACCTGGGCTTCAGCCAGTCTGAGGAGGAGGTCAGGCCAGCCAGCCACAAGTTCTTCGCAGCCGAGTCTAAACAACCAACCCCAGCCCCAGCCGTGGTCTCCCCATAACTCTCTTCTTCTCTTTCTGCAGATTTTTGGACAGGGCTCCCTGATCCCCCAGTTGTTTGGCCATGAGCAGCAGGTCAGTATGTTTACCATTTTTTCGTACCCCAATCCCAGAATCCAGAGCTGGGTCTTAGGCCTGGCACCTGGGTGGTCCTAGCTCCCAGCCTGGACAGGAAAAAGCAGAGCCAGCTCCAGGAAAGCCACCTCCAATGAAGGTGGAGCCTAGGCTCATGTTGGTGCCTTAACCTTCCACTCCTTGGCCCTATCGCTTCACTTCCCTGTGCCTGTTTCTTCCTCCCCAAAATGGGAAAGAATGGGTGAGGTTCTGAGACAGGCTAAGAAATAACCCTGGATGAGGGAAAGCATTCCCTGAGAGCCTTCTGGCTCCCGCCCTCCTCACCTCCCTCAACGCTGAGGAGAAGCCTGGGCAGACTGCTTCATTCAGACAGGCTGGGGGCTGGTGGTATTGACCTCAGCCCCGAGATCCCCTAACTTTTCTCCTTTTTGGGCCTTTAAAGATGTTGGGATGTAACCAACACTTACAAATCCTTGCACTCACCCAACAGAGCTTCCTATGATACGAGGTATGGGTTAGCGGGTGTTTACTCTCCCAGACACTATTCTAAATTCACAACATGAATTATATCACTTAATCTTGATAACAATCCTATGAAATTTGGTCTATAACTGGTCCCCATGTTATACCCTTGATCTTAGCCAAAAGGCTGAAAGCAGTATTAGCCTCCATTTTATAGATGGGGAGACTGAAGCACAGAACGGTTAAATGAGTTGCCCGCATTCACATTGTGAGGACATTATGAACCAGGGGCTGAAACCCTGGCATCCAGTTCCAGAGCTGAGCCGTTACTGTGAAATCCCAGAGCAAGGCCTCACTGCCCTGGCAGTACATGTCAGGTGGCAGTGTTGGAAGATAAACACCTCTCTCTCTAACAGCCCCTGCATTTTGACTATGCCATGCTGCCTTTTCATTACCAGCACTATCCAATAAAACTTTCTGCAATGGTAGAATTGTTCTGTAATCCATGCTGTCCAGTAAGGTAGCATGAGCAAGTGAAATGTGAATAAGGAAATGACTTTTTTTATTTAATTTTAATTAATTTAAACCTAAATAGCCACACATGGTTACTACTGTAACAGCTTTAGACCTTATCAAACATATGCTTCCCATTGGGCGATGTCATTTTACTCCATGCAGTCAGACAAGTACACAGGCATTTCATTTCATTTAGATGGAGAAGCCCTGACCCAGAGGATAGGGATGGTCTGAGATCACACAGCCCGGTCCAGAGCAGAGCTGGCCCGGGCCCACCCAGCTCCGTCCTTCCCTTCACATGCTGCTCAGTCATGGGCTTCCCTCCCCTGTAGCCCCTGCCTCCCCCAGGACCTCCATCCAGTGTCCCTTTTTGGCCGGCTGACTCCTCAGCTTATATTCTGTGATCCCCAGTCACCAACATGACCCCAAACATGAGTCAGGCAGACCCTTCTAGAACACATGGAAAGAGTATGTATGGGGAGGACCCTCTGTGCTCACACCTCCAGCTGCAGATTTGTAGGATCTTCCATCGGTCATCTTTGGAGGAACACTGAGAAGCCATCTAGATGAGCTCAAATTAGATGTGAGGTGGCAAAGAGCAACCATTCTGGAATTCTCCACACTGCCCATGGCAGGCATCACTAATCCATCCTCACTGCCACCACCCTGGCCCAGTCTTAGGTTCTCTCACCAGACTATCGGTCGCAGCGGTTTCATCTTTGGCCTCTACCTCCATTCCAGACCCCTCCCCAGTATCCACTCTGTAAGCCAGGGCTAGATTAATCTTCCTTAAATATACATTTGGAGTGTTTGATTCTGCCACTTCCTCACTGGGTTCCCCTAGTAAGTGTCTTCCTCTCACTGCACATGGTTATTTATTATCTCATTAATCTTGACAACAATCCTATATAATTTGGTCTGTAATTAACCCCTATTTTAAAGAGGGTAAATATCTATAAATTGTAAGATAGTAAATATCTAGCACACCTATTGGCACCCCTCACTCCAACATCCCGGGCAGACATTAATAATTTATTATAGGCCTAGCTGGTTTGGCTCAGTGGATAGAGCATCAGACTGCAGACTGAAGGGTCCTGGGTTCAATTCCGGTCAAGGACACATGCCCGGGTTGCGCGGGGCATGCAGGAGGTAGTGGGTCAATGATTCTCTGTCATTGATGTTTCTATCTCTCCCTTTCCCTTCCTCTCTGAAAATCAATAAAAATATTATTTTTTAAATATATTTTATTGATTTTTTACAGAGAGGAGGAGAGAGGGATAAAGAGCACACCCCCTACTGGGGATGTGCCCGCAACCAATGTACATGCCCTTGACCAGAATTGAACCTGGGACCTTTCAGTCCACAGACCGATGTTCTACCACTGAGCCAAACCGGTTTCGGCAATAAAAATATTATTTTAAAAATAATTTACTATAGCCTTCTTCCCCCCACTAAGTTTATATGTGGCCACAAAATCAATCTATCAGTCCATCGGTGTGGACACACAGGTATAATCTCGTTAATATCCTGGAAACTCTCCTTAGCAGTTCCTCCTCCATTGCAGAGATGGAGTGAGAAGGGCTGTGCATTTCCAAGGGCTCCTCTGCTCTTCCCATTCTGAGATGGGAGGGGGAGGAGGGGGAGGGCTGGGTTGAGGCCCCACAGATCCACAGCCCACTGCACAGTAGCAGCCGTCCCTGGAGGAGCACAGCTGGCCCCTCACGCCTGTCTCTGCCCGGTCAGGTACGGGAGGCGGACCTGAGCGACCAGTACGAGGCGGCCTGCGAGTCGGCCTGCAGCGAAGCAGAGTCGACGACAGCGGAGGCGCTGGACCTGCCGCTGCCGAGCTACTTCCGCTCCCGCAGCCACAGCTACCTGCGCGCCATCCAGGCGGGCTGCTCGCAGGAGGAGGACAGTGTCTCCTTGCAGTCCCTCTCCCCACCACCCAGCACCAGTAGCCTCAGCAACAGTCGCACGCTTCCGAGTGAGTACCGAGTGGAGGGGAAGGGTTTTGTTTTGCTTTGTTTAGGGGAGGGGCAGCCAGTGGGAAATGCTGGGGAGGAATTCGCGGAGGGCTGGCCGGGATTGGAGGGATGATCAGGAGCAAAAGCAGGACGCCTGGGGGCTGAACTACTCATCAGCTGGCGAATTGATGCTCAAATGGGGGTCACAGAAGCAGATGCCAGCACTGGTGGCCCGGGTGAGGGGGCTGGGAAGTACAGCCCGTGACTGTCAAGACCCTGGCTCAGAGGAGCCACCTACTGGTGAGATGGGCTCACTGAAGCTCCAGTTCAGTTATGCAAACCTGTGGGGAGGACGGGAATCTCCAGAGAAGGCTGAGCTTTCTGGGAGAGGATGGGATCTGCATTGAGCCTTCTCAAAAGGAGTGAGCGTGCAGGTTTCTCTCATGCTCACAATCAGGGACAAGCTACCCTTCCTGATACTTGTTCTAAATCCTCTGGAGATAAGCCATGTAAGGGTCAGGGTAAAAAGAGAACCCGTGTCACAGAGCAAGCCATGAAAATCAACGAAGTCAAGACCCAAGGAAAATGATAGCACAGTATCTGGTTCCGTAGAGAGAGCTTTGAGCTTACTCTGGCTAGCTGGTTCTCTCCTAGGGCCCGTTTCCCCATCTATAAATAAACTGGGGCATAAGCCAGGCCCTAGGGGGCTCTTGGGGAGATGAAATTAAGACTGGGTGTAAAAAGTGTTTATCGAGGCCTTGCACACCATAGGAGCTGACAAGTGGTAGCTGTTATCAGACTTGACTCTGAACTTCCTAACAATGGAAGGCAACTGGTGTTGGATTGTTGTCAAAAGAGAGACAGCTGTTTCAAGTACTTAATTGGTGTTTGATGTTTGTAAATGAACCTGAATCCTGTGGATAGTCTATACACAGGAAACCAGCTTGTTGGCAGGAGGAACTGGTCTATGCAGGCGGCAGAGCAAGAATCCACTTTGTTTACCTGTTGCCTGGGTGATATGTGGGCAGATCTTTGAGCTTTCCAGCCACTTTTAAACCTTAAGGAACAGTCTCGTTTTCAGGTATCAAGAGCTCAATCTGGTCTCATTTCAGACTTGTCTACCTCCGCATCTCATGGTAGTCAGTGTCTTCTCTGTTCCTTGTTCTGGTCCCTCCAGGTGGGAGGGCAAGGTACTAGCTAGTGCAGGTGCCGTATGCTGGCTCTTTCTCTTATGTGGAGCTTTTGGGGTTTCTCCTATCCTGCAGTGCCACATGGTGCCTTCTTGTCTGACATGAGCAATCTCCCTCCAGCCCACTGTTTCTTATTCCCCCTTAGCTTCTCCATCCAGAGGTGCCCCCCTTCCCACTCAGCCTCTTTTTGCTAGGGGCCTGGCTCTGCCAGGCAGCCACTTGGGCAGAATTCTCTGAGGACAGCTCCAGCCCTGCTTTCTTTCTTGGTTCCCACATAACCCATGTGAAATGAGGCCTTTGCCTGCAGCACTCTGAAAGTATGGGTTGGTTTGCTATAGCCTTCCTTCTAGAACTGCTGCCACACACAGGAATTCCATTTTAGAGGTCTATAGGCAGGTGTTGAAGTTCTATGGCCTCCAAAATCCAGGTGATCCCTGCCAGGCTCTTCCAGTCCTCTACAGTCCCCTTAGGAGCCTCGGGTACATGGTCAGATTTCCCATATCATCAGGCCCGTGAGAAATTCTCTAAGTACAAAATGGGCCTTGTTGGGGGGGGGGGGGGGGACACGGACATCTAGCACCTTAGCAATTTTCCTCAAAGAAACCCTCATTCACTAATCTCCCCTCACCCCAATCACTCATGAATGATCTGCGGATGGATGTTGGGCTACATGTCTCAGATCTGTTTGGGTTCTTATACTAGTTAGCTATTGCTAGAGTAGTACTATATAACAAACAACCACAAAATCGGTATGATACAACAGTTAACATTTATTTCTTGCTCCCAAGTTTGTGAATTAACTGGGACAACTCTGCTTCTGGGGCCAAAGGGTCCTCCTGGGATCAATGGCCTGCCCTGGGCATATTCTCATGGTGATGGCAGGAGCACCAGAGAGTAAACCTAGCTATACATGCACATTCCAAGGCCCCTGTTTGCATAATATTTGCTAAAATGATATTGGCTAAAGTAAGTCATATGACTGAGTTCAAAGACAAGGGATGGAGAAGTACTCTCCCACTTTTGTGTCAGAAACTGTATTTACATGGCAAAGGGTTTAGATATGGGGAGGAATGAGGAATCAGGGTCAATAATTCAATCTCCTACAGCCCACTCTCTTGGCCATTAGAAAATATGTTTATCCTCAAGACCACCTCCCACCCACCCCCAAGTTTCATCCAATAATAACATCAAGATCTCATGACTTATGTCAGGTTCTGGATGTGACTCCACTTGGTTGAGTGACCTAAAATCTAAAGATATAGTTGTCCACCTCCTACCTGTAACTCTGCACACATCCAGCACACATTGGTGAAATAGAGACAAGATAACTGCAATTCACACTCCTGTTCACAAAAAAAGAGAAAAGGAATTCAGAGACTTACTGATCCATGGCAGTTCTGAAGGTCTTCTGGGCAAATGTTGGACGAATGCTCTAGGATAGGAAATTACCTTGATGAGGCCCAAGCTGTACCACCGGGGGCTGACTCCCTAACGCACTGTCCTCAGCTGCTTCTGCTCTCTAAAAGCCCTTTCTGTTCTATTTGCCTTTTGGACCACTTGTTTAATATATATATATATATATATATATATATATATATATATATATATATATATATATAATTGATTTTTTGCAGAGAGGAAGGGAAAGGGATAGAGTTAGAAACATCAATGAGAGAAACATCAATCAGTTGCCTCCTGCACATTCCCTACTGGGGATGTGCCCGCAACCAAGATACATGCCCTTGACCAGAATCAAACCTGGGACCCTTCAGTCCGCAGGCTGCCGAGCTATCCACTGAGCCAAACTGGTTAGGGCTGGACCACTTCTGAAGAGAACATTGAAGAATGTGCTCTTTGGGCAGTTGAACAACTTTCTTAGCCTGAAGTCCCTAAAGAGAGTTAGGGACCCAGATGTCTTTTTACACCTAGAATGGTCTCAGTCCGTTCTGCCCAAGCTAATGGTAGTTTTGGCTGCGCACCTTCCTCAAACATGTTATGGGTTTCCTATGTATTTGATTCCACTTAACTCCTTGTGCCAATTCCACACCTACAATTACTTTTGAGCCATGCCAGTCTCTCTAGATTCAATTATGACTACTTCGGTACATCAGGCCAACTCCTTTCAGCTTTCTGGAAGCCCTTTTGAGCAGCTGAGAGCATCTACTAGGGCATCTTATTATTCTGGAGTATTAATAAAAGATGTTACAACCACACCCGGGATTTTATCTGGGCCACATGCTGTATCTTAACTGGCCATCACCTTGGTGTGTTCTTTGTCCTTTGCCCTTGGTTTCATTTGTGTCTTAATTTGAGAATGACTTACTAGCAGGAGAGGCTGAGGTTAACACATTTCTTTTCCCACTCAGCAAGTTCTGGGCCCTCTATATCCCCTGCAAACACTCCTTGGTCCTTTTATGAATATTCTTTCTTATACAGCTTTATCAAATGCACCCAAAGGGGCCAGCTTTTGCTTTCAACATTTTGCCTGAAAACTATCTTGCCCAAATCCATGTACTTTCTTCAGGTTACTATAGATAGACAGTTTTACCAAGCATTTCACCCCCACATGATATGGGTTACCTTTTTTCAAGCCTGCCGTAACATTTTACCTACTACTTACCACTTGGTCTCAGTGCCAATGCTGCATGCTTTTGTTGCTAACATTCCCTGCTCCTGGTACCAATTTCTGTATCCATCAGCTATTATCACAATAATGCTTTGTAACAAATAAGCATGCCTTTTTTAGCGGCACACAGTAATACACATTTGTTCTCATTCATGAGTGTTCAAGATGTCTGGTTCTGTTCTGCATGTCCTACGTCCTCCTCCCGGCACCAAAGGGTGCCCCTAGAATCACTACCCTAGCCAGGGCATGCTCTTATCATGGTGGTGGCAGAAGTATAAAAGGGAAAACCCCACTCTGCAAGTATATTTCAACTCTCTTTCACATCTACTCATATTTGGTTGGTTAAAGTAACTCATATGAGGCCAAGGCCAAGGTCCAGGGAAATATATCCCATCTTTTGTGGGAGAAGCTGCAGTTATATAGCAAAAGGTATGAATTCTGGAAAGGATTGGGAATTGAGGTCAAAATTTCAATCAGTCATAGCCCGCCCCCTCAGCACAGCCCTCATGGATGACTCAGCATCTGGCTTTAAATATAGTGATGTGGAGCTTTGATTATTCTCATTTGGGGCTTTAGCCCAAACCAAAACACTCAAAAAAAAAAAGTATCATGTAGCAACATCTTACATCTACCCAGACATGTGTGCACATGTGCACCTACTTACAGCATATATAGAGTTTTGTACCCTTAGACCTCTATATGATATAAAAGTGCAAATAAAAACACATGCACACTGATATTCTCATATGTACACATAGTATCTACATATCTCTACATACATCTGCATACACATACATGTGTGTCTCCAAGGCTCATGCCACCTTCTCATCCAGAGGACATCATGCCTCTAGCAGATTTGAGCCACCAAATAATTTCACCACCCACTTCCCTGGTCAGCCCTCCCTCCAGGTCTCCACAGTGGCTCCTCTCTCCTCCACCCTGCAATCCCCTCATGCTCTCAAAACTCATCTCCCTCACCAGGAAAACCAAAGCCACCATGTTTTCTGTGCCCGGAGCTGCAGCTGGTCCATAGGGTACCTTTGTGTGCTGGGTTAGGAAAGAGTGCCCCCACCACTACTACCACCAGAAACTTAACTGCCATTTCTTAAAAACTTGTCACGATGTACTTTTTTTTTCAGAATAAGACCCATTGATGCCATCTGCTAGAAATGTGTCATAATCAGTATGTACTTTAATTATGTCTTTATTGTGACTGGCACACCCATTATATGTGGCATCCTTAATCAGTGCAAAACTTGCACAGTCCTGCCCATAATCACCTCTCTCCATATGGAAACACACAGGCACACAGGCACCTCCTATGCAGCCACTGTCTCCCCTCAGGGGCCACATTGGTCAGAAGGCTGCCCCCTGCCGAAACCGGTTTGGCTCAGTGGATAGAGCATCGGCCTGCGGACTGAAAGGTCCCGAGTTCGATTCCGGTCAAGGGCATGTACTTTGGATGCAGGCACATCCCCAATAGGGGGTGTGCAGGAGGAAGCTAATGGATGTTTCTCTCTCATCGATGTTTCTAGCTCTCTATCTCTCTCCCTTCCTCTCTGTAAAAAAAATCAATAAAATATTAAAAAAAAAAAAAAAAAAAAAAAAAGGCTGCCCCCTTCTCTTGGCATCTGTCTCCAAGGAGTGAGCAGTCTGGGCCCACCACCATGCTGAGGGGTAGGAAAGCTCTTTGTCACTTTCAGGTGGGCACATACACAGGCAGGCAGGTGGATGTATGTGGGCAGGCGGTGTATTGACACCGTGGAGCCTGGGAGGGGTGGATCCTTGGGGAGTGGTCACCCACCTCCTCAGAACCAGCCAGCTTCCCAGCTGCCAGTGCCACTGCCTCCCCTTCTCCCCCTCTCCCTTCCTGACCCAGATTCCACATTCCAAAAATAGCTCTGGCAGGTGACTGGCAGGCTGGGTCGGCTCCAGCTGGGATGGTGGGGAAAGCAGCAGCTTAGCTGCCTGTACAGCCAAAGAATCTGCCTGGGAGAGGCCACAGGTTCATCACCCCTCAGTCTGCCTCCTCTCTCTCTCTCTGCCTCTGAGAAAAAAAGAACAAAGAAAACTTCCCTCTACTCCTTCCCTTCTCTTCTGTCCATCTTCCATGAGTGCTCATTCTCTCCTCCTCTCCCCCTTTCTCCATCCCTTTCTTCTAGCTTCCCCTCCCACCCCTCTTCCTACCATCTCAGCTTTCCGGTCTGTCTCTCCCAGCTCTGTTTCTCCCTGCACCCTCTGTCCCTTTCTTCCCTCATCACAGTTTCTGGCCCTCCTCTCCCACCAGCCTCCCTTTGTGTCTCTCCCATCTTACTGAATCACAAGGGAAGCTGTGACATCACCCTAAGTGTGGTCACAGTAGGCTTCTGGGTAGCACCCCCAGCTCCTGCCAACTGCACTTTCTGCCCCTACACATGTGTACACACACACATACAGATACATACACTTACACACACACATGCATGCACACTAGGGGTCACTCTCTGGCAGTGCTTGAGGCTGTAGACTGAGCTGTGTGTTCCTGCCCTGGGAAACACCCTTGCTAAGGGGCTGTAAATTCTAGTTTTAGCTCTGCTGTGTCACTCTGGGCGGGCCCCAGCCCCTCCCTGAGCCTCAAATTCTCCATCTATATTGTGGAGCTTGTGTTTGGGAATCCTTGAATACCTACTATCCAAGTCACAGAATGTTCTATCCTCCCTTCTTTGTCTCTTCCCCTCCCCCCACCCCCCTTCCACCCCCCTCCCCCCCTGACGTGTTGAACTCTCCCAGTTTCTTCTCTGATTCACTCCTCCTCCATAGACACAGGAAGGATGGCTGACTACATTCCAAGAACAGTCAAATTCGTCAGCCTTGTCTTCTAGTCCAATCCTAGGTCTAGCCCTCCACAATCTCTGTTTATTACACCACAGGCTCCTGTCAGACTGGACACTCCATCTGCCTGAGCATCAATGCTGAGAGGAACCTCAAAGACCAACTTGTTCAGAGATGCAAAATAGACTTCAACTCATGTCATATCTGATCCCTGGAACTCAGAACTGAGATTTAGTTAAGCAGAGAAGTGTGCTGCCATTGATTAGTGATGTCTGCCGTTGCCAGGATAGTTGCGCATATCTGACATTCCAGAGGTTAACCCAGTTAACCTCTCTCTCTCTCTCTCTCTCTCTCTCTCTCTCTCTCTCTCTCTCTCTCTCTCACACACACACACACACACACACACACACACATATGCTGATATTTTACAAAGAAACTGCAGCCTAGAAAAGGTGAATGTGAAGTCAAGGTCACCCAGTTAGTAGGTCAACCAGGTGTTTTCCACTGAATTGAGTTATTGTCCTGTGGGGGAGCCACTCAGGTCCTGGTAAAGGAGGTACAGAATGTCCACAGTGTTTCAGGGAGAATTATCTGGCAGCATGGGCAGGATGGACCAGATAAACACTAAGTGCAGCATAAGACAAGTATATTGTTATTTTCAAAGTCTTAGGACTGTGCCTGGCCCAATAACCCCCAGTTGCTTTTGTTATTAATATGCCTTTCAGCAAAAACCAGGACAGTGGTGTCTGAAACACTGTATCATCTCCAGTATGGTTCTTTTCTCCTTTTTATATTTTTCACCATAAAAATTATATTTTATTTACATAATTTCCTATGAATTAGATTTTTTACACTTGAGACTGAAAATTGAAACTGATTTTCCCACAAAATAACTGGATTATCACATTCTTAGTTCTTTCATGTTATAGTAATATTAAATTATTTTAGAAAATAAAATGGCATGTTAAAGCAAATTATTAGCACTTACAAATCAGTAAATTTATGAAAAATCCTATTATGAGCAAATATATAAAACACCAGTTGAAAGTGAAACTTGAGTGGACCATGCTAGAGAATATGAGACATTCTTTTCAATAGGTTTAATTTATATTCACACTGTGGTTATCCCAACATGGTTATCACCATCAAAACAGATCCTTCAGCCCTGACCAGTTTGGCTCAGTGGATAGAGCTTTAGCCTGCACATTCAAGGGTCCCAGGTTCGATTCCGGTCAAGGGCCTATACTTTGGTTGTAGGCACATACATAGTGGGGAGTGTGCAGGAGGCAGCTGATGGATGTTTCTAACTTTCGATTCCTCTCCTTTCCTCTCTGTAAAAAAATAAAGTTAAAAACAAACAAACAAAAAAACAGATCCTTCAGCAACCAGAAATTTTATCTTTTTAAAAAATGTTTTCATTGATTTTTAGAGAAAGGGGAAGGAAGAGGGATAGAGAGATAGAAACATCTATGAGAAACATCATTGATCAACTGCCTCTTATATTCCGCACTGGCCAGGAATCAAATTGTGACCTCCTGCTTCAACCACTGAGCACACTGGCTGAGCTGGGTTATCTTTTTATTTTTTATTTTTCCTAAAATAAGCAGTCTATGAAATATGAAATAAATAAGAATAGTCTGGAAGTCTTATAGAGGCCCAATTTCAGTACAGTGGCACTTTTCCATTCCTCTCTTTATTTCATACAGCACTTCATTTTATTGGAAAAAAAATTTTTTATATATATCAACTTGAGTCAGAATCAATGTCTCGTTTGTGAATTTTCCAACCTGTTCATTCCGTCCACCTGACAAAATACTTGGAGCAGGTTTCTTCTATTTGGACTTCCTGTCTTTCTGCCCTTTCCTCTTCTTTTTCTTGAAAATATCTGTGTCCTAGGCCAGTGGTTGGCAAACCACAGCTTGCGAGCCACATGCGGTTCTTTGGCTCTTGAGTGTTCTAACGCCACTTCTTCAAAATAGACTCACCCAGGCCAAAAACCGACTTCTGCGCACGGGCCACGAAGTTTCAATTGCACTGTACGTGAGTACCTGCACGTGGTATTTTGTGGAAGAGCCACACTCAAAGGGCCAAAGAGCTGCATGTAGCTCGAGAGCCGTGGTTTGCCGACCACTGTCCTAAGCTATTCTCCTTTCTTCTTCCTTTGTTGCCTTTTTTTCTTTGGTCTGCTCCTACAAAACCTTGTAATTCACATAATTATATATGTATATATATTATTATATATATATTATTTTTGACAGAGAGGAAGAGAGGGATAGAGAGTTAGAAACATCGATGAGAAACATTGATCAGCTGCCTCCTGCACACCCCCCACCAGGGATATATGCCTGCAACCAAGGTACATGCCCTTGACCTGAATCGAACCTGAGGCCATTACTTGTGTACCTCCAACTGAACCGTTTCTAAGTTAAATTATTGTATAACCACATCTTTCTTTCTCCTTTTTCCCCACCCCCAGAAGCATTTCTTTTTTCTTCTTCTTCTTCATTTCAGAAAGGAAGGGAGAAAAAAATGATGAGAATCATCATGTGCTGCCTCCTGCACACCCCCTACTGGGGATTGAACCTGCTACTTAGGCATGTCCTGATTCATGGGTAGATGCCCAACCACCAAGCCACACAGTCCAGGCCTGTGTGCTCTTTTTAATCCAGCTTCTGTTTTGTTATTTCTGCTGTGGAATTCCACCACTGCTGCTCGTTCTTCAGGGAAGAGTTAATGCAGCAGCACAAGGGGCCTGTGGCCCTGCTAGGGCACGAGTGGGGGTCACAGCCAGCGCACACTGCCCTGCTCTCTGAGCTCCTGGAGGAAGCCCGAAGCGCTCTTCCTCTGGTCTCTCACAGGAGAACCGGGAGGGGGGCAGGCTCTGCCCCTGACGCCATTGAAGTCCCCACCTCTCTCTTCTTGTCACCCCTTTTCTTCCTGATCCTTTTCTGTTCTGCTTCATCTTCTGTGTCTCCAAAGTTGTAGAGGTTCTGGAGCACAGCACCCAGAGGCGTGTGAGAAGAGGGAAGCGAGGAGGACCCCAGACCCTGCTTCTGAGCTTTTGTGGGGTCTGACTCTGTGGGACAACGCAAAGCCTGCCGGGGTGCCCTTCTTTTCTCTGGTTTATTTTTGGAACAGAAATGCACAGAGAAGGGAAGGAACTTGCCTAGGTCACCCAGCAAGGCAGGGTGGGAAGCAGGAGCTGGGTCTGTGGACCTGGTGTAAGTGCGGCCTGGGGGATGAGACCCGCAGAGAAACCTCTCTGGATAGGACTGTGGGAGGGGCGCTGGCGGGGGAGAAGGCACTGAGGCCCTGAGGCTAGAAGAGGGATGAAGGGCTTAGGCAGTACCTGCTGCACTTGCCCTGCAGGGCACCGTGGGATACAGGTTTTATGACGTCAAACAGGAAACGAAGGCTCAGGGAGGTTGAACGGACGTTCAAGGTCACACAACCCTCCAGAGGCTGAGCCGGGACTTAAACCCAACCGGGAGGGTGCGGGGTGGGGACAGCACAATGAGGGTGGAGCAGCGGGGACAACCATAAACACTCAGGACGTAGAGTCCGTTGTACTGGAGGTCTCATTTGACCCTACAGGGGTGAAAAGACCACCTAGGGCCCTTGCTCTGAGCCTCGGTTTCCCCCGGGGGTGCCGAGGTGTCGCTGCGGTCAGGTGCGAACGCTCCTCGCCAGCCGCACGCACAGAGCATGCGCCCCGTTCCAGCTGGAACCGGTTAGGCCGGCAGCGTGAGGGGCGGAGCCCCCTCCCACGCCCAGGCCTGCGCGTGCCGACGTGGGCGCGCTCCCTCGCTCGGTGGGTCTGGGCTGGCGGGTTCGAGCGCCCCGCGCGCTTGCGCACCGGCCGAGCCGCGCGTGCGCGCGAGGGGCCCCGTGCCCAGCCGGCCGCGCGCGCCCCCGTCCGGCCCGCGACGCGCGCGCGGCTGACGCGGAGGGCGGGGAGAGGCGGGGCCGGCGCTGGGCTTTAACCCGGAGGCCCCGCCCCTCGGGCGTACAAAACCGGAGCCTCGGGCCGGGCCGCGTGAGGGAGGAGGGTGAGTGCCCGCCGCTGGCCGCCGCTGTCGCCAGCCGGTCCGTCACTCCGTCCGTCTGTCCGGTCCACGTCGTCGCCGCCGCCTCCTCAGCCCGGACGCCCGGGGCCCGCCCGGAGCCGCCCGGAGCAGCCGCGGCCCCGCGAGGAGACGGGCGCCGCCCCCGCCCGGTCCTGCCCCCGCCCTCCTCCCCGTCTGTCTGTCCGTCAGTCCGTCCGTCAGTGCACCCGCCCGCTCGCGCTTCCGTCCTTGTGTTCGGCCGGACCTCGGGCCGTCTCTCCGCTCCGCCCGCTTTGTCTCTCCCCGGCCGCTGTCTCTTTGTCTCTGCCCTGCGCTGCCTCAGCCCCTCCTTCGCTCCCCACACTCGGTCCCCTCGACGCGTCCCTCTCGGCCCTCAGAGCCTCCTTTCCTGAGCTCCTCCATTCTTCAGGATCCCCCTTCCCCCCAGAGCGCCCCACATCTTCGGGTGCGTCTCCTTTAGAGCCACCTCCACACCCCAGGGCTCCCCGCACATCCTTTGGGGGCCTTCCTCCATCTGCACCCCAGACCCCTGGGGTCTTGCCTCCTCTTAGCCCTCACTCCCTCAGGACTTTTCCTTTTTCTGGTGTCCCCCCTATACACTGGGATCTCCGAGATCCCTTGGGGTCACTCCTTGGAAACCCTCCCCCCCAAAAAAAACAAAAAACAAAAAAAACTCCCCGGCTTTAGCTCCCCTCCCTGCCTTCCCGTGGTTTGTCCCCTGTCACTGATTCTCCTTGTTCTCTTTCAGGCCTCTGCTCTCCCCCACACACACATTTATCTGGGTGGGGATCCCCTGCTTGGCTCTCCCTGCCTCTGTCCCCACATCTGTCTCCTTGCTCTCACCATTTAGTGTCTCTTGTTTTGAAGGCCCCCTTTTGAACCTGCTCCTTTGCCCCCTGTTCCTCTGCCCCGTCTCCTCTCCTCCCTGCTCCTGTCTCTCCCTCTCCCCTTTTCTGTCTCTGCCGGTCTCTGGGTCTCTGACCCCCCATCCGGCCCTCATGGCTTTGTGTCTGGAGCTCTTGAAGCAATGTGAGTGGTGGGGTGTCTGGGTCGGGCGGAGTCTGCCTGCAGGCTGGCCGTGGCTGAGGCTCCTTGGGGTTGGCGCTGGGGCGAGGGCTGGCACTAGGGCTGGACTCTGGGGGCCTCCCCAGAAGGGGGCGAGAAGGGGCCAGGCCAGCTGATGGAGCTGGGAGAGGGTGGTCTTCCTGCTCTGAGGCTTCTGCTTTAGTTGCTTGTGTGTGTGGAGGGTGTCATGAGCTGGGTGTCCCTCCCTGCCTGCTTGGCCCTGCATGGCCTGGCACTTTGTGATCGCTTGTGGGCAGGCCCGGGCTATTTTGGAGCCGGCAGGATGTGATATCACTTGGGCGTTTATTTAGACCCGGCTGGGGGTGGGGGCTGCGTTCTTGCCAGCTTGAGTAATGAAATTGTGCAGGGGGGTGCGGCCTCCTAGGCAGCTGGGCCGTGGGATTTGGTGCCAGTACTTTGCAGGCCACCACACTGGGCAGGTGAGCAAGGGTCTGTGCTGCGCCTGTCTGAGCCTCTCAGTGAGGGTGAGGGAAGAGAGGAGTTGTTCCTCATCCGACCATCCTATAGAATTGGGTTTGGTGGTCTAACACCTCTGGAGCCTTGGTTCTGCCAGCTTCAAGCTGTGTGACCTTGAGTGAGACCCTCAACCTCTCTAAGCCTCAGTTTCCCCATCTGTTTGAAGAGAATAACAGTGCCAGCCTCACAACGTTGTCTTGATGATCAAGTGAAACATCTGTAGACGTGCTTTGTGAACTCTCGTCCTCTTTAAACTGAGCTCCACAGAGGGAAAGCAGCCTGTCTGGACTGCATAGCTATTTTATGATGTTGCTGGAACAGGGATCAGGGCCCAGGAATCCCCATCCAGAGTTCTTTACCCTCCACTCCATTACTACCTGATTATTCAGGAATACACCTGCCCCTGTGATAGGGCAGGAAGTACGCCATTCCTTATTTATGCCCGGATCCTGGTTATTCTTTGTCAGTTTGTAAAGATAGGCAGGTATGCCCAGCTGGATGTTTGTGCTGGGAGACAGTTGGATTTTCCATGTTCTGTCCCATTGTTATTTAAGGGATTTTTTCCTTGTTTGGCCAGTGGCATTTGGGAATTGTCACTTGTGGTTGTAAGCCCTAGCTGCTTTTCCTGCTAGGAAAATGGAGTGATGGAACAAAGTCCCCAGATGAGAAAGGGTCCATATTCAGCCGGCGTCTGCTGTCAGGGAGCCTAGGATGTCCCAGGACTTTGGAGGAGATGAGATCAGCAACTGTAGCCCCTTTATCTCATAGAAGAGGCCCCAAAAGACCAGGGATCCACAGATGGTCAAGCCTGACTCCTGGGTACTGTTCCATGGCATTGTCTCTGAGGCAGTCACTGTCAGGCTGGTGTCACCTGCCCACTGGCATATAATGATGATTTCTTACACCCATTGACATTTTACTATAGGCCTATGCTTGGCACACTACACAGACTACTTGCAGTGGGGAGAAGGGGCTTGGTTCCCGTCTAGAAGTGAGGGATCAGGGTTCTAGTCCCACATCTCACCCATTCTCAGGGAGGCATCTTTCCCTTGGGCTTCAGCTTCCTTATCTATAAAATGGGAATCATAATCCTTGTCCTAAAACTGGTTCTGAAGTCATGGAATCCCTAAAAAAATTCTGTGAGGCAGAATGCCAAGGTTCTATTCCTGCCTCTGATAGTGTGACTTCAAACAGGAGTCCTCTATGTATTTTTCCTTCTGAAAAAATGAGGGAGTTGGGCCTGTTCTCTTAGGTGCTTTCAGCTCTGACATTTGAGGATCCTAAGGTAATTCAAAGGTCACCTATTTCTATCTACATCTCATCTTACCTGTTAAAAGTGGCTTGATCACAGAATAAGAGGGAGGATAGATTGAACGCTGTCAGATGTGTGCTGATGATGTGCTGTGGGGTTTTGTTAAGAGAGAAGCAAAGGAAGAGAAAGGAATCCAGGAGAAGGCAGTTCTGGAGCTGGGCCTCTATACCAGGCATGTTCTGCCTTTTAAACAAGCATATCTCAGAGATATTGCAGACCACCACAATAAAGCGGGTTATCTTTTTGCTGTTGGAGGATCTTGCCTTCAATTTGTAAAAACACATCTGTGAAGTGCAATAAAATGAGATATACCTGTACACAATTTCCCAGAGGGTAGGAAATAGTGTGGGTTTTAGAGCCACAAACACCTGGTTTTAATCAGTCTCCATCACTTACTGCCTGTGTAATCTTGGTCAAGTTACTTTCTTTGAGTTTCAGTATCCTCATCTGGACTCAACCATATTTACAAAGTAGGATTATAGTGGGGATTAAGTGAGAGTACTATATAAAAAACACCCAGTACATAGTAGGCATTTAATAAATGTCGACTTTCACCTCCCAATAATATCTGGATCACTTTTTTGTGAGTGAGATCAAGAAAGAAGCCCAGCCTCTCCCCACACTCCCTTTGGTTGGGGTTCCTGTAAAAGGAAAGCACCTTCTGGCTGTAATAAATGATAGGAGTAATCCTCTAATCTCTCACTTGCTATGTGAGGCATTGTGTAATCTGCCAGGCTCTTTTCTGACCATTGTTCCTCACATCAGTCCTAGGAGGAAGTCGGAAGTGAAAGGAGTTCTCTATTTCACAAATGAATAAAGGGCCCGAGAAGAACTGGTAGCTTCTCAGGGTACCTGGCGTGGCTTTGTTGGGGCAGGCTAGCTCAGACTGGACTTGGCCCACAGCTTTGCTCCAAATTGATTGCTTCTACCTGATAGCCTACCCTCTCAGGCCACCTTCTCTGGTCTGGCATCTGTTCTGCAAGAAGGGTTTGCTTGACATTTCCCCAGCCTCTGAGCTCATCTCAGATTTAAATGGGACTAACTGGAGGCTGGATGGGGGACTGAGTCACCACCTTCCCTGGTTTTCTCATTCTGAGCAGCAAGTAACCAGACACACCCAGAGGGCCACTGAATGAGTGAGACCTACTGGTTGTAGACACCACACGAGACAGACTTTCTTCCCTGAGCTCCTGCTATGGTGGCTCCATATGTTTTTCTTTACTCCCAGAGATCTGGAAGCACAAGCCACATGGAGCAGTTGTTGGCTTGGCCTTTCCTGCATCCCATGCACTTAAAGGTTGTCAGTTCCATTCCTGGTATGCAGGAGAAGGTATGCAAGAGGCAGCCAATTGATGTTTCTCTCTTTCCCTCTCCCTTCGTAGCTCTCTAAAATCAATAAAAAGCATTTATTTTTTTTTAAGAGAAAGATAAGTGGTCAGAGGTAAACTTGACTCAGTCTGGAACTGAACTGGGTTTGGAAACCTTTTCTAATCAGGGGCCTCCTCTCCTAGCCCTGGGCCAGTCAGTCTTTTTGGGGATGGTAAAGAACAGATGCCCTCTGCTCTTGGGAACTAACTTATAATCTGACAAGAGAGACAAGACTACAATTACAAGAGACTGTGTGACAGTCTATATAATTAAGTGTCTGGTAAAGAAAAGCATTGTCTGAGAAGGAAGAAGTGAGTGTGAGCCAGAGGAAACGAACAGGGCTAGACTCTAAGAGACAGACGGTAGGGCTGACATTCTGGAGAATGGCTTGTACAAAGTTAGAGGTACAGATACTGGAAGGTAAACAGTGAGTAGATTAGTTCTGCTGATGCATCATGGCTCTGGATAAAACATCTGGGTGAGACCAGGAGGTTGTAGGCAATGTTGAGCTTCAGCTGAGAAGCAGAAGCTTTGGAGAGCCATAGAAGGTTTTAGAGCAGGGGTGGTACAATGGGATGATTTTCTTCAAGATGAATCAGGCTGGAATTAGAGTGAAGCTTTGCAGGCCTCCAGATGACAGAAGAGGATGAGGCTGTGGTGGAACCCTTGGGAGTGGGAAGAGCCAGTTAGGATAGCAGAGGATGTGCTCCGCCCTGAGGAAAGCTCAGCTGGGGGCCTAATGGGCTAAATGGAAATATACTGGGTGTTGCTGCTTTGGGCCAGGAAATAACAGTCTAAGCACATTGCTTGTACACCTGCTCTATGCCAGGGCCTCCAGATGTTCTCATGAAATAAGCCTGAGGCAGGTGAACCTGTTTTACAGATAAGGAGAATGAGGCTCAGACCCAAGGCTGACTGCCTGCAAACCCTGACTCTTCCCACAGTTCACCTTTGCTTCTTGGAAAGGAAACTACTATCCTTAGGGTCCTAGGAATCTAAGCCTTCTTGCCTCTTGATTTGGGGGTATGCAAATATGTCCCCTAAGTCCATAAACTATCCTTTCTAAAGATCCAGAAGCTTGGGGCTGGGTGCCAACTTAGAATTTCTTCAAGGTAGGAGAGTCAGGGAAGTGAAGGGCCTTTATATCAGCAATATTACTCACCAGGCATCCTCTATAGTTGGGCCTCATATGTGGTTGGTCCAACAGTGGGCAAGTCTATGACTGGACTCATTGGGATTCTTAACTAGCCCCAACCAGCGAGGGTGTTTCCTGGCCCAGCCAGAGGAATCTGTCACCAACAAAGGTATAATAGGAAAGGATTTGTCCAAGGTGCCCCTCAGGACAAGAGAACGAGATGATGGAACCCAGTTCCCATTTCCTAGGCTGCAGCCAGTGATATCCATTGGGCAGAGAGAAGGGGAAGGGGACTGGCACATACTGAGTGGCTACCACAGGAGGTAGCAATGACTGGTCCATTGTGCAGCTAGAACATTAAAGATGGCCAGTCATTCTCTGTGTGCCCCCTAAGCTGGGCCTCATACTCAGGCAATGAGGCAGAGCATCACATAGTCATAGCCTCCATGCTCGCCTCACCACACTCGTCCTTGCCTCCAGTAAACCCCCAGATCCATATGCCAGTCTTCTTTGGCTAATACTCTCTAAGCCCAGCAGTGTTCAGGGTACGATTGTAACTGTACCCCTGTTTTTCATCCCAAAATCTGGACAAAGGTTTTGATTAGGGATTTTTGTGTTCCTATGGAATAGACCCAGTCTGAGAAATATCATTCAGACATTATAACAGTGGACTAGAGCAACATGTGCTATCCCTTTCATTTGGTAAATTTTACTATTTGCCAAATGCTTTCTCATAAACTTGATCATTTTCCTGTATATTCATTTTTTTGTTTTCAGAACATTGATTGTGGATACTTAATATTTGTTTAGCTTATTTGCAGAACACCTTTATCTACCTTATTCCAGTAGATCCTTATACAACCCTAGAAGATCATTACTATTCTATCATCCTCATTTTCCAGGGTGACTTGACCAAGGTCACTCCGGGATTCATTGGCTGAACTACTCCTTTATTCAGCTAATATTTGTTACGTGCCTGCAGTGTACTAGGTGATGAGCTGGCCCGGGAGATACAGGGGCAAGCAGAGCTGTCTTAGAGATTTAATTTCTGACTTCCCAGAGTCCATAGTATCACAGAGGCCTAGCCGGGATCCACCCCAGTGCTCCTGAGCTCGCCACCCTGGCTTCCTCCCACTGCAGACCTCTGAACTTTGGGTCTGTGGCTTAGATCTAGACTGTTGTAAGCAGGTCTCTGCAAACTGAACTTCAAAAGTGACAAAAGAAGTCTTCAATAATGACTTAATTATTAACATCAAGGTGAAGAAGGGCATTTCAACAAAAGGCCATCTGCTCTTTCTCCCCCAAGGGAAGTTGCCCAAGGTCTGCTATACCTAAGATCCTGGCCTGAATTTTCCACAGCCTCCAAATATTTGATTACAGTGTTCACAGGTGTGGAGCCCTGTGGCCATGTGCTGAGCTGGGGACCCTCCCTGCTTACTTTAATATTAAATGAGTTAATAGAGGCAGATTCTAGGATATCAGGTAGTACAGAGGACTCTAGCCCAGCCCCTTCACTTCCCAAGAGTAGGAATCAAGAGTAGGAGAGGCCCAGCCGGGGTGTAGCTCAGCAGTCGAGCCTCCACCTAGGAACCAAGAGGTCACCAGTTTGATTCCTGGTCAGGGCACATGCCTGGGTTGCAGGCTCAATCCCCAGTAAGGGGCGTGCAGGAGGCACGGATCAATGATTTCCTCTCTGAAACCAATAAAAAAAAAAAAATATTTAAAAAGTAGGAGTGGAAGGGACTTATCAGTATCACACACTGAGGGATATTCCTTACCTTTCATCCATCTTATTAGCCTATCTTTCCCCAGTCCTTCAAGTAGAAACCTTCTCCTCTCAGCTGTACCTGTTCCACATTTAAAGCCCTTTCCAAATCCTTCCCATGCCTTAAAGTCAAGTTTTTCCTAAGTTTTCCCTGACATTTCCTCCATTTCTTCCATGCCCGGAACCCTACAGTGTTAGTCTGGGAGGGGGGCAAGGACACACTCAGAGAGACTGACCACCAATTCTAATACAAGGCTGAGCCAGTAGTCTTTGAGGAGATGTCAAAATCCAGGGGCCTGGGTTCTGGCCCTAGGGAGTCTGATGCTTGAGACCTAGAGGAAGGCTTCTCTGGGTTCATTTTGCTGGAGTTATTTTTGTGTATAAAAATTATATTTTTAGTCTGACCAGTGTGGCTCAGTGGTTGAGCGTCGACCTATGGTAATTCTCTGTGGACACACAGGTCCATGGTCCATGACTGTGTGACAGTCCATCTGTGGATAGACCACTAGTTATTCAGTCCTCTACTTAGGTTCATTTAGGTTGTCCTTGTTGCTATGAGCAGTGCTCCAGCAAGCACCCTTTCCCCCATGTCTATGTGTGTGCGTGCATACTTGTGGGAGCCATTCCTGCAAGTGAAATTGTTTGGAGGAGTCTGTGCACCTCAAATTTTGTTAGATATTTTCTGATTGCCTTCTTTTGCATTCTGAAAACATATATTTAAAAGTACCTTGCCTCGACCCCTGGATTCAAATTCATTTTCTTGGTTAAGAATCACTATTCTTATCCAGCCCAGAGAGGGGAAGGGGGTTGGCTAGTGTCATTCAGCAATCCTCAGCCATTGAGGTGTCCCAAGTAAGATGCAGATGGGAAGAAGTGAGGAATGAAAGGAAGAAATGGGCTGAAAGGGCGGCAGGGTGATCCAGGATTGGGGGAAGGGGACTCTGTTCCGGGTACCTTGGGACCTGTTTGTGACTTGGTCTCCCGGGAGAGGTGTCCCCCCTCCCATGCTGCATTCTCCTTCCTGAAGTTCTCTGGTTTGTGCTGCACCTGCTTGGCAACAGCTGGGCTATGAGCTCTTTCATACAGCAAATATTTACTGAGTTCCTGAATCCCAAGGCTGGCTTGGCCACAGTTTCCCTGTCATTCTCAGGTCACCAGGCTAGGAAGACTTGGTAAACCAGCCATTAGTAAAACACCATAAAACAGATTACAGTGATCTTAACTAAACACTGTGCCAGGCACATAGGGTTAGCAGAGTCTGAAGTTAGGACTGGTCCTGGGTGGGCTGCTGTCAGTCTTAGCAGGTGGCTTGGTCAGCCCTCAGGCTGAAATTTTTGGGCAGCTGTTGGTGTCTCCTCTTGCTGTGCCAAGATAGGGTCAGGCTGATACCTACAGGCTTCCTGAATTTCCTCTTCCTCATGTTGCTGGGACTTGTGGTTTGTTAGGATAAAAGATGTTCAGATGACAAGTGAGAGAGGTAGTCAGGGAGGGTCTCCACACTGCAGCCAGAGTTTTGCCTCCTCCAAGCCACCAAGAAGGCCCTTTGGGATCCCCCATGGGTCATTTTGACAGTTCCTTTTCAGTCCTTAGTGGTGGCAGGAATGAGAAAGGGGAAGTTCTATAATTTGTCAAATTTACAATGACATTTAAAATCGCCAGCCTATCAATGGGGAAACAGACCTGGTGTTGAGGGCCTCCTCCCAAATTTCTCTTCTTGGAATTAAAAGCCAGGTGTTCAGGGCCTTAACTCTCAGCATCCTTTCCATGTTGTCCCAATCTTTAGTTTCACTTTGGGGTTAACAACCAAAGTGAAAGAAAAAGGCAAAGCAGGAAGCAGCTGCTTCAGACCCAGCCCAGCCCAGCCCGGGGCGGGCACCAGGATTCCCAGGCCAAGCTAGTCTCCATAGAGGGGGCAAGCCTCTTCCCCACCTTTGACTCCTCCCCTCATTCTGGAGTCCTGGATGGGGTGGGAGCGAGGTGGAGCTTCAAGGGAGAGGCCCCGGGCTGCAGCCAGGCAGTGGCATTCTGACCTGGCCCAGTGCTGTCTGGGAGACAGCCAGTCCGACGGGTTCCTGGTGAAGTCAGCTTCACAGCAGGGGTGTGGCCTCAGGTGGGAAGCTACTGCCTTTTAAACTCCCGTCCTTCTGGGGCAGGGCTGAGCTGTAGCTGGGCCTGTGTTGGTCTGGGAAAGAAATCCTGGCCTTCTGAATCCAGCTTTCACAGGACAGTTCCACTCTCCATGAAGGTAAGAACTGGTGCCCTGCTCTACCATGAAGACTTTAAAACTTTCCGTCTCTGTGGGCACTTACCTCAACCCTTTGTGGTTTTCTCTTAAGGATCCAGATAGCGTGAAAGTCTTTTGCCCTTTCTGGCCCCCGTCTTGGAAAACAGGGAAAGCGGGAGCCATGGCTTCCTGCTGTGTTGATAGGTGCCCTCAGGCAAGACCCTTTCCAGCTCTGACCTCAGATCCCCCCTTGTCTCTTGGCTGAAGGGAGTTCTTTCTAGCTCTGCTGTTCAGTAGAATTGATTTGGTCCCTGGAAGCGAGTGAGAGTATCATAAACCTGGTTTACTAGTAGTTGACTTGTTATCTAACAAGCTGAGGTCTTAAGTTCCTGTTTCTCTGTGCTTTTTCTAAGGCAATTCTCAGACTTGCCAAAGTAGATATGGTATCAATGTTGTTGCTTCAACAAGTATGATTTTTATGAACTACTTTTCTCTTCTCCACAATCACAAGGTCCCCAAACACAGAGCCAAATTGGTTCAAGTCCACTCCCTGAGGGCACATGCTTGAGCACACAGTGGGTAATCTGGAAGTTGTTGTTGAATGACTGTATTAATGATTCAAAGCTGGCATCTAGTATATATAAAAAGCTAGGTGGCATCACGACCGAATGGGCGACCAGTCACCATGAAGGGCATGGAGCACCTCCCGGTCCCCCCCTCTCCCCCAGCCCCCGAGCCACTCACCATGAGGGAGGGCTGGGGGCAGGGTGGGACTGGGAACTATTGAGCGGCAGTGGTGGGCTGCTTCTCAGGGTGGCTGTGAGCTTAGCGGAGCAATCACCCAGGCAGCAGTGAATTTCTCGAAGCAGTTGCGGGGCGGGGGAGTTTGGCGGGGCAGGGGGAGTTTCTCGGAGCATCAGCAGCAAGCTTTATGTGGCAGCAGCAAGCCTCATGGAGCAGTCAAGGGGCCATGAGCATCGCAGAGCGTCCCAGGGCGGAGCTTCACGTAGCGTTGCAGGGCAGCAGAGGCCATGCGACAGAGGCCAGGCTAGGGCTAGGGCCCCTAACCTGGTACGATTTCGTGCGCGCTGGTCCTCTAATTTATTTATAAAACCCAAGGATCTACAGTTGAGACAGCACAGCGAGGATAAGCCCGTATCCCAAAGGCCGTGCCGTAGTTAAGGGAAGAGCTCTAGAGTCATACTGCGGGGGTTCAGACCTAGAGCTGTGAGACCTTGGGCAAGTTGCTTAACCTCTCTGGGTCTCAGTTGATAGAGATGATAGTATTACCTGACATTTGTCTCAGCATGCAGACAAGAGAGAGAATGTGTGTAAAGCACTGAGCACAGTACCAACTGCTATTATTGATATCCACAGGAGAAAGAATAATTGCAATAATTGGAGACTGTCCATGTTCCGAACCTGTAAAGATGTAGGTGGGCTGGGTGTGGTGTCTGGAGGGGAGTTGGTCATTTGATGGCTGAGTGCGGGACTCTGATTTCAAATATGGAATGAATCTAGGTAGGCTTTAGAGAGGAGGCAACCTTCAGAACCTCAAAATCTGGGTAGGCTCCAGGTGGACGGAGATTTTGAGAGAGAGGCACTCTGGGTAAGGGAAAGGAGGATGCTCAGGATGGGGTGGGGGGGCAGGGAGGGGGGCAGGAGTTGGCTGTCCAGAGGCCAGGAGAGCTGAGATCAAACTATAGAGGCCTGCCCAGGCCGTTAGAGTCAGCCAGGCACTCAGAGCTGGGGTTTTTCTCTTCAGGGTCATCACTAGGCCAGTTTCCTGCTGGGGCCTTGAGGAGCCCATTGTTGAGTATGTTGGGCATAGGTTTGATAGTCCAGCCTCTTCTGGAACTTCTTGTCTTCCCCAGCTTCCCACGCATCATGATGCTGCTCAGGGGTGTGGTGGCCGTGCAGGCCGGGGTAGAGTAGGAGGAGTGGGGCTTGTCTGACAGCACCTATAAAGGCAGGGCCACTGCTACTGCTGCCCCAGCATGTTCCTCAAAGGGGCAGGTGAAGCAGTGTGTGGGAGCAGTCCTGAGGAAGAGGATTTGGTTCATCCCAGTCAGCTCCTCCCTCCTCACTACCTCACCTCCACTTCCAACAATCAGCCATTCATGTGCTCAGAGTGCCAAGTGCTGAGACAGGGAGAGAGTAGGGAACAAGATAGACTTTCTTCCTGAAGCTTCCATCCAGCTTGGAATCCCTATGCAAGCAGGTAACAGAATACTATCAAATTGAGATAAGATCCCTGTAGGAAACAAATAGGTGCTGAGAGGGACTATTCAGAAAGGATAGGGAAGGCATCTCAGGGAAGGTGTAGCGGAGAGCAGGAAAGAGGCAGTCAGGGCATGCTGGGAACAGGATTCAGGACCCTGATGTGGAAAGTGGTATATTGAAGGAATTAGGAGAGGTACTGGTACATCTGGAGCAGTCTGCAAGGTCAGGCAAGACCTAGTTAGAATTGAGGCAAACAGCTTTGCTCACCCTATAGGAGCCAAAGGAATTAAGAGATGTGATCATGAAAGTGCTACAAGTGATTTTGTTTTAAAATTAACACCAGCCGAAATCGGTTTGGCTCAGTGGTAGAACGTCAGTCTGCGGACTGAAGGGTCCTGGGTTCAATTCCGGTCAAGGGCATGTACCTTGGTTGCGGGCACATTCCCGGTGGGGGGTATACAAGAGGCAGCTGGTCGATGTTTCTCTCTCATCGACGTTTCTGGCTCTCTATCTCTCTCCCTTCCTCTCTGTAAAAAAATCAATAAAATATATTAAAATAAATAAATAAATAAAATTAAATTAACACCAGAACTCCCAAACACTTCTTACTGGTTTTCATAGTGATCATAAGTCAGCACTCCCAATTTATTGTTAACTTCCTTTCACATTCTACCTCGCCCTGTTGCTTCTGTTGCTGAGAGAGGCAGGTTGCAGTTTTATCGCTATTCTGTTCTTAGAGATAATGTAGCAGAGAGGCGATGTGACTTGTCCAAAGTCAGCTTAATCAAGAGTTGCAATCCTAGTTCATTGTTTTTTTCAATTCCACAATACTGCCTCTGTCTAAGAAAGCCAAAGGAGCCCTCACCGGTTGCTCAGTGGTAAGAGCATCAGCCCTCAACGGAGCAGGTGAAGCAGTGTGTGGGAGCAGTCCTGAGGAAGAGGATTTGGGTTCAATTCCAGTCAAGGACACATACCTTAGTTGCAGGCTCAATGCCCAGCTCCAGTTGGGATGTGTGCAGGAGGCAACCAGTCAATGTGTCTTTCCCACATTCATGTTTCTTTCTCTCTGTCTCTCCCCCTAACCTTCTACTCTCTCATAAAGTCACTGGAAAAAAAATATCCTTAGTTGAGGATTAACAAATAAATAAATAAAAGGAAGGAAGGAAGCCAAAGGAGACTTTCCTATTTCTTTTTAGCAACTTTGCCATTCCAAAATGAATACAGTTTAGCCGAGACCGGTTTGGCTCAATGGATAGAGCGTCGGCTTGGTGACTGAAGGGACCCAGGTTCGATTCCGGACATGGGCATGTACCTTGGCTGCAGGCATATCCCCAGTAGGGGGTGTGCAAGAGGCAGCTGATCGATGACTCTCTCTCATCGATGTTTCTAGCTCTCTATCTCCCTTCCTCTCTGTACAAAATCAATAAAATATATATATATATAAAAAATGATTACAGTTTAAAGGTTTGGGTATAGAATGATAAAATAGTAATTGCACTGGGGCAGAGGGATTAAAATGACTTTTTTTGTTTTCTATAATATACAATATATTACAATTAATTATTTTCTTAAGTTTTAATATTTTTATCTCCACACAACTATCATCTAGCTTCTTTCCAATGTCCTGTGATACTGACACATTTATCACTGCCCTTGTAGACCTCCAGTCCTTTTTATTTTCTGTTTGAATTCGTTCTTTTTTTTTTTTTTTTTTTTTTTTTACTTCTGTTACCTGAATCTTAGGAAAGAGATTGTAGGCAGGTTATAAATTAGCCCCTGCTCACAAATATATTTAACTCAAATCAATTTAATATATGTTTGTTTGTTTGTGTTTTTGTTTTCCCCAGAGATGAAGGAGGAAGGGGGGGAGAGAGAGAGAAACATCAGTGATGAGAGAGAAGCACTGATTGGCTGCCTCCTTCATGCCCCCTACTGGGGATGAGCCTGAAATCTGGGCATGTGCCCTGACTGGAATCAAACTGACCTTCTGGTTCATAGGTCAATGCTCAACTACTGAGCCAGGCTGGCTGGGCTCAAATAAATTTTTTTAAATTAATACTTAAAGTAGTTTTAGATATTTTATTTTATGAATTTTGGGTTTGGGTGAAAAATCAAAGCTGTATGGTAACTGGGGATCATTTTGTAGGAACTCTTCAGTAGAGTCCTCAGCCCATTTTTTTTTTAATTGTGGTAAAATGCACATAACAAATTATTACCATTTTAACTCTTTTTCAGTATACAGTTCAGTGGCATTGATTACACTGACATTACTTTACAACTCACCACCATCCATCTCCAGAATTCTTTTTATCTTACAAAACTGAAACTCTATACTCATTGAACAACTCTGTTTTTCTCTTCCCTGCCCGTGGGGCAACCACTGTTCTACTTTCTGTCTATATGAATTTGAGTACTCTAGGTATCTCATTCACTAGCCTATTTTAAGGAAGTATATTAGAAGGAGGAGTAGCCTGGCCGGTGTGGCTCAGTGGTTGGATGTCGACCTATAAGCCAGGAGGTCATGGTTCAATTTTTGATTAGGGCACATTCCAGGCTCAGTTCCCAGTAGGGAGTGTGTAGGAGACAGCTGATCAGTGATTCTCTCTCATCATTGATGTTTCAATGATTCTCTCTCATCATTGATGTTTCTATCTCTCTCCCTCTCTCTTCCTCTCTGAATCAATAAAAATATATTTTTTAAAAAGGGGGTGGTGAGCCGAAACCGGTTTGGCTCAATGGATAGAGCGTCGGCTTGGGGACTGAAAGGTCCCGGGTTCGATTCCGGTCAAGGGCATGTACCTTGGTTGCGGGCATATCCCCAGTAGGGGGTGTGCAAGAGGCAGCTGATCGATGACTCTCTCTCATTGGTGTTTCTAACTCTCTATCTCTCTCCCTTCCTCTCTGTACAAAATCAATAAAAATATATTTAAAAAAAAAAGGGTGGTGAGTAGGTGGATATATCTGAATAATTAACTCTTTCGGTGATGATCAGTTCTCCAAGTTAATGTACACTGCAAATCTAAGCTTTGTGACAGATTCCCAGGGTTGTTAAAAGACATGTCCTGGGAAGGCTTTCTAGGTCTCAAAGCCCAAGGGTGGCTTTGCATGGCTTGACCACAGCCCCCTGTGGAAGTGGAGTAATGGAATGGGGAGGACTCTGGACTTAATCATAGGACCTAGGCATAATTCTTAGCACTTACTTGCTGTGGGGCCAAGTCCCTCCATCTCTCTGAGCCTCAGCTTCCTCCTCTGAGAAATGGGACAATATTTCCTGTCATGTGTACATCCCAAAATCAGTAAGACAGATAACGAACTTCCTTTACAGTCTTGAGAATCCTAGCACAGTGTTCAAATGCAGTTAAATGCAAGGAAAATGGGGCTCCTAGTCCCCATTTCACAGAAGCATTAGAGACTTGGAAGTGCCTTGCCCAAGGTCATTTAGCACTTGTGGTAAAATCGGTTGAAACCCAGCCTCTCAGTCTACAAATTGCAGCTATAGGGTTCCTTGTTGGTCGGTATTTCTAAGGACAGTATACTATGAAACAGATGGTCGCTTTCCCATGTTACTAGATTTAAAATATTGCTCAAGAAGCTCTGATGTCAGTGGGCCTGCAAGAGAGGACTAGGGGTAAAGGTTTTGGTGGGGGATCTCAAGGATAGTGATTCTGTATTACAGGTATAGAGTCCTAAAACATTTCTTTGGTGATCATCTTGCCCAGGGATAAAAGATACCTTGCACTTGGCAGTTACTTCCAATATTAGGCCCACAGCAGATAGCACCAATCACAACTCCCTCCCTGAGTCTGAACACGGCATCAGGACCATTCTTAACATAGGCACAACCAGTCAACCAGAAGTAGTACATCCTGTGGGACCTGTGCCATCCCCAGCCTTGTACTAGTACAATCCCCAGGGAGAGAGAGAAATATCAATGATGGCCAAAACCGGTTTGGCTCAGTGGATAGAGCATCGGCCTGCAGACTGAAGGGTTCCAGGTTCGATTCTGGTCAATGGCATGTACCTTGGTTGCGGGCGCATCCCCTGTGGGGGTGGGAGGGGTGCAGGAGGCAGCTGATCAATGTTTCTCTCATCGATGTTTCTAGCTCTCTATCCTTCTCCCTTCCTCTATGTAAAAAATAAATAAAATAGATTTTTTTAAAAAGAAAAGAAATATCAATGATGAGAGAGAATCATTGATCGTCTGCCTCCAACATGCCCCCCCACTGGGGATCAAGCCCACAACCTAGACATGTGCCCTTGACTGGGACCCTTCAGTCCATATGCCTATCTCTATCCACTGAGTAAAACTGGCTAGGGCCAACCCCAATTTTTACAGATGGGTGGCTGCCTGGGAGGGGAAGGGACTGTTTGAGGGGTGATGTCACAAGTCTCTTTGTGAGAGGGGAAGAGATTGTCAGAATAGCCCAAAGCCTGGGGAGGTGATTAGTATGCTTGCAAAAACATCGGCAGAACTGCCCTCAGAGAGGTAGAAGTTGTCAAGGTAATGCCCACTTTCATCAGGTGCCCTTTAGATGCTGGAGATCTTAGTGAAAGTGCATTGTAGCCAGATTCCTCCAGCAGAAAGGAGAGACCAGACTTCTCTTTCACAGTGGCTTCTAAACTTTGTAGGAAGGTGTGTGTTGGTATTGCTTGTCAGTAAGCTTGTATTTTTTTTTCTTGTGAGACTAGATGCTGTGAAAGTTGAATTCTGGATATTGAAACCTGTAGGGGTTGCTCTCACTTAGCAAATAGAACATGACTTGCTCTGTGATGCTGAGCAAATTCCTCAGTCTCTGAGACTGTTCTCTCAATAGCACAAGAGGAGATGGTGAAAACATCTTGTGGGGGTCAAACACAAGACTCAGGTATAAGGATCTTGGACAGTGATTGGGCTACTGTAGTAGCCACCAATTCCCGAGCAAACACTAACATCAATATCTATGACTATTAGCTACTAATATGTTCATTGATTTTTTAAAAATTTTTTGAGGGAGGGAAAAAGAAACATAGATGTGAGAGGGAAACATAGATTGGTTGTCTTCTGTATGCACCCTGATCGGGGATCAAACCCTCAACCTAGTATGTTCCTTGACCGGGAATCAAACCTGCAACATTTTGGTGTAAAGAGAGTTAGGGGGTGTAAGAGAGAAGCCTGTACTCATGACTTGTCTCAGCACCTGTCTTCTGCTTGCCAAGTTGCTTCTTACAGACTTCTCTACTTGCTGCATTCTTAGGGTATTCCAGGTGAAAAGCCCTGCAGGATTGTAGGGACAAAGTCAAAGATAGGGTCCTATCTCATGTCAGCAGGCATTTGTCTGGGCACCTCTTCTAGGCCAGTATGGAAACCATGTGGATCCTTCCTTCATGGGCTCAGATCTAAAAAGGAAGAGAAGCCTGCCTTAGCCGGTTTTGCTCAGTGGATAGAGTGCTGGCCTATGGACTGAAGGGTCCCAGGTTCAATTCCAGTCAAGGCATGTATTTCAGTTGCAGGCTCCTGGCCCTGGTTGGAGGCATGCAGGGTGTAACCAATCACTGAGTTTCTTTCACATTGATGTTCTTTTCTGTCTCTCCCTCTCCTTTCCATTCTTTCTAAAAACCAATTGGAAAAATATCCTTGGGTGAGGATCAAAATATAATAATAAATAAGAAGGGAGAGGCCTATAGAACAGTGTGATGGCAAGAGCCTGTGGTACATCTAAACATGGGGTGCTGACCCAATGAGGGGAACCAAGGTAGGGGCCAGTCCGGAAAGCCTTTAAAATTTTTAAATATATTTTTATTGATTCCAGAGAGGAAGGAAGAGGGAGAGATAGAAACATCAATGATGAGAGATAATCATTGTTTGGCTGCCTCCTGCATGTGCCCTGACTGGAATTGAACTCTGACCTCCTGGTTCATATGTTGATGCTCAACCACTGAGCCTTGCTAGCTGGGCAGGAAAGGCGCTTTTTTTAAAAATATATTTTATTGATTTTTTTACAGAGAAGAAGGGAGAGGAATAGAGAGTTAGAAACATCGATTAGCTGTCTCCTGCACACACCCTACAGGGTATGTACCTGCAACCAAGGTATATGCCCTTGACTGGAATTGAACCTGGGACCCTTCAGTCTGCAGGCCGACGCTCTATCCACTGAGACAAACCCGTCAGGGCGAAAGGCTTTTTTTGAAAGAGTAATGCTGGACCTGAGATCGAAGGAGGAGGCAGAATTAGGGAGGTAGTAAAGGCAGAAAGCAGCCAGTGCAAAAGCTCGGAAGCTGAGATCCTGGTGTGTTGGCATGAAGAGGGTAGTGGAGAGAAGTTAGAGGGATGCCTAGCAAGACAGGCATGCCAATAGTCAACACCCTAAAATATTAGAATTGTGATGCAAGAATGGCATGGAGGGGGTGGACGGCTATGGGTCCTCCGGCCAGTCCCTTAGAGGGATATGATCCCTTACTTCTTCCCCAGCCAGGAACCCACAGTCTCTGGGATTGGGCAGTTGCTCTGTGGGCCCTTTGCTAAGATGTGTGGGCCTCTCGAGTGATTGTAATCACATTTCCTCACCTGCCAAGGCCTTTTCCACCTGCTTATTCAAGTGATTCCCAGCAGTTCTAGGACAATGCACAGGACAAGCTAGTATTCACATTTTATAGATGAAACTGAGGCCCAGGGAACCTACCTAAGGCATACAATGAGTGAGTACAGGATCTAATGCTTATGCTCGAGGACTCCTAACTTAGTGGCCATGCCTGTAAGTCAACAGCAGGTATTGGGGGGAAGCAAGCATCAGCTGAGCACATATTCTGAGGATTGATTTATAATCTCAGGTGGGGGGCTCTGGGCTGCCAGACTTCCCAAGGAAAGGTGATTAAGCCCTTACTGTGCTGTCTGAGGGTCTGGTGTTACTCCTCATATCATTTCCGATGTAGCTAGGCTGCGTGAACAATTTTCTCTGTCTTTTCTGCCTGTTGATAATTCTTTGGAGGAAAAAAAAGAGAAAGAAAAAAAAAAGCTTGAATTATGAATGTCACATACACAAAAATGACGTCTGATGTTACATCCAGAACTGGGTGTGAAGTAGGAGGGCAGAGAAAGAACAAACATTTCAGGCCTGGAAGAAGTCTTAAAGATCACACCCATGGGAGTTTTGTTTGAGTCCATCTCTGGCATCTCCATCATGCTTGTGTCTAGCCTCATTCCCAGGCAGCTCTGCTTCGTAGAAAGTGTCTCCTCAGCCGAAACCGGTTTGGCTCAGTGGATAGGGCGTCGGACTGAGGGGTCCTGGGTTCGATTCTGGTCAGGGACATGTACCTTGGTTGCGGGCACATCCCCAATAGGGGGTGTGCAGGAGGCGGCTGATCGATGTTTCTCTCTCATCGATGTTTCTAGCTCTCTATCCCTCTCCCTTCCTCTCTGTAAAAAATCAATAAAATATATATATTTTTTTTTTAAAAAAAGAAAGAAAAGAAAGAAAGTGCCTCCTCATAATAAAGCAAAATCTGCTTCCACTTAACCTCCACCTTCCCGTCCTCCCTCTGATTGTAGTGTGACAGTCTATACTATGTGTATATGTGATTGTCTTCTGGGTATTTGAGGACAATAGCCATGCCTTTCTGAAGTGCCGCTCCCTTCCAGAACACTAGTCCAGTCTCTCTAATCCACCCTCGTGTAAGACTAGGTGTGACTCACAGTGCATGTGTGTCACACCCCATTTGTAGCAAATCCGTAACAGACATCACTAATCAGACACAGTTCTCTAGTTCAGTCAGTCCCAGGCTTCCTCATGCAATGCTACTCCATGTGGCTACCTACACCCAGTTAGTAGAGGAGGCATTTCATTGTAGCTTCTATACTTGATTGTGAGTTTCTTGAGGACAAGGATTACTCACCCTGTGTCCTTAGTGCCTGCCCAGTGCCCAATGTATGGCTTCTCCTCTGTAAATAAGCACTTGTCATAATGGGATGGATTTGAAACTTCTCCCCATGTGGACTGCCCTCTTCTCATCAGGCTCCAATTTGGCAATGTCCCTTTTCCAGAGTCACCAACAGTAGCCACATATCCAGAGTTTGGTGGAGGCTGCCCCCTCCCTGGCCTGCACCTTTTCCTGTAGCATGGTCTCAGACCATGTGTCTTTGGTCCTCAAGAGTTGCAATGGCATTTTCCCACACATGCTGCCTTCTATTGTAATTGTCTTACTTGGGGTTCCAAACCCAGGATCTTAGTATAAGCTCTGAGGATGAGACCCTGTCCCTTCCTATGTATCTGTCCCCAGCCCTGGCATCCAGGCACTCAACGTTGCCTGTGCTGACCTAAACTGAACTCACGGTTTTCCCTATTCAATTCTGTACTGTTCATTTCATCCCATCTCTGCCCAGGGTTCTTGGCTCCTGATTCTGTCACCCGATATGCCACCTGTCACTCTAGACCCAGTGAATGAGCCTGTTAACACCATCTTTCTATTCTGGGATACGCTTGGTCATTCAGAATGATGAAAGGAGCCAGCAATCAGGGTGTGCGGGATCTGGCAGTGTCTGGCTTTGCACACTGGACATAGGGGCCTGTGACAGCTTGTAAAAAGCCAGGCTCTTGTGATCCATCGCCAAGGTTTGACACAGCCCTTCAGAAGTGAGGGTGGTTTTATGAGGCTCTTCTCTTAGTACTTCCCAAGCTAGGCTCCTGGAACCATAGGGCTTTTGAAAGGCAGCAACAAGGTCCACATGTTAGAACCAATATTTTAAAAGCCAAATAGTATTTTTAAAGCCAGATCTTGCATTCTCACTCCCCAGCCCCCTTCCCACTAACTCATTAGTTCACACAGGGGCTGTATATGTCAAGTTTTGCATTAGACTGGAGCCATAGCAGCCTATAGCAACTCTAGCCGTCTTCTCCAATTCATCAGCACCCACTACTAGTAGTTATAGCTGTAATGTATGAGAAAAATCATGATTCGATAACCATAGTTTAGAAACTGCCATCTCTTAAGCTTGGACCCCCAGGGTTGGTGATAATAAGGTGTCCTGGGGGGTAGGACAGGGGCCCCTCAGCAGATGGGTCTCTAAGGATAAATAAAACAATGGTTGTGGCAGATTCCAACACAAAATGCCTGGCAGGTTGCAGCAATAGTGATTTTTGAGAAACAGAATGCTATTTGGGGACTAGAGGGCTCTCAAGGGCCTTCCTGACCTCTGAAGTCAGGCTGGGAACCTGACAGCAACTTCCTTCCTCGTTGGGAGGGGGTGTGGGGGGGCCGCAGGGCACAGACAGGGAACATACCCACACTCAGAACCCCAGGCAAGGGTCCCTGCTCTGCCACCTGATCCTTTCAGATCCTTGGTTTTCTTGTTTATACTATGAGGAGGTCAAATTAGTCTAGTAGATCTCAAAATATCATGTAGTAATTAATTCTGTATGGATTTAAAAAGGGAAAATGGTGCTGCTCCCAGGGACCTGGAGTTAAAAATCCTTACCCACGCCCTGGAGGGCTTCCAGAACCTGGCTTGAAAATCACTGAAATTACAATCTCCTAGGACCATTCCTCCAGCCCTGGAATTTGGAAGCTCCACATACTTACTTTGATCTCAGATGCCTGGTCTCCTGTAGATTGAAACTGTGACATCCATCCAAGGCCAACTGTGTGACCTGGGAAAAGTGCCTCACCTCTCTGAACTTTACTTAGAGGTTGTAGTGAGACTTCGCCAAGCTGGGGATGTCCTAGGTGACTGGGAATCCCATGTCAGGGGTTTTGGTGTTTCTGGTAAGAAGATGTCTGGGACCACACATCTGAAGAAGGGCCTGAGGAAGGGGCAGTGGGCAGCCAAGGTCACAGGCAGGACCGAGCACCTTTCTCTTCCATGTGCTCAGGTTCTGGTCCAGGCAGTACCAGGCCTCTGCCCCAATGGCCAGCAGAGACAGAGGCTTACATCATCTAACTCATTCAGAGAAAAATCATCAAACCCAAGGATAGGGGTTCATAGTAGCCCTGACTAGAGAACTGGCCTGGCCAAGATCCTGTGCTAGGTAGCACCTAACACTAACCCTGGGCAGTGTGATGAAGTAGTAGCTAACAGCGGCTGGCTCTGAGTCAGAAAGATTGAGCTCAAATCCTTTTTTGTGATCTCAGGCTAGTCTCTTCTCTTTGAGCTCCACTTTTCTCCTCTTTGAAATGGAAGTGATAAGCCTAGTGAAGAGTTGATGAGCTAACATAATTAAAGCACTTAATGCAAGGTTAGTTCATTAATTAAAGCACTTAATTCAAGGTCAGTTCATGGCCAGTCCTCAGTCAGGAATAGTGCTCTGAAGCTTGTGAAGTCTTTGATGAGCAGCTCCCCTTCCTCTTGAGAACCACCTGACCTGAACCATAGGGTTCATCTGGGGAGCCTTCCTATAGCCCCTCTGGCTTGACCATGTCAGGACAAAAACCCTCACCCCCTTAACCCCAACTGGGGTGTGAACCATGCTTCTGAAGAGCAGCTGTCTCTAGAGTAGGGGTGTCGAACTCAATCAGAGAAGGGGCCAAAATCTAAAATCCAGCCTAAATCGCGGGCCGAATGGTTTACTGAACAGTCATAAACTGTCATTGTGATGGAAACGCAGCGGAGTGCAGTGATGACAGCGCGGTGCGGGCCACATTGCAAGGCCTGGCGGGACGGATTTGGCCCGTGGGCCGTGTGTTTGACACATGTGCTCTAGAGGATCAGAGAATGTGGCCCTGGCAACCTAGCAAGACCCTCTTGGGCAGCTGCTCCAGGGCCCCGGGGGATGGTCATCTGTGCTCCAGAGTGGGCTCTCCTGCCAACCAGAAGGGGCTTTCTCTGCTTTCACCCAACTGGACTTGGACACCACCAGAAGCGCCTCCTGACTGCCTCAATTTCAAGGTTCCCAAGGGTCTCCTGCCTTTCCAAGGAAGAGGCTCTTATAGATAGGCTTTCTGGGAGCGGGGGAGAGGGGCTAGATCCTCAGAAGGAGCAAGAAGGTTTGAAGGCAGCTGCTCTAGCAGTCACATGTGTGTGCCACAGGCCATGGAAGGTGACAAGCATGAAACTGCACAATATTTTTTAAAACTTTGAATTAACTAACTCCATTTTAAAATTCAGAGGTTTATTTTTGTAAGTCCAAAATTCTGGCTTTTTGCACATATTTGGTAGTTGTAAAAAGGCTGAACCCACATCTCTACATGGCACCTTTGGGCCAGAAGGGGTTAGATGCCTGGTCTCCTGTAGACATTTAAACTGTGACCTCCATCCAAGGCCATTCCAGTTAGCTTGCAGCTGCAGGAACTAAGGCTCAGAAAGGATCGGGCTATGTGTCAGGTAGTCAGATACACAGCCCACCATGGCCAGTGTTGAGTTTAGAACCTTGCAATGTGGCCTCACAAAGCAGAGCTTTTGTACACTGCCACTCATCTATAAAACTTCAGTGATAAATATCTACCCTCCTAGGCCTGTGTCTGGATAAAGTAGCACCTGGCCAGGACTCACTCAGTAATGATGCTTTTAAATCTGTTCATATGATATGCCTTACCTAGAAAATGTTGCTGGAAGCACTGCTTACTTTCTCTTTCTGCCACCTTTCAGAAATGGTTATTTTTCAAACAACTTCTGATGCTCAGTGGTTAGGATTTGTTCACCAGGACTGACCAGCAGACCCTGAGTGACGGATGAATGATTACTCTGACACAGGTTTGCTGTGAAATAGCTAAAGGACTGCCTGCCTAGAGGAACCAGAAAGCCCCGTTCACCTGCCTCTTCAGGCTTTTGTTGTAACAGCAGTTTGGGATAAAATTTATCTTTTAGATATAACCTGTAGGATAAATAATCTTGGGACACGCATCTGCACTGTCCTTTAAGCAAGGATGTCTAAAGATTAAGCATAAAGATACCAGTAAACACTCAAAGGTCCGTCTGTACAGATACAGACTTATTTGAAAAGGCCAAGGAGTAAGTAGGGGCAGTCACCTTCAGCCAACTCCCCTTGGTTGGAATTTCCTCCTTGTGAACTTTTCAACCAAGTCTCGTGCTTCTCTACATTTGTTGAGTTCTCATTCTCACAGTTTCACTACCCAACTTTAAGCAGCATTGCTCAAAGCTCTAACTTCCACCAGATTGAGCTCAGCAATATATTGGGTCTGGTGCTAAGAACGGATCCTAATTTTATGTGATAGTTAAGGTCTCCAAGGATGGGGACTTGTATTGAGATACTCAGGATCCCTATCTGGTAGGCAAGAGAGGCAAAAGACAAGTGAACCAATCAGTTGATCAGTATTTGAGTAAAACAAACAGTTTTCAGAGAAAACATAACAGTTTTAGATATGGTGGTCAGCGAGCCCCTCATTTGAGTACGTGACATCTGAGCTGAGACTTGAAATCAGAATGAGAATAAGCAACATTGTCTCTGAGACACACATATAGTCTGATTGGAGGAAGAGTTGAGCAACTGTACTTAAAGGTGGCTGAGAGAAAATAAGCATGCAATAATGGTTGGAGGGGAGGCGGGGGGAGTAATTACTACTAACAGAGAATAACAGGTACAAAGGTCCTGAGTAGATGTGTGTTTGGAGTATTTGAGGAATAGCAAGAGGCTGGTGAGGCTGGAATGGAGTGAGCGAAGGGAAAGTGCAGGGACTGATGCTGGAGAAGGAGGGCAGGAGTCATTTCCTATTGTAGGCCGAGGTAGGCAATATGGAGTCTCTTCATTGTGAAGTAGAGAGCCTCTGAAAAGATTTAGAAAGGGGAGGAGTTTTTAATTTGTATTTTAAAATATTCCTCCGACTGCTGTTTGGAGAGTGATTATGGGTGGGTAGGGCCACAAGCAAACCAATGAGGCCAGGGGGTAGAAAGCAGAAGCCTAGACCAGTCTGGTAGGGATGATGTGCTCTTGTCTGGGAGGAGGAGGAAGAGGGAGTGCAAATTTCCAGGGTTCTGGAGTATGTAACTGAGTGCATGGTGTCCCTCTTGGAAAGCAAGGCCATTGTGGGGGAGGAGAGGATTCAGATTCGTGTTGGACATGCTCGGCTTGCCATGGCCTTAGTACTTCACCCAGAGCTGCCTAGTGCACTGAGCTATTGAAATAGAAAGTGATACAACCTCTCAGCTACTGTCAGGACTGCATGCTGTAAAATCCTCTTGACTGCAGGCTAGTTTAGGGGGACTTTATGAGGGATTCTGGGTGCAGAAGGAAAAGGCCTCTGTTTTCATTGCCCAGATAGCTCCAGGAGGCCACAGGCCTCATCTGAGAGGAGGCAACCCTCTCAGGCCTCCTTGCCTCTGACCCTCTCTTCCCTTCACCAGCTTTGCCAAGCTGTGCCCTGCTCAAATCTGTCTTCCTGTGTCTTGGACTATGCTGCCCTGCTCCTTTGCTCTGAGAGGATCCCCTTGCCTGAAAGCACTGCCTTTTCTTGTCACTCAGTGTCTCTCCTTCCAGACCTAGTCAACTTTAATGTCTTCCAAAAAGGCTGTCCCAAGGAGTGATAATTCTTTCCTTGATCCAGAAACCATGGTAACATGAGTTACAGGGACCCACCCCATGATTACAAAGCATCAGCAGCAGCAGCATCATCTGTTATCTCCTTGGTTCCAACTCACTCACAGCATATTGGATATCTTACCCCATTTGCTGAGTGAAACAGTTAACATACCCAAGGCTGCCGCCTTCGTGTGACCCTCACTTGAGTTAATGCAATGGGTGGGGTATAAGTTAGTGGTCAGCCTTCAGGCAACCTGAGTTCAGTCCCCAGCCCCAATACTGCCAAGGCTGGGAGACGAGCCAGGGCAAATTGCTCCACTTCTCTGAACCGCACCTTAAAGTGGGGTAATGACAGACCTACTTCTCACATATACCCATTTGGAGGATTCAGTTGGCCAAAGTTCAGCCAATTCTCATTATTCATGGAGGTTATGTTCATAAAGTCTCAGAAACAGAGATAGCAAATATTGAACTCCTAGGAGAAGTGTAGGGACCTGAAAGCCTTGATTGATTTTCACCCCACGTAACCTTGTTTTGTGTGTGTTTCTGTTTAAAGGCATTTGTTTAACGTGTTGTTGATTTATTAACATTAAGCTCAGCCAACAGCACTATAACTCATGCCTGAACAAAGCTTATCTTTGAACATATATTGAACATATATTTTCTCCATAAGGCACATCACAGCCTTCTTCTACTTAGGAACACTAGACAGCACTTCAGCATTACACTTGGGGGATTTTAAACAGAAATCACCCCCCCTCCTCCCCAAAGAAGGCACAAAAATGTGAAAAACACAGCACTAAAGAGACAAGAAAAAGAACACTTGCTTATAACTTTAAGCTAACTGTTAAGGCGGAGTGAGAGATGTTACTTCCAGAATGACAAAGTGAGAAAGTGGGCTGCCATGGGCTGCCAACAGGAAAGGGGCTCTGAGAAGGCAGTCTGTCCCTGATCCTGAACTAGCTAACTGAATTCTCCCAGCTTCCCCTGCTTTGGGGGAAGAAGCAAAGGGGAGGAGGGAGGTATTTGAAGATGGGTGGGAGTCTTCAGTTCTGTTTGTACCACATACAAATGAGTTGCTGGATTTAACTGTGTGGTTTGACAGGTTATGTAATGAGAGGGCATGGGATCTTATAGGTCCTCCGCCTTCCTCTGAAAAGCCTATTCCTAAGGTTGGCAGAGGGAGCGAAAAGAGTTTAGGGCGTTCTGGCCCTGAGTCTAGCTCTGTCCCTTCATGTGGGACCTTGAGGGAGCCTCATTGCCTCTTCTAGAAGGCCTCCTGCCATGGCTCCCACAGTCTGCGGTCCCCTGCATCCGTTCCTATTCTAGACCTCTTATTCAGTCCCCTGCCCAGCTTGGCCCTCGGGGAAACAGCAAGCTCAAGAGCTATGCTGGGCTCAGGACTACACTAGTAAGTCCACCTTGGCCTCCAACGCACGTGCAAGGGACTAGCTTCCTGGGTTTGCTGTGTCCTCCAGATCTCTCAGGAGATGGAGTCATAGCCACTCTTCTGAACATCTGAAGCTCTGTTTAGCCACCTTATACACCTTAATATTAAAAAACAAAATGCAAAACAAATTTATTCTGACATAATAGATAGGGTTTGCTGATAAAATATTGGGGTGGAGGCAGAAATGAGACAAAAGGACTCATTAGAAGCAAGGACTTGTACAATGTGGGGCAGGGAGTGTGGGCTGGATGTCTATGGCCAGGACAGGCTGCATGGAGGAGGCGTCATACACTGGCTTCTATCTGAACCTCGGCATGAGGGATTGGCATGGCCACGATGGGGGCAGGGAAGCATGTGGCTCCGGGAAGTGGTGGTTCAGCGTACACATGCTGCTGTGGCTCAGCAATGTTTCACTCAGGATCTTTGAAAATATGCACAAGTATGAACAACAAGTACGTAACTATCAACAAGTGAATCTAATAACCAAGGAAATTAAAAAATCTGATGAACAATATTAACTGGTGGATATAATAGAATCAGAGGTATGGAAGGGGAGTGAACTGACGATTCTCGGGGAAAAGGGGAGTGGGAGTGCGGGAAAAGACTGAACAAAAACTGCACCTCTGGATGAGGACAATGGGGGATGGGGAAAGGACAGAGTGTGGGGTGGGAACCTGGTGGAGGGAAGCAATTAAGGGGAGGGAAGATGAACACATTTGTAATAATCTGAACAATAAAGGTTTATTTAAAAAATAATTAAAAAGAAAAAGAAAATATGCACAAGGACCAGCTGGAGGAGATGGTCACACTAGAGGGATGCTCACCTCTAGGCTTCCAAGGCAAATCTGAGTCTTTCAGAGTGAATGGACAGAGTTGGACCTATGTGCCATGGGGTTAATTGTGGCATATCCAATGTCTCTCTGGGGCAGGAAGGGCCACAGTCACAGTCTGGCCAAGTCCAGCAGGGCACTTGCTTCCCTCCAAAGCTTAACTGGCAAATGTTGATTGTGCACTTTCTGGGCTGGACACTGGTCCACTGACACACACAGGACACACTCTCCGTTGGAATCATGGCCACAGCCCTGAGTGCTCCAGCTAATCCCAAAGAGAGGAAAAGTGCAGACTCTGCCTGAGCCAGGAAGAACTGAGGGTGAAGAACTGGTTAAAGTATGAGAATCAGGGAGGACATGAAAAGGAATTCTGGCAGAAACAAGTGCATGTGCAAAGGCTTGGGTGCATGAAGAGTGAGGTGTGTTTGGGAAAGTGCATTTGGCTCTCTGATTCTGCAAGTAGCATGCTGGGGAGTGGGAGGACAGGAGATCAAACTCGCAGATAGGTGAGTAGGACCAAACCAAAATGGTCCAAATTGGGGAGGGGAGTTATAACCTTGGATACTAAAGTGTTGGGAGCTTTCACTATGATTAAATAACTGTGACTTTTAGGAACCAGATACGGGGTTTGTATCAATGATGAGATTAATTTTATTATCCAACAAATATATATTGAGAGCATTCTGTATTGAAGTATTACCCTTGGCCTGAGATAAGACTTGCTGTGCCAAGACAGACAAGAGTTCCCCCAACCGTTCCAGGCCTATAACCATCAAGCAAATCCCTAAATGAGCTAAGACAAATGTGATAGGTGCACTGATGGAGATCCTGAGTGATATGAAAGTAGAGGGCAATCAGAGGAGGCCTCTCTGAGGATGTGACATTTGAAACGTGAGGAGGTGAAAGCAGCTTTCCAGACAGAAAGAACATGTATAAAGTTGGGAGGAAGTGTAATGGGTATGAGAAACACAGTGGCTGGAGTGTGTTGTTGGAAGGGGCTGGGGAGGCGATGGCCTGTGTAACTAACATTTCACACCTGTGATTGAGAGATGTCCTATTGCAGTCAGGTCCCATCCCCCTTCCCTGGGGAGGTCAGTGCTCAGAGCCAAGGGGTGTCTACCACCCAGGGAGCCCATGAGGCCCCGAAATCCTGTTAGTCACACTGCCTATCTGGCTGGGACCTGTGCCCCAAGAGACAGAGAATCCAAGATAAGTTCACTTTTCCTCTTATCGCATCTGGCCATCTGGCCTGGCCTCTCTTCTGTCTGAGTGGCTACCTCAGCCAGGGCTCAGGGCCTCTGAGAATACATCAGAAGGACTCTGGGCCTAGATAACCCTGAGAGTGAGATTAAAATGTTAGTCCTCATTCAGTCCAGACCCCAGACTGTGGGCAACCCATTGTCTCCTGGGGTGGAGGGTTGCCTCTTCCACAGATCCCTAAACACAAATCAATTCCTAAAATCCACAATTAGTCCTGGCTTCAGCACTCTGCTCTCAGTGTCCAGCTCTTAGGGGAAACTGCTCCTCAGCTGATCAGAAAACCATCCCATCCTCCCTACCAGTGGCTGGGGAGTGGCAAAATTTTGGCTCCTACCTCTGTAGTAGAAACCAGTAGGAGCTATGTCAGCCCTGGACCTGTCTGAGCCTTAACCCCTATGATACAGCCTGTGTAATCACTATGCATATCTTTAGTCTTTTGTAATTTCACCAAATGTGCAAGTTCATGTATCCACAGTCAAGATACAACGGTTCCATCAATTAACACACACAAGGATTCCTCTTGTCACCTTATAACCACACTTACATCCCCAACTCTTGTCCCTTTCCCCCTAGTGTCCCCACCACCACCAATTCATTCCCTATCTATATAATTAGGTGATATCAAGAATTTTTAGATATGCTTTTATAGCTTTCAGAGAGGAAGGGAGATGGAAAGAGAGAAACATCAATGATGAGAAAGAAGCATTGATTGGCTGCCTTCTGCACGCTCCACACTGGGGATCGAGCCTGCAACACAGGCATGTTCCCTGACTGGGAGTCGAACCATGACCTCCTGGTTCATAGGTTGATACTCAGCCACTAAGCCAGGCGATTTCAATAACTTTTTTAAAATAAAAGTATACAGTATGTAGCTTTCTGAGATTCCTTTTTTCATTCGGCTTTATTCACTTGTTGCTTATATCATTTATTTTTAGTTCATTTATTTTTAATGCTGAATAGTATTCCATAGTCTGGATGTACCAGTTTCTTACTGTTATTTACCCACTGGAGGACATCTAAGTTGTTTCCAGTTTTTGGTGATTACAAATAAAGCTGCCATGAACATTTAGGTTTTTATGAACACTCTATCATTTCTATGGAATAAATGCCCCAGAGTAAGTTGCTGAGTTGCACAGTAATTGCATGTTTAGTTTTAAAAGAAACTGCCAAACCATTTTCCAGAGTGATTATATCATTTTACATTTCCATTAGCAATATGTGTGATTCAGTTTCTCTGCATCGTTGCAAGCATTTGCTGTTGTCACTGTTTATTTTAGCCATCGTTAGAGTAGTTTAGTGATCATCCACAGTGACAGATGGAGAGATTTTGTGTCTTGTCCATAGCCCCTGTGGCACCCAGGCCTCGTTTTGTGGGTTTCCATTGGGCCTTTGCCCTCTCCATAATTGGTAGCTCCTTGAAGTTAGGCTTAACCTCACTCATCTGGCTCCTGTTCCCCGCCTGGCCTGGACCCATGGAGAGGCTTGTTCCAGTCCTCATGGGAAAAAGGCAGTTTGAGTTAAGATGCTGAGAAAAACCACTGTATCAGACTCAGCCCCTCACAGCAAGTAGCTCCTGCTGTTTGAAAAATACCTTCCAGCCCAGCCAGTCTGGCTCAGTGGCTGAGTGTCAACCCCTGAACCAAGAGATCACCCGTGCTATTCCTGATTAGGGCACATGCTCAGGTTACAGGTTCGATCTCCAGTAGGGGGCGTGCAGGAGGCAGCTGATTGATGTTTCTCATAGGTGCTTCAAACTCCTCTCTCTCCCTTTCTCAAAAACCACCACCACACACACACATATAAAAAGAAAAGCACCTTTCAAAAAGTTCAGCATTAAGAAGCCATCTATCTGTAGGCCTCTGGTGTTTTGTGCCCCTGCCGTGAGCCAGACCTAGGACACACTGGGAATGGGATTCAAAGATTACCTCAACTCCCACTCATGGCAGGTCCTGGTTCCCTGAATCTTGACTGGTGTATAGGTTTTCACATAAGAGTAGGAGGTGGGATGGGAATGGCAAGATAGGAAAGGGTTAGCTGGGCCCTGAGGGGTGTGTTGGTCTTTGCTCAGGCATAGATGGGGCATCCAAGTAGAACAGGGATAGAGGGAAGGTAGAGTAGAAGGAAAGGAGCAGTGGCAGGGAGCAGGTCTCAGTGAGCCTGAGGAAAGCAAAGTTAACCATTCCTTAGCTGTCTTGACCTTCACTCTGTTGTCACAGCCTCTGGCTCCATGAATTTCACCTCCTAGCCCAGAGGTCAGCAAACGGTGGCTCACAAACCACATGTGGCTCACGAGCCGCAGTTTGCCGCTTGTTGACTAATGCGTTTGCTGACCACTGCATAAGGCATTACCCTTACCCAGAAGTTTGACTTCAGGTTAAAGACATTAGTACATTATTAAAATGTTTTTTTGTGTTTTCCCCTAAGGCAGTGGTCAGTAAACTCATAGTCAACAGAGCCGCAAACTGCTGCTCGTGGAGCCACAGTTTGCTCACCACTGTCCTAGCCCATTCCATAGCTAGATAATACTGTTGTGTGTGACTGTAAGGTGGAGGGTATCTTTGGTCCAGGTTGGCTTCCCCCACTAGACTTGGCCTTGGCGCCTAGCATGAGGGTGGCCAGAGCCTGTCTGTCTTGGTCATTGCTGTGTCTAATCCTCATTCTCCTGCTCCAGAAATCCTTGCTGAGGGAACTGCTGAGGCCAGGGCTAGGGCCAGGTCAGGTAGGGCTTCAGACTTGAAAGGGTCTTGAGAGAGTTGGGGGCCTCACCTTTTCCCTTCCCTCCTCTCATCCACCTGCAGGTTCATCATGCCTCGTAGCGTATAAGAAGACCCCACCACCGGTCCCTCCACGAACCACATCAAAGCCGTTCATCTCAGTCACGGTCCAGAGCAGTACTGAGTCTGCCCAGGACACCTACCTGGACAGCCAGGACCACAAGAGTGAGGTGACGAGCCAGTCGGGCCTGAGCAACTCGTCGGACAGCCTGGACAGCAGTACTCGGCCACCCAGTGTGACACGGGGTGGAATCACCTCAGCCTCTGAGGCCCCGGAACCACCCCCAAAATATGCAACTCTGAAGAGTGAACAAGGGATACTGACCAGCTCCGAATCCCATCCTGAGGCCATCCCCAAAAGGAAACTGTCATCTATAGGAATACAAGTAGGGGCCCCTTTTGCACTCTGTGTCCTCAGCTCGCTCTGTGCACCTGTCTGCGTGTAATTACATCTGGTGAAGGCCCACTACCTCTCCTGGGTGAAAGTGGCTTATCTGTGTATTTGGGGGGAATCTAGTCACAAGTGGCCAAATCAAATTCCACCCTTAGCCATACCTTCCTTGAGTTTGCCCACACATGCTGCAAAGTCTGCAACCATGGGTACCTGTCCTTGCTCCTCCAATGGGTCATCCCAGTGAATGTAGTTACACGCAGCCAGTCATCTCCTGTCTACTGTTTGTCCACTGTCTGTCCACTCCTTTTCCCCTGCCAGCCAATGTGTGGGAGGCGGGACTGGCCTAACAGTTCTCTAATCCAAGGTCAACTCGGGTGCGGAGGCCACAGTCCCACTTGGTAGCGGGAGCAGCATGGAGTGTAGACACGGATGGGCCAGGGGCCCAGGACCCAGGGCCCTTGAGTCACAGGGGTTACTCAAGGGGAACTTTGCCCAGAGCCCTCTTGGAACTTGGGGACAGGTAGGTGGCTCAAGGCACCAGGCCCACGTCAGATTGAGAAGTGTGATGCCGTTCTAGATGCCTCCATCAATGGGAAAGGATTCAGGGATATAGCTTTCTAGGACCAAGTGGCCAGAGCCAGGTCTGCTCACTGGTCTGCTCACTAGAAGCCCAACTCACTGTGCACCCTGGGCCATGATGACACACAGCAGGGCAGGGTGCACTAGCTTCCCCTCCACTTCTTCACTGCACCCCCTGCATGCACCTAGTACCAGTAATCGGTTTCTATTAGCAGAGCTGGGAAAAGTTGAACCCTGCTTTGCAGTTTTCAAGAGTTGCTTTAAATCCAGATTGAGAGGATTCTCCTTGCTCTGGCTAGACCTCCAGACTAAAGTGGAGCACACTCAGCAGAAAAGGAAGGCAGATACAGTGGGCCAAGACCCTGAGGTGCAAACCGCCCCCACCCCCCGTCCCCAGGAGGCAGTCAAGAAGATGAAGGTGGTGTACATTGTGGCTTAGGGTTGGGTGGGATCTCGATTTTCCCAGCCGCCCCTGAGCAGGGACATGGCCAAGTAAAAGACAAAGCACTAGAATGCCGAAGGAACGTGGTACACAAAGGGGGACTGAATGGACCAAACAAGGCTCACTGAGCAATTTCTTGCACTTGACTGAAATTTCCCCCCAAGAGGCAGTTCTGGACTTCAGTTTCTCCACATACATAAGGAAAGAGTTGGCCAGGAGACACGCCTGTTTTCTGGCTCCTTCATGAGGGATCCAGCCTCTGCCCTCTACAGTGCTCCAGCAGGGATTCCCGGGAACACGGAAAGTAGCCTCTTCTCTGATCATTAGTCTTTGAGTAGCCCTGCCCTCTCCCGGCCAAACCAGATGCTCTCACCTTTCTGGAAGGTCTGAGGAGTTAGGCTCATCCTTGATTCCTTTATCCAGTACACACAGGGATAAGGACTATATAGTTCTTGGGCCCATCCTGGGCTTCCCCTTCCCAGATTCACCTCTACCCCCATTCCATGCTCTTGTCCAGTGATGCTGCATTTCCTGAGCTTGCTTTTGCTTAAGTAGAAGTGTGGCCACATGCCATGGTGAGAGGGAGCCTGGCACTCAGGCCCCTGCCCCAGAAAGCCTCCCTGGCCCCTGCTTCTTCCATAAAGCCAAGAGACTGGAGGCCCCCCATTTCCCGGGATAGCCCTTTTGTGCCTCAAGCCCTGGGTCAAGTGTGGGTTCTCCCTCATGACAGTCCTGCAAGGGCTGGCCTGGCTACTCCATGGCCACACACCTTTGTCCCAGAAAAGAAAGGCAGGCCTAAAGCATCATCGTTGCTGTGTTTCCTTCTACTTTACAGGAATATAGACAGACTGCTAGCTTTGCACTTGGCCCTGGCCCTTCTTACTGCTTCCCAGGCAGACCAGTGCTGAAGGTAACCTCAGCCACGTATGAGTGAGGCCCAGGGACGGCATCTCATAGAGTCCAGGGACCTTGCCATCTTTCCCACTGGTGGCCATTTTCAAACCCAGAACTGCTGTCCAAGGTTTGCCCCTAATACAGGTACCTCCAGCCCGTCCTTCAGCTGCAGGAATGGGGAACTGAACACTGTTCCTCTAGACAGCCCCATCTTCAACTACACCAGATAACGGCTGTGGCTTTGTGTGTGTGTGTGTGTGTGTGTGTGTGCGTGCGTGTGTGTGCGTTTTCTCTTTCGTCGTCCTTTTTTTTTTTCTCTCTCTCTCTCATGCGTGTAAAGGAGAGGACTAGAAGGAACGGTTCCCACTTCTCGGAGGACAACGGACCCAAAGCGATCGATGTGATGGCACCCTCCTCAGAGTAGGGAAAGCCAGTCATCTCCACCCCACCCCCCTCCTGCCCGCCTCCGCGCGAATGAGCAGTGCCCGGCTTAATCTGGTCCAGCCTTGGGCCCACGTGCAGTGTCCGCATGCCTCGTGTTCGTCTGTCCGAACGTCCGTTTGCGTCGTCCCACTAATGTGAATTTCAGCATCAAGTGTGGTGTTTGTTTTTTATTTTTGTCTTTGTCTCCGTGCCGTTGCTGTCCTTGTCCTTCAATAAGGTTGACTGCATTCAGCCAGTGCCAAAAGAGGAGCCCAGTCTCGCTACCAAATTCCAGTCCATCGGGGTTCAGGTAGAGGACGACTGGCGGTAAGTCGTACGGAGGTGGTGGTTGCTTCTCCCCTCTCCTCTTCCTCTGCTCTCGCCTCCCCTGTGCCTTCTCCTCCTGCTCTCCCTAAACCATTTCTCCTTGCTGAATTTCTAATAACCAAGCTGGGTTTGGGGTGTGGGCTGTGGCCCAGGAATGGGAGGCTGGGCAGGCAGGTGGGTGGGCAAATGAGCAGTTGCTCTGTGAGATGAGTCAGCCCGCAGGGGGCCACGGCTGGGCTGAGATGTGAGCTACCCTAATGTTGGTGGTCTTCCTGGCCCCACTGCAGCAAACAGACAACCTTATGACCTTGTCCGTGTGTGTGTATGCGTGTGGGTGTGGGTATGGGAGGGGCCAGGGCTGAGCAGAGAATGAGATGGGGGCTGTGGGACCCGCTTCAGGCGCATGGTGAGCAGATGATGCATCCGTTTCTCTGTCTCCCTTGTGTCCGGGTTGGGGTGGCCTCTGATCTCTGGCCCTCTTGGTGACTCTCATCTCTTCCTGTCCCCACCCCACTCCACCCCCCACCCACAGAAGCAGCGCCCCCTCTCACAGCATGTCCTCCCGACGGGACACCGATTCAGATACCCAGGATGCCAATGACTCAAGCTGTAAGTCATCTGAGAGGAGCCTCCCAGACTGTACCTCACACTCCAACTCCAACTCCATCAACATCGATGCCGGCCCTCGGCAGGCCCCCAAGATTGCCCAGATCAAGCGCAACCTCTCCTATGGAGACAACAGCGACCCTGCCCTAGAGGCATCGTCACTTCCCCCACCTGACCCCTGGCTTGAGACCTCCTCCAGCTCCCCGGCAGAGCCAACACAGTCAGGGGCCTGCCGCCGAGATGGCTACTGGTTCCTGAAGCTGCTGCAGGCAGAAACGGAGCGGCTGGAAGGCTGGTGCTGTCAGATGGACAAGGAGACCAAAGAGAACAACCTCTCTGAAGAAGGTAGGTGCTACAGGACATTGATCTGGGGTGAGGGGAGAAGGGATGGACAGCTAGTTCTCCAGCTTCTGCCAGCCTCAAGCCTCCTATTGGGATGGGTCTTCAGGTTCTCTTCTTGCATCAGTTGTGAGCTCATCTCTTACTTTCTTTTTTTTTTTTTTTGCCCATCTATCCATCTCCGTAGCCATATCTTTTTCCAAAAAAGACATATGGCCATAGCTGCCATTTGAGTAGACTGTGAAGGCAGCCACGTCTGGGTTTGAATCCTAGCTCTTTCCTTACTAGTGAAGTGACCTTGTTCAGGTTACTCTGAGCCTTGGTTTCCTTGTGTTATGCAGAGCTAATCCTACTCTCTAGCTACATAAGCACATTGTGAGGATTGAACGTAAAGGACCAAACAGAGTGCTACTGTACCATAATTAAGCCTTCCGCAGCTCTGTATTGAGCACCTACTGTTGCCAACCACAAAGGATCTGTGGGCCTCAATAGGGTTCGAGGAGCTATGAATCAGTGAGATAGAAGTCATCTACTTTTCCGCCGAAACTGGTTTGGCTCAGAGGTAGAGCTTCGGTCTGTGGACTGAAAGGTCCCAGGTTCGATTCCAGTTAGGGGCATGTACGTTGGTTGCAGGCACATTCCCAGGAGGGGGTGTGCAAGAGGCAACTGATCGATGTTTCTCTCTCATCAAAGTTTCTAGCTGTCTATCTCTCTCCCTTCCTCTCTGTAAAAAATCAATAAAATATATAAAATTAAAAGTATCAGCATTGTTTGAAATAGTTATTCCCAACCGTGTCTTAAAGAGAAAACTTTGTTTAAAAAAAAAAAAAATGGAAGTCATCTACTTTTCCACATACGTTTCTAACTATACCATGCCTATTTCAAAATATTGCCCTGAGAAATTAGTTCAGGAGAACTAGAAATATGTAGGGAACCTACATTCACAGGTGATGGATATATAGGATGGTGGTTTGGAGGCAGGCTCCTGTGGGAAGCTCCAGGTCACAGAGCCAGGAACCATTCCTGTATTGGCCTGGTTCAGCCAAGGCTCCAGTCTTCCACTAGCCCCTTTCGCAGAAAGTCCAAGACCAGGTCTGCAGGGTATCCAGAGGGTCGGAGCGAGCATCTCACTGACCCCTGATAGGATGGGGCCTAAAGAAGCATCCTCTGATGACTCAGAGGAGTGCTTCAGAGTCACGGTTTTCACTATCCTCTAGGACAGTTCCCTTTTTTTTTTTCTTTTTTAACTAAAGCATTAGCATTCTTTAATGTTTGTATTGATTTTTAGAGAGAGAAGTAGGAAGAGAGATAGAGATAAAAACATAGATGAGAAACATCGATCGGCTGCCACCAGCACGCTCCCCAACTGGGGGTCCAGCCTGCAAGTCAGGTGTGAATTGAACCAGTGACCTCTTGGTTGAGCCACATCAGCTGGGCCAGTTCCCCACTGTGTGTGTGCAGGGAACTGTTGTGAGATATATACCTATTACTTTTTACAATAGTATTTTAAAAATTGGAATGGAAGCAAGGATCAGTGAGAACACTAAAAGGCTAACAAGCCATCCAACCCACTGCCCTACCTTAGCTTATCTACTCTCAGCCTCATCAGCTGCATATTCTGTATTTATATTTTTTTAATTTATATTTTTTGTTAATTTAATAAATCTTTATTGCTCAGATTATTATAATTGTTTCTCCCCCCCCCCCCCCATAGCTCCCTTCCACCCGGTCCCCCCCCCCCATTGTCCTCATCCATAGGTGTACAATTTTAGTCCAGTCTCTTCCTGCACCCCCCATACCTTTTTCCTCCTGATAATTATCAACCCACTCCCTTTCTTTGCTCCTGATTCACCAGGTTATTCTGTTCCTCAGATTTTTAATCCACTTGATTTTTAGATTCACTTGATATGTATTTGTTGATCATAATTTTTATCTTTGCTTTTTTCTTCTACTTCCTCTTCTTAAAGAATACCTTTCAGCATTTCATATAATAGTTGTTTGGTGGTGATGAACTCCTTTAGCTTTTTCTTATCTGTTAAGCTCTTTATCTGCCCTTCAATTCTGAATGATAGCTTTATTTTAGCGTTTTTCAACCGCTGTTCCGCGGCACACTAGTGTGCCGCAAGATGTTGCCTGGTGTGCCGTAGGTGCAGACAAGACAAGAATTTTATAATTTTTCACTATTTTGTTTACTTAATATTTCATAATAAAGTAATTATAAAATACTTTCTTTGTGTTTATTTGATTCCTATTCAAGAGAATTACTTAATATATAGTCAATATAGGCACAGAGTTAAATTTTTTAACATTTTCTAATGGTGGTGTGCCTCGTGATTTTTTTCATGAAACAAGTGTGCCTTTGCCCAAAAAAGGTTGAAAAACACTGGGGTAGACTACCGTAATTTTGGTTGTGGTTCTTGCTATTCATCACTTTGAATATTTCTTTCCACTCCCTTCTGGCCTGCATAGCTTCAGTTGAGAAATCAGCTGACAATCGTATGGGTGCTCCCTTATAGGTAACTAACTGTTTTTCTCTTGCTGCTTGTAAGATTCTCTTTGTCTTTTGCCCTTGGCATTTTAATTATGATGTGTCTTGGTGTGTTCCTCTTTGGATTCCATTTGTTTGGGGTTCTTTGTGCTTCCTGTACTTGTAAGTCTATTTCTTTCACCAAGTGGGGGAAGTTTTCAGTCATTATTTCTTCAATTAGGTTTTCAGTATCTTGCTCTCTCTCTTCTTCTGGCACCACCATAATTCTGATGTTGGTATGCTTGAAGTTATCCCAGAGACTTCTTACACTATCCTTAACTTTCTGGATTCTTTTCTCTTTCTGCTTCTCCAGAGGCATGTTCTTTGCCTCTTTGTATTCCAAATCTTTGACTTGATTCTTGCGTTCCTCTAGTCTGCTGTTATGTTTTTGTATAATATTTTTTATTTCAGTCAGTGTATGTTTAATTTCTAATTGGTCCCTTTTCATATCCTTGAGGGTCTCGTTAAATTTATCAGCCTTTTCTAGAAAATTCTTGAAAAATCTTATAACTGTGGTTTTGAACTCTATATCCAGTAGTTTGTTCTCCATTTCTTTCATTTGTGATCAGTTTCCTTGTCTCCTCATTTTCGCTGTATGGCCCGGTGGATCAGCCTCCTCAGTTACCTGAGGTGGACACTCTTGGTGCTCCCCTTTGTGGACTGTGTGTACAGCCTTGTTGTAGTTAAGTCTTGATTGTTGTTGGTATCACTGGGAGGAATTGACCTCCAGGCCAACCTGGCTGTGAGTATCAGCTGTGTCTATGCTAGGATACCTTCTGTATTGGAGCACATTTCTTTTTTTAATGTGATTACCTTTTATTTCAACTTTAAAATTCACTATCATTATATATTGATTTCCTGCTAAAATAGATGAGTATTTAGCTCTGTCACCTCCACCTCCTGTCCTACCCTCCATATATTATATTTGGGTTAAATAACAACCAATATTTCTGTTTACTATGACCATGTAAATATTGTTCACTGCAGAGCCAAATAATAGATTATGGTTTATTTTCTCTTTTTTTCTTTTTAAAAATATATTTATTGATTTCAGAGAGGAAGGGAGAGGAAGAGATAGAAACGTCAATGATGAGAGAGAGTATTGATCGGCTGCCTCTTGCACACCCCACAATGGGGATCAAGCCCACAACCCAGGCATGTACCCTTGGCTGGAATCAAACCTAGGACCCTTCAGTTTGCAGACCGGCGCTCTATCCACTGAGCCAACCAGCTAGGGCTATTTATTTCTTTTATTATTTCTAGAATGAATAGTTGCTCCATCTTTCTTATCTTTATTTTCTAAACTTATTTGTAATTTTTTCACATGCTCCACCAGATCTGCCAACCCTCCAGATAGGCACACATGATTTCCTGTTTTCCCTACTGCCCTCTTCTATCCTCTGCTCTGGTCTGGCCAGGCTGCTTTCTGGGACTGCTGCCTAGCTGCTGTCCAGTTACTTCCCTTCTGGTCTTCGGACTGCCCTTGGCCACTTTCCCATGATGGACACTATGCTTTTTGGACCACATGTTCTTTTGCTTTCTTGGCATCTATCAGTCCCTCATCTTACTAGAGCACACCTTCAACTGGAAGTAAATTTTTGGAAACTGCCATGTCTTTAATTCAGACCTCATACAGTTTGCTGGGTGTAGAGTTGAAAGTAATAAATAAAAATTATATATATATATATATATAAATTTATATATATACATAAGGTAGAAAATAGTTTTCCCTCGAATCATAAAGGCTATATGTAATGTGTTAGCTTTCATTATTTGTAATGAAAAGTTTGGTGCCAGTCCTTTGTATTTTATTATCTTGAAAACTATTAGGATCTTCACTTTATTTATCTTGTGAAACTTCTCAATGATGTTCTATGGATCTTTGTGCCAGTAACAAGTAGGCCATTTCTATGTGGGAACTCAGGTTAGGGGTAGGGGAGGCCAGGGGAAGGTCAAATGGGGGGTGGGGGGGAGAGGAAGGAGACATATGTACTACTCTTTGTAATACTTTAAGCAATAAAATAAAATAAAAATTTTTTTAAGTCACAGAGATATCAACACTGACCTCACTATGCTGTTGAATGGATGCCCACTACCACCTACCTCTTGTTACACAAGAAAAACACCCTAATTTGTTTAAACCACTATTTTCTGGTCTCCTTAACCCATAGCTCAATTTAATTCTTAACTGACACAGGAACTTAAAGAATAAGATGAGATAATTTGAGTCAATGGACTCCCATGTGTCTTTAGGCAAATTAGGTTTAGAGTAACTATTAGGGAGGACTTCTAGGTGCCAAGATAATGGTCTGAATCTCCCAACATATCCCTGCCTCCCCCCCATCCCCCCAAACAAACAGTGTTGGCAACAACAACAACAAATCAAATCAAACTCCATCAAATCCAGGTCTTCAGCGTGAAAACAGAGAATGTCCAGATTTCACATTAACTGGAAATAGAAAACCACTCCAGCCAGTGCCTCCCGTACTGTGACGCAAGCCTCCAGGGAAACAGGCTGGGAAACGGCAGAGTAGAGAGAAGGTGGAGCTGGTGGTGAACTTAAGATTGATTTCAAATCATTACCAGAAAGATAAAATCCACCCCAAGTTGTGACCCATAAAAACTGTGAGATAATCTGTCTTTTAATAAAAATAAAAAAGAACCCAACTGAATGAGAGTTTTAAGAAGGTCAACTGTGTGCTGCTGCAGAGGGCATCAGTGCAGAGTCAGAAAGTGGTGGAGGCTTAGGAGGTGTGGGGAGAAATCGGGAATGGTCCTCCAAAGAGTGCAGGGGCACTGAGGGAAGGTTGCAGAGGGACTGGAGTGGGGCAGGGTTAAAACTGGAGAGATTAATCTTTCCTTTCCCTTTGACTGCTTTTTAAGATTTCCTCTTTGTCTTTGGTTTTACTGTAAATAAGTGTGGATTTGTTTTGGAGCCATTTCTGGAAAATTTTAAATCATGATCTCTCTGAATATTTTTCTTCCATTCTCTCTATTCTCTTCTTTTAGAATGCTCATATTCTTTCTCTTCCATGCCTCTCAATCACTTTCTTTTTTATAGTTTCTCTTTAATACATGTAACTTTTATTTCTTAAAAAATAAGGTGCCCAAGTGCAGTCTTATGGTTAGGAAGTCAAGACTCTATTTTGGACCAAGCCGGGCACATCCTGCCGTCTACGGGAGGGAGGGGCATCATTTTATTTTCAGCAGCTTAGCTTGTCATTTAATCAAACAGGTTAAGTCTTGTGTACCTTGGCCTACCTGGTTTTCAGCAAGGGTTGCTCTGCTGCTTGTAGCGTAGCCCTTGTTTCTGTGATGACCTGATTTTCTCTTGTACTAGTTCCAGAGCTCATGTGTTATCTCTATTGTCTTGCATCTGTTGGGAACACCTCAATCTCTGCTTTGAACTACTGTTGTCACATACTTACAACTAAACGTCATACTTTTCATCTACTCCCTGGCAACAATTTTCTGGTGAATGTTTATTTGCCAGTTGCTGTTCCTATAATACCTCTGTTTAGCTCCTGTGTTGGTTCCTTTTCCGTTACTAATTTCTTAATGAGCTCTTATCATTAGCTCATTATAGGAGGGCTTACCATGCAAAGACCTCTCCTCCCTGGGTGCTGAACCAGGTTCAGGAAAGCCCCTGCTGCAGTCCGCATCCCCTTTCATTTTAAAGATCATTGGCCTCTCCTCTCAAGGTGTGCTTTTGGAGAACTCCAAACTGTCACCTGTATCCAAGGCCTTCAGCCCCAAGACCTGTCTGCGTGGCTACCAGTGCGTGGTCAGTGTGGCAGCAGTTCATACTGTGCTTCAGGTCCTAGCAGATATGATTTGCATTTCCACTGCTTGTTTACTCTGTTTTGCTTTTCAGGGATTTCTGAGAGGAATGGGAGGGAGTATTTCTTTATGCCACCACTTTAAAATTAAAGTCACACTAAAAGATCAACCTGTAATCCTGGCTAGCTCTTTGTTTGGGAGTCTGCTTATATCTTATTTAAGACTTGTGCATTTATGTTCATAATGAAAGTGATCTGTTCTTGGCATGTCCTATCTGCTGTCAGGGCTCCTGAAACTAGTTGTGTCATTTTCTGTCTTTACTTACTCTTGGAAGAGTGTGAATATAAGACAGGGATTACTGTTCCTTGAAGGTTTTGTAAAACCTCATCTGTGAAACTACATAGGCCTGGTTTCCTTTCCTGGCAAGATTAAGTTCCACTTTACTGTGTTTTCTGTTTCACTTTTTTTTTTTAACTAATAAAAAAAAATTGTATTTACTTAGAAGCATTCAGAATGTCAATAAAACAGCTACAACTTTTTTTTTGCAATTAGAGTGGTATTCAGTTAACAGGACAACAATTATTTTGTATAAGCTGCATCAGAGACAACTGAAGATGAAAAAACTACCATCCCCATATATAACTAATTTGTGCTGTGCACCAACAAGAACCTGCTTTAAATTTCCATGCCAATTTACAAGCCCCATACTGTACCAGGCAAGGTTAGTGGCTATTGAAAATACCACCAGGACAAGGCTATCTAAAGACACATTCTACAGTGTGTTAACTATACAAAAAAGACACTATACAGTTTAAAAACAAATCTTACACAGCCTTACATTTCAGTTTTTTTTCTTTAAAAGGAGTGAGTTGTGTACAGTGGGGTTAAATGCTTTATAGACAAGAGAGAAAAAAACCGCTAGAATCAACTTATTCATCATCATCTTCATTTTCATCTTCCTCCTCCTCATTTTCTTCCTCTTCCTTCTTTTTCTTGCTTTTTTCAGCCTTGACAACTCCCTTTTTGGCAGCATCAGGCTTTCCTTTAGTTCGGTAGGCAGCAATATCCTTTTCATATTTCTCCTTCAGCTTAGCAGACTTCTTTTCATAAGGCTGCTTGTCATCTGCAGCAGTGTGATTGCATCTCTCTCCCAGCTTCTTTGCAACATCACCAATGGATAGGCCATTGATTTTTGGGTGATACTCAGGATAAAACAAGAAAAAGGCCGAAGGAGGCCTCTTGGGTGCATTGGGATCCTTGAATTTCTTTTTTGTTTCCCCTTTAGGGGGAATATAAGTTTTCATTTCTCATAACGAGCCTTGTCCGCCTTTGCCATGTCTTCAAATTCCTTTCTCCTTAGCAGTCCTGGTCTTCCACCTCTCTGAGCACTGCTTAGGAAACTCTGAGAAGTTGACTGAAGCATCTGGGTGCTGCTTCTTGTGTTCCTCCCGGCAAGTTTGCACAAAGAAAGCAGACGATGACATTTTGCCTCTCGCTTCCTTAGGGTCTCCTTTGCCCATGTTTAATTCCTTTCCCTCAGCGGGCACACAGTCACCCAGTGCCCGCCAGCTCACACTTGCCCCGGCACTGTCTCTATGTAGCTCAATGTACTGCAGTCTGCTTCGCTTTTTAAAAATAGTTATTGACCTAATCAGATTTTCTATTTCTTCTTGAGTCTATGAGAATGATTTACATTTTTCTGGAAAATTTTTCCACTTAAACTGTTTCAAATTTATTGCCATAAAATGGAGTTCGTTTATATGTATTGTTTGCATTTTTCACAGAATGGATTAACATATAAAATAAATACCAACTGACATCTATAATAATAAAAGCATAATATACTAATTAGACCCGATGACTTTCCAGATGAAGTCGAGGGCCAAGCCCCTTGCACGAATTTCATGCATCGAGCCTCTAGTCACTGACTAATGACTGGTATCCCAAGGTGGGGAAGGGAGATGGAAGCCATGACCCTGATCTGCCTTCCACCCAGGAAACCTGTGCTTGGCTCAGTCAGTCTATTCTACCTTCTCTTTCTCAGTCTTAGGAAAAGTCCTCAGTGCTGTGGGCAGTGCCCAGCTACTGATGTCCCAGAAATTCCAGCAGTTCCGGGGCCTCTGTGAGCAAAACTTGGTGAGTGTGATTCTTCGTTCTCCACAGCAGGGCTTCTAGTCTTGGGCAGCCTGCCAGCTCCCACAGCTGTATTAACCCCTCTACGCCTCTGTGACCGCCTTGTGGCCATAGAACGGTGATGACAATACCTAGCGCAAGAAAGGGGCCAGGAGTGGTCCTTTCAGATCGCTAAACCTTTTGAAACAGAAAACTGATATAAAAATAGCCAATGGAAGTTAAAGATCAATTATCACTGATTTATTTATATTAGACATATTCTATATCTAAGAAAACAGTCAAGGTAAGAAATTTTAAAATATCACCAGTAGGCTTAATGTGTTTTCCTCTCCCTCACCCATTCCTGCTGGGAGTGTGAAAATCTCTCTCCAACTCGCCAAGGGGGCTGTACTCCTGGGGGCGGGGGGGGGGGGGGCAATGGCAGAGTGTTTGTCTCCAGGACTTTAGGGGTTTGGCTTGGACAGTTATGAGGAGGAACATGATATCAGAGAACAAAATGATGGGAGGGATCCTGGCTTCTCCCCATCTGACTGTGAGACTGTGCTGGGAACTGCTGTTTTCTCCCTGTAAAATGAGAACTATTGTTGGCCTGGCATGCATCAGGGGCCTGAGGGCCTTCCTCACTGCGGCCCTACAGTGGTGGCAAAGGCCTCCGCCTCCCATGTATGTGCAGAGCCTACTCTCATGACAGGACTCTCTTTCTACTAAAGATCACCATCAGGGCTGGCGGTGACCAGGAACTAGCTTAATTTACTCATGCAGATACGGACCCTGGGGACAGGAGAGCAAGACTAGGCCCCAAGAGACCCCAACCATGGCCGGGGAGCAGGACAAGCCTCAGCCTTGCTTGTCCCACTGATACTGCTCTTCCCCACAGAACCCTGACGCCAACCCACGTCCAACAGCCCAGGACCTGGCAGGGTTCTGGGACCTGCTACAGCTGTCCATCGAGGACATCAGCATGAAGTTTGATGAACTCTACCATCTCAAGGCCAACAGCTGGCAGCTGGTGGAGACGCCCGAGAAGAGGAAGGTGAGCATGAAGCAGTGCGGAGGGGAAGTCCAGGGACAAATTCCTGGTCGGCAATAACGCTGCCCACATCGGTCAGTGCTGCTTGGCTCCCTTCTCCGTGTGTCGTCTTTGAGCTGGGGCTCACGTCCATCCATGCGCGGGGTCCATGCTCAGCACTTGTCCAGCATGCAGCGCGCTCTCTGTGCCCTCTGAAGTATGCCACCCTGTCCTGCATGTTCAGAAAACGGGGCTCCTTGGAGACGTGCCCACAGCCTTGAACACTAGACTAGGCCATTGAAACTCGTGGGGCTACACGGGGGTACGCCAGAGCCAGCCTCTTCCCTGAGGCCCAGGTTTCTTCTGTAAACCAGCAGCACCCAGTGACCCCTACGGTTACTGGTCTGGGCCTGGTAAGTTCTGATCCCCTAGGTTATCATGTGGCCTGAGAGTTGGATGCCTTGAATTTAATCCCATCTCTGGCTGTGACTCAGATCATTCCTGCCCGAGTCTCAGGACCCCAGTGGTTCAGAGCAGGGGCGGGAAAAGGTCACCTGTCCGTCCCTTCCTGCTGGAACATTCTAGGATTCTAAGCTTGCTTTTTGCTCCCATGCCTGTGCTACTCCCACTGTCATTGCTTCCTGTGGCTTCCTGATTCCAAATGTGTGTTGCTTGTGCCCGATGTGGGGAGGCTGGGTGGAGACTACAGCTGCCACATATAGGGAGTGGTAGTGCCACCCTAAAGGTGGCACCTTTATTTTATTTTTCTTCCCTCCTCACTGTCTCACTAAAGGAAGAGAAGAAACCACCCCCTCCGGTCCCAAAGAAGCCAGCCAAATCCAAGCCGGCAGTGAGCCGCGACAAGGCCTCCGACAGCGGGGACAGGCAGCGTCAGGAGGCGCGCAAGAGACTCCTGGCGGCCAAGCGGGCGGCTTCCGTGAGGCAGAACTCGGCCACAGAGAGTGCGGACAGCATCGAGATCTACGTCCCTGAGGCCCAGACCCGGCTCTGAGACAGGAAGCAGGAAGCAAACAATTTTCAGTCGTTTTAAGAAAACACACACAAACTAAATACGAATGGAACAGAAAATTCTCAGCCGTTAGTATGGTTATTCTATCTAGAGACCCTGAGCCAACTTTCAAATTGATGCATACAAGGGCTCACAATTTGGCTTTTTTGGGTCCCTCCCAGCTTTAGGTTATGAAGACTTCACACACACAAAAGTCAACAAATACACAAACCTGTAAGACTTTTTTCCTCTCGCTGGCCGTGGTGGACTAGATAGATGGACTTCAGCAACCTCCCCGGCCCAGCCTGCAGACTGCAGTCTTTTTACTTGTTCTAGCTAACGAGAACTTAAACGAGCTTGTTTACAAGACGACAGTCCAAGGGCAGCCTTGGGCACCTGCCATGTCCTTCCTTCCTTTTCCCAGCTACCCTTGCGCTGACCTCGGAGTTTTCATTCTTACGTTTCTCTTTCCCTTCAGAGCTCACACAGGGGTCACCATCCCGGCTGGTGGCTTTCTGGGTCTCGGCCCTCTTTGCGGGGGAGAGCCCAGAGGACAGAGATGGACACGCGTTCCCTCCCCACCAAGTGCTCACACACAGTCACACATGTGCACACACACAGATGTAGGTTCCTCTCAGCAGAAGCAACCTCCACCCTGTGACCTGCCAGCCCTCAAGCAGGCGATGCTTCTCCCTGAGAAGATGAGGTTTAAGTCTTTGGGAGGGAAAAGATAAAACTACAGAATCACATTCCAGACTCCTGCCTTTTTCTTCTCTCCAGCCCTTCTTCTCCAGCAGAATGTACGGCTCAGTGACTCACAGAGGACACGGAGAGAGGGACCCCATTGTCTGTCCCTGGCCAAGCCTGTGTACAGCACCGGGGGGCAGGCGGCTGTGTCTGTAGTATGTGTACATATGCACATAGACCTTAGAGTGTATATTTAACAAACGCCCATCTGCTCACCCATGCCCACCAGTGCCACCTCTGGCTCTTGGGGCACCTGGCAGGAGGCAGGTGTGTGAATAGCATATATTTTTACATGTACTATATCTAGGTGTGTGTACAAGTGTGTGTAAAAATATATACTTTGTGTGTAAGCAGCCTTTTTTTTGTTTGTTTTTCGTCTCCCACCTGCCCAGCCTCTAAGTTTTCTGTTCTGTTCTATTTTTTTACCCCATCCACCCTTCTTTCTCCCCTGCCCCCTAGCCCCGCTCCCAGGGTGTCACGAGCCCTGAGCTGCAATGGCCCGGGTCTGTGGGGCGGGGTGGGGAGGGCAGGCGGAGGGGAGGGCGAGGCCAGCCTGCAGCAAGCTCGGTGCACGAGGCTGCTTTCTACCCGGGGTAGGCTACAGCACTGAGACAGCCTCGTGTCCAGCACTTGCTGCAGGGGCCCCGGGTGAACTGAGGGCCTGTTCTGGGACCCCATCCCAGCTTGGCCACTGTCTGTGACCTTGGGCAAGTCACTTGACCTCTGTGTGCCTCAACTTCCTCCTCTGTAAAATGGGGACAGTCCCTGCCCCTCCCTACCTCACAGGCATGTTGTGAGAATAAATGAGGTAATGTGTACCAAGGGCTCATGGTGTTATTGCGGTGGGTGGGCCAGGCTGGGAGAAGGGGCGGGGGGGAGTAGACCCCCCAGAAGACGGAGCCAGACCCCCTCCCAATCGGCAGCTCCATGAAGACAGCAGGCTTGGGCACAGGCCGTGATTCCAGCTGTCCTTCACCAGCTCCATGATCCTGGGCAAGAAAACCAAGTTCTCGATTTCCTCCCTGGAAAACGTGTACAGCATCTACCTCACCGCTTCCTCTGAGAAGTAAATGCGCAACAGCTGCTGTGTGGGAACCACGATGGGCTGCCTCCCTAACAGCGTGCAGCCCCATCTCCACAGACCCAGCTCTGCGTGTGTCCTGGGACGGGAACTCGATTCCTCCACCCCCTCCACTGCCACCACCCTGAGTCATGTGCACTGAACGTGCTTCCCGAGGAGTCCCTCTGCCAGCCCCGTGCCACAGCTCATTCAGAGCTCGCACTTTGTGGGGAGACAGGCCCGGAACCTTGAGGCCAATCTACAGCAGCTGGCAGAAAAGACACAGCACAATGAATGTCCTGTGGGGACCCGCGACAGCACCACCAAATCTGGCCGTGCCAAGAGCACTCTGGTCAGCTGGAAGGACGTGGTGGTCACTAACTTGCGGATGGGGATTCTAGGCAGAAGGACGGGGTTCGATGCCCTGTGGTGAGAACATGCCTTTTAGAAAGGCCTGGGGCCCGGCCAGGTTGCAGACACCTGGTCTCCCAGTGACTCAGGCCCAGAGGATGCACAGAACGACCTTCCCAGGAGCTTTACTCAGGCTGCCACGCCTCCCCAGTGGGGCCTCAGCTCACCCCAATCCTGTGGGTTAGCGCCCCTGTGCTCAGAATGCGTGCTCTCCTCTTTGGACCGTTCGGGCGCTGAGCAGTGACCACGGTTAGCTCCGATGAACTAGAACTGGAGCCTTCATGGGCCTACACCGTCCCTGAGATGCGGCTGGGGTAACTTACAGGGTAAGTGAAGGGGTTTCTGGGCACAGCCAGACACTCGGGTGTGAGTGAATGCAGGAGACAGCCAGGCTGGATTTAAGAGCAACCATCCAGCTAGCCGCACAGCTCTCGCCATGACGGGCCAGTGGACCAGGGTGAACTGTTATCCTTCTGGGCATGAGTGTTTCTGCTGCAGCAGGGCTGGTAGGGAGGACGCTGCACTCCCTACATCAGCCCAGTGGGGAGGGAGAAGCGTTGGATTTGCGGAATCGGGGCCCCCTCTCTGCCCCTGGCACAGCAGTGGAAGAACCCCCTGCCCTGATCTGAAAGAACAGTATAATGAGCCACACCATGTCCCTGACCCAAAATCACCAACTGTCAACATTCCGCCACATCTGCATTCTCCCTCTCAGGTACATACAGTTTTCTTGCAGCCATTTGCAGGTAAACCACGTACACCACGCTCCTTCACCCCAATGCCAACACCACGCAACTCCTGAGAACAAGGACATCCTGCGTGACCACAGTTCCTCTACCGCCCTCTAATGTCACAGCGGTTCCCGAGCTCCTCCCCTCTCAGGAGGACACAAAGGGTCCCACACGAATACCAGCGAAGCACAGCCAATCAGGCCCAGGGCTTTTCCTTCGTGTCCATCCAGGATCCAATGAAGGACCATTCGTTCCTTTCTGTTATCATGTCTCCTCAGTCTCACGGAATGAAAACAGTTTCTCCACTTTTTGTTTTGTTTTTCATGACACGTTTTTTAAGTGTCCAAGCAGCTTGCCGCATGTTGCATAATTTGGATTTAGGTTTCCTTATGACCAGATGCAGACTGCACAGTTTGGAGGAGAATACGACTTAGATGAGGTGCCATCGCCTATTCTCTGTTCTACCAGGTAGGCAGCTGTCACTTCAGGGAAAGGCTGACAGCAGCTTCTCGGAGAAGCTGGGAATGAATCCTTGGCTTGTTTCCAAGCTCAGTCCATGAGGGGAAAAGGGCCAGGACGGAGAGACAGGAAGCCCCCTCCCCAGAGCTGCAGGGCTGGGAGGAGGAGCTGCGGGCGCTGGGAGGAGGAGCTGCGGGCGCTGGGAGGAGGAGCTGCGGGCGCTGGGAGGAGCAGCTGAGGGCGCCGGGAGGAGGAGCTGCGGGCGCTGGGAGGAGGAGCTGAGGGCGCTGGGAGGAGGAGCTGCGGGCGCTGGGAGGAGGAGCTGAGGGCGCTGGGAGGAGGAGCTGCGGGCGCTGGGAGGAGGAGCTGAGGGCGCTGGGAGGAGGAGCTGCGGGCGCTGGGAGGAGGAGCTGCGGGCGCTGGGAGGAGGAGCTGAGGGCGCTGGGAGGAGGAGCTGCGGGCGCTGGGAGGAGGAGCTGCGGGCGCTGGGAGGAGGAGCTGAGGGAGTAGGAGACAAGCTGCCCCTGGGTCCCTGGGTCCCTGGGAACCACCCACAGGGCTGGGGTCCGACAGCGGGAAGGCCCAGGTTCACTTTCTAGACCCCTGCTCCCCATGGTCATGACTTCCCATGCTTCGTGGAGAACCCATGGATTAGAGGCCTAAATTTAAGAGCTAAAATTCTTAGAATAAAACATAGATGTAAATCTTCATTAGATGAGGCAGTGGTTACTTGGATAGTATCGATATACCAAAAGTATAAGAAACCAAAGAAAAAAATAAATATCAAAGTTAAAAACTTCCACTTCTAAAACTACCAAGAAAATGAAACAACCCACAGAATGAGAAACAATGTTTGCCAGTCACATATGTCTGGTAATGGTGCAATAGTATATATAAAGCACATTTGCAACCCAACAAAAACAAAAAAAAATTCAAAATGGGCAAAACATCTGAAGTATCATTTCTCCAAAGATGAATAAATGTCCAATAAGCACATGAAAAGATGTTCAACAACAATAAAAAGATGTTCAACATAACTAGTCACTAGAGAAATTCTAATCAAAACCACACTGGGCCCCGGCCAGTATGCTCAGTGGTTAGGCTGTTGGCCTGTGCACCGAAGGGTCGGGACTTGATTCCTGGTAAAAGGCACCTACCTGGGTTGCAGGTTCATTCCTCACCCTCGGTCCCAGCACCTGTGTGTGCAGAAGGCAATCTACCCATGTTCCCCTCTCTCTCCCTCCCTCCCTCCCCCTCCCTCCCCCTCTCTCTCTCTCTCTCTCTCTCTCTCTCTCTCTCTCTCTCCCTTCTCTCTGAAAACCAATGGGAAAAATATCCTCAGGTGAGGATTAACAACAATGGACAAAAAACACTGAGATGCTTAACATCAGTTATTAGGGAAATGAAAATCAAAACCACAATGAGACACCACTTCACACCCATTAGGATATTATTTTTTAAAATTAAGAAGAAAAACTAAATGTTGGCAAAGATGTAGAGAAGTTGGAAGCCTTGTGCACTGTTGGTGGGAATTTAAATGGTACAGCTTCTGTGGAAAACACTATGGCGGTTCCCCAAAAGAATTAAAAATGGAATTAACAAATGATCAAGCAATTTCACTTGTGGGTGTACACCCAAAAAAGTCAAAAGCAAGGTCTCAAAAGGTATTTGTAGGGTCCAGTCAAGATGGCTACATAGTAAACGTGGTACTCACAACCTCCCACCACCACATTAAAAAAGTTAAGCTAGATTACAGCACAACCATCATTCAGAACCACCTGAAATCTAGCTGAACAGAAGTCCTACAACGAAGGATATAAAGAAGCAGCTACAGTGAGACTGGTAGAAGGGGTAGAACTGGGCGACTCCCACACCCACATGTGGCCGTTGAAAATCAGGGGAGGCCAGGGGGACGTGGTGTTCAAGGACTTGGTGAAGGTCATGATAGCAAATTACAACATGCACGGGAAGCTGGACTTGAGTTTTTCAACATACCTCAGATCCAATACAAAAACCCTTGGGTGCAGATCATGATGTTTAAGAACATGACACCATCACCCGTCCTTCAAGTCTATTCAGACTTGAGCAGACTGGTGAGCAGGTCCTTGTGGATGTAGAGAACAAGAGCAATAAAGAGATCATGGAGCTTATAAAAAAAAAAAAAAAAAAAAAAAATCCTGGGGAAGAATGAGGAAACCCTCAAGCAAGAAAAGCAGGAGAAAAAGCAGCTTTCTCATCCAGCCCACTTTGGACCTTGAAAGTATTACCTGTGGGAATGCATCTGTGAGGCCCGGGTGCCATTATCCAAGGATAAAATCGGGAATTACAAAGCAACTCCGAAAGCCAGTGCCCAGGACTAAGGCCCCAGGCCTGTGGGCTAGGGTTACCTTGGCCACAAAGAAGATCCTGGTTCTCCCTCCAGAGAGACTCTGCAAATAAAATGCTATTTAATAAAATAAAATAAACTGGGAGGGATAGCTCACCTTCCCAATTAGGCGGCAAAAACTATAAAGCAGCCCTAGCTGGCTTGGCTCAGTGGCTAGAGGATCAGCCCACAGACTGAAGGGTACTGGGTTCAATTCTGGTCAAGAGCACATACCTCAGAGAGGTACCAAGATGGCAGCCTCCTACAACCACATCAAAATTACAACTAAAATACAGAACTAGCATCCATAACCACGGGGAAAGCTGTCCAAGTGGAACTAGATAAGTAAAGAAGGAAGCACATTGAGACTGGTAGGAGGTACGGAGGCATGGAATGGGCTGGTCCTGCCCTGGGGTGTGCTGCTTTTTTAATCAGGAGGGAGGTCACCTCTTTGGAGGCCGCCTGAAGGAGCAAGGAGCCCCAGCCCAGGGTCCCAGAGCTGGGAAAGAAGTCCCTATGGGCAGTAAGTACTACGGACTGTAAAAACAAGTGCTGATTGGCTGAAGCTAGAGATCCAGCTTCTCCTCTTAAAAGGCCGCACTGTGAACTGAATTTACAAGCTCCCCCTCGCTCTGAGCTCCGGTGCCGGGTGAGGCTCGGGGAGACCCAGACAGATATGGGGAGAAACTGGACTGTCTGGCATCAGGCCAGGAACTCGGGGCAGCTTTCTTCCAGATGGAGGGCTCACAGCAGTCATTGTTCCTGTGCTGGGACCTCCTGGGGGCAGGGCAGACTGGCAGACATTTCTGTTTGCTCCAGCTTGGAGATTCCGAGATCCCGCCCATCCAATTTACAATCCCACCCAAGCTGTGCGCAGCAGCTTTTGCATATTATTGGCCTGTACTTTCTTAGACTAAACCCTGTCAAACAAGCTGCAGCTGGGCCAGGGAGCCCCAAAGCTATCAATAAAAGGCCTAAGGCTGGCACCAACACCAGCCTGCCTTGTTTCACAGCTGGGCCTCTTCTGGACACTTCCAAACCCGATACAAAGAGGAAGAATCTGCAGATCTCTCTATAGCTCCTGTTGGGTGGCCCCAGGCAGTGGCTGACTTTGCACCTCCTTGGAGATTCAAGAGCCAGTGTACCCAGTGGTCAGAGTGGGACCATACCAGATTACAGCTCCTCAGATCCATAAGTGTCACACTCAAGGGGCAGACTCATGAGCACCAAAGCCCCACTGAAGCAAGTCCTGCTCCGTAAGGGTGTCTCCTGCACAGCAGCTCTCCCACTGTAGTCGCAGCGGATCCCCACAGCCAACTGGCCTGGAGGTCAATTCCTCCCAGTGATACCAACAGCAATCAAGGCTCAACTACCAGACTGTGCACACAGCCCACAAAGGGGTGCACCAAGAGTGTCCACCTCAGGTGATTGGGGAGGCTGAGCCACTGGGCCCTAAAGGACACCTACTATTAAGGCCACTCTATCAAGTCTGGGAGATGTAGCAGCTCTGCCTAACACAGGGAACCCCACTTCTCTAACTTACTTCATTCTGGAAGGCTGTTTGAAAATCAAATCATTTTTTCCCCATTATAAATAATTTAAATTGAATTAAACCATTCCACACCCCCAAAAGATTCCATCTTTAACCTTTCTTATACACAGTATATGTATAATGTACGGTTTATAAATAAGCACTTATGTTAAATTATTAAACACCCCCTACTAGCTTTAAACAATTTTTTATATATCACTGCCTCAGAAATGCTATCACCAGCTAACTGCTTTTCATTTATCCAATCAAAACAGTTTTTCTACCTATTCAATAGCCTGTAATTATTGTTTTGTGAGTACTTCCACACCCTTTGCAACATTAGCCTCTTGATGCCTCTTTATGTTTTAAGATTGTGCTAATCATTGATTTCCCCAGCAACAAAAGCAACATTCTCCCCTTTGTTTGTTGCCTGAGACACTATTTGTCATGCTGAGCTATCAGCATGAAAGGGTTGGCAAGTTGAAAACCAACTGAAGTTTTGGTTTGACAACCAAGACATTTTTTCTGTGAACAGCTTGGTTGACAACTGAATTGTTCGAGATGGGAGAGGTTTGAGATACAAGGTTTGACTGCACATAAAAACACACACAGGAAAGCAAACAAAATGAGGAGACAAAGAAACATGTCCCAAATGAAACAATAGGAGAAATCTCTAAGAAAAAAAACTAAATTAAATAGAGTCAAGCAAATTACCAGATACAGCCCTGGCTGGTGTGCTCAGTGATTACAGCGCCGGCCTGCACACAGTCGCAGGTTCAATTCCCAGTCCAGGGCACGTACCTGGGTTGCAGGTTCAATCCCTGGCGCCAGTCAGGGCATATGCAGGAGGCAACCAATCAATGAGTCCTCTCTCTCTCTCTCTCTCTCTCTCTCTCTCTCTCTCTCTCTCTCTCTCTCTCTCTCTCTCTCTCCCTTCCCTCCCCTCCCCTCCCCTTCCCTTCCCTTCTCCCTCCCTCCCTCCCTTGCACTCTCAAAAAAATAAATGGGAAAAATATCCTCAGGTGAGGATTAACAAAAAATAATTTTTTTAATGGGTAGAGGATTTTTAAAAATATATCTTTATTAATTTCAGAGAGGGAAAGAGAGATAGAAACACCAATGATGAGAGAGAATCATTGGCTACCTCCTGCACACCCCTGCTGAGGATCGAGCCCGCAACCCAGGCATGTACCCTTGACCTGAATCAAACAAACCTGGGACCCTTCAGTCCACAGGCTTACATTCTACCCATTGAGCCAAACTGGCTAGGGCCAAAAACAATGTTTTTAATTAAAATTACCAGATACAAAATTCAAAACTGGTTATAAAGATGCTCAAGGAAATCAATATGAACTTCAACAGCATAAAAAAAAGACATGGGAACCATAAAAAAGAACCAGTCAGCTGAAACCGGTTTGGCTCAGTGGTAGAGCATCTGTCTGCGGACTGAAAGGTCCCAGGTTCGATTCCGGTCAGGGGCATGTACGTTGGTTGTGGGCACATCCCCGGTAGGGGGTGTGCAAGAGGCAGCTGGTCGATGTTTCTCTCTCATCAACGTTTCTAGCTCTCTATCTCTCTCCCTTCCTCTCTGTAAAAAATCAATAAAATATATTTAAAAAAAAAAAAAGAACCAATCAGACATGAAGGATACCCTAACTGAAATGAAGAATATATTACAGGGAATCAAGAATAGAGTAGATAAAGCAGAGAATCAAATCAGTGATATGGAAGGAAGCAGAAAAAAAAAAAGAAAGAAAAAAATAAAAACACCCAACAGAAAAAAAGAAAAAGAAAAAAGATTATAGGAAAATGAGAATAGTATAAGAAACCTCTGGTACAACTTCAAACCTGCCAACATTCACATCAGAGAGTGCTGGAAGGAGAGGAGAGAGAGAGCGAGAAATTGAAAACCTATTTGAAAAAATGCAGAAAACTTCCATAATCTGGGAAACAAAATAGACATATAAGTCTAGGAAGTGCAGAGGCTCCAAACAAGAGGAACCCAAAGATGCCCACACCAAGACACATCATAATTAAAATGCCAAGGGTTAAAGGCAAAGAGAGACTCTTAAAAGCAGCAAGAGAAAAGCAGTTATCTACAAGGGAGCTCCCATAGACTGTCAGCAGAAACTTTGCAAGCCAGTGATACTGGCTAATAATATTAAAGTGCCCTGGCTGGTGTGACTCAGTTGGTTGAGCGTCATCCCATGCACTAAGAGGTCACCAGTTCAATTCCCTGGTCAGGGCACATCCTCAGAATGCAGGCTTGAGCCCCAGTAGAGGGCTGCAGGAGGCAGCCAATCGATAGTTCTCTCTCATCAATGTTTTTTTTTCTCTCTCTCTCCCTCTCCCTTCTGCTCTCCAAAAAAATCAATTTAAAAACACACATATATATTTTTAAAAAGTCACTCCCTCTCCCCACCTCAGGATTTGCTATGTCCCTTTATTTAAGAAAGAAAAGGAAAAAGAAAAGAAAATATTCAAAATGATGCAAAGCAAGGACCTAGAACCATGATTACTCTATCCACAAAATCTCTCATTCAGGACAGATAAAGACCTTCCCAGACAATAAGAAGCTAAAGGAGTTCATCTCCACCAAAGCAGTGTTGCCAGAAATGTTAAAGGGTCTCCTTTAAAAAGAAGCAAAAGAGGCATGATCCCCCCTCCCAGGAGCAAGCCCACACCTTTCCCTTCCCCCTCTTCCCTCTCGGTCATGCATCTCCTAAACTCTGGGATCCGGTAAGATTTGCAACCAGCTCCCCGCAGCTCACCCCAGGCTGACCCGCCTGAATCTGCCTCCAGCCCCACTTCCTCTCTCTTCTCAGTGAGCCAAAGCAGCCCCATCTGGGCTCTCTCTCTCCTGTTGTTTCTCCCATGGGAGCCCTTCCTTGCTTCACTGTTCCCAGCTTTAATAAGCATGCTCTCAAAATAAAAATGTGAACAAAACAGCCATAAATATATAGGTATCAACAATTACTTTAAATGCAAATGGACTAAATGTTCCAATCAAAAGGCACAGAGTGACTGAATGGATAACAAACAAGACCCTGACATGTGCTGTTTACAAGGGACTCACTTCAGATGGAGAGACACACACAGACTGGAAGCGAAGGGATAGAGAAAGATCGCTCATGAAAACGGAAACGGAAAAACAAAGAAGCTGGAGAAGCAGCGCTTACACCAGACGAGAAGACTGTAAAGCAAAGGCCGTCACAGAGACAAGGAAGGACCCAGCAGCTCCTCTTCTGGGCATTTATCCAAAGAAACCCGAAACACTAAATACATACATCCCTATGTTCACTGCAGTGTTCTGTACAATAGCGGGATAAGGAAGCAGCCTGAGGGGCCATCCACAGATGAACGGATAAAGAAGTGGTATATGCAATGGAATATGACTCAACCATAAGAAAGAATGAAATCTTACAATTTGCAACAACATGGATGGGCCTAGAGAGTATTATATTAAGTGAAATAAGTCAGAGAAAGACAAATGCCAGATAATTTCATATATATGGAATCGAACAAACAAAATCAACAGCCCTGGGCAGGTAGCTCAGTTGATTACATCACCATCCTGACGGGCCAAGGCTGGGGGTTTGATCCATGGTCAGGACTCACTCAATGAGCCTAGCCAGTGTGGCTCAGCGGTTGAGCATCAATCCAGGCACCAGGAGGTCATCTGGTTTGATTACCAGTCAGTCAGGGCACATGCCCGGATTTGGGGCTGGATCCCCAGTGTGGGGCATGCAGGAGAGAAACATCAGTGTTTGAGAGACAGTTGGACTGGTTGCCTCCCGCACGCATGAACCCTTTGGAGAATGCAGAGCGAACCCACAAGGGAGGTATGTGCCCTTGACCAGGAACTGAACCTGCCGCCCTTCGGTGGGCTGGCTGGCGCTCTAACCACTGAGCACACTGGTCAGGGCTGGACAGGTCAGAAGACTCAGCCACTCTGCCACTGAATCCTCACCACCACCCTCCATGGTACAGGCGGTGGCTGTCACCTAACCCCCCCGCCCCCCTGCGCCCCTGGCCACCCGCAGGGGCCTGACTGACTGGGGGCCTCGGCGTGCGGACAGCGGCTCCTCTGACCTCCCCCGGGGCCTGGAGAACAGCCGTCGGCCTGGCGGGCCTGGCGGAAGGAAGGCCTCCCCAGGGACGGCGCGGGCAGTGGGGCTCGGGGGAAAGCTGGGGGAGGCTCTGAGGACCGGAGGTCTTGGACGTCCTGCCGGCCTCGCTGGAGAGGGACGGCCCAGCCAAACCCCCCACCGCCTCCGGCTGCGGGGAGAAGGGGGGCCCTCACCCATCACCTCCCCATCTCCCAGAAGCCGGGAGGCCCCGGTGGCAGGAAGGGGGTGTGAGGATCGCCAGGAGCGCCCCCGCCTTCCAGCCCAGGGTGGAGGCCAAATAAGGCCGGATTGGCTGCCCAGGCCCCGCCCCACAGGGCAGCATTCTTCTGCCTTGTAAGGCCGCAGCCGCCCGCCCTGCGCCTCCTGCCTCCCCGACGGCTCCGCACCGACTCCGCACCGACCGAACCCGGCTCCGCGCACCCACCCAAGAGCCTTCTCCGCACCAGGTGGGCGCCTCCCGGGGTCTCGAGGGGGCGGTATGAACGTGGGGCCGCCCCACGGGTGGGATGTTGGGGAGTCTCTGGGCGGGACAGCCGCTGTTGGTTTGGGGCTGCGACGTGGCTCGGGTCCCACAGGGATTCTGGGGGGACCGGGCAGCAGGGGGCCTGTCTGGGCTCTGGGAGCCAGCGGTCCTTCGGCAAAGGAAGGCTGTGTGGGAAGCGGGCAGGGGCTGTGGCTGCAGGTGTTCCTCCCTGGTGGACAGCCCCAGGTCATGTGTGTCTCGGACAGAAAGCAGCCCCGTCAGGCTCCATGAGGTCCCCCCAGAACGTATTTGTCCTGGGGGCAGGGAGAGGAAGGGATGGGGTAACCACACCCCGCTCGCACCGAAGCTGTGTGCCAGGCTGCCCATTTGTGCCTGTTGCCTGGGGAAGGTCTCCAAGGCCCTGGGGGCTCAGCCTGGGGGGCTCGGGGCTGACGAGAGACTCTGGCCCTGCTCTTCCCCCGCCTCCCGCTCCTCGGGCTGCTCAGTCAGGGAACAGCCTCCGATAACAGGTCACAGCACTGCAGGCCTCAGGGACGATGAGGTCATGGGGCGCACAGGCCTGTCCATGGGGGGAGGTGGCACCTAGTTACAGCCAAGTACCAACTCTCAGATCCTGGTGTCCAGGACCCCAAGTCGGGGCAGGTGATGACCCCGGGCTGAGGGCCCAGCCTCTCTCTGACCCGACCCTCAGCCAAGCCTAGAAACTGCCTCTGGTCACGCAGAGCCCTCAGCTGCACATGCGCCTCTTAGGATCTATGTTTCCTCCGTGCTCGGAGGGCCGTTTGCTACCATTGACCCAAGCCCAGCCCCGGGGTCCTGGCTCCCAATTGAACTCCACCCCTCTCATGGCCATTCACTTCCATATATATATATAATTGACTTCTTACAGAGAGGAAGAGAGAAGGATAGAGAGTTAGAAACGTCGATTAGAGAGAAACGTCGGTCACCTGCCTCCTACACGCCTCCCACTGGGAATGCCTACAACCAAGCCACACGCCCCTGACCAGAATCGAACCCGGGACCCTTCAGTCCGCAGGCTGACACTCTATCCATTGAGCCAAACTGCCCAGAGCTCCACTTCCCTTCTTAAGCCTCAATTCTTTTAACTGCACATTAGGGCACCCCCGCCCCCTCTTTCCTGAGATTGCTGGAACGGACAAGCTGTAAAGCTCTGTGCTCTCAGGCATGAAGGCAGAGGGGCCCGTCCAGTGTCAGAGCTGCCTCTGGCCATGCTCCCTCCTCCTGGCCACGTCCCTCTAGAGCTCTGCAGATGGGAGTGAGGGTGACCATCACAGCCCCTGCGGGGTGCAGCGGGCTTCTCCTTGGTGCCTCCAGTGGGTGCCTCAGTCCAAGTGCCCCGAGAACACCGGCTCAGGGAGGGACTGGGCCCTGAAAGCACTAAACCCCAGGAGGGAGCGGCACTCCCCGCCGATGGCGAAGGGCTCCTGCCGGCCTGCCCCGAGGTGTGTGGGGCCAGGCGGAGCGTGTGGGGGCCAGGCGTGTCGCCGAGTGGGACCCAGCAGCCAGTGTCTCTGACTATAGGCATGTGTGGCCCTGGGTAAGGGCTGGGGGTGGCCAGGCTCCCGTCTCAGGAAGTAAGATCTCCAAGGCCAAAACCCAAGAATAACTTGAACATGATCATAGGACAGAGGCCTGGAGACAGCTCGAGGAGCACTCACAGCCACACAATTTTTTATTTAAAAAAAAAAAAAAAAAAAAAAACAGAAAAGGCTTTCTGGACCCAGGGGTTCAGCACAGAGGAAAGAGGAGGCAGCAGCCTGGAGCGTGGCCCAGAGCCATACCAGCACCTGGCCTTTAGGGCAGCCCCACAACCATGACAAGGGTTCAGGGGAAAAGCCCTTTGTTGGGCTTTAGCTTCCCCATCTGTACAGTAGGGAGTGTAGACCGTCACCTGACAAACAAGCATCTTTTAGCCCCATATGGGCCTCGGTGGACACTGGGATCTACGACAGCCTGACTGAGGGTGGGGGAGACCTTACATGCTGGCTGTCAAAGCAAAGGTGGGACACTGCTCCCCACGGGGTGTCTCAGGAGCTGGGCTGGAGGAGCACATCCCAGGGGAAGAGTCCAGGAAGGAAAGTCTGGGGGCACCTAGGGTACAGCTTAAGGTCCAGGTGGCAGGGCCACAGGGGCAGGAGGGCAGTGAGGGTCCGGGGTCAGCCAGAGAGAAGGGCCTTGAAGGCCAGGCTGAGGGGCCAGGCTGAGGGCGGTGCAGGAACCTTTGAGGGCTTGAAGGTGAAGTGACAGGTGCAGGTCTGTCTGTATGGAAGGCAGGGACTGGCGAGAGGCTAAAAGACCAGGTCTAAAGAAGGGGGACAAGAAGCTGGCTTCTCAGCCTGGGGGAGCCTCACGCCCCTATAAGCATTGAGGAATGAGAATAAGGAGTAGGACCACCCGTCTAGGGGCTGGTCAGTGTGGGCAGCTGTTGGAGGGAAACTGCCCAGAGCCCTGGCCTTCCAGAAGCTCCAGAGCTGGGAGCACAGAGGGATGGGGAGGAGGAGGGGGAGGAGGGGGAGGAGGAATGTCAGGAATGCAGGGCCACAGACCCAGCTCCTTCCTGCTGGGGGGTGGCAGGGAGCCCCACCGTGTCATGTGAGAGATGAACAGTTTGTAAATGCTGTCAGGGGTTAAAAGAGATAAGCATGGAAATGGCTGGCACTAAACCCAATCCTAAGCGTTTTACCCAGTCTGCAAAAATAATGCGCTCTGCGCCTGGCACCGTCCCAGGGCCTTCCTGGGCACTGAGTCAGTCCGTCACTCCTGGGCCCTCCCCTCGTCCCCAGTCCCAATGAGGAAACTCGCTCAGAGGGACAGGGGAAGTTAGAGGGCCTTGCAGGTCTGCCTCGGGGTGAGCTGGTGGCAGGAGCCCCAGGCCTGTGGGAGGCCTTGAATGCCAGGCACAGGCACAGACAGTCGCTCTGGCTGAGTCACGGGCTCTCCCCCCACATGCACTTCCTGCAGGGCAGCCCCTCCCACCCGACGCCAAGATGTCCAGCAAGAGAGCCAAGGCCAAGACCACCAAGAAGCGGCCACAGAGGGCCACGTCCAATGTCTTTGCGATGTTTGACCAGTCCCAGATCCAGGAGTTTAAGGAGGCCTTCAACATGATCGACCAGAACCGCGACGGCTTCATTGACAAGGAGGACCTGCACGACATGCTGGCCTCCCTGGGTGAGCAGGGACGGCTGGGTGGGGTCTGAGTGGGCCCCGGGAGGTTCTGCACCTGGAGTGGGCTGTGGGCCGCTCATCACTTAGGGGCACTTCCTGTGTAGTGACATGTGGTACCCACCCTGAGAGCAAGTGCCATTACTTTTCCCGTTTAACAGATAGGGAAACTGAGGCACGGCAGTTCGGCAGACAGGCTCACTCCAGGGCAGGACTGCCTCAGGCAGATGTGTGGATTGGGCTGCCTTATACCATTTTGTTTAAAGCAAGGGCAGAGAATCTTTTTTCTGCCAACAGCCGTTTGGATATTTATAACACATTCACTAAATACACTGAGTGGCCAGATTATTATGATCTCTGAACGCATAATAACCTGGCCATTCAGTGTGTGTGTGTGTGTGTGTGTGTGTGTGTGTAAGACCCGGTGCATGAATTCGTGCATGGGTGGGGTCTGGCCAGCCTGGTGGGGGGAAGTGGGAGGGCGGGACATGGGCAGTTGGTCGAACTCCTGGTCGAGGGGACAATTTGCATATTAGCCTTTTATTATATAGGATATACACTGATTGGCCAGATTATTATGCATTCAGAGATCATAATAATCTGGCCAGTGAGTGTATAATTTAATATAAATTTATGTTGCTATGAAAAAGCTCCTAGATTTATTGGCTTTCAAGTCCCACCTGTGGTTGCCTCGGCAGGACCAGACTGAGTGATTTTGTGAGCCTTGTAAGGCCCTCGGCTGACCTTCCCCACCTGATTTAAAGAAAGGGTTCGGCGACTAAAAGAAAATCTGAACTGCATAGATTTCCTGTACAGATGGGAACTGAGGCTCAGAGGGGAGGCCAGAGCAGCTCTGCTCCTTCAGAGGTCACCTGTGCCAGGCTCTCAGGGCCTCTCTGACTCCCGTGGCTTCCCCAGAATCAGACTCTTAGAACTGAAAGGGGTCTGGAACCTAGTGTCACCATTGCTCAGATGGGGAGACTGAGCCCAGAGGCCAGGCCTCCAAACAACCACCCTCAGCCCCAGCTCCAGGCCCCCCCGTTTCCAGATGGGAGCATCTGGGCCGGACACGGGCTGGGAAGAGGGAGCCTGGGCAGCGGAGAAGGCAGCCTGTGGTGTTCAAGCCCCGAAGCTCTGGGGCCCGTGGCCTGGCACTCCCCTCACTGCTCCTCACAGCTGGGCGGCCCCATTGGCGCCTGTGGCCCCCATGCACCCACCGTGTTGTCTGGTGGGAAGGACCGGGCAACCCTGAGTGGGAAGGGTGACATCAGACACTGCCGCCCACCCTGGGCGCCATCCCTCTCCCAGCTTCCGGCCAGACTTACTAGAGGTTGCCTCCCCAAGGAGGTCGCCTGCAGGGAGGAGGACTGAGGCTGCTGAGGGGAGGGGCTGTGGGTCCCGCTGTCACAGCTCCTCCTAGGCCTCGGCCATCCCTGGGGACACAGCAGGGTGAGTGAGGTCAGAGGAAACAGGGACACGAAGCTCCTTCCCACTTACAGAAGGGCCCGGAGCCCCAGAGACTTGCTGACAGAAAAACCCGCTCCTGTTCCCAGCTCCTGCCAGCGGGTCCCCTGACCGGTCCAGCCTTGTGGTTAAGAACATTGCCCTCAGGTTAGAAAACAAGAGCAGCAAATAAAATAAGAAGCTGCAGCTTCTGCAGGTATCAGAGTGTCAATTTCAAAGCAATTCTACTGAGTAGATGTGGCCGACCTTCCCACTTGAACAAATGAGGAAACAGAAGCTCAGAGAGGTTTAAGTCATTTGCCCACGGTCACGCAGCTTCTCAGAGGCAGAGCTGGGATTTGAACTCAGCAGTTGATTAGAGTCCCTAGGACTATGCTAATTACTATGTGCATTTACAACCACTGCCTCATCTTCCTCATCTTCTTAATTCTCCTAAGAGGCAGGGGAAACTGAGGCACGGAGCCTCTGTGACACCAAACCTCACTGTTTTAACCACCTTTGAAGCAGGGCCTAGTCTCTGGGGTCTGGCTGGCTGGGTCGGAATGCCAGCTCCACCCTTTCCCTGCCGTGTGACCAAAGTCGCCTCCCTCTGTGCCTCAGGCTCCACACACGGGAAGTGGGAGTAGGACACTGACCGTACAAGGTGGTGCGGCGGAGGCCGATGCAATAAGGCGGGTGGAGCCCGGACGCAGGGAGCGAGCAGTCAGCAGACGGTGCTCTCACACGTTCGAGGGCCTCCCCGCTCCCCGGCATCCAGCCCAGGGGAGGCGGCTCACCAAGGCCCCGTGAGAGCCCCAGAGAGAGCAGGCGAGCAGCCGGCTGCCCAGCAAGATGCCCACCAGCTTATAAACGTCCCACCCCCCGCCTGCAGGCCTCACCCGGGGCCATGGAGGGAGGTGGGAGGGGGCGGGCGATGACCACGGGCGTGACCGCCTCGCCCGCCACAGGGAAGAACCCCACGGACGAGTACTTGGAGGGCATGATGAGCGAGGCCCCGGGACCCATCAACTTCACCATGTTCCTGACCATGTTCGGGGAGAAGCTGAACGGCACGGACCCCGAGGACGTGATCCGCAACGCCTTCGCCTGCTTCGACGAGGAGGCCTCAGGTGGGGCCTCGGGGGCCGTCAGGGCTGGGCCGCTGCCCCTCTGCCTGTTTGGCACCAGAACCCTAAGAGACACGGCGTCCCTCTCCAAATGCTAAACCCAAACGGCCCACGTCCACCCAGGCTGCCCACTTCCTAGCTCACCTGCTGGCCCAGCACGCTCTGTCTCTGCTGTAGATCTTTCCAGAAACCACACAATCAGGCCCTGCTGGCCAGCAAGCTACAGACACCAGCCCACACCCTCCAGTCTTCAGAGGGACTTCCTGTCCCACAGCTAGCTTTGCCCAGGGACAAGCCAGAGTGAGGCTGGCGGTGGTAGTTTCAGCAGTTTCTCGGGGACCACAGGCCTGAGTGTGCTCGGAACATTTTCCTGACTGCCCTCACCCCCATTCTCCAGCTCAAACAGGCACAGCAGAGAGGGTAGGTACCTTGCCCCAAGTCTCACAGCTAGGAAGACCGGGGATCAGCATTCGAATCCGAGCAGCAGAACCCTGGGGCTCACGCTCTACAAGCAGGACACTCCCAGTCCCCCACACTGAGCCCCAAGTTCCCCCCAGAAACGCCTCCCAGACAACCCCACTGCAGAACTCCACCTCCTGGGGCCCCGGCGAGCTCAAACTGACCGGAGGCCAGGGCTGGTCCTTTCCTGCAACCCCCTCCGTCCCCATCGGTGACAAGTCTACAAGGACCCACCCGGTGGGGTGCTGAGGGTGTGTGTGTGGGGGGTGTCCCAGCCTGAGTCCCTGTCTCTCACGCACCTTGGCCCCACCCCCAGGCTTTATCCACGAGGACCACCTTCGGGAGCTGCTCACCACCATGGGCGACCGCTTCACCGACGAGGAAGTGGACGAGATGTACCGCGAGGCCCCCATCGACAAGAAAGGCAACTTCAACTACGTGGAGTTCACCCGCATCCTCAAACACGGGGCCAAGGACAAGGACGACTAGGCCTCCCGGCCCCCGTGTGCAGGCCCCCGTCCCCGTCACCCACTCCACACACACACAGTCTGCACCTGCTCATGCCCAGGGGACCCGCTCAGGGAAGCCTCCCTCTGAGGGGTTGGGGCCCGGCTCCCAGTGGAGGAAACAGGCCCAGAGAGGCAGTGCCAGGCAGGGGTCACACAGCCACTGTGCGGCCGGGGTGCCCACTGGGACCCTCCAAGGAAGGATCATCCAGGGAGCTGGGCCCGAAGGTGCCAGGGGAAGGCCCCGAATGAGAGCCCGGGCTGTCCCCACAGGAAGGGCCTGCACCACTTCAAGGGCACCCCATGCCGGGCATGAAGCCCTTTCCCAGACACTGCCACCAACTCACGAACCTCACCACAGGGTCCTCGGAGGACGGGTGCCAGAGCCCCCCGCCTGCCCCAGAACACCCCACCCACGGGGAGTGGCTCCTCCGAGAGGCGGAGTCTAATAGAAGGCTGAACACTGCTTTGGCCCGTGTGTCTGGTCTGTGGAATTAAGGGCCCAAGAGACTCCAAACACCCTCCCACCCTCTCCTCCCATCCCCAATGGCTGCCCATTCCTCCCCTCCACCCCCCACTCCCAAGGTCCAGCGTGAGACCAGCATCAGGGAGTGGACAGAGGTGCTGAGGGAAACTGCCTCCTGGGAGGAGAGGGCAGAGTGGGGAGAACTACAGGAATCCCAGTGGAGGTTCTGGGCCCCTGTGGGGGCAGGGGTCAAAGTCACATGGCCTTTAGGACTAGAGCCTGCATCTTCAGGGTCACCTGTGTTCCTGGAAACAGAGGGGCACAGTGGCTCAGGGATGGAGTGGGAATGAGCTGGTTTCTCAGACTGCGGAGGTCAGCTCCAGGCAGCCGCAGGGGTGCTCTGTGCTGCACCCACCATGGCTAGAGGGTCCTTTCAGTCACGTGACTAGCAATCCAGCTGGCACAGCTTTTTTGCACATGCGGTGAGTCTGGCAGAGCTGGGATCCCTCTTGATTTAAAGGATGGGGACTCTGACAGCAGTGCCTGGGGCTTAGGAGGGATAGAAATATTGCCAGAATGAACCAAGAACTAAGAAGGGCAGGGACTGCCTAAGGTCACCTAGTATAAGTGGGGCACAGGGAGGGCTCGGCCCCACCTTTGGGACCCTCCAGGAGGCTCAGGCCAAGACTGAGCATATCCCACCTGACCCCAGCAAAGGTCAGAGAGCAGGCTTAGTCCTGCTGCCTTCCCTGAGGGTCACCCAGAGCCATTCAGCCACAGCACACAGTAAAGGCCGGAGATCAGCACCAAGGGGACTCCTCCCTGGCCCAGGAGGCCCTAACCTCCTACAGCCTCTGCTCTACCTCAGCACCAGGCCCTAGTCAGAACCCCATGAAACCCCTCTTGCCTCCAAATTGAGCCCCAAGAGTCCCTGACCTCAATTCCACACAGAGCCAGCTCCAATCAAGTCCCAACTGGGCCCCAAGTACTGCCCCAGGTTCAGTCCCAGCCACACCCTTGACCCTGGCCCTAGACTAGGTGCCCTGAGTGACCCTCAGCTCAACCCAGTGCTGAGCCTGACTGCCCACTCACTGCAGCCGATCCTGAGGGAGTCCCAGATCACTGGCCACAAAGGCCTGACACCAGGGTCACCGGTCATTCTGCAGAGCCACGGTGGAAACCAAAGTCTTTCCTGGAAGAAGGCAGAGACATGTGGTTCCATAACCACATTGGTGGAGGGACAGACAAATGTATCGATGGAACGGAGAGTCCAGAAATAGGCACACACATTTGTGGGACTTGCTATATGACAAAGGTGACAGATCAGTGGGGAAGGAGGGACTCGCTAAATGGCGCTGACACAAATGTTGATAGAAGCATTATTTAACATTCCCAATTCCAAGCACTGGTGAGGGTGAGAATGGGGAGCACCTAGTGTTCTCACACTACAGAAGGGGTATAAACAGGTGCAACCACTTTGGAAAACTTTGGCTAAAGCTAAACAGACATCTAGGAGTCAGCAATTCCTCTCCTAAGTATATACATATGCAACAGAAATGTGGACACCTGCTCACCAAAAGGCAGGGGCAAAATGCTCACGACAGCACCACTATACTAGCCCTAGTCTAGAAACAACCCAATCTGCCCAACAGAATAGACAAAGGAATGACAATGAACCACAGCGCGGTGCATCGGCACGGATACATCTCACCAACATGTCAGGTAAAAAAAGCAGGCACAGGATTCAACCAAGAGACAGAAACTACACTGGTTGTTTGAACAGAGATTACTTATATAGATAACTGGTAACTAGGTATAAAGTTTTAGTAAAGTAACAAAGGGTAAAAAGAGAACACAACACAAGCCTTTTGAAAATATGGGTGCAAGTACAAGACACAACAGAAAATCTGAATAGAGGGATCCACATGAAGAAATTGAAAGTAAAATATTTGCAAATCATGTATCTCATAGACACTTGTATATAAATAATGCACAAACTCAGTAAAGAGAAATAATCCAATTTAAAAAGAGCAAAGACATTTCTCCAACGAAGATATGCAAACGACGAATAAGCAAACAAACACAAAGATGCTCACCATCTTTAGGCACTGGGAAATGGATGACAATAACAACAACAGGAAGTAACGTGTTGGGGAGGAGTGGGAAATCCACATGGCTGGAAGAAATGTAAAATGGTGCAGGTGTTTTGGAAAATAGTCTGACAGTTCCTCAAAAGGTTAAACAGATACTTACCCACGACTCAGCAGCTCCATTCCTAGGTATATAACCAAGAAAAGCATACACCCACACAAAAACTGGTACACACAAATGTTGATAGAAGCATTATTCAAAATAGTCCTCCCCCCTTCCCCCCAAAAAAAGAAACAACCAAATGTCCAGCAACTGATAAATGAATAAGTAAATATGGTAGCGCCACACACGAATATTATTCAGCAGCTAAAAGAATGAAGTACAGTGTTGTATGAAAGGAGAGAAGGTTAGCACTCCCCTTGACAAGGGGAGTGGAAGAGGCTCTCGGGCCTAACAGCACGCATACAGGTAAGGCATTGCCACCAAGCCCCAGGATGAAACCAGCCCCAGGATGAGAGGAGCCCCCCATGCACAGAGGGAGGCCGTTGGGGCCTCGGAGGCTGAGAGGCGGGTCTGCGTGGACACCGCTCGCCCACCCTCAGGCCTGGACACCTGGGTGGGCGCCTGGGGTGTCTCCCCCGTCCCATGTGGGGGAGACCTCACCTCGTCCTGACCACGATGGACAAAGGCCTTAGGGACCGAAGGTGAGCGGAGCCCCACCCATGGCGGGCGGAGCGGTTAGCGGGCCTCCGGGCGGTGGGTCTTCGTTATGTAAACCCTGATTTCGGAAGAGAAATGGCAGAAGTACGTGCCACATCTGGCTACTAGGAAGTGCCCACCACCCTTTGCGAAGATTTACTGGCGCTTTATAGGCGCCTGTGTATATAATATGAAAAAGCTGCTCTCAACTTTCCCCTGAACCTTTCAAAAGAGAATTTGCTACATCTAGGCCTTCTAGATGTAAAGAGGTTGCCAACGTATGATAAAGTAGAGTTAGAAAATCACACGTCTTGCAAACGCCCATTTTAAAAAATACATCAAAAGAAATGTCTTCTGGAAATGACTTTGAGATGGAATTGTCAGACTGCCTCTAGAAACGGCGTGCGGCATCGGGAGCGACACACATCCACGTTTGCCCCGTGGCTTGGAAGACCCGGAGAGAAGACCTGGAGGAGGAAGAAAAGGTTCTGTGCCAGACTGGTCATATTTAGAAGACATTTTCATATTATAACCATGGTTTTATGTGTGCATTTTATTCCTCACTATTGTATAATAGTTGAAAATGCTAAGTACTTCTTTGAAATATGTATCTTTCTACATGTTCTCAAAAGCCTGATAAAAGCAAAGGTAGTAAGTACTTCTGGCCAGTGTGCTAAGTGGTAAGAGTGTCTGCCCAGGCACTGAAGGGTCACAGGTTCTATTTCCAGTCAGGGCACCTACCTGGGTTGCAGGTTCAGTCCCTACCCTATCAATGTTTCTCTCTCTCCCCATCTCCCCTTCCCACTCTCTCTGAAAAGCAATGGAGAAAATATCCTTGGGTAAGGATATAAAAAAAGAAAAAAGAAGTAGAGGTAGTAAAAAGACACTTTAGAAAATATCTTGGTTCTTGCGAGGAGAAACCAAGATGGCGGCATAGGTAAACACCTAACTGCAGCCTCACACAACAATTTCAAAAAATACAAATAAAATAAAAAGTGGACATTATCCAGAACTACAGGAAAGTTGACTGACTAGAAATTCTACAACTAGAAGGAAAGAGAAAACCAAAAGGAAAGTCAGAGGAGCTGTAAAAGCCTAAGGTACGGAGCCTTGGTGCACACTTGGGGAGGGGTAGGCTGAGTACCTGGCTGGCGTTCCCTAGCCAGAAGGGGACAAAAGCTCTGGACTATGCTGAGCCCCAGTTCTAGACCAGACCCTGGGGACCTAGGCTCATATGGAGGGAATCTGGGCTGTAAGGCAGAAACTCAGGGAGCAGCGAAAGGCAGAGCCCTGGAGTTGTGCACATTGCGTGCAGAGGACTAATTATTGACTGTGACACTGGATTGCCTTAGCGGGAAGGAGACAAAAGCTCCGGACTGCACTGAACCCTGCTTCCAACTGCACTGAACCCCAGTTTCAGGCTCATTAGGGGAGAGATTAGACTGTCTAGTAGCAGGGGAAACTTGAGGGCACCTTTCTCTCAGATATGCTTGAAGCAAGTACCAAAGGAGACTCAGGAACCTCATAGGGCGGGGCTGACAAAAAGCCAAGGCCGTAGGCTCCACCCTGAAACTCCACTCCATCCAAGCTGAGCACAGAGGCTTTTGTGTATAGACACAGCTGATCCTCACAGCCAATTGGCCTGGAGGTCAGTTCCTCCCAGTGATACCAACAACAATTAAGACTTAACTACAAAAGGCTGTACACACAGTCCACAAAGGGGTGCATCAAGAGTGTCCACCTCAGATAACTGTGAGGCTGACCCACTGAACCATATAGGACACCTAACACACAAAGCCACCCTCCCAACTCAGGGAAGCTGCAAAAATGCCGAGACAAGGAAACAGATCACAAACGAAATGGAGGACAAAAAGCGACTGGATATACAGTTCAAAACTACACTTATAAGGTTTTTCAAGAATTTCCTAGAAAAGGCTGATAAAATAAATGAGACCTATGAGGATATGAAAAGGGATCAACTAGAAATGAAGAATACATTGTCTGAAATAAAAAATATTATACAGAGTCCTAAAAACAGAATGGAAGATCGCAAGAATCAAGTCAAAGATTTGGAACACAAAGACCCAGAGGACACTCCTCCGCAGAAGCAAGAAGTCAAGAGAATCCAGAAAGTTGAAGATAGTGTAAGAAACCTCTGGGACAACTTCAAGCAAAACAACATCAGAATTATGGTGGTCCCAGAAGATGAGAGAGAGCAAGATACCGAAAACATACTGAAAGAAATAGTGACAGAAAACTTCCCCCACCTAGTGAAAGAAATAGACTTACAAGTCCAGGAAGCACACAGAACCCCAAACAAAAGGAACCCAAAGAGGACCACACCAAGACACATCATAATTAAAATTCCAAGAGCAAAAGACAAAGAGAGAATATTAAAAGCAGCAAGAGAAAAGCAGGTAGTTACCTATAAAGGAGCACCCATACGATAGTTAGCTGATTTCTCAACAGAAACCATGTAGGCCAGACGAGAATGGCAAGAAATATTCAAGGTTATGAATAGCAAGAACCTACAGCCAAAAAGACTCTACCCAGCAAAGCTATCACTCAGAATCGAAGGCCAGATAAAGAGCTTCACTAATAAAAAAAAAAAAAAAAAGCTAAAGGAGTTCATCACTGCCAAACCAGAATTATATGAATTGCTGAAGGGGGTTCTTTAGGAAGAGGAAGAAGATAAAGATAAAAATTATGAACAGCAAATATGTAACTATCAACAAGTGAATCTAAAAACCAAGGGATTTAAAAGCTGATGAACAATATTAACTGTTGAATATAACAGAATTAGAGGTATGGAAGGGGAGTGGACTGACAATTCTTGGGGAAGAGGGGAGTGGGGTTGCGGGAAGAGACTGAACACAAACTGTGCACCTATGGATGAGGACAATGCGGGGTGGGGAAAGGGCAGAGGGTGGGGTGGGAACCTGGTGGAGGGGAAAAAGTGAGGAACATTTGTAATAATATGAACAATAAAGATTTTTTTTTTAAAGAAAATATCTTGCTAAAAAAAAAAAAGTTGTGGTACACACAATGGAATACTACTCAGCCTTAAAAAATGAAGGAAATCTTACCTTTTGCGACAGCAATCGATGGACCAGAAGAGCATTATGGTAAGTGAAATAAGCCAGTCAGAGAGAGACAAGTACCATATGATTTCACTCATATGTGGAATCTAATGAACAGAATAAACTTGCAAATAGAAACAGACTCATAGAAAACAGACTGGTAGCTGTCAGAGGAGGGAGGGAAGGAGGAAGTAAAAAGGTGAAGGGATTAAGAAAAAAAAAAAATCACACAGAGACAGCAGCAATATGGTATTACCAGAGGGAAAAGGGATGTGGGGAGACAGAAGATGGTAAAAAGGGATAAATGGCGATGATAGGAGGCTTGGCTTAGAGTGGTGAGCACACTATACAATATACAGACATGTATTACAGAATTGTGTTGGGAGCCGCCCATTGTCCTCACTAGCAGAGAGGTGTGGACAAGGAACCGGGAAGGCTGGTCAACCTTGAAGCTCCGAAAGGTCAGAGCTAACCACTCATTGTTTAGTTGAGACATTGGTATCCTCCACCTTTTAGTTTTATGTAAATTTTTGCTGATTGGCTATTACTGGAATTGCCTGCCTAAAGGCTATTGTTGTATCCCATAGTCTTAATACAAGGGATAGCTAGGCCAGAGCCGGGTGAAGTCCTTCCCCTTGAGTTGGGCTTCCCTCTGTCCCCCAATATTTCCAAATTAGTATTTTCTAGTCTCTTTCATTTGTGTATGGCCTCCTCCAGAGCCCGAACCCTGAACCACGCGGGACATGGGTGGGACACTTGCAACTGGCAGCCCAACCATAGGGTACTCGCAGAACTATATACCAAAAACCTATAGAATTTTATTAACCAATGTCACACCTCAATAAATTCAATAAAACTTTTTAAAAGAACTTCCATGTCTTTATTTTCTGGAAATTTTTATATTTCCTTGTATTTATGTAAGCCCCATTAACTCCAATAAACCAAAAAAACTTCTTTAAATTTAAGAGATGTTACAATTTCACTGACTAATTAGCATACTATGGAGGTAGGAATATTTCAGACTCAGAAAAACACAATGAAAACTTTCAGCTTCAGCTCTACAACCTCAGCCTGTGCCAAAATAAACCAAGAAACTTCCAATGCTTCCTAAATTCTATTTCTCCCAATATTTTCTTAATTTATTTGAGCTCACAAATAGACAAACTATCAAAAAAAACACTAACATCTGATTCTCACCTCCCAACTGATAAGAGAATTGACACCCCACTGTCCCTGATAGGCATCAACAAATAGACCATAAAACCAATTGTCAGTCATGGCTGCCAGCATTGGGAAATAGCAAGGATAACACCAGCAGAGTCAGAAAATGGGAGGGAGGGAGAGGGCACTGGGCGAGAAACAGTCAGTGAAGGTAAAATTTTATTGAAGCTTAAAATTCACTCCAGGGGCCAGAAAAAGGTGTGCCTCCAACAGCCATGAGGCCCCTCCACAGACAGCACTCTGCTTGGCTCTGGCAGGTGAGTCCACTGAGCATCACAGCGGGGTTTCCTCCAAAGCTCAAAGCATAATGCTCAAAAACTTAGACATGCCGAAACTGGTTTGGCTCAGTGGATAGAATGTTGGCCTGCGGGCTGAAAGGTCCCGGGTTCGATTCCTGTCAAGGGCATGTACCTTGGTTGCGGGCACATCCCCAGTAGGAGGTGTGCAGGAGGCAGATGATCGATGTCTCTCTCTCATTGATGTTTCTAACTCTCTATCCCTCTCTTTCCTCTCTGTAAAAAATCAATAAAATATATATATTTTTTAAAAAGTTAGAGATACCTCAGGCTTTCCACAAAATACCTAACCAGTATGCTCAAAACTGTCAAGGTCATAAAAAAAAGTGGAAACAAGGCAAATATTCTTCAGACAGCAAATGGATAAGCCAAGGTAAGCCAACTGCGGTACATTCATCCTCCATCGATAAAAAGTAATCAACTGCCTACAGGTATACAACATGAGTGAACAGCAAAGACATTATGCTAACAGAAGCGGATTCGAAAGGCTATACTCTATGATTCCATTTCTATGAAATGGATATGGCAAACGTATAGGACATCAGAGATGCCGAGGAAGGGAATCCTCACACACTGCATGATGGGAGACAGACGCCAGGCGGGACAGCACAGGGCGGCACCTGTGACTGAGAGAATCCCTCCTGACTCAGCCCGTCTGCTGGAAGCAGGGCCTGGAGGACAGGACAGCATGTTCACGGCAGCGGCCTCGATGGCAGAGGGCGTTGGAGGAACCTAAGAGACTGTCGCCAGGAGAATAAATAGTGAAATGTGATCATGTGTGGATGCTTGCTGTGGAATACCAAGTGGCACTCTGATTCAATGAACTGAACATTCAATGGTTAGGTATTTAAAACAATGTAAATTTGAGCACACTACTTATTGTCTTTGAGGCCCAGTTTCTCATTTATAGACGGGGATAATAACATCCACCACACAGAGCTGTTATAAGGATTAAAGAAGTTGATAGTTATAAAATATATAGAACAGTGCCTGGTACACAGAAAGGGCTACTTTTAAAAAAGTTATTACATAAAATGAAATCTAAAATACACGTATCGAATGTAAACTTAAAGTGGTTTTATAAGAGAGCAACACTTTTGTTATGTAAATACAGTTTAGAGGATTCCAATAGAAATTCACAAGCTCTGGAAAGGACAAAAATCCCAAAAGCTAAGGAAAAATGATATCAGTGAATAGTAACACATTGTAAGTAACAAGACACACTGGACTTGCCAGTAAATGAATCCCATTTCATGCACACATGAGATAAAATAAAAATGCCAAGACTGCATCCAATTAATAAAAAGCATGTCACAATGCAAAAATGTACTGAAGGAATGTTTATGTGGTACCTGCAGCAAAAGGACCAGTGAAAACCCATCCTTTGCCAGGATGGTGTGTGTTATCACACTTGCCCACTAGGGGTCTCCCAAGGTCACCCAGACTAGGGACTTAATCACAAGGAACAACAGCCTGTAACTATTGGAATCTAGGTCAGTGGTCCAGTCAACAGAACAGCAAACCATGGCTCGCGAGCCGCAGTTTGCCTACCACTAACCCAGAGACTTTGGGAAGAAGAATTCAATTCCCAACCCAGCCTACTTTCCTGGACACCAGCTCCTTGGAGGACCTACAAGATGCCTCCTGCTCCAAGATGCTCAAAGATACTCTGATTCCTCTTCAGATCACATAAAACTTTCACCTTTTACCAAAATGCTCAAGGGACCAGTGGACTCAGACCCATGGAGAACTTAAGCGCTTAAATGAAGGGAATCATCAGTCTGGAGTGCCTAAGAGCCACACTTTGCACCATCCTCTTCCATCCAGAATATGGGCACATTACAAGGTAACAGGGAAATAACTAACTGCATTTTTTAGGAAGGGAGAAAGGAAGCAAAAGTCACATGTGGGCAAAAAGAACATGATACTCATTTTACAAGTAAAGAAATTGAGTCTCGTGGAGGATCCAAGATGGCTGCTCGGGTAGACACCTAACCGCAGCAGCTCACAACAATTTCAATGGAATACAACTAAAATGTAGAGTGGACATTGCCCAGACCTACAGGTGGTCGACTGACTGAAAACTCTACAATAGGAAGGTGGGAGAAAGCCAGAGGGAAAGTCAGAGGAGCTGAAAAAAGAGCCTAAGGTACGGAGACATGCTGCGCGCTCGCACGTTCGCGCGCACCGAGAGGTCGCAGCCGGAGGAGAGGGCTGGATGCTGCCTGGCGTTCCCTAGCAGGAAGGAAATGAAACCCCCAGCCTGGGCTGAACCCCCGAACTGGCAGCGCTGAGCCCCATTATGGGCCAGATTCTGGGGACCCAGGCTCCGGCAGGGGGAGACGGGGCTGGGAGGCTGAATCCCAGGGGAAAAACGAAAGGCGGGGGCCCCCGGAGTCGCGCGCTTTGTGCGCAGAGGACTGAATGTAGACTCTGATGCTGGATTATCCTGGACTCCCCTAGCGGGAGAGAGAAAGAAAGCTCCAGACTGGAGGATCGTGACGAGGAGCAGGAGCCCCCGCTGGACACTTGCCAGCCGGGTGCCAGCAAGGAGCCGGGCGACGGGGCCTCCAGGGGGGGGGTGCCCCTGAGCCCTCGACCGCTGAGCGCAGGCAACAGAGCCAAGGACCGGGGATGCTTCCTGGGCGGCGCCAACCCCGGCGACAGGCTGAAGCAGCGCAGGAGCCCGCGGAGAACAAAGGGGTGCCACAGGCCAACCTGCTGAGATTCCAGGACGGGAAGGAAGAAACCATAGAAGTTCTCAATGTGAAGAAATCAAGTGAGAGCAAATGATAGTAAAATTACTTAAGAAAGAATGCAAAGTATATCTTGAAAAATCAAAGACTAAGTCAGAACTCAACTCACCAGCCAACATTGCAACATAAATGCGTTTTAAAAAAAAAAAAGAAAGTAAGAAAGAAAGAAAAAGGGACAGAATGTTGGAACAGCGGCGGCCAGGCCTAGAGTGGCCAGGCACAAGGCAGTGGCAGCCGGACCCGGAGCAGCAGCGGCCAGAACCAGAGCATCAACGGCCAGCACTGGAGCAGCCAGACCTGGGGCAGGGGCAGCCAGGCTTGAGGCAGAGGCGGCCAAGCCCAGGGTGGCCAGTCCAGGAACACCCAGACCCGGAGTGGCCGGGCCCAGAGCAGCCGGGTTGGGAGCAGCCAGGCCCAGAACAGCAGAAGCCAAGCCCAAAGCATCCAGCCCAGGTGCGGCCAGGCTCGGAGCAGCCGGGCCTGGGGCAACCGGGCCCAGAGCAGCCAGGTCGGGTGTGGCCAGGCCTGTAGCAGTAACAGCCAAGTCCAGAGCAACTAGGTGGGGAGTGGCAGTGACCAGACCCGGAGCAGCGACTGCCAGGCTGGGAGCGGCCAGGCCCGGAGCAGCCGGGTCTGGTGCGGCCAGGCCAGGAGCAGCGGCTGACAGGCTGGGAGCGGCCAGGCCCGGAGCAGCCGGGTCTGGTGCGGCCAGGCCAGGAGCAGCGGCTGACAGGCTGGGAGCAGCCAGGCCCGGAGTGGCCGGGCCCAGAGCAGCCGGGTCGGGTGTGGCCAGGTCTGTAGCAGCAACAGCCAAGTCCAGAGCAATTAGGTGGGGAGTGGCAGTGACCAGACCCGGAGCAGCAACTGCCAGGCTGGGAGTGGCCAGGCCCGGAACAGCCGGGTCTGGTGTGGCCAGGCCCAGAGCAGTGGCTGCCAGGCTGGGAGCGGCCAGGCCCGGAGCAGCGGCTGCCAGGCTGGGAGCGGCCAGGCCCGGAGCAGCCGGGTCCGGTGCGGCCAGGCCCGGAGCAGCGGCTGCCAGGCTGGGTGAGGCCAGGCCCGAAGCAGCAGCTGCCAGGCTGGGAGCGGCCAGGCCCAAATCAGCCGGGTCTGGTGCGGCCAGGCCCGGAGAAGCGGCTGTCAGGCTGCGAGCATCCAGGCCCGGAGCGGCCGGGCCCGGAGCAATTGGGCCCAGAGCAGCCGAGTCGGGTGTGGCCAGGCCTGTAGCAGCAACAGTCAAGTCCAGAGCAACTGGGTCAGGAGCGGCAGTGACCAGACACGGAGCAGCTGGTTGTGGAACAAACCAGAGCAACAGAGGCCAGGCCCGGAGCAGCCTGGCCCAAAACAGCTCGCTCCTCACCTGCCCCTGCCCCATGACTGCCTCTCAGACATGGCTGGAAACTTTTGCGGGAACTTGAGGGTCTGCTGAATCAAGTGATGAAGGCTTAGATCTGGATGTGTTGAGTTAGTATAGTCCTGGGGTGTTGATCTGTGAGTGCCTTGGGTGGGGCCTGGATGAGGCTGGTTGTCCTATTAGGAAATGTCTTTTGTGTGAAGTGTATCATTGGGCATGTGGAGGTATTATTGATATGAGAAAATGCTAAGTAACAGATTTGCTATCTGAAAAGGGATTTACTATCGGGGAAAGGGAGGGAGGAAGAGACTGAACATAAACTGTGCACCAATGGATGAGGATGAGGGGGCAGAGGGTGGGGTGGGAACCTGGTGGAGGGGGGAAGAAACGAGGAACCTGTGTAATAATATGAACAATAAAGATTGATTTAAAAAAAAAAAAAAAAGAAATTGAGTCTCGTCATAATTACAATGGCAAATGTTAACGACAAAGAGAGAACCTTAAAGGCTGCAAGAGAGAGACAGAGAGTTACCTACAAAGGAGCCCTCCATCAGATTATCAAATGATTTCTCAACAGAAACACATCAAGATAGAAGGGAATGGAAGGAGGTATACCAAGTGTTGCAAAACAAGAGACTGAATCCAAGAATACTCTATCCAGCAAGACTATAAATCAAAATTGAAGGGAGCTTCGCAGACAAAAAAAAAGCTAAGGGAGTGTATCACTACCAAGCCAGCAATGCAAGAAATGCTAAAGGGAATGCTGTAAAAAAAAAGAAATAAAAAAGGTAAGAAGGAACACAGGCATAAAAAATAGAAATGGCTACAAACAAGTACCTTTCAATATTAACTTTAAATGTAAATGGACTATATGCTCCAATCAAAAGACATCAAGTGGCTGAATGGATTAAAAAAAAAAACATGATCCATATATATGCTGTCTAAAAGAGACCCACCTCAGAACAAGGACTCACACAGACTGTTGGTGAAGGGAAGGAAAAAGGTTTTTCAGGCAAATGGAAATGGAAAAAAAAGCTGGGGTAGCAATACTTATATCTGACAAAATAGACCTCAAAGTGAAGGCCATAACAAGAGATAAGGAAGGCCACTTCATAATACTAAAGGGATCACTACCACAAGAGGATATAATCCTGATAAACATATGCACCCAATGCAGGAGCATCCAAATACATTTAAAAAAACAAACAAACAAAAAAAAAAAACACAACTCCTGGAAGTTATCAAGGGAGAGATCAGCAATAATACAATCATATTAGGGGACTTTAATACCCCACTGACATCACTGGATAAATCCTCTAGAGAAAAAAATCAGCAAAGAAACAGCAATCCTAAAAGACTCATTAGATCAGATGGAGTTGACATCTTCAGAACATTTAACCCCAAAACCATGGAATATACGTTCTTCTCCAGTGAGAGCAAATGATAGTAAAACTCAATTGTAGAGGGCCGCCTGAGAAGGCACATAGACAATTTCCCTTAATTATCATCAGCTGAACTCAAGGCATAGGCAGAGCCCTGGGAACATGTTTCCCCAAGATGGGTGACATGTTGTCAGCTTGGCCTTCATATCAGCCCAGGTGTCGGCAGGGGCGGGACTAGATATGTAAATCCAGACATGCTAGGGCCTACTTAAGAATGCAACTAAGTTGGTGTTACTTCCTGGTATTGGGGGTAGAAAATTAATGTGCTGGGAGGGGCAGTCATCATAGTCTTCCTGCCTCTCCAGCAGACAGGATGGCAGCCCACCCAGCTTAAAATCTATCTCTGTATCTTCTCTCTTTATTTCTAATATTTCTCAATCCCTGGCTGCTTCCACTTGGAACCGGTTTGTCAATTTCTCTTTCCATGCGGGACTCAGAAAAGGGAGATCCCCGCCATGTCTGGCCCCCACCAAATCAGGCCCCCGCACTCAAACACTTGGAAACTGAATAGCATGCTATTATTATGCATGCTATTATTAAATGATTGGGTAACCAATGAGATCAAAGAAGAAATTAAAAACATCCTATAAACTAAGGACAATAAAAACACAACAATCCAAAACCTATGGGACACAATGAAAGCAGTCCTAAGAGGGAAGTTTATAACTCTACAGGCCTACCTTTAAAAAAATATATATTTTATTGATTTTTACAGAGAGGAAGAGAGAGAGATAGAGAGCCAGAAACGTCAATGAGAGAGAAACATCGACCAGCAGCCTCCTGCACATCCCCCACCGGGGATGTGCCCGCAGCCAACGTACATGCCCTTGACCGGAATCGAACCTGGGACCTTTCAGTCCACAGACCGATGCTCTACCACTGAGCCAAACTGGTTCGGCCAGGCCTACCTTTAAAAAAAAAAAAAAAAAAAAAAAGAGGTGTCGAAACCGGTTTGGCTCATTGGATAGAGCGTCAGCCTGTGGACTGAAAGGTCTCAGGTTCGATTCCGGTCAAGGGCATGTACCTTGGTTGCGAGCACATCTCCAGTAGGGGGTGTGCAAGAGGCAGCTGATTGATGATTCTCTCTCATCGATGTTTCTATCCCTCTCTCTTCCTCTCTGTAAAAAAATCAATAAAATATATTTCTTTAAAAAAGAAAAAATTGTAGTAAATCACCTAACTCTACAACTCAAAGAATTAGAAAGAGAGCAACAAGAAAAGCCCAGAGTGAGCAAAAGGGAGATAATCAAGATCAGAGAAGAAATAAATGACATAGAAACCAAAAAAAACAATACAAAAGATTAATGAGCCGAAACCGGTTTGGCTCAGCGGTAGAGCGTCGGTCTGTGGACTAGGGGGTCCTGGGTTCGATTCCCGTCAAGGGTATGTGCATTGGTTGCGGGCATATCCCCGGTGGGGGGTGTGCAGGGGGCAGCTGGTCGATGTTTCTCTCTCATCAACGTTTCTAGCTCTCTATCTCTCTCCCTTCCTCTCTGTAGAAAATCAATAAAATATATTAAAAAAAAAAAAAAAAAAAGATTAATGAAACCAAGAGCTGGTTCTTTAAAAGGATAAACAAGATTGATGAACCTCAAGCCAGGCTCACCAAGAAGCAAAGAGAGAGGACCCAAATAAACAAAATCAAAAATGAAAGAGGTGAAATAACAACAGACGCCACAGAAATACAAAGGATTGTTAAAAAATACTATGAACATCTGCCGAAACCGGTTTAGCTCAGTGGATAGAGTGTCGGCCTGCGGACTGAAAGGTCCCGGGTTTGATTCCGGTCAAGGGCATGTTCCTTGGTTGTGGGCATATCCCCCCAGTAGGGGGTGTGCAAGAGGCAGCTGATCGATGATTCTCTCTCATCGATGTTTCTAACTCTCTATCCCTCTCTCTTACTCTCTCTAAAAAAATCAATAAAATATATATTTTTTAAAAATACTATGAACATCTATTCCAACAAACTAGACAACCTGGAGGAAATGTACATATTCCTAGAAAAATACAACCTTCCAAAACTCAATCAGGAAGAATCTAAAAATCTCAATAGGCTGATAACTATGGAAGAAATTGAAGCAGTTATCAAAAAGCTTCCAGCAAACAAAAGATCAGGGCCAGATAGCTTCACATGGGAGTTATACCAACATTCAAGGAAGAACTAAAACCTATCCTCCTCAGATTATTCCAAAAAATTCAAGAGGAAGGAACACTTCCAAGCTCCTTCGATGAAGCCAGCATCACCCTAATACCAAAACCAGAAAAGACAACACAATGAAAGAGAATTACAGGCAAATATCCCTCATGAACATAAATGCCTCAACAAAATTCTAGCAAATCGGCCGAAACCGGATTGGCTCAGCGGTAGAGTGTCAGTCTGTGGACTGAAGGGTCCCAGGTTCGATTCCGGTCAGGGGCATGTGCATTGGTTGCGGGCATATCCCCGGTGGGGGGTGTGCAGGAGGCGGCTGGTCGATGTTTCTCTCTCATCGATGTTTCTACCTCTCTATCTCTCTCCCTTCCTCTCTGTAAAAAAAATCAATAAAATATATATATTTTTTTAAATTCTAGCAAATCGGATCCAGCAGTACATTAGAAAGATCGTACACTATGACCAAGCAGGATTTATCCCAGAGATGCAAGGATGGTGTAATATCTGCAAATCAATAAACGTGATACATCACATAAACAAATTGAGGGATAAAAATCACAGTCATATCAACTGGTGCAGAAAAAGCATTTGACAACAATCCAACACCCTTTCTTGATAAAAACTCTCAGCAAGGTGGGAATAGAAGGATCATACCTCAACATGATAAAAGCCATATACGACAAACCCACAGCCAACATCACACTCAATGGACAAAAACTAAAACCATTTTCCCTAAGAAAAGGAACAAGACAGGGATGCCCATTCTCACCACTCCTGTTCGACAGAGTACTGGAAGTGCTAGCCATAGCTTTCCAGACAAGAAGAAATAAAAGGCATCCAAATTGGAAAAGAAGTAAGACTGTCCTTATTTGCAGATGACATGATAGTGAACATAGAAACCCCTAAAGATTCCATCAAAAAAATAATTACACTTAATAAATTAATTTGGCAATGTAGCAGGATACAAAATCAATGCCAATAAATCTATGGCATTTCTATACTCCAATAGTGAACTTACAGAAAGAGAGACTAAAAAACAATCTCATTTCCCATTGCACCAAAAAAATTAAGATGCCTAGGAATAAACTTAAGAAGGTAAAAGACCTATATGCGAAAAATTACAGGACACTGAATAAAGAGATAGAGGAAAACATAAACAGATGGAAGAACATAACGTGTTCATGGATTGGTAGAATCAACATCATTAAAATGTCCATACTACCTAAAGCAATGTATATATTCAATGAAATCCCCATTAAAATACCAACGGCATATTTCACAGACCTAGAACAAACTTTCCAAAAATTCATTTGGAATAAAAACAGACCTTGAATAGCTGCAGCAATATTGAGAAAGAAGAACAAAGTAGGTGGGATCTCAATACCAGATATCAAGCTATCTTACAAAGCCACTGTTCTTAAAACAGCCTGGTACTGACTGGCACAAGAACAGACATATAGATCAATAGAATAGAATAGAATAGAATAGAATAGAATAGAATAGAATAGAGAACACAGAAATTGATCCAAACCACTATGCCCAATCAATATTCGACAAAGGAGGCATGAACATACAATAGAGTCTCTTTAATAAATGGTGGTGGGAAAACTGGACAGATACATGCAAAAAAATGAAACTAGAACAACTGCTTACACCATATACAAAAATAAACTCAAAATGGATAAAGGACTTAAACATCAGACAGGAAACCATAAAAATACTAGAAGAATCCACAAGCAGCAAAATCTCAATTGCCAAAGGAATTGCTTCACTGATAGTGCCCCTAGGGCAATGGAAACTAAAGAGGAACTAAACAAATGGGATTACATCAAAATAAAAAGCTTTTGCACAGCAAAGCAAACTATCAACAAAACAACAAGAATGTTATCTCTGATAAAGGTTTAATCTCCAACAGGGAACTCATGCAATTTAACAAAAGGAAGATAATCAATTCATAAAATGGGAAATGGACCTAAATAGAAACTTTTTTGAAAGAAAACAGAAGGAAGGCCAAGAGACGCGTGAAAACAAGCTCTAAGTCACTAATTATCTGAGAGATGCAAATCAAAAACAACAATGCAACAGGTACAATCTCACACCTGTCAGAATAACTATCATCAACAAACAAGTGTTGGAGAGGATGTGGAGAAAAAGGAACCCTCCTGCACTGCTGGTGGGAATGCAGACTGGTGCAGCCACTGTGGAGAACAGTATGAGTTTCCTCAAAAAACTAAAAATGGCCAAAACTGGTTTGGCTCAGTGGTAGAGCGCTGATCTGCGGACTGAAAGGTCCTGGGTTCGATTCCGGTCAAGGGCATGTACATTGGTTGCGGGCACATCCCCGGCAGCGGGTGTGCAGGAGGCAGCTGGTCAATGTTTCTCTCTCATCGACGTTTCTAGCTCTCTATCTTCCTCTCTGTAAAAAATCAATAAAATACATTAAAAAACAGACAAACAAACAAACAAAAAAACCCACTAAAAATGGAACTCCCATTTGACCCAGTGATCTCACTTCTAAGAATATATCCCAAGAAGCTAGAAACACCAATCAGAAAGGATATATGCACGCCTATGTTCATAGCAGCACAATTCACCATAACTAAGATTTGGAAATAGCTTAAGTGCCCATCAGCAGATGAGTGGATTAAAAAACTGATTCATCTACACTAGGGGTGTCGAACTCAATCAGAGAAGGGGCCAAAATCTAAAATCCAGCCTAAATCACGGGCCGAATGGTTTACTGAACAGTCATAAACTGTCATTGTGATGGAAACACAGCGGAGTGCAGTGATGACAGCGCAGTGCGGGCCACATTGCAAGGCCTGGCGGGACAGATTTGGCCCGCGGGCCTTGTGTTTGACACATGTGACTACACAATGGAATACTATGTTGTGGTAAAAAAGGAGTTCTTACCATTTGCAACAGTGTGGATGGAACTGGAGAGCATTATGCTAAGTAAAATGAGCCAGTCAGAGAAAGGTATCACATGATCTCACTCATTTATGGAATATAATGAACAACATAAACTGATTAATAAAAACAGATCCAGAGACAGAGAAGCATTGATCAGATTGTCAAACCTCAGAGGAAGGTAAAAGAGGGTGGGGGAAGGGGCAGAGATCAACCAAAGGACTTGTATGCATGCATATAAGCTTAACCAATGGACACAGACAACAGAGGGGTGAGGGCATGAGTGGGGAGGGAGTTTGGGGGGTAATGGGAGGATTAGGACACATATATAATATCTTAATTAATAAAGAAAAAATTTTAAAAATATATTTTATTGATTTTTCACAGAGAGGAAGGGAGAGGGATAGAGAATTAGAAACATCGATGAGAGAGATACATTGACCAGCTGCCTCCTGCACAACCCCCTTTGGGGATGTGCCCGCAACCAATGTACATGCCCTTGACAGGAATCGAACCTGGGACCCTTCAGTCCACAGACCGACGCTCTATCCACTGAGCCAAACCGGTTTCAGCTCAATAAAGAAATTTTTTAAAAAGAAGAAAAAAAATCATCTGGAAAAAAAGAAAAGAAATACCATATGAGCCATTTCTCTTAATGGTGTATAAAAAAGAAGAAAAAATAAATTGTGGATCAAAAAGGTTAAGCAGGCTATCCAGGATCACACTGCTAGGGAACTTCAGAATCAGAATTCACAGCAGGTGGGTCAGACCCTTGTCACTTGGTCACAATGCCCCACTCTCAGTCTGGGAGAAGAGACAGCAGGTAAGGAGCGTGTATACAGGAGGAGTCATGAAGGAATAGCTACTTCCTCTCTCAGGGTTCCTCCTCTAACTGTCCCCTCAAGAAGGCTGTTCCCTCTCCCCACTGAGCCACAACTCATGAGGACAGGGGCTTGGCCTTTTCTTGGCTCCTCATCCCAGCAGAATCCCTGAGCTACAGAATCAGTTTCTGCACTCAACCAGGGCCCCTGAGGCCCACTCATAAATGCTCATGTTCAGTGCTCAAATGTGAGCTGATTTCCTCCCTACCTAGCCTGGTCCCTGCTCTTCCCCAATGTCTCCTCCCAGTTTCCCAGTCTCTCCTCAACCTTGTCAGTTCTCCAACCAGAATCCTACTCAAATCTCCAGACTTATTCCCCTGCTCCCAGCGTGGCCTGGCACCCCTTCTCTGGCCTCTAGGCCTCATCTGCACCACGGAGATAGTCTTATGTTCTCATATTAAACCCCTCTTTATTAACTAATCCCCCCAATACACTTTTATAAATAAAAATATACTTAAAAAAAAAGAAACATCAACATTGTTCAGTTGCCTCATGCACACCTCCCATCAGGGACCAACCCCATAACTAGAGCATGTGCCTGGACCAATTTTATTGATTTCAGAGAGGAAGGAAGAGAAGAGAAAGATAGAAACATCAACAATGAGAGAGGATCGCTGATCGACTACTTCCTGCACATGCCCCACTGGGGATCAAGCTTGCACGTGGGCATGTGCCCTTGACTGGAATTGGACCCAGGACCCTTCAGTCTGCAGACTGATGCTCTCTCCACTGAGCCAAATCAGCTAGGGCTACTTTTTCTTTTTCAATCCTCAACTAAGGAGTGAGGATATTTTTTCCATTGAGTTTTCGAGGGGAATGGGGAAGAGAGAGAAACATTGATGTGACAGAGATACATCAATTGGTAGCCTCCCATAGGCAACCAACCTGGGGTGTGGATCAGACTTGCAGCCCAGGCACATGCCCTGGACCAGGAATCCAAGACCCACTGGTGTGCAAGCCCACACTCTAACCACTGAGAATGATGGTCAGAGCTAAATGCTTACTTTTTCAAAAATATATTTTATTGATTTTTACAGGAGGAAGGGTGGGAGATAGAGAGTTAGAAACATTGATGAGAGAGAAATAACTATCATCTGCCTCCTGCACACCCCCTACTGGGGATCGAGCATGCAACCAAGTTACATGCCCTTGACCGGAATCGAACCCAAGACACTTCAGTCTGTGGGCCAACACTCTATGCACTGAGCCAAACTGGTGAGGGCTAGTTTATAAAAAAGAAGGTTTTCAAATCAATAATCCAAACTTCCACTTTAAGACACTGGAAAAGAAAAAGAACAGAGCAAACTAGACTTGAATCAAGGAGGAAAGATATAATAAAGGTCAGAGCAGAAATTAATGAAAGAGAATAGAAAAACAGGACATTAACAAAACCAAGGTTAAGTTTTTTAAAAGACTTTTTTGTTAGGAATTGACAAGTCCTTAGCTAGCCGGACCAAGACAAAAAGGGAGAAGACTCAGAACTACCAGAATCAGAACTGGGAGAGGGGACATTACCACTGACCTTGGTAACGTAGGCAGCTAGATGTTAACGTAAGGAGGAAGCAAAGGGAATCAGACTCTATTAAACGTAATGAAACTGGGGAGCATGAGCCTGTTGGCTTCACCATGAAGCTACAGCTTCCCATACCCTCCAGGGCTCACAGCACTCTCTCCGGTGGGTAAGCATCCCTCCTTCCACAGCCTCAGCACCAGACTGGGAGGGGCAGGCGGAGGGAAGCCCGTGTGCAACAGAAGTAAAACATGCAGGGAGAGTGCTGGACCACAGAGGACTGTTTGTCTAGGCTGGGGAAACAATGGATATAGGTCTGGGGGTGAATCCATCAGAAGCCAGGAAAAGCTTGGGAAGTTGATTGGTTATTTTGAGGAAGCTCTTGGTCCTTTCCAAATCCAAGAAGATATAATCCCCAAGGACACAAAGTAGAGTTCTCTCGCCCACCCAGTAACGCACTGGCACTAGCCAATCATTCATGCTTTCTTCCTGGCCCTGGAACACACAACCATGCTGGTCTAGCAGCCAACCGGGGCCCACAGCAGATTGTGCAGCTCCGAAGGACTAAGCTTTAACAGGAAACAGAAACTCCTGACCCTGGTCTTTATTTTGGTCCTGATGAAGACAAGATTAAACGGAGACTGGACACTGAGAACTCGGGGGCAGCCTTCCAGAATAAGCCTTGCCACACCACAATCTCCCCTGAAATGCTTTTCTCACGGGCCTGTGAAAGAGCATCATTTCCGCCAGCAACAAATCTACAGAAATAAAACCTCATCTCCTCCAATGGCCAGGTTACCTGCCTCCATTTCATCTACTCTTCAAAAGGTATTTTTCTCAAATGGTTATGAAAAATAAACAAAATTATGTCAAGTATCTAGTCGAGATCAATTAATCATTGCCACTCCTCCAGTTACTTTTCCTCACCCAGGCCCTCAGCCATCTGTTTTGTTGGCTCTGCCTTTAAAGTAGAACCAACTGCTTCTTCCCCTCGCCTACCGTATCCCAAGTTAGTCCAACTCACCATTCTCTCTCCCTGCCTTAGGGCCTTCTAAGTGCCTCCTCCAACTGTCTGTTCTCTACAAGACCGCCACTGCCATGCTTTTAGAACCTGGTGACGCTGTGTCTCCATCCCCTATTCCCAACTCTGCAATGCTGTCCCATTGTCTGAGGAACAGAATGCGTGCTCTTTGCCATGGCCCACCAACCCCATGTATCACTCTCCCCTTTGCCTGCAGGATCCAGCCACACTGCTCTTGTTATTTCTCAAACTCGCCCAACTTGTTTTCATCTCAGGGTCATGGCTCTTTGTATCCTCTGCCTGAGCACCCCCCACCTCTAAAGATCTACGCATGGCTGGAGTTTCCAATTCATTGGAGAGTCTACTCAGTGTCTCCTCCCGAAATAGTGCTCCTCTGGCCAACTTCCCTCCAGTAGCTCAGACTCTCACCGTCCATGCCAGACTCTGCCTTCTTTCTCTTCCCAGTACTTACTACTACATGACATTACCCGTTTATTGCCTATCTCCTTTCACTAGAATGTGCTCTCCGTGAGGCGGGGCCCTGGCTTTATATGGTGCTTTTACCTCCAATGCCCAGGTCAGAGCCTGGCACAGGGAATGTATTCAATAAATAGCCACTAAAACAGAAGTGGAAGCTTAGCAGTAGGACACACAGAAAAATGGGATTTGTATTTGGTGTAGGATAAAGCTGGCATCGCAAACTAGCGGGAGAAAGGCAGACAAGTCAACACAGGTGTTGAGACCACTGGGAAGCCATGTTGGGGGGGGAACAGGGGATAGGGATTTATCACAGGCATGTAATTTGGTTCCCTTTTGAAATGCTACTTTTAAAATGCATATACCCACAAGAAAGAGGAGAAGGGAAGAGGTGTAGAAAATAAATGGACAAGTACTAACTATCAGGCAACAAGGGAAAATTTAACCTGATTTATACCTGAATCTTTCTAAAATATATATATATATATATATTTTATTGATTTTGTACAGAGAGGAAGGGAGAGAGATAGAGAGTTAGAAACATCAATGAGAGAGTCATCGATCAGCTGCCTCTTGCACACCCCCTACTGGGGATACCCCCCTACTGGGGATATGCCTGCAACCAAGGTACATGCCCTTGACCGGAATCGAACCCGGGACCCTTCAGTCCCCAAGCTGACGCTCTATCCACTGAGCCAAACTGGTCTCGGCTGATTTATACCTGAATCTTTAAAAGGCTCAGAAATTTTAGAGGAGGGCTGAAGGTGAGGTGAAGGGCAAACTGCTATAAGAAGGAAGACTAGAAGAAGAGGATTTAAAAAGCTTACAAAAGCCGAAACTAGTTTGGGTCAGTGGATAGAGCATTCCATCTGCAGACTGAAAGGTCCCAAGTTCGATTCCGGTCAAGGGCATGTACATTGGTTGCAGGCACATCCCCAGTGGGGGATGTGCAGGAGGCAGCTGGTCGATGTATCTCTCTCATTGTTTCTAGCTCTCTATCCCTCTCCCTTCCTCTCTGTGAAAAATCAATAAAATGTATTTATAAAAAAACACATCCACATGTGAGAATTTAAAAAAAGTTAAATAAATAAAAATAAAAAATAAAAAGCTTACAAAATAAAAACAGTAGAATCCTAGACCTCCCCCCTCCCTCACCATACTCCTGCATCCCCATGATTGCAACCCAGAGCCTGGCAGATCAGAAATTTACTCTTAGGAGAGGGCAGAAGGAGGTCCCTAGACGGGTGGACACTAGACACAGAAGACAGAGAAGACAGCAATAATAGAGGCATTTTACCTAAGTTCATGTACTAACTGTTGCGGATGTCCAGACCCTCAACCCTCTTCTCTTGCACAGTTCAGCTCTGGGAACATTGCCAGAGAGGCATAGAGCTCATAATACTAAACGGTGAGCCTCCACCCCACCCTAGGCTTTCACCCCCAACTTGGCTCCCAGAACTCGCAGCACAATGGGAAAAACAGACTCCTATCAGGGCATACTATCAAGAAATTCCAGCCCAACTGGTTTGTCTCAGTGGATAGAGTGTTGGCCTGCGGACTGAAGGGTCCCAGGTTTGATTCTAGTCAAGGGCACATGCCCCAGTTTTGGGCTTGATCCCCAGTAGGGAGTGATTCTCTCTCATCATTGATGTCTCTGTCTCTCTCTCTCTCTCCCTTCCTCTCTGAAATCAATAAAATAAAAAAGAAATTCCAGTTCATGAAATATAATAGGAGATTCTAGAAAGTCCTAGAGAAGAAAAATTAGCTCATATACAAAGTTATCAGTATTCAGAATGACTTGAGACTTTCCAACTGCAATACTGGAAGCTGAGGGACAGCAGAACAATGTCTACAAAAGCCTATGAGATTCTCTCTCATCATTGATGTGCCTTTACTTAAAAAAATAAATAAATAAATAAATAATTTTAAAAAATTAAAATATATATATATATACATACATATATATATATATATATATATATATATATATATATATTGTTATTGATTTAAGAGAGGAAGCCAGAAGTAGAGAGAAAGAGAAATGGAACCATGATCTCCTGGTTCATAGGTCAATGTTCACCACTGAGCCAAATAGGCTTGGCTATATATTAGTCTACAATTTTAAAAAATTTTTTTTTCTGAAAAAAATATTCTAAACTTTTTTCATACATTTACAGGAGTGCCAGCTAAGAGGTTATCCTACAATTGTACTCATGTAAAATTATATATGTACCAGAGGCCTGGTGCACGAAATTCATGCATAGATAGGGTCCCTAGGCCTGGCCGGTGATCAAGGCTGACTGAGGCCTTCTGGCTGCTGGCCGGGGCTTTCCTTCCCCAGGTGTCACCCGCCAACCGGGGCCTTCCTTCGTTACATGCCACCCCTGGTGGTCAGCTCACTTCATAGTGAGCAATCAAACTCCCAGTCAAAGTCCCAAGAGGACACTGCATATTAGCCTTTTATATATATAGATGAGGTGATTACAACTCTGTTTGTGAGAGCAACACTGAAATCAACCCAAATGACAATCCACAGGACAGCAGCAAGATATAATAAGAGATAATTGCTGAAAAGAATGAGGAAGCTCTTCATGTATGAAGATAAAAAGATATTTAAGATATATTCATAAGTGAAAAAGGCAAGGTAAAAAACAGTGCCTAAAGTATCATTTATTTAATGACTCCTTTAAAAGTGTCAAAAATCAGCCAGGCTGGCATGGCTCAGTGACTGAATGTTGACCTATGAACCAGGAGGTCACAGCTTGATTCCTATTCAGGGCACATGCCTGGGTTGCAGGCTCCACCCCAGCGTGCGTGCGCACGTGTGTCATGTGCACAGGAGGTAGTTGATCAATGATTCTCTCTCATCATTGATGCTCTTTCTCTCTCTCCCTCTCCCTTTCTCTCTGAAATTGAAGTATGGTGGCAATCATCTTGGGTAGAAACTAGAGTTTAACTTTAACTTTAACCCTGCTGTTTTGACTTCTGTACGTATTTGCTTGCTAAAAAAATAAAAAAGTTATTTTGATTTTCTGAACTTATGTATGCTATCCCAATCGATTGAATACTCCATTGTTGGTGGTTTGAATATCCCATTGATTGTGATCTCACTGGTTATCGAAGCACATTCTTCTGTACCTGGAGACCAGGTCAGCGCAATTACCCTAAATAGCCTCAGTGGCTCCAGATAATGTGTTTTGGTCGACTCAGTGGTCCCAAGACCCAAAACTATAATTAATCCTTGTAGATAACTGACTTGCTCAATTTCACTTCTGTGACTGCTTTGTGCAAACCAGGTTCCACATTCCAAACCCAAAGATGTTATGGACACCTTTGTGATATTCTGCCTATATAAGCCTGATGTAGCCAGCATTTTGGGGTTGCGAGATTTGGAGTGTTATTGCCCCCTCATAACCGCCGGCTTTTGAATAAATAACTCCATAATTGTGAGATTCGTGGTTACACTACAACAAAATCAATTTTTAAAAAATTCACTTTAAAAGTCTCAAAATCAGGGTAAAGGGCAAGAAGTTTCATTGTCTAAGAGGCCAGGGGGACAAATTATAAACAGATCTTCTGAAAGAATAAAGTTTAATCTTTGCAGAGATACTTATCTTAAGGGCTGAAGGCAGAACCAGGTTTTGTGGAACCTGAAACATATAATTTGGGAGGCCTTCATTAAGAAAAAGAATGGCCTGGGTGGAGCATTTGGTGTAGACCCGTACACCAAAAAGATTGCAGGTTCAATTTGGGGCACATTCGAAGGGCAACCAATTTATGTTTCTCTCACATTGATGTTTCTCTCTCTCTTTCTCTCTCTCTCTCTCTCTCAATAATCCTCACTCAAAATAAAAAAACATAGGAGGGAAAAAGAGTGTGTAGGTGAATAGGCTTTGATCACTGGTCTTCTTTCTGAGGCTAAAAGCAATAAACATCACAAAGACTGCCATTTAGCCGAGACCGGTTTGGCTCAATGGATAGAGTGTCCGCTTGGGGACTGAAGGGTCCCGGGTTCGATTCCAGTCAAGGGCATGTACCTTGGTTGCGGGCATATCCCCAGTAGGGGGTGTGCAAGAGGCAGCTGATCAATGACTCTCTCTCATCGATGTTTCTAACTCTCTATCTCTCTCCCTTCCTCTCTATACAAAATCAATAAAATATATTTTAAAAAAAACCACAAAGACTGCCATTTAACCAAGAGAAAAGTTTAAACATTAAAACAAAAGCAGCTTAGAAAGATGTAAGGCAAACAATACTATGATAGTAATCTTGGTGGGGAAAACCTGCCTGAAACACATAGGACAAACAAGGGTTAATGAAGCAGCTCACTACTACAAAGGGCTTGCAAGTCAATGGGGGAAGGGAAGGGTGGTTGGAGCAACCCTTCCTGGCCATTCAGACTATTTCAGGCAGAAAACAATTAAACCCAACAAACCCAGGCAGAGTTCGGCATGTTCCCCCTCTCCTGCCTAAAGATGGCAGGGAACCTTAGCAAATTCACCTCACAGCACATATGAATGAAGTGTGGCAGACAGGGAGGAACCACGCGAACATCTGTACTATGGACCCCCTCTGTGTCATTGTTTCTGGGTGACTTTGTAGGAATTTGTTTGCCAAGTGTTTGCTTTCTCATCTGCCTATGAATTGCCTGCCTCTCCCTCCTCGGTCCAAATATATACCTCATTTAGCCTCCCTCTCTCTAAAACTTTCAAGCTTCTGTCAATTCCCTATGAAAATATATTAGAATCTGATTTTCTCCTGTTACTCTGCTATATGTCATTTGAATTATTCTACCAGTCAGAAGAAATAAAGGGATAGGGGAAGTTTTCCCTGGCTGGACATCAGAAAAAAAATCATGCCTAGTTGGGTGTGGATCAGTGGCAGAGCCCTGACCTAGGAACCAAGTGGTCACGGGTTTGATTCCTGGCCAGGGCACATGCCCAGGTTGTGGGCTCGATCCCCAGTGTGGGGCGTGCAGGAGGCAGCCGATCAATGATTCTCATCATTGATGTTTCTATCTCTCCCTCTCCCTTCCTCTCTGAAACCAATAAAAAATATTTTTTTAAAAAACTCATGAGGACTTCAAAAGATATGAAGATAATTCAGGTGACAAATATCCAATAATTATTCCATTTTAAAATATTCAATCTCACGCTGAAAGGCACGCTCAGTGGTCAGACCACCAACCCGTGAACCAGAATGTCTTGCGTTCAATTCCCAGTCAAGGGCACATACCTGGGTTGCATCAAAGTTTTATTCTCTCTTCTCCATTTCTTCCTCCCTCCCTCCCTCTTTTCCTTCTCTCTCTACCTCTGTCCCCTCCCTTCCACTCTCTCTAAAAAAAATCTAAGGAAAAGATAGCCTCACTCCTTAGCTGAGGATTAAAAAACATATACATATTCAATCTCAGTGATAATTTTAAAAATTCAAAATAAAAATAAAAAAAGGCCCTGGCCAGGTGCTCAATTGGTTAGAGATTGGTCCCAATATGCCAAGATTATAGGTTCGCTCTCCAGTCAGGACACATACAAGAACCAATGAATGCATAAATAAGTAGAACATGACGTCAATGTTTCTCTCTCCTTCCCTCCCTCTCTAAACATCAATTTAAAAATTTTTTTAAAAGAGCCGAAACTGGTTTGGTTCGATACCGGTCAAGGGCATGTACCTTGGTTGCGGGCACATCCCCAGTAGGGGGTGTGCAAGAGGCAGCTGATCGATGATTCTCTCTCATTGATGTTTCTAACTCTCTATCCCTCTCTCTTCTTCTCTGTAAAAAAATCAATAAAAAATATATTTAAAATAAATAAATTAATTAATTAATTTTAAAAATAAGATATTTAAAAAAAAAATTTTTTTAAAGAACCAACAGAAACTCTTCAACCACCAAATAAGCAAAGATTAACTCAAACTTGTACCACTTGATGAACTCTACAAATGATATCATGGAGAGCACTTCAATAATATGCCTTTAATTATTCACTCTTTGCCAGTAATTTCATTGTAGAGAATCTATTTCAGGAGACTGTCAGGATTGCAAAGATATTTATGTAGGAAATATTAATTGCAGCCCTGACAAAAACACGGGAAGAACGTAAATAAGAGGAAGGAGAGAAAACTCTCAGGCTGCATGTATATTTGCATGTGTGCAAATGAACATGAAGAAAGGTGAGAAAGAACATATATCTGTTATCACGACTAATGCTGGAACATGGGAGTGAGCAGGGGGGTATTATTCTTTAAATACTTCTGCATTGTTTCACTTGCCATAATTAACATATTGTATTTGGTTTTGTAATTGAAAAAAAAAAAAAAACAACTCCAGAGATAAGAGAATTCTCATATAGAAAAAGGTGAAACCATTCCAAAGGGAATTTGAGCCCCATCTATCTTATCACCCAGACTCTAATAAAAACAAGGACTTAAAAACCAGTCATTAAGTCTCCCAGCGAAATAGGCAACTCTGACCAGTTGGTTTCTATAGCTGCTTGAGTAGCTGCAACTAGAAGTGCCAGTACTCAGTGGCTTATGGGCAGGAGAGCAGAATGCCAGAAGCTCAAAACAGATTTTTTAAATCCTCAAATTAAAAGCACAATATTCTCTATTTAATCTGTGGCTAGAAGCCAGAAGACATCAAGAAAAACGACTGTATATAGTTTCCTCAAAAAACTAAAAATGGAACTCCCATTTGACCCAGTAATCCCACTTCTAGGAATATATCCAAAGAAATCAGAAACACCTATCAGAAAGGATATATGCACTACTATGTCCATAGCAGCACAATCTATAATAGCTAAGATTTTTAAACAGCTTAAGTGCCCACCAGCTACATAATGGAATACTATGCTGCTTTTAAAAAGGAATTATTACCATTCACAACAGCATGGATGAGCCTAGAAAGCGTTATGCTAAGTGAAACAAGCCAGTCAGAGAAAGATAAATATCACATGATCTCATTCATATGTGGGATATAATGAACAACATATACTCATGAACAAAAATAGATCCAGAGACAGAGAAGCATCAAACATACTGTCAAACTTCAGTGGGAAGGCAAGGGGGAGGAGGCATACGAGATCAACCAAAGGACTTATATACACGCATATAAGCATAAGCAATGGACACAGACATTGGGGAGTGAGGGCTTGTGCTAAGGGAGTGGGGGGAGATGATGGCCGGGGAGAGGTCAATGGGGAAAAAGGAGACATATGTAATACTATATGTAATACTTTAAACAATAAAGATTTTTTTTTTTAAAAGAGTGACTGGCATCCCTACCTGCGGTTCACTACCACATCCCTGCAATACCAACACCGACACCCCTGAGTTAGTATGCCATAACTTAGGCCCATATGAAATATACTTTTCATGCAAACTGTTTACACAGGAAGAAAATTTGATAATTAAGCATAACTAGACCACAGCTTAGCCTGGCTGTTAAGAGTCATGCAGAGCAGACATATATAACTTTCAGGTAATGTTCCTCATCATTTAAACCAGCAAAGATAAAATAAAGATAAATACCAGTATTGCCTAAGCTGTGAGCAAACAGGCATTTACATTTATATACGACTAATGGCCCGGTGCATGAATTCATGCACATTAAAAGGAAATTAGAAAAAATATTTTAATATCATGATTAGCCCTTTTTCTATAAGAGAAGTGTCAACCAAATTCATGATCAACAATGACAGATCAAAACACACACGGGCGAATGGCGCCAGCAAGAGCTTTATATGTATCGCACATGTGCGAATCAACTTAGCCTTTTATAGACAGAGAATAAACTTGCTTAATTAGACCTGCTTTCTGATTTAGCTAAATTTTTTCCAACCCAGTGAAGCACCCCAACTTCTCCTTCAGGTAATTGTCAGCAACACAGCAGTAAGTATCCACACGACACAGATTATTATTGTAGATCACGCAGGGAGAACCAAGGGTAAAATATTTAACTGCAACGGTGTTTGACAATATTCTGCACAGTGAGAAAACCTGAAGTCATTTTCAAGGTCTACCATTTCTTACTTCTTTTCAGTCAGGTCAAATTTCTAAGCTTTCTCAATCTCCATTTTCCAGGTAATGAAAAGAAAACAGAATTTCCCCAAGTCTCCTATCTACCTACTCCAGGACTTCTGTGAGGATCAAATGAGATGAGACACAGGAAAATGCAAACATTTGGTTAAAGTGTAAAATACATTCACCTGGCTATAAAGCATATTGTGTTCCTGGGCTGAAGAAACTCCAAGGAGGCTAATGGCTAGGGAGAGGAAGCTGGGCATTGCTACATGACATCATTATCCAGCGCCCACCGTGACCATTTCTGGGTTGGGCTGGGGGCCGCATTTTGTGCCCTGGCAGCATCGGCTGCAATTTGGCTGGCTGTCGCTCCAGGTGGTGGCGGGGCCTGTGTCCCACTTGGGGGAAGCCGAGCATTGCTTTGTCAGTGCCAGGTCTGCACTGCCATTTCTCTGGAAATGGCCAGTGCGCATCATGGCAGCTACTGCGTTGAACATCTACCCCCTGGTGGTCAGTGCATGTCATAGCAACCGGTTAGACCATGAGAGGGACACTTAGCATATTAGCCTTTTATATATATAGATCACTTAAAAAAATATATAAGCTTTAAATGACAGAATGTGAAAGAAGAGACCTTTAGGATTATAATGTCAAACTCTTTCATTTCTCAGCTGAACTTTACAGCTGGAGACTGTTTTGTAACTGCCAATTTTTACTTCTTAATCCATTCACCTTGTCCAAACCTTTCATGAATGGTCTAGCCAGTGGGTTCCCCATGTTTAAACACACAGCCTGACACACATTAGGCACAAAGAACTATATGAATGAGTGCATACCCAACACTAGGAGCAAGCCAAGTAAACTATGGTTGACTAACAAGATATCACGGGCTTTTAAGATACTGTCAAGCTGAAAGTCACATTAGATGAAAATGCAGAACCTCATGTGAGAAAGCCACAAATCTCCCAGATCTTACAGATAGGACTCCATTTGTTTAGCCTTAGTTACCCAGAACTGCTTCACGTGTTCACCCTACCTCCAACCTCTTCCCACCTTTCCCGAGGTGCCATCTTAGGACACCGATAGGAGCCCCTGCAGACCTAATAAATATAGCTGGACCATCCCCCAGGTAGGTATGCACAGACTTACCCCATTGCAACATTTGGTTGTATGGAGGTCCCAGAGTTGCTATGAGCCGTCACCTCCTGGCATGTAGTTGCTTGCAATTTTCCACCAACATGAAGAGTGCTGCAAAGAACAATCTTGTATAAGCATTTATCTTAGGGCTGAGATTATTTTTCATGAGAGAGTCCTAAGTGCACACATTTTAAACTCTGATACTAATTGAGAAACTTTACATGGTAATTCTCAAAGTTCATGTATTTAGGCTTTACCTGATGGATTAGTTTACAATGCACAATCCTCACAAACAACAAGTGCTGGTGAAGATGTGGACAAAAGGGAACCTGGTGCTTTGTTGATGGGAATGTGGTTACGGAAAACAGTATGGAGGTTCCTCAAAAAATTAAAAATAGAACTACTGTATGACTCAGCAATTCCACTTCTGGAACACTAATTCGAAAAGAAATATGCATCCATATGTTTATTGAATCATTATTTACAATAGCCAAGATATGAAAGAAACCTAAGTGCCCATCAACAGACGACTGTATAAAGAAGATGTGAGAGAGATATGTATTCATATATATAATATTCCATAATGAAATATTACTCAGCCATAAAAAATGACATCTTCCCATTTTCAACAACATGAATAGACCTAGAGGTATTATGCTAAGTGAAGTAAGTCAGAAAGAGAAAGACAAATACCATATGATTTCACTTATTGTGGAATCTAAAAAACAAAATAGAAAGACTCATAGATACAGAGAACAAACTGATGGTTGCCAGATGCAAGGAGGGTAGGGAGATGGCTGATAAATTGGCACTTACAAAACAGTCATGGGGATGTAAAGTACAGCACATGGAATATAGTCAATAATATTATACTGTAATAACTATGTATGGTACCAGGTGGGTACTAGACTTCGGAGGGGATCATTCATACGTTATGTAAATGTCTAACTACCATGCTGACACCTGAAACTAATATGATACTGAAAGTCAACTGTAATTAAATAAAGAATATTTTTTTTGTTTTTCTTATATCATTTTCTTTTTTCTTTTTTTTTCTCTTGAGTATTATATCATTTTCTTATATCATGGCCCTATACCCTCTTCTGTCCCCCTCCACCTCCCTTTCCCCTCTGGTAATCACCATACTGTTGTGTCTATGAGCTGTTGTTTTTTGCTTAATCGCTTCATTTTTTTCACCCTGCCCCGGAGCCCTCCTCCCCTCTAACAGTTCAATCTGTTCTCTCTAAAAGAAAAAAAAAAAAAGAGAAAAAAATTTAAAAAATGCAAAGTCCTGACACACTAACAGCCTTGCTCTCTCTCTTCCAACTCCCCTTCCCCCCTCCAGGAAGTCTGAGGAGGGACTCCTGAAGCTTCAGGCTAAGGGGGAAAGGAGCTACTCCCATTTGCTCCAGCGCGCCTCATCTAGCATGAGACTGGAGATGCACTGGCCTAGTGGTCGGCAAACTCGTTAGTCAAAAGAGCCCAATCTCAACAGTATAACGACTGAAATTTCTTTTGAGAGACAAATTTTTTAAACTTAAACTTCTTCTAATGCCACTTCTTCAAAATAGGCTCGCCCAGGCTGTGGTATTTTGTGGAAGAGCCACACTCAAGGGGCCAAAAAGTTGCATGTGGCTCTCGAGCCGCAGTTTGCCGACCACGGGCCTAGGGGGCTGCTGCTGGTGGCCAATTTTCGGGGAAGGTCTCGGTTCAAGCCCAGGTCCCCAGTGGCTTCCCCAAAACGGGAACAGTCTGACTCTCATGCACAATGCCTGGCTGCCTGCCATGCTAAGTGCCAGAGAGAATCATATCTCCAAGGGTCACCTGGGTGCACCCGTTTTCCCTTCTAGGCCCCCTTCTAAAGGTTCCGGCACAACAGATTCTATGATCCTATTGATCAGGGTCCGGTGGTTTTATCTCTTACCTGACACTCTCCAAGCCTCTCTTTTTCTTTCTCAGAAGGCTGTGGACCAAGCACCACTTCCCCAAGATATTATTTGGAGCCTCCTCTCTGGGCCTCAGTTTCCTCAGCTGTGAAATGGAGAACTCTGGGTAATGGCACTGATCCTGTATTGCTGTGAGGAGAGCAGTGCGGCATCTACCGTAGGTTTTAAGCGTTTGCAGGGAAGTGTGGCTTCAATGGGAAATTCAGGTGCATCTTAACAGCCACTTAAACAGCATTCTGACTGGCTTAGGGCCTTCTTGGAGAACATTCCATTTTTGTTTAAGTTCTCCTTTGCTAAAGTGGAATTAAGGCCAAAAGCCTTGATTTCCAAGCTCAGGGGTCCTGTCTAGGAACCGGAGGCCCAGAAAAGGCCTTGACCAGTTTTAGGCTGACTCTGTGCTGGGTAGGGGCCAAGAGCTGGGGTGCAGAGGTAGCATACAAGGTATTCCCAAACCCTCAGGTCCGGGGGTAAGGGGTTGGTCAACAGGTGTTTCACATTAAGTGGTACAGGGATAAAAATTAGCAAAGAGAGCCCTGGCAGGCAAAGTTGGGAAGACCAAGGGAGACCTCCTGGAGCTAAGTGCAATGGGCAGAGGAAAAAGAAACCAGCCAGGAGGGAGCAGTGGAGCTCCTGGACGGGTGGTCAGCCCCTTTCCAGGGCCTGTCTCAATGGGGGAAGGCCGTGGCTCCAGCTCCGCTGTGGGATCCGCCCGGGCTGGATGACACTGGTTGACTGTATGACAAGAAGCAAGAGCCTCTCTGAAGCTCATGGGCAAATCAGAAGCCGATGGGCACTAGCACCTACCCCAGCAGCCGGGTTAGACTCCCGGGTTAGACACACCTGAAGTGCCTCCTCAGCGTCCTCCGCCATTACAAACACTCCTTCGCCACTGGTAGCTTTTACCTCCAGCCGCCATTGGGAGCTAGACCCCAGGGCTACCCATTTTGCGATGGTGTCAGGAGAAGCCTTGGGCCCTGGTGGGCAGAACGAACAGGGGCTGCATTCAGAGCCGGGTCCTTACCAGCTGGGGGTAAATCCCGGCACTAACCAGGCCTTAGTTTCCTCTCTGTGCAATGGGCGTAACCACACCGCCAGCGGGAAGATCTTAGTGACGGGAGGATGACAAATGTCAGAATTTACATTATTTCTCCTCCACGCAGTGGGCCTTGCCCCCTTCCGCCCACCTCAACCTGAAACACACAGTAGGCGCCCCGGAAGCGCGCTCGGAAAGGAGGTGCGGGCCACTTCCTGCCCCCAAGCGCACTCCCCAGAGCCGGGGCTCCCACCACTCCAGCGGCGGGGCCTTGCGGCATTCCTGAGGGGGGGGGGCGCAGGAAGGAGGTGCCCGGCCCCGCCCCCTCCGCACGGTGGGCGGGACCAAGCCCCTCGCGGGGGCCGCGCGCCCCGCCCCGCGGGGGGTGTGCGTAGCTCGCGGCGGCGCTCCGCACCAAGTTTGTTTTCTGCCTCAGGGCGGGCGGGCGTGGGGGAGGGCCGGCCGGCGGGGGCGGGCGGGGGAGAGGGGATCTGACGTCAGGCCGCGAGGTGCTTTCCAGCCGCGAGCTGTCAGGCCGAGTGTCAGGCCCGGCAGGTACGCGGCGCGCGCCCCCCGCGCCCCCCGCCCCCGGCCCCGGCGCCGCGGACCCGGAGCCCCAGGCCGCGTGGACGGAAACGCCGCTCGGGAAAGTCAGTGCGGGGCGCAGGAGCGCAGCGGATGAGGGGCGGGGGGCGCGCGGACAACTTGGAAAGTTTTTTTTTTCTTCTTCTTTCGGGGCAGGAGGGGGAGGTGGCGTCGTCCTGGCGCGTGCGATGGTGGGTGTGTGAGCTCGGGGGTGTTTGGGAGTCCCGGCCGCGGGCGCCGGCGGGGGCCGGTAGGGGGTGCCCCACCCCCCACCCGGACAGAAAACTCGTTTGGGGACCTTTCGGGGGACCCAGCTTCCTAGGATCCCACCATGGCAGACGGGCCGCCCCTGGCCCCGCCGGGGTGAGCGCGCGGGGGCGGGTGTTTGGTTTGAAAAGTGCACGTTGCTAACCGCCGGCGCCCCCCGCCCCCGCCGCGGCCGCGGAGCGGCGAGGGGCCGCGCAGAGTGACAGCTGCGGGTGGGGGCGGCGGGCAGGGCCCGGGCCGGGAGGGCCGGGGAGCCCGCGCGAGTTCCCCTTTCCTTTGGAACAAAGGAAAGTCTGTCTCCGAGGCATCTGTCACTCCCCGGCGGGTCCGGGAAGCGGGGCTCGGGGGGCTGGCGGCCCGAAGAAAGTTTGTGCGCGCCGGGACCCTCGGGCGGGCCGAGCGAGAGCCGAGCCTCCGGCGGGGGAAACGCTCGCTCTCCCGGGTAGGGGGCGGCCGACAACATGGAGTCCGGGCGCAGGTCGGGTTGGTGGTGGGGGGAGTTAAGGGGGGCGGCGGTGCGGAGGTGAGAGCCCAGCCCCCTCCCCTCCCTTCCCCTCCGCTCCCCTCCCCCTCTGGGCCGAGTTCCGAGCACAAAGCCGAGCGCGCAGGCTCGGCCGCCCCGCGCCCCGAAGAGTCCGTCGGCGCCGATCCGCGGGGGAAGGGGGTGGGAACCAAACTTTTTCCTGCCCCGGGACGGACACGTGAGTTTTTCTTCTCCCAGAGCCCCCGCCCCTCCGGACTGCGGGCCCGCGGGTGAGCTGGGGGCGCCCGTGCTGACGCGGGGCTGGGGGGGCGAAGGGTGCGGCGCCCCCGCGCAGGCCGGGGAGTCCCCGCCGCCCCGGAGCCATGTGCTCGGTCGGACCGGTGCGGGCCGCGGGGCGGGGGTCTGCGCGCTTTGTGTGAACCGCGGGGCATGTGGCCGCTGCGCGGCCCGGGGAGGGTCCCTCCGGCCGGACGGTTGTCAGAAAGTTGGTGCGGGAGGGGCTGCAGGTCGGCGGCTTGCAGGGTGTGCAGCGGGGTGCACCGGGTACTGGTAGGTGGCGAGCTTGCTCCCTCAGGCCAGTTGGGATAAGCACTGAAGACTGACGTGATGACATCTGGAGTTTTCCTAGCCCGAGAGATCGTGGGTGGGCGGGTCGGGTAGGTTGGAGTTCGTGGGTGGGCTCCTCTTCAGGAGCTGGGCTGGTGGTGTGGGTACCGGTCGATCGCGCCAGGGGTGGGATGTGTACACTGAGGGGCTGCTGTATCTGTCGGCGAGTTTTATGGGGATTCCAGGGGCTGAGGGAGTTGGTTGCTGTTGCAGAGACAGTTGTCTGGTGTGATTGTGGGGTGTATACGTGGGATCCCTCGCCGGGTTGTGAGTGGGCTGAGCTGCAGGACGCCGTGGTGGAGAGGCCTATGTAGACAGACTGGAGGGGTCGTTCCACTGGCCGACCCTGGAACCCTACAGTCTGGCACTTGGCTGCAGCAGCCTGGGTGGAATTTGTACAGATAACCTTGAGTAAACTCCCAGCCTGCCAGGGCTGCATACATCCCTTAACCCAGATCCAGACTGTCCCAGCCAGCGAAACTGCAGACACCTGACTTCACAAAGCAGTCGGATTGTTGGCGGATTGTTGGCGCTCTCTGAGGAGTGGCACCTCTAATCAATGCCTGTCTCACCTCCAGGTGGCCTGGCTGGGAGGGTGGACTCTTCCCTCGAAAGCCTGGCCTACCCAGCCCAGTTATCTGGGCTCTGGCCCAAGCCGAGGAAACAAAACCTGGGAAATGCCAGAGTCTGTTGGCCCAGCCTCCTGGGGAACTGTTAAAAGGCCTAGAAGGGAGGAGTCTTGAGATTCTGGCATCAGCTTGGCCTGGAACTTTTGGTTTAAAAATGTAAATCTCTTTTGCATGTGTGAACAAGAAGTTTGTCAGGGTGCTGAGCATCTGAGGTTGTCTGGGGAAACACCTTTCATTGGTTGTGGGGGCTCAAGCCTCAGAAGGGGAGGAAAGACATTTGCCCAATGTTAGGTAGCCAGGTTGGAGGGACCAGAGCTCCGGCCTTGCTCATTTATTACGATTTTTTGAGGAGTTTGTTCTGAGACCAAGCCAGGAGCTAGATCACAAAGGAGAATGAATGTATGAGAGACAACCTGTAGGAATTGCACTTTTCAACACTCAGCAGGGCACACAGTAGGTGCACAGTAATACATGGATTGCTATAGGACCGTGGTGACTGATAGTTTGCTGACATCTTGGGAGACCTGGGAAGCAAGATGTCATGGAGTAAGGGTGGGGACCAAATTACCTTGATCCAAACGCACTACCCTATACATGCGATATCCTGGATGTGTTTTCTTTGCCATACAGCTTTATTGAGATATAATTCATGTACCGTAGAACTTGCCAATTTAAAGTGAACAAGGCAGTGTTTTTAGTACAGTTGAAATTTAAACAATCTGGTTTGGACTGTGTGGGTCCACTTATGTGTGGAATTTTTCAATAAGTACCTGGCCCTGGCTGGGTGGCTCAGCTGACTAGAGCATAGTCCAGTACACCGAAGGGTTTTGGGTTTTATTCCTGGTCAGGGCACATACCTGAGTTTCGTGTTCGATCCTGGCCCCACATACAGGACCAATTTTTCTCTCCCTCTTTTTTTCCCCTCCCTCCTTCCCTCTCTGCCTCCCTTCCTCTTTTTCTAAAAGTCAATAAAAACAAACGCTCAGGTGAAGGATATTTTTTAAAAAAATACATTCGATTGATTTTCCACAGAGAGAAAGGAAGAGGGACAGAGAGCTAGAAACTTCGATGAGAGAGAAACATCGACCAGCTGCCTCCTGCACACCCCCTACTGGGGATGTGCCCGCAACCGAGGTACATGCCCTTGACCGGAATCGAACCTGGGACCTTTCAGTCCGAAGACCGACGCTCTATCCACTGAGCTAAACCGGTTTCGGCAGGTGAAGGATTTTAAAAAAATAAATAAAATACCATACTGTCTTCCATCTGTGACTTGGAAGTCCATGGATGCATTGATCTACACCATCTTATTAGGGGACTTGAGCCTCTGCCAGATTTGGGTATCAACCAATCTCCTGTAAATACTGGGGGACAGCCAAGTTTGGGGAAGTCAAAAGTTATTTGCAGTTTTTCAACTGTGTGCGGCTTGGCACCCCTAACCTCCACATTGTTCAATGGTGAACTGTATATTCATAATTATCCAAACATCACCACCGCCAATTTTAGAACATTTTTATCACCTCAGAAAACCTCCAACTCCCTTTATCTATCACCCTTCCCAGCCCATTCTGGACATTTCATTAACATGGAATTATATAATGTGTGTTCCTTGTAATGGGTTTCTTTCACTTAGCATTATATTTTCAAGTTTTCATCCATATTGTAGCATGGATCAGGACTCCAGTCCTTTTTATGGCCAAGTAATTTTGCACTATATGGGTAGACCTCATGTTATTTATCCATTCGTCAGTTATAGACACTTGATTGTTTCCACTTTTTGCTTTATTTTATTTACTGATTGATTTGAGAGAGAGAGAAAGAGAAGGGAGACAGAAATCAACATCAATTGACTCTTATGAGCCCTGACTGGTATTAAACCCAAAACCTTTGGCATATCAGGTTGACAATCTAACCTTGTGGTTGGCAAACTGTGGCTCACAAGCCACGTGCAGCTCTTTGGCCCCTTGAGTGTGGCTCTTCCACAAAATACCACAGTCTGGGCAAGTCTATTTTGAAGAAGTGGCGTTAGAAGAACTTTAAGTTGACAAAACTTGGTTCTCAAAAGAAATTTCAATCGTCGTACTGTTGATATTTGGCTCTGTTGACTAATGAGTTTGCCGACCACTGGTCTAACCCACTTGAATTACCCAACCAGAGTTCCACCCGTTTGCTGTTAATGAATAATGTTGCTATAAACGTTTGTGTACAATCATGTGGACATAGGTTTCCATTTGTTTTGGGTACCTAGGAGTGAAATTACTGGGTCACATGGTAATTATTTAAGAGCCATAATGTCTTAGGTGGCTTTCATCACAGAGAGGAAGGGAGAGGGATAGAGAGTTAGAAACATCAATGAGAGAAAAACATCGATGAGCTGCCTCCTGCACACCTCCTATTGGGGATGTACTTGCAACAAAGGTACATGCTCTTGACCAGAATAGAACCTGGGACCCTTCAGTCACCAGGCTGATGCTTTATCTACTGAGCCGAACTGGTTAGGGTCTAGGTGGCTTTCTTAATCTCTCTGGGCCTTGGTTTGCTCATCTATAAAATGATGATAATAGTAGTACCCCCCTTACAAGAGCTTTGTGAGGTTAGAATGAGATAATAAATGAAAAATGCTCTATACAGAACATGGAAAAGGGATCTCAATAGTAACTAATTATTTCTAGGCTGGTATTGCTTATTAATGAACTGCCATTTGCAAGGAACATGTTGTAAAGTAAATGATTGTCTAACCACTATGCTGTACACCTGAAACTAATACAAAGTAATATTAAATGTAAACTAATTGGAGAAACTTTAAAAAAAAAAAAAAAAAACTGCTATTTAGTTCAGTAGTCATCTCCTGAAATAGAGGCATTTTGGACTCCTCCCTTCTAGGTTGCCTAGGCTGTGGTATGGCCTGAGGCTTTGAATTGCAATTTCCCCATAGTTCTGGTGTCCCAGGCTCTAATAATGGTGTGTTTAGAGAATAGGAAGAGGGTGAGAGGCAATGCATGGTAATAACATAATGTCCCCATCCCCTCTGTCACTTGCTCCAGGCTTGCCTGAGATCCAGCTTAGCCGCAGGACATCATGTCAGACAGCGACCTGGGTGAGGACGAAGGCCTCCTCTCCCTGACAGGCAAGAGGAAGCGCAGAGGGAACCTGCCCAAGGAGTCCGTGAAGATCCTCCGCGACTGGCTGTACCTGCACCGCTACAACGCCTACCCCTCTGAGCAGGAGAAGCTGAGCCTCTCCGGACAAACCAACCTGTCTGTGCTGCAGGTGAGGAGGGGGCAGCAGAAGACCTGGGTTCTAGTCCTCTCCCAGCCCTATCACTGACTCACTGTGTGGCCGTAGGCTGGTCACCTCCCTCTCGGGGCCTCAGTTTCTTCTTTGGTCTGATGAGAATGCCCAGTCCCCCTGCCACAAAGGAGAACAGTGACATGAGGTCATTGCAGTAGATTTCAGATTTTTTTTGAGTTCTGAAGAGACAAGGAATTGTATCGGTGTCTAGGTGTCTCGTTAACACTGGAGGCCGTGGGAAGGTGAGAATGCATTGAGTGTGTGGAGTTGGGCTCCAGCCCAGAGTGATGCTGGGATGGTGACTTGGTTGCAGGGGACAGCTGGTGACCTGCAGTGTGGTTAAAATGGGGTTGGAATCATGGCCAAAGAAAGGGCAAAAGTCAGAGATTCTGGCTTCCAAAACCCAGTTTTGCTACATAGAAGCTGTGGACCACATCTTGATTTCCCCATCTATAAAGTCGGGGTACCGATCCTCTCCTGCCTGACTGAACTGTTGTGAGGAAGAGATTCAGAACTGGATGTGAAGGTGCTTTGAGTACATTCATAAGGTATTTGTCAAAGTGCAAGATATTGCCTCACTTGCCGACATCTAGGTGTTTTGTATAAGTGTTGAGGCAGGAGACACCCGGTCTGCCTTGCCTCTAGTTTGGCTCTCACCTACCTGGGAGACAGAGCAGGGCCTCAGCGGAGCAAAGGCCCACCCCTCTTTCCACTTCTGTCCTTTCCCAAACCACTTCTCCAATCCATGATATGGTGTCTCCCTCCTTCCCTTGTCCCCCTGTGAGCCTCCCAGGTCTTCCCAGCTCTTGTCCCTCCTCCATGAAGTGTCCCTCCTCAGAACTCCTGTCACCTGACTTACACTCGCTGGGCAGCGGTTCATTGGAGTCTGCCTACAAGAAAGGCTTTAGCCAAGACCAGTTTGGCTCAGTGGATACAGCATCAGCCTGCAGACTGGAGGGTCCTGGGTTCGATTCCGGTCAAGGGCATGTACCTTGGTTGCAGGCACATCCCCAGTGGGGGGTGTGTAGGAGGCAGCTGATCAATGTTTCTGACACTCTATCTCTCTCCCTTCCTCTCTGTGAAAAATCAATAAAATATATTTAAAAAAGAAAAAGGAAAAAAAGAAAGGCATTAGCGTTACAAACCGTTACAAACCCCGATTCAGATCCCATGTCACTGCCTCCTCACTGAGCCTTGAGTCTCCCCTCCTGAAAGGGGAGGTGGTTGTAGCATTTTCACAGTGTGTGAGGAGGAGGGACAGAAAAGAATTCAAGGCGCACTGTGAGGTGTTTGGCAGAGTCGGTGCTTCTGCTTCCCTTTATCTCATCTCTCCTAGATCATAGGTCTTGGAGTGACCCCGGGTGTCTGGCCGTGCCGAGCTCCTTACAGTGTACTGCCAAGCACTCTACTATGCCCATCTCTATGCTGGACAGAGTTAGGAGCCCAGAGAGGAACCAGGCGCATTCCTACCCTCAAGGAGTATGTATTCTTGGATGAAGTAGCAGGAAAGACTTGGTCACTGATGTTTGCAAAAAGTGATCACTGCTGAGACAGAAAGCAGAGAGCCAGGGCAGGGCTTCTGAGCTGCCCTGGAGCCTGAGAGCCAGTATTACCTAGATAGCTTCTTTGCTGGTATTCCTGCCTCCTACCATGTTCCTTTAAGTCCATTCTCTTGAACACTAAAGTGCAATTCTGATTATGTCACACACGCCTCAGACCCTACTGACTCAGGATAAAGTCCAAACTCCTGAAGTACTCAGCAGCCTCCTCTCTCAGTTCTTCCTGCCTGGAGCCCTCTGGGCCTCCAGGCTTCTTCCTGGCCTTTCTGATCCTGGGTCACTCCGCTTAAGCATGTTCTTTGGAAAGCATCTGCTTTTCCCAGCCTAGATGTGTGTTCCTGCTGTGCCTCATACCTGCACTGGCAAACCACAGGTCACACAGTAATGAAATTGCTTTTTGCCAGGGACACTGTTTCCAGTTTAAAGAAAATATATATATATATTTTAATTTTAATTTTATTTTATTTTCCCCCCTCCCTCCTTCCCACCCATCCCTTCCCTTCCCAGAGCTTTATGTCCATTGGTTGTACTTATATGCATGTATACAAGTCCTTCAGTTGATCTATTATCTCCCCCAGATCCTCCTCCCTTCCCCACTGAAATTTGACAATCTGCTTATTGCTTTACTGTCTCTGTATCTATCTTTTGGTTCATCAGTTTATAATGATCTTTATTATTCACAAATGAGTGAGGTCATGTGGTGTTTCTCTTTGAAAATATTTTTATATTATCACATCACTTAACTATGTACAAATTGAAAACTGGGTAAAAAAATGTCTCGGTTTTGCTCTTATACTCCACTATAAAATACACTCGGTTTTGCTCTTATACTCCACTAAAAAATATAAAATACATTTACTTTTCCAAAGTAAATGAATGTAAAACCAGTGAGATTCCATCTAACTGCATTATTATAAGCAGATGGTGGTGTGCTGACTGGGCTGTGGTATGTGGTGTGACAGAGGCACTGACTGGGGTTGAGCAAGTCTGGTTGCCCCAGGCCATGGCGCTCCTGTCATATTCCCAACAGAAACACAAAGCCATAGTGTTCTTGTGGAGAACCAGTGGGTCCCTAGGACAGCATATCCCCAGATCCCACTTAGAGAAATGTAGGTCTGGGGCAAGGGTTAGCCGGAGACTTCTGAGGAAGGCGTAGGAGGAGTTCCAGTGGCCACCCAGCACTAGAGTCATGCCCAGAGTTCAAAAGCAGTGGGAAGCACCTGGCACTCCCTGATGGGAAGTGTACTGTGAATCCCCAGAGTACACTCTGCTTGGAGGTCTTACGGGCACCTTACATTTCCTTGATAACATCTCCAAGCTAGCTCTTTCTTTTAAACATTTTTAAAAATATATATTTTATTGGTTTTTTACAGAGAGGAAGAGAGAGGGATAGAGAATTAGAAACATCGATGAGAGAGAAACATAGATCAGCTGCCTCTTGCACACCCCCTACTGGGGATGTGCCCGCAACCAAGGTATATGCCCTTGACCGGAATCCAACCCGGGACCCTTGAGTCCGCAAGCCGACACTCTATCCATTGAGCCAAACCGGTTTCGGCTGACTCTTTCTTTTAGAAGGGCTCCCCTTGATAGCTCTTTCTGAGCTTATGTAGTCCATCACCAGTTCCTATACATAAGGCTTCTTTTCTATCTGGTCCAACTTATCCTTGTCTGATCACTTGTCACCCCTCTACTTAACATTAAAACCCCTCGATGGCTTCTGCCAACCTAATGACAACATCACCTGCCCCTATCTGCAGAGCCAGCTTCATCCCTGGCACCCCTCTCCATATTCCTGCCACACCAATGGATACCCCACACCAGTGGTCGGCAAACTCATTAGTCAACATAGCCAAATATCAACAGTACAATGATGGAAATTTATTTTGAGAGCCAAATTTTTTAAACTTAAACTGTATAGGTAGGTACATTGTTATTAACTTAATTAGAGTACTCCTAAGCCTTTGCTAAAAACTCAAGGGGCCAAAGAGCAGCATGTGGCTCGCCAGCTGCAGTTTGCCGACCACTGCCCCAGACCACTTTGCTCCCATCTGACCAGGGAGACTCCAGACCCATGAGGACCACTGCCTTCCCACAGCACTAGGACTGGGTCAGCATTTGGATCCTTGACAATAATTGCTTTTTACAACACACTAAACTCTGGAAGCCTGATATCATTTATCACTATATCTCAGTGTTTAGCTCAGTACCGAGTATCTGGTAGATGCTTCAGAAATAATTATTGAAGTGACAGAAAACGAAAAGTGTTGGAAATGTCAACAGGCAGGACCTCAGAAGTAAGGAAATGTGGCTCATCAATCAGGAATAATGGGCTTAAGTTCCTGGAAATATTTCTTTCCTGTATTTAATTTTTTGTTTGTTTTTAAATGCCCTTTATTTTTTTTAGTATTTTTTATTGTTACTTAAAGTATTACAGATTTCGCCTTTTTCCCTGATTGACACCTGGTGTCCACGCCCATGCATGCTAATATCCATGCATACAAATCCTTTGGTTGATCTCTTACTTCCCCACCCCACCCCCTGCCTTCTCTCTGAGGTTGGACGGTCTGTTCAGTGTATTTAATTTTTAAGACTTCATTATTTAAAATATTTGCAAATACTGTATCCATAAAAAAGAGAATATTCTAATGAACCCTTGGTACAAATCACCTGGCTTCAACAAGCATAGCATTTGCCAAGGTCTGTTTTCCTTTTTCCCTGGGGACATCTCTTTTGATTGTCTCTTTTAACCGCCCAGGAGCTATCTCATTAGCAAGTCAATGAGTCATTTAACTAACTGGTTTGCTGGTACTTGCCCAGGGCTAGGCAGGTGGGATGGTGAGGCCAACTAAAAGGTCATTTGTGAAGGATTTTTCAGTGGTCCCTGACACACACACACACACACACACACACACACCCTCTGGTCTGAGGGGCTGTGTTGGGGAGGGAAGGTGAGTGTAGCAGGGAGGTCCTGGCCCCATTCCTTCATACCGTAGTACTGACTGGGGGTATGCTCTGCTCCAGGCTCAGTGCTGTGTCTGGAAACTCCCTGCCCTTGGCTAGCCTCGGGAGGGAAGACATTATTTAAAAGACTAAGAATTTAACCCAATCAAATGCCAATGCGGTGTCTGAAAGGCTTCTCCAGGAAGCAGCCTGTGAACGAATGGAGTCCTCACAGACTTGACGGAACGGGGAGGTAAGGGCAGCAGTCCCTTGGTACGGGGAACCAAACAGGTAAGAAAGGAGCCTGCTGTAGTGGCCTGCTCTGTGGCAAGGTGTGGCCTGGCCCCACACTCAGCGACACCTTACCCTCTGAAGCTGCTCTCCTTACTCCGATGCCAGAGCTAACTGCCTCCCCATTCTTCCTTCCAGCAACCTCGACTCCCCACCTCAGGGCCCTCCATCTGGACGTATATCTTTTGAGCTTCTATGTAAGCTTATTTGCTTAAATAAAGGGCTTGATCCACAAGGACAAGTTATACCAGTGGGTTAAACCATTGGATCCTAAGCCTGAGTGGAAGAACTCTGGGGAGCTTAAAAAACACACATTTCTGACTTGCCCTCTTCCCCAACAGATCTATAAAGCAGGTGAGAAGTAGCTATTTCTTTTCTTTCCTCTTTTTTTTTTTTTGTTCTTTAGAGAGAGAAAAAAACACTGACTTTTGTTTTACTTATGCATTCGTTGGTTGATTCTTGTATGTGCCCTCAGGGATAGAACCTGCAACCTTGGCGTAGTGGGATGACTCTCTACACCAACCACCGAGCTACTCGACCAGGGCCAAAATAGCTGTTTCTTAAAAGTGCCCTCAAGGTGGTTTTAACAAAGCCAGCCTGCCCATAAGAGCACTTGAATGTGGTGGTCACAACACGAATGAAGGTACCACGAAGTTTGGGAAAGGCCTCTCCAGGTCTTCACTTCCCTTTCCCTGCTTTTGTTTCTGTCTTTGCCAGCTGCAAACACATTAAAATTAAAGCTCTGTGCTGCCTTGTCAAATGCCCTGCTCTGATCCTCATGGCCTTCATCCACTTCCTAGCCCCTCCCCTCCCATATGCCACACTGAGTCCTCCCTTGTCCTTCATCTCAGCCACTGATAAAAAAGATAAAAAGACTGACAGGGGGACAGCCCTTGGGACAGGGCCCTGTTTTATGGTGGAGACAGGCTTTCAGGCACCCAGTCTGTTTTGCCGAATCAATCACAGAATTCACCTTGGCATTCTTCCTACTACCTCCTCCCCAAGGACTTAAGAGTTGGAGTGAGTCACATGCTCTGCAACTGGCATTGGTGGTGCACTCAGGCCTCCTGCGCTTACCCAGCCCCCTCAGCTGTGCATTTCTATCCGGTGAGAAGACAAAACAGACAGTAGTCTGCCAAGTTTTCTGCAGATTGAGGGGAATATGTTGCAGGTGTGTGTGTGTGTGTATTTCTGCTGTCAGAATTATAAGCCAAAATGGGAGGTGCAACTAGGGGCTAGATGCCCTCGCAGCTGTGAGAACACGCCCAGATTCCCTTCCCCAAGGCTTCTTTCTCAACAGAAATACTCTTCCTTATCTCCGTTGACCCAGGTCACTGTGATCTGTTTCCCCTGCATACAGGGGAAAGGTGGAGAGGTGCAGTGCTCTCCCGGAGCATAGGTAACTAAGGAGACAGTGTGAACAGAGAGATGGGAGCAATTGATCAAGGGGAAAAGGCCATAGGCTGATTCTTTTCAGTCCTTTCACCTGCCCAGAACCAGGCTGCCTGGACCAGATCTGTTTGCACAGGTGACCTTGAGCAAGTTTCTGAACCTCTGATTAGGGTCTGTTTCTTCAACAGTTCAAATAAAATGAGATTCTCACAGAACCTATTTCATAAATTGTTGAAGATTAAATGAATAATTAGATGGGAAATGTTCAGAGCAACACTTGACATGTTTTGGTTCAACAATATTTGCTTTTTTTTTTTTTTTTAGGATTATGATATGATTATCCAGCCATCTGTACCTCTTGTAAAACAGAGCAAAGAGAGTAAGAATAGCATTAGGGACCTTAAAGCCAGGAGACCTGGGTTTGAATCCCAGATTTATACTCGGGAATCTGTGTGACTTTGGGCAAGTTCTTTCTTCTCTTTGAGTTCCAGTTTCCCCTTTGGTGCTTTGGGGTCACTGCTCACTACCCTTTCAGGCTTGTATGCAAAATAATAATGCAAGTGAGATGGCTGACATGATAGCCGGTGTCCAGAGTGCTTAGTTAGTTCCCTCCCTTCATTGCATCCAGTTGTTCAGCCTTATCCTTGCGGATCCCTTGCAGCTCTTGCCAGGATTCAGCGCAGCCAGTGTCTGAGAAGGAGCTGGGGAAAATCGTAGGGGGCTATGTTCTCAATTGTACTGGTTGGTCTATGGAGGTGCAAAGGGATAAGTGAGAAGCTTGATCTTTCCCATCCTGACAGAGCCAGGGCCCTAGAACTGTCCTTGGATCACCTGTGACATGGATGCAGCTATAGTCTGCTAGGCAGAGACCCATGCCAACTCCAGGCACCAGCTCCTGTTATAGGTGGCTGTGTAGAGACAGAGTTTATAGGAAGATGGTAACCAAGGGCTTGCCAAGGTATTGACCAAGAAAGGCGATGGTCAGGGATAGAATTGATACAGGAGCCCTGAGGAGAGCTGGGCCTTTGATTGATTCCATGAACATTAGAGGAATGTTTGGAGCTGCAGCCCACACAGTTCCCAGTATGCCAGTGCACAGGAGGTGAAGGGGAGGAGTTCACATCTTTTCTTTCTCCTGGTGCATGCTCTGCGCTTATCTGTGGATAAACAGTGAGAGGAGACTGGACCAAGAGAAGGACCTAGAGTGGAATTCAGGTCAAGCCACTGTTTAAGCCTTTAGTCTTTTTTTTTTCTTCAGAGAGGAAAGAAGAGGGAGACAGATAGAAACATCCACATATTGATCAGCCGCCTCCTGCATGCCCCCTACTGGAGATCAAGCCCACAAACTGGGCATGTGCTCTGACTGGGAATCACTGGGACCTTAGTATTTTACCATGGTGTTCTGACCTAGTGGGATCAGCCCTGCCTACTTTTGTTAGTTTCTTAAGCCAAACCCTTTCCTGCCTCAGCACCTTGACATTTGCTGTTCCCTCTGTCTAGAACATTTTCCCTAAGCTTTCTAAAAGGCTGGCTTTTTTCTCTCTCTTTTTAATATATTTTTATTTCAGAGAGGAAGAGAGAGCTAGAAACATTGATGAGAGGGTATCACTGATTGACTGCCTCCTGCACGTTGGACTGAGCCCGCTACCCAGGCATATGCCCTTGACCAGAATGGAACCTAGGACCCTTCGGCCCGCAGGCCAACGCTCTATCCACTGAGCCAAACCAACTAGGGCAAGGCTGGCTTTCTTATCCTTTAGGTCTTAGCCTTCCCAGACCCTTGTCTCTGATAGTCTCTCTTATCTTTATATTCTATGCTTTTATTCCTGTCTGTCTCCTCCCTGACACTTACTGGTGTCCCTTGTCATATTTGTTCATTGCCAGTCTCCACAACCAGGTGGACTACAAGCACCACAGGCAGAGTGCACGTCTGTTTAATTCACAAAGGGGGGCATCACCAGTACTAAGAACTAGGCCTGGCACATAATATGAACACACATAAGTATTATCTGAGTAAGCATGCAGCCTTGAAAGGGAGAGCAATAGGAAAGTGAAAAGTTCTCACCTGACTGTTTTAATGAATAAAGTAAGATGGGCTCTGCGGCCCTGGGACAGCCTGAGGGAGGTCCAGAGAGGAGGGGCTCCTACTCCTCCAGGTTCAGAGGCCCAGGCTTGGGGATCCATGGCTAGAGGTGGACACTCCTGCCTGACTCTCCAGGCTGAGCTTTACAAATGTTCATCAATAAAATAGGAATTGATCAAAGTCATAGACGTGATGTAATTATGAGAAGAAAATTTGAAGATGTGTAGTGCTCGGTAATTGGAAGCTATTGGAAAACTCTTCACAGCCAAAATTCTCAGAAAGAAGCCCAGATATACATAGATACTTTCCTACCAGGCCACGCCCACCATGCCCCACACCCAATATCCATAGTCTCTTAATGTTTCTTCTGTCTTGCTACCTCTGAGATAGCAAGAAAGTTATTAGGTTGTTTTTCCCCTTTGGTGACCCCTCCAAGAGGAAGGACAACTTGGGGGAAATAATAGGGGGTTGTATTTGCCTACTTAAGGAAAGAGTTAATTATTTTGTTTGTTTTATGTTCTTGTTTTTTTAAATATATTTTATTGATTTTTTATGAGAGGAAGGGAGAAGGGTAGAGAGCTAGAAACATCAATCAGCTGCCTCCTGCACACCCCTTACTGGGGATGTGCCCACAACCAAGGTATATGCCCTTGATCAGAATCAAACCCAGGACCCTTCAATCTGCAGGCCGACGCTCTATCCACTGAGCCAAACCGGTTTCAACTAAATCTTGCAACTAAAACTATTTTCTAGCCTAATCCATAACTTTTAAAATAATGCTCAGATGAGTTGTTGTAGGATGTCTTGCCACATTTCCAGGCCATTAGGAGTAACGGAGAGAAAAGAGAATATGAGTGGTTTATCTTTTAGATCAGGGATGGAGAATGTTCAACCGGAAAATGTGCAGTCTGTGAAATCATTTGGTCTGGCCCTGCCAAGGTATTAGGGGTGAATTAAATGTTTGACTAAAGATAGCAGACTAATTATTAAGTTGATAATTTTGTATGGCTCTCAAATGAAGTTATAAATCTCCAGATGGCCCTTGACAGGAAAAAAAAAAATGGTTCCCACTCCCGTTTTATTTCATTTTTTTAAATATATTTTTTATTTTGGAGAAGAAGGGAAAGGGAGAGAGATGGAAACATCAATGATGAGAGAAAATCATTGACCAGCTGCCTCCTGCACACTCCACACTAGGGATCAAGCCTGGACATGTTTCTCACTGAGAATTGAACCATGACTTCCTGGATCATTGATGCTCAACCACCAAGCTATGCCTTTTTTTTTTTTTTAGAAAAAATATATATTTTATTGATTTTTCACAGAGAGGAAGAGAGAGGGATAGAGAGTTAGAAACATCTATTTTTTTTAAATAAATCAATCTTTATTGTTCATATTGTTACAAAGGTTCCTCATTTCTTCCCCCCTCCACCAGGTTCCCACCCCACCCTCCGCCCCCTCCCCATCCCCCATTGTCCTCATCCATAGGTGCAGTTTATGTTCAGTCTCTTCCTCCCTCCCTTTCCCCGATAGTAAATCCCTTTTCAGATAGTAAATCAGTTACTTAGCATTTTCTCATATCAATAATACCACCACATGCCCAATGATACATTTCACACAAAAGACATTTCCAAATAGGTCAACCAGCCTCATCCAGGCTTCACCCAAGGCACTCACAGATCAACACCCCAGCCCTATACTAACTCAACACATCCAGATCTAAGCCTTCATCACTTGATTCAGCAGACCCTCAAGTTCCCACAAAAGTTTCCAGCCATGTCTGAGAGGCAGCCGTGGGGCAGGGGCAGGCGAGGAGAATCTATTTTTTTTAAAATATATTTTATTGATTTTTCACAGAGAGGAAGAGAGAGGGATAGAGAGTTAGAAACATCAATGAGAGAGAATCATCAACCAGCTGCCTCTTGCACACCCCCTATTGGGGAGGTGCCCGCAACCAAGGTTCATACCTTTGACCAGGATGGAACCTGGGACCTTTCTTTCAGTCTGCAGGCCGACGCTCTAGCCACTGAGCCAAACCAGTTTCGGCACCTGAGGATATTTTTCCCCCATCGTTTTTTTTTAGAGAGAGTGGAAGAGAGGGAGGAAGAGGCAGAGAGAGAAACACATCGATTGGTTGCTTTCTGCATTGGTTGTCTCCTGCACATGCTGGACAAGGCCAGGGATTGAACCCACAACCCTTCGGTGCCTGGACCAGCGAGGTGTTTTGAATCCATTTCCTCTCCTCTGGCCCTATTGCTGATATCTTAGATCAGCTAAGGCTTAGAGTAGCCATTCTCAGGTGGAAAAGCAGACACTTCAGAAAAAAGAAAGGTGATGTGCAAAAGGCATCATGGAGCTATTTAAGGAAGGGGAAAAAAAACACAAAAAAAAACAGCACAGGGCCTGATGAAGGTCTGGTGAGCAATTTCACATGCTAAAGAAAGAATACAAGGGTTGGAAATAGAGGTCATGGCAGGGGAGGATTTAACACCAGGATTGGGTATCTAGACTTGACCCTGTAAGCAGACGGAAACAATGGCAGTTTCTAGAATAGGGATAACAGTCATTGCGTTTTATTTGTTTATTTATTTATTTATTTATTTATTTATTTATATTATGTTTTAATCCTCATCAGAGGATATTTTTTTCCACTGATTTTTTTTCAAAGAGTGGAAGAGAGGGAAAGACAGAAACATCGATGTGAGAGAAACACATTGATTGGTTGCCTCCTGCACGCACCCTGACCAGGGCCCAGGCTGGGGAGGAGCCTGCAATCAAGGTATGTGCCCTTGACTGGAATCAATCTGACACCCTTTGGTCTGTAGACTGATGCTCTATCCACTGAGCCAAACTGACTAGGGCAACAGTCATTGCATTTTAGAAAGAGAAGTGACAACTAGTGAAGAGAATGGGTGGGAGAGCTATGAAGCTGTTAAAAAGATGAAGTCAGCCCTGACCGATTTGGCTCAGTGGATAGAGCATCGGCCTGCGGACTCAAGGGTCCCAGGTTCGATTCCTGTCAAGGGCATGTATCTTGTTGTGGGCACATACCAAGTAGGGAGTGTGCAGGAGGCAGCTGATTGATGTTTCTTCTCTCTTATCGATGTTTCTAACTCTCTATCCCTCTCCCTTCCTCTCTGCAAAAAAAATCAATAAAATATATTAAAAAAAAAAAAGATGAAGTCAGGGCACTAGATATGTCTTGGCTTTGCAGCATAACTCTTTTTTTTTTTTTTTAATATATTTTATAGATTTTTTACAGAGAGGAAGGGTGAGAGATAGAGAGCTAGAAACGTCGATGAGAGAGAAACATCGACCAGCTGCCTCTTGCACACCCCCTACTGGGGATGTGCCCACAACCAAGGTACATGCCCTTGACCGGAATCGAACCTGGGACCCTTCAGTCCTTAGACCGACGCTCTACCACTGAGCCAAACCGGTTCTGGCAGCATCATAACTCTTAACAGTGAGAAATTTGATGCCTCATACATAGGTCCAAAGAGATTGATCTAACAGTGATTTAGCCGAGACCGGTTTGGCTCAATGGATAGAGCGTTGGCTTGGGGACTGAAGGGTCCTGGATTCGATTCCGGTCAAGGGCATGTACTTTGGTTGCGGACATATCCCCAGTAGGGGGTGTGCAAGAGGCAGCTGATCGATGACTCTCTCTCATCGATGTTTCTAGCTCTCTATCTCTCTCCCTTCCTCTCTGTACAAAATCAATAAAATATATATTAAAAAAAATAAAATAAAAATAAACAGTGAATTAGATGGGAATGGGGTCAAGGTTAAATGGGAGCTTTCTGAGCAGCATGTATAAAAAAGACTTCAGGATACTGGTTGAATGCACATTTAACTGGAGCCACTGATCCTAGTTTTGCCTGGAAACAGTCATTTTCTTCTATCTGACATTCTTTGGTATCTTTATAGAAATTTAGGAGTGAATCACCTTGGCACCAGGTCCTCTCATTTCCAGTTTTTCAAATAGAACAAACATTTGTCATCTCATCACACCTTCTATAGCTAGTTGCTGTTTTGCTTAAAACCCTCCTACACTCCCCATCACTCTTAGAATAAAGAACCAAATACCCACCATAGAGGAAGCTCTAAGTTACCACTCTTAGCTCCAGCCATCGGAGCGAAGCTCTTCCTTGTCTGAGCTCCTCAGAGGCACTCTGCTTCCACTTGTTACAGGGTCTTTTTAGATGTTGATCCCCCCTAAATTGAACATTCCTCTCCCTTCCCACCTAAACTACTCTTTCTTCAGATCTCAATTTAGGAGCATGTCCTCGGAGAGTACCACCCTGAGTCCACAAAGACTAGATTGGGTCTCCAGCAGCACAACATTGTACCTTCCCTTCATTGGATAGATCATTGTTGCAATTTTATATTCATTTGTATGATTTCTTCCCAACATGAACCTTTCTGAGGATTGGTTGTGTATATGTCATTTACTATTATATTATGGGGCCTGACATAGGTGCTTCATAGCTGGTTTTAATTGAGTGAGCTGATCATAGTCTCTTATACTCATTTCAGATATGTAACTGGTTCATCAACGCTCGGCGGCGGCTTCTCCCAGACATGCTTCGGAAGGATGGCCAAGATCCCAACCAATACACCATTTCCCGCCGAGGGGGCAAGGCTTCAGATGTGGCCCTCCCCCGTGGCAGCAGCCCCTCGCTGCTGGCTGTGTCTGTACCAGCCCCCACCAATGTGCTCTCCTTGTCTGTGTGCTCCATGCCACGCCACCCAGGCCAGGGGGAAAAGCCAGCGGCTCCCTTCCCACAAGGGGAGCTGGAACCCCCCAAATCCCTGGTGACCCCTGGCAACACTCTCTCACTGGTGACCAGGGTTGAAGCCGGAAGCCCCACCGGTGGACTTTTCAACACACCACCACCCACACCCCCAGAGCAGGACAAGGAGGACTTCAGCAGCTTCCGGCTCCTGGTGGAGGTGGCACTACAGAGGGCTGCTGAGATGGAGCTTCAGAAGCAGCAGGACCTGTCGCTGCCGTTACTGCACACTCCCATCCCCTTTGTCTCTGAAAACCCCAAGTAGGCATCTGCCCACAGGGGTGCTCGAAGCTCGAGCCAGCTGTCCTGGGTTTGTTTTGGTTCCTTTTATACAGAGTTCTCGTTGGTTCACTGCCAGACATCAGGATCATCTCCTCTGTCCAGGATCTTCAGCAGGAAGACACTCACTGGTGTCACTGCACTGTGATGGGACCTCTCCTCTGTTGACTGCCTTCTCCAGGCCTCCTCAGGTGAGGAGACCAAGAGAACGGAGACAGGCATGGTGCTGCTACTTCTCCAGAGAACCCACAGGACGCCTTCGTTCCAGCTGCTTCCCTGGGCTGCGCACAGGAAACCTGCCGGGTCCAGGTTGCTCCTGAGCTGGCTGCTCTGTTAAACCGAGTGTGGGCTTTCCTAGTTCATTAAGTGTGAACAAAAGAGGAACCCAGCAGATATAACAGAACGGACTCCAGTTGGATATTCAGGTTTTTGTCAAACTTAGTGTTCATTTCTCCCTTTTCATTGTGTTCTGCATTCATGGGGGCCACGAGCCCAGGTGTGGGGATAGGAGTGCATTGTGTGACCGAGTCTGATGAACTGGGAGTGATCCACCACTACAACAGGTGATTGTTTTACAAGGAAGGAGTATTTTTGTTTGGGGGACCAGTTAAATCTCTGCAAAATTCCTAATGGTTATTTTATTATTGGTTTGGTTTATCCAAAAAAGGTGGAAAAGACTTACAGGCTTTGGCTTTTCTGGGTCAGGAACCGAAGGAGGATAAAGACAAAGCCAGCAAGAGGGTCCAACAGAGAATCTGACCAAACTTTCTAGGCACAGAGCAGAGAAGGATGATAAAACTGGAGAGGTGTTTTTTTATATTTCTGTTTTTACTGTACTTTTGGGGGTGGGGGGAGAGATGTAAGCTAGACTGAGGCAGTAGGGTGTTTTGTTTGTTGTTTTTTTTCCTTTAATGTTTTCCCCTTTATCCTTTAAAGTTTTGCCCTGCAGCCTTTAGGAACTTGGATTAGTGGCCAGAACATCAAAAGCTCCATCTACTGGCAGCTTTCCCACGGTGGTGGCAGGAACTGTTCCTGGAGGAAGCAGGGAATCGTTTCCTGCCACCAGCTGCCCGAGGAACTGTCTTTGGAGGAGGCTGGGGTTGGAAATTACGAAGCCCGTTCACCGTGTGTTTTTGTGTTGCACCTTTCTTTAAATTGGAGTTGCAGAGGCCCCTGCCCTGAACTTCAAAGCAAACAGATCACAGTTGGTCTTGTTCTCCTCCCTCCTCGTTTTTTGTTTTTTCATTGCTGAGAGTGCTCAACAGCAGTATACCCCATCTCTATATATCCTAAGAAACACTAATCCTAGGTTATTATTAGCCAAAATATTTTGTTCTGAATAATACCGTTACTGGGCCAAAAGACAGGTCAGGAGCCCCAGCCTGTAGTTGCCTGAAGTTTCCAGGTCAGGCACAAGGGGGAAAGTTACTTGGTGTTGGCTGACGTGGTCAGGTCTGACCAGGAGACAGGCAGAAACAGGTATTCTGTCCTTTCTGGGCCGATCTCTGAAGACTTCGGGAAGGCATCCTCATTTCTGAGTGGTTTAGCCCACCTCTTGCTGTGAGTGTGGGGATTAGTATTTACAGAAAGGAAGCTTTGCTCTGAGTGGGCAAGTTTCCTAAGCTCTTTTGCGTGCTCCCTCATCCTGTGCCCTCTTCTTCCATGCCCTGGGTGGGTGGGAAGGGGATCAGGGATTCTCACTCTCCTAGCCCAGCTGGGGAAAAATGAACATGAGTGTGGCAGCTTCAAGATTAGTTGACGCTGCTGTTTGCCCAGCCTCTGCTACCCCGCCCATGTCTGTGAGCCCGCTCTGGTGTGACTGTTGTAAGATGCTTTCAGCAGGGGACTTTGGAAGTGTATTGGGCTGGGGTGGGACTTTTCCTTCCACGGTGCACTGAGCAGTGGAGGTGGCGAGGGTGTGGGAGCCATGCTGCTGAATTCTGGTTGGCATTCCCCTCTCCCCTTTGTGCAAGATAGAGAGGCTAGGGGTGGGGCAGCCTCTGCCTGTTTGGTTGTGAGATAAACCTGGAGGAGAAGCACAGTTATCCCATTGAAGTAATTTGAGCAGAAAACTACTGTAAATAAGTTTCGTTTTTGTCTTTTGTCAAATAAAACTGTTTTCGGTTTTGTTTTGTTTTTCAAGTAGAAACAGATTGATCCACTGTGACCCAGGACTCAACCTGGAGATGAGGCAGTTGCTGAGTTCTTCTCTGCGTTACCTTTTAGCCTCTCTAGTAACCACCTATAAGTGTACATTCTGTAGCCTTACTTCCTTGTCCTCAACCCTGTTCCATATCCCATTCATCACAGTGTGCAGGGGGCATATGCAGCCCAAACTGGACCAGTCTTCCCTGGGATCAGGGATGAGCTTTGGATTTGCTAAGTAGTGAGAGGACTCAGGGAATTGGCAACTTTTCCCCCTCCCTCTCACAATGAGGAAAGCATGGCTACAGTATGAGGCTAACACAAAAGCAAGAGATGAGATGGATACAGTAGTCATATCTGAAACCAGAACCACCTCTGGACTTCCCAATTACATAGGCTAGTAAATTCCCTTTTTTAAATAAGCGAACTTATTTTTTAAATAAGTTGCATTTCTGTCATAATGACTACGTTACAATTACAGCCCAAACAGTACAAAATCTACAAGAGTAGTAAACAGTCTTGTCTGAGTCTGTGCTCCGTTCATTCTCTTAATTTCTGTATGCACACACAAGAAGTGAGATGCCCTTCTCGCATGTAAAGAAACTAGGGATTTGTTATTTACCCATCTATTGGTGTGAAATTAGTATTTACAGAAAGGGAGCAAAGGATATGAATTTAAAAAATGGAGCTAGGATATTAATTGATGTCTTCTTGTTTGAAGTCACCTTGAGTTTTACCCAGACGTTATTTGAAACAGTAATGGGCAACTCACAGCCTACTGGCATCCAGCTATCTAACATGATTTGGGCTAAGCAGTAGAAATTTCTCCTACTGAACCAAACTAGCTTCTTTCTGATTTCTCCCTACAACAACTGGATGAAGGATATCAAATCTCCCACAGGTCATGCTCCTTTAGGAATTTGGAGACAACTTCACTGCTCAAGTTCTGGAGATTACAGAGCCCCAATTTAGCCATTCATTCACCCAAGGTCCTGGTTTCGCCACTTCCCTCTGTCAATATCCCTCAAATTGGACACTCAGTCCTGGTGCTTGGCACATTAAGAACATGTTAGAAGTGCTCTTCAAAGTAAGTTTCATACTCATTTTACATCTGAGAAGCAATATTCCCATAAAAGGGGAAGTCACTGGTTCAACTGCCTCGGGGGAGAGGGCTTACAAATTCAAAGAATGAAACCATAGTTGTCTTCTGCATTGAGCTTCAAATTGATGAGCTCTGGGTGAGTAGGCACTTAGATAATGAAAGTTGGCAGGGATAATGTGGCTAGGGCCCTTCTCCCCTGAAGCTAGAAGTGTTATATAAGACCTACCTTGCCCTAACTGGTTTGGCTCAGTGGATAGAGCATCGGCCTGTGGACTCAAGGGTCCCAGGTTCAATTCCAGTCAAGGGCATGTATACATCCCTGGTTGCGGGCACATCCCCAGTGGGAGGTGTGCAGGAGGAAGCTGATCAATGTTTCTCTGTCCCTCCCCCTTCCTCTTAAAAAAAACCAGTAAAATATATTAACAAACAACAACAAAAAAACCCTACCTTTCCTGAAACAGTCTCATTGAAGAAATAGCTTTTAAATGCATTTCTACTTTTGAGTCCTAATGTTGGGTTGGCTATGTATTACCAGACCCCCTCTTTATGCCCCTACTCAACAAAGGGGCCGGTGTGATGCTTCAAGTCCTTGTGTATCAATGTAAATGTAGACCCTGTGTATAACAGTATAAAGGGGGTAGTTAAGGACAGACAATGGGGGAGTTCCTTTAGATTAATGGTAAAGGAAGGCTTCTTCCCACTGTTGAAAGTGATGACTGCTCCATGGAATTCACTGGGAAACTTACCCAACTCAGCCTCATGAATAGGAATATCTAGGTTAGGTGTCAGAACTCCGGATTTCAAGCATACGCTCGTTTGGAAGCTGATGATGTGAAGGCTCCCAGACGCCAGGGCCCGCATCTGTGGCTGTAATCTCACTATGCTGGAGAGATAGAGCAAAAGGTCTGAAACTCAGAGGGGATGTGAAAATAGTCACTGCTCTCCATGTTATTGGTTTCCAAAGCACCTCGACCTAAGCCTGGGTTCAAATTCTGGCTCTGTCACTTCCATTAGCTGTTGTTGCCATAGGTAAGTCAGTTTACTACCCCAAACTTCAGTTCCCTTGTCAATAAAATGGGAATATTCACCTCTTAGGAGGATGAAAGGATTGTTATTTGGCCTCTCAGCCCTGTGCTAAGAGTAAAAATTAAAAAGAACTTGCTTCATACCACATAATATTTAGGTGCCAGAACTGGAACTAATTACCCAGAGTTCTCCAGCCTCAATATGCATCAAGATCATCAAGAGAGGTTACAAAGCTGCAGAATTCTCAGACCTCACCCCCAGATAGCCCAGGGATTTGCACTATTCACTGATGCCCCAGGAGAGTCTCATGCTATTGCTCCGGAGCCCAAATCACTTATAATCAGGTCACTGATTTATCCCCAGAAAACTGCTGGGTTGGGAATATAGCACCTTATTTTTCAAAGTAAAGAGGTGAGAAGAGAGTACTACGAAGTAGTCTTTTCAAACCTTTGATTTTCCCATAAGCCCCTCAGGAGTCTATGGAACTGAAAGTTAAGTACTGCCTCTGAGACTATCATTTTGATTAGATAAGCACCCTAACTGGTTTGGCTCAATGGGTAGAGCATTGGCCTGTGGACTGAAGGGTCCCAGGTTCAATTCCACTCAAGGGCATGTACCTTGGTAGCGGGCTCAATCCCCAGTTGGGGGCGCACAGGAGGCAGCTAATTGATGTTTCTCTCTCATTGATGTTTCTAACTATCCCTCTCCCTCTCTGTAAAAATCAATAAAATATGTATTTTTTTATAACTACATAAGCAATCCACATTCACTATAGAAAATTTTTAAAAAGTCAAAGGAGTAGAAATCAAGATGGCGGCATAGGTAAACACCTAAACTGCTGCCTTGCACAACAATTTCAGAACTACAACTAAAAGACAAACGGACACCATCCAGAACCACAGGAAAGCTGGCTAAGTGGAAATTCCACAACTAGAAGGAAAGAGAAAACACATTGAGACTCAGAGGAATTGCAAAAGTCTGAGGTATGGAGGCCCATGCTGCGTGGAGAGGACTGGCAGCTGAGTGCATGACTGGCTGTTTCAAGCGGGAGGGAGACGGAAGCTCCTGACTGTGCTGAACTCCAGTTCCAGGTCAGACTCTGGGAACCCAGACTCATTCAGGGAGAAACTAGACTGTCCGGCAGTGGGCAAAACTTGAGGGCAGCTTTCTCTCAGAGGTGCTTGCAGCAATTATCAAGGGACCTTGAGACTCCGCCCCATCCAAGCTGAGAACAAAGGCTTTTGCAATTTTGCAAGTCTTGTCTCATAAGGGTATCTCCAGCACATTTCTCTCAGCATAGACATAGCTGATCCTCACAGCCAATTGGCCTGGAGGTCAATTCCTCTCAGTGATACCAATAACAATTAAGATTTCACTACAACAAGGCTGTACACACAGTCCACAAAGGGGTACACCAACAGTGTCCACCTCAGGTAACTGGGAAGGCTGAGCCACTGGGCCCTATAGGACACCATAAAGATACTCTACCAACTCAGGGAAGCAGTGAAAATGAGACAAACATCACAAATGAAAGAAATGGAGGAAAGCAAACAACTGGGTATAAAGTTCAAAACCATCGTTATAAGGTTTTACAAGAATTTTCTAAAAAAGGCTGATAAATTTAGCGAGACTCTCAAGGAAATGAAAAAGGACCAACTAGAAATTAAACATACACCGACTGAAATAAAAATATTATACAGAGACCTAACAGCAGACTAGAGGAACACAAGAATCAAGTCAAAGATTTGAAATACAAAGAAGGAAAAACACTCAACTGGAAAAGAAAAAAGAATCCAAAAAGTTGAAGACAGTGTAAGGAGCCTCTGGGACAACCTCAATCATACCAACATCAGAAGTATGGAGGTGCCAGAAGAAGAGAGCAAGATACTGAAAACCTATTTGAAGAAATAATGACCCCAAACTTCCCCCACCTGGTAAAAGAAATTGACTTACAAGTCCAGGAAGCACACAGCACCCCAAATGAAAGGAATCCAAAGAGGAACACACCAAGACACATCATAATTAAAATGCCAAGAGCAAGCCGAAACCGGTTTGGCTCAGTGGTAGAGCGTTGGTCTGCGGACTGAAAGGTCCCAGGTTTGATTCTGGTCAAGGGCATGTACATTGGTTGCAGGCACATCCCCAGCAGGGGGTGTGCAAGAGGCAGCTGGTCGATGTTTCTCTCTCATCGACGTTTCTAGCTCTCTATCCCTCTTTCCTCCTCTCTGTAAAAACATCAAAAAAATATATTTTTTAAAAAATAAAATAAAATGCCAAGAGCAAAAGACAAAGAGAGAATCTTACAAGCAGCAAGAGAAAAACAGTTAGTTACCTACAAGGGAGCACCTATACAATTGTCAGCTGATTTCTTAACAGAAACTACGCAGGCCAGAAGGGAGTGACAAGAAATATTGAAAGTGATTAGTAGCAAAAACCTACAACCAAGATTACTCTACCCAGCAAAGCTATCATGTAGAATTGAAGGTCAGATAAAAAGCTTCACAGATAAAAAGATAAAGGAGTTTATCAACACTGAACCAGTATTATATGAAATGCTGAAAGGTATTCTTTAAGAGGAAAAAGAAAAAAAAGGTAAAGATAAAAATTATGAACAACAAATGCATGTCTATCAACAAGTGAATCTAAATATCAAGTGAATAGCCGAAACTGGTTTGGCTCGGTGGATAGAGAGCCTGTAGACTGAAGGGTCCCAGGTTTGATTCCAGTCAAGGGCATGTACCTTGGTTGCGGGCACATCCCCAGTAGGCAGGAGGCAGCTGATCTCTTATCGATGTTTCTAACTCTCTCTCTCCCTTCCTCTCTGTAAAAAAAATCAATAAAATATATTTTAAAAAATAAAATTATTAAAATAAAGTGAATAAAAAAAATCTGAGGAACAGAATAAACTGGTGAATATAATAGAATCAGGGGCATAGAAAGGGAGTGGACTGACAATTCTCAGGGGGAAAAGGGTGTCAGGGGTGCAGGAAGAGAATGGACAAAAAATTGTGTACCTATGGATGAGGACAGTGGCGGGGAGGTAAGGGCAGAGGGTGGGATAGGAACCAGGTGGAGGAGAGCTATGGGGGGAAAAAAGAGGAAGAATTATAATAATCTGAACAATAAAAATTTGAAAATTAAAAAAAATTTTCTTTAATTAAAAAATAAAAATAGCCAGGACCGGTTTGGCTCAGTGGATAGAGCGTCGGCCTGCAGACTCAAGGGTCCTGGGTTCCATTCTGGTCAAGGGCATGTACCTTGGTTGTGGGCACATTCCCAGTGGGGAGTATGCAGGAGGCAGCTGATCGATGTTTCTGTCTCATCGATGTTTCTGACTCTCTATCCGTCTCTCTTCCTCTCTGTAAAAAATCAATAAAATATATTTAAAACAATAAAATAAAGATAAAAAGAAGTCAAAGGAGAGGAGTGCTTAAGAGCCTGGCCAGCTTTTCTTTTTCTTTTTCTTTTTTCATGAAATATTGATACAATTAATAAATGAATAGAGGCAGATATATTTATACACAGCTGTATAAAAAGGGAATGAAGCCTAAAACAGCTCCATAATTTTTCCTTAGGTATCACTGCCATTAGCCTCAGTTTATAAAATACAGTAAACGTGTAGGAGCATAAAGCTGAGAAATAAAAAATATTAGCAAAGGAAACTAAAGCCTGCTTATTCCATTTTTGTTAGGAACAACATGTAACTCTTAAATATTTGCACTAGCTTCACTCAGAAAAATCTAACACTCCATATAAACAACACTCTAGGAAAGCATAGTGCCTTATCCATAAGTGGCTTTTGATTAACAGTTTAGTGAAATTTCATTATAATTACTAAAATATATCATTCAAAAGTATATTTCTTGTTGACAATGTGTCAATACCATTACCAAAGAAGTATATTATTTTTAAGTTTTTGTAATTGAAAACAAAATTTCAATAGCAAATCAGATGCCATATTATATACAGAGGCCCACTGCATGAAATTTGTGCACTTGGGGTAGGAGGGGCGAGGGATCCCTCAGTCGGGCCTGTGCTCTCTCACAGTCCAGGAGCCTTTGGGGGATGTCTAACATCCTTAGCACTGACGTAGAGAGACAGGCTTCCGGCTTCTGGCTGAGCAGTGCTCCCTTGCTGGGAGCACACTGACCACCAGAGGGCAGCTCCTGCATTGAGTGTCTGCCCCTCTGGTGGTCAGTGCACATCATCGCAACCCGTTGTTCTGCCATCTGGGCAATTTCTTCTTGCACTTTTGGAACTTGTGTCCATATTCACTGTCTAATGTTTTCTGTGATTCTGTCACTATCATTAGTTTGTTTTTGCCTCTTTTCTTTATTAATTTGGTAAAGGTCAGGGTCATGTAGTTGTTGGTGAGTCGCTGGGTCCAGCCTCTAGATTTGGAACATAGTTTAGTGAAAAAGGCACAGCTGTGTTCTTAGGAAGTGGTGCTGTCATCTCACAGTAACGAAGCTGCAGTGCTGGGTTATATGCATGACACTGTATCCTCTGAAAGAAGAAATATTCTTGAGGTAAAGCTGCATTATTAGTTGGAAAGAACTCCATGGGAAAGAACTGCCCTTGGCTTCTTCATTTCTGTAGCACTGTGAGTTGATCTTAACACGGCTCTCAAGACTTGGGTTAGCTGGTTCAGAAGTGAGAGCTCCCAAATCGAAAACTGCACATTAACTGTCTTTCATATAAACAAATTCCATTCAGCAAAGCTATGGCATAGGACACCAATTCTGGGTTTTTAAAGCAGACAAATCCAAAAGACTTTGGCTTTCCTTCTTTGTATTTGCATATAGTCACTTTGGTTAATAGCCCAGCTTATAAAAAACTGAAGGAATAGCTCATAAAGGATCTCTTCCCACCCTTGGGCCTCTAAATTCCCCACAAACACCATCCTGTCAGCCTCCTCCTGAGCAGGGAACATCCCCCAGATCTTGGCGGAGGGCTGAGGAGGAGTTGCTGACACACCACCCTCTTTCCTGGCCAGCTTTTGAAGGAAAACAAATGTACAACATTTAGCAAAGCTGATTCCTACTAAGGGCTCAACATGCTAGTAAAACATTTATAGTAGGCAAAAAGAAAAGAGAACCAAGATACAAATTCACTCCTCTACCTCACAACAGATGCTCTTTCCATGGTTCATGGTTTTCCCTTCAGAACTGATTTCTGTAATTCCATCTATGATGTCTGGGACCGCAACCTTACCTCTTCATGCCTTCCTCTCCAAATCCTACTACAAGCAGCTGGCAATAGTATGGAGGCATTCAGCTGAGAAGACACAGAGACATACCTCACTTTATTGCGTTTTGCTTTATTGAGCTTCACAGATGCCGCGTTTCTTACAAATTGAAGGCAAGACCCTCCACTAGCAAAATGATTACAACTCATGTTATTGTGAGTTGTGGTGCTCTGGAACAAGATCTCAGGGGTATGTCTATACTCACTCCAAGGCTGAGATCATACGTTTGCATGGTGCAAAGAAGCCCCAATCTGACAAGGGCAAATTTTTCCTAATTTCAAATGTCTCTCTCACTTCCAAATCTGAACTTCATCAAGTTCTTTTCCATATTAGACCACCCACTATGTTTATTTTAACCAGATGGATGCACTGGGACCCAGCCAGATTCCCTACTTCCTAAGAGAAGGAAATCCTTTGGTGAAAGCAAAAAGGGAACTAGGCACAGTCCCACAGAAAACCTACTAGACAAGGGCTCTCCACCACAGCTCCTCTACTTGGCTTTTTCTGCTCCTAGAAAGCTAAGAGGAAAACACAGATCACATTTCGGTAGCCTGTTGCACCTCTAACTTGCTGTATGACCTTGGGCAGGCATGTAAATCTGAGGACCCTAACAAATATGACTTTCTGTTACACCCTCCTCCCATAAAAACAAATTTAATGAATCTCAGAGATAAGGTCAGAGCTTCACATTATAACATAAAGAATTAACTCTTTTGGGAGGTTGGGGGATAAAATAATCTCTGCAGATATGATCATAGATGTAGAAAACCCTAAAGAACACACACACACACACACACACACACACACACACAACTGTTAAACTAATAAATGAATTCAGCAAGTTGTAGGATACAATATCAGTTACACAATAACAGTAAACAGTACAAAATGGAAATTAAGACAATAATTTTATTTAAAATAGCATTAGCCCAGCCAGTCTGGCTTAGTAGATTGAACATTGTCCCATACATCAAGGGGTCACCTGTACGACTCCCACGTTACGGGCTCGATCTCCAGTAGGGGGCATCCGGACATGCCACCTCTGTCCTCAAGCTGTTTCTCATCTCTGTTTCTCTCTCTCTTTCCCTCTCCCTGTCTCTCAAAAAATCAATACAAACATTAAAAAGTAAATAAATAAATAGCTGGTTTTTCTCTGTGGTTACAAGTGTTGGGCCACAGACTAAAGAGTTACGAGTTCTATTCTGGTCAACAGCTTGTACCTCAGTTGCAGGCTCCATCCCCAGCCCAGGGTCAGACCAGAGTGTGTGGGAAGCAACCAATTAATGTTTCTCCCTCACATCAATGTTTCTCTCTCTGTATCGCCCCTTCTTTTCCACTCTCTCTAAAAATCAATGGAAAAAATATCCTTGGGTGAAGATTAAGGACAAAATAAAACAGGATAAAAAAGAAAAAAATACTTAAGAATAAACTGAACCAAGGAGATGGAAGTTATATATACAGAAAACTACAAAACATCACAGAACAAAACTGAAGAAGATATAAATAAATGGAAAAACATCTTACTTTCACAGACTGGAAGACTTGATATTGCTAAGATATCAATACTACTCAATACCCAAAGCAATCTATTGGTTCATTTCATTTTCTGTCAAAATCTCAGTGACTTCTCTGTTTTACAGAAATAGAATAACTCATCCTAAAATTCATTCGGAATCTTAAGAAACCCCCAATAACCAAAACATTTTGAAAAAGAAGAACAATGTTACAGGATCCACACTTTGTAATTTTAAAACATACTACAAAGCTATGTTAATCAAAACCATGTGTTATTGGCATAAAGACAAATACACTAGTGGAATAGAATACACAGCCCTGAAATGAACCCTCACAGATACTAGTATGCTCAAATTGAAACAGCACACAAATCACCAGCCTAAAACTGGTTCTGCTCCATTAAAGCAGACCCATGATTAATGCAATCCTTGAGTTAGTTTACAGAGAGCTCTGCACACATGTCACCTCTTTCCCCAAGCTGCACCCAGAGCCAAAGGATGGGGACATGATAGGAACACTGGAACCCTTACCATAAGCGGCAAAGTTCCAAGGTTCTAATTAATTAGAACTTGCTCCCAATCCCTCAAAAACCTGCCCTGAACCCTGGGTCTGAGAGACTTCTGAGCCTTGTCTGGTTGCCTGACAAATCCTTCTTTTTGCAAAACACCTGTTGCCTCAGACGTTGGCTTTTTTGGTGCCCCAGGCAGGCAAGGGACCCACTGACTTTGTTCAGTGTCAAAATGATTTTCAACAAGGGTGTCAAAGCCACTTAATGGGGAAAGGAAAGTCTTTTTAACAAATGATGGTGGGAAAACTGGATGTCCACGTATAAAAGAATGAAACTGGACCCTGACCTAACACCTTATTAAAAAAATAATTCTCGCCCTAGCTGGTTTGGCTCAATGGATAGAGCGTCGGACTGGGGGGGTTCCGGGTTCAATTCCGGCCAAAGCCACATGACTGGGTTGGGGGCTCAATCCCCAGTAGGGGTCATGGAGGAGGCAGCCAATCAATGATTCTCTCTCATCATTGATGTTTATATCTCTCTCTCCCTCTCCCTTCCTCTCTAAAACCAATAAAATATATATTTTTAAAAATTAATTCTCAAAGGGGTTAGTTTTCTGTCTAAGAAGCACAAATTGCTAGTTACAAAAATAGCCAAGGGGATGTAAAGTACAGCATAGGGAATATAGTCAATAATATTACAATAACCATGTACGGTGCCAGATGACACTAGATTTATCAAGGTGATCACTTCATAGAGAATATAAGTATTTAGGCATTATGTTGTTACATTTGAAATGAATATAATATTGTATGTCAATTATAACTGAAAAATAAATTTTAAAAATTAACTCAAGACCTAAACATAACAGCTAAAACTAAAACTTTGAGAAAAAAATAAATGAAAGCTTGATGACACTGTATATAGCAATGATTTCTTGTTCTTGTACATGACACCAAAGGCACTGGAACAATAACAAATATACAAACTGGACTTTATCAAAATTAAAAGCTTTGGTATATAAAAAGACAATTATCAGCAGAATAAAAAGGCAACCCACAGAATGAGAGAAAATATTTGCCAATTACATACATAAGGAATTAAATATCCAGAATACATACAGAACTCCTAAAACTCAACAGCAAAAAAAACACACAAATGACCAATTTAATAAAAAATAAAATTTAAAAAATAAAAAATAAAATCATATGATTTAAAAAAAAACAAAAAACAACAAAACAAAAAACACCAAATGACCAGACTCAAAAGCGGACAAAAGTCTGGAACAAATATTTCTCCAAAGATATACAAACAGGCAACAAACACATGAAATGATGCTCAACATCACTAATCAGTAAGGAAATAAAAATTAAAACCACAAGGAGATACCATTTCACAGGGCTCGTTTTAAAAATAGAGAAAATAGCTAAATCCGGTTTGGCTCAGTGGATAGAGCGTCGGCCTGCGGACTGAAAGGTCCCAGGTTCGATTCCGGTCAAGGGCATGTACATTGGTTGCGGGCACATCCCCGGTAGGGGGTGTGCAGGAGGCAGCTGGTTGATGTTTCTCTCTCATTGATGTTTCTAGCTCTGTATCACTCTCCCTCTCTGTAAAAAATCAATAAAATATATTTTCTAAAAAATAAAGTAAACAAGTGTTGGCAAGAATGTAGAGAAACTGGAACTCTTTTTTTTTTAATAACATATTTTATTGATATTTTACAGAGAGGAAGGGAGATAGAGAGTTAGAAACATTGATCAGTCATCGACCAGCTGCCTCTGGCATGCTCCTTACTGGGGATGTGCCCGCAACTAAGGTACATGCCCTGGACCGGAATCGAACCCTGGACCCTTTAGTCCGCAGGCTGACGTTCTGTCCAGTCAGCCAAACTGGTCTCGGCGAAACTGGAACTCTTGTGTGCTATTGGTGGGAATTTAAATGGTGCAGCTGCTATAGAAAACAGTATGGAGCCCTAGCCATTTTTGCTCAGTGGTTAGAGTATCTGCCTGCAGACTGAAGGGTCGTAGATTAGAATCTGGTCAAGGGCACATATCTCAGGTGCCGGCTCGGTTCCCACCCCTGTCATCACAGAGCTGTCTTCCTAAATTCCCAGACAGGTCAGGCCCAGACATGGAATACATGCGAGAGGCAATGAATCAATGTGTCTCTCTCACATCGATGTTTCTCTCTCTGTGTCCTCTCTGTCTCTCCTCCCCCCTTCCATTCTCTTAAAAAAAAAAAAAAATTCAATGGTAAAATTTTCTCAGGTAAAAACAGTATGAAGGTTACTCAAAAAGTTTAAAATAGAACTATCATGTAATCCAGCAATTCAACTCAATTCAACTCTGGGTATACACCAAAAGAACTGAAAGCATGGACATGATGGATATTTGTATACCAATGTACATTGACAAATTATTCACAATAGCAAAAAGGTGGAAGTAGCTCAAGTGTCCCTCAGTAGTTAAGCAAAATGTGGTATAAACATACAATGGATATTTAACAAAGTTTAACGAAGTTATTATTGAGCCTTAAAAAGGAAATTCTTTTTAAATAATAAGGCATAACAAAGATAATAATTTAATTAAAAAAAAATAAGGCATGGCTCAGTGGTTGAACATTGACCTATGAACCATGAGGTCAGGTTCGATTCCCAGTCAGGACACATGCCTGGGTTATGGGCTCCATCCTGATTGATGGGCAATCATCTATCAATGATTCTCTCTCATCATTGATGTTTCTTTCGTTCTTTTTTTATTTCTTTTAAAATATATTTTATGGATTTTTTTTACAGAGAGGAAGGGAGAGAGATAGAGAGCTAGAAACATCAATGAGAAAGAAACATCGACCAGCTGCCTCTTGCACACCCCCTACCAGGGATGTGCCCGCAACCAATGTACATGCCCTTGATCGGAATCGAACCTGGGTCCTTTCAGCCCGCAGGTCGACACTCTACCACTTAGCCAAACCGGTTTCAGCTCATCATTGATGTTTCTATCTTTCCCTCTCCCTTCTTCTCTGAAATCAATAAAAATATATTTAAAAAAAAGAAATTCTGACACACGCTACATGTATGAACCTTGAAACTGTTATGTTAATAAGCCAATCAGAAAAGAACAAATACTGTGTGATTCCACTCTTATAAAGTACTCAGTCAAATTCAGAGACAGAAAGTAGAATGGTCATTGCCAGGGGTTGGGGGATGGGAAAATGGGGAGTTAATAGATTAGAGGGTAGAGTTTCACTTTTGCAAGATGAAAGGTTCTGGAAATGGGAGGTAGAGATGGCTGCAAAACAAAGTGAATGTACACTGTGCTGCTGAACTACATACTGAAAAATGGTAAATTTTGTTGTGTATATTTTACAGCAACATAAACAATTTTTAAGTTAAAAAAATTAGCCGAGACCGGTTTGGCTCAATGGATAGAGCGTCGGCTTAGGGACTGAAAGGTCCCGGGTTCGATTCCGGTCAAGGGCATGTACCTTGGTTGCGGGCACATCCCCAGTGGGGGTGTGCAGGAGGCAGCTGATCGATGACTCTATCTCATCAATGTTTCTAACTATCTCTCTCCCTTCCTCTCTGTACAAAATCAATAAAATACATTTTTTTAAAAAATTAACTCCATTTTATTCCAATTTTCTCCATCTTCAGTGCCCCACTAAATCTCACCTGAATAACTTTCATAGTCTTTAGTCTCTCACTCTGATCCAGTCTTCCAAATAGGAGCCAGAGTGATCCTGCTTAAGATGCAAACCAGAAAAGTGAAATCCTTCAGGTGGCTTCCTCCTCCCCTTTGGAATAAAAACAAATTCCTCAACATGACCCTCCCTTTTCTTCCTCATTTGTAGCTTTATTCTTTACCATTAACCCTCATGGCTTTATCTTCTGAAATGTTCTCTCCTCTTCCCCTTCAGAACGCCTACTCTTCCTGCAGAGCTGTCTTCCTGAACTCCCATCACAAAATAAACCTGTACCATCAAACCCAGCAGACTGAAAACTTACCTTTTTTGTATCTGACCATGGGCTAGTCTTCCAATATTCTCTGAGAGGGGTCAGTTTGTCTCCACCAGGGGGCCTGTAAAAGAAAAAAAAAAATTTTTTTTTAAAATATGTTTTATTGATTTTTCTTACAGAAAGGAAGGAAGAGAGACAGAGAGCTAGAAACGTCAACAAGAAACATCGACCAGCTGCCTCTTGCACACCCCCTATACGGGGATGTGCCCGTAACCAATGTACATGCCCTTAACTGGAATTGAACCTGGGACCCTTCAGTCCGCAGACCAATGCTCTACTGCTGAGCCAAACCATTTTCGGCCTGTAAAGGAAATTTTATACCAACTTTCTAACTGGAGTGAGCTTGTTAGGCTTCACCAGTTTGCCTATGGGAGGGAAAAAAGGTTCAGAAAAGAGGTAGGGTCCAAAAGAACACGATCCATGAGATAAAGGTGTACACCCAGGACAGGTCCAGACAGGGTAATGTCTAACTGCAGTCATGTAGCCCCTTTGGGGTCCAGCCCCACTCAACCTCCTCAAACAGGATCTTGGGGTTAGACTGTGGCGGAAAACCCCAGCTGCGGAATTCTGAAAAAAGCTCTAGGAGATGCTGCTGCTCACCTAAGGTGGAGAACTACAGTGAATGTTTAACAGGTACGCAACAGATGTTTTGGCCTTATTGTTATTCTTTAAAACTTAAAGCTTAGGGTTAAAAATACAAATTTTAAAGTCAGACAAACCCAGGTATTAGTTGGATGATTTCTGAGGAGGTCCGAGAATTTACATCTCTAATCAACTTTCCAGGTGATGTGGCGGCTGCTGCTGGTCCAGAAACACACTTTGTGGATCAGTGACCTAGCACATACTGATATTCTGATACCTAAAGAAGTACTTTCTCGCCCTAACTAGTTTGTCTCAGTGGATGTAGGGGTGTCGAACTCAATCAGAGAAGGGGCCAAAATCTAAAATCCAGCCTAAATCGCGGGCCGAATGGTTTACTGAACAGTCATAAACTGTCATTGTGATGGAAACGCAGCGGAGTGCAGTGATGACAGCGCGGTGCGGGCCACATTGCAAGGCCTGGCGGGACGGATTTGGCCCGCGGGCCTTGTGTCTGACACATGTGGGATAGAGCTTTGGCCTGCAGACTGAAGGGTCCCAATTTCAATTCCAGTCAACGGCATGTACCTTGGGTTGCGGGCGCATCCCCAGTAGAGGGTGTGCAGGAGGCAGCTGGTAGGTGTTTCTAACTTTCTATCCCTTTCCCTTCCTCTCTGTAAAAAAATAAAAAAAAATTTTTTTAAAGGAGTATGTTCTCCACTTCAACCCCGTGAGAGAGTCCTCAGCTGGTTCCAATTTGCACTGCAGCCTTAGAAAATCACTTCTCTTTAGGTCTCAGGGCTCACTAGCCAAAAGAGGGTGCTAGGCAAGATGAGACAGTAAGTTATTACAGACAAGAGTTAGCATCGTGAACAAGGTCCTACGGAACATGTATTAGTAGTGTTAAGGAGAAAACGAGCAGGGGCTGCATAAGAAGAGGCAACGTGAGGCTCCAGAGGAGCAGAGTTTGGGCTAGAAAGGACGCCCTGGGGAAAGGCAGGGTCGTGTTCTACCCCCGCTGCTCCAATGGACGAGCCGTGGCGAACTGGGCGACGCTCAACTCCAACCTTCGCTCTCCCTTCCACTCCCCAGTCTCCACAGCGCCGCCTCGCGCTCGGGTCGCTCCGCTTCCAAGATTGCTCTTTCCGTCGTGCGGAGAGCTTGCCGTCACTTCCTTCATGCGTAGAGCGCTTGCGCGGAGACCACGGGTACTTCCCACCCCCCCACTCGGGCGGCTGCGTGGCCGCTGATTGGCTGCGTGAGCACGTCGCCGGGAGGACGCACGGCGCTACGTTGCTCCTCCCTCCTCCCGCGGCACCTGGTCTCGGCTGAGCGAGCTGAGCCTGCTGCTCTGCCCAGGGCGGGTGGCTGTAGCGCTCCCCTGAGCCAGACTGCGGAGCCTCCCCTGCTTCCCCGAACGCTGAGACCCGCGACCCCAGACCCCGCCTTCTTTTGGCTCGGCCCGCGCGCCCCAGCCCGGTCCGGGGGGCGCGACGATAGGATGAGCGGCGGGAGGCGGAAGGAGGAGCCGCCTCAGCCGCAGCTGGCCAACGGGGCCCTCAAAGTCTCTGTGTGGAGCAAGGTGCTGCGAAGCGACGCGGCCTGGGAGGACAAGGTGAGGTGCAGCTGGGAGGGCGCCGGCGTGAGGAGCCGGCTGGCACTTGGGGACGGAGGGACCGGCCCGAGCTTGCCCCCCGGGTACCGCCGATCGTTTGGGCTGGTGGGGCGGGTGGCCAAAGGGTGGCGGCCTCGGCGGGCCCCGCTGAGCGCTGAGCGAGGAGCCCCCGCGGGTGCCCTAACGGGCAGGCCGCCCGGGTCACCGAGAGGCAGAGGGGAGAGGGCAGAGCGGGGTCACTCGCGGGCAGGGCGTGTGTGCTGCTTGAACGGTGAGATTGAGCTGAATTCGACTTGACCTCCGCCTTTACCTTTTAAGGGACTCACCTCGGAATTAATAGTTAACTAAGTCGTTAGCACGAAAAGTAACGGCCACAGACACCTCCTGGTACTTGGTCGGGTGCTCTCCGTGTGCTTGCAGAACAGCTCTGAGCTGGGCACAGCGGCGCATTGACGAGGGAGCACACAGTGAGGCTCACTGGAGATAGCTGCCGTGCCCTCACGGTCTGGCTCAGGGGATGGAGCGTCGGCCTGCGGACTTAAGGGGCCCAGGTTCGATTCCGGTCAAGGGCATGCACCTTGATTGCCGGCACATCCCTAGTAGGGAGTGTGCAAAAGGCAGATGATCGATGTTTCTCTCTACCCTTCCTCTCTGTAAAAAAAAAGAAAGAAAAAAGTGAGTTGGCATTACTTTACTGTTGAATGAGGAAAACCGAATAAATACCTTACGTGTGAGAGTTGTGGGGAGACAGACCACCTTGCAAGGAGGAGGAAGAGGAAGGAGAGAGAGAGAGAACATATATGTGAGGAATTGTTGGGGCTTCAAAATTTCCTTTTCCTTACTGGTTGGTCACACACATTCAGATCTGAGTTTGGGCACTCCCAAACCATGATCTGGAAGGGACCATTGCAAACAGCTTGATTCCAGTCTTTTTTTTGGGGGGTGGGGGGTGGGGGGAGTAGCCTGGTGAATTAGGTTTTCCTTCCTGGAGCTCCAGTAAGAAGGGGTGGGAACACCTCCTAAAGGTGCCCCAGCTCCCATAAAACCTTCCTGATCTGCTGTGTCATTGCTTTCTTTCCTTCTGTAAGGACTGGTTCTGCAATCTAGGGCAGGTCAGAAACTGAGTCTTCCCTGTCCTTGTAGGTAAAATAGGTATGCTGGCACCTGCCTCCAACACTTTTGTTTCTAATCCTTTCTGTCCTTTGTGACTTATTCAAAACTCGGTGTGCAGGAAGATAGTGCCGAGTAGGTTGACTGTCAGCCCTCCTTCCTGGGGCTAGTGTGTCCAGGTCTTCTCAGGTGAGAGAAGCGTTATCAGTGTCCAGGATCATGGTTACCAACAGCCATTTAATCTTTGCAGCTTCTCAAAAAAGATAAATGGATTTTTCTAAAATTTTTATTTAGAGCACACCCTTAGAAGTCATCACTCAGGACAAGTATTGTGTGTGTGTGTGTGTGTGTGTGTGTGTGTGTGTGTGTGTGTTTACCACCTTTTAGTACAAGAAGAGGTGGAGATGCGAGAGCCTGGTATTCTTGCTTTTGGGGGACAATTCCCTGAAAGATATGTTGGTGGGAAGCTTTTCTGTTCCTCACCTATTACCAGAGGTTCTACTGTGGCACCCACTCCAGATAATGCATGCAGTTTCTCTTTTTTTCTACAGGATGAATTTTTAGATGTGATCTACTGGTTCCGACAGATTATCGCTGTGGTTCTGGGTGTCATTTGGGGAGTGTTGCCATTGCGAGGTTTCTTGGGAATAGCAGGGTAAGTCTTGGGTATCTTGCAGTTTTGTGATATCATTTTTTTTTTTTCAAATAGGGACTTTATTTTCATTTTATGGGAAAGGCTGTTACTACATTGGAGGGTTTTTAAATTATTACATTAAATGACTCTCTGTGTGTGTGAGTATAATGATTAAAGCAAAAAGTTGGCCTCACGGTGGCACTCCTCAGTTCATCAAGCCCAGGAGCATCTTAGATCAGGTATGTTACTTCCTGAAGGTTGGGCTAGTCCATTCATTCATGGGTCCAAAGTGACCTCATGCAAGAGGATACCACAGGCCTGTTGATGGCAGGCATCATCTAGTTCTATGGAAGTTTGGAAAGTAGAAGAATTTCTATACTTGATGACCACTCCCTTGTGCCTGGCACTTTGCTGGACATGCTGAATCTTGGCTTTTTCAGTTGTTTGAGGTGCTTATATTTTAGAGACAGTGAAAAAGTGGAAGGTCTGGCCCTCCATCTTCTACTGTGGCCAGTGGAAATGATTGACACTAGCTCCTGGTTGTAGCTCTGCCTTTTTTTTTTTTTTTTAATTGATTTCAGGGAGGGAGAGGGAGAGAAAGATAAAAAAAAAATAAAAAAAAAATAGAAACATCAATGATGAGAGAGAATCATTGATGGGCTGCTTCCTACACTTTCCCCTCTGGGATCAGGCCTGCAACCCAGGCATGTGCCCTAACTGGGACTTGAACTGGTGACTTCTTGGTTCAACCACTGAGCCACACCGGCCAGGCTAAGAAGATTTTTGATTTATGATACTGAGTAAAGCATTTGTAGAAGGAAACCAGTAAGAGTTTAATCTCTGCCTGACTTGGATGGAGTGCACACTTGATGAAGGCTGATTTGGGATTATGAGACATAGGACCTGTGGCCACAGAGCTTTTCCCAGGAAGGTGGTGGTTATAGATGATATTTTTAGAATACTGGTCACCCCATTTGAGCCCCCCTCCCCCTCCCCTTCCTCCTCTCCCTCTCCCTAAAATCAATAAAAATGTGTTTTTTAAAAACGGGGCAATAAAAATGCCTGCCTTATAAGATGTATAAATTAAATGAAATAATGTAAATTGCTGACTAGTGAAGACCTCCAAGGCACTCCATAAATGGTTCACTGCAATTACTATATGATTAGCTTTACAAAGAATGGTAAAACACAGTTTTCTGGGGTACAGTCCCACACTGTCCTGCCAGAGCCAAACTTGAATCCCTTCTCTCCTGTGGTTGGCACCTTTTCCCCTGCTCTGGGAAAAGACCCAAGGACATTGGATTTTCTGCTCACATCTCCTCTCCTCCATCTGTCTGACCCAGCTGCCTGGACTGAGGGGCAGACCGCTCTGGTGCTCAGTTCTGGTGACGCTCCTCCCATTTCTGCTGTAGCTGCTCTCTTTTTTGACCCCAGCTTGTCTTCTCCTTTCTGGTGGGGTCACCTGTTAGGGCCCATTAAGGTAAAATAATTTCCTCAGCTCTCAATTATAATTTGCATGAGAACTAAGTGATGGTTCTGCTGTGTCTGCTGAGGTTTTGCATGATCATAAATGGGCTCAGTCCATCCTTTCCTGTTTCTCACAGAGCTTGGAGCATATTAATAGGTGCTCAGTGAACGCTCGTTAAATTTCTTTTTAACAAGCATTGCCATTGACCATTGAAAGCAGGGCCATGCATTACTGTTGTCATGTAGCCTTCCATCCCTGAAGTCATCATATTTGTTAGAGCCATTATTTTGTTAAATTATGACAGGAGTTTTTAGAATAGAATTTAAATTTATTTTAGAGAGAAGGAGAGAAATATTGATTTGTTGTTCCATATATTGATACATTCATTGCTTGGCTCTTGTATCTTCCCTGACCAGAGATTGAACCCACAGGATGATACTCTCACCAACTGAGTTACCCGGCCAGGGTGTAAGATAGAATTTTTAAAAACCTATATGAAAGTCAGTCTTTTTTAATGTTTTTCTCCAACCCCCAATCCAGCATGTTCATTTTTGTCTACACCAAGCATGTCAAACTTGCAGCCCTCACCTTTCCCTTGTATTTCCCTCTCATCTCACCAATCAGCCACTCTTACAGCTCATCTCATTTGATGAATTTCCAGTCATTCTCTAGCCCTAGTTTATAAGATCAATCAATCCCAGAATGACATTTTTAAGTCCCATTAGTAGTCTGTCTGAAGCCACAAATTCACCCTGCCCAAAATGCAACTCTTGTTAGAGGGAAGTAGCCAGATTGGCCAGGTCCCAAGATTTCTAGCAAAAGATAAGGATGTGGTCACAATATAACCAAGCCAATTTTAGGTGAAATCCAAGTAAAACCTTCGTTCTTCCCGCCTCCTTACTTCTGTTACTGAAACCGTTGTACTTCCAGGCCCCTAGGCTCCAGCCTTTGGGATGTCTTCCCTCCCCATTCCACCACTGTCCTAGTAATTGTCCTCAAACTTTATTTGCACTCTTGTCCTGAAACATGGTAGAGGTCTAAACCAGTCTCCCAACTCCAGTTCCTTCTACTCAGGAGAAAGTTCACACTTGCACTGCCTAGAAACTAGACTTCTTGAAGTAAACACACCCTACCTTGCCCCCACTTTGCTCAGGCTGCCTCAGGATCCTCCCCCACCCCCCTTATATACTAGTTTACATTCTCAGCATCATCTAACTGCCTTGCCTTCATCAGCTCATACTTCATCCACTCAAAGGAACCAGTTATCTTTGCATGTTTCTACCTCAGTCTCCAGAAGGAATGGAACTTAAGACATATAGTCCCCCCTTAGATTAGATATTATAACTGGAAAGATCAAAGTCTTGATGACTTTATAAGTTACATTTACCTGATGACCATATCAAGAGAGTGGAGCAGGGCGACGTATTACTACTCACTGCATTCTAATTCTTCCATCAATTAAGTAATACATGATGGGGCTCAGAGACCTTCCTAGAAGCACTTGCAAACCTCTGGTTTCAATTCCACTCTCACTACTGGTATTATTACTATTATTTGTTAATCTTCACCCAAGGATATTTTCCCATTGATTTTTAGAGAAGGCAGAAGGGAGGGAGAGACACAGATAAATATCAATGTGAGAGAGATATTGATTGGTGGCCTCCCTCATGCACCCCAACTGGGTTTGGTTATCGACCTGCAATAGAGGTCTTGACCAGAATTGAACCTGCGACCCTTCAGTCTAGGGGCCAACATTCAATCCACTGAGCCAAACTTGGCTAGAGCTATTGATTTGAGAGAGGGAAAGAGAAACATCGATGTTGAGAGAAAAACATGGATCATTTGCCTTCCTACAACCTGGGCATGTGCCTGACTGGGAATCGAATGACGCTCCAGCCTACTAAGCCACACTGGCCAAGGTTTCACTCTGTTTTTTGGCCCCTAGTAGATGGCAAGCTGAGGGCAGGAACTGTTATGTTCATACCTGCATCAAGTGCAGTAGCAGACAGTGGCCATCCAGAAATTGTCTCCCAATGGGAATTATGCATGGGCTTTTTTAGTATATGCCCTTGCTTAACCTGAAGGCATGAAGCAGCAGCTTAACCTGTGTTTATCCCATGGCCATCCCTCATCCCTGCAGGAGCTACCTAGAGACTCCAGTAAAGTACTGGTCCTACTTAGGACCAGTCTATCTTACTTTAAGGGTGCTTGGAGAACTTACATCTGCTTTTTAATTTATTTTTTGCTTTGGCTGGGCAACTAAAAAAGTTGTTCCTTCTTTAAGTCTCTAGGTCAGCCAAACGGGTAGCTCCTTTGAGGACTGAGGTGTTTCCATGTGTTAGTTCCCTTTCGTAACAGAGGTAGTTAACGGTGTAACCATGAGAACCTTGGTAGAGCTGGACCTTGGTGGTAGGAGTCTTGAGTCTTCTATTTTTGATGCTTGTCCTCCCTCACTCCAGGTTCTGCCTGATCAATGCAGGAGTCCTGTACCTCTACTTCAGCAACTACCTACAGATAGATGAAGAAGAATATGGTGGCACATGGGAGCTCACGAAAGAAGGGTTTATGACATCTTTTGCCTTGTTCATGGTATGTGTACCTGATAGTTTTATAGCAAGTAGTGTCATTTCATGAATCACTCAAGGGGAGCCTACTGATTTTACACTGTGATTGGGGTACCATTTTTTTAAAAAGTTGATGAGTCTGGAGGGCATGTCCACTCTTGAGTCATGTTGTCCCAAAAGTGTGATAAACTGTACAGTCTTGTTGTGCAAATCCAGAGCCCATCATCAGTTTTACATCTGATTGTCAACTCTGCTGTATATTAGAAACTAGGAAACTTTTAAAAATATATGCATAGCATTATTCATAATAGCTAACATATACAAAGTCATCACCTGATACATAAATAAAATGTATTCATACAGAATATTATTTGATCATAAAAAGGAATGAAGTACTGATAGATGCTGCAACATGATGAACCTAGAGAACATGCTAAGTGAAAGAATCAAAAGATCTCATGTATGAATCCATTTATGTGAAAATTCAGACAGACAAAAAGTTAGTGATTACCAGTGGCTTTGGGAAGTGGGGGAGGGAGGAGATAACTGATAATGGGAATTTATTTTCTTTTGATGATAATGAAATGTTACAGAACCATTTATATGGTGATGTTTACACGCCTCTGTGACTATACTAAAATCTTCTGAATTGTGGTGTGTTTTTTAAATGGATTCAGTAAAAAAAAAAAAAAAAAAGTAAAAACACCAGAAAAAAAAAATCCTCAGAATTGTATATTTTATGGAATATAAACCATACCTCAGTTTTATTGTTTTATTATTATTTATATGTGCTTTTATTGATTTCAGAGAGAGGGATCGAAACATCAATGATGAGAGAACATCATGGATCGGCTGCCTCTTGCATGCCCCCCCCTAGGGATCAAGCCCACAACCCGGGCATGTGCCTTAACTGGGAATCTAACCATGAACTCCTATTTCATGGGTCAACCCTCAATCACAGCAACACTGGCCAGGCATTGTTTTTGTTTTAATTTATAGACCCTAGCCCAAACCAATAAAATAAAAACCTCTGGGAGGTGGTACCTCGGCATTTATATACTAGTAATACTTTTAAAAGTCCTAGATGCAATGAGCAGTCGGTTTTGAGAATCTGTGATTTGATAAGGCTCTGATGGTGTAAAAGTGATTTTGTTTTCACATTTATGGCTAATCCTAACATCTATTGGAAGTACAGTCTGCTTTACCTGTTTCATTTCTACATTTATAACTCCCCTACCTGGTGCTTAGTTTGCAGTATGGCAGGGTGAGAGGCTTTTCCAGGGTCCTTTGGGGGCACAGGTGGGTGGTCCTCGGCTGTTAGAGACAGGCTTGATTTCAGTGAAATTATGCATTGGTAAGCCCCTGGGAAGTCCGCCGTGCAAACGTTTTATCTGACATTTTTGTTGTGTGGAATATGGGCCTGCTTTGACCAGGTGACCTATGAACATTGCTTGTCTCCTCTCCAGGTCATCTGGATTATCTTTTACACTGCCATCCACTATGACTGATGGTGAACAGTCTCCACCTGCTCCCTGTTGGTCCAAAGGACTCTCTTGGTTACAGCATGAAACATGATGAGAGGGGCACCTCAGCCACATGGAACCTGGAAGACCCCTGTTTCCTGGACCGAGAATCTGTGTTGGGCATCAGTGTTTTCTGCAAGGGTTGTGACCTGAAACTTTTTAAAGAACTATCCACCTTTGGGAAGGCATTTCTAATTGTCCATCACCAATCATTTCTTCTTGGATACCATCATGAAACACTTGTTTGCAGATTGAAGCTGTCATTTAATTTGATGCATCTCTGGATCTGGATGAAACATTAAATTGTCTTCCTCACTTCTCCATCAGGTGTACAATTTTTAAACTGTCAGTGGCATTTCAAGTCTTCCAAAAAACAGTATGGCAATATGTGTGTGGTCCATAGCACAGAATAAGCAGTATCTGGTAACAATTTCCATTGTAGAATGTTTTCACATACTTGAATAAATCAGATCTTTAATTGACAACTGTTGATGATACCTGGTTAAAGCCTTTTCCCACCTTCACCTCTAGCTTAAGAACCTAGTCGGAACACTAGAAGTGGTGACCTCCCATCTCCATCCCTCGTCCTCTTCCTGCTCCTTTAGCAGCCCCAGCCAGGCTTCTTTCCTTTGATGGGTTAAGGCCAAGGTCTAAGCTTTGTAGAGAGAGGGCTTACCACTTTCTGATGCCTAGTGCCCCTGCCCAGCACTGGGAGCCACACAGAAGTGACCTCATCACACTGTCCTAGTCTCAGAAGGTGTCATTTTGCATTAGGCCACTAGATGGCAAGGCCATTAAGGCTTAGCCAGATCCCAATAATAAGTTGCAAAATGAAATGAAATCTGAGAGCTACAACTGTCCAGAGAAGGGGCTTGGTGAGGACAGTTCAGGACTTGTTCTGTCAGATGTCCTCTTTGCTCTAGGGTCAGGGGGAAGCCGGACAGTCCAGGTTCTGTTGCTCTGGTGTACCATCTCTTCCTTCTGCTTTCCTGCCCCTTGTAAATTTTTTTTAAATGTGTTTGCCTTGAGTGGGGCTGGGAAACTGGTTAGCAAGTTTGAATGGGACTGATAGTTACCAGGGGAGGAAGATGTGCTGGAATTCCCAAACTTGGGCACAGACTACGTTAGACCCCAGAGGAAGTTTAGATTCTTTGGAGCCCTGGCTTTGCTCTCAGCTGGTCCGTCCTTGAACTAGAGATTGCAGGTAGGGCCATGCCACTGGGAGGAGGTATATGACTTCTTAGAGCTGAGAGGAAGGAACAAGGTAAGAGGTGGGACCGTGAATGTGCCTCTGTATCCCTGTTCTCCCCTCACGTAGGGCTGTCAAACTCAATCAGAGAAGGGGCCAAAATCTAAAATCCAGCCTAAATCGCGGGCCGAATGGTTTACTGAACAGTCATAAATTCATTGTGATGGAAACGCAGCGGAGTGCAGTGATGACAGCGCGGTGCGGGCCACATTGCAAGGCCTGGTGGGACGGATTTGGCCCGCGGGCCTTGTGTTTGACACATGTGCAGTACAGTCTTGCCTGTGGGATCGCAGTTAGGCTGAGCACCTTGGTATTTAGGTGCTACAACCTTGGCTCCCCTTTTGGCCTCTGGGCTTTGGCATCGTCCAAGGAGATGTCGTCAGTCAGGCTGATGTAGGAGCTGAGGGCCTCCCGGAGTCCCTCGCTGATGAGAGACGCCTCCCCGGTGGCAGGTGCTTCCGAGAACAGGAGGGAGCTGTGGAGAGGAAAAGAGCTGGGTCAGGAGCCGCCTTCCCTGCATTCACTACAGTTCACCGTTTTTAACTCCTGCTAAAAAAAATTCATAGTGGCTCTCCGTTTCCTATCAGATCAAACCAGAACTTGACTTCTTCACTCAGGACTGGTACTCTTTGTTCTACCTTACCTTATCTGACCTTCCTCCCATTCTGGCCACCTTCATGTCTAGGCTGCCCATTGCATGCCCACTTTTTCCTCTCTGTCACTGCCCCTTACCCGCCTGCTGAGCCTAGGCTGGCCTCTGAAGAGCTCAATCTGGCCCCCCAGGTTCATTCTGGGTGGTGAGTTCCCAGGGGTAAAGCCTGCCTCTTGTTCTGTCTCCATGTCCCAGGGTTCTTCTCACCTGTCCAGCTCTTTCCAATTGAGGGGTGCCCTCTGCACAGTCACAGGTAAAGGTATGTCCTTGCCAGGGACTGGGCCAGCTCTCCGCAGGGCACAGGGCTTCTTGAGGAGGCAGCAGATGTCATCCGCCAGCTCTGAGGAAGAGACCTAGACCCTTGACATGGGTGACTCCAGCCCCGCTTTCCTCCCCAACAACCACTACCCTCACCCGTCAGCTTTGCACACTTGGCAGATTGGGGCATGGTCTAAAAAGGATTACAGCGCACGAGTACCAAGCGGTTCGTCTCCTAGAGGCTGAGATGCAATCAAAAGTCATTCTGGCCGAAACTGGATTGGCTCAGTGGATAGAAAGGTTCGGTCTGCGGACTGAAAGGTTCCAGGTTCGATTCTGGTCAAGGGCATGTACCTTGGTTGCAGGCACATCCCTAGTGGCTGGTGTGCAGGGGGCAGCTGATCGATGTTTCTCTCATCGATGTTTCTAGCTCTATCTCTCTCCCTTCCTCTCTGTAAAAAAATCAATAAAATATGTATATTTAAAAAAAGTAATTCTGGGAGACTTACTTTACTGTGGTTCTGGGTAAGTTGATGGACATCTTTGAGTCCAGTTTCTGGCTAGGAAAATACTTCGGGAAGAAAACTACAGAATGCTCAGTATTTATTGCAAGAATAACCTTCCAGCAAACCCCTGATCAGCTTTCCCAGTTTTATTCTCCCCTCTACATCGTCCAGTGCCTGTAACTGCACAAGCACCAGAAAATGCTAAGAACTTGAATACCACAGATCTAGGCCTAGTTCCTGTAGAGACAACTGTGCTTCCCGCTAGAGCTTTGACTCAGAACTACAGCGGTGGATGAGTTAGTGGCCTACCCTCACACACAGGATAAAGATAGGACTGCCTTGCCTGGCTGGTGTGGCTCAGTGATTGAGCGTCGGCCTATGAACCAGGAGGTCACGGTTTGGTTGCAAGTCATGGCACATAATGCCAGGTTGTGGGCTTGATCCCCAGAATGGGGCATGCAGGAAGCAGCCTATCAATGATTCTCATTATTGTTTCTATCACTCCCTCTCCCTTTTTCTCTCAAATCAATAAAAATATGTTTGTTTAAAAAAAAAAATAACAGCTGTCAGTCTGTGTTTCTTGGCACCGGGACTGGCATGAGGGTAGGGGAGGCCCTTCTTCCATCTGTCTGGATATTCTTTAGCAGGTAAAGTGTCTAAGGATTCTCTGACCCCTAAAAGTTACATCCCAGTCTACTCTCATGGAGGCAAGGAAAGGCCGTACCAGAGTAATGGTCCACGAGGGCCTGGAGTGAGGGGAAAGTGAAGCGGGGCGAGATGTACAGCCAGCCGTTGTCAAGGCGCTGGATCCTGTAGTGTCTGATCCGGTCCCAGGATGCAGGGCGGCTGAGGCGGACTGACAAGGAGTAACAGCCTAAGGAGGAAAGAGTCCAAGGTGGGACTGAGGTCCTGCTGGGACTTGGCTCTGCCCAGGAAGGAGAGATGGAGAGCCTTGGGTCCAGGCAGAAGAAATAGGCAGAGAAGGACGAAGTCTTGTTCTCTTGGTCATAAATGACAATACATAACAGATAGGGCTCTTGTGAGATGAGATCGTGGATGCAGAGCCTGGCACAGTTTCAATGAGCATTAAGTGTTGGCTGTTAGGGGAAGACTCAAGTGGGCAGAGAGTTAGAATGTGAAAATGTATCAGTAGATATCAGCAGGGACATGGAGAAAGAGGAACCTCTTACCCTGCTGGTGCAAAGATGAATTAGTACAAGCCACTTTGGAAGCAGTTGACATTAACTGGTTGAGCTGACCATGCATCTACCTCACAACCCAGCAGTTCCATCCCAAAATGTTACCTTAGAAATGCACGAGCAATATTCATAGCATTGTTTGGAAAAGCCCCAAATTGTGAACAGCCCATGGGCACTCAGTAGAATGGTGGATTATATAATTTAAGACTATAGAGCAGTAAAAGTTAATAGCCACTACTCACTTAAGCACAGGTAAACCTTAAAAATAATGAAGCAGGAAGTCATGAAGCATACATTCATGATTCTATTTATATAAAGGTCAAGGGCAGTCAAGACTATTACACAGAGATAGGTATATGGTAAAGCTAAGAATAAAACAATAATGGTTAACAGTGAAGCATGCAAAGGGCTTCTAAGGGATTGTACAATTTCTTAAGCTGATAATTGAGCACCTGGATGTTGGTTTTCTCATTAGTCTTTAACTTATATACATGCATGTGACAGAATTTTTCCATTTTTGTTTTTTAATTTTTAAAATAGACTTTATTGATATCTAATTAACATATAATAAAATGCATGTGTTTAAAGTGCACAGTTTGATAGGTCTCAACAGAAATTTTAATTAAAAAAACTGTCTAGCCGAAACCAGTTTGGCTCAGTGGATAGAGCGTTGGTCTGCAGACTGAAAGGTCCCAGGTTCGATTCCGGTCCAGGGCATGTACATTGATTGGGGGCACATCCCCAGTAGAGGGTGTGCATGAGGCAGCTGGTCGATGTTTCTCTCTCATCTATGTTTCTAGCTTCTCTATCCCTCTCCTTTCCTCTCTGTAAAATAAATAAATAAAATATATATTTTTTAAAAATAAAAAAATTGTCTAAGCAAAGAAAGCATATGGTTAAAAAATGAGTACAGAAAAGACTGTAAAATCATTATACTATGCAGATTTCTAGTAGTTTTTCATCAGATGAGGATGTATATGAGATAACTTTATAACTGTAAAGTGGGGTTCATTTCTTTTTTTTCTCATCAGTGTTTCTAACTCTCTATTCTTCTTTCTTCCTCTCTGTAAAAGCTACTAACCCTGAAGTCATCCTTGACTGCTGCCATTCTCTCAAACCTCACATGCAGCCCGACAGAAATCCTAATGGCTATATTGAAACCACATCCAGAGTCTGACCACTTCTCACCCAGATGGAGCCTGCATGGCTTCCCATTTCTACCTGTCCCCCTGCCAAATCCTCTCTTCACAGCAGTTGAGAAATCAGATTATGTCACTCCCCTACTCAGAACCAAAGTCCTCACCCTGGGAACGCTCCAGAAGGCTTAGCCAATGTCACAGCCTGGCCTGCAGAGACCTCTTCAGTCAAGCACCATGTTCTCCCAGGTGTGCTGATGACAATGCCAGGAGTGGGGAGGGCGGGGGGGTGGGGGGTGGAGGTGGCTCACAGTGGCGAGAGGGGTCAGATTAGGAGCTGTGTGTGGGAGGCAGACCTAGCAGGATCCTCCTGAACTTCCTCTGCTGAGGTCTCTGAGAAGCTGACAGCCTTGAGGAGGATGCTGAACCTTGGACCCTCCACTGCCTGAGCCTGAGGGCAGGAACCATGAGTTAACAGTCCTGACTCCCAGGAGATGGACAGAGGTGAGCCCCTCAGTAGCAAGAAGCATGTCTTGCTAATCGATCACTTTTATATTGTCCAACACAGAACAGACACATAGTAGGACAGCAGGAAGACAAGGGGGTGATACTGTTGGGGCCTGGCCCTGACTTCTGGAACAGTCCTATGACCTCCACAAAGTCTTCAGCGCTCCTATACAGACCGAAGTTTTGGGCCTGACTTGGGCCCTGCCATGGCTGCCCCCTGGCCTAGAACACAATCAGGCATGCCAGAGGGACTCTAGAGAAAGGAAGGGGGGGTTTCTCCCTCCCTCTACAGACTCAGAGCAGGGTTCTTGGAAGCTCACGGGCCTTCCTCCTCTGTCCACACACAGGCTCAAAGCCCCTGCGGAATTGCCTTACCAGAGGGCCATCTGGACCTCGAGACAAAGAAGCTGGTCCTGATATTACTCACTTGGTCAATAGTTAACTACCATTATATATGACAAGATGCAACATCCTATATAATAAAGAGCTAATTTGCAATGGTTGTCACACCTTTGTGCAGGGGCTGGGGGACCTGAGGCCGCGCCCCCCCCCCCCCCCCCCCTCCCGTGAGGCTTGATGGGAGTGGAGCCAGCCGGGTCTGGGTCTCACTTGGTTTTGAGGTGTGTGTGTGGGTGGGCAGGGACTTGACTCTGTGTCCCACAGTGTGCCCCAGACTCTGACAGGAAGGAGATTTTCAAATACATTTTACTAATTTTCTTTCATCTCTGACACTTCTATTATAGAGAAAGGGCAAATAACAATATTAAAATATTTCCTCTAGTAGCCGAAACCAGTTTGGCTCAGTGGTAGATCGTCGGTCTATGGACTGAAAGGTCCCTGGTTCGATTCCGGTCAAGGGCATGTACGTTGGTTGCGGGCACATCCCCGGTGGAGGATGTGCAGGAGGCGGCTGGTTGATGTTTCTCTCTCATCGATGTTTCTGGCTCTCTATCTCTCTCCCTTCCTCTCTGTAAAAAATCAATAAAATATATTTTTTTAAAAAATATTTCCTCTAATTCCCTTTTAATGTGCATGAATTTCGTGCACTGGGCCACTAGTATAAACATAAAACACACAGTCTCTTATTACTTAAATCTTGGTTGCCTAGATTATAAGTGTGTTTTCGAACTTAAAAGAACATAAGAAGAACTGGGACAGGGGAGGGTGGTAAAGGGAGCTGATTTCTGTCTCGGTGCCCAATAGTCTGATTCAGTAGGTCTGAGGTGGGGCTCAAGAGTCTGCACTGTCAAGAAGCTCCCCTGACGGTTCCTGTACACTCAAGTCTGAGAAGCTCTGTTCTAGGATGTCACTCGGGCCTCTCAAGCTGCGGTGTCAAACTTTTTTTGACCACAAACCACAGTATGAAATTTTACACTATGACCAACGACACAAACAAAAGTTTGATGATGCAATATTTTCCCCAACCTCAGGGATACACATTTAGTTTTCTGCTATTTCCATCCCACTCACTGGTCCAGATCCACTACGTCAGTGGGCTGCAGGGCCCTGGGTTTTGACCCTGGCTGCACATCAGAATCACCTGGGGGCAAAGCAATAAGTAAAAAAGACATGTATCCATATGTCCATTGCAGTATTATTTACAATAGCCAGGATATGGAAGCAACCTAAGTGCCCACAAATAAATGAGTAAATAAAGAAGAAGTGGTACATATATACAATGAAATAAGACTCAGCCATGAAAATTTTTTTAAAACAATGAAATCTTGCCACTTACAACAACATGGATAGACCTAGAAGATATTGTGCTGAATGAAATGAGTCAGGTAAAGACAAATGCAATATGTGGAATCCAAAAAACAAGTAAAGAAACAGCACACCAGAAAGAAAAAGAAGTTACCTGGAGAGTTTTTACAGATTCCAGAGCCCAGGCCATAGCCTTGAACAATTAAATCAGAAACTCTGGGGGTGGTTGCAGGAATCGGTAGTTTATAAAGTTCCCCTAGATGATTTCAAAGTGCAGCCAAGGCCTAGGTCAGCGGTTTTTTGTTTGTTTGTTTGTTTGTTTTAATATGTTTTATTGATATTTTACAGAGAGGAAGAGAGAGGGATAGAGAGCTAGAAACATCGATGAGAGAGAATCATCGACCAGTTGCCTCCTGCACACCCCGCACTGGAGATGTGCCCGCAACCAAGGCACACGCCCCCGACCGGAATCGAACCTGGGACCCCTCAGTCCGCAGGCCGAAGCTCCATCCACTGAGCCAAACTGGTTTCGGCAGTCAGCGGTTTTTAAAGTGTGGTCCCCAGGCCAGCAGCAGCAGCCTCGTCACCTGCGAACTTGTTGGAGAGGAAAATTCTCAGGCCTTGCCCGGGACCGTCTAATCAGCGCTGGGTGTGGGGGCCAGTTCTTTGTTCTAATAAGCCCACCAGGTGATTCTGAGGCCCAACCAGTTTGAGACCCTCAATAACAACGGAACGAAACTGATTTCTTGGCCTACAAACTATCCAAAAGGGAGCCCAGATGAGGGATGACAAGGTAATACTAGGGAAGCCTTTGCCTTTCTTGCAGAGCTGGCAAGCCTCTTCCTTTTCTGATGCTGAGAGCTGCATCCGGATCTGCCCCGTGGTGTCGGCCGAGGGGAAGCTCAGAGTCCAGTCTGACCTCAACCCCAGGCACAATGTGGATCCTTACCTGCTTTCTCCTGTATTTCTCAGAAATTTTCCTGGTGTATGTGCCTTCTTCGGAAAGAAGCAGCGGGACCACAGGGCTGGTCAGTATGCTCTGGGGGTTGACGAGGCCAGAGAAGGGTGGGCACGGGAGCTGAGCACAAAGCACTTCCTGTGGCTTTCAGTGCTCACCGGGGCCCTGTCTACAAGCCCCTGACCCAAGTCAACACCATCGCTGTGGTTTCCTGTTTGCAGTTGCTGCATTCGGACCCAGCCCCCACCCCAGCAAGCCTGTTGTGTGCGTGCGTGCGTGCGTGCGTGCGTGTGTGTGTGTATGTGTGACAGCCCATCATAGTTGTTTCTAATTAGGGCAAGAACAAGAGGCTGGTCCTCACTTCTGACTATCTCCTCCCTACCCCACCACTGTGCTTGTAGTTCTACCATATTGTCAATGTGAGCCTTTCCTGGGTGTCTACAGTGAGATAAACTCTGGCTGGGTTTGAATCCCAGCTCTGCACTTCCTAGCTGTGTCTCCCCAGGCGAATTGTTTCTCTCTTCTAAGCCTCAGATTCCTCTCTGTAAAATGAGTACAACAGAAGAACAACCCCCACAGGATGGTTTGAGGGCCCTGAGAGGGCCTAAACACAACCGTGGCTGCTGCCACTCCTTCAACATGCCTCCCTGCCTCTGCTGTGAGGGACTCGGGGCAGCGGCTCAGAGGGAGGAAGGGGATCAGAGACAGACTCCATCAACGTCATGTTTTGTTTGCAAAAGGCCCTGTACCTGAGGTGGGAGAAGTCTCATAGGAATGTGCAATGTGACAGGTCCCTACGCCTCCTTAGGCCTCTTTCCCCATCTGAACAGCAGGGAAAGGAGGGTCATTTCTGGCTCTGACTGGCTGGTGCCCGAAGCACGGAGACTTGGTTCTCTTGTGAACTTTTTGCTAAGAGATAGGATCACACCTGGTGTCTTGGGAGGGAGAAGTCACTGCTGATCAGGGAAGGACGTGCTGTTGGATCCCTCCCGAGGGCTGTTGACGCCCTGTGGGAAATGTAGGTTCATGCTCAATGGCTAACAGGCTCTCATGGCAGCCAGTCAGCTAGCCTGCCTGACTCCAGCCCCTTGCATGTCACCTCTGACCTCTGCCCCCAAGTCAAGCCCCAGGAGGGCTTACCCACCTCTCCTGCTCTGGCTCTCCCGAATGAGGAAGGCCCCTCCAGGGTTTCCGGGCAGCAACAGCAATTCCTCAGCTTTCTCCCGGCTCAGGCCCTCGTACAGCCACCTGGGGAAGAAGCAGACAGGGGTCAGCCTGTGGGGGTGGGTGGCCCCCCAGCGTTGCCCTCCTGGTCCTGGCTCCAGGGGTCTCTGAGGACAACCTCCTGGGGTCAGCCCCAGCCTTTGCTGCCTGGAGATCTCACTCCCAAGAGCCCAGGGAGCCGGGAGCAAGTAGGAGATTCTAGCCTCTCTTCTACCACAGCCCATCTCCTTCCACCACTGTGCTACTCACCTGCCCGAGAATCGCCCATTGCATTTTGTTTTAAAATTTTATTACTTTTTTATTTGGGCATTTTAAAGATTCACTTTGTAGCCAAAGGTGTTCAGTCAGGCCCTGTGCTGCAGACAGTTCAGAGAAAGAGAACTTTTTTTCATTATCACAGAAATACAACTTGCAACGAAGCTGATTTGTGGACAGACAGGCTGGAAGTCAAGTGTTCAAGATGCCTAAGGTTTTGGAAAATATCCTGCAGCCCACTGGTCACCGTAACGTGCCTCTCAGAGCCCAGCCCTTCCACCACCCTGCTCCCCGATGCCTCTCTCCACGCTGGGATTTTGAATATTCTGATCCCATATTTTTCTTCCTCTTTTCCCTTAATCCCTCACCTATATACCTGTATGGACTTAACTGCAGTAGGAAGTTCAGGAATTTTCTGGTCCTAGGCCATCAGCCTCCTAAGTCCCCAGGCAAAGTCTACAGAAGCTGGTTTGACGAAAATGTTGTCTCCGTGTCATTTTGTGAAATTCCACAGTCAAAGCCAGAGTCAGGGTTGAGATGATTCCAATTAAATAGATTAGAGAAGTTGTATCCCACTTGGTGCCAGCAGCAAACTTCGACTCATCTTACAGTAAATAAAACGAGTCATTCTTGTTGACTTGTAAAAACTGTCATGTCTTATGAAAACTGAGGATGTAAAGTAGGGGTGTCGAACTCAATCAGAGAAGGGGCCAAAATCTAAAATCCAGCCTAAATCGCGGGCCGAATGGTTTACTGAACAGTCATAAACTGTCACTGTGATGGAAACGCAGCGGAGTGCAGTGATGACAGCGCGGTGCGGGCCACATTGCAAGGCCTGGCGGGACGGATTTGGCCCGCGGGCCTTGTGTTTGACACATGTGATGTAAAGGGTGGAGTGGCAAGGAAAGGGCACTTCTAGAGGGAGTCAGCATCCCGTGGCTTAAGCTTAGTGCCATGCTGGGGATGTAAAACCTCCAACCAGAAGGCCCAGACATCAGAAAACACATGGCACGGTGGGTTCACCTGGCTTGCAGACACTCTGAGAGCTGCTTCTGTGCGGTGCCCACATGAGCCAGGGTCCCTGTGTTACTCTCAGCAGAGCCAGACGCACCGTGAGGCCCAGACCAGGACGGCCATGCCGTGCTGCAGCCCTGCCTCCCTCAGAGCTCAAGAGTGGAGGTCACAGCTTGCACTTGCACGGGGACACGTACCTGGCCCCGTGTGGTTCAGATAGGTCCCACCCAAAGGCACTGCACTGCCTTCCTCTCTCCAGGCACAGAATTGGCTCTGGAGTCAGTTTCTTTTGTCACTCACTTTTGGCAGAGAGATGGCAGTGCTCTGTGGAGACCCTGTGTCTCGTGTCTCCACCCCCTCCCCAGAGGCCCTTGTTTTCTTGCCTCAGGACATTTATTCAGGCTGCTCCATCTCCTGCAAGCACCCCTTAGCATTCTCTACCAGCACCACCACATGGCCTGCAAACCACCTCCTCTGGGCTCCCAAGTCTTGCAGGCCTGTCTGCTCCTGAGGGCAGAGCCTGGGCCTGATTCTCCCCCGTCCCCAGCTTTGTTCAGCACAGGACTGGACATAACGGACTACACTTGTGGGAAGTGAAAGCAAGAAGGTCCCCTAAAGCAGGGCCTGGAGTGGATACTCACCCATGGGAGATTTTGGCCACATGGATGCTAGGGATGCTGTACTCTCTGCCCGAGCCCTCTGACAGCACCGTCCACCAGTCTCCGTCTCTGCAGAGAGAAAGGAGGGAGACCCCTCTCAGCAGGCCCTTCCAGCTGGATCCCACCTGAGTTTCCCAGGTTTTCTTGCACCAACTAATCCAGGTACCCCCTGGGCAATAGATGACCCCTGTATGGCCTGCCCACCCACTGCTTCTCCCTGTAGGTGTGTCATGCTGCCTGAAATCCCAACATTAGGGCCACATGGGAGCTCGGCACCAAAGGCCATGTTCTTTTCTCCTGGAGGGAGTGGCCTTTTCTCCCATCAGTGCATCTTCAGGTATTGGGGGGGGGGGGGGGCGGGGAAGGGCGGGGGGATCATCCCACACAATGCCCTTGGAATGACTTACTCAGAGAGGATGGTCAGTGGCTCCCCCAGTCTCAGTGACAGCTCTGCCTGCTCTCCTACCGGGAAACTGCCCAGGGCCACGGCTGTGGGCTTTCTCCTCTCTGGATGGAGGGACAGAGATGGTCACCCTCTTGGCCAGCCCTGCCTCCAGATGTGAGATCTAGGAGTCTGGGATCCCACCGTCAACCCTCACACAGGCATCCTGGGCTGGTTCCTATGTGTCCTCTCAGACACACGTGGAGATCCCTGTGGTGACCCCAGATAGGAGTGATCTCTTTCTCTGAACTGTCTGCAGCACAGGGCCTGGGCATGCCATGGAGCAGGGAAATTCCTGACGCCCGAATAAACAATGCAAGCAAGTCTTGTGGAGGGCATCCTGCAATAAGGGCAAAACCAGGTTCCTGGGAAGGGCCCCTCCCCCTTCTGGAAGCCCTGGCCATGCACCTCTAGGAACTGCTCAGCTGCATACGTTATCCCCTGGGTTGCCCCCCTCCCCCTGGCTGACTCACCAGCACCCTTCACTCCCCCCCTGACATGTCCCTTCCTTACGGAAGCCTTCCCTGACAAGCCTCTTAGCAGACACTCTTGGTCAGAGTCCCTTACATCATTGTTGACACAATCTAACAGAGTAGTAACTGATTGCTGGTTAAGCACCCATCTCTGGGACTTGGTTGTCCCTGAAGGCAGGGACTGTGGTCTTGTCTGCTACTGTGAACCCTGGCTGTGCGTGTACAAGGCCTGGCACAAAAGCCGTAGCTTTTGGATGGATGTAAGTCTGAGGCACAGACAACGCATGGAACGGGGTGCCCAAAAGCTATGTTTCTGCTGTGAACAGAACTAGACCTGCCGAGAGAGGCCCGCCCTTTTCCTGGGGACCCTGGCAGAGGAGGGAGCATGGGCCCCCGAAGGCAGGACACCTGCATGGGGCCTGGGAGATCCAACCCCCCACCCCACCCCAGCAGCCTGGGCATGACTCAAGAGCTGCCCCGGGGCTGCTGCCTACAGCTAGATTCAGAGGAAATGAGGTGGCGGTGGGTCTGTGGTTTCCAGGTCTCTTCCTGAGAGGCCTGCTGGGCCCCAGGCTCTCTGTGCAGACTGTGTGGCTACAGGGCCGAGGGCTTTGGGACTCAGTGTCTGTAGTGGCTGGAGAGGCTGGCATTAGGGAGATGAGGATATTGGGGGCAGGGGCTGAGGAGAGGGAAGGAAGCCCCAGACATTGTAAGAGTGTTTTCAGACTCAGACAGAATCCTGCCCAACACTCATAAGCAGACATTTGGTTCTGCCATCTCCTAGTTCTGTTTAAGTGTGTTTTCCATGTCCTTCCTCCTAAAGGTGCCATGTGGTGTAGAGTAATTCTGTTATCTGTGATGGTTAATTTTATGTCTCAATGTGGCTAGCCCACAATCCCCAGATATCTGGTCAAACACCAGCCTAGATGTTCCTATAGAGGTATTTTTTAGATGTGATTAACATTTTAAATCAGGCACTCTGAATAAAACAGATTACCCTCCATAATGAGCATGGGTCTCTTCCAATCACTTGAAGGTGTTAAGAAAACAGACTGAGGTCCACTGAGGAAGAGGGAATTCTGCTTCCAGACTCAACTCTGGAATTCTGCAGCATTAGCTCTTCCCTGGGTCACCAGCCTGTCGGCCTGCCCCACAAATTTGAAACTTGCCAGCCCCTACAATTGCATGAGCCAATTTCTTTTTTTTTTCTTTTTAATACATTTTATTGATTTTTTACAGAGAGGAAGGGTGAGAGATAGAGAGCTAGAAACACCAATGAGAGAGAAACATTGACCAGCTGCCTCCTGCACACACACCCTCCCAGGGATGTGCCCACAACCAATGTACATGCCCTTGACTGGAATCGAACCTTGTACCCTTCAGTCCGCAGACCGACGCTCTACCACTGAGCCAAATTGGTTTCGGCATGAGCCAATTTCTTAAAATAAATTCTCTCTGTGTCTACCACACACACACACACACACACACACACACACACACACATATCAATACCTCATTGGTTTTGTGGTTCTGTTTCTCTGCAGAACTCCAATGAATACATTATCAAAACCCCAAATCAGCCTCATTGAGAAAGGATGTATGGGCTATTTTGGGGAACAAGAACCAAACTAGGGGCAGTAGCTTGACATAAATATATTAGAACTTGTTTTGATTGTCTAATTGTCCTAAAAAGTAGCATTTTTTATTCAGGACTACCTTAGAAAATAATAGCTATAGGTTCAACATGTTCATTGTATATGCCAATTTTTTTCCAATTGTCATAGCTCTAATTTCGCTTTAAGTATTTCACAGCACCTCTCAGGATAAGAGGAGAGGCTTTGGGGCATCATTGCCTAGTAGAATTTTATAGATAGAAATGATGATGGAAATGTTGCTGGGAAGCAATGGGAAGCAATTAAGGTAGCCAGTAGCTATATTTGGCTTTGAGCACTTACGATGCAGCTAGTGTGTCTTGAAGAGCTGAATATTTAATTTTATTTCATTTAAATTAATGTTAACTTAAATTTAAATAGCATCAAACAATTAGAGAATATTTTAACAGACAGTGCAGTTATGGAGAGCTGCAGAAGTGGGATTGGTCTTAGAGTTGCCAGCTCAGTCTCCAAATAAATTGGTTGGGAATGCCTGGAGGACTGTCCCCCAGCCTGGTTAGCACCTGTCACTCTCTTAGATGTTCTCCTTTACGTGGTTGTTTAATGCTGACTGCTAAACTGTAAGCTCTACCAGAGCAGGGCCCTGCCTGGATGGCTCCCGGGGAGGGCCTGGTATACAGCAGGCACTCAATGACACTTGAAGCTGTTTGGAGTGTCTGGTCAGGAAGGTCCTGTGCAGCCTGATGGTGCCTGGGAAAGATGTGGCTATTCTGGGCCCCGTAGCTTACCTGGTTGCATGGGTACAGGGTCCAGGACTTGGACCGATGGACTTGAGTTTGGGCTTGGCAGGGTTTTCCCTCTGCTGGGCTGACTTCCCATTGCTCCTCAGAAGAGCTCTCAGAAGCTCATCGTGGAGAGAAATCTGAAAGAGATGCTGTGATGGGACAGAACTGTGGCCCCGGGCCTGGTGTGGCCCCCTCCCTCCCTGGCTCTGTCCTACTAACCTCCTTGCTGATGCCTGCAAATACTCTCCCTCCCATCAGGACCAGGCTCCAGACTGTGAAGGTCTCCTCAAAGCGGACCCCTTTTCACCCTGCAGCCATGCTGTTCTGTTTCTGGGCCTTTGTGTGTGTGGTGCACCCTCCCATTGGCTGGAATGTCCTATTTCCCCTTCAGGGCTGCCTTAATCCCACCTTATCCCAGGAAGCTTTCTCTGAATTCCCCCAGCCCTTGCAGTTCATTCAGATGGCCCATTCAGAACCATTTCCTGACCTGGGATCATATTGTGGGTGGCAGGGGACAATGATAGGTCAGAATTCACTCTAGGCAAATCAGAACCCATGGCTCGGGTTGGAAGTGGACAAGGGAGCCCTAGCCAGTTTGGCTCATTGGATAACGTGTTGGCCTGCAGACCAAAGGGTCCCGGGTTCAATTTCGGTCAAGGGCATGTATCTTGGTCGCAGGCTCCTTCCTGGTCTGGGCCCTAGTCGGGGTGTGCACAGGAGGCAACCAATTGACTGTGTTTCTCTCCCATCGGTATGTCTCTGCCTTTCCTTCTTTCTTCCACTCTCTCTAAAAGATCAACGGAAAATGTCCTCCAGTGAGGATTAACAACAACAAAAAAGTGGACAAGGGGAATCTGGAGTCACAGCAAGCTAAGGTGACACTGGGCAAAGTAAGATGACTTGGAGACTGTGTGACACTGTGATGACTTGCAAGGCTTTGGAAGATTGGTGTGAGCCATTTCCTCTCTGCCTCCATTTCCTCATCGGAAAAATGGGGATAACAATACTTAACATACGGGTCCTAGAGATAACACACATGTGAAAAGCCTGCTTTTCCGTTACTCTGCCCTGAATGTCACTTCACCAGAGGCTGCTCCTAAGAGCCTCCCCTTTTCTGTCTTGGCTCCCTGTTGTGTTCCTTCCTGTTTTATTCATTTATTAAAGCTTTTGTTTATTTAGTACTAGAGGCCCGGTGCACTGGGGGCGGGGGTACAGGATCCCTCAGCCTGGCCTGTCCTCTCTCGGTGCAGGACTTCTCTTCTCGCTCCTTACTGTCTGCCTGCTTGCTGCTCCCTACAGCTTGGCTGCTGCTCCTTAGTGCTGCCGCAGAGGCTCCTTCCTGCATGAGCCCAGCTCCTGGCTGAGCCGCATTTCTCCCTATGCAAGTGCACTGACCACCAGGGGGCAGCTCCTGCATTGAGCGCCTGCAACCTGGTGGTCAGTTCATAGTGACCAGTCATTCTATCTTTTGGTCGATTTGCATATTAGGGTTTTATTATACAGGATGCCATTATTCTACAGCTCAATGAAGATGGGACCTCTCTTTATTTGCCTGTCCCCCCCCCCCCCCCAGCATTTTGTGAGGCCCTTGGCCCATAGAAGGTGGTCAATACATATGAACTAAATGGGTGAATGTAATTATTAGTTCTTTGGACAGGGGTCTTAAAAAACAACAAACAAACAAACAAAAATGAGGAGGGAGAGGAGAGACTTGTTGTTCCACCCATTTGTGCATTCAGTGGTTGATGCTTGTATGTTCCCGACAGGGGATGGAACCTGCAACCTTGGCTTACTGGGATGAGGCTCTAACCAAATGAGCTAGCTGACTAGGGCTGGTCAGCTGCCTTATCCTTAAAATAATTTAAATTCCCAGGTTTCCAGGGTAATGCTGATTTTTCTAAACACTGTTTTAAAGTGTTTCATGGAGGTGGTTTCATTCCTTTCAGCAGAGAGATGCATAATTACACCAGTTTGTGAGAGAGCAGGCTCAGCCCTTACCCTTGAACCCTAACACCAAGCCCGGGTGAGGACAGGTGTCCGTCACTATCATGGACTGACTTCTATGGCCTCACAGGCCAGTCCTGTCCGGAGTAAAAATCCTTGCAACTACATGTGCAAGGGACGTGCCCTCAGCTCTGCCATCTTGTCATCAGCAGGAGCTGACAGTGCCTGGTTCTGCTGCCTCCCACTGGGGCGTCAGGACTCATGGGACAGGCGCTCTTAAGACAAAGCAGGCCTCCTTAGGAAGTGCCTCCTGCTGACTTTGGGATTCTGAAGCCTCGGCAGCCTACATGGTGCTGCTGCCTCCTCAGGTCTCCGACTCCCTCGCTGCTAAGGCATCCCTTCAGGTCAGGCTTTCAACATTCCTGCCCTCCCCAGCCTTTCCCCTGGAGTATGAGGTGCGGACTCTGTTTACTGTGCAGAAAATCCTAGGGGGACATCTTTCCTAGGTGGCACGAGGGATTAATTCAGGCCACCCAGGCTGGGGCTGTGTGACCTCAGAAAGGGCATGCGACCTTTCCATCTCATCTGTGATTAGGGATAACGCAGAGTCCACAGGGCTATGGGGGAGTTGAGGAGCCTGGCACAGAATGGTGCTCAGTAAAGGCTGGTTTTTCCCCCTCCTTCAGCAAGAAAAGTCACCACAAGCACCAACTGTGCTGAACCCAGAAACTTCTTCCCGCAGCAGGTGGAGCTGGGGGATGGGCCGGAGGAAGCAGAAGCCCCAGCACCCTCGGCTAGCTCCCTCCACCTGTGGGGCCAGGCAGCCTCCTGGGGGAGCAAAATGAAGACCACGGGGTGGGCAGGCCTAGGAGGAGGGGGGCTGGCCAAAACTTTCAAAACAGAGGATCTAATAATTAATAATAGAAGCATTCTAATAACTTACTGTGTGTTAGGGGACCTGGGCCAGTGGGTGGAAGGAGGCAGTAAAAGCAGCGAAGATCAGCACAATGCCCACAATTGTTTTCACATCATTTCACCTGATCCTTTGAGAGGCCTGCATTTGAATTCCACTCAGATACAAGAACCAGGGCCCACAGAGCCCACCCTCACTCATGCTCACTGTCACACAGCTGGTCAGTGCAGAGCGAGGCCTGCCATTCCTGCCTTGGTGTGTTTGTGCTTCCGAGGATAATTTGTCAGTGGTGCAGCAAGAGTGATAAGTTTGGCCCTAGCTGGTTTGGCTCAGTGGATAGAGCGTCGGCCTGCGGACTCAAAGGTCCCAGGTTCAATTCGGTCAAGGGCATGTACCTTGGTTGCGGGCACATCCCCAGTGGGAGGTGTGCAGGAGGCAGCTGATCGATGTTTCTCTCTCATCAATGTTTCAAACTCTCTATCCCTCTCCCTTCCTCTCTGTAAAAAAATCAATAAAATATATATTAAAACAAACAAACAAAAAGAGTGGTAAGTTTGGATTGGGCTCCCTCTGTTAGCTGAGAAATACCACCCTTTTGAGAGGAACTGACAATACTAGAGTTGAAAGTGTCTTCAGAGATTACAATCCCGACTTCTCTCATTCCCTGAAGTTGGAAAGTCACACAGCAAGTTGGTAACGGAGCTGGGACCAGACGAGGCATGCAGACATGCTGGAGGGCACAGTGATTCTCCAGAGGACAGAGGTGTGCGGGAGGGGGGGGGGGGGGGCTCGGTTCCTTCAGAACCCTTAGAAACCACCCTTACCCTAAGTAGAAACCTCCGTCCTGAGCTTCCTCCCAACTAGAAAGCCCACTCCAGTCTCCGAGGGGCCCGTCCTTCCCAAGGCCCAAGGCCATCGGAAAACAAAACAAGCGTACTTACTGTTCTCCTGTCACCCGAGGCTTGGAATGGGGGCTCCGCTGAGACACATGCTCTGGCTGGAGAGGTTAGGGCTGTGGGGGATCCTTCTGGAAGCCTGTCAACATCCTTAGTCCTAGGACACCCAGCGCCCTCTTGGCCTGGGAGAATCTTCAGGGAGAGGCCCTCGATAGGGCTTTTTGGCAGCCTGGTTTCTGCCTGTGGCTGGTTACCTGGGATGGGACGGGAGCCTGGACTGGGGGAGCCTCCCAAGCACAAGTGGGCCAGAGGAGGCCCGGAGCTCTCTGAGCCCGTGGCAGAGTCCTCGGGGCTCCTCGCTCACATCTGCAGACTCTGTGGTTCTCACAACCACTCATTTCCTCTGACGGCATCACAGACCATCAAGGAGCCACCTTCCCCAAGTTCCTGTTTCCTGGGCAGAAGCAGCTGCCTTGTCATGATCCTGGAGGGAGAGGTTTTTTGTTTTGTTTTTCTGCCTTCACAGCTTGGTCTTACCCAAGGAACACAAAACTGAGGCAAATGAGCAGGAGTCTCCAGGTTTACCTGATTATAATATTCACCGGAGGGGCTTGTTAGTATCAGAACCTTGAGATTCTCCCACATCTGAATGCAAGTCACCGGAGGAGCAGCCTAGGACTCTGGATTTTAAACAAGGTAAGCAATCCCTGTGCCTGGCAAGTCCAGGAAGCACTGCCCTGGAGTGATGTGCCCCAACCTTCCATGTGTATAGGAATCACCCAGGGATCTTGTTCACAGCAGATTCGGGTAAGTGTGTCTGTGGTGGGTGGGGTTCAGAGTCTGCATTGCTAACTACTCCCAGGTGACACCCTTGTTGCTGTTCTGCAGACACTTTGAGTAGCAAGACCTTTGGGTAGCGCTTCTCCAAGTGTGGTCCTTGGAGACCAGCAGCCTCAGCATCATCCAGGAATTGTTAGACATGCACATTCCCGGGCCCTATCTCAGATCTACTGAGCAAGGAACAATCTTTCACAAGCCTTCCAGGTAACTCTGATGCACACCCCGAGCTTGGAAATCACTCAACTGGGATAAAGAATCTCTGATACCATGGCCTTTGATCATTGTTACCTTCAGTCACAGAAACGTAACTTAAGTTCCCAGCTTGTTGAAATCGCAATAACCAAACCCACTTGCAGCCTTTCCATTAGGGGGCTTAGTGTTACTGCAGATTTTTTAAAACACCAAATGACCCACCGCTCTGATACAGCGGACTCCAGCTCAGGTTCTCCATTTCTGCTCGGCAAGGTTGGTTTGGCGTGAACGCCATGAGCACTGGGCATGGAGAGCTGAAGGAGTCAGAGGGGAGGTGCACTCCACTAGAGCCTAGATCCGACCTTAGCAGCTTTGTGACCATTTCTCATCCAAAAAATGGAACTAGCGTGTATCTCACTGGGCCAATAGAAGGAAACATATAGGAAGGCGCTAAGGGCCCAGCCTGTAGCAGGTGCTCAAAAAAAATACATTGATTTTTGGAAGAACTAGGAACATTTTCTAGTGAGTGACCTTGGCCAAATAACTTAACTCTCCTCAGCTGTTCTCTGTAAGACAATCCACTTTGCCATGTGAACTGGATTAAATGATTTGGAAGAGAGCTTTTGAAAAAAATATATATCTTTATTTATTTTAGAGAGGAAGGGAGGAGAGAGAGAGCTGCTTCCTGCATACCCCACTACTGGGGATCAAGCCCACAACCGGGACATGTACCCTGACCGGAATTGAACTGTGACCTCCTGGTTCATAAATCAATGCTCAACCACTGAGCTATGCCAGCTGGGCTGGAAGAGAGCTTTATCCAATCTCACAGATAGTATACCTGGCCACTTCCCTTTCTCTCACAAAGCCCGCACCCAAAAATTTTTTGGACTGAACAGGAAGAAAATGAAAATTAGAAGAGGAAAGAGTGCAGTTAGGGTCAGTAAGGTGCATTCAGTTGAGGCCTGACTCCAGGCACAAGGCTAAGATGGGAAACCATTCCTGCCAAGTGGGGCCAAAAAGGCTGCAGCAGTGTGGATTATAAGAGGAACTGTCCATCAGACTCCGCCAGCTCTGGACTCTGTGTTGGCCTGCAATGTCGGGAACTCAGCTTGGTGGCCTGTATCTGTCCGCGTGCATGTTTCATCTTCTCTACCAGACTGAGCAGGGTCCGAGTCATTTTACCAGTTTCTCCCACAGACACTGCAACCTTGCTATACTATGGCTGTAGCACCTCCTGGATCATTCAAACTTAACCTGAGACGGTGGCCTCCTGAAATTATTCTTGGTGGGTACAGAGAGAGACATTTCCGGATAAATACAGGCTGGTCTGTTTGAAAAACCAAAAAGTGGCTGTAGATTATTGCTGAGGGGCAGACGCAGCAACCCCACACCTTTCCAAGACCTCAGCTTCCCCTCCGTCACGAGCCATGGTTGGACTTCTCACGATTTTTGGTTTGGATAGAGGATGTGTGAGACAGACTTGGGCTTCCGGTATGACCTTAGGCAAATTATTTATCCCAAGACTTCATTTCTTCGCTGGGTGGGATGGATGATCAAGTATGTGGAAATGCCCAGCACAGAGCCCATATTCAGTAACTTGGTCCCTCCCTGAGCCCCAGTGAGTGGCTTGAGAGAAATAAGACCAGCAGTTGGGTAACAATGAGACATATACAGCTTTATTTAATAATCTGTAAAAAGTTGTACTCTGGCAGAGTGACGCATTCCCAATCTTGGCAGAAAGCGAATACTACGGCGAAAAGCCCCTTCCTAAGATTTGGAACTATGCCGCCCTGTGTTTTCATCTCGATGCTCTCAGTAGCTGGCCCTGGCTGTGTGGCAGCTGGTTTAACCCTCCACCCAGCGATACTCACATCGTAGTAGAATGAACACAGTTTTACCTGGACAGGCTGCCTTACAGACTGATCCCTTCCCTCCTACAAAAGTGTTCACAGAATTAAGAATCTTCCTGAGAAATGAGTTCTATCTCAACTTCACTTAGCTTCCATTAAGTGTGCTGCAAAAAAAGACTATACTTATTAAATAGGATATTATGTTAATGCCAGTTCCTCTTCCCACTGCCATTTCTTCACTGCTGACATAATTTTCAGGCCATACCTCTCTCTTTTTGGAGGATGGAGAGTGTTTCTCCATCTCTCCATCACAGACCTGGTAGTAGGATCAGACAGTTTTGCTCCAGCAGAGTGAATACCTGGTATTTAGTTTTCAACCTTCTTGTTCTAATAGAGCACATGTGTCAAACACAAGGCCCGCGGGCCAAATCCGTACCGCCAGGCCTTGCAATGTGGCCCGCACTGCGCTGTCATCACTGCACTCCACTGCGTTTCCATCACAATGACAGTTTATGACTGTTCAGTAAACCATTCGGCCCGCGATTTAGGCTGGATTTTAGATTTTGGCCCCTTCTCTGATTGAGTTCGACACCCCTATAATAGAGTCTAATAATTAAGCCACGCCCACTTCTTGGAAACTACTCCATGTTGCACCAGAATCTCATTATTCATGGGCTTCTAACAGTACATATCCCTCCCTTGTATTTATAGAATAGTGTATGAGAATTCATTTGGACAGGAGGAGGTGGCTGGGCACCCCGCCTGCTTCTCTATGTAGCAGGCTCCCTTCTATTGGTCACAATCAGTCAAGATTCCAAACAGTAATTATGATCGTCCACATTTCTCAGAGCTGCTCTCTTCAGAAGTCACCTTGCAAAGCTTGTTGACCAATTTGGAACCAAAAGAGAATGTAGTAACCTCCCCAATCTAGAAAGCTGTTCTGTGTATTTCCCCTAAAAACACCATTGAAAATGCAAAAAAAGTCCCTTTTTTGTTTTTTGTTTTGTTTTGCAGAAGCTCTACAAGAAAGCATGTCTAAAACCACAGATCTACGCACACATAAACACAGACACGCGTGCTCACACACATACGTCAGGATTAAAGAATCTTATCAGATATGTAGTTGGGAAAGCATGGAGAAAAGCTGGTAAGAGAAGATGTGGAGATTTGATCAGTTAAGGATGTTGGAATGTTACAGTAATGGCATGGAAGTGGTTCCTGGTACATACAAAAAGGGGCGTGGGCAGGCAGAGAATGATAAATCCAGGATACCAGAGAGAAAGAGTCAGTGGTCATGCAGGAGTTAAAGATAGATGCTGGTTTGCTGGATGAAATGTTATATTGTGGAGTGGTCGTTGGAGGAGGATGGACTTGCATGGTCTAGGGGAGGAGCATCTGCTTAGCAGGACACCTCCATGGTCTGGTGTCTGTCCAGAACATCAGGGGACTCAGCGGATTCTTGAGTTCCATCTGACTGATTGCTGGTAACAGATCGGCTGAAGGTACTTTCTCCAGAGCCGATACTACTTGAGGTTGAGTGGGTTCGTGATCGGACGAGCCGGGTCATGCTGGCAGATGGTACTGGAAAAAAGAACCAAGAGGACTAGAAGATGGAGCTCTGGTTAAACTCAGTTAATCCAGAAGTTTCACCAAAGGCTTTATGTTTAGCTTTCCCAATCCATTTAAGGTGATACCCAGGACAAGATAAAGCCATCTTCACTTTGCATTATTTGCTCTAGGTGAGTTGCTATATGCAAGGCTGCTTTAATCCTCTAGATCTGGAATCTTAGTTGATTCTTGTTCACAGAAGAACAAGGAGAAACCTAAGTCCAGAGAATGCCCACGCCATTCATAATGAAAAATTAGGGAGGAAGCTCTGGGAACCCACACAGGTAACCAAAACCTGTAGTGCATGCAAGAATAAACCAAAAAGAAAGACAAACCACACAAGTATGAAGGTGTTTCACAAACACAGTGCAAGCCCGATACAACAAGACTACCATCCATGTCCACAGGCTACCTTGCTAGCTGGGGAGGAGACATGTACGAAGGTGTGGGTTAGAGAGGGCTGGAGGGCCTGAAGCTGGTGGCTGCCTGAGTGGGAAGGGCTCTGAGGGTGGGTGTTTAACTCAGACTCCTGTTCTGCCACTGCTTTGAGCCCAAGGTCCTCCACTCAGCCAGAACAGGGCCTTACCTGGCATAACCTCTCTGCCTATCATCCTGAAGCACAGCCATTCACCCCGGCTGTTACTTCGATGCTGGGGTCAAAAGATGCCATCACTTGCAGAAATTTCTAGGTATAGGTTCTGATGATCCTATTTAGAATCAAGGCAGCCCTTTGATTCCTGTATCTGGGAGTTAATACAAGTTTCTTAAGTAATGGGGGAAAAGGGCCCTGCCTATAAGGCTTCAGTGCTCCTGTAACTCAACTTAGGATGATGAGAGGGAAGCACTATTACTAGTATAACCCACTCCTTTCTTCCTTCCTGGGGGCCCAAGCTAACACTCTGGGGGGAAATGAACCACGTTCTATCAGGCTCTCACTGCACAGGAAAACTGCGGACATGCTGCAGGCAGCCAATGCAGCGGGAGAGCATGGCTGGGAGGTGGGAGCAGGGCCAGCACAGAGGAAGGTACCTGACTCGGTGCTCAGGTGACTGAGCTGCACATACGGGACTGGAAGCAGGTGGACACAGGAAAAGGCAGGTTAGTGACCCATGAGTGCCAAGTGACAACCTCAGCTGCCTGGCAGACACTGACAGAATACTCTTAAGCCAAGGATTAAGTTTGTTTGTTTGTTTTTTAGGATTAAGTTTTTGTTTTTTACGTTTTAAATATGTTTAGAAAACAAAACAAAACAAAACAACGATTTTAGAGATAAGAGAGAGGGAGAGAAACATTGATGTGAAGGAGAAATATCAATTGGCTGCTCCAGTACCTTCCCTACTGAGGATCAAGCCTGCAACCCAGGCATGTGTCCTGACCCCAAACAGAATCAGCAACCTTCTGGTACATGAGATGACATGCAATCAACTGAGCTAAATACATCAACCAGAGTGCCAGGGTTGAAGTTTTATCTCAGACAGGTGAGGCTGATGGATGCTCTATAGAATCTCAGATATTAATTCTCTCAACCAGTTTAAGGTAATAGTCTTCCCCTCCACTATAAACAGCATTCTCTGCTTTGGATTAGAAATGGGCTGGAAGGCCCGGCTGGTGTGTCTCAGTGGTTGAGCATCGACCTATATGAACCAGGGGTCATGGTTTGATTCCCAGTCAGGGCACATGCCTGGGTTACGGACTCAATCCCCAGTAGGGGGCATGTAAGAGGTAGCCGATTAATTATCCTCTCTCATCATTAATGTTTCTATCTCTTTCTCCTCCCTTCCTCTCTGAAATCAATAAAAATATATTAAAAGGAAAAAAAAGAGAAAGAAATGGGCTGGGAGATGGACTTCCCAATGGCCATTATCCGCATTAATACCAAAAACAGGAGAAAACCACCCTCCTAGGCGAACAGCTCTGTACCCAGGAGGAGAGTTTTCCTTAAAACTCCAAGAAAGGAGCAAGTGTGGATAGTCTGTGACAAACGAGGAAGCTCAGGGGTCTCAGAATTCAAGATCAGGACAGCGGCATGTGCTTTGGACACATCCTTTGACTCACTCTCAATTACTCTAAGTTCACCGCCTGCTGTGGAGCAGATTTACCTGAGGGCGCTACTCTTTTCTTCCCTAGTCGCCCTTCTGTTTCTCTAAGCCAGCAGTCACCAACCGGCGGTCAGCGGACCACTGGTGGTCTGTGAGATCTGCAAGGTTGGCAACCGCTGCTCTAGGTCAGGAGCCATTAACCAGCTGAGTTTAAACACAAATCATAATTTCAGATTTATAGCTAGGCCAGCCTAAGCTTCAGTGGTTCAACGTGGGGGCTCTGCAATCAGACGGCCAGGGTTTGAACATGGCTCTGTGGCTGAACGTTACACTCTGGGAAATGTACTTAGCTTCTTTGAGCCTTAATTTCTTCTATAAAATAGGACAAATAGAATTTACCTCTTAAGGTTATAAATACAGAGTGCCTGGTATGTAACTCTATAATCTCTAATTGCTTAGTAAGTGTTAGCTTATCATATACACACACACACACACACTGCGGAACTGTTTTGGTTTCTACTTGATTTCAGACTGGCTAGCACAGAGAATTGTGGGCTCCCACAAGATGTCAAAATGACCCGAACACCGATAAATTTTTGCTAGATAGAAAGTTGTATACTACTCACTGTATCCCATTCCCTGCAGAAAGTACTTGAAGGCCTCGGTGAGCTTCCCGGGCTAGGGTGACAAAATAAGAAGGCATTAATGTTTGTACAAGCAATGAGGCAGAGTCAAATAATGCTTTTTTAAAAAAAACAAAAAAACACCTCCTTACCTGAACTACTTGGGGCAGTCCACCACAGTCTGCCATCTAAGAGGAAAAATATGTAAGTCAGCTGAAACTTACACTTAGGGGAAATGCTCTGAATATCCACTAGTCCTTTCAAACAGGATAGGATTGAATTTTAGTTTCCTCAACTTAATGTTTAACTGCGTCCAAGTGCATCTCCTCAATGCACTCTTACCCAAAGACATATTCGAGCAATGACCTAGTACATAATCTGAAAATACTGTTACTCCTGGCGTTCAGGCCCACAGTGGGACTCTTCTGTTAGGGGTGGTGGTGAAGTTAACCACCACCATCAACCATGGTTCCGCCTCCACCTGCAATGTAACTCTCAGAGTCCTCCGTGTGACCCTAACTTCTCAGGGTTCCATGTGTTCCAAGTTTCCTCTCAGCTCTATGTAATATTTATTCCATGCCTAAGGGCCCCGGCCGGTTTGGCTCAGTGGACAGAGGGCTGGCCTGCAGACCGAAGGGTCCCCGGGTTGCAGGCTCCTCCCCGGCCCTGGCCCTGGTCAGGGCATGAGGAAGAGGCAACCAATTGATGTGTTTCTCTCACATCGATGTTGCCCTCTGTCTCTCTCTCTCTCTTTCACTCTCTCTAAAAATCAATGGAAAAATACCCTTGAGTGAGGATTAAAAAAATAAATTAAAAATCAGGTGCTGATGTGAATTCAGCCAACTCGCTTGGTCAGCCACTTTCCTGCCATAGATTTGATGAGGCTGTCTCTCACTTCACTAATCTTCTTTTCTTTTTTAAAATCTTTTAGCTAATTTTTAAAATTTATTTTTAGAGAGAGAGAAAGGAAGAGGGAGAGAGAAACATTGATCAGTTGCCTCCTGCATGCACCCCGACTGGGGATCAAACCTGCAAGCTGGGTATGTGCCCTGATTGGGAATTGAACTGGCGACCTTTTGATGTACATGATGACAACTAACCGAGCCACACAGGTCAGGGCACTTCATAAATCTTTACATCTGATTATCCTCACTTGTGCAAGGATTTCAAGGGTTCTGTTAGCATGCATTGGAATTACCTGGAAAACTCGTTAAAACTCAGAATCTTGGGTTCCTGCTCTAGAGATTCTGGGGTGGGGTCAAGAATTTGCATTTGCAACAAACTCCCAGGTGATGCAGATTCTGTCAGTCTGCAGAGAATACTGTTTCTAGAGCATGATGGCCAACCAAGAGCCCACCCTTCTCCTTCCCGTTATGCATGTGGTACTCAGAAAGTATGCTGTTTAGGCTGACTGGCATTTAAAAAAAACTATGTGAACGGCATGGTTTGTATTCACGAGCACAAAACTTTCCTTAAGGGAGGGACTGTTATTTAGCACATGGGATACTACAGACAGTAAAGAAATTTGGGGTTAATAAGAAATAGTGCCAAAACCAGTTTGGCTCAGTGGATAGAGCATCGGCCTGTGGACTGAAGGGTCCCAGGTTCGATTCCGGTCAAGGGCATGTACTGTGGTTGCGGGCACATCCCCGGTAGGGGGTGTGCAGGAGGCAGCTGATCGATGATTCTCTCTCATCAATGTTTCTAGCTCTCTATCCCTCTCTCTTTCTCTCTGTAAAAAAATCAATAAAATATATTATAAAAAAAAGAAAAAGAAATAGTCCCCTGAAAATTACAAATATAAGAGCAGGAACAGACATTTAACATGATTTAAGTATAAAACAGACCTAACTGGCAAAGGTTATATCTTTACGATGTTTAGAAATCAAAATCTGATTAGAACCATAAATCAGTTGCCATATGCAGAGAAAGAATATTGAGAGAAACTATTTCCAAGCTTGACTTTTATCAAATAGTTGGAAAGTCAGTTCACTCATAGGGTTGTAGATGGGCATTTTTGCCCACATCTATGGCTACTGCAAAGTTCACTTTTCTGTTTCTGGAGTATGGATTCAAACCTGCAGGGAGAAACTAATTTGAAATCACATACTTTAAAAACATTCATATTTTAAAGTAGTTCATCAATCACCTGGGCCCCAGAACACCTAAGTTTTGTCACCTCTGAGTATTAACCTCATATTATATTTCCAGGAACTATGGGCTGCTTCTGGTGACAGCACTTCCTTTTCAATCACACTTCAAAGAGAAAGGGAAGAAAGCAGGTGTTCCAGGCTGAGAAGGCAGCAGCAGTAAGCAACATAAAATCAGCACTCATGTCTCCAGTATTCCAAATTTGAACCAAAGGCTCAGTCCCTAAACATTACACTAGAGGTGCTAGAAAAAGCAAGAGTAATGCTTTTGCCTGGAGTTCAATCAAAAGGGGGAGAAACTTGTTACTAACCCTAAAAATTTAGTACATGAGCTGTTCTCTATTTGCCTAAAAGAGAGGTTATTGGGAGATTCCTTACTAATACAATAGGATTTAGCATATAAAGAATTTCTAGCCGAAACCGGTTTGGCTCAGTGGATAGAGCGTCAGCCTGTGGACTGAAAGGTCCCAGGTTCGATTCTGGTCAAGGGCATGTACCTTGGCTGCGGGCGCATCCCTGGTGGGGGGTGTGCAGGAGGCAGCTGATCGATGTCTCTCTCATCGATGTTTCTAGCTCTCTATCTCTCTCTCCTTCCTCTCTGTAAAAAATCAATAAAATATATTAAAAAAAAAAGAATTTCTATTCATTATCTTAATTCTCACAAAATTAAATAATGCTTATCTATAATAATAAAAGACTAAGCGACCATCGCAACCAAATGGACGACTGAACAGGCGACGTGGGGCGACCAGGCCCACAGAGGGGGGCAGTAAGGGGCGATCAGGCCAACAGGAGGAGGAAGTTGGGGGTGAGCAGGCCAGCAGGGGAGGGAGGAAGGGGGGAGGGCAGTTGGGGGTGACTAGGCTGGCAGGAGAGACAGGGGCAATCAGGCAGGTAGGCAGGTGAACAAATTCGTGTACTGGTCCTGGATTGTAAGAAGGATGTCTGACTGCTGGTTTAGGCATGAGTGGGACATCCCCCGAGGGGTCCTGGACTGGAGAGGGTACAGGTTAGGCTGAGGGAACCCTCCCCCTGGCCCCTTGCACAAACTTTGTGCACTGGGCCTCTACTGAAGTATATAATGACACGGGAAGATGCTCATGTCAAAAAAGTTGAGGAAAGCCGGGACCGGTTTGGCTCAGTAGAGAGCGTCGGCCTGCTGACTGAAGGGTCCCAGGTTCGATTCCGGTCAAGGGCATGTACCTTGGTTGCGGGCACGTCCCCGGTAGGGGGTGTGCAAGAGGCAGCTGATCGATGATTCTCTCGCATCGATGCTTCTAATTCTCCCTCTCTCTTCTTCTCTGTGAAAAATCAATAATAAATATATATATATATATATATATATATATATATATATATATATATATATATATATATTTTTAAATATATTTTATTGATTTTTTAGAGAGGAAAGGAAAGAGATAGTCAGAAACATCGATGCGAGAGAATCATCGACCAGCTGCCTCCAGCACACCCCCTACCGGGGACGTGCCCGCAACCAAGGTACATGCCCTTGACCGGAATCGAACCCGGGACCCTTCAGTCCGCAGGCCAACGCGCTACCACTGAGCCAAACCGGTTTCGGCATAAAAATATATTAAAAAAAAAAAAGAAAAAAAGAAAAAGTTGAGGAAAACAGGGCTAGCCCCAGCTGGTTTGGCTCAGTGGATAGAGAGTCAGCCTAAAGGGTTCCAGGTTTGATTCTGGCCAAGGGCACATGCCCAGGTTGCAGCTCGATCCCCAGTAGGGGGCGTGCAGGAGGCAGCCGATCAATGATTCTCTCATCATTCTCTCCCTCTCCCTTTCTCTCTGAAATGAAAAACAAACAAACAAACAAAAAACATTTTTTTGTGTGCTATAAAAATGTATAGGAAAAATACATCAATATTTTTAGTATAGGCTGCCTTTGGGTGTAGGGTTATGGATAATTTTTACTTACATTATTCTTTTTACTTTTCTCTTTTTTCCAATTTTCTACAATGATAATATATTAAGGAAATGTTTTCTTAAAAAGAATGAGAGAATCTCAGAGAGCAAGAGAAAGAAGCTTTCCTTCTTTCTGAGCAACTATTCCAGAAATACAGTAATCTGTATAAAATACTCTGATATGGTTGGCAATAAGGGAAGAAGATATATTACCTTTAGCAAAGTTGTATTTATAGGATTCAGGCGAGAATTGCATTCAACCTAAAAAATAAATAAATAAATAAATAAATAAATAAATAAATAAATAAATAAAAAGGAGAAAAATTTAGGAACTACTAGGAATAGAAGAAATTATTTGGCATAAGAATGATCTTCCAGGATCAACAGCTCAGTTTGAAGGTGGCTGAATCAGCCTAAATAAATAATATAAATATTTATATGATGCTCTTTATATCTGACATTTCTGAATAGATCTAAAAATCTAGCTAATTTCACTACTGAATTAGTTACAAGTAGACTCTTTGAATTTAAGTCCTTCTACCACCTTACATAACATGGGGCAAATTATCAACTTCTTTAAAAAGTAAACTGGACTGCGGCCATGATCACCTGCTGTGGTCCTGATGGCTTCCCAGACAACTGACCCTGGTTGAGCTCTGTGTACCTCCTCTGTCCATTTCCTACCTTTGTCCTCTGCTCTGGAGGGAGTGGGGTTGCCATTCCTTGCACACAGACTCTTTTGTACCTCAAGGTCTTTTTGGCTGTCTCATCTAAAGTTGAACCCTCCACGGTTTTTCTCTCACAACAGTCATTATAATGAACAATTATAACTTTGTATATTTACATATTTGGTATCTTGTACTCCTGTATCCATAAAGGCAGGGACCTCAAAAAAATGTTTTGGGGAGATAATCTCTAGATTTAGCAATGTTTTCTGGCCAATCTGATCAACTGGATCCCTCAGCTTTTACACATTTGCCAAGCACGGACATACAAAGCACTGTACACTACGAGTTTGGAATCTAGTGTGGTAAAAACATAATACAAGGCAGGATGACATCACTTTAAAATTTCACAAGCGAGTTGAGTAAGTATAGAAGAATGACTAGACTTTCTGAAGATACAGTAGAAGTAGTGGGTGTTTGAAGGCTTCCAGAGTTGGGGAGAAGCATAAACAAAGGCAGGGGATGTGAAGTGGAAGTACAGTACACGTATAGTGCTTCAGGGGCAAGAGTCTGATGAGGAGGATGCAAGTGGCTGAGACTGGAGAAGCAGACTGATGATTACCACGGAAGGCAAAAACCCAAGTAGGTTTCTGAGGTGACAGGGTGTGAGCTGTTTAAAAAAAGTAACCAGCAGTGGCCTGTATGACGGACTGCAGGGGCAGAAAGACAGTTAGGTTTTGAAATTACCAAGGAAAGAACCTGTAATCCAGATGAACTTTTGCTCTGGGCAGGTACATACAAAACGCTTATAAAATCAGGGATGACTGAAAAGCTAGGATCACCAAATCAAAGTTTTTACTCTATACAAATAACAATATAGGCAGTGATAAACAAACATACAGAATATGCATTAACCCTAAGGGGTAGAATTATTTATTTTAAAAATATTTTTATCTGCCAGAGCCGGTTTGGCTCAGTGGTAGAGCATCGGTCTGCAGACTGAAAGGTCCCAGGTTTGATTCTGGTCAAGGGCATGTACCTTAGTTGCGGGCACATCCCTGGTAGGAGGTGTGCAAGAGGCAGCTGGTCGATGTTTCTCTCTTATCGACATTTCTAGCTCTCTATCTCTCTCCCTTTCTCTCTGTTAAAAATCAATAAAATATATTTAAAAAAATATATTTTTTTTAAATCAATTTTTGAGAAGAAGGTAGAGGGAGAGAGAAACATCAAATGAGTAAGAAACATTAATTGGCTGCTTCCTGCATGCTCCCCCACGGGGGATTGAGCCTGAAACCCGGGCATATGCCCTGACTAGGAACGGAACCAGTGACCTCTTGGTGCATGGGATGAAATTCAACCAACTGACCCACATCAACCAGGATGAATTTTTTTTAAAGAACTTTATCGATTTTAGAGAGAGGAAGGGAGTGGGAGAAAGAAACATTGATACATTGCCTCCTGAGGATCAAACCTGCAAACTAGGGATCCAACCTGCAACGTGGGTATGTGCCCTGACCAGGAATCGAAGCTGCCACCTTTTGGTGTATGAGACAATGCTCCAACCAGCTGAACACACTGGCCAGGGTCTAAAATGTAGAATTAAAAAAACTACAGGCACAGTACTTAGAATACAGCAGACAGGCAATAAATACTTTCTAAAAGAAGAAACTCCCAAGTTCAGTTTAATATAATAAATCATGCTTTCCTCTGGTTCAACAATTTATAAGTTCTATAACTTTGTAAGAAGTCTCCATATCTGGTAGGCTAAGCACAATGGTTATTTTTTGACACGTTTATTCCCCAAATGCAGTCTCCATCTTACTCTTTTTTTTATTCTCTAAACATCAGGCAAATAAGAAAAGCTCAAAAAATGATGCTGAATGAATGTGAGCAAGAATAGCTAGGAACAGTGCTCACTTTGGCAGCACATATGCTAAGAACAATAGCTACCAACAGTGACCAGTTCTCTACCAGCTTGTGGGATTAAAGTGCTCTGCCTGGGCAGCTAGATCTGAATCTATCTAGAACAGCATCTACTTTGTGGCACATATAGGGCTAGCAATGCTTTTCTCCATAAACATGAAAGGTGTGAGCCCCACCCACCGAGCTCTGAACAGTGGTTAGAACGTTGGCCCACTACACCAGACCGGAGGGTTTGATTTCCGGTCAAGGGCTCATACTTGGGTTGCAGGTTCAATTCCCAGCCCCAGTTGGGACACATGTAGGAGGCAAACAATCAATGTATCTATTGATGTGTCTCTCTTACATCAATGTTTCTCCCCCCCCTCCCATTCCCTCTCCTTCCTCCCTTCTACTCTCCCTCTCTAAAAAAAAAAAAAAAAAAAAAAAAAATAAAAAATCAATGGAAAGAATATCCTTAAGTGAGGATTAACAACAAAAAAAGGTATGAGCCTGGCTGGTGTGGCTCAGTTGGCTGAGCATCATCCCCTGCAGCAGGTCACTGGTTCAATTCCTGGACAGGGCTCATGCCTGGGTTGCCAGCTCAATTCCCAGTAGGGGGCATGCAGGAGGCAGCTGATAGACGTTTTTTTTTTCATAAATATGTTTTTCTGTACCCCCCCTTCTCTATAATCAATTAAAAAAAAAATAAATATATATATATATATATATATATATATATATATATATATATATATATATATATATATATAAATTAGTCCTGGGCAGTTGCTCAGTGGTGTCAGCCCAAGGTCTGAAGGATCTTAGGTTCAATTCCTGGTCAAGAGCATGAATCTAGGTTGCAGGTTTGATCCCTGGACCCGGTTGGGGCACGTGTGGGAGGCAGCCAGTCAATGTGTCTCTCACACATCGATGTTGCTCTCTCTCCCCTTATCCCTCCCTTCCACTCTCTCTCTAAAGATGAATGAAAACAATATCCTAAGGGGAGGTTTAAAAAAATAAAAATCAAAGGTGTGGAAATCAGAAAAGTGACCTTACTTTTATGGGCTAACCTAAGAAGTCTTGAAAACATTGGAAATGTTGCATAAAGTCTATGCAATTATAAAAGACAAAAGCCTTAGCTAGTTTGGCTCAGTAGATAGAGCAATGACCTGTGGACTGAAGGGTCCTGGGTTCGATTCCAGTCAAGGGCATATGCCTGGGTTGCGAGCTCAGTCCCCAATAGGGGGCATGCAGGAGGCAGCCAATCAATGATTCTCTCTCTCTCATCACTGATGTATCTATCTCGTCCTCTCCCTTCCTCTTTGAAATAAAAAATATATTAAAAAATAAAAAATAATTGGGAATTCTAATTAAGGGTATTTTCTTTTAAAATATATTTTATTGATTTTTTTTTTTTACAGAGAGGAAGGGAGAGGGATAGAGAGTTAGGAACAATGATGAGGAAGAAACATAGATAAACTGCCTCCTACACATCCCCCTTGATGTGCCCGAAACCAAGATACATGCCCTTGACTGGAATCAAACCTGGGCCCTTCAGTCCGCAGGCTGACACTCTATCCACTGAGCCAAACCAGATAGGACTAGGATATTTTATAAAAACAACACTATTTTTGTTTTAAGTACACATTTATGAAAAAAAATGTGTTTCTAAATCCTCACCTGAGGATATATTTACTGATTTTAGAGAGAGGAAGGGGGAGGGAGAGAGAAATATCAATTGGTTGCCTCTTATACTTGCCCCAACCAGGGATGAAACCCAAAGCTTAGGTATGTGCCCTGACTACGAATCAAACCAATGCCCTTCCAGTGTACAGGACAATGGTCCAATCAAGCCACATCAGCCAGGGTGAAAAAATGTTCTTTATAGATGTTTTCACAGAAACTACCTCTACCTTTTTGGCCAGAAAAAACTGACCTTTATATAAAAATCCTTCTTGGTGAACTGGAATCATCACTAATTTTACTAAAGGTCCTGTGCACATATTTGTTCACAGGTGGGGTCCAGTTGACCTGCTCCCCACCATGGTGTGTGTGTGTGGGAGGGCAAGGTTGGATTGGGGGTGGGGCCTGCTGGGGGGGTGGGAGAGGAGGCAGTTGGCCAGCTGGCCCCTCCCCCCTGGTCAAACTCCCAGTTGAACAATTGTATATTAGCCTTTTATTACTTAGGTTTACCTTGTGGGGATTTTTTATTATTTATTAATTTATTTATTTTTTTATGTGAGGTCAGCTTCCTATGTGCTCAAGCCATGCCATGTATTTTATATGAGAGATAGACTATTTTACAGGGCAATACAGGAAGATGTGAATATAATCTATCATTAACTGTATCTCACCCTATAAACACTCCCTCTCCCAGCCCCACCTTTTTGCCTATGTATGCACTCCTGATTAGTTATTAGGTTCCCTTTCTAAAAAGCCTTACTTCCTAACATTTTGTTCTAAAAAGGGCAAAAGTGAAGGCTGCCTAAGAAAACCAGGTAACTTCACACAGGTACTTTAAGTTATATATGCTGTGGGAAACACAAGCAAATGTAAATGCTAACAGACATGAAAAACTGTCACTTCATTTGTAACCAAAGAAGTGGAAATTAATTAACCTACCAATTAACAAATAGAATTTAAAAATCTAGTGCTGAACAGGCATTCTCAGACATCGCTGGTGGCAACACACTGATGAGTACTTTTTGGAAAGGAATCTGGCAAAATATATAAAAAATCTTACAAAGGTTTATGAAACACTTCTGGATATCCATTCCCAGGAAAATAATAAAAGATGCAAGCAGGTTTTATAAAGATGTTCAACAGCAACATATTAATGGGACAAAATCAGAAATAATCAACAGGAGAATGAGGTTAAATAAACAAAGGTACATTTATAAGACTGAATTATACAGATATACTGACTTTATACTATGAGAAAATGCTATCAAAAGTATTAAGTCGCCAAAACCGGTTTGGCTCAGTGGTAGAGCGTCAGTCTGCAGACTGAAAGGTCCCAGGTTCAATTCCGGTCAAGGGCACATACCTTGGTTGCGGGCACATCTCCGGTAGGGGGTGTGCAAGAGGCAGCTGGTCGATGTTTCTCTCTCATCGACGTTTCTAACTCTCTCTCCCTCTCCCTTCCTCTCTGTAAAAAATCAATAAAATATATTTTTTTAAAAAAGTATTAAGTAATCAAGTCACAAAACCTTGTAAAAAACTTATATAAAAATTTGCCTTTAGGTAACTGGATCATGATTCTTCCTCAAGTTCTTCTATTTTCCATATTTTCCAAAATGAGCATATATTATTTTTAACAATGTGCTATGTGTTTAAGAAGGAGCTAGAGAAAAGCATACAGGCTCTAGCAGCCTTCCAACCTGCTGATTCAGTCCCAGACTTATGGTGGCTGTAGAACACCGAGGCTGCTAGCAATCTGACAATAAGCAAATAGTGTTTAGTTGAACTACTTGACACAAAGTGAATTGATCCCTTCTGATGAAACCTAGTGATCAAGGAGGAATTCATTTATAACAAAGAGCAAGAACTTATATTTGTAATCAGAAATAACAAAAACTAGTATTTACAAACTGTTCCCAGTGCTATATACATTTTATTACATTTCAATCTCATTCATATTCACAACATCAGGACATACTTACCACAGCCTCAACTGCGGGTGAATTGTCCCCTACCACCAATAAAGTGGAACACCTGCAGAAAGCCAAAATAAAAGGCGACACTCAGCAAGCAGAACATAAGCCCCACTGAACCCTGACTTCGTTTATGAAAAGCAAAGATATCCGGCAATTTAGAGGAGAAAGTGAGGGACTTACTTTAAAGTCTTTGATTTGTTATCATTTTGGCCCAGCATAGGTCTTTCAATCTCCAGGTCTCTGCGTCTAGAGAAACAAAGGAAGCAATGCCCTTTTTCAGATAAAATCATGACAACTCAGGTTATTTCCTGGTCATGAAAACCAAAATATTTCAGGGAATGTAAAAACTATCTTTCTTTCACACCCGGTGAGTGAAGGGGCCCTTATGCGGTTTGTTCACAAGTAGCCATCCTGAATGGTAGGTTCCTAGCTCAACCCTGAAGGATTATGTGGGAAGCTAAAGGAGGCAACTGTAGAACTCAACAGGACCACTACTGAAATCCTCAAGTCCTAAGGGCATTTAATTTTCCAACTTGTTTATAAAGGAATAAATTCCTTTTAAGAGAAGGGATTTTTTTTGGGGTGGGGTGGGGTGTGTTTTCCTTGTAACTAACATAGTTATTGACTAAAAAGAATGAGGTTCTGTTCATGTGTTACTTCTACAAGATGTCAGCAAAGAGAAACTGAATCAAGGCCCAAGATTCTATCATTTGTCCCCCCCACATGCACTTTTCTGTGCTACCTCAAATTGTGTGTTTTTATGTGTGTACATGACTTTAGGTACTTTTAATCTCAAAACACCTAAAAACAGCTGATACTTGAACTTGCACAAAACAGCCTTCAGTCATTCTTCTTGATAGATGTTTTCCTGTCTAAAAGCCCTCTGTGTTCTATTGTGGTAGGTAAAAGAGCACAAAACAATCCCATCACACATTAGAAGAAGCAGTTCATTCCCTTCCCCTCTCTCCTAAAAGTCCATTATGTTTTTAGACCTGGTCTGCATTTAAGTAAATAGGAAGCAACTGTACCCGTTATAAGAACACAGGAAGAGCTGTAGGTTTTCTTGGTTGATATCTTGGGCAATATGCAGTTTGTAGGTTTGAATCAGGTCCAGGTTGGCCTGTAACTCCTCCTAGAACAAGGAAAGACGCAAGTAAACTTCTGAGTTACAGTATAAGCCTCCTGTGTTTCGTTTGCAATATCAATGTCCAAAACCAAATCTCCCTGCCCATGTTTGTATCAGACTGTTTAGTGCCACATTCTGTGTTGGATGAGGGCACCAAAGGATCTGTGATGGAAAAGGATGGTAAGCAACTCTAGGTCAAGCGCAAAAACTTGGGAATATGCTGACTAATACTACCTTCAGCTCAGTGGAAAACTGCCCCAGATTTGGATTCAAGTACTATCCGTGGAACTCAGGTCACCTAACCTTTCTGAACCCATTTCTTTATTTGTGTGTTGTTTTTTTCATGTTGTGCCATTTCTCATAAAAACAGAGACAGTGTCTGTAAAATGAAGATAATAACCAGTTACAGGGCTATTTTAAGGATTATATAAGAAAAGTTATATGAACTATAAAGTTAAAATAAATGGAAAGTAGCATTTCTCTTAATAGCCATAAATCTGCATAATTAATTTACCTATATCTTAGCTGACATAACCAGTGTACTACTATTTATATACTATCATTTAATAATATACATTATAGAGTTATATATTACATTCCACTTGATATCTTACTAAGTCAGGTTATAACTTAATCTTATTACCAACACTATTAAAGGTATAAAACTCAAAAGAAACAAAATGGCATACACAGTAAGAAGTGAGTTTCCCTCCCTACTACCCATTGCCCAATGGTCCTCTTGCTGGCCTTCTCGGAGACCATCAGAACAAGTTGCCAGATTCTTGGGTACATAACCAAATATGTACATATGTTTATGTACACACACACACACACACACACACACACACACACACACACACCAGCAAGCAGTTTTAAGCAGACGGAAATTGTTTGCATTAGAAGGGAAAAATGCATCAGGAATAACAAGAGAATCACTTAATCCAGGGCAGTGTGTAAAGATCACCAGCAATCCTTGGGAGAGAGAGAGAGAAAGACATTTGTTTGCCTTCTAACTGTCATATGGGTGAAGTAAGCCAAGAATACAGTTGGAAACTGACCAAATGGATCAGTCTACCTGAAGCTGAACTGCACTGGAATCACTCCAAGGAAACTTGGTCAATAATAAAGGAATTATAGTAAGAAAAGTAAACAATAAGTGAAGCACACAATAATTAGAGATGAAGTTATCTCCAGCTCCCCCTTGAAGGTCTGGAGAGGAACTTGAGTAGCAAAGTTGGAGATAAAAAAGGAAAGAAATGATACTGATATAAAAGAAGTAAAACTGAAAACAACAACAACAAAAAAAAAACCCAAAAAACTGGCTTAAGTGCTACCAGAACTTCTTAGGCAAAGCTGTTATGTATTAATTAACCTCCACTCACCTACCTTTTAAAAAAATACAAATTGTTAGACTTATTATTTTACACACTGCTTTTCCACTTAAAAGTATGGCAGAGATCATTCCTTATTAGGACATTTGGAGCTGTCTCGTTTATTTATTTATTTATTAAATATATTTCACTGATTTTTTTACGGAGAGGAAGAGAGAGGAACAGAGAGTTAGAAACATGGATGAGAGAGAATCATCCATCAGCTGCCTCCCGCACACCCCTACTGGGGATGTGCCCGCAACCAAGGCACACACCCTAGACCGGAATCGAACCTGGGACCGACACTCTATCCACTAAGCCAAACCGGTTTCGGCATGGAGCAGTCTCATTTATTAAAACTGCCTGTTTTCCCACACCTCTGGCTAGTATAAACAATCACTAATTTTTGCTCATGTGATAGATTAAAAAAGGGGTATCACTGTGGTTTTTTTCTATTAGTGAAGATGAAATTATTAATGTTTAAAAACCTTATTTGTTTCCATTTCAAAGCAATACAAACATTCGCTTACACCAGCCTTATGACAACCCATTGCCTATGACCTTACATGTTTTTAATTAAACACATATTATGTATGTGCCCAGCCGGTGTGGTCCAGTGGTTGAGCCTCAACCTATAAGCCAGGAGGTCATGGTTCGATTTCTGATCAGGGCACATGCCCGGATTGTGGGCTCTGTCCCCAATGTGGGGCATGCAGGAGACAGCCAATCAATGATTCTCTTTCATCACTGATGTTTCTATCTCTCTTCCTCTCCCTTCCTCTCTGAAATCAATAAGAATATTAAAATATAAAATACAGCTTAAATACTCATTATCTATATATTGTGAGGATGTTCCTGCTTTACAGAAATTATTAAAATTCTGGTCTTAGCTTTCCTTATTTAAAATAGTGTTTCTAACATATTCAAATGAAAGCCTCAAAGCCTCATTCTTCCATGCCAGGCACTGTTAGACCTTAAAAGTAACTGCTTTCCCTAATCAGCGGCTCACAGGTATCCTAGAAGTCTGGCCCCAAGTTACTTAACACCCCCTGAATATGTCTTATAATTTCTTTCTTATTGCTTTTGAGCAAACTATTCCCACTTCTGGAATGATCTCCTTCCTCCCCAAATCTAAAATGTTGAATTTTATCCACCCTTCAAGACCCAGCTGGGATACCTTCTCTACCTTGAAGCCCTCCCTGATCCCCAAGTCAGAAGTAATCCTCTCCTGCCTTTGAATTACGCTAAGGTGCTTCACACTACCTTTCGAAAGGAACCCTGGGATGGTAGAAAGAGAAAAATGTCAGACTCAGGCACACCTGGCTTCATATCTCCTCCTAATATGTTACTAGCTGCTAACCTTGTGTAAACCAATTCATTCTTCACTTGTAAAGTGGGAATAATACAATACCAATTATGAGATTACTAGACTGAATTTATTAATGTAGATGAAACATCTGAAATTTGAAGGTGCTCAATGAAATGTAGATCTTACTATGTATCCCTTTTTACCCATGCTATAATAGTATATATATCTTCTTCCCATACGGTAAGCTCCTGGAGAACAAGGGACATATCTTATCCACTTTTGTCTACCCCCAGTGCACTAAGAATAGAATTTTGTGAAGTCTGTGAACTGGTTTTTAATGTCTATAGTTAAAAACAAACATGCTATGTCTTCAGGAAAGTAACTACATTAACCATCATTATGTAGTGCAAAGATCATGATATTTGAGAATTCTAATTAAAGATGTTGGATTAAAATACAGCTTTACTCCTTCAAGAAAAATAAAATTTTTTTCAATCATAAACTCATAAGAATAGGAAAAGTGAAAATAGCAATAACATTTTGAAAGTGGGAAAGTAGAAGGAAAACTATCACTCATTTAGCAGACTTGATTAAAAATCCTAGAAGAAAACACAGGTAGTAAAATCATAGACATCTTACATAGCAGAATTTTGCTGATATATCTCTTAGGACAAGAGAAACATAGAAAAAATAAACTACATCAAACTAAAAAGTTTCTGCACAGCAAAAGAAACCATCATTAATATGAAAAGGGAGCCGAAACCGGTTTGGCTCAGTGGACAGAACATTGGCCTGCGGACTGAAAGGTCTCAGGGTTAGATTCTGGTCAAGAGCATGTACCTTGAGCTGAGACCAGTTTGGCTCAATGGATAGAGCGTCGGCTTGGGGACTGAAGGGTCCCAGGTTCGATTCCGGTCCAGGGAATGTATAATACCTTGGTTGCGGGCATATCCCCAGTGGGGGGTGTGCAAGAGGCAGCTGATCGATGACTCTCTCTCATCGATGTTTCTAACTCTCTGTCTCTCTCCCTTCCTCTCTGTACAAAATCAATAAAATATAGGGCATGTACCTTGGTTGCGGGCATATCCCCAGTAGGGGGTGTGCAAGAGGCAGCTGATCGATGACTCTCTCTCATCGATGTTTCTAACTCTCTATCCTCTCTCTCCCTCTCTGTAAAAAAGTCAACAAAATATATATTTTTTTAAAAATGAAAAGGGAGGAAGTACCAAGATGGTGGTATAGGTAAACACCTGTACTTGCTGTCTCCCACAACCACATCAATATAACTAAAATACAGAACAACCGTCATTCAGAACTGCCTGAAATCTGGCTGAATGGAAGTCCTACAACTAGAGAAGAAAAGAAGGGCATTGCCCTAGTTGTTTTGGCTCAGTGGATTGAGCATCACCCTGTGGACTGAAGGGTCCCGTGTTCAATTCTGGTCAAGGGCACATGCTTGAGTTGCAGGCTCGGTTCACAGTAGGGGGTGTGCAGGATGTAGCCAATCAATAATTCTCTCTCATCACTGATGTTTCTATCTCTCTCTCTCTTTCTCCTTTCCTCTCTGAAATCAATAAAAATAAAAAAAAATATATTTTTAAAAAGTGCATTGAGATGGTTGGAGAGGCAGAGGTATGGGACAGGCTGGTCCGACACCCACACGTGACATTTCTTTAATCAGGAGGGTTATCTCCAAGGCCTCCCATGAAAAGCAGGGGGTCGCAGCCCCATACCAGACCCCAAGCCAAGGGTTTCAGAGCTGGGAAGAGAAGTCCCCATAACTTCGGGCTGTAAAAGCCAGCTGGGATTATGGTTGAGTGACATGGAGGCTGCTGGATTTCCAGGTGTTCCTCTTAAAGGGCTGGCTCACAAACTTACACTGTCCAGCTTCCTCTGAGTTCCAGTGCTGGGTGGCTGCTTTGGGGGAATCCAGGGACATATGGGGAGGAACTGGACTGTCTGGCAGCTGGGCAGGAACTCAGGGAGTCAGCTTTCTCCCAGACCGGGGTGCACACAGGGTCACTGTTCCTGTGTTGGGACTTCCCAGTCACAGAGCTGCCATCAGAGTAGCCACACTGTTCTCTGTCCTGGTGATTCCCTGACACCCAGCCACGTTCAATTTGCAGTCCCACTCAAGCTGTTTGCAGCCGCTTTTCCATATGATTCCGGTCAAGGGCATGTACATTGGTTGTGGGCACATACCGAGTGGGGAGTGTGCAAGAGGCAGCTCGTTGATGACTCATTCTCATCAGTGTTTCTAACTATCACTCTCCCTTCCTGTCTGTAAAAAAATCAATAAAATATGTTAAAAAATAAATAATTAAAACAAGTGCTGGCTAGGATGTGGAGAAAAGGGAACCCTAGTACATTGCTGGTGGGAATGCAGACAGGTACAGCCATTGTGCAACACAGCATGGAGCTTCCTCAAAAATTAAAAATGAGCCAGGACCGGTTTGGCTCAGTGGATAGAGTGTCAGCCTGCGGACTGAAAGGTCCCGGGTTCGATTCCGGGCAAGGGCATGTACCTTGGTTGTGAGCACATCCCCAGTGGGGGGTGTGCAAGAGGCAGCTGATAGATGATTCTCTCTCATCGATGTTTCTAACTCTCTATCCCTCTCTCTTCCTCTCTGTGAAAAATCAATAAAAAATGTTTAAAAAAAAATTAAAAATGAAACTGCCTTTTGACCCAGCAATTCCACTAATGGGACTATATTCTAAAAATCCCAAAACATCAATTCGAAAGACTATACTGATATGCACGCCTGTGTTCATAGCAGCATTATTTACAATAGCTAAGATTTGTAAAGAGCTCAAGAGCCCATCAGCAGATGAGTGGGTAAAAGAGCTGTGATACATTTACACAATGGAATATGACATGGCTATAAAAAAGAAGGAGCTGCCCTAACCAGTTTGGCTCAGTAGAGCATTGGCCTGCAGATTGAAGGATCCCAAGTTTGATTCCAGTCAAGGGCATGCACCTTGGTTGCGGGCACATCACCAGTAGGGGGTGTGCAGGAGGCAGCTGATTGATGTTTCTTTCTCATCGATGTTTCTAATTATCCCTCTCTCTTCCTCTCTGTAAAAAAAAATCAATAAAATATTAAAAAAATAAATAAATAGCCGATAAAATAAATAAATAAATAAATAAATAAATAAATAAATAGCCGAAACCGGTTTGGCTCAGTGGATAGAGCATCAGCCTGTGGCCTGAAGGGTCCTGGGTTCGAGTCTGGTCAGGGACATGTGCCTTGGTTGTGGGCACATCCTCTGTGGGAGGTGTGCAGGAGGCGGCTGATCGACGTTTCTCTCTCATCGATGTTTGTAGTTCTCTATCCCTCTCCCTTCCTCTCTGTAAAAAATCAATAAAATATATATTTTTAAAAATAAATAAATGAGAGTATAAAAAAAATGGAGAAAAATATGTGAAACCAAAAGTTGGTCAGCTAGACTGACCAGCAAAAACAGAGATAAGACTCAAATCACTAAAAACAGGAATGAAAGAGACATTACTGTCAGCTTTACAGAAGTAAAACTAATTATTAAGGGACTATTATGAATAATTACATGTCAACAAATTAAATAATGTAGATGAAATGAAAAATTCCTAGAAGGATATAAACCATGCATCTAAAGAAGAAATAAAAAAATGTGACTAGATCTATAACAGAGATAAAATTAGTAACATAAACACTTTCCATTAAGAAAGCTTTGGTCCAGATGGCTTCAATGTGAAATCTACCAAACACTTAAAGAAGAATCTACAGTAATCCTTCTCAAATTCTTACAAAAATTAAGAGAACACTTTTTTAGCTCATTCTATGTGGGCAAGTACTACCTTAATATAATACCAGACAAAGGCATCACAGGAAAATTACAGACCAATATTCTTTCTGAATATAGACACGCACACACAAAAAATACTGGCAAACCAAATGTAACAACATAGAAAAAGGATTATATACTATGAACAAAAAGCATTTATCCAAAGAATTCAAGGTTATTTCAATATACAAAAAAAAGTACTATACCATATTAAAAGAATAAAGCACAAAAGTCACACATATATCTCAATAGACACAAAAAAGCATTTGACAGAACCCAACACACTTTCATGATAAAAGGACTCAATGAACCAGGAACAGAAGAAAACTTTCTCTACTTGATAAAGGGCATCTATGAAAAATTCACAGCTAACATCATACTTAATAATGAAAGACTGAATACTTCCCCTTAAGATCAGAAACAAAACAAAGATATCTACTCTCATCACTTCTATTCAACATTAACCAGAGGTTCTAGCCATGGCCTAGAAAGTTCTGTTTAGGCAAGAAAAGAAATAAAAGGTATCCATACTGGACAGGAAGATGTAAAACTATGTCTATTTGCAAATGACATGAAAACAAGTCAAGCTGAATGGTAAGATATGTACACAGATATAATTTAATTTAAAAAAGTCAAGCTAATTAATTAGTTCAGCAATGTTGAAGGATATAAGATCAATATATAAAAATTAATTGTATTTAGGTTTATTTACTGGAAATGATGAAATACAAGGTCTTTGATCTGATAGACTACAGGCTTGGGTAGCAGGTGACATACCATGCTGAAAACAGGAGGTTTAGTTAAAGTTTAAAGCCTGAATATTGAGGCTCTGTCTTTTTATACATTTGGGTGCAAAAATACTAATGGGTCAGGCGTGCAATCTCAAAGTTTATCTGAGGAATCTGATTAATCCTGCAGAAAGATCTAAAGATATTGACATCAAGTTGGGATTTGGGATTTTCTCGCTGTTATTCTGGTCTATGTGCTTGTTTCCGAGCTACACTGTAGCAATTTTGAGCATCATCTTCTGCTTGAACTCTTTGGGGACAGAATCTAGGAGAAACTTCAGGCTGTGACTAGATTTCCAGTGGACTCACCAAAGAAGCATGACCCCCGAGTTTTCTCAGATGCCAGGTGAAGAAGATTCAGCTGGCACTCAAGCTGTCTCAGAAGTACTAGCAAAGAAACTTAGTAACTTGTCTCTCAACCCTAGTACCAAATTACCTTCCCTTCCACCAAAATGTTTACCCCAAAAGCAGGACAGAGAAAAAAACTTAAAGGGATCTGGACTGGGGCTGAGTCAAGTCATGCTCTACAAGAGGAGATGGGGAGTAAGAACTGTGGAAGTGTTTGGAAAGAAAGGACACAAAGGCTGATTCAAGTTATTACATACCACACCATGTGTCTGCTTAAAAAAACCCAAGAGGAGAGGGAACTTGAGAGTCAATCAAGAAGCCAAAGATTTACATGTAGCTGCAGCTATTGCCTATTAGATGGAGATCCTTCTAATATTATCATTGAGAATTATGATTTAGCTATAAACTTTGTTTCTTATTTCAGTTGTAACAAATTTTTGGATGTGCTATTTCAATTTTTACTAGCAATTGTGTGTATAGGGCATCTTATTAAAATTTGAAGCCTATCTGAGACAGTAAGAAAAATAAATAAAGGTATTGACATCAGGGTTCCCCAAGGAAATAGCCCAGTCTGATCACCCACGGTGATGTCTCACCTGCAAACAGGCCTTTTAGTGATCCACCCTTACTAAATATGGACAGCCAGCCAATGGGATCAAAAGCCATTTGGGAAAAGCACCAGTGACAGTTAATCAATTTCTGGTTTCTGCCAAAACTGGTTTGGCTCAGTGGATAGAGCGTCAGCCTGCGGACTGAAAGGTTCCGGGTTCAATTCCGGTCAAGGGCATGTACCTTGGTTGCAGGCACATCCCTTGTAGGGGGTGTGCAGGAGGCAGCTGATCGATGGTTCTCTCTCATTGATGTTTCTGGCTCTCTCTCTCCTTTTCTCTCTGTAAAAAAATCAATAATAAAAAAAAATTTCTGGTTTCCCAACCTCAGATCTCCAATTCTTCATAATATAGAAGATAAACTGCATAAACACATTCCCTCTGCCAGTTCTTTTAAAAATTTTAGCACAGAAGCCAGTAGCCAGATGTCAGGAACCTTCACAGACCAGCTGTAGTTGCGCCCTCAGTCCACACTCTCCCCACCCAACTGCAGCTTCTATCTAGCAGCTCAGACCTTATTTTAGACAAATGTCTCCCCCATATGGTAAGTGGCTCTAGGAACCAATTACAGCCCTCATACTCAGGCAAATTTCTTCACTAGTGGCTGGCTGTGTTTTCTGTGGAAAACATGCCTCCTTCAAAGAAGCATGACTTTCCATCTTGGTGGGGGAGGCTCAACTAAGTCAGTTCCTTCAGTTCACGCTCTCTCAGCCTAGAAGTAGCAACTACTTTTAGATCTTTTTTAATATATATATATATATATATATATATATATATATATATATATATATAATATACACACATATGCATATATATATATAATATATATAAATCAATTATATATATAATTTTGATTTTTTACAGAGAGGAGGAGAGAGGGCTCGAGAGTTAGAAACATCAATGAGAGAGAAACATCGATCAGGTGCCTCCTGCACACATCCTACTGGGGATGTGCCCACAACCTAGGTACATGCCCTTGACTGGAATCGAACCTGTGACCTTTCAGTATGCAGGCCAATGCTCCATCCACTGAGCCAAAGCGCTAGGACTACTTTCAGATCCTTTGGAGTCTTCTTTTACCCCTCTGAGAAATTAAGCACCTTTTAGTAGTTAACAATATTTTATTTAAATTTTCTTTGCTCAAAGTATGTGTTTTCTGTGTCCTAACCAGACCTCACAGAAAGAGCCCACAGGATGGAAAGTGTGACCTGGAGACCGCTGAGGTGTCACCAGGAAACTCTGACTTATGTCTAAATTAAAAACAAAAGGGCCAGACCCTGGAAAGGAAGTGCTTTCCTCCCATTGTCACCTTGCAGTATCCCTCCCATGTCCTTTATTTATAAGCTAGAGGCCAGTACACAAAATTCATGCACAGGGATTGTGTGTCCCTCAGCCCAGCCTGCACCCTCTCCAATTTGGGACCCCTTGAGGGATGTCTGATCGCCCGTTTGGGCCTGATCCCACCGAGATCCTAACTGCTCTCCCCCTACAGGCTTGCCCCCCCCTACTACCCTCCCCTGCAATCCTAGTCATCCCCAATTGCCCTCCCCTGCAAGCCTGGTCCCCCCCAACTGCCCTCCCCTGCAGGCCTGGTCTCCCACAACTGCCCTCCTCCTCTGCTTTTTTTATTCATTACTAACAACACACCCCAAACAAAACTAGCAATGCAATGGACTGCTACACAGTAATAAAAAGAATGAATTACTGATACACAGAATAACATGGATGAATCTCATAGACAATATATTGAAAAAGAAGCCAAATCCAGAATAGTGTACAAGGTGATTCCATTTATATTGCAAATTGTGGATAGATCATGAGAATTCTCATGTTTTCTGTTCTAAGGCTTTTGGCCAATCACAAGAATTCTTTAAAAAGATATTTGCTAGTAAGAACATGTAATAAATAACTTAAAATGCAATGGGTATTTAATTTTAAAGCTTGCCTTTAACATTTATGTAAAGCATTTTTTATACTTGTTCAATAGAAACTTATCTGGTTACTGGGTAAAGTTAGCAATAAAACTACTGGCCCACAATGTGTTAAGATAAAAAACAGGCAAACTAACTTTTCGAGCTAATAGGAATAGTGAATAACTTGTTCGGGGAGGGGTATTAATGAGTAGGAAAAGGTAATAGAGACCTTTTTGGGATGATGAAAATATTTTATATCTTGATTTGGTGGTGGTTACATAAGAGTATCCTATATAATAAAAGCCTAATATGTTAAGTGTCTGATCCTCTGTTCAACCAATCAAAGTGTAATATGCTAATGATGAGAGGCCTAGTGCACAAAATTTGTGCATGGGGGTGTGTCTCCCTCAGCCCAGCCTGTACCTTCTCCAATCCCAACTGCTTGCCTGCCTGTCTTCCTGATTGCCCCTAACTGCTTCTGCCTGCCAGCCTGATCACCTCCTAACCATTCCCTTGCTAGCCTGATTGATGCCTAACTGCTCCCCTGCTGACCTGATCGCCCACAACTGCTCTCCTATGTAGACCTGGTCCCTCAAATGCCCTCTCCTCCTGGCCATCTTGTGTCCACATGGGGGCAGCCATCTTATGTGTTAAGGTGATGGTCAATCTGCTTATTGCTCTTTTATTAGATAGCATAGAGGCCTGGTGCATAGGTGGAGGCCAGCTGGTTTGCCCTGAAGTGTGACCCAGATCAGGGTAGGGGTTCCCTTGGGGCATGGGGTGGTTTGCAGGCCGGCCATGGCCCCTGGCGACCCAAGCAGAGACCCTGGTAGTTGGAATCTATTTATCTTCTACAATTGAAACTTTGTAGCCTGGAGTGGATCCAAGCCATCTACTTCCTCTGAGGCAGCAGCCATTTCTGTTGGCATTTATTTAACTTCTATCATTGAAACTTTGTAATCTTAAGTAGAGGCCTGAGCCAGCCAGGGTATGTGGAAAGCTTGGCTTCCTCCATTGCCAGGAAAACCCAAGCCTCACTCCTGCTCTCAGTGGCTGCAGCCATCTTGGTTGGAGTTAATTTGCATACTCACTCTGATTGTCTAGTCTGTGCATGGCTTGTGGTGTAGCGGAATGATGGTTAATTTGCATATTACTTTTTTATTAGATAGGATAGAGGCCTGGTGCACGAGTGGGGCTGGCTGGTTTGCCCTGAAGGGTGTTCTGGATCAGGATGGGGGTTCCCTTGGGGCATGGGGAAGCCTGGGTGAGGAGCCTGTGGTGGTCTGTAGGCCAGCCACGCCCAAGCAGAGGCCCTGGATTTATTGCTGGGGAAACCTCCCTCCTGCTCTCTCTGTGGCCATGGCCATCTTGGTTGGATTAATTTGCATACTAGCTCCTGATTGGCTGGTAGGCATGGCAGAGTGATGGTTAATTTGAATATTATTATTTTATTAGATAGGATACCTCAATTAAAAATAAAGCAATATGGAGGCAAAGCCCAAAACAGCCAAAAGGATCTAAGAAGCAGAAAATAGAATGGGTGGCAGATTCTTTGTAATAAATTCTATAGAACTTCTCTACTCTAAAATATGTGAATTTGTAATTTTGATAAAATATAATCTAAATAACAGAAAGCACAGATAATGTGGTGCAGTGATTGAGTGTGGACCCATGCAGTCAGGGCACATGCCCAGGTTTCAGGCTTAATCTCCAGTACAGGGCATGCAGGAGGTAGCGATAGATGTTTCTCTCTCTCTATCCCTCTTCCTTCCTCTCCCTCTAAAATCCATAAAAACATATTAAAAAAAAAAAAGATTATTACCTCTAGATTCAAACCACGTCTATCTGGATAATAGTGGCAAGTTACGTTCCCTCTCTGGCCCTCACTTTCTCCATCTTAAAATAAATCTAATAGGCCCTAGCTGGTTTGGCTCAGTGGATAGAGCATCAACCTGTGAACTGAAAGGTCCCAGGTTGGATTCCAGTCAAGGGCATATGCCCAGATTGTAGGCTCGATCCCCAATTGGGGACTTGCAGGATGCAGCCAATTCATGATTCTCTCTCATCATGGATGTTTCTATCTCTCTCCTTCTTCCTTTCTCTCTGAAATCAATATAAATAAATAAATAAATAAATAAATAAATCTAATAGAACTATGTGAAAAATAACCGAGTTTGTACCCTAAAGTACTTATCAAAGTGCTTTACACATAATGAGTACTCAGTAATGCTAGTTTTCTCCCCATCTATCATTTTCCTTCCAACACAGAGACTACAGTTGAGAGTACATTACTCCTACTTATTTCTTCTCATCTCCCCATTCCAGATACCTCAAGTTTCCCAACCTTATTGCTCTTTATTTCCTCACTCTTTCCTAGGTCACCTGTGATATTGGGATTTATAATAAAAAACATATTATTGGTTTACATTCTGTCCCTGGTACAGAGCTTCTAAACCCTAGGAATTTCAGAAGTAAAAAGAGCAAGTAATGTGGATTATTATGTTAATAAGTGACTAGGAAAGTCCCTAAGCAACTGCTGGATGGGGGCTCGTTGCCAGGGAAACCAATCTAGTGAACTTTTAGTCTCAAACACTGACCTCTGGGGAGAGAGGTGGGGACTAGAGATCGAGTTCCACAGATAATGACCAATGATTTAATCAATCACAACTGCAATGAAGCCTTCAGAAACCCAAAAAAGACAAGGTTCAAAGAGCTTCCAGGTTTGTGAACATGTGGAAGTTCTGAGAGAGGGACGAGTTCTGTAGAAGGTATGGAAGTTCCTTGCCTCTTTCCACTTACATGCCCTATGCATCTCTTCCATCTGACTATACCTGAGTTATATCCTTTAAAAATAAACCAGTAACCAAGAAACTAAAATATTTTTGAGTTCTGTGAGCTGCCCTAACAAATTAATTGAACTCAAGGGGGGGAGGGGTTGTTGGAACCTATGAGCTATAGCTGGTCCATCAGGATGGAAGGACAACCTGGACTTGTGTCTGGTGTCTGAAGTAGGGGTGAAAAGGGGCAGTAGTGCAGTCTTGTAGGACTGATCCCTTAAGCTGTGAGATCTGACAATATCTCCAGGCAGATAGTGTCATAATTAAGTTGAATTTTAGGGGACTCAGCTGGTATTTGAGAATTCTTGGCGGTGTAGAAAACACACATATTGTAACTGCTGTTAGAACTGTATTTTTCAATTCACTTCTCTCTCTGAAAAGAGATCTGGGACCCTTCTCTCTATTATCCATGTAATTTCCTTTGGAGACTTCAGTTTCCTCACCAGAAAAACATGGGAATTGAACAAGACCACCTCTAAGGTTCTTTTAGCATTAACATTTCTTGGTTTCTCTTTTCTCTGAAATTTCTATTTCTGTGAAGCCTCTCCCAGACTGACTTATGGCTCTAAAGATGTTTGGTGAGGCACGTGATGTTGTCAAACATTTACAGATGGCATGCTGCTTACAGGGAACAAGTGTGTGGGAGGGTAGGGGGATGCCTTCACTCATCTCTCTCCAAATGCCAAGAGCCAAGTGGCATTGAGTTACTTTTTTCTTAAGACTGGACTCTCCTGGGTCACATGCATCTCACATTGCACTGGAAGTGTCACCACTAGGGTCAGGTGAATTCTAAGGCACCCTTCTTTCCTGAGGTAAACCCTTTCTTTGCATGCAAGCCAATTAACACAGCTCTCCTGCCCAGAATAGGCACTTACCTGCCCAAAGTGATGAGCCAAAATAATGTCCACAACATTGGTTGTCAAGCCTGAGATCTAAAAAGAAAAATTTGTGTCAAGGGTGTAAGTATATGAACAAATTTATCAAGCTGTTCACTTAAAATCAGTGCAATGTACTGTATATATATTATTCTCTAACAAACAAAACCACAACTCTGCCACACATTTTCTTTAAAATACATTTTTGTTTTTTGGCTTTTTAGAGAGAGAAAGATGGAGCGGGAGAGAGAGATAGAAACATCAATGATGAGAAAAAATAATTGACCAGCTGCCTCCTGTATGCCCCCTATTGGGGATTGAACCTGGAATCTGAGCATGTGCCCTGACTGGGAATCAAACCAGCAATCTCTTGGTTCCTGGGTTGACGCTCAACTGCTGAGCCACACTAGCCGGGCTCACATATTTTCATGAGATGGTGCTTTCAATACACATGAAAACAAGTCAGAAAAAAAATGAAGTGTCTCTTAGAATAATAATATACTCTTATTTGAAGTTAGCAGCTGGAAGAAATGGGGTCATAACTTCTTTGAAAATTTAAGACCAAGAAGTCACAGCTATTAGTTACTTCATTCCTGCCTATATTTTTGTATTTACATTGGATTTATGGATAATAAAAATTGACTTACAACCACTCCCAAGACATCCAAGAGACAGAAACAAATTTATTTCTTCTAATTTTTGTTTGTCTTAGTTTCAGGGAGAGGAAGCTGCTATGTTTACTGAATGTTCTTGCATTTTCAACATTTTTCTCCCAACTTTTTCCATTTCAAAACAATACTTATCCCTTTTATCTCTCTGGTTGTTGTTGAGATTGTTTATATTTGTAAGGTCATTAGCATATCCTGTAGCTTTCTATCTCTAAGAAATTCTATCTAGATAGCAAATACCTTCATTTTTCAATAGCAAATATAATGAGAGCAGTAGCACAGGTTAAACTATTTGGGTTCATTGAAGAGAGTGGCTCATTCATTAATTTCACTCATTAAAGTGAAAATGTGCCCTAGTCGATTTGGCTCAGTGGATAGAGCATCAGCCTGTCAGACTGACAGGTCCTGGGTTCAATTCCAGTCACGGGCATGTACCTCGGTTGCAGGTTCTCTGGCCCTAGTCAGGAGGCAACCAACCAATGTGTTTCTCTCACATTGATATTGATGTTTCTCTCTATCTCTTCCTCTCTCTCCCACTCTCTCTAAAAAAATCAATGGAAAAATATCCTCAGGTGAGAACAACAACAGAGTGAAAATGTAAACCACAGATTAGGAGAAGAGATTTACATGCACCCAGCAAAGGATTCAGATGTAGAATATGCAAGAAATGCTCATAGATCAGTAGGAAAAAGACCAGCAACCCGATTTAATTAAAAAAAAAAAAAAAAAAAAAAGGTAAAAATTTGAATAGTCACATCATAAAATGATATCCAAATGGCCAGTATGTTTTTAAAAAGGTGTTTGATAACATGGGCCCTTAGGGAAAGACAAATTAAAACCCAGTTTTGCCCTGGCCAGATGGTGCAGTTGGTTGGAGCGTTGTCCTGTACAACAGAAAGGCTGCGGGCTGGATTCCTGGTCAAGGCACAAACCCAGGTTGGGGCGCATATGAGAGGCAAGCCATCACTGTTCCTCTCTCACATTGATGTGTGTGTCTCTCTCTCAAATCAATAAGCATATTCACAGGTGAGGATTAAAAAAGACAAAACAACTCCCCCACAAAAAAGTTTATTTACCCATAAACACATAAAATTTAATAGATGCTACAATTAAAAACTGTTTACTAATGAAAGCTATTTTGCTTTTGGTTACCATATAAAAACAAATTAATATTACAAATAAAACTGCTCACCTTTTATAAAAATTAAAAGAGCTATTCTCAATATCCCAAGATTTCAGGTTCTGATCAGGGCACATACAGGAATCAACCAATGAATGCATAAATACATGGAAAACCAAGACGATGTTTCTCTCTCTCTCTCTCTCTCTCTCTCTCTCTCTCTCTCTCTCTCAAATCAATTAGTAAGTTAAAAATAAATAAATAAATAAACGATCAAATGTGGGGAGTATGTGGAATAATGAACATTCATGCATTGCTGATATGTAAATTGTCCAAATACTTTGGAACATTGGCAGTTATCTACTAAAACTAAACAGACAATTGCCCTATGACCCAGCAATTCCACTCTTAGATACAGATCCCAATGAAATGAATCTGTATGTCCATGAAAGACAGATAAAAGAATGTGTACAGGAGCTTTATTCATAGTAACCACATAACAATTCACATAACAGATTACTAAACAACAATTAAAAAGAACAGAACATCATGGGTAACTAAAGTGTAGTCTATGCCTACGACAGAATGGCACCCAATAATAAAAAGGAATACAGTTGAATACATGCTACAAAAAAAAAAAAAAAAAAAAAAAAAAAAAAAAAAAAAAAAGAACACAACATAAATGAGACTGACAATAATGAATTTAAAAAACTAGATACAAAAGAATACATTATTTGATTATTATTATATGAAGTCTAAAAATAGATAAAGCCTGCCTGGCTGGTGTGGCTCAGTGGTTGAGCGTCAACCTGTGAACAACCAGGGGGGTCAGAGTTCGATTCCTGGTCAAGGCACATGCCTTGCAATGATCCTCAGTAGGGGTTGTGCAGGAAGCTGCTGATCAATGATTCTCTCTCATGACTGATGTTTCTATCTCGCTCCCTCTCTGATATCAATAAAAATACATTAAAAAAAAAAACAGAACAGATAAAGTCAATCTATGGTGATTGAAGTCAGAGTAACAGTTATTTTGGGGAAAGAGAGGAAGCATTAAGAACAGAGCTGGGCCAAAACCGGTTTGGCTCAGTGGATAGAGTGTCAGCCTGCGACTGAGGGGTCCCAGGTTCGATTCCAGTCAAGGGCATGTACCTTGTTTGCAGGCACATCCCCAGTAGGGGGTGTGAAAGAGGCAGCTGAATCAATGTTTCTCTCTCGTTGATGTTTCTAACTCTCTCTCCCTCTCTGTAAAAAAAAATCAATAAAAAAATAAAATAAATAAAGAACAGAGCTGGAATCATTCTGCATACTGATTGGGTGTGATTACAAATGTAAACATTTATCAAGTTGTATATTTAAAACTTCTTACCCTTAACTGTATATCCCTCAATGAAAAAATAAAAATAAAACAGGTAAGTCATTTTGAGAAGAGACCAAGAGATAAGCCAACAGACACCATTTGGTGCTTACTTTGGAAGCTGCCCAGTCAATCCAGCCTTTAGCACAAGGGTCAACGTTAATGAGCACAAGGCCTTCCACAAGCTCTGGATAATTGAGCTGAAAAAGATGACAAAGAAAACAGTATGAAAGTTCCACTCCTAGCATTCTTCCAAAAGTAATGGAGCACGGTTAATTTCTGTTCTGCCTTAATGCAGATTTGAAACTAAGACTTCTGAGAGGTCTAAGGGAGGCTATCCAGAAAAATAGGTCTTTAAATCTGGCTTAGCACCTGGAAAACCAGTTTCTTAAATTGCTGTCAAATAATCTTGCCTTGCAAGGATCCCTGGGAGAGACATAGATTTCTACAGCAGAGGAAGGCACCTGGAATCTCTGCAGTTGATTAGCTCCTGGTAGGTCTTCCCTGCTGGGGAAGTGCCCTTGGAACTACTTGGCATAAGGGGCTGATGAGGCTTAAGCTGGCTATTTCACATTCATTATACCTTTATTCCCAATAGGGGCTTCTTACGGTGTTTTTTAAAAACACATGAATAGATGATATACCATTCCCAGAAGATTGTCCTCTCACCTAGGAGGCACTTGAAAAAAGTTTCTTAAATAAAAATCAATAGGAACTTTTCTATGTAAACTCAAAACTCTCTAGCTTACTTTCCCTCCTCTGATTACACTGATTATGCACACTATGGAAAATTTGGTAAACAGAAAAATTATAAAAAGCAGGAAACAAAATTTCACATTATCTTATCATACAACATCAAACCCTGTCAATATTTTGGTATATTTCCTTCTAGTCTTTTCCTATGCATATGACAAATTTTATGTGAACCTGTATTTTAATTTTAACATTTTAGTATATGTGTATCACATAATTACAAGCTTTCTTATAAAATTTTAATGGCTATACAAAATTCTATCTTAAGTATTCTCTAAAAATTACTTTTTATTAATGATTTACTGCCCTCATTTGTGATCTTTCAGGTAATATAAACATGAAGCAAGGCTTATATAAACTGCATCTGGAGCTGACAAAATTTATTTAAAAACTAACGTAAGACAAGCAATAGTACCTGATCACTTAACACAGCAGTAAGAGCTGTGATCTAGGCATTGTCTCAAGGGTACTGAGACTAATATCCCATGTACTTACTGCAAATTTGCTGAGGATGTAAGCTCCAGCTCCAACTCCAATCCCAATGATGCTTTTCACACTGAATGAAACACAGAAATATTGACAGGATTAACTCACTTGAAGGTAGCATGACAAATGGGAAAGAATACAACTGGGTTCAAATCCTGGCTCTGATGCTTATCAGATATAGAATTTGGTCAAATTTCTTTACTTTCTGAGCCTCAGTTCTCCACCTATAAAACAAAGATGTGATCATTTATTTCTAAGCTGACTTTAAGGGTTAAGTGAAATGACTAAAATCTGGCTGAGAGTCAACCTTGAAAGCTTATTTTCCTGTCACCTCCATATCTAACCCATCAAGTCCAATAGAATCTACCTTCAAAGTATTTCCATCGATGTCTCCCCCAACTCCCAATGTTCAGTATCAAGCTTGATTGTTATAAAAAAAAGTTTAACTAGTCTCTCTGCTTTTTTTTCATTTCTTTCCAATCCATTTTCTCCACAGCCAGAGTAATCCTTTTTAAAAAAAATGCAAACAGCATTATTGAAGCTCAATTTACACATCTAGAGAGGTCACTTAAAAAGACCAAATTAGATGATCACTTTCCTGGTTAAAAGCCTTCAGTATTTTTTCTTTGTCTTTTGAATAAAATCCCAAATTCTTACCTGATCTGTAAAACCTATGTAATTTGGTCCTTGTCCATTTCTCAAATTTTACCACATGCCTTTCTCCCACTTGCTTACTTGATCTAGGACTTTTGGACATAACAACCCTTCTGTCTGAACTCCTCTTGTCCTGGCTCCCCTATCTATCCCTTAAGTCCCAGGCTAGATGATACCTTCTTAGAGGGGCATTCCCAACTAGCCTTATTTATGTAGATCCTGACAGTATTCTCTATCACAACACCCCCACTGACTTCTTCTACAGCTTTAGTTGTGATTATTTGTTTAATTATTTCCTCCACTAAGATGTAAGCTTCACAAGGGTAGTGACTATGCTGTTTTGCTCATCATCATATTCCCTAGGTCTGTCACATAGTAGAAAGTCCTTAAAAACTGTATGAGAGGTTCTGGCCAGGTGGCTCAGTTGGTTGGAGCATCATTCTGTGTTCAAAAAGGTTGCTGGTTTGATCCCTGGACAGTACATACAGGAAGCAACTGATCAATGTTTTTCTCTCTCTCAAAAGAAATCAATAAAAAAACATATCATTGTGTGAGAATTAAAAAAACAAACAAAACCGCACACAAAACAGTGTGAGAATGAACATACCTTAAGTGAGTTAGAACAGAAGGAAGCATTTCAGCTAGCTCATCCATTGTGGGGTACTGGTACCTGAAATCCAGAAGGATAACTTCTGAATTAGAATGCACCCGCATTTTCCAATTACAAGAACAACTAGAAAAGTACAGCGTTCTTAGATAAAAGCATTTTCTTTACCAGAGGTTCGAAGGAGGTGATGTGAAGTCTGAAAATGACTGTGACATGATGTGTGACTCCTTATATCTGTCATGCTAAACAGAAGGTTAGAGAACCCACGTTTCTATATCCTCAAGAGCAGGCTCCCGGATCAGAGAAAGCCTTTTGAAAAGAACAGGTAATATGGCTCGCTCTCTCAAAGTATTTCCAAATCTCTAACAATCACCTCAGTTGGGGTTCAGGCTCAGTAAACTTCCAACAGTAAGAATCAATTCAGGAAGTAGCTCTTGGTCTGCTGCTTATTTCTAGGCAACTAGAAACAAAAGGAAACAAAGCTTTACTGGGCCTAAGCAGAGTCACAAATTATGGACTCTTCATGATGAATGCTGCTTGTTTCAATTGGGCATAGGACAAGGTTCCTTTATTGCCTTCAAATTTGGTTCATGATATGAACCAAGGGATTCTAAAACGATCAAGCATGCCCAGAAATGGATTCAGGCTTAGAATTCGAGAAAAGTAGGGAGCACCTAGAGGTTACAGAATCAAGAATCCTCTGCTTGATACACAAACCAGTGATTTCAACCAGTGTGCTGCAGGTATTTTTAAAACATGTAATACCTGACTATTTAGTCAGGGGCACTGACCTTGTTTCCCTTTGACTGTCAAATAAAAAAATTACAACAGCCAACACAATAATAGCTGTCCAATGTGACTAAATCAAAATTATACCTATTTTGCTCTAGATGGTTTTGCTCAGTAGATAGAGCGTCGACCTGCAGACTAAAGGATCCCAGGTTCAATTCCGAACAAGGGCACATGCGCAGGTTGTAGGCTCGATCCCCAGTGGGGACATGCAGGAGGCATTCAATCAATGATTCTCTCTCATCATTGATGTTTCTATTTCTCTCTCCCTCTTCATTCCTCTCTGAAATTAATAAAAATATATTTACCTATTTTTGCTAAGATAAGTAAAAAATATTTATATTTTTGGTGTGCTGCAGAATTTTAGTGATTAGTTTATATATGCCATGAGATTAAAAAGGTTGACAATTGCTGCTTTAAGTGATGAAGTGCTTTTTAGCCACTTGTACGCAAAGTAGAAAAAAGGAATGGGATCCAGGTCTTACTGGATATATGAACTGGTCACTGGCCAATTTGTGTTTGAGAAACAGAATAACTTAGACATAGTTAATAGCATGGATTCTGGGGCCAGACTGCCTGGGTTAAATCCCTGCTCTCCTGCTTATTTGTTATAAAATATCAGCCTTATTATCTGTAGGCCTTAGTTTCCTCACTTGTAAAATGGTAGTAATAGTAAACCTAACCCAAAGTGTTATAAAAATGACTTAGTAAGTGTGAAGTAAAGCAGTGTCAGGAATAGTGTTTAAGTACTATATAAGCATTAGCCATTGTTTGTTTGCAATGGTCTATTTCACTGGCAAAGGCAGCTCTGGAGATGAGAAAAGGGAGATGGGATGAATTAGCTTTCCACAGCTTGTGCTTTCATTCCTCCTCTAAAGGTCTTCTCCATAATCATACTGTGCAGGGAAGGGTTAGGGAGACTTGGGCTTTGCCACACAAAGCAGATTTAGGATGAGGCTGAGAGCTCCAAGTTCAGTAAAAATGCACCTCTACCTGATAGGGCAGATTCTCAGAATAAATGGCTATACAGATATTCAAATTCCTGTCACCAGACTGGGAGGTAGAGTGGGGAATACTCTTTGGAAGCTCAGAGGGATCTGAGTTTGGGCCTAGGTAGTTGGAGAGGAACATAAAATGACAGATTTAAAGTAGATGGAAAGGAACAGATAAAAGACAGTGAAAAATGGCTGTCCCAGACACTTCTGTCTACCAATTACAGGAAGACAGGTTACCATCTTGGAAAGCCATTTCTGGATATGGAAAAACATGCAATTTTCCTCAACACATTGTATATAACAGTCCTCTCAGAGCAAGGAGAGGGAATATGAGAATAGTTGGTTGATAAGTATAACCTGTAGACTGCTAAAATCAGCAGGGAAGGGCCCTGGCCGGGGTGGCTCAGATGGTTGAGTGCTGTGCCATACACCGAAAGGATGCGGGTTTGATCCCCATTTGGGGTACACGGGATGCAACTCATCAATGTTTCTCTCCCACATTGATAGAATGTTTCTCTCTCTCTCAAAAATCAACAACATAAAAAAAACATATCCATATCCTCGAGTGAGGATTTAAAAATCCAGCTGGAATGCAGTCATTTGTTGTTCTGAGTGCATGTCTTCCAAAAGATCTTGCTCATGGCCTTACCCTGTTGGGAAAGAGGGTGCACCTTCCTGTTGGCCTGGGGCATCCACATGACAGACAGCAAAGTGCTGAGTGATCTCTTGCATATCCTCAAAGTTAAAGAACGCATTGAAACAGGATTTATCTGCAAGAGTAAAAATGCTCATAAGTCACAGGCTTTTCATTTGTCCCCAACTTTCCATTACTGATCACAAAATTACATATCATCATCCCTTTTCACTGCCTTTGAATCACTGACCCACCAAAAGGTGTCTGAACAATCTGATCCAAGCTGCTGAATACCAGACATCTCAATGACTTGAAAATAATTAATTCTCAATACTTCACAATGTCTACAAAGTGGAAACCAATCCTGGTGCTGCACAAGATAATCTTATACCCACAGTGCTATCATTTTTCATGTACCTTATTCTTCAATATGACATAGAAACACCAATATATCCCAAGAACCTGGCTAGAGTGAGTATCTTGGGCTGCTTACGTTCATCATATGGAAGACTGTGAGCATTCATCTTGAAAAAAAGGATTGGGGTGAAGGGAGGGGCTGCTGCTTCAATTGCCAACCTGTTGGTATCATGATTAAATCATTTCCCTAGAAAAGCTCTAGCACTAGACTGTAGCCTCAAATGTAGACCACCTCTGAAAGCCAGAGAAATGAAAGAAAAGAGAGAGAGAGACTCTGCGTGCCTGTGCCTGGGGCCAGAATCTTACTCTACCATCTAGAAAAGTCCACTTAAAGACACTGATGACAGGCCATCGCAAGAACACTTTTACTGGTTCATTAAAGAGTTCACCACTAAGTTAAACCCAAACCCTGGATTTTCTAACTTGAAATATGAAAAACCAAAGAAGTATGGACCAAAAAACTCCCTGACTTCAGTTTTACTTTCATAACCAGTTAATTATATAACCTTAGTTCTTTAGTAAATCTGACAGAGGTGAGATATAATTCCAGTAACCCCCAAGTGCATTCTCCTGCACATTTCTGGGGAACTTGAATCCTGCCATTAATGTGAAGAGGGAAGGTAAAGGCAGAGAGAAGAAAACCTATGTTCTAATACTAGGATCTCTTATGTATATATTTAATATACAAAGATTAAATATTATAATACAAAGGGGAGATATAAAATCAAATACATACGATTGAGGCCAATGTCATGATATGTCAGAATAACTGGTCTGTTTCCCTTCGGTAGGCCTCTTATAGTGACGTGGACCATACCATGAGGAGTTTCTATATCATGTTCCTGTAACAAGAGAATGCAACATCTCAGCAAAGGCAGAATGGACTTCCTAGGGTGCTGAAGTTTCACTATATCTGATTCACAGCTATTTCCCACTAGCTGGGGCAGGACACATCTCTAAACTATAAGCATACGAGAGAGATGCTATATTATACAGAATATTTCTACTTTCTAATTACTTTCAGATAAACAACAAACAAATAAGTGAGAAAAATCGTATCTTCTTATCCACAAAGCTCACTTCCTTAAGTAGGGGAAATCAAGTATCTGTTGGTAATATATTTGCAACTGGCTAAGGAAAGGTGATCAACAAGTTGAGTAAGGAGCCAGTAAGACCTATGGTAAGCAAAACTAAGGAAGCAGAAGATGTAAAATTACTGGGTAAAAAGCCAGAAACTTTAGAACCTCTAGTAGTAAATGTATGTTCAACAACTGGTAAGTTCAGCAGAGCTATGAGGTGTGTGCCTAAATCTCTCCCCTTTCCTAGGAGGTGCCTTTCAGTGTCACCATGCATTACAGGATAGACTGTAACCTTATGGCCACAACTAACTGGAGTCAGATGGGCATATGGTGCATGCTGGGTCAGCTTCCTTCCCTGAGAATTTGTAATTGGCACTAAGAGATTCCACCCTCAGCTTCGTTTTTCTCTAGAAAGAGATGTAAACTTGAAAGTTTATATTAGGCATTCTCACTACTCTAATTCCTGGTTTTAGCTTTATTTCAGAGACATCCCTGGATTGTCTCTGGTTTAAGCTAGTTTGAATGGGCTTATTCCCTGTACCCTAAAGGATCCTAACCAAAGCAATGAGTAAAGCTGAGGAACTGAACAAAGCTGGAACAAAATGCTGCTTTTTCTACCACCTAGAAAAGTCTAAGAGTGGTTGGGTGGGGAAAAAAGAGACTGTAGGTAAGTTGACAAATTTATTCTAGTCTTCAAAGTTTGAATCTTTTAAAAGTAAAAAATTATCATATTTAGCCTAGTGACTTTCTGCTGACAATCATCCACACCTATCTCAGAAAGTCTTACACTAGATAAGACAAGATTAACTGTCAATAAGAATCTCAACAAAGGCAAGGGGCTTCCAACTTAATTTCCTTTGTAATAATGAATCTCATCAGAGTGTTGGTTTCTTCTCTGATGTAGGGCACAGAACAATCTTAGGCTAAGTCATGAGCAATGTATCTCAAATCATAGGCCCCACGCTAGAGCAGATATTTCTATCGAATCAAACCATGAGTGATTCAATATCTCTGCTATTCTCTACTATTACTACCTCCTATTCAAAGGATTGAAAATGGGAAAAAATGAAGGAGAGAATGAGGTACTGTGTACTAACTGGCTATGAAATAAAGATAGGCTGTGGATGAAAGGAATACAAAGATAAATTCCTGTAACTGTATAAGCATTTCTCTTGCAGTAATGTCAGACTTATTGAGGAATGCCCTCCATCACAATCAGGCTCATTCGTTAAACAACTATTTATTGAACTCCTACTTCTAGAACTTGGACTGAGCTCTGGGGATAAAACAGTGAATAAAAGACATGGTCCCTGCTTTCATAAAGATTATGTTCTAACAGGGAGGCAGACAATAAACACACAAATCAACTGACCCATAATAATAGTTTGTGATAAATGCTATGAAAGAAATAAATAAGATAATAGAAAATTGAGAAGGAAGACATTAACTCTATTAGCAGTCAGGATAGTATAAACTAAATCACAGAAATGTGATTTCAGACACACCAGAATGGCAACACTTTTAAAACTGGATAATGCCAAACGTTGCCCAAAATGTGGAGAACTAAGTCTCATACACTGTTGGTGGGCATGTAAACTGGACCAGCTATTCTGGTAAACAATTGAGTAATTTCTAGTAAATTTTAGAGTATCTACCCTGTAAGGTTTGAGGCGTAGAAAACTGACCACCAAGGAGTTTTAAAGTAAAGTTTATTCCCCAGTAATGAGTGGGACTCGTTAAGGAGGTAGAGAAATCAGAATGGAAGGAGTTGGGAGTGGGGATGGACCCAGCCGGGCTGCCACCTGGACATGGAGGATCAGCAGCACATGGCTGGTCTGGGGGTCTTTTTAAGGAGAGGAACAGGAGAGGGTTGGACCCAGGGCAGAACAGGAAGGGGTGGGCTCCAGGAGACTTTGGCAGGCGCTGATTGATGGCTCAATGTCTTGGAGATATCTCTGTGACAGATGCCAGTAATGTCATAACTCCGCCCACCAGTTGGGAGGAGGGAGAACCTTATTTATATACCCTATAGCAGTTTTACTTTTTGGTATAATCTTAAAGAAGTTCCCAAATATGGTCAGACGTATACAGAAATATACATTGAAGCCTTATTATAATGTAAAAAAAATTGAAAACAGCCTAAACATTCATCAATAGGGAAACTGATAAATGAATTATGATATATTCATATAATACAGAAAAAATGAACTAGAACTATGAGCATTAATACATAGAGAAATCTTAAAAACACAATGCTGAATAGAAATGCAGAAAGTTATATATATACTATACCACAGATTTTTTTAAAAATTAGCACTAAATAGATTATTTATTTATATATTTAAAATGTAAGAACTTGGCCGAATCCGGTTTGGTTCAATGGATAGAGTGTCGGCTTGGGGACTGAAGAGTCCCGGGTTCGATTCCGGTCATGGGCATGTACCTTGGTTGCGGGCATATCCCCAGTAGGGGGTGTGCAAGAGGCAGCTGATCGATGACTCTCATTGATGTTTCTAACTCTCTATCTCTCTCCCTTCCTTTTTGTACAAAATCAACAAAATATATTTAAAAATAAAAAATAAAATGTAAGAACTTGGAGAAGGAATGACACTAATGAAACATAGAACTTGTTTCCTCCTGAGAGATGATAAATTTTAAAAAGGGAACACAAGGAATCTTTGCGCTCTCTATTTTTTGAGGAAAAACAACAACAACAAAAAAACAGAATAAAGAGGAAGAGAGATGTAAGCCCCTGCCAGATGGGTGATGCTCAGGAGAAACCAAATTGAAAAGAATGTGTAACAATTTGTCATTCTGACAATCTAGTTGCTGGAGACTTCCTTCTGTCATATCTTCCTTCAGTAGAGTCTTGTTTAAATATTTTAATTTGGCCTACTTCTCAGCTCTACTTCTGAGACTTGAAGGAAAAACCGGTTTACACTTTAGCCCTTAGGTTAGCAGACCTCCTAAGGCCAGGTAATTGATGGGGGTAGTGTGTGTGGGAGTAAAGGGGGGTAGTGGGGGGAGGGTGTGGAATGGGATGAAGGATATAAGCTGTGAAGAAAGTTCAGAAAAATTATATAGCCGAAACCGGTTTGGCTCATCGATGTTTTTGACTCTCTATCCCTTTCTCCTTCCTCTCTGTAAAAAAAAATTAAAAAAAAAAAAAAAAATATATATATATATATATATATATATATATATATATATATATATTAAGGGAGATATAACAGATGGGTTAAAAGTAGGTGAGGGAATGGGGCAAAGTAACTACTTTTGTCATCATTTCATGATCTAGATGAAATTCAGAGTTAAAATTGACTAACAGAACTTCAACTTTTTAGACCTCAGCTCCTACCTCCCATAATATACCCTCAAATTGTATAATGACCAAAGCATCAAAGGGTCAAGAGTGCTTGAGCAATTCCTATAGTTTTTCTTCATTTCAAAGTTTGTGAATGTGAATGATATTAGGACAAAGAATACAAAAAGGAGATACTCACCTCCCTATAGACTTCTATACATAGCCTTTGGGGCCTTGAGAGTGAAGAGCTTGAAGTCTCCATCTCAAGATGAGTGTGCAGAGACCCTGGCTACAGAGCTCACTCAATAGACAGGCCATACGGAGGTGAAGTTGCCAACATCTTTCCACTTCAGCCAACGATCATGCATTCCACAGGCTGTTTCTGTAGTTCCCTCACTTGCACCCTAGAATTCTACAGGGTATGACTACACAATGAGTCTGTGCTCCAGGGCAGAGCCCAGGTAGCATCTAATTGGCTCTGGTCACAGAGCGTTTCCAGTATTCTCTCATTATTTACTGTTTCCAAGGTTGTGTACGTGACCATGGTCCCTTTTTTCTCCAGGCTTATAAAACCACCTGAAATCATATTGGTCCCCAACACACTTCTCCATCCTAGATGGTCTCCCTCTTAATCAAAGATAAAGTTTAAGAGTCTTTTTAAAGAATTTAAATGTTTAGGATATTACCATTATTTGATAATAATTAACTTTCACCTTTTTTTTCTGAGTCGCCTTCCTTCAGCAAGATGTGCTATCACCAGAACTATTCAATCTGACTTATCATATCCCTCTGAACTCAGTTAAATTTTTATCACTTCATTCTGCTCTGGCCAGTCCGAAAGAGGTTAGGTAAACTTGTATGACAACATACTTTTAGAAATGTCAATGCTTTTATTAGTATGAAATTTCCTTCTGCATCTAGTAAGTAGTTACTATTTGAGCCTCTGGTATAATTTTTATTATTATATAGGAATTTTTTATGTAATACTCCCACCATTACCTTACCTCTGTGTAGTGGTATAAAGTTCATTTCCTCATTTAATCCCCTAATAAAAAAAAAAACTGACCTTAACAATTACTTAGCCTTCTACCTATCAGAACACATTTTTATTTTTAAAGTTCTACATTACTTTAAAACTCAGTTCTCTCCCCTCTTACTTTTTTATCTTTCAGCCTAGTTCAATCAATACCCATTCAGATATTTTTTATTTTCCAACTACCCACACTCTCAATCTCATAAATCATGCTCTTCATCTGGAAGCTTCTCTTGCAATATGTCAACATAAAATCTATCTTTTCCTCCTTCAAAGCCAACTCTAATATCTTTGATGACAATAAGAAGAAAACAAGTGAATTTAACCCACACACTATAGCCCAGAACACCTTCAGAACATGGACTCTCTAGGAAAGTGCAGGTGGGAAGGGGTCCAGGTATGTGCATGTGACAACCCCCCATGACCTGACCCATCTAAGTCAAGATTCCTTCCCTGACCTTTTTCCTAGATTTATAGGTAAAGATCTTCTCTTCCCAATAAGGTTGCTAAGCTAGAAGAATGTGAGTTTGAAGCAGTTGGTAGCCATCAAGCCCAAGATGAAGCCCAAGATGAAACAGATTGTTAGAGAAATAAATCCTCTAGTGACAGGAGAAAAGGGTACTGAGATTGGAAGTGGTGATGATTAAAAAAAATAAACCCATCTTTTTCTATAAAATTATTTTTCCCCCTTCAATTGAGAATAAAGTCACCTATATCCTTTGAAATTAATAATCAACCTTTCTCTCACTCCCCCAAAACCAACAAAAGGTGGAGGGCATCTCAAGGGCAGGAACTATGAACAAAGGCCATTAAGAAAGGAAAACTGCAGATTAGTAATAATCCCAGTTTTCCTGGGTGTGTGTGGGGCATACAAAGGGAAGCAGTGACCAACAAATGGACTGGGACCAATTTGCATCCTTCAAAGCTAGGGGAGGAGCAAGTAACTACTGATAAAAATCTCTAACAGATGGCTGAATCCCAGCTGTCCCCAAACACCTTTTCTATAGAAGGAATGTTCAGGATATTTATTTCACCTAATCTTATTTTTTTAACAATCCCATTCAACAAGTTATTGGGAAGAGTTTAAAGCTGTTTAAAACCCTTTAGAAGAGGCCGGCCACATACATTTTGAATTAAGGTATTAAAACCCATCTCTCACACTTGGGTTCTATATAAAGAAGTCCTCTAGAGAGCAATGGCATTAAAAAAAAATATATTTTCTTATCTATTGGGCTATCTCCTTTTTAAAAAAAATATACTTTTATTGATTTCTGAGAGAGGAAAGGTGAGGGAGAGAGGTAGAAACATCAACGATGAGAGAGAATCATTGATCAGCCTGCCTCCTGCACATCCCCTTCTGGGGATCAAGCCGGCAACCCGGAAATATGCCCTTGACCTGGGACCCTTCTGTCCACAAGCCAAAGAGGAACTGCTGTATTTTTTAAAATGTGTTTTTAAAATTGATTTTAGAGACAGAAGAAGGGAGAGGAAGAGAGAAACATCGAATAATTGCCTCTCTGGGCATGTGGCCTGACCCAGAATCAAACCAGCAACCTTTCAGTGCACAGGATGACACTGAACCAACTGAGTCACACCAGCCAAGGCCAAAGAGCTACTGATTTAAAGTCAGACTGAAATTATTCAGCCATTGGCCATGCCTGGATTATCCTAGGAGCAAGAACTTCATTCTCTTCTGTGAAAATGATATATCCTGGCAGACACCAGCTTTTCACTCTCCACCAGTATTTATTGAGTAACCCTCTGGTGGAAGTGGAAGGCAATTTGACAAGATATGCCAAGGGCCTTAAATATGCTCATTCCAGTTAATCTAAGGAAATAACTCAAAGTGTAATAAAATTTATGCACTAAAATGTTCAGTGAAGATATAATAAGCAATCTAATTTCAAAAAATAATGAAATACTTATGACATAGCATAGCTATATGGTTAAATAACAGGTAGCCATTAGAAATTTTTATGAGTTTAAAACTATGGGAATGAGATTGTGTTCTAATATTAAGTCAGAAAAGGAGATACAAAATTGTATATCCAATATAACCAACTAAAGAAATAAAAAAATTATTTTAATATTACATATGCACATATATTTCAATACTATATTAACAGGGTTGTCCCTGGGTCATGGAATTATGAGTTTTTCTCCAACTACTTTATAATTCTAATTCTCCGTGCTTTCCAAATATTCTACTTTGAGCATATACTCTCTTGATAAACAGAATTTAAAAAAGTAAAAATTGGAGAAAAACATAATAAAATATGGTAATCTCTAGTAATAGGATAATAGGTAATCTTTATTCTTATACTTTTTTGAATTTCCTAAATTTGATTCTGATCATACCCAGGTTAAGTGTTATTCTTTTAAAGCAATATCGTATACACAGAAACAACAGCATTTGTTTCAGCTCTAACTCTAAGCTTTTAAACAGTCTCAGAAGGAGAAAAGAATTAAGCAACACTGAAGTAGATAAATGGACAATAAGCCTGCTGATTCATTGTTCCAACTGGCAATAGGCTCATTTCTCCTTTCTCATCAATTCTAAGCATGTCACCTCTAATCACCCATTCCTTCATTACTGTTATACACAAATATAACTGCTGTTTGCCTCAGAGGAGCTATATAGCAATGAAATCACATGGGACAATCAAAACCAAGAGAAATGGTACACTTTTAATGACATTTTCAGCTACTGAAAAATATGTACAAACACGAAGTTGATTAGTAAGGAAAAATCAGTCTAGACTGAAGTTGTGAGCTTAATTGATGATGCCAAGATAACTTCCTAGGATATCATCAAAGATTCCTTTAAGATTTCTGAGATAAGACAGATCAGAAGAAGCCCACAGTTATTCTAAAAGACAACACCAATGCCAAGGCTGAAGGCCTTTCCATTTAGTGACAATGCCAGCTTTATAGATTTGTTCAGCTTTGTCTCTTAAGAACGCCCAATGGCCCTAACCAGTGTGGCTCAGTGGATAGAACCTCAGCCTGTAGACTGAAGGGTCCCAGGTTCGCTTCCAGTCAAGGGCATGTACCTTGGTTGCAGGCACATTCCCAGTAGGGGCTATGCAGAAGGCAACTGATCAATGTTTCTCTCTCATTGATGTTTCTAACTCTCTATCCCTCTCCCTTCCTCTCTGTAAAAATCAATAAAATATATATATTTTTAAAAAGTTGTATTTCATAAGGCCAGAACATGTTACTAAAGCTTCACCCAAAATATCAAGATATTTTAAGCCTTAATATTAAAAAGTGATTTATATTTATATTTCTAAAACTCAATTTCATTTATATCTAAGTATATGTATGCATTAAAAAATCCTAAAGGCTATATTCTAAAACATTAACACTGGTGAAAAAAAGAAGTGATATTTATTTACTTTTTGGTATTTTTAAAATCTATTTGAGTTTGTAATGTAAGTTTTTATATTCTAATTTTCTCTTTTGGGGAGGGGATATCCAATTTGATGAAAATAAATACTTCCACACTTTTTGGCAGGAGTTTACAAATACTATTTCTGGAATTCCTCATCTTAAATTTTACTGTCCCTCTCTCAAATGATTTCCTTCTAGGTAATTATATCAAATACTTAACAGCAATCAAGTTAAACAGTTTCAACCGAGGATCCAAACCATAGATGAAATTAGGTGAAAATAAAAACACTAAACCCAAATTTGACTGTGCTACCATTTATTAAAAATTAATATGACTTCTTGTTCTTGAGTAAAGAAATATAGCAAACGATTGCCTACCGATTTCCTACTAGGTTGGTTACACTGTATATATAAAGCACCAAAGAATCACACTAAGAGGTATCTGACACTAGGATTCAAAAACCTGTAACAACACAATGAGCACACTGCCCCTTACAAAGTGAGTCTTGTGCATCCTGCCAAGGAACCTCAGCTTTGCATATAATTCAACTCCTTATAACATCTCAGCTTTGGGACATTTCCAGGTAGAAAAGAACAGGAAATGGATTCAGGAAGAATGGGGTTTTTCAACCCCAACTTCACTCAATGTCAAGTTAAGAAACCTGATTCTGAATTTCCACATCTGTAAAACAGGGTTAATAAAAACAACGTTGGGCCCAGCTCAACCACTGAATCACACGACCCATGAACCAGGAAGTCATGGTTCCATTCCCAGTCATTGCCCATGCTTGGGTTTTAGGCTCCATCCCCAGGAGGAGGCAACCGATCTATGTTTTTCTCTCATCAGTGATGTTTCTATCTCTCTCTCCCTCTCCCTTCCTCTCATTAAAATAAATAAAAATATATTAAAACACACACACACACACACACACACACACACACACACACATATTGTGATATTGTTCCAAGAACTAGAGATATGTTTAATATCTATAATAGTTACTCTGTAAATTATGATATAATTGGGTTTACCCTATGAGATAAATATATGTCCTTCCTTTTGATGCTAATGCTAAAGATTCACTACAGTTAACATAAAATGAGTATCTGAAAATAACTGTTTGCCTTTGGGTATATGGGTTGGTGAAATCCTGCAAGCAAGGAAGTTGGTTTCCCAACACCTTCCTTTTCTGCCTAGTATCCTGAGAGTCTACTTCACACTGCTTCTGACAGCCACTGCTCTGACATCATCCCCAAAACAGGAGCCGGGCTACATGGACTTATAAGATTCCCATTTCCATGTACTCATTCCTTCCTCCCACTTCTTTCAGGGCCAGTCAACAGATAAAGTAGATAGATCAAGAGTTGCTGGTTCATTTTTTTAATTTTTAAATTGGCAATAGTTACAGGGGAAAAAACTCACCAAACAAAAAAATAGAGTAGGAAGAGAACAGTATCATTTAAGAAAATACTAATGAGTCAGGTTAAATTTTGTATTTCTAAATATAAAGCTAATAGAAACCTACATTTTTTAATTAATAACACTTGTCTTTTTTTTTTTTTTTAGGAAAATATTTTGTCAAGTTTCCCCTCCAAACTACACCTCCCCCACCTTTTCTGCAGTGAGGTGACAACCCTCCACTTGACACCTAGGACTGGGGTTTCGAGTATTATTTGAGGAAAGGAAATCTAATCACACAGACACAGTAACTTACAATCATAAAAACAGACCCTGGCAGGCAAATTTTGAATATAACAGCAAATTATTTTAAACAAATTTATTATAATAACTAAAAAAACATGAAGGAGCCATCACTGCTATGAAGAGAGATCCACCACTACAGACCACCAGCACAGGAGGGAAGCACTGCAGAGAACTGGCACACAGACCTCCTTGGCGCTTGTACAGTTCTTACCTGACAGTCAAAGTCCTGGAAGTTTCGTGTACCATTCTGTCAACAGAAGGCAGAAAACACAGTCAGTTTCCCCAAATGTGCAGCAAATTCAGTTCACAGTGAAAGCAATGCATGTATAGTGTATGGTTGCCATAAACTAAAATGGTTCTTTCTCATAAAAAGTCCTCAGAGGCAGGGTGGGTTCCTAACATGTGTTAGTAAAAGGTGAGTTTTTAGAGATGAGATTACACCTTGGTGGACTTCCTAAGAATCTATCCTATATAATAAAAGGGTAATATGAAAAATGACACTAATGGCGGAATGACTGGTCACCTTGCAGGAGCTTCCTCCTAGTGATCAGTGCACTCCCCCAGGAGGAGCTCCGCTCAGCCACAAGCAGGGCTGAGACCTGTGAGTGCAGGGGTGGTGTTAGAAGCTTCTCCTGCCTCCTCGGCAGCGCTCAGGATGTCTGACTGTGGCTTAGACCCTGAGGAGTGGACCTAAGCTGCAATTGAACATCCCCCGAGGGGTCCCAGACTGAAGAGGGTGCAGGCCAGGCTGAGGGACCCCTCTGAGTGCACGCATTTTTGTGTGCTGGGCCTCTAGTCCTATATAATAAAGATGTGATATGCAAATTGACCCTCACACCCTCACAAGATGGCTGCCTACAACCAGGCCGGCAGGGGTGTTAGTGAGGAATGACCAAACAACTGAACAAGGAGGCTGCATGGGGTGACCAGGCCAGAAGGGGGTTAGTGAGGGATGACCAAACGACTAAAGAGCAGACTGCGTGGGCAACCAGGCTGGCAGTGGGGGGGCAGTTAGGGGTGACCAGGCCAGTGGGGGAATGCAGCTGGGGGCAACCAAGCCAGTGAGAGTGGGGGATGCAGTTGGGGGCGACCAGGCCAATAGGGAGGGAAGTTAGGGGCGACCAGGCTGGCAGAGGAGGGAAGTTGGGGCAACCAGGCTAGCAGGAGGGACAGTAAAAGATGACCAGGCCAGCGGGGGTGGGACAGTTAGGAGCAACTAGGCCAGCAGGGTGGGGGCAGTTGGGGGCGACCTGGTTGGCAGCAGATGGCAAGTTAGGCGTGATCAGGCTGGCATGTAGAGGCAGTTGGGGGCAACCTGGCTGGCAGTGGGTGGCAGTTAGGGGCGATCAGGCAGGCAGGCAGGTGAGTGATTAGGAGCCAGCGATCCAGGATTGTGAGAGGGATGTCCTAGATTGGAGAGGGTGCAGGCTGGACTGAGGGGACCCCTGCCCCGTGCACAAATTTCATGCACCAGGCCTCTAGCGTGTGTGTGTGTGTGTGTGTATGTGTGTGTGTGTGTGTGTGTGTGTGTGTGTGTAATTAAAAAAAAAAAAGCCTAATATGCAAATAGACCAAGCTGCCGAACAACTGAACAACCAGTTGCTACGACGTGCGCTGATTGCCAGGGGCCATGCACAGAATATGGTGGTGTCAGTCATGGAGGGATGGTAGAGCAGGTGAGCAGGGGAACCATACCAAGGTGGGGTGCTAGTTGCTGTCATCTGGACAAATCTCTGGTGTTTACTGAAAATTCTTTGCTCCTGGATGCTGCAATCCTGCCTGGCATTCACACCTGCTGCTGGCACTGGCCCCACTCACACCCACTGCCAGTGCTGAAGCCACCGCTCTCACTCACTGCCGGTGCCGGGCCCCATCACTCGGCGCTGTCAGTAGGAATGAGCGGCAGCTGCCACCCTCATAGCCCTTCAGGGCTTCTCCACCTCCCTCTGCTCCTGAGAGGCAATCAGGGCAGCAGCCCCCTCTCATACCTGCTGCTGGCACCAGTCCCAATTGCTCTGAGCCGTCAGAGGATGCAAGTGAGGCTGGCGCCATCAGCGCATGGGAACAGTGGCGACGGGAGTGGGGCTGTGGGCAGACAGGAGATGGGGGCCATGGAGAGAGGGGCCGAGAGGGGGCACGGAGTATGGGCCAAGACCTGTCCCTGTGCCCTCTGCAGCCCACAGTTCCTTTCAAGGTACACGAATTCTTGTGCTGGGCCCCTAGTATAAAAGAAAGCAGCCTGCTTTCTCAGTAAAGCTGGTAACTTCTTGCCTCCCTATCTAAAAAGAGCAGTGAGAATTTGTAGGAAGAGGGTAAATAGGGGTGTCGAACTCAATCAGAGAAGGGGCCAAAATCTAAAATCCAGCCTAAATCGCAGGCCGAATGGTTTACTGAACAGTCATAAACTGTCACTGTGATGGAAACACAGCGGAGTGCAGTGATGACAGCGCGGTGCGGGCCACATTGCAAGGCCTGGCGGGACGGATTTGGCCCGCGGGCCTTGTGTTTGACACATGTGGGGTAAGACATGGATCAGAGTCTGACAGCAAACTTAAACCCACAAAGGAGCACCTGGGAGGAAAGGAGTTCCTGAGAGGAACAAGGAAGGCAGTAGTGCCTAGAACCAAGAATTAAAGAAAGGAATAAGGAGAGAACAAAGATATAGATGGATTGGAAATGGAAGACTTGATATTGAATGAGGAAGGAAGTGTCACTGGAGAAAAAGAAAAACAAAACAGGATTCCTAATATAATGAATGATCTACCTGTTGCATTCCATAAAACTGCTGATAGGAAAAAGGACACATAACTGAATCATTTAAAAAGCAGAACATAATCAAAAGACTGAAGGGGAATTCACCAAGCTTCTAAAAAGAGATTATATCACAGTAAAGTTAGATTAAAAAAAAAAAAAAGTCAATGGGAATGACTCAGAGGCATTTTTGTAGCATTTTAGATGCCAGACTCCAAGAGTATGATGTAAGAATATAAACATGATAATGAATAATGTGTTTGGGAGGGGGGGGAAAAGTCTTCTAATTTGATTTTTCATAAAGTAAAGCCCTTCCCCTGAAAGAAACCTTTCTTTGTTTAGAAACCATGTTATCTTAAAATATATATTCTGCCTACAATGGTTTCCAGAAGGGGTGGAGCTGCTAATAAGCACCTTCCCAAAGATCTAGAGATCTAGACAGCTGGTCACTAAGTAGTCCCCTTCAAGGTCCTCTTAGCCCTGGTCAAAGGGGCTCAGTGGTTGGGCATAGTCACATGTACCAGAAGGTTGCTGGTTCAATTCCCAGCCAATCAATGTTGCATTCTCACATCAATATTTCTCTCCCTGCCTCCCTCTCCCTTCCTTTTTCTAAAAATCAATAAAAAAAAATATTGCCCAGCTGGTTGAGCATAGGCCCAGAAACCAAGAGGTTGCTGGTTTTATTCACAGTCAGGGCACATGCCTGGTTTGTAGGCTTGATCCCCAGTAGGGGCAGTGCATGAGGCAGCTGATCGATGATGTTACTCTCCCATGGATGTTTCTATCTCTCTAACCTTCTTCCTTCCTAAAAAAATTTAACAATAAAAATATAATCCTTTTTTCACAATAGCAGCATTCCTTGGAAATATATTACCCATCCCATCTGTACCATATTTTTTTTAAAAGACCAAACAAATAAATTGGTCAATTAAAAAAGAAGATCCTCTTAGAACCAGTTCTGTATCCCACTGCTGGCAGGACAAAGCATGGATGATAAAAACATGGCCCAGAATGGTATTAAAAACCCCAAAGAAACAAACTGTCCTATACTAGAGGAACTAGTAGATCTACAGCAGCACTATCCAATATGGTAGTCACTTGTAACATGTGGCAATTAAATTTATTTTTTATAGTTTCTCAGTCACATTAACCACATTTCAAGTGCTCTGCAGACACACATGGCTAGTGGCAACTATATTATTGGGCAGCAAAAATTTTAAAAAAATTTCTATAAACTGCAGAAACTTCTGGACAATACTGATCTAGATTCAGAAAGCTTTTGAAGGAATAGGCTATGGATGAACAGACCTTAGTTCTCTAAATGTGGCAGAAAAATCACAATAGATTACCAATCAGAGAGACTGCAGATGATACTGAGAACAAGAAAGGGTGGTGGAGACAGCTCGTCTAAAGTATTGTTCCTGGCATGAAACCAAGTTCACAAAATAAGTCTGATGTAATCAGAGCTTGGAGAGACAACAAAGACACGGTGCAGATGGGATGGGTAGCATATTTCCAAGGAATGCTGCTATTGGTAAAAAAGGATTATATTCCACGGCTCCCAGTAGCCCCATAATATGCCTGAGAACGCCTTCAGAGAAATCATTGTATTTCATTTCTTTTTTTTCTTTTTTTTTTTAATATGTTTTTATTGATTTCAGGAGGAAGGGAGAGGGAGAGACAGAAACATCAATGATTGGCTGCCTCCTGCATACTCAACACTGGGAATTGAGCCCACAACTCAGGCAGGTGACCAGGAATCGAACTGTGACCTCCTGGTTCACTCAACCACTGAGCCACACTCGCCAGGCCATTTTGTTTAACTTCTAATTAACTATGAGAAGCAGAAAGAAGGACCCTTTTATATACTAGGGTAGATGGTTTGAGTAGAATATAAATGACCAGATATTAAGCCCCTGACTCCTGATTCAACTTGCACCTTCCCCCAAATAAAGCACCAGTCTTTTTTTATTTTTTTATTGATTTTACACAGAAAGGAATTGAGAGGAACAGAGAGTTAGAAACGTCGATGAGAGAGAAACATCGACTAGCTGCCTCTTGCACACCCCCCACTGGGGATGGCCCGCAACCAAGGTACATGCCCTTGACCGGAATCGAACCCGGGACCCTTCAGTCCGCATGCCGACACTCTATCCACTGAGCCAAACCAGTCCCGGCTAAAGCACCAGTCTTGAGGCATTCTGTGAAGCCCTGAAGCCTCTGAAATGAGCACAAAGGGAAATGCCAAAAATGGAAAGAGATAATTCTTTCTAGAAATCAAAGCGAGCTTCTCTTTATTGAATACATAGCAAAAAACAACTATGTGTTCTTAATCCAATGTACACAGCTAGACTCCCAGCAGAAAAAGTACTAATAAGTGAAAGAAGACTAATCCTTGTTTTCTTGGCATTTTTTTAAAGAGATGCCAGACCCTCTAGGAGAATGGCTTCAGGCTTCGTGAGTGATCATCTTAGAGAAAGGATATGACTGGGTTTGTTTGACAGTATTTAGCATCCAGAGTTTCTGAAGGGAGACCATTAGCTGGGCTTTACTCAATCTGTGGTGAAGTGAAGCAAGTGAAGACATATTATTTGAACTCGTTAAAAATTTAATAGTGCTCATTGGATGTATTCTGGAAGGATAAAGACTTCCCTGGGCCCTTCCATGAGGACTTAATTGTCTCTGATATTTGAGGTACACGATTCTACTCTAACAAAACTTATAAGTTTCAAATTCTGTATATTTTCTTTTTTATTTCTGTACATTTTAAAGATACCATTAATTCCATGTTCAAAGCGATTCTTGCCGAAACTGATTTGGCTCAGTGGATAGAGCATCAGCCTGCGGACTGAAAGGTCCCAGGTTCGATTCCGGTCAAGGGCATGTACCTTGGTTTCGGGCACATCCCCAGAAGGGAGTGTGCAAGAGGCAGCTGATCGATGATTCTCTCTCATTGATGTTTCTAACTTTCTATCCCTCTCTCTTCCTCTCTGTAAGAAATCAATAAAATGTATTTTTTTAAAAAGAAAGAGGACGATTCTTGCACTAAGCAGACCTAAGTAGATGAAAGGGATTCAAGAAAAAAAATTAAAATAATATAATAATTGGGGAAAAGAAAAAAAAGATAAATTATTATTGAAAGTTGCAGTCAAGGTAGAAACCAGCTAAGAGGAGAGTTTCCTGGTAGAACCTTGTGCCAGGTGTAAAAGGTAAGTGAAACAGCTCCTGAAGGTAAATTAAAAGTATATAATTCTCTCAAATACAAGCCTGGAGAATAAGCAAATGCAACTAAGAATAGGTCAGTGAATAAAAGAAGTATGTTTCATGAACAGAAAGCAACAGATATAATGGAAAAGAAGACAAGATAGATAAGACCACAGAACCAACTACCAAGAGGAAGATTTGAGGTAAATCTGCCTGTTTTGTGAACTTGAAGGGGGCAAGGCTGTGACTGATTCATAATTATTTTCTCAATCCTAAGCACTTAGTAAATGCAATAAAGTTCATTTTGCGTAGATTGTCAACATCCAAAAATAGACATACTCAATTTGAATGAAAATATGGAAAAGGAAGGATTATATGCAAATGATGTGCCAGGAATTAAAGTGGGGAAAGGAAGCTCTTTTAACAGTAAAATTTTACAAACAAGTTAATTTTAAAAAACTATTAGAGAATAAAATATGGCATTTCTATTAAAAGAGAAATCTGGCCGGGACTGATTTGGCTCAGTGGACAGAGAGTCGGCCTGCGGACTGAAAGGTCCCGGGTTCGATTCCAGGCAAGGTCATGTACCTTGGTTGCGGGCACATCCCCGGTGGAGGATGTGCAAGAGGCAGCTGATCGATGATTCTCTCTCATCGATGTTTCTAACTCTCTATCCCTCTCTCCTACTTTCTGTGAAAAATCAATAAAATATATTTTTTAAAAAAAGAGAGAAATCTGTTCAAGCTATAATCCAGAGACAAAAGTGAAAGTTCTACATATATGTATGCGTGTTTATATGGCTACATGTGTATGTACATTTTAATTATCTATATTATTACTTTCAAAACTATAAATAGGGAGATACTTAGATAACCATCTGCAGACTGATGAAAAAGTACAATTTCAATAAAAACTCTGAGGGCACCAGGCTAAGTTGTGGTTAAGGCTTGGGCTCCTCCCACCAACTCCTGCTGACCTTGTAGCAGGCTGAGCACTGTCTACCACAGTGGCATCATTACTTTCTTGGGAACTCATTTCCTGCTCAAGTCCCATCTAGAGAATTTCTGACAAATATGTGACAATCACCTCTTAGTTAGCATGTTAAGGAAAACCCCCCTCTGGTGCACAGTACATGTAGTACTTCCCGAATATACTTTAATGAAAATGTCCATAAATTTAAAAAAAATTTTAAAGAAACCTCGACACTAGCCCTTTGCCTGTTTCTACTATTGGAAGGTTATTTAAAAAAGCTAATTCCTGAGTTCTCTCTCCTACCCTCCTCTCCTCACATTTCTATTTCTAGCCTCTGGTAGAAAGAGAAATCAAACTGTAATAGAGTCTACCTCATTTCCTACTATAACAACAACCAAAACAAAGTAAATAACTTGTTTCTGTTCTCCCAACCAAATATTTATTCCCCTTCTTGTTATTTTCTCAGTTCTGCAGGGTCAAATTGTGGCCTACTCTACTGATTTTCTCAAGCCCAGCCGCTGGCTTTCACCACTCGGTAATATCTGAACCAACAGTAGGTAGAGGAGGGCAGGGAAAATGAAGCAAAACCCATTCAGCTCTCCTGCTTGTTATAAAGTACCAGCTACACGAGGCAGCAGATCATGGAAAGACCTCTAGAGCCCTGATTCAAGTTGAAATCAACAAATGTGGGATCTAGTCCTGGCTTTACCACCATACTGGACACAAACGTTGAACAAGTCATATAACCTCTCTGAGCCATATCTGTAAAATAAAGCTAAAAATACCTTTTACAAGAAGTTACAAGATTTACTTGATATTTGTAAAAATGCTTTGGAAATGGTTAAATGCTATTTAAAAAAAAAATCATTTCATATGGTTGTGCAATTTCTGCCCTCCCAAAGCAAAGTGCCAGTGGGTGCTTCTTTTTATCACTGGAGCCAAAACAAGCACAAAAAATTACCCACTTCTTCACAATTCTGAGCCGAGAAAAACCTTGCTTAATGCTATTTTGAGAATGCTTCTTCATAGTTATCTCAGGACAAATTTCTCCATATTAAATTGAGTCTAGCCTTCCTTTAGCTCCCTGAAGCCTGGAGGAGTCTAGTGATGTCTTTGTATGAGAGTATATCTATGAGGGGAATGGAGAGAAAGATGAAGTGAAAGAGACAGGGCAAGCCACAGAGCTGATGCCAAAACACCTCCAGAGTGAAAATGATGGAAAGGCCTCAGGTTTTGGAGTAAGAAAGATGTTAAGTTTAGTCCTGGTTCTGACACTTACTTAACTGGGCAAGCCACTCTTTCAGTCAGATTTTCATCTGCTAAGTGAGGAATAATACTATCTACTTCAGAGGGATATTCTGATAATTAAAAGAGAGAAGGTATGTAAAGCACCTGGCACTAAAAGATGCTTAATAAATAATAGCAGGATAAGTTAAAAAACAACAACAACAACTCCCCCCAAACAAAAAACTCAAGACATCTATCCACACCTATTCAAACCTGAAGGCTTATCCTTTAATAGCAATGGCTCTTAGCTAGAAAGAACTTTGCCCCTCAGGAGACATTTGACACTATCTGGAGACATTTCTGACTGTCACTACTGCCTTCCAGTGAGTGGGTAGAGGCCAAGGATATACCTTACAATGCACAGTACAGTCTCCCACAATAAGTAATTCTCCAGCCCAAAACAGTAGTAGTGTTAAGACTCTCAGTAGGCATTCTTAGGTACTCAATCAGAGTAAGCCACATCACCTCTCTTAGCCTTAATTTCCTCACCAGCAATATGGGAATAATTGATCTGTGTGTCCTACATCACCAAGCTATTGGCAGGATCAAATGAAATAATGAGTAAGCAGCATTATCATCATTATGCCATTCACAGGGTATGCAAAAGCACCCACTTGCGCGACAAAGGCAGAAGCATTGATATATTGGGGGTGGGGGGTGGCGCTAACTGGGGTGGAATTCTTTGTTTGGGAATGCCCCATCCAAAGAGGACCTCTTGCTAATCTACTTCTATAAAGCTTCACTGGAGCAGGGGACTCTCATGCACAATGACTGGATAGGAGCACTTCTTAGGGAGAGAGAGAGCATGGGAAGTGGGTAGAACAGCACAGGACTATCAAAGAGGAGCTAACAGATGTTATGAAGTGAGGCATCTTGCTGTGTCCTCAAAAAAGTAGCCATCCCCCCCCCCCCTTCCTCTTCTTAAAAGGCCACCAATCCTACTGAAAGAGGGCTATCCTCTTTAGACCTCATGTAACCTTCATTACCTCCTTAAAGGCCCAATCTTCAATAAAGTCAATGGGGGTGTGGGCTTCACCATATGGATTTGGGTAAGAGGGGCACAATTCTGTCCACAGAACTCGGGCACACATCAGGCATAACCAAGGCATCACAGAGAGGAGGATCCAGAATTTAATTCAATACTTTCTATGGTAACAATCTCTTTTCCATATACTTTCTCTATGAGCTATCCAGTCAATCCTGCAATCCTTTTGTACAGGTGCCTCTTCAGACATCCTGTGGACTTCCAGAGTTAGGAAAGGGTCCTCCTCTTATTTGTGTCCCAGTCCCATTATCGGTGTTTCCCAAAGTGCGGTACACGTATCCCCAGGGTTACGGGAAGAGTTTGGTGGGGGTAGGCGTTGCACCGGAGTTTGGTGGGGATACGCACTGCACCGTGCTTAGCTGCGCCTAATTCTACGTTCTCATGAGTACGAGGGGTACTCAGTGTTACAAAAATTATAAAGGGGTGCACATATGTCAAAAGTTTGGGAAACACTGCTTTAGGTCATGGCTTTCCTACATTGGCTAATCACTTTAGGTTCGGTTCTTAATGATGGGAGTTTTTTCTTTTCCTTTTATTTTAATCCTCAACTGAGGATATGTTTTTATTTATTTATTTATTTATTTATTTATTTATTTATTTATTTATTTATTTTAGAGAGGAAAGGGAAGAAAGAGAGAGAGAAATAATACTATCTACTTCAGTTGCCTCCAGTATGTATCCCAACTGGGGTTTGAACGTGAAACCTACGTATGTGCCCTGACCAGGAATCAAACCCGAAACCATACGGTGCACAGGATGGCACTTCAACTAACCGAGCCACTGGGCAAGGCAATGATGGGAGTTTTGATAAAGCTCAACCACACCCAGAACAATTCAATCAGAACCTTTGAAGGTAGGGCTAACACACTGATAATTTTTAAATCTCCCCAAGTAATCCCAACAAGCAGAACACTGATCACAGAGGTGTATGTGTGTGTGTCCCATTCTCCTCCCCTCAGATTCCAATTTCGTTGGTGTAGAGTGGAACCCAGCAATCTGTATTTTTAAACAATTCCCCAGTTGATTCTGGTGATCAGCCAGATTTAGGATAGATTACGATCTTCCAGAAGCTAACTTGACTACCTACCTGCCATGTAACTGTTCATTTCTGTGGCTATGCATACACTTTACAGAATATATTTTTTTAAAATATATTTTATTGATATTTTACAGAGAGGAAGAGAGAGAGATAAGAGAGTTAGAAACATGAGAGAGAGACATCGATCAGCTGCCTCTTGCACATCCCCTACTGGGGATGTGCCCGCAACCAAGGTACATGCCTTTGATCGGAATCGAACCTGGGACCTTTCAGTCCACAGGCTGACATTCTATCCACTGAGCCAAACCAGTTTCGGCCACTTTACAGAAGATTTTATTTCCTCCTCTTAGTGGCACATCATTTTGGGGACAGCCCTTCAGATGCACCAAAAGACAGTACTTAAAGGAAGTTTTTGTTTATTTGTTTGTTTGTTTTTTAACATGAGGGGGAAGCAGAATAAAGCAAAGGGGGCTAAACAAAGTGTATAGCTTGTCAAGGGAAAAAGCAAAATATCTGGTGAAAAATAAAGGAAGGAATGAAGTGAAGATGGAGATGATGTCACAGGGGAGAAAATGGAGCTGATAGGATTCAACAGCAAATTAATAAAATGCAGAGTAAGTCATCGGGTATAGAAGTTGTAGGTGAAGGGCCTTCCTTTTAGCAAAAAAAAGAGGTAATAGGCAACAACATCTTTTGGTGTACCCCTCCTCCCAACCTCACCCATTCTACCCTCACTGTTCATCAATACTTCCCTCAGGAAAGAATGCCATGGAGTCAATCACACCAAGCTACAAGGGTATTTTATTTTATTTTATTATTTTATTTTTTTTACTGATTTTTAAAAAATATATTTTATTGATTTTTTACAGAGGGGAAGGGAGAGGGATAGAGAGCTAGAAACATCGATGAGTAACATTGACAAGCTGCCTCCAGCACACCCCCTACTGGGGATGTGCCTGCAACCAATGTACATGCCTACAAGGGTATTTTAATAGGGGACAATGACAATAAACCAAAAGAGGATTGAAAAAAAGAAAATTTCAGGCACATTTACTGAATGGAGTGGGACTGGAGAAAGGATAAGCCTTTCTTAGCTTTTTGGTAACTTATATCACACTGGTCTTTAGTTTGTATACTTCTCTAATGCTAAAATGAAAATGAGGCATACCCTGACATCCAGGCATCCCTGGATGAAAACCTCCATGTTGGCAGAAGGGTCCCATCATATACTTGACAAACTGTAGGGAGAGTGTTGTAGCCTATACACTTCACTAGCCATGGATGTTAAGTTTTCCTTACAGAAGCTGAAACTCAAGCCGTAGGTGGTTTCAGTGGATATAGCATTGGCCTGCAGTATGAAGGCTTATAGGTTTAATTCTGGTCAAGCCACATGCCCAGGTTGCGGGCTCGATCACCAGCAGAGGGTGTGCAAGAGGCAGTTCCATCAATGACTCTCTCTCCCTTCTCCCTTCCTCTGAAATCAATAAAAATATATTAAAAAAAGAAAAGAATTTGAAACTTAAGATACTTGTATTTTAAGTCAAAGCCCACTCTCATATTTTCTACCTAACTTTGCCTTATTATTTTTTCCCTTAATATCTCTATCTAAAAAGCAGGAAAATCTCAAGGACAACATGATTCAATTTGGCCAGTGGGAACAAAGTAGAAGAAAAGGAAAATGTGGAAAGGCACAAAAAAGATGGTTTAAAAATATATTTTAAGCCGAGACCGGTTTGGCTCAATGGATAGAGCATCGGCTTGGGGACTGAAGGGACCCGGGTTCGATTCTGGTCAAGGGCATGTACCTTAGTTGCGGGCATATCCCCAGTAGGGGGTGTGCAAGAGGCAGCTGATCGATGACTCTCTCTCATTGATGTTTCTAACTCTCTATCTCTCTCACTTCCTCTCTGTACAAAATCAATAAAATATATTTAAAAAAAAAATATATATATATATATATTTTTTTTTATCGGAATCGAACCTGGGACCTTTCAGTAGCTGGCTGAAATTTGGTAGAACACTGTCTCAAGCGCCAGAAGGTCACTGGTTCTATATATATATAAAATATATATATATATATATATATTTTTTTTTTTTCTTTTTTTTCTTTTTTTTAAGTATTCCCTCCATAGAAAGTCAAGGTAACTATGTTTTGAGTTGGTTACTATTTTGATAACACAGAAATGAACTAGTTGCAGAAGAACAGACATTTTATTGAAAAGAATCATCTCAATTTTAGTGAAAACAGAACAGTATTTACCTTGTCATTTAGAAGTGGTTTGATCTCTGTGAGTTGAACATCCTGAAGTTCATCCATGAGGAAGATGAAAGTAGAGGATTCTCAAAAATAAATCAGTAACTCTGAAACAGAAGAGAAGGAAGTGAAGAAAAAGGCTTAAACTAGCAGTTGGGCCCTGGTCAGGTAGTTCAATTGGTTAGTTGCAGGTTCTATCTCTGGTCAGGGCAAATACTAGTCAACCAATGAATGTATAAATAAATGGAGCAACAAATCTCTTGTCTGTTTTTTCTTTCTTTTCCTTTCTCTCAATGAAAAATATTTAAACTAGGAGTTGAAATATAATAGTCCCATTACTTCCATTCATTCAAATATTAGAGGTTAGCATGTGTCATGCACTGCTCTGGGTGCTGAAGACACAGGAAACTAGATAGTATGGCAAACAGACTCAAAGTGACATCTATGATCTCTGCCTCCTGATATTCACATTCTAGCATAACCACTGTCTTCCCTGAGGGTGGGCAAGACTTTTATCATTTAGGTCCTTCCAAGGACCCAGAGAATGCCAAACATGAACACTCTTCAAACTATGGACCCCACATGACAATCATAAGCATCCCAAACATTTGTGCCACTTATGTTTTATGATAATTTAACTTTCCTGTGTAGAACATGATTCTTTTTCTCAGATCCCAGGCATCCTATAAACTTGATTAAGCTACTGAATGCTCAAAAGCTGAAATTTTTAGTTTGTTTTTAAACTGATTTTTTAAAAAGTGTTTTTATTGATTTCAGAGAGGGAGAGGGAGATAGAAACATTGGCTGCCTCCTGCACGCCCCCTACTGGGGATTAAGCCCATAACCTGGCCATATGTCACAACTGGGAATAGAACCAGTGACCTTCTGGCGCTTGAGACAGTGCTCTACCAAATGAGCCACATTAGTTTGTTCTCTACATTTCAAAAGGAGATGGCATGGCTTGAATCTTTTATCACAAATTTCAGCCAGCATCTACAATCTCTCTTTTGCAGTGATGCTTTGATCCAGTTAACTCTAAAAACATTGGCCTACCTGTTATCTACTTGTATGTTTATTAATCACACTATAAACTGTGGCTACTTTTCAATTGAACTTCACTGGTTACCAATAATTTAAAATGGAGATTTTACGCCCTTGCTGGTTTGGCTCAATGGATAGAGCGTCAGCCTGCAGAATGAAGGGTCCCAGGTTTCATTCTGGCCAAGAGCACATGCCCGGGTTGTGGGCTCCGTCCCCAGTAGGGGGTGTGCGGGAGACAGCTGATTGGTGGTTCTCTCTCATCACTGATGTTTCTATCTCTCTATCCCTCTCCCTTCCTCTCTGAAATCAATAAAAAAATGTATTTTTAAATGGCGATTTTAAAGTTCTTTTTTCTATTATAAAAGCAATACTATATATGCTTACTTTAGACAATGTGGAAATCACAGAATAATGAAAAGATATTTTACTTTGTCCTTCACAACTACTAAGATTTCATCTATTTCCATTTGTTCTTTTTTCCCATGTAAAATGGTGATTTTTCTGAAAATGTTTTTCCAACCCACCTGCTTTATTCCCTTCTTTAACTCACTCACTTGCAAGCAGAATACTTCAAAATGTTAATAATTCAAAGGTGACTTTATATAAGGCCTTCCCAAGAGCCTTGGGGAAAAAGGGAAAGCCTGAGCTGCCCTCAGGTCCAAAGTGAATGGCATTCACTGTGTTCCCATCCAATTTATAAAGATTAAAAAAAAAAAAAAAAAGTGATGATGTGATGTTTGGGCCAGGACAAACATTTAAATAAAGGCACAAATTAAATAAGAAGGCTGTCCCTATCAGCTTGGTCCAGTGCAGACTTAATGCAGGACAGGAAGCTGCTATAGTGTGACTTAGGAATTGGCAATAAGACAATAGCTGTTCACCTTCCACATTAAAGGGGACCTAATGCATTCTTCTAGAGACTGAATTTTTGCTTAGTTCTCCTTGTTCTGAGCCCTTGCCAATGAACAGTTTTTTAACACCTGTGAGAAAACTAAGACCACATGGTGGAAAATTCCATCTCCAGATTTCCCAGCTACACAGACTGGCTTCCTCCTGGGGACTCTAAAAGCCTGAGGTTCCCTTTGCACAAATGATATGATTGCCAGATCCATCCTGGTACTAAGGGATATTTTTAAAAAGTTAGTAGGGATTTTATAAACTGCAGTAAATAACAAAATGTTAACCCTCTTGCCCAGCTTTATGAGGTAAAGGGAAGACTGAAAAGTAAAAACCAGCCATCCTTGAACTGAAGAAGTAAGCCTGATACCAAATACCCTGTTTCCCCGAAAATAAGACAGTGTCTTATATTAATTTTTGCTCCCAAATATGCGCTAGATCTTATTTTCAGGGGATGTCTTATTTTTCCATGAAGAAGAATACGGTAGACATTTATTGTTGAATAAAAATAAAGGCAATTTATTACCTGTATACGGTACGATAGTATGGTAGTTGTCAACACAAACAAGACAAACTATGAATCCTACAGTATAAATTTACTCATTTATATTCAATGACAATCATGTCATCATCTTCTGGAACATCATCATAACAATCCAATTCCTGAATTTCCTGGTGAATTTCTTGTGACTCCATTTCTTTCAGAATCAGTGGACCAAATCTCTCATGTTTAGCCTAGGGGGGCCTTATTTTCCGGGGGATGCCTTATATTTCACTCAGAAGGAAACCTGTAAGTAGGTCTTATTTTCGGAGGATGTCTTATTTTCGGGGAAACACTGTAGCTAGTGGAAAGAAAAAAAAAAAGGTGTGTGTGTATAAATCCTATACTGTGCCAATAACTATAACCTAAACATCTTACTTTTAATCCTCATAACAGTCTTCTTGGGTAGATATCTTCATTTTTTCAAGTTGAGAAACTTAGGCTTAGAGAGAAGTTAAGATACTTTTCCAATATCCCACATCTGAGTAACAAGGCAAGGATTTAAAAGCATTTGCTTTTACCACTATACCATAATGTCAACACCAGGCTCTATCTACTGGCTATAGAACCCTGGGCAAGTTTCTTCCCCTCTAGTCACAGGGGCACCACCTCCTTAAAGTAGAGGTAATAGAAGCCCAGAGCAATTCTGTAACTCAGATGTCTTAGAATGGAGGTTTGAGTCATCACACCAGCAAAAAGCCCTCAATATCTCAGTAGTTAGCTGAGGATTAGGAGAACGAGTAGGGAGAGAGACAAAATTCCAACTATTACTTGGTAACCAGTTTTAGAAACAATGGCTATGTCTTGCTTGTTGTTAGAACAGTGAGCCTCAAACAGACAATCACCTGGATATCTTGTTCAGGATCTTAGGCATAATCAGCTTTGGGTAATGACAGTCCAATAAGTGACCTAATCATATGAGGAGTGAAGATCATTTGAGTTGAAGAGATGAAGAACATAAAGGCTAGATTATTAGCACTAATCAATCTATAACAGAGATGAGGAGAATGGGACAGAGAAAGACTATTAATTTAATTTTATCCTGCCTTCTTCTAAAAAAGATTTCAGATGGGAATAAAAAAGATTCAACAGCGCCCCTCCCCACCAAAAAAGAAGATTCAACAGACCAGACTAATTAAAAGGGAAATGTACCAGAGAAAGATAGTTTAGTAGTTTAGTGCAGAAATCTAGTTGATGGGGAGTGGAGGAAGTCAATGGGGGAGAAAATACTTTCAACAATAAAGATAAGTTGAAACAAAAGAAAGAATCCAGCTGGCAGGTGAAAAGAGCCTGACCCTGCTATTAAAATCACAGATGTAAAGAAGAAAATCAGGGGTATAAAACTAATAAAAACATTGTGAGGTCAGAGAAGTCAGATTTTGCCAAGATTTTGTAGGGATTCAGAACAAACCACCCCAAGATGTGCCTAAGTAGCACATGGATTATTTCAAGCTCCCCTGACCCCCACTATTTAGGAGTCTGGCCCACATTAAGAGTTATCTCACACACACACACACACACACACACACACACACACACACACAAAGCCCGAGCAGTGTGGCTCAGTGGTTGAGCATCAATGAATGAACCAAGAGGTCACCAGTTCGATTCCTGGTCGGGGCACATGTCAAGGTTGGGGCACAGAGTGAAGTGAGATTTAGTGAGGAAAATCTGTGTAGGTGCTAATGGAGAGCAGAGCTTGCCACCCCAAAATATGCCTCTTTGGGATATTGATTATTTCAGGCTGATTAATTTTAAGAAACAGCAGACAAGGGAAAAGCTCTAAAAACCAAGTAGAAGGACAGTGTAAAAGGACATTTACATCTGTAGAAGGGTACTTCCATCTGTAGAAGTGTTTTCCTCACTATACCATGCCTGCGTTTGCTAACAATGATGAAGACATGGACTTAATTATACAATAATCTTATTCTTATTTATTGTGCTTTGCCAGGTAATTTCCCAGAAGTGACTCTCCACCCCCAATAACTATTGTCTTTAGCTGAAGGCGGTATTTAAGGTGACGGCTTGACGTTTTGGAGAATTACTCATTAGTCTCCTGAGACTCTCCCATGTATACAGGAGGTGTTCATTTTATTAAACTTTGTTTTTCTCCTGTTAATCTGTCTTGTGTCAATTTGATTATTAGGCCAGCCAGAAAGGTAGAAGGAAAATTAGTTTTCCTCCCCCTCAGCACTCACCAAACCAGAGACATGGAAGAGCTGTAGGCCTTGGGTTCTTCTGGAAGACAACTCAGTGACAGAAAAGAAAGCAGAACCAATAAGAACAAAGAAAAAATGCTCAAGAGATGCAAGAGGTAATGCCAAAATACAAAGTCAGAGAAGTGAAGGGAGAAGAGAAGTTTACACGAAAGGGGAGAAAATTGTCAAATACTGGAGGAAAGGAGGAGGGGAGGAAAACTAAGGAGATATTATTTTTGACAGTGGAAGTCAATAGTATTAAAAATCTAGAAAAAATGAGGTTCAGTTCTCCATGCTTAAAAAAAAAAAAAAAAAAAAAGCCCATGACTATTACCTTTTAGAAATACAGAAACTGACATTTCTGAATTTAAATGTAAGCAAAAATGTTCCGGAGTGGCACCAGTGTTCTTTGATACTTAGTACTTGAGAGAACCTTTAAAGATCAAAACTACTGACTTTTAATTTTTGCACCAAAACTCTGAAATAGAGAACAGAAAAACACGTAGGGGTGCGGTTGAAGTCATGAGACAGCTAAGGCTCTGTAGAACACAGTTTAAATAAAGTCCAACAATATATTTATGGATAAAAAGGGGCTACATGCTAGCTACCCTGACAAACTCTGGGAAGGCCTACATGGCAGCCTTGCAAACTCGCCAAGACCTAAAGTAACCACAAAGGACAGTATGAAATTAAAACTTTTAAAAGTTAAAAGTAGTCTAAGGTGGGTAGTTCTGTCCAATATCAAGTTTGATCTTAATTGAGCCTATCTTTTTGCATCTACAATAACATACCTTTGGATTGTCGTGGTAACTTCCCTTTTTCCGGACCCCTCAGGGCACAACCTATGCACCAGGGGAGAGACCACAAATCCCCTCATTGTCATTGTGTAACTATCCTGTACCAACCTATGTAAAAGAAGCATGTGTCTATCATTTTACTTTTTATTTTTTAAATATATTTTTATTGATTTTAGAGAGGAAGGGAGAGGGAGAGATAGAAACATCATGATGAGAATCACTGATGGACTGCTTCCGCATGCTCTCTACTGGGGATCAAACCCAAAACCTGGGCATGTGCCCCTGGCCAGAATTGAACCTGGGACCCTTCAGTCCGTGAGCCAACGCTCTATCCACTGAGCAAAAACAGCTATCATTAAAAAAAAAAAAAAAAAAAAATAGATTTCAGAGAGGAAGGGAGAGATAGAAACATCAATGATAGAAACATCAGAGAAAGAAACATCAATTGGCTGCTTCTAGCACACCCTCTACCGGGGGATCAAGCCAGCAACCTGGGCCCTGTCTAGGAATCAAGCCAATGACCTCTCAGTGGTTGTCAACCTTTCCGTCCTCACTGACCACCAGTGGTCCATGGACCACCTGCTGGCGACCGCTGCCCTAGTTCACAGGTCAATGCTCAACCACTGGTCCACGCCAGCTGGGCTATGCTTTTACTTCTTATCCAATCCACCTCCCTGCTTTGCCCTGCTTTGCTTTCTTCCACTTCCCGAATCTATCACCAATGGATTTCATGTAACCCACTTATGTCTCCTCTTTTGATTGTAATGTATAAAACAAGGTGAAAAACTGCCATTCTCTGAAGCATTATCACAATACTTTGAGATTCTGCTTCCAGGCAACTGTCAACAGTTTGGCTCAAAGAAACTCACAAGAATTCTTTACAGCAAGCATGTCAAACTCTCGGCTGGCGGGCCACATGCCTCAAACAAGTTTGATATGCTTGCTTTACAGGTTTGAATGTTTCTTACATTAACATATTTCTGCCCTGGCCAGTTTAGCTCAGGGGAGAGAGCACTGGCCTGTGGACTGAAGGTCCCGGGTTCGATTTCGGTCAAGGGCATGTACCTTGGTTGCGGGCTCGGTCCCTAGTGGGGGGCTTGCAGGAGGCAGCTGATCGATGATTCTCTCTCATAATTGATGCTTCTATCTCTTTGTCCCTCTCCCTTCCTTTCTGGAATTAATAAAAATACATAAATTAAAAAAAGCCACACACATTTCTGAGTTCAACCTTTGCCCACACAGAAAAAAGTGGGTGCCCAGATTCTTCCAGTCAAAGAAAGAGCTCTTAAGCACATTAGATGTGGACTCTAGACCCAGAACAGCGCCTACCTAGCTGAGTGGCACTGGGCAAAGCATTTTTCCTTTCTAGACCTCAGTTTCTCCACCTGTCAAGGGAAGAGGTTGGGCAGGATGACCTTTTGGCCCCTGACAGGGCTGACATTCTGTGACCTAGAAGCTCCCTGTAAATGTAGTGTTTTGATTTTACATTCTCCCCCAGGGTAAGAGTTCCCCGGTCCCCCACCTCATTTGATTCTGTTCTACAACCCTAAGAGGTCACTCGGTTACCAACCTGATTAGGTTCAAAGACTAGTTGAAGGTCACTTGCAAATCAGTGGGAAGTTGCACGTGGTCTGACCCCAGGGATATGAGGGTCTCAGGCTCTATCTCACTCTGCACTGTGTCCACTGAGTCAGAGAAAGCTCACTGAGATTTCCTGTGGTTAAAAACATTGCTCTGTTACTGAGAAAAGGCAGTAAGGGACTAAGTATGCTATTGGCTTTCTAAACTCAAGCTGTCTTGTTATGTAGCTTTCCCCAGACCAAGGTAATGTGTGTGGTCTTCATCAGGCTGTGCCAGGATGGACTTGCTGCCAGGCCACCATTTGTATTCTAGAGGCAAAGTCAATCACTTTTGGTTTTGGCAAGAATACAGACAGAAAACCAGAACAGGATGAAGGCTGTAAACAAAGAGGCATACTGAGAAAATGAACTGGACAGGGCCAGCTGGAGCTGGTGCTGAAATATCATAGTTACGGCTGAAAAGCTGCAGGAAGAGGCCAGGGAATTGACAGAGAAGGTAGACAGTGGTGTTCCTACAGCAAGATGACACACATCCTCTGTTTTTACTTATAAACCAGTGGCCAAATGAGATAGTAAATTTTACAATTTACAAAGCACCTTTACAAAGCACCTGGCATCTCATTGGACGATCAGGAAGGTACTGTGAGGGGAAACACGGGGCACTGGCATCTGTTGCAGCGATAGGGAAACTGAGGCTTAAAGAGGTTGCAATGGAGTGACCAAAACAATATAACTAATAAATGCAACAGCCGGGACTGAAACCAAATTTTCTCCTGATCCCAAAGCTTACTCTATGTCCTGTATCATACTGCCTCCCAGGTTATCACAGATGAAGACTTGGGGGTAAAAAGGAGAGACATTCAGCAGATTGCCTTATTGCATTGCACCCACTCCACACTGAGGACCTCTCTAGCTCTGGTCCTAAATTACACTGAGTGGTTAAGATCAGGCCACAGGCTGGAGGATTAAACCCTAATATGAAACTAATAACAAGAAAGCCGAGATTTGGGACTGGAGTTTGCCTTCACCATTAATTCAATTAAATAGGGGAGATTAAATTTATAAACAAACCACTACAGTTCCAAGCAAACTCGAAGGTAGTTTCTCAGCCTCGGCAGCAGTGACATTTTGGACCAGATGTTTTGTTGTAGGCGAGTGTCATGTACATAGAATGTTTAGGAACATCCCAGCCTCTACCCACTGAATGACAGTAGCACCTGCCTCCAATTGTGACAACCCAACAGGTCTCCAGATATTACCAAACGTCCTCTGGGGGCAACACTGCGGCTGAGTTGAGAATCACTGCTCTAAGGGTTATGGAGGTTTAGGGCAAAAGTCCGTTAATACAGTTGTAGAGAAAAAGATTCATGGAGGAGGAATATGTGAACTGGACCTTGAAGAATAAAGTCCTGGCCCGGTGTCTCAATTGGTTGGAGCATTTTTCCATAGACCAAGAAGTTTGCAGGTTCAACTCCAGATCAGGACATACTTAGGATGTTTCCCAGTCAGGGCGTGTAAGGGAGGTAACCCATAGATGTTTGGGTGTCTGTCTTTCTTTCTTTCTCTTCCTTCCTTCCTTCCTTCCTTCCTTCCTTCCTTCCTCTCTTCCTTCCTTCCTTCCTTCCTTCCTTCCTTCCCTTCCTCCCTCTCTCCCTCTCCCTCCCTCCCTTCCTCCCTCCCTTCCTTTCTTTTCTTTCCTCTCTCTCTCTCTCTCTCTCTCTCTCTCTCTCTCTCTCTCTCTCTCTCTCTCTCTCTCTCGTCTTATTTTCTCTCTCTCCATCATCACCCCCTCCCCCATAATCTCGGGTGAGCATTAAAAATAAAAAAGGGTAAATAAAATTCCTGTAGGTGGGGAGGGTAAGACTAAGAAGGAATTCCAGAAAGGGAGGGTAACTTAAACACAAGGTGAGAAAGTACAAGTCTGCTAGAAAATGACCCAGTTTGGCAAGAGCAGAAAGTTGGAAATAGGAAACAAAGCTAAAAATGCCCATTGAAGTCAGGTCAGAGAAAGTTATTCATCGGCTAATATTTACAAAATATATTTACAGGATGAGGTAGCCAACAATACAAGATATCAATGAATGTTTAATAGTGTCGAAGTCAAACCAATGGCACTGCTATGTATCCCACCTCCCCAAGAGGACAGAATGCTGCTTGAATATCACATCTTACACTGCATCTACTGTTCATTGCATTTATTCAGAGCTAAACAAAGCTTGAACCAGGGTAGAGGTGGGAGAAATAACTAAGGACTGGAATGATCAAGAGTTCCCCAATGATCAAGTCTGTCCTCTACTATATTTATCCTATTCATTACTACGTAAAGGGAAGTCTGAATTCCTCTTCACCAGAAGAAATACTCTCAGAGATACTATTCCATAAGCAAAGGGGATAAGAATGATGGGCCTTGAATGGATATATTTTGGATTGTTATAAGGGAAGAGGACATTCCAAGCAAGGACATTGTAGGGTGGGGAAAAAACAAATGTACAAAATATATCCAGGAAGACACCAAAAAGCTTCTGGGAAAGAAGACAAGACTGGTCAAAATACAGAGTACATAAATGGGACTTTAGTTTGAACAACCATGGAGGGTTCCTGAGCAGAATGACACAATTGTTTAATACATAGTCATCTAATCTGGTAGTTCTTAGCTACACACTAGAAAGACTGGGAGCTTTGAAGAAGAGCAACTCTAGAGATCCAATTTAATCGGTCTAGGTAAGGCCCTGATATTGTTTTTAAAACTTCACAAATGATTCTTATATGCAACTAGGACTGAGAACCACGGGCCTACAGTCATGCCTTCATCCTCAGATGCAAAAAGAGGCCTAGAAATTTAAGCTGCTTGCCTAAATTCACACAGCTGTCTAGGTGAGGGGCTGGGACTGGCATCTGGACTCCTATTCTAGGCTCTGAAATATCTCACAGAGTACTGAGCTAAATTCCATACATCAGTCTATAAGAAGCACAATTACCTGATGACTTCACTCAAGTTTTTCCAGGGTTAAAGCCTGAATTAATCCTATATAATAAAAGGCTAATAAGCAAATTGTCCCCAGGGGCAGGAGTTCGACTCACCAGGAGTTAGACGTGCACTGACCATCAGGGGACGGAACGGAAGATGGCAGGCTTCGGTGAGGCGTCACTGGCAGCGGAGGCAGTGGAGGTGTTGCCAGCCCCGATGGGCTCTGATGAGAGCGGGCTATGGCAGGATGGTGGAGCAGATGAGCAGGGGCCCAATTGCGACATTGGTTGCCCCATAGATTGGCCCTGATCGCCAGCCAGGCCTAGGGACCCTACCTGTGCACAAATTTCATGCATTGGGCCTCTAGTCTAATCATAAACTACTGGCTTAAGCATCTCCATAAGCATCTAGGATAATAGATGTGGGTTTCATTGCTGTCTCCTGGGGGCCCTTAGGAAAGCAAAGGGTCTCAGGAGACTCCCCAGAAAGCGTAATAAACGAGCCAAACCATCCAACTCCAAGAAAGAAATAATGACTTTTAAAAATACAACTCGCTTAGTTTTTGTACTATGTAAAGGGAAGTCTGAATTCCTCTTCACCAGAAGAAATACTCTCAGAGATTCTATTCCATAAGCAAAGGAGGGGAAGAAAATGATGAAAGGTATCTGCTAAAGCATGCTCACAGACCCTCATTTTAACAGGAAACACCCCTGCTGGTCCACAGCCTTGGACAAGGGCCATCCACACCTTGTGTTTTTCTGAAAAGGGCAGCAGCAGCACCCTTTACAACATGCCCACCTTCCCACTGTGTGACTCATGGATTCTGGCAGGTGGTAATAGGTAGTTTGCAAAGACTGTCAAGCTGGAAGACTGAATCTGTCCTCTACTATATTTATCCTACTCATTACTGGTACAAGCAACTACTAGAACAAAACAATGCCTATCTAGAGGTCTTCCCAAAACTCCAAACACTCATCAACAGCTGAAGCCCTAACATGGGGGTCATATTAAAGGAACTCGAAAAGCAGACGCACTATCCTCTGCCTTCCAGTCTTGAAAAATGCAGCTCAGGATACTAAGAAAGCGACTGCTGGCTAGGCCCTGGTATGTGCTCTGTGTTCCTACCAGCAATAAGGCAGAATCCCTGAAAACAATTTGTTCTTTAACACAACCTGAGTGGAGGTAAAGAACAACTAGAGTCCTAAGATGCAGTACTTAATTCTCATACTAGCTTATTTTATTAAGCAGTTCCTATATGCCAGATACCATGACAAGCACTACCCATTCATTATTTCATTTTATTTCCAACACACTTATAAAATAGGTACTGTAATTGTAATCCTTCCTATTTTAAAGAAGAAGAAACTGATACATGGAGAGGTTTTATAGTAGGCTAAAGGTCACATAGCTAGTGGATTGCAGAATAAGGATGTGAACAAGAGCAGTCTGCATCTAGAACTTGGGGAGGCCTCTATAAACAACGTTTCCTACTTGATGCCAACTAACTATTAATTCTTTTACTTATTTTTTCAGGTTTGGTTACTGGAATTTACCAGGATCTTATTGAGCAAATAATTTTGAAACTGAAGAGCACCATATAAAGATTAGGTATCATTAATACAAAGTTGGGTATTATTAGGTATTAGCATTATTACTTTAATTAATAGAAGAAAACTGCAACTATCTGGGTGTATTTGAAAAACAACCCTGTGGGCTAATCATCCACATTTTAGTTAATACCCTGGTTAAACCCACCTTTCAACACAAAGGTTTACAAGATGGGACATCTTCAAGTAAACAGGATACTACCAGTTAAAAGATTAGACATCCTCAAAAATTGAAGCCCTGGCTGGTATTGCTCAGTTGGTTGAACATCATCCCAAACATCAAAAGGTTGCTGATTTGATTCCTGGTCAGGGCACAGGGTATCTGGCTTGATCTGGGGCGGGAGGGGGGGGGGGGGGGGGAAGCAGCGGCGCGCATGGCGGCGTAAAGGAGGCAGTCTATCACGGTCAGCTCTTACATTGATGTTTCTTTCTCCCTCTTCCTTCCCCTCTCAAAAAAAATTTTTTTATATTTTTACACACACAACAACAACTGAGAATAGCAGGAGGGATCCTGTCCCCAAAGCTTTCTCAACTGCAGGGAGAATGAGACAATAACCTGATTCCTCTTTTTTCTCTCTGCCAAATATTATGGCTTCACATAACATAGTTTTAGAACTAAAATGCCACAATTTTAAAAAAACATTCTATATTAACCATAAGATGAAAATTCAGACTTAAAAATGTAGAAGCATTCTAAGGATGAAACTGTCATTTTAAATAAACAACCGTGTCTATTTTGAAAGCAACTAGTATTTCTGGAAAAATTATCATATGACTGCTTAATCTTAGGTTAACATTAGAGATGGGAAGCAACTTCACACTGTGTTTATGAGTGACATACAATTTATTCCCCTGATTTGTTATGTTTGTTTTTAGATGATCACTCTACAAGTTCCTCCCAAATAACAGCTATAGCTTTCAAACCTGAAGCATTATCTATAAAATAATAATAATATTACTGCCCTGACCAGTTGCTCAGTAGTTAGATCGTCAGCTTTTGTACCGAAGGATCATGGGTGTGATTCCTGGTCAAGGGCACATACCTCGGTTGCAGGTTCCATCCCCAGTCTCAAGTGCAGGAGGCAACCAGTCCATGTGCCTCTCTGACATCGATATTTCCCTCTCTCCCTCCCTCCCTCTCTCTCTCTCTCTCTCTCTCTCTCTCTCTCTCTCTCTCCTCTCCCTCTCTCTCCCCCCCCCCCCGCCCTCCTCCTCCCCCCCTCCACCCCCTATTTCTTCCACTCTCTCTAAAGGTCAATGGGAAAAAATATCCTTGGTAAGGATTAAAATACTGAAAAACATATAACAAAAAAATCTTAATAAATAATAAGATCAAGTGTGAAAAGTGGCTGTAGCAGAAATTTTCACTTGATCACTTGAAAACCACAAAGTGTAGATTATAGGTCTTTCTGGTGGTAAAGAGATTATAGTCTAATAACACAGCCCAAGCCTGGAGTAAGCCACACATCCACTTGAGAAATTAATTTTCGTATACTAAGCCTCCGAGGAAGATAAAATGCAGCAGCACCTCCACAAAAAAGTTAGGGAGAATGCCTACTCCATATTTCACATTCCTTAATAGCAATCAAGTGTAATAGCATAGCCTGTTTGATCATGTAAATAGTGTCTACGTAGCATTCAACTCAGAATGCAACAAAGCCATATTTCCTCCAGAGTACACCCCATTCAATTATCAACAACAGACATTTATTTGGGATCGATAATATGTCAAACTTTCTTAGGCATTGTGAGAAACATGACAGAATTTGAGTCACTATACCATTCCTCTCACTGAAAAAGTAAGATCAAAAGATATAATACAACCTTTTTTTTTGTATGGTATTTAAACATTCTCCACGTATCTCAGTTAAATTTCACATAATAAATATTTAATGGCCAGATTGTAGGTAAAGGGTATAAACACAGTAGAGTTAGCATTGTGATTAAAGAAAACAATTTCCTGGGTTGCGGGCTTGATCCCCAATAGGGGGCTGAGTGCTCAGGCAACCTATCAGTGATTCTCACTCATCATTGATGTTTCTCTCTCTCCCTCTCCCTTCCACTCAGAAATCAATAAAAATATTTTTTAAAATACTGTAATTTAGCAAAGAAAGCCCTGAAGTCAAATATGTACTCATAAATCTAGGTTTTGTTTCTATGTGCCATTTCCAAGCATCTCTTTAAAAAGGGATGGGTTGGGAAGGGTTTAAAAAGGCCTTTTAGTATAGATGACTGGGCATCCAGTTCTGCAGTAAAATTCAAAATGCTATCAATTTTTGTACCTGAAAGTCCTTGACATACCTCTTCCTTTCAACATCCCTCCTCAAACTTGTCAATTTTTCCTCCAGAATGTCCCATTTGTCTTTCCTTTCTGACTGTCCTCACTTCTTGTCTGGATATACTCATTCATTCATCATTTACCAAATGTCTATTATCTGCCACCAACAGGGCTAAACCTTCATCCTTACTCTTATGAAGCTCACATGATATTCAGTAGAGCTGTTATCTGCCCATCTCAATCACCAGACTGCAAGCTTTAGCAAAGGCTTTGTATTTCCAAATCCTAGCAGCATCTGGCACACAGCAAACATTCTAAAAATGTTTGTTGTGTGAAACCAGATTACTTTAGCAAGTTTTTTTTTAAATCCATAAATATTTTAGTACAGTATACATCTTCCAAAAGGACTTTTGCTTGACTCTACCAATCTGTCTAAGCCCAGAAAGTCCTAATTCCTCCCCAAAGTGTTCTCACTGCCACAGCTAATACCTTCTGCACCTCTTCCAACTCCTATCTCACACCTAGGCTCTTTACCACAGGAGTAATAGTTAGGTACACACAGTCTCCATTAGCAGAGAATAGTTCTACTATTAAAAAGGCCTTTCATAATAGATTACCTGACACCCAATTCTGTAGTAAACCCAAAATGCTATAAATCTTTGGACCTGAAAGTCCTTGACACACCTATTATGATCTGTTGGGGAATATTTTCCCAAGAGACCATAAACCTCTTGAAAACATGAATCATATTTTTGTTATCTCTTCCTCAACTCTGTTCTAAGCACATAAATGGAATTTTCATAGGGTTGCTGGTTAATGCCTTTATGGATGAATTCACTGAAACACTTGATAAATCTTTAATGAAGAAAAGTCTAGATTTCAAGTTTTAGCCCTGGGTCTGTTGACCTTGGACAAGCTTAGCATGAAGGCTGTAAAAGTGAGTTTTAGCCAAGATCAGTTTGGCTCAATGGATAGAGCGTCGGCTTGGGGACTGAAGGGTCCCGGGTTCGATTCCGGTCAAGGCCATGTACCTTGGTTGCGGGCATATCCCCAGTAGGGGGTGTGCAAGAGGCAGCTGATTGATGACTCTCTCTCATCGATGTTTCTAACTCTCTATCTCTCTCCCTTCCTCTCTGTACAAAATCAATAAAATATATATATATTTTAAAAGTGAGTTTTAACTCAATGACTTGATGCCTCTTTTCAGCCTGAACAATGTATGATTTTATGTAATGTTCCCATGTTGGACATCTTATTCCATTATATTTTCACTAGAGGCCCGGTGCATAAAATTTGTGCATGGGCGTGGTCCCTAAGCCTGGCCAGCAATCTAAGTGCAACCTCTGGCATGGAAGGGCAGGTCCCAGCTGACCTCTGGGTCCTGGGCAGCACCTGGACCCTGTGGCCCCACACGTCCCCCTCTGTCTGAGTCACTGTGCCCAAGTCCCCATGCGGAGATGTGGTGAGCATAGCTGGACACTGTGGGCTGGGGCACAGAGTGGGCCTGTGGGCCACCAGGTGTCAGCACGCTCTCTCCCAGCTGGCCTTGTAGACTGGCTCCTGCGCAAACCCATGGGGAGCCCGACTGGCCCCTGGGTCCTGATGGCTTCGGCCCGGCTCATCTAGAAGACGCCACATGAGTGCAGGGTGGGCTCCTTGCGGGCTCCCAGTACCTAAGCGCAGGGGCTTCCTCAGTGCATGAGCCCTGGCGTCTTGGGGGAGGGTAGCAAGGGGATTGAGAGCAAGCTTGGCGGACAGCCCACATTCTCATCACACCTCCATCCCTGTCCCGTCCATCCCCAGTCCCCAGGTAGCCAGTGAGAGGTTGCAGAGTGTCACCAATGCCTGCCATGTTCCACTCCACCCGCTGGTGGTTAGCGCATGTCATAGTGAGCGGTTGAACTCTTCTGCATGCCAGCCTGATCACCCTCTAACCATTCCCTTGCCAGCCTGATTGTTGCCTATCTGCTCCACCAGCCTGTTTGCCCCTAATTGCCTTCCCCTGCAGGCCCGGGTCTTCTTCAACTGCCCTTCCTACAGGCCTGGTCACCCCCAACTTCCCTTCTCTGCCGGCCTCGTCACCCTAACTGCCCTCCCCTGCAGGCTTGATCACCTCCAACTGTCCTCCCTTGCAGACCTGGTCCCTCCCAAATGCCCTCCCCTGCTGGCCATCTTGTGTCCACATGGGGGCAGCCATACTGTATTGGAGTGATGGTCAATTTGCATATTACTCTTTTATTAGATAGGATTATTAGATAGGATAAAGGCCTATGTACAGATGGGGTCAGGCTGGTTTGCCCTGAAAGGTGTCCCAGATCAGGGTGGGGGTTCCCTTGGGGCATGGGGCAGCCTGGGCGAGGGGCCTATGGTGGTTTGCAGGCTGGCCATGCCCCCTGGCAACCCAAGTGGAGGCCTTGGTATCTGGGATTTATCTTTTATAATTGAAACTTTGTAACCTTGAGCAGAGCCAAACCTCCTGCTCTCTCCGTGGCTACAGCCAATTTTGTTGGGATTTATTCATCTTCTATAATTGAAACTTTGTAGCCTTGAGCAGAGGAGGCCAAGGCAGGCCAGGGTAGGCAGAAAGGTTGGCTTCCTCCATTGCCAGGGAAACCCAAGCCTCTTGCTCTCTCTGTGGCTGCAGCCATCTTGGCTGGGTTAATTTGCATACTCGCTCCTGATTGCCTGGCTGGCGGGCATGACTTGTGGATGTAACAGAGGTATGATTAATTTGCATATTACTCTTTTATTAGATAAGATTATATAGGATATTGCTTTGCTTGTAATGCTATTATGGCAATTTTTAGACCTGACTTGAGTTACAATTAGATATGGTGTTTCCAAGTTAGCTAGCAAGCTCTTTCAACAGGAACCATGTTTTATTAAATGGTGAATCTTCCACCATTCCTAGCATCATGTCTTCCACATAAAAGCTTCATATATTTGCAGAAAATTATTTGGAAAAACTCTTAAAAAGCCTCATTTATGTAGAGAACTTATGTACAGATCTGCTATCTCCCCAAGGGCGCTTTTGAATATTTATTATTATAAATAGTATGAAATGGTTTATGGTAAAAATTGTGATTACTCTGGTAGCACCACGGGCAGTCAGCCACAAGAGGCAAAAATGTAAAAATGAATCTAAGCATTTAGAGACAGACTAAAAGACCACAAGCCTCAGGCTATCTTACTAAAGATGCAAATAAAAACTGCTCTGTACACTTACACCTACTCCAGTGTTGGGGTTAATAAACAAGCTTCTTGATGAGGACCCTTATCTGCAAATTTTTAGAAACAGGGTGAACTAGAGATCTTTGAATGGTGAATCTAAAAGAAAGGATATCACAGGGGGAAAAAAGATTACCTTTTTTCTTTTCTTCTTTCTTTTTATTATATCTATGAGAGATAAATGTTAGCTAAACCTATTGTGGTAATCAATAATGTAAGTCAAATCATCATGCTATACGCCTTAAATTTATAGAGATATATGTCAATTATTTCTCAATAAAACTGGAAAAAATAACATAAAGGCAGGGACAGCAAAGAGAAATTGAAGGGCTAGTAGGAAGTACAGAAAGGTGGCAAGAAAACATCACTCGGAGTAACGAAAATTCACCAAGTCTTTGCCAAAGGCCTACTATGAGCTAAGCACTTGAAGCTGCAAAGATAGTCCCTGATCTCAAGGGGCTAATAGTTTCATTGTGTTTGTGAGCAATTCTAACTGGAAGGTTTCACAGAGAAGCTGGTGAGTCAGAAGAGCTCTAAAGTGTTAAAAGGAATTTACTAAGGAAAAAAAAAAAAAAAGACAGTTTGAATTTAAGTTCGTTATTTTGGGGAGGAAGCATCCACATGCATTTACAGCTGTTCCTCTTGGGACTTTAAATCATGGTAGCTTCTTATATTCAATGGCACTCTGTCAATGCTCTTTCTCTTCTTAATTTAAATACTAAGATGTTCAAGCCCAATATTGGACTAGAGCCAAAAGTCCCAGAATGAGGTGAGTGCTCGCCAAAATCTGCCCTGTCACCTCCACATCCAGCCAGCCCAGCTAGCCCAGTCCTGCTGTCCTGGCAGCCAGGAAAGGAAGGCTAATTATATCCTCTGGGGGCAAGGCGAGGGGGGAAATCTGGATGCAGGCTTACCAGGCTTACCCCAGTTCTGCCAGTAAGCCACCAGGGGAGAGCTTCCCTACTGCAAGCCATAAGGCGCTCCTAGTCTACCTGTGACAGGGAGGCCAGCTCTGCAGGGGGAGAGAGGGGGGAAGGTGCATGAAAAGAAAGGAAGGAACGCACTGGACTGGGGAATGCTGAGGTTATTGAGATAATCTTAATTACATGTTCAGTAAGATCCCAGGCTCTTAGTAACAACACTATCATTATTATAACAGCAGCACCTCCATTGTACTTCAACAACAAGAAAATACAGTGGTTTGTTTTTTTTTGCAGTCTTTTATGACGCTGAAGAAGCAAATCCAGAGACAAATGCATTTCAAATTATTTTAAAGGTTCAAGATCAAATTCCAACTGTCCTGGCCAGAGACCCTGAGGCGAGAGCCAGTCCTGCCTCCGGCCGGCCAGCCGCGTGACCTTGGGCAGGCACTTCCCCCTGTCTCAGTTTCCTCATCTGTCAGGAGGGGCGACGAGGCCCCTTCCTCGCGGGGTCGCGCCACAGGGGGGATTCTTTGTTGCCTAGGAGACGCACGCGTGTCCCCTCCTTGGCTCCGGGCGGCCGGGATGGATGGTGCCCGACACCGAGGCATGCCGCGGCCCTGCCGGAGCGAGAGAGGGGGTCGCGCCTGAGGTGGGTGCCTGCAACCGCGGGAGCCGGGCGTGGTGGCCGGCGGCCCCGCCGCAGGGCCCGCAGCCTGCGCTCCGGGAGCGCCCGCGGGAGGCCCGGCCAATCCCGGTCCCGCGAGCTGGGCGGGCGGGGGGCGCCGGGGGAACCCGGAGAAACCCGGCAGCGCGCACCGGGGCCCCAGCGTGCAGAGGAGAACGGGTAGGGCAGGAAGAGGCAAGGGGAACGACGCCCCCGAAAGCAGCGCAGCCCCCGCGAGCAGCGCCGCGCGTCCGGGCGGAGGCGCCCACTCACCTGAGGCGCCGGTCCCGCCGTCAGTGCAGCAGCGGCTGTGGCGGCGGCGGCGGCGGGGGGCGGGGGAGGCTCTGCGCCGCGCAGGCGCGCTGGGGCTGCCGGGCCGCGGCGTGGGGCCCCGCCCACCCCGGGGACTACCAAGATGGTGGCTGGGCCGGGACGCCTCGCGGTGCCATCTTGGATGTAGTTTCTCCGGCTGAGGGGTCTCCTTGGGAGAACCTTGACCAGGACTCGCCGGAGGGAAAGGCGTTGAGTGCCGCCCCTTCCCTTCCGCAGGTCAGCCTTGTGAAGCCCCTCAGGGCCCTTGTGGCGGAGCCTGGCATCCTTCCACGTGGGCCCAGAGCATTGGTACCCGCGGTCACGTGGCACCTGGCACCGCGCTGAGCCCGGGGAAGGGGCTTGGCAAGTAATGGTGAGTGAGCACAGCACTTTAAAGGACTGCAATCCAAGACTCAGTCCTCCATTGCATCACTATGACAACGGCCTACTGTACCATCTCCTTTTTGGAGTGGTGCAACATGAGAAATGGACTTATTTTTTTCCAAATAACACATAGTAAGCTTCAATGACCCAACTTAAGTAATACCAAAATGTGCAGGGCCAGGCTAGATCCCTTTCCCAAAAGATTTATAATTTAGTTAATCTTGTGAAAATGAACAAAGAGAAACCTCATTTTAAATGGCGTGAGGAATGCCAGAAGGGAGCTTTCAGACACCACCCTTCAACATGAAGTACAGATCCTAACTGCGAAGAATCTTTAGTTACCAACCTCGACAGAAAGAGATGCACCTTGCAGATTGATATTACTTAAAAAAAAAAAAAAAAAATTCAACCAAGTAAATGTGAAGAACTGGCATTATTAAGTGGTTCATGAATCCAGCAGCATCCCATCTAGCAACCAGAATACTCCATAAGGTTGTACAAAATGGAAGGTTTTTATAGGAAGAAGGGTGAAGCAAGGGAGTATTTAAAAGAGAAGAGGCCAGCTGGTGTGGTTCAGTGGTTGAGGTCAACCTATGAACCAGGAGGTCATGGATGGATTCCCAGCCAGGGCACATGCCATGTTGTGGGCTTCATCCCCAGTAAGGGGCTAGGGTAAGGTGACCAGATCGTCCAGGTGTTGGCGGGACAGTCACGATTTCTAACAATTTTTCCTGCGTCCCTCGGCATTTTAAAAAAGTCCCGATTTTTGGAAAGAATCTTTCCAATGTTTCCAAAAATAGGGACTTTTTTAAAACGCTGCGGGAAAAATTGTTAGAAATTAGGACTGTCCCGCCAACACCTGGACGATCTGGTCACCTTAGGCTAGTGGGAAGCAGCCCATCTATAATTCTCTCACATCATTGATGTTTCTATCTTCCTCTCCTCCTTTCCTCTCTGAAATCAATAAAATATATTTTAAAAAATGAAGAAACATCAATGATGAGAATCATCAATCGGCTTGCAATCTAGACATGTGCCTTGACCAGGAATCAAATTAAGTCTGGTTCATAGGTAGACTCTTAACTACTAAGCCTGCAACCCAGGCACGTGTTGACCAGAATTGAACCAGTGACCTCTCGGTGTATAGAACGTTTCCCAACCGAGCCACAACTGCCAGGGTGACAGACTTTTAACATATAAGTTACAATGCCTACAATATTCCAGACACTGAGCAATTCACTCCACTCACCCACTGCCATCATTTCCAATCTATACTACTACAATAGACTGGGGTCTCTCACATCCGTACCTTGCTTGCTTCTATCTATTCTCCACATAGCAACAAGAATTATCTTTTAAAAATAAAGCTGATCCCATCTTGCTCTTGAAACCTCCTAATGACTTCCAACTCTTTCTCAGGTGGCTCTTCCACTGGCATCAACATTCCCGCTTTACTGGGCCTTTTCTTTAGCTTTCTTCTCTCCCTTCTCAGGCCTTTGGAAATACTGTTCCTTTTGCCTCAAAAATTTGCCCTATTTAACTCCTTTATTCTTCTTGAATCAACTAAAACATCATTTCTGCAGAGAACTTGTCCCTTCTTGTTCCCTGTGTGTCCATTAGACTGTGAGAATCATGAGAGGAGGTCCCATGTTTGTTTTTGTTCTTTGCTCTCTACCCATTAACTAGAATTGTGCTTGGCATATAATAGCAGGGTCTCTGTAAATATATGAAAGAATAAGGAATACTATAGGTCAATGCAAGGAGATATCACCTCTCATTAGCTGTGCTTAGTCCAAAGTTTAAGATTTAACATTATAACTAGGCATTTAAATGAAATAGGTTTTATCTTATTAGGAGGATCAGAGAATAAAACAATAAATTGGTTGGTATTTTATCTAGCTAATGCCAAGGCTAATCTCTACACTACTGTTCACTTTCACAATTGGTAAAGAATCTTATTTTCTAAGACCTCCCTAACTTTTTTTTACACTCAAAATACACAAAAAGACAAGGGAAAATTTTTAATTATGTACAATTTTATAATGCAGATTATTAAATACAGAAAACAATGAATCCAAAATTTAGGATGTTGACTCAATACTGAAGCACATTATGAGCAGTAGAACTTAGAGAATGGGTAGTATTTTCTCAATTTGGACATCCTGTGAAGTGATATACATATCCACCTGATATAATCAATGCCCACAACTTTTATACCTAAACTCATCCCAAGTCACACTAGAAAATTAGTCTCATTCCTTTATAACCAGAACCCAATTGACCTCTAAAATGTTTCATTGGATTTGATCCCAATGACTTAGGATGTTTTAAAACTTGAAAAACATCTACACAAGATGAAGAAATGTGATCACAAAGAATATTTAAAACACTAACTACTAATTCTAAATGTCATTCCAAAACAAAAATTTTAATTATCTTGCACATTCTTGGGGAAAATGTCCATACAACATTCTTTTGGATACAAAAGTGTTGTAACTTTTTTTAAATTGGTTTTAGAGAGAGGGAGGGAGGGAGGGAGACAGAAAAACACTGCTATGAAAGTGAAACATCCATCAATTGCCTCCGGTGCATACCCAGATTGGGGATCAAACCTGCAATCTGGTATGTGCCCTGACCAGAATTGAACCCATGACCCTTGAGTGCACTGGACGATGCTCCAACCAACTGAGCTACACCAGCCAGGACAATGTTGTTAGAACAACAACAAAGTACTCTTCAGTCAGCCAATTATCCTCAAAGGCAACTATCACCAGCTTAGATTGCCACGCAATCACCATGTGCTGGAGCATTCTTTCCACGTCTCTCCTCTAGAGCACCTTGTGACACGAAGATGCATAAGGTCACTGACAAGATTTAGAACAATGTGCAGTAGGCAGGTTTTGTAACTGAAGCTTGAGCAGTTTTCGAGCTGGTGAAGAATCTAATTGTTGCGCACTCCTCTTGCCTACAAAGGAAAGGAGCCAAAAAATAAATTTCAATTGAATTCAAATAAGATTTATTGCAAACTTACTGCATGAACACTGTGCCAGACTAAAGGGCATTACAATGACAAATAAAAATCTCTGTTCTCAAGTAGATGACAGCTGGTAGGAAAGCCAGCTATAACTACAACCAAAATACATTGTAATAAAAAAATGAAGGTATGTATAGCAATAATTTAGATCTGGAGTAAGTAAGGGCAGTGTCGGTGAATTTTTGAGGAATGAACAGGAGAAAAAAGGCAATGGGTATTTCTTAAATCTCAGATTTACTAAAATAAGATGGTTTATGGGAATTTAATTCTTAGTCTACTGTGTTTCTGTGGAATTTCCCATCAAATACGAGTATCCACAACATAATAGTTACTGTGAAAGTGGAGGAAGGGGAACAAACCACTTGGTGTGGTCTTACCCTCTGAGACCACGTGCTAAGTAAGGGCAGTTTAAATCTGAAAGGTTATCCCTCTAGTCCAGTGGTTCTCAACCTTTCTAATGCCGCGACCCTTTAATACAGTTCCTTATGTGATGGTGACCCCCAACCATAAAATTATTTTTGTTGCTACTTCATAACTGTTAATGAATCGTAATGTAAATATCTGTTTTTTCTCATGATCCTAGGCTCTACAGCAGCGATTCTCAACCTGTGGGTCACCTAAGACCATCGGGAATCACAGATATTTACATTATGATTCATAACAGTAGCAAAATTACAGTTATGAAGTAGCAACGAAAATAATTTTATGGTTGGGGGTCACCACAACATGAGGAACTATATTAAAAGGTAGCGGCATTAGAAAGGTAGAGAACCACTGCTCCAATCCCCTCACAAGATACTTACTGAGTTGTACTGACATCTTCTGGAAGCACTGGGTACTTTCATCCATAAAGGCATGCAGCTGCTTCACTGATCCTTGCAATTCATCCATCTGCAGATGAAAGACAGCTATGAGCTGTAAGGGTTCACGGCTTCTTTGACGTTCCCTCAAACACACGGGGCAAGTCCTGCTTGGAAGCCTTGCTTTTGTTGTTCTTTCAACCTGGAATGCTTATGTCAGACATTCTGTTTGCTCCTCCAGATCCACACTCCACTCCTTCACACTGTTCTATACCCCAGAAGGCTGACCGAGATAACCTCTAACAGGATCCCATGCCCTCTGAGTTCTGAGTGGGCCTGGTCCAGAGGGAGCCCAAGTTAGGGGGGAAAGCTGAATGAGGTCTGCATATTTTTGCCCAGGCCTGCTCAGGAAAGGATCATTCTGAGTGAGCTGTGTCTCTTAACTGAAGATCATGACTCTCTCAAAACAGCCCACTACGGGACTTTCTCCACTCAGGTGCCACAGTAACTCTTCCTCCTCTCCTCCCGCAGGCCTAGGGGTAGTAAGAGCTCAGCTGCCCCATGTTCCTTCACTAACCCTTACGACTTCCCAATATCTACACTCTAAACATAGCCCCTTATAAACTCTCCTTAAATTACACTTTATCAACTGCTTCCTGCTGATACTCGGAACAATAAAATACTATTCTCCCAAATGTCCTCATGGCTCACTTCCTCATTTCTTTCCAGTCTCTGTTAAATGGCTCTTTAGAGAGACTATCAACAACTGTTCTGTATCGTATCCCACTGCCCTCCTGTACACTGTCTCCCTTACTCTGCTTTATTAGCACTAATCACCACATATTGTTTCTTTTAAATTGACTCTCCATGTTTCACCAAGGTAGAGTTAAAATACTTACCTTATCTTATTAAACATATTCTCCAGGTCTTTTTGTTTTCAAGGATAAGAAGGTAGCAAGGCTGGATAACTTAAACAAATATAAACTCACCACCAATTCCATACAATCAAAGACTTTGTTCTGGCTCTGTAATATTTTCTGGTAATCAGGCTTTGTATTAAGGACTTCATTCTGGGAAGACCCAAGATATGCTGTAGGTTCAACTTCAGTCATTTTTGTTTCAGTTGATCCTCTAAAAAAAGGGGGAGAGCTTTTAAAGAATTTTTATAATCACTTTCTGGGGAAAATAATGAAAGATCACCTAGGGAAAAAGCGTCCAAAAAAGCTTCATTAACCTGAAGCAATATTCTTCTTATTAACAGTGGGGTCCAAAACCATTATCTGGTATTGATTTTTTAATAAAGAAAATTTTATTTCATTAATTTTTAGAGAGAGGAAGGGAGAGGGAACGATAGGAACAATGAAAGGGGAACATCAACATCAACTAGTTGCCTCCTGCATGCCCAACTTCTGGGGATTGAGCCAGCAACCCAGGTATGTGCCCTGACCAGGAATTGAACCTGCGATCTCCTGGTGCGTGGGTCAACACCCAAACACTAAGCCACACTGGTCAGGCCAGTATTATTTTTTTTTTTTTTGAGGAAAAATTAAACCTTATTTATTTTTAATTTAAATTCTTTACTGTTTAAAGTATTACATATATCTCCTCCTCCCCCCTCCCCCCCGCATTGACCTCTCTCTGACGGTTCCCACTCCCAAACCTTATTTATTTTTTAAAACCAGACCACTGGGAAAATATATCACAGTCTTAAACAGCAAACAGACAGTCTATATTATCATTTCAAGTAGTAAGTTGGTAAAAAGACAACAAGGTCCTTATCAAAATGGTAAGGTGCTAGATCTGAGGTAGGAATACTGCAGGACCAAGGCAAAAGTGGTATTTGGTAATGGAGGGGAGGGCTGCCCCTCTTTTGCTCTAGTGAAGCAACAACTCACCCCTGAGTTGCTTACTTTTTCTCCTTTAACCTTCCTGTTGCCAAAAGATCATCTTAGTAGGGCTCTGTTATTTGAGGGGACTAAGTAAGCAATACTGGGTTTAGGTTTCATTCCTGAAAACCAGGTTTTTTAAAAAACTCCAGTACTTCATAACTTTTTTTTTTTTTTAAATATTAGAGATCCAATGCACAAATTTGTGCACCTTGAAAGGAACTGGTAGACATAGAGGCGTGTCTCAGCCCATCCTCTGTGCCCCTGGCTGGCCCCTCCTGCCACAGCACCCAGTCCCTCTCTGCCGACAGCTCCATTTCTGCCACTGCTCTCACACACTGAAGACGCTGGCCCGGTTCGTACCCACTGAAGGCGTGAAGTGATTGGGGCCGACACCAGCAACAGGTGCGAGTGGGGCTGGTGCTGTCAGTGGGTGTGAGCAGCAGCTGCTGCCCTGATCGCCCCTCAGGAGCAGGGGGAGGTGGAGAAGCTCTCAGGGGCGGTCAGAGCTGGAAGCCACTGCTCACACCCACTGAGGGTCCCAAGCGATTGATCAGGATTGGTGCTGAGCACTGGCAGCGGGTACAAGTGGAGGCTCCATTACCTGCAGAGGGTGCAAGTGGGGCCATCACTGGCAGTGGGTGTGAAAGGCGGCTGCTGGTCCCAATCTCCTCTCAGGAGTAGGGGGAGGTGGAGAAGCCCTCAGGGGTGATTGGGGCAGGCAGCTGCCACTTCACACTGATGGTGCCAAGTGATTGGAGCCAGTGTTGGGCACCAGCAGTGGGTGTGAATGGGACCAGTGCCGGCAGCAAGTGTGAGTACCCAGCAGGAGTGCAGCGTGAGGAAGCAAATAATATTCAGTAACCACCAGAGGCTTTCCCTGATGACAGAGGCCAGTGCCCTGCCTAGGTCTTGCACCCTCGCTCACCTGCTCCACCATCCCGCAGCGGCCAATGCCCACCATGTTCTGAGCACTCCCCCTTGTGGCCAATGCATGCCATAGCAATCAGTTGTTCAGTTGTTCTGCCATTTGGTCTATTTGTATATAAGCCTTTTATTATATAGAATATTCTATTGATTTTTTTTTACAGAAAGGAAGGGAGAGGGATAGAGAGTTAGAAACATCGATGAGAGAGAAGCATTGATCAGCTGCCTCCTGCACACCTCCTATTAGGGATGTGCTTGCAACCAAGGTACATGCCCTTGACAGGAATCGAACCTGGGACCTTTCAGTCTGCAGGCTGACGCTCTATCCACTGAGCCAAATCAGTTAGGGTTTATTTCAGCTCCTCTCAACAACCAGCACTGCACTGGAACATGAGGCCCTGCATCTTCCAGATAGTCTCTTTCCAGACTCTTTACCATGGTGTCCACCGCCTCCTGCACCCAAAGCTGCTTCAGGTCCGCCTCAGCGACCCTGTGCTGCACTGCGCCTCGATGGCATCTACATGGACTCGATTAACTCTTTTACACCACTGGACACCAGGAAATGCTAGAAGCTTCGTGTCAGTTAATGCCATTTAACAGTAAGGTCCATTTACAAAAAGAACTACAGTTGGAATAGAGTAAAGCCAAAGCTTGTTATCCTTAAGTCAATGTCTATGATCTTCCACCAAAAAAATTCTAGGACACCTCAATTATCTAACTGAATATAATGGAGAGTTCATGAAAACTGATGACTCTTGCCGGACCGGTTTGGCTCAGTGGATAGAGCGTCGGCCTGCGGACTGAAAGGTCCCGGGTTCGATTCCCGGCAAGGGCATGTACCGAGGCAGCTGATCGATAACTCTCTCTCATCCATGTTTCTAACTCTCTATCCCTCTCTCTTTCTCTCTGTAAAAAATCAATAAAAATATATTTAAAAAAAGAAAACTGATGACTCTTTAATAAGAGCAACTACTACAATTTACTGAATGCCAGATATTGATAAACACTTTCCATTTAATCTCACTTAACACTCACAATAACCAAATGAGATAGTACTAATATTATCTCCATTTTTTAAAAGATATTTTTTATTATTGATTTCAGAGAGGAAGGGAAAGGGAGAGGGAGATAGAAACATCAATGACAAGAAAAAATTATTGGTTTGCCTCCTGCACGCTCCAAACTGGGGATCCAGCCTGCAACCCAGGCACGTGCCCTGACTGGGAATCAAACCGTGACCTCATGAAGCTCAACCACTGAGCTACATCAGTTGAGTTTATCTCCATTTTTAAATGAGGAACTTCAGGCTTAGAGATTAAGTGGCTTGCCCAATATCACAAAATAAAGTAGTATTAGGGTTTGAACAGAAGCAGTCTGCTTCCAGAAGCATTCCTCTTAACCAATAAGCCTGCCCCATCAAAACTGTTTATTCTGAAACTGCCATATCTTATACATTATGTCTTCATAAAGAGAACATGTCAGGGCTGAATAAAGTAACTGATAACCATCAATTCCTGCATTGGGAAAGTTTTTCAAACCGTATTCCTTAAAGCACCTCTCTTCTAAGAGGCCACTTTTGCAATTAAGAGTCTTAGCTACCATTTTATAGTTGGGTTCCTTCCTAAGATTCTGTTACTAAATAAAAATCTTGCACTTCCCCACTTTATTGTGCCTTTAAGACCCAGACAAAGATCCTCTCTTTCCATCACCCTATTTCATGTCTTTGCATTTCCACAAAGCCCTTGGCCAGGGTTCTCTCCCACACCTGCAGCGCAAAGGCCATGTGCCCACTAAAGTCCCCTGACTAATGTTTTTGGCCCAGCCCAGGATTCCAGGTAAAAGGAAGAGATGTGCCTGTCTCCACCAGGAAGTAGAATGGCAGCCAAAGACACAGAACACAGGCAACTCTGTTGACTGAATATAGTGATGCCAACTCGCTTCCTTTCCTTGACTCTCCATTTAAGGTCAGAGAGTGCTAATAAATATTTTACAGTGCTTTGATGAGTTGATTAGCCTATGAGATAAAATTCGTCATTCAATTTGTGTTAATGAAACTAAAATCCATTCAAATCAAACTCCACAAAGTGAAAAGATAGCTTCTGAATTCCAGTTGTAGATCTAACCTGGATAAGATCTCCTCAGCCTCCTTCTGATAGTGCAGCAAGAGTTGATCCCAAGTCTGACGTTCTAAAGAAAACCTATAGGATCCGAAAAAAAATTCTGTTAATTTTTGTTTATCTCATTCTGAATCACTCAGGGCACCAATAGTACATTAGGTATCTACTGTGTTCTAAGTTGTGAATAAAAAGGCCATTAAAGAATTATAAACCATGACTGATTTAGAGGATATTAATTTAATAAAATCAAACACACGTCCTTAAAATTAAATTAACATCCTTATTCCCTAGACTACATTCTATGAAATTGGCCATAAGCACAGACCATAAGACCCCAATATGCAGATAAGTTGTAGTGTTGTTAAACTAATATTGACACTCAGAACAGGATGTTCATTATTCATTTTCCCAAGTTTAATTATTTTCCCCAACTGAACTTATATTTTTTCAACAAAGGTTCATTCATTTTCACTTACTTTGTTATGTATTCCTTCATCTCAGCCACTGATGCTTCCAGAGACAAATCTGATGCTTTTCTGGAATACAGATAGCATTGTGTGATAAACACAAATCTTTCAAGAACTCTTGCTTTTAATATGGTAACTTACATAATTTCAAAAGGCAATAAAACATGTTCAGAATTTATCTTTTGTCCTGGCCGGTGTGACTTAATTGGTTGAGCAACGTCCTGTGTACCAAAAGGTCACAGGTTCGATTCCCACTCAGGATATGTGCCCAAATTTCGAGTTCAGTCCCCAGTAGGGGTGTGTTTGGGAGGCAACCAACCAATGTTTCTCTTTCACATCTATGTTTCTCTCTGTCTCCCTCTTTCTCTAAATATGAAACAAACAAACAAACAAAAAAAGAATTTATTTTTTGCCTGGCTGGTGTGGATCAGTGGTTGAGTGTCAACCTATGAACCAGGAAGTTAAAGTTTAATACCTGGCCAGGGCACATGCCCAGGTTGTGGGCTCAATTCCTAGTAAGGAGCATGCAGGAGGCAGCCAATCAATGATTTTCTCTCAACACTGATGTTTCTACCCCTCTGAAATCAATAAAAAAATAAAAGTGTGTGGTTTTTTTTTAGTTCAAAACCTAAAAAATAAAGTAAAATAGAAATGCTATATTAGATAAAAGAATTTATCTTTCAACAAATATTTATTTCTTAGTCTCTCACTTTTATATTAGATCTCTTCATCTTTTCTTTCATCAATGCCAATTCACACATAAAGCACCTTCCTTTAATTTCTTCCTTGCGTAAAAAGTCTGTGACCCTCTACTGCATTCAGAAGAAAAGCAAAACCTCCTTAATCTGGTACTTAAGGATATCTGTTCTCATGCCATCCAGTTCATTAATTTTGATTCCTACTGTTACCTTTTATCTATTCTGTCCCATATAATCTCACTCACCCTGACCCTGAATATCTGGGGTTTTCAATCTCTAAACTTCTGTTCACATCAGTTTTTAGTGTCTTTCCCTTCCACCAATAAAAACCTTAACATTTTTTAAGGCCCAACAATACTTTTTCATATGACTGTCTTGTCTTCCTCCTTAAACTAAAGCTATCGCTGTACAGGGGACTTACACCAATGGCTCAGCACCGCTGAATGACTAATCCTAATGGAAAGCACTGAAAATGCCAAAATTTTGCAAATGTAATTGGTATTTTACCTGACAAAAACAAATGAATTGTTCTACCTTTCATGTTTTTCTACCAAGGCCTATGACACACAGCCTCTATCAATGCTGGCTGAGATGCAACAGCTTATGGCTTAAATTCATTGCATTAAAAGAGACACTATGTTAAGTCAAATTTTGTTTGTTTTTAGCACTCAAAAAGCCTTTGTTTTTATTTAGCTTTCTGATTCTGTGCTTGTGCCTTCAACACTTGCACAACAATTTTCTGCTCCTCAATAAGGAAAGCACGTTTGATCCTGTCACAGGCAGGTTTAGCACACATGGATACACCATAAGCCCTGCTGGCATGTTTTTTCGTTTTAGACAACCTCATTAGAACTTTAGTTCTCACAGCACGAGCTTCACAAAGTTGCCTGGGCTCACACCTTGTGCATATTTTAGTGCTTTCCCAATCTTCTTGGTATAAACGATGGCCGAAACTGGTTTGGCTCAGTGGATAGAGCATCAGCCTGCGGACTGAAGGGTCCTGGGTTCGATTCTGGTCAAGGGCATGTACCTTGGTTGCGGGCATATCCCCAGTAGGGGGCGTGCAAGAGGCAGCTGATAGATGACTCATTGATGTTTCTAACTATTTCTCTCCCTTCCTCTCTGTAAAAAATCAATAAAAATATATTTTAAATAAATAAATAAAATAAAATAAAGGTAAACGATGTCTCGGGATTTGGGACAGCCTAGTTTTGTTAGAGGCTGTATTGTAGAACCATCTCTGGTGGTATGTCAAAAGTTGGACCATTCTGAATGCCTAAAGACTCCATCCCCAGAAGAATGAGTCAAAATATTTTCCATTACCCGAATACCAATGTTAAATTTAAGAACAGATGGAAAAGTAGATCTTTGCAAAGTCAAAACTAAAAAGTTTATGATGTAAGCTCTAGTGACATGATTTATTACAGGGCAGGGCTCCATACATATAGAGGAACAACAAGTTTAGGGGTGGGATTTCTAAATTCTCTCAATATTCTTGCTTGTAAAACAGCTAAAGAACACAAGTTTACAGTGGAACCTCAGTTCTCCAACTTAATTTGTCCTGAAAGGTTGTTCAAGAAGTCATTTAGTCAAAAGCCAAAAATTTTTCCCATAATGAGGTAGAGGGCTGGGGTGGGCTAGAAGGGGTTAATGGGGAAAAACAGAGAACGTCTGTAACACTTTCAACAATAAAGATTTAAAAAACAGGCAGCCGCGCCCGGAGGTCCCGGATCTGTCTCTTGCTTCAACAGTGTTTGGACGGAACAGACCCAGGGACGCCGTTCTTCCAGCCTCCGGCCACTCTCCTGTGTCTCATCCAGTCACCACTGTTAGCGCCACCTCCGGGACCAGCCGACACACCGGTTTTTTGGTTGTTTTGTGTGTTTTTTTCTACCTGAAAGCCTCATTACTGAACAACCATGAGCTCCCAAATTCGTCAGAATTATTCCGCCGACGTGGAGGCTTCGGTCAACCGCCTCATCAACCTGTACCTGAAGGCCTCCTACAACTACCTCGGGCTGGGCTACTATTTCGACCGCGACGATGTGGCCCTGGAGGGCGTGGGCCACTTCTTCCGCGAGTTGGCGGAGAAGAAGCGGGAGGGCGCGGAGCGTTTGCTCAAGTTGCAGAACCAGCGAGGCGGCCGCGTTCTCTACCAGGACGTGCAGAAACCGCCCCAGGATGACTGGTCCAAAACTCTGGACGCCATGGAATCCGCCCTGGCCTTGGAGAAGAGCCTGAACCAGGCCCTTCTGGAGCTGCACGCTCTGGCTTCCTCCCGCGCAGACCCTCACGTCTGCGACTTCCTGGAGAACCACTTCCTGGACGAGGAGGTGAAACTGATCAAGAAGATGGGCGACCACCTGACCAACATCCGCAGGCTGGCCGGCCCCCAGGCCGGGCTGGGCGAGTACCTCTTCGAAAGGCTCACCCTCAAGCACGACGACTAGGAGCCTTTGGCGCCCAGAAGCCTTTCAGCGGTCCCCGCCCGCCTCTGTCTCTGGCTTTCGCCTGAGCCTCTTCCCGAAACTACTAGCCATTCCTTTATCCACCCTGGAGCCCTCTCCCCGGCACGGGACCAAATGAAACAATAAAGCTTTTTGCAGCAAAAAAAAAAAAGAGAGATTTAAAAAACTTTTTAACCATTCCCTATTTTAACCTTTTTTAAATATTCAGTACCTGTCTAATGTACTGTTTTTCTGATTGTTTGTTTGTTGCCTCACCTGAGGATATTTTTCCACTGATTTTTAGAGAGTGGAAGGGAGGAAGAGAGGCACAGAGAGAAAAAGAAACAACACTGTGAGAGAGACTAATGGATTGGTTGCCTCCCGCATGTGCCCTGAAGTACGTGCCCTTGACTGGAATCTACCTGGGACCCTTTAGTCCGAAGGCCCAAACAACTTTTGTTAGAGAACCAAATTGTTTGAGATGGGAGACATTAGGAACTGAGGTTTGGCTGTTGCATGGCTAGCAAAAATTTGAAGAATGCTTTCCTTTCATCTTTCCACAGCTGGTTCCTTCTCGCCATTCAGGTCTAATAGGTCTCAATTCAAAGGTGAATTCAGTAGAGGTCTAGCTAACCTACCCCCTCAAGTCACTATTATTGACTTCTTAGATCACTTTCTAAATCATTGTATTTGTTTAACTGTATCTCCTATTAAAGTATATCACAATAAAATACCTTGTTTGACTTAGTTATTTATCACTATTTTCTCCAGCATCTAGAAGAGCCTGGTATGCAGAAGATGCTGAATAAATGCTTGATGAGTGAATGAACTGTCTAATTATAATAAAAAGCCTTAATTCAATTATAATTTAGGACAGAAGGGCAATTGAACTTACCCCTCTGAAACTTCAAAACATTTCTGTAGAGTTCCATTACTTTCCAGTCTGTCTGCAAAATGTTTTAATTCTTCAGAAAGAGAAGATGCTAGAGAGAATAAGACTACATGTTATAAACAGAATATAAATTTTCACAGGAAGCTCTGACAAAGACATAAAACACTTAAGGTAGTCTCAGCACTTCGGTCCCATCACATTCTGACCCTCTTACCTACTTTCAAAAAAGTGGTATAAATATGCAGAAAGACTGTATCTTTTTTTTGTAGATATACATAAAATGCAAGACGAGTCTTCTTTATGACATTTATTGATAGTGTTTTTTTTATATCTGACTGGTGAAAAAGCAGTTAAAAAGATATATCTGCACTGACATTTCATTCTTTTCAAGAGATTTGAACTGCTGGTGCTGAAAGGAAATGTATCACAGAAGTCAGGCAATAGGAAACAGTGTTATAAAAACATGTTGAAGGCAAATAAAGCATTATAAGCATAAGGTAAAAAGTTTTCTGCTTATACCTGGAAGAGTCCACAATTACATTCAGGTAAAGAATAAGGAAAAGGATGTTAAATAGCTATCAAGATAACCTTGACATATCTACTCTAATTATGGTCCAATTCTCAGATAATTTTAATTAACAAGTAAGTCTGAGATCATGCATTTGCTGGGTTTGACTCTGGATGATTGTGTAGTTACTGTAAGGAAAACAGCTACTTCCTAGATGGCTGAAAACTGACTCCTGGGAAAGAATATTTGTAACTTATATCACTGATGAACAGCTAATTTCCTTAACATAGAGAGTTTCTACAAATCAATATAAGCACCACATGCCAGCTTTCAAAAATGAAGGATTTAAACAGAAAATGAAGAACCTATGGTTCTAAATAATATTTAAAAATGTTTATCCTCCTTGAAAAACAAACATTAAAATTACAAAATACCTTTTGTCATCTGTAAAACACCTGAACTGTTTGATAAAACTGTATTGGTAAATGTGAAAAAATAGATATGCAAACAAATATATTTGCATATTTGCTGGTGAGAGAATAAAATGAAACAACCTTTCTAGAAGGCAATCTGGTAATTTTTATCTTTTGTTTGACCTATTTTATTGCAACTCTAGAAATTTATTTTTACTTGTATATGTGCCAAAAGGCATGTGTAAAAAGGTATTTGCCCTAGCTGGTGTGGCTCAGTTGAATGGAGCATTGTCCTGTATACCAAAAGGCCATGGGTTCAATTCCTAGTCAGGATACATTCCCAGATAGTGAGTTCAATCCCTGGTCAGGGTGTGTATGAGATAGCCAATTGAAGTTTCTCTCTCTCTAAAATCAATTTAAAAACATATCCTCAAATGAGGATTAAACAAAAAAGTATCCATTACCCTATTCATTTTAATAGCAAAAGACTGAAAACCCTAAAAGCCCACAATAAGAAAATTGGTTAAATAAAATATGATACATTTATAAAATGGAATATCATGTGGCTACCAAAGTGTCAAGATAGCTCTACATGTGCAGTATGGAATAATCTTACCTAATAACAGACAAACATGTAAACTGACTCTATCTCCGCTATGCTCACAGCCAATCATGAATGACTATGCAAATTAACCCACCGTCTTCGTCATGTTAATTTGCATAAGAAGGAAAGGAGCAGCCAGGCGGGATGCCAGCTATGAGTGGGAGGAGGTGTGCGGAGGAGCTACAGGAGTGGTGCTCTGGCTGGGAGTGAGGACTTGGCGGCTGCCCGGTGGCTGGGAGCGAAGCCAGGAAAACGAAGGCCTAATTCTTACACAAATATTGTGCAACCGGCCTCTAGTCTTCTGCAATATAAACTATTAGGGGAAAAAAAAAAAAAAAGACAAGGAAAAGAACAGTGCAGATAGTATTACTTGATTTTAATGTATAATTGTTTGCAAATGCAATATCTCTGCAATGATACACAAGAAGCTGGTGGCTGTGCTTGCCTCTGTGGAGAGGAGCTGTGACTATGGTTTAGAGTGGAGGGCAGGCTTACCTTCTGAACTTCATTAGCATATATTATTATTATTTTCTTAACCCTCACCTAAGGATATGTTTTTTTTTAAATATATTTTATTGATTTTTCACAGAGAGGAAAGGAGAGGGATAGAGAGCTAGAAACATCGATGAGAGAGAATCATCGACCAGCTGCCTCCTACACACCCTCTACTGGGGATGTGCCCGCAACTAATGTACATGCCCTTGACTGGAATCAAACCTGGGACCTTTCAGTCCGCAGGCCGATGCTCTATTCACTGAGCCAAACCGGTTTTGGCGAGGATATATTTTTATTGATTTTTGAGAGAGAGGAAGGAAGAGAGAAACATCCATCGGTTGCCTCTAATGTGCACTCCAACTGGGAATCAAACCTGTAACCTTTTGGTGTATGAGATGATGCTCCAACCAACTGAGCCACCCTACGAGGGCAACATATATATATTTTACGAGGGCAACATATATATATTTTAATGCCATCCCAAGGGGGGCTGGTTTTGTAAGGTAGCAGCTTCTGTAAATGGGGATCCTAAAAGTGGGGCTTCAACTGACTTTAACAGAAGGTACAGTTCAAGATCAAAGCTCACTTGCCTATTTTGAGCAACTTACCTTTGGCTCTAAAACTTTCAAGACTGAAGCCCTCTGTGCCCTTTAGGAAAGGTTCAAGTTTCTGAACAGAGAACTAAATAAAGAAAAGCATTTTTAGTACAATCAAGATTTTCCAGGCCAGTCCCAACAAAGCTCATATAATTTTACAGGCTTAATAAATGTGAAATAATATTAATTAATTATATAATGCTGACTTAGTATGTAGTCAGACCTCCAATGTCTGTTTGAATTTAGATTTTGACCTACTCCTACTTTAAATTATCATTATTCCCTGTCATTTGTTGCCAATGGCAAGAGATATTAGATTGGGGAAACCTCTCAGCAACAATACCAATGGGATAAAGAGCCTAGTCCAGACAAAATCAGCTGCTAGGATTATATCTGGCTTTTAAATTAATCCAAACTAGAGAGAAACATCTTTTAATTTTAACAGATGAATTAACAGTTTTGATCTCTCTTTGGGACTCTCACAGCAACAGCTTACAAAAAGCATTTCCCAGTCCCGAAAATCTCACCTGGAAACTGGAAAGCAGGAGAGAGCCAAGCCGTTTGCTTTCTGCTAGGTCAACGCTGATGGATTTGCTGAGCTCTAACATAAAATATCAATTTAAGAAGTGGTATACTCACAGTTATCAAAATAAAAAAACCTGTAAAATTTCCTCTCTCTTGATGCAGTCTATTTTAAGGCAAGAATGCTCAAGCAGCCTTCTTTATTTAAGGGAGAATTCATATTAGTCACATCTGATTTTTTTCAGGTTCAACGAGAAATGAAATTTACCCATTTGTGCATTCTAGCTTTAAAAAGTTATAAGAACCTTATATGTATTACATTAAAACCTTGTCTTATTAAACAAGATAGGTACATAACATTTTTTGATGTTTTATATTCACCATTCAAAGAAAGGAGATGGAAACATTTGAACATTTTTATGACAGGTACTGCAGTATGCTTGAAATACATTGTCTTAAGAGTCCTCTCATAACCTATGAGCTCCTTTTTACAGGTGTGGAAACTGAACCTCAGAGGAGAGATGACATGTTTGAGGCCAGAAACTAGTGAAATAAGAATTCAATCCCAAGTCTGCCACCAAGCCTGTTTTTCCCAGTAATACCATGCTGTCTTCTACAATGAATTGATAACATTAATATTAATTTGTTGAACATTTGTTATGTAAAAAACTTTTTATTAAACACTATACATACTTCATTAAAACTTGAGGCAAATATCTTATCGATTCCATTTTACAGATGATGACACGTAGGCACAAAGACTAGGTAATAGGTAACTTGCCAAGGTCACATGGTGAGACAGCCTGAATTGGATGGGCATTTTACATAATTATGTCAGTGAATCCTTAAACAAGTACAGGATGCAGACACTGTTTTTTTCAATTTGCCCATTTAAAAACATGTTGTTAAACAGCAAAGGAAGTTTGCTTTGAGAATTTGAGAAATACATGTCTTTTCATCCTCTACCTTTAGCCAGTTGTATCTTTAAAGTTCTTTTGACTCTTTTTTTGATAGCTTCTCACTGCTGTTAGTTAAAAAAACACACAGAATACCTTCTGCCTGTAACCAAAGAAATCCGGCAAGTGGCCAGGAATAACAAGGAAATAAGCTTATTACATCGGTGATTTTCTGTGATACAGAATGTTAGGTTCACATGCTCTGGAACAGAGATAAAGGTTAGGGAGACCTTAGAGAACTGATGCTTTCTTGGCAATACATGAGCATAATTGGGGCAGCAATTTTTCTGCTATGCTAAGTGGCTGTTTTTATCCTGTTTGCCTGTTAGACATAGGCCATCTGGAAGTGAGATAACATCTTTAAAATAATCACAATAGCTTAATATTTGAGCTATTTACCATGTGCCAAGTATTGTATTATAACCAATTCATTTTTTTCTCGTATAATTTTATAAAATAGATATTATTCCATCCCATTTACTGATGAGGACCATAAGACAAAGGAGGTTTAAGCAAGCCACTTAAGGTCAGTTTTTCCTAAAATATGCTAGAGACTTCCCATGTTAAATCTTGCACTTCAATAAACTGAGGCTCAGAGAGGTGATGTGATTTACTTAGCCACGTAGCTGAGAAGTAGCAGAGTCGTCTGTCCCACTACAATCTTTCAGCCAAGTCAAGGCTGTCCCATGTTCTTCCTACCAGACCTCACTGCCTTCTTATCTGAGCCGCAACTCCACATCCCATGTGTGCAGCACCCCACCTGTGATGCCCTGATGAAAGGGAGGCAGGGACTTCCGCCTGTTGACTTCTTTCATACTTGCTCGCCGCCAGGATTGCCTTCTGTCTCGATGATGGGCAGACTGCTCTTGGGGAGACAGATGAAGAGACCTGGGCTGGAGTGCTTCCTCGTGGCTGAGTTCACAACACTCCCCCTTTTTAGGGCTACAACCAACTCGAATTCCTTCCTTTGAAACTCCTTGAGTCATCTCCAGGGAGGCAGGCGATTTATTACACACTTCCACAGGATTGGCATTTGATTCCAATGGATGATCATGAGCCTTAGATGTCACTGGTTCCTCTTCTAGCACTTGTTATAAAAAAGTCAAAATATAAAATCAAACCCACAACTGAGTATTTGTGCAAAAAAGTGGAAATAGAAGAGTGTATGCCCCAGATCATGGAGACACTGAGAAAGTACCTGTGCAAATACACGAATATGTGACTCCAGCTCCACCAGAGCCAGGAAACCATGTGAGGATAGCGAAGAAACCTGAACCCAAGGTAAAAGGTACAAAACTCACCTTCTGCAGTCTCTGATCTAGTCACTGAAGTCATCCTGGGTGGAGAAGCCTAAAATGGGAAAATGAGGTGATCTGTTCTTCACCCTTCAGCCCCAGACTCACCGGGGTTTTACTACCCAGGAATGGGCCTTGTGCTTTCCAGCCTCTCTGAACTGCCCATCTCTTTCCCAAGAAATTTACCTGGCAAGGCCCAATGTCACCTCGCCCACCACGTCCACAGAGACCATCAGCAGGGTTCATCATCTATTGTTCTGTATTTCTACAGAACTTATCACTGGAAATACTCATATCTCCCTTAACACATAATCTACTTTATTTTCCAATTATTTTGTGTCTAACTAGTCCCTAATTTCCTAACTCATGACCTACATGGTCTTCCAAACTAGAAAAATCAAATTATCCTTTACATTTTACTTTTAAAATTATCCAGATCTCAAATCCCATCCATTCTAACAGCCTCTCTACATCTTTTTAAAAAATATATATTTTATTGATTTTTTACAGAGAGGAAGAGAGAGGGATAGAGAATTAGAAACATCGATGAGAGAGAATCATTGATCAGCTGCCTCTTGTACACCCCCTACTGGGGATGTGCCCACAACCAAGGTACATGCCCTTGACCAGAATCGAACCTGGGACCTTTCAGTCCGCAGGCCAACGCTCTATCCACTGAGCCAAACCAGTTTCGGCTCTACATCTTTTTTTTTTTTTAAATATATATTTTATTGATTTTTTACAGAGAGGAAGGGAGAGGGATAGAGTGTTAGAAACATTGATAAGAGAGAAGCATTGACCAGCTGCCTCTTGCACACCCCCTACTGGGGATGTGCCTGCAACAAATGTACATGCCCTTGACTATAATCGAACCTGGAATCTTTCAGTCTGCAGACCAACTGAGCCAAATCGGCTTCGGCTCTACATCTTTTTTTAAAATTAAACTTAATTAGCGTAACATTGCTTAATGACACTATATAAGTTTCAGACACTATATAAATTTATAATCCAACATTTGTATACTCCATTGTGTGCTCAATATCAGAAGTCATCTTCTGTCACTATACAGGGTGGGGCAAAAGTAGGTTTACAGTTGTAAAAAAACAAACAAAACAGTACAATAGGTAATGCAAGAACAAACTCTGCTCTCATGCTCACAACTAAAAACCTACTTTTGCTCCACCTTTTATATTTGACCCACTTTACCCTCTGTCTTTGCCCCACCTTCCTTCTCCTCTGGTAACCACCACTCTTTGGCCTGCATCTATGAGTTTGTCTCTAAATCTTTTCTCCATTTCCACTTCCTAGTTTAGTTCAGGACTCACAACCTCCCCCACCTCCCACCCCATCCACCCAGTAATCCTGTCCACTGGTTTTCCTATATCCAGCACTGCTCCTCTCCTAGCCATTCTTTAGACAGCAGCAGCGATTTTTCCAACGCATTCAGCATTAGAAAATAGCGTATTTTTCATACGCTATTCCCAACCTACCCATGTCTGCTTTCCTGCTAGCCCACATCCTGCCACCACGTTTGAATCTTTGCATATACAGCCTGTAAAACGGATTCATCCTTCCCAACCTAGCTCAAAAGTTAAGCTTTCACACCACTTCTCTTTCCTAGCAAGGGGCTGTAACGTCTGTTTACATGTCGGTCGCCCCAGACGCACTGTCTCTGTATTCCTAGTGCATGTCAGCAAGGACGGATCGGAAGACAGCAGGGACCAGGCTGAGGCATCTCTACATTGGCCGTGCTTACCCCTCACTCCCAGCGGAAATCTGTACGGGGAGGGGCGCGAGGGGAAGGGGGGAAGGGTAGTGCTAAGTAAAGAGAAATGAATATATCTGGAGGGACGACACAGATATAGGCCATGGACCTACATCCCCGCAGTTATAACAATCACGGATTCAAGCCTGGAAATAACAGCAACTGTCATTGGGTAAGCTGCTTGTTAAACCCTTATTATATGCCAGGACCTATGTTATCTGTGACCGCTTTATTTCCATCATTATCTCTTTACCCCATTTAATCCTTTGCACAGCTCCATAAGAACCGTCGTCCTTCCCTCCTAGCAGATAGAGGAACTGAGGTTCGGAGAGCAAAAGCCTGCCTGGGGACAGAGGCGGAATTCGGTGACCCACCCCAAACCGAGACCGCTGGCTCTGCACAGGCCAAGGGAGAGGCGCGATCATGCTTAGGTTTGCTCTCACCCAGGAGGCCGCGGCGCCTCGGGGCACCCCCAGTGTCCGCTGTCGGAGGGGAGCGGCGCCCGGCCAGGACTGGGTCGAGGTCCGACGCCAAAAGGGCCGGTGCGAGAGTGAGGGGGGCCGTGTCCGGGGAAAGGTATGCAACTTCCTGACCTCAGAGCGACACCCGTTCAGTCCGAAGCCTCCGTTCTTAATACAGGACGGCAGGTCCCTCTCCGCGGCCCCGCGTCAGTCCCGGGCCCCCTGTACCTCTGATTTCAGGTCTAGGTCCGGGGCGCCTTGCACGGACCACGCCCCGCGCCACTGCGGCCGCCGCCTCCGAAATCTCCCGCCAACTCAGAGCGCATGCGCGGCCGGGGCCCGGCGGCTCGGGCTCAATTACGCGCACGCGCAGCGCCTGCCTCCTTCAAGGCGCACGCGTACACTGGTATTTACCCTCTGGCGAGCCCCGCCTCCGCCGCAGCTTTCTCCGCCCGGAAGTGGCCACGTTACTGTCTCCCTGCGCTGCCACGCCCGGAGAGGCCCCTCGGGGGGACCTGCCACTGCGTCCTGACCTTTTGCGCCCCGCGGCCCAGAACCCATCTCAGATGGGGAAACTGGGTCCTAGAGGTGACTAGACGTCCCGATTTTTAACAGTTTGTCCCGCGTCCCGCAGCGTTTTAAAAAAGTCCCGATATTTGGAAAAAATTTCTGATTAGTGATGTTGAGCATTTTTTTTTTTTCTTGTCTCTTGGCCATCTGTATGTGCTCTTTGGAAAAGTGTTTATTCAGGTCCTTTGCCCATTAAAATGTGGACTGTCTCCCAGGGAAGACTGGAGCTATGAACTGTTTGCTTCATTCTTTTCTTCTACTCCTGCGTTAGCACCTTTTCTCCTCTGCGGCCCTTTCAATATATGGCAAAGTTCAAGAACGCTGTTTTGCAGTCTCATTGCAGGATACTCTTTCCTCAATTGCCTGATGCTCCTCTGCCCACTCCGATAGCCTAAAAAAAAATTTTTTTTTCTTATTTGTTGATTTGAGAGAGAGGAAGAGGAAGGAGAGGAACATTGATTTGTTGTTCCACTTTTTATACATTCATTGGTTGATTCTTTTTTATTTTATATTTTATTGATTTTTTACAGAGAAGAAGAGAGGGATAGTTAGAAACATCGATCAGCTGCCTCTTGCACACCCCCAACTGCGGATGTGCCCCCAACCAAGGTACATACTCTTGACCGGAATCAAACCTGGGACGTTTCAGTCTGCAGGCCGACGCTCTATCCACTGAGCCAAACCAGTTTCGGTGGTCTATTCTTGATTGAACCCATAACTTTGGGGTTGTCCAGACCCCATAACTCAGTTGCTTGTTCTAACCAACCGAGTAACCCCGCCAGGGCTCCCATAGCTTCTTGCCTCTGCTCCTTTGATTGCCATTCCTTCTACCTGGGAAGACTTTCCCTACTTTTTTCTGGAAATTTTCTCTAATTTTAACTCTAAGCTGAGGATTCATCTGTTAGAGTCTTCTCTAAGGTCCTAAGCTGAGAACCAGATGTCCCTTCTGTACTCCCAAGAGCCCAGCCTGTGCCTTTTTCATTATTCTTGTTGGCCCCAAAAAGCAGGCTGCTTCCTCAGTACCAGGTATGATGCCATGAAAAATGTCTTCCTGCATGTATGGTCCTTACAGATCTGCAATCTCTAATTGTTGTATTATGAGCAGTCCACAAAGTCTGAACGAGAGGTCAGGGAGTGGCAACAGGAGCATGACTGGTCATCCTTCCATAGCAGCTGTTGTACTTGGAATGTTTTTTCTTTTTTTCTTTTTTTAATGTATTTTATTGATTTTTTACAGAGAGGAAGGAAGAGAGATTGAGAGCTAGAAATGTCGATGAGAGAGAAACATCGACCAGCTGCCTCCTGCACACCCCCTACCAGGGATGTGCCCGCAGCCAAGTACATGCCCTTGACCGGAATCGAACCTGGGACCCTTCAGTCTGCAGGCCAGCGCTCTATCCACTGAACTAAACCCGTTTTGGCTGGAATGTTTTTTCTGATGAGAGGCAGAATCCTGCCTTCTTGAAATTCCTACCATGTGTTTTTAGCCTGCTGGCTCCAACAGCCATCTGAAAGCAAAGATTTGTCCTGGCCAGTGTGGCTCAGTGGTTGAGCAATGATTTGTGACACAGGAGGTCATGATTTGACTCCCAGTTGGGGCACATGCCTGGGTTGTGGGCTCTGTTCCGAGTGTAGAGTGTGCGCGAGGCACTTGATCAATGATTTTCTCTCATCATTGATGTTTCTATCTCTCTCTGCCTCTCCTTTCCTCTCTGAAATCAATAAAAATATTTTTAAAAAAATAAAATGAAAGCAGGGATATGCTCTTGGTTCCCTGAATAACACTTGCTGAGAGTCAATGGTACCCAGTTCCTTCTGTGTCCATCTACTCTTCCAACTCCTCATTTGCCAACATCCCAAGAACAGAACACAGTGTTCTTTTTCTTTTAAGTACATTTTTATTGATTTCAGAGAGGAAGAGAGAGGGGTAGAAGCATCAAGGATGAGAGAGAAGCATTAATTGGCTGCCTCCTGTAGGTCCCCTACTGGGGACTGAACTAGCAATCTGGGTACGTGTCCTTGACCCAAATCGAACCCTGGACCCTTCAGTCTGCGACTGACACTCTATCCACTGAGCCAAACAAGGTAGGGCCAGAACACTGTTCTGATCCAGAGCTGGTCATCCTGGAGTACAGTGAGAATATAGCTTACTGGAATCCAGATCCAATACTTTCTCTGTCTCCTTTCCCTGCTCTCAATTCTTCTACAGCTCCCTAATGTCTACAAATGTGGACATTTGTCCCCTCATAAGGCACTGTGTGACCAAAGATTCTTTTATTGTTACCCTTTCCAGTGACATAAAACTTCTTACAGTTCCCCAGTTCTGCTCTGTTCTTTCTACTAGGCTTTCACATATGCTGTTCCCTCTCCCGGGAACCATCTCTCCTCATCTCTTGCCTACAACACACCACCATCTCAACCTTCAAATGTCCTGTCCTCTGATAAGCCTTTCCTGATTCCTCCAGGCTTCCTGAGTGCCCTGTGATTGACATCTGCTTTCCTGTCTTCTAGGCCCATCTCTTGCATTCTCACTGCCTAGCACAGGCTGTTTGTTGTTAGATCCTCAAAACAATTTTTGCAGTCAGCTTCCAAGATGGCTCTCACTGGCCTCTGCTTCCTTGTGTTCATGCCTAGTGTAGTCCTCTCCCGCACTGCATAGGGTTAATCTGTTTAACCAACAGGACATTGCAGAAATGATAACGTGATTTTCAAGGTTTAGTCATAAAAGACATTGTGATTGCTACCCTGCTCTCTCAAAGATCACTCACTCAGGGAAGCTAGCCACCATGTTGTGAGGATACTCAAGCAGCCTCGTGGAGAAGTCCACATGAGAAGGAACTGAGACCTCCTGCCAACAGCAAACACTGACTTGCCAGGCATATGAGCCACCTTACAAATGGATCTTCCTGTCCTCGTCAAGCCTCACATGACAGCAGCCTGATTGACATGAGACCCTGAGTCACAATTACTCAGCTCCTGAATTCCTAACCCACAGCATCTGTGACATAATGAATGCTTTGGAATAATTAATTATACTGTACTAGATAATTAACACATTTCTAAAGTGTCCTTTTTTTCCCCATGATAATTTTTAAGTCTTTTGTAGAAAAGTTCAATTCCACTTTTGAGCACTCTGCATGTTCGTTCAGTGGTCACATCCCATTTCATGGGAGACTCTGAGATGTCTGCAGTCAGCAGCCGGGAACACCTGGTGGCCCCTCCCAAGTGGCCCCAAACCAGCCCGCTGGCTGTGGCATTCCCAGGGATCCTTACTTTCCAGACAACTAGGGGCAAGCTACAGTCAGGTTTCAAATGTGCTGGGGGCTCCACCCATCCCCCAAGAAAAATCAGAGGAAAATCCATGGAAGCTGTTCATATGACATACTTTATTTCCAATCTACAACCATTAAAAACCCTCTGTAAGTTTACACTGTACAGTTATTCTGTCTGAAATAAGACACAGGGGCAGGGAGAGCTGGTGGGTTGGAGACCACAGTCATCCTAGCACCCAATCCATCCTGGAAAGGAGCCTTAAAAGACAGGAGTGAGCAGAAGAGAACAGTGGACAGGAGAGGCAGACAGTTTGGCCAAGGTTTCTTTCCCTGGACCCTCGACTGCAGGACCCTCACCAGAAAACCAGGCTGGGCAGTACTGGCAGGAGTTGGGAGGGGCAGGATGGGAAGGAAGGACAGCTTCTGGGTCTCTTCCCCAGTCACTGGGGGTTGGAGCTGTTTTTTGGCACAATCTGCAAGATCTCCTTGGAGGTGGGAGGAGGAGCTGGGGATTTAGGATTCTTTTCTTGAGTTAGTCTTTCTTTCCATTTGAAGAGGGGCCGTGAGCCTCTGATGAGGTTCCCAAGGGATAAATGGTCAGGGTCTTTTCTCCTCCTGCCCCAAAGACTGCCCACCCCCGCCTGGTTTGTACAACCTACATAACCTTTTATAAAACCCAGGCAAGTGGGAGAGGTGAGCAAAGCTGGAACCAAGCCAGGGGCAGGAAAAGGAAAAACGTGTGCCTTCTCCCTGCCCTCCAGCTTCCAGGGAGGACATGGGTTTTGTTGGGGTGGGGTTGGGGGGCAGGTGGGGAGAGTTCCCAGTCTCTCAGGAACCTCGAGTTGGTGTTTCCCACCTGTTTCTGGTCTGGGCCAGCCTCAGTCCCTCACCAGGCTGCACTAATTGCTAGTATAGGTCAGCAGTTGGCAAACTCCTGTTTTATCAGAATTATCCGGAGGGCCTTGCTTGCTGGGCCCCAGCCCAGAAGTTCAAATTAGGTAGGTCTTGGGTGGTCCAATACTTTGCATTTCTATCAAGTTTCCAGGTGATGTTCTTGCTGCTTTGAGAACCCCTGGGTACCCCGTCCACAGCAACCTGGCAAGGCCCAACCTCAGAGGCACCAAATGCCTCGCAAGCTGCTAGGAATCGTCTTGTAGTGAATCCCCTGTGCAGAGAAGTAAACTAAGGCACAGAGATCAGGGGTTAAGCTGAGAGAGGAGCCAGGATACCAGGGTCCAGTGAAGAGAGGGTGGGGATGCAGGACCCCAAAACATGAGGGGTGCCCTAAGGCCCCAGGGATCATCCTAGTTTTCAACATTATACAACCAGCTAAACTCAGGGAAGTTAAGAGGTCTGCCCAGACCTGAGGCAAGTCTCAGACTCCTGACTGAGGTTTCTCCTCATGGAAGCAGTTTGAGACATGTCAGAATGGAGTGTGACAAGGCAGCCAGGCCTGATTACCTTGGCCCTTCAAGGATGCTTAGAGGAAACCAAAGCTCCTTTACTTGGGGTCTGGGATCCAGAGGGCTGGTGAAGGGCAGGAAGAGACAGGAGCAGGGTCAATGGGATAAATAAGGGCTGGTCCAGAGAGTATGAGGGAGGAGTGGGGAGGAGCCCTGGGCACAGACAGGTCTCAAGCCCAGCATCACGTCTCCTTCAGTTCTTGGGTCTGTGGGCTTTGCAAACTGCAAGCATTTGGGGAGAGGATAGGGGCAGAGCCAGGGTCAGCTACAGGTTCAGCCAGGATAGGTTAGCTGTTCTGGAGCTGGTGAAGCCCAAGGGAGAGCAGAGAGTGGTGGGGTGCCAAATGGACAGACATGGACAGATGACCAGGGAGAGAAGCCAAGCCAGGCTGCATCTCCTCAACCAAGGAAGGCCATGCAGTCTGGGCAGGGAAGAGGCCTAAAATGGGGATCCAACACCCCTCCCCCAAACACACACACACACACACACACACACACACACACACTCTCCCAGTGGGAAATGCTGGGGTCCTTCTGGAAGGCTGTGGATAGAGAAGATAATGTGACTCAAAGATGGGTCTAGATGTTTCTGGACTGGGGGTTGGCTGGGGCCGGGCCCAGTGAGATGGGCTGGTAAGGCTGATGCCACCTAAGGCATTGGGGAAAGGAGCCCCCTTTGGTGTGAGAAAACACAAAATAAAACAGAACCCAGAAAACACCCCCAGATCTGAAAGCAAACATGAGTTGGAAGACCACAGCCTAAGGCACTTCCCTGATAAGACAGGAATGTGAGCCTGGGGTCAGGGGGAGGGAGGGTGTGAGGTGCTGAGGTTACAGGGAAATCCATGAGAGGGGAGCAGGACTGGGAAGACTGTTCTGGGAGGGCTGAGGGATGGATGCTACAAGCTCGCTCAGGGTCCAGAGGAGGAAAACCTGTCCATTGGCCAGGGCACTGGGTCTGCGGACAGGAAACAGCAGAGAAGAGGAGGCAGGGAGAGGGGAAACTTTGGGGGACGTTGATAAGAGAGAGGATGCATGAGAGGTGGAAAGTGAGCAGACAGAGGGAGAGGCACAACCAAGATCACAGATGCCAAAAGCTGGGTTCTGGTCCTGGCTCTGCCTCTAGTTTGCTGTGTCCACTTGGGTGAGCCGTTCTCTTCTCTGGGCCTGATCCCTCATTTAAAAAGGTGAGATTAGACACAAAAATGGCAAAGCGTGAACAATTCCACTTACACGAGGTACCCAGAATAGGCAAATTCATAAATAGAGTAGACTAGAGTTTACTAGGGGCTGGGGGGAGGGAGAATGGGGAGTGTTTAGTGGATGGCTTCAGTTTGGGATGATGAAAAAGTTCTGGAAAAGGACATTGGTCATGACTGCACAAGACTGTGAATGTACTTAAAATGGCTACCAAGTTTTATGTTATGTATATTTTGCCACAATTTAAAAAAAGTGAACGGGGATGGTTCAGATGATCTTTTGGCCCCCTTTCTACTCACTGAGACTAGTGAGGGGAATGTCACCCCCAGGGTCAGGCCACTGAGGGGCTGGCCTGGGGACAATGATTGGACCACTTCACATGTGAATAGAATCTTACACTTTTCCAAGTAGACTTGCAGGCACAAGACAGTATTTGGTCCTCACCACAAGACACGTGAGGTAGAAGGACATTATCCCCATGTCATAACTGGGGAAACTGAGGCATAGAGTAGCTACATGATCTGAGTCCAAGGAGGTCATTCAAGTTGGTGGCAGTTGGTGTTTTTTTTTTTTTAAAGTCACCTGGAAAACATCCTTACACCTTAGGTTCATCTGTTGAAGTATCAGTTTGTTTAGTGGTCTCTGAAGGACACATGCATGAGAGTTGTCTCCTGGGTCCAATATGCTTGCCTCCCATGACTGGACAATCAGACTGATGGAACCTGTTTCTCTTTGTAGAATGGATGCCAGAAAACTCAAGAGTAAATTTTAATTGCATGGTTATGAGAATTACATCAGACAGATTTGGGGAATGATAATTCTTCTTGCTTTTTTACTTATGTTGTCTTATTAAACTAAGATTTTAAAAGATTATATTTCTGCTGTATTATGCCTCTGATTGTAAGTTGCCTCTGATGGGTCTTGGAAATTCTTGGGGTTATTAGGCCAAATTAGAGCTGGGTTGAGGATTAGTTCCCCAATTCCAGCACAATGCTCTTTTTAAGTTAGAGAATTGTGGTTATTGGTTAAAAGGAAGTGGTCTATTGATTAGGGCTGTGAACAAAACAGGGGGCCACTCTGGGATCTCCCTGGGAGTTTATTAAACGTGTAGGTTCCTGGCCCAGAAAGCTGCATTTTGGACATGTCCCCCGAGGATCCTGATTCAAGGGGTCCCCAGACTACCCTCTGGATCACAGCTCCAGTGAATCAGGGTGGATTGCTTTCAAGACTGGGTTGGGCAATGGCATGTTCTTGGTGCCCTGTATCTGCACAGAACCCCCAGTAGGGCAGTGGGTTTACACAGCAAGCAGGACAGAGTTTGGGCTTGGGACCCAGTGGGCTGAGGTTCTAGTCTAGACTCGATGATTTCCCATTACATGACTCTGGGATGAGACCTGCACCTGTTACTTCGTTTGCAAAATGGGAACACTAACCCCTGTCCTGTCAAGACTGCCTCCCAGAGTTGGGGGCGCAATTTTAAATAGTGCTCTAGGGGGAGTGTGTCGGGGATCATCGTCGTCGTCATAATTAACGAAGAGGCAGCGGTTGAAACTTGGCAGGGGGTGGGAGTGTGAGGCTGGAAAGGGGGACATTCTGGATGGGAAGGGAGGAGGAGAAAGAGCCTAGAAGTTGGGTAGGCAAGAAGAAAACAGTCCGGCCGGGACCGGTTTGGCTCAATGGATAGAGCGTCGGCTTGGGGACTGAAGGGCCCCGGGTTCGATTCCGGTCAAGGGCATGTACCTTGGTTGCGGGCATATCCCCAGTAGGGGTGTGCAAGAGGCAGCTGATCGGTGACTCTCTCTCATTGATGTTTCTAACTCTCTATCTCTCTCCCCTCCTCTCTGTACAAAAATCAATAAAATATATTAAAAAAAAAAAAAAAAAAAAAACAGTCCGAGTGATGAAACTATAAAAGGTGCATGGGGCAGGCATGATGGAGTCACATGTGGTCAGGGTGTAAGAGGGTCAAGTTTTGAGGTCCTCAACTGTGTCACCTGGGAAAGCAACTGATAGGGGAGGCATTGGGGTCAGCCCATTTTGAGTTCAGTAAAAGTAAGAACTTTTTTTTTTTTTTTTTAAGTAAGAACCCTTGATAGTGTTTTGAAATTGGTCATCCTTTGGTGGAGAAAGAATTGGAGGGAAGGGGTTGCTGGAGATGGGGAACTGGATTCTGCTGCCTTGTGCATACAGGGTCTAGAGCAAAATGGTAGGCGCATCCAATTGGCTTTGAAAGAGGTCTCAGGAGAAACATGAGGTCGCCCAATTTAGGGTCAACCATGCCAATGGTCTTCCATTTACCCCTACCAACTCCTGCCAACACCATGGGCCCACGCCTAGCAGTCTGTAGGGGATTAGGACCCCGGGGTTCCTTGGGACTTTGGTGGAAGGGTAGAGATGGGGAGACAGGAGGAAGAAGACTAGGAGAGAAGGAGGAGGAGAAAAAGGCAGGTGCCAGGAGTGAAAAGGCGGGAAGGGGAAGATGGTAGTGTTCTGTCCTGGGACCCCAATGTTCCAGGGCATCCCCACTGTGAGTCAGGCAGTTTTCTGCTTTGGGAATGTTACCAAGACTTAAAGAAACAAACGAGCTTAGAAATTACATTCCAAAAGAGTAGAGTTTTTACAAACCAAACCCTCCCCACCCCCAAAAAAGAAAACACAGTTACTAATTAAAATGCTAAAAATCAAAACCAAATGAATATTTACATACAACATTTTCAACCCCATCAAGCCTTGTGTCCAGAGGCTTCTGTAGGAAGAGTGGTGAGTGACCTTGCACGGTGGCATGCAGAAAGTAGAAACTGGGACTTTATTGAAAACCTAGATCTGGAGCGTCTGACGCTGGCTGGGGGCCGGGCAGCCAGGCGCTGAGACAAGGATGGCAAAGGACAGTCTTGGACAAGGACGATGGTAAGGCTGAGCGGTCTGTAGGCTGCAGGGTTCAGGTCCCACGAGGATTTCTCTCCAAGGCTGGGGGAGCAGACCATCTGGCCCTCCGCAGCGGGGGGAGGTGGCAGGAGGCCTCTGGTGGCTGGTGGCCTGTTGTGAATCTCCTCACGCGGAGAGAACCCTGGAGGGACCCCTGGACCTTTACGGTGGGAGCACCACATCCCAGAGGGGCCTGGCCATGGCTCCCCTGGTCTGCCTGCTCTGCCCATACAGGTCACTATGTGACTGGCTGAACATGACCCTGGTGTTCTTCTGGTAGGGAATGGAGATGAAGGACTTTGGGTAACTGGCCTACAAGGGCAGAACTATTGTAGAAGCAGGTCGTAGTGCAGAGGCATCTCCCTGAGTCCTGGGGGCAAGCTAACCAAGCTGCTGGCTTCTTGGTCTTTCTTGTGGGGAATTCCACAGACAAACCATTCCATCCCGGTATTTCCACTCTGGACATCCAGGCAGTTAGAGGAGGGCCACGCCTGTGTGTGTGTGTGTGTGTGTGTGTGTGTGGCCAAAATGGGTTCACTGGCACCAAGGGAAAGGCCCCTGAGGCCTCTTGGCCACACTGCAATGAGCCACGTCACAATCTCTCCCATGACTCGGGCAGCTCGCCTGTGCCGTGGGGGAGGGTGGGCAGTGGAGTTGGGGCTCGGAGAGGAGCCATGAGAGGTCATAAGGCTAAGAGAGGCTGGTGAAAAGGCTGGCAGGCTGGCAGACACTCTCAGATCCATGTGCAAAGCTGCAATAAACAACATTCTCGAAGTTCAGTCCTGTTTTCCTGCGAATTCTCACTTGGGGAGTTTGGAGAAGTCTCCGTGCTCTTGAGAGAGTCTGAGTAATCCATGTTTGACTCAAAAACCAAAAAAATGTGTCAGATCGGGGTTGGGGGAGAGAAAATGAGAAGGGAAATGGAGAATGTCTGGTGATGTGGGTCTAGCCCTCCAGCTGGTCAGTGAGCATTTACAGACTGGCTGCCAGGGGCCAGGCAGGTACCAGGTGTGGACTGAGAAGCAGTGCTCTGAGGCCATCGGTCAGGAATGTTGGGGGAGCCAAAGAAGGGCTCCAGCGCTGGAGGGGAGGGGCCAACCTGACCAGGAGGCCGGAGCTCAGCTGCTGAGCTGTCTCGTCCACACGGGGTGCGGGGGGGGACACACCCCCCCCCACCTGCCCATGGTATTCAAAGCCTCTCATTATCCCAGCGGCAAGAACACATGTCTTCATTGCCAATAAATTACTTTAGGGGCTTTGTGGGGTAAATTAAATTATTAAAATAAAGTCAAACCACCTTAAATATTTATAGTAAGAAAAATTCAAATAAACAAACCTAGGCAAGAAATGTGTTACCGCCGTGTCCTGGGACACCAGCCTCATGGAGTGCTCCTGGGCCCGGCCTGGCCAACGGGGAGTCTCTTACTGGGAATATCTCTGCCCTCCTCCTCCAGCCACCGGATGTAAACACAGCAGAGATGTGGCGCCCCTCCAGGTGCTGGGAAAGAGGCCCCAGGGACCATGGCAGTGGGCTGTTAGGCAGTTACCTGTGCACCAGATCTTGAGAGTGACTCGACCTATTTCTGCCCTCAAGGAATATCCTGGGAAGGGAGGCAGTTCCAGGGGCACCCAGCTCTGAGCCCCACACCTTCTTCTCACCTTCTCGTCCTGCTGCATGCAGGCTCTGGGCAGGGAGATCCAGAGCACCAGGATTCCAAGCAGGCTCTTGGCCCTGGCTACTGCCCTATCATACCCCCTGGAGTCACAGCGGTCCAAAGCAGTGGGGCTGGGAGGAGGAGGCCGTGGGGGAAGGAAGGGGTGGGAATCATCTCTGGCCCAGCTCCACCAGGAACCCCAAGCTGAGTCCTAGGTCAAAACCCGTGCTTCTCATCGGGGTTTCCTCCCCACGAAGAGGGTGTGATTGGCAACGATCATCTCCAGGAGTCCTTTCCCTGAGGAGTGTGTCCTTTCCTCAGCTCTTCGGAGAGGTGGGTGTGGGCAGAACCAGGCAAGACGCTCCTTTAAGACCCAGGGACAAGCTCTCCATGGATCTCTCTGGAGACACTTTGAAGCACGGTTTTGGTCTTTCTCCTACTCAATGCCTTCCCTGGAGGAGCCAGAGACCGCCACCCCATGGTCAGCAGGAGACCCCACTTTACCTTGGAGTTTGAAAGCTGTTCTCTAGCAGGGGCGCAGCTGCTCTCCCCCAGGGCGAGGTAATGCGGAGGGCATGACCCTCCTCTCCGCCAGTTCCTTTCCGTCATCCATGCACTGGGCTGGCTGAGGCCGGGAGCTCCGCTGCGGTCACTCGCTGGGAGGGGCTGCTTTCTCCTCCCCTCCCCAGCTGGACTCTGACGGGTGCAGCCTGCACTTGGAAGGAGAGTGGCGAATGGCAGAGCGGGAGGGCCGGGCGAAGCAGGAGGTGAGAGACTGGGCGCTGCAGTCACAAACGGCATCCTAGGAGGATGAAGAGAGGAAATCAGGAGGAGCCAGGAAGGACAGACCAGCCAGGGTTGGATGACCAGCCAGGCAAAGAGCTGACTCCATTGTGCCAGGGACCAGGTCCCAAGGACGGTAGCCCCTCTTTGGACAATTTTTAAAAATTGTTTTTCTTGACAATTATGTGATACCATAATCAATAAAGAAAATTTTAAAATAAATAAATAAATAAATTAAGGCACAGTTTATAACCCCCCCCGACAAAAAAATAAAAATAAAAAAAAATTTGTTTTTCTTCTATTAGAGCAGTAATGAGTATTCATAAATAATTTTCCATAATGTAATAAATCCTGGAAAGTACAGGGTACCAAGGTGATGCCACTGAACACAGAGATGGCACAACTGACTCTCACAAATCACACGGGCAGGCTCCAGCACACCATCGGTGGCAGGAGCGATGCGAGCACGCGCCCTTCCTGTGGGGGATGCCGGCCATCTCTAGTCCTCACGAGCCTCTTGGAACCCGGACCATGTGTCATTCCAGGTCTGGGGCCTTCCGAACCCGGTCCCAGAGTAGCACAAGAACTTTCTGAAACACATTAACTCTATTTTCTGAAAACCAGAAGGTCTGGGACCTTGTAAGCCAACCCCACCTCCCGAGGAAGAGGGCACCGCCCCCCACCTACCTCGTTGGGAAGGACTGGCGTCCCATCTGCGTCCCGGAGGATACCATCTTTCCCCACCTGGGGGAGCCCGGAGAGCCGGGCCTCCTCGCCGCTGCCTGACTTGGGTGCCTTCTTGTTCAGGATCCTGGCCATGCCCTCCGGCTGGTGGTAGCTGGCCGGGGAGAGGGGCTCCGGCTTCTTGGCGCTCTCCTCCGCCGCCACCGCAGTGGGGCTGGGGGCCCGGCCGCACACGTTGCGGAAGAACTCCTGCACGATGCCGTACTTGGGGGGCTCGGGCTTGGCCCGGGCCTCGGTCATGCCCAGCTTCCAGACGGACTCCGTGCTCCCCGAGTGCTCCACCACGCTGAAGAGGCTGGACAGCCCGTCGTTGATGTTCCTCAGCACGGGGCTGTCCCGCGTGGTGGTGGAGCGGGCCCAGGCCGAGCCATTCTGCTTGCCCTGGTGCAGGTTCCACAGGCTGCGGTCCTTGGCGCCGTCCAGCTTGGACACGGACCGCCGCTGGAGCTTGGGCGAGCCGTACTTGGGCGAGCAGCAGGGCCGCTCGATGCGGGCGTGCACCTTGTCCAGGGAGGAGGAGATCTGCTTGCTGCGCACGGACACGAGGGAGGAGCTGCGGGGGGACCAGCTCTTGCCGTGGAGGCTGCCGCGGGGCAGGTCGGTCTGCAGGCCCACGCTGACCATGCGGGTGGTCTGGGTGCCCACGCTGGCCAGGCCCACCGTCTGGCTGGACGTGCTCTTCACCTTCCTCTCCAGCGAGCCCGAGCGCATGGCCTGGCGCACGCAGTTGGTGATCTCCTTCATGTCGTCGCTCATGTTGCCCGATATCTCCAGGTTGTGCAGGGCCGCGGGGAACCCTGGCCCCGTGGCCGGGGAGCCGCCCCCAGAGCCCGCGTCCAGGCGCTGCCGGGAGAAGTTGCACAGCCAGCGGCCGTAGGAGCTTTCGGCCAGCCCGTTGGCCTCGGCCGACTCTTTGGGCTTGGCGGTGGTGAAGAGGAAGCCGGGCTCGATGATGATCTTGCCCTCCCGGTCGTGGACCACGGGGACGCCCAGGCGCCGGGCCACGGGGGGGCTGTAGTAGACGCGGATGCCCGTCTTGTCCGGGGCCGTGTAGCTGCGCTGCATCTGCCTCCCGGCCGGGTCCTGGCAGGCCAGGGCCCCCAGGCGGCCGCAGTCCCGCGGCTGCGCCTGGGCCTCCTTCTCGGGGTCCACCGGCTGGGCGCCCACAAAGGCGAAGGCAGGGCTGTTGGGCAGCTTCTTGCCCCGGGCGGCTTCGCCGGCCAGGTAGGGGGAACAGTCAAGCAGACTTTCAAACTCAGACATGGAGGAGACAGATTTGGTCCTGGGAAGAGCAGAGGGAGGGAGGGTGGAGTGAGTGGGAGATAACATGCTCCGAGCAAGGCACGCTGGCCTCTGTCCCTGGTTCTGGTGCTGCCCCAGGGCTGGGACACAGCCGTCCTGCTCGCCTCTTGTGGAAGTCTCTGTCGGCGCCCCGCCCCACACCCCGTATGCACTCACACCTACACACCCTGCCTAGCACACTCTGAGCATCCGAGGGCTTTTCCTTCTGACTGCAGGAGCACCCGTGGTTTCCACACAGAGGAAGCTGGGAAAAGTCAGAGTTTAGTCCCTTACACGTAGCCCTCGACAAACAGTGGGTGGAATTGGGTGGGATTCCGTGTTCCTTGGGTGGGAGAACTCTGAGCTGCATGCTCTGCTCTGGCTCCCGGAGTTCCTCACTGAAACTGAGCTCAGGTTGCCCATGCAATGATAACGACCTCTCTCCTGGCTGCCTTCCCTTCCCTGACTCACTTCCAGGTGTTTCCTGGAATCCACTCCCAAATACATCATTTCCACTCAAACCCTCGTCTCAAGGCCTCACGTCCTTGTCCTTGCTTCAGGGGAACCCAAACTAAAACTTCACTGAGTCTCCAGCATGGGCCTGGCACACAGGTTGCCTGAGGACTGGACATGCTGGGCGTACGTAAGTGCACCTCCCACGTCAGACTGTTCCGTCCTCCAGTAACCCCAGGAGGCGGCTTCTATTCTCTCCACCAGCTAGAGATGGGAAGCAACAGCCGGCGTCAGAGCTGGAGACGGCAGAACTGGAATTCAAAACCCACACTCGACTCCACAGTCCACCTTCCTGGTCCGGGCGGCTCCCTCTGGGGCTCTGTGGCCCTCACTCCTTCCAGGGGTTTCCTAATGGTGGTGAAGTGGGCTTGAGAGCCTGAGGGGCTCAATAATCCCAGGAATGGGAGTCCAGCTTGACTCTCCCAACTACAGACACAAGAAGAAAAAACCTCAGCAAGAGCTAAATGATTTCTTTCCCAGCTAGGATTTGCGGGTGCCCCAGCTTTCCATGTCCAGAATCAAACAAAACAAAAAATCACACCCAGGAATTATCGCTTCAAGTGTCCCAGCGCCTAAGTGGCCTGGGTTGCATAGAAACCATATGCCTGTGTTCCGCCAGCTCGTCTGAGGTGCAGAGATGGGAACAGGACGCATGGGAGAGCAGAGAGGCAAGGCGTGGGGCTGCAAGGGGAGGTGGGTGGAGGGGATGCCAGCACCTCTTTAAGCCAGTTCCCCCGAGCTCAGCTTCGGAAACAGCCTCCTTGTCGTGGATCTTTTCACTGCGTGTCTGTCAAGGAACAGAGACAAAAAGGGTCAGTTCTGGTCACCAACACCCTCAGGGAAGGTGACAGGAGGTCACTCTGGGAACTGACCCCACCTGAGTCTCCTCTTGTGGAGCAGGAGTGATGTCAGCACTGACCTAACGTGCCGATTGGTCAAGTTCTGGCTATATGCACCCCCCCCGCCCCCCCAGGTATGTGATCCAGGCTTGGCCAAGGGGAGCTCCAAGAGAGAACACCAGAAACAGAGTCTGTTTAGAACTTAATCTGCATGTGATGACAGCTCCCGGGACCGCTGTTCAGTTGGCAGCAGTGATCTGGAGGTTCCTGCTCTGGGCTTGTCTCACCCTGGTTCCAAAGCAGGCCCCCACTTTTCTGTACCTGCATTGCCAGCCCTCGGGAGCCCCTAATAAATCCTCTCCTGCCTCAGTTCCCCAGAATCGTTGAGGCCACTGACTAACACACCGCTTCCTCAGGCTGTCATGAGGATTACACGGGGTGATGGAAAGGACCTGTCCACTCCCTGATTGGTTACTTGATGTGTTGCTATAAGGACAATGCAGCTGAGGCTCAGGTGCAATCTTCACCCGTGTAACCTAACTGATCTCCACAAGCAGGGCTGGGCCACGGCAGAGAACATGATTCTCATTTTACCAACATGGCCACGGGGGCCCAGAGAGGGCGAGTGACTTGCCCAAAGTCACATGGCTAGAGGCCCTGCTTTTCAGAAAGGCACATATGAAATCTAAAGAGGGCCAGGGGCCTGGCCAAGAATACAGACACCCAACCCTTCCCCCAGACATGGAAGGATGGAGCCAGACCACAGGCTTGGATGTGGACAGGGTGAGCATCCTCCTTGTCACATCCTTCCCAACGGAGGGACTTCCCAGTGTAGCCAGGAGCCGAAAGAACATGGATGGCTTGCTATCTTACTCACCTCTTTCCAACTGCTGTCCTGCTTCTCCAAGTCTGAGTGCTTCAGGACCCAGGGGTCAGCAGCCTTCTGCAGCTGGGCAAGGGTGAAGAAGGTGGTCAGTGGTGGGCACAGCTGGTGAGCAGGGCCCCGTCCTGTGCTGGGCCACTCTCCAGGCTCTGCTTTTCAGCCTGGAGAATCCAGATCATGGACTAGAAGCCACCTTCACAGTGGGCAGCAGCTCTGAGTCACCATCAAGGTGGATTGAGAAATGACCATAAAAGCAACCACAGCCGAAACCGGTTTGGCTCAGTGGATAGAGCATCGGCCTGCGGACTGAAGGGTCCCAGGTTTGATTCTGGTCAAAGGCATGTACCTTGCTTGCAGGCACATCCCCAGAAGGGGGTGTGCAAGAGGCAGCTGATCAATGATTCTCTCTCATCAATGTTTCTAACTCTCTCTATCCCTCTCTCTAAAAAATCAATAAAAAAGATATATATTGGAAAAAAAGCAACCACAAATGGACATCCTTATAGATGACATTATATCTCCCTGAAGGCCTTGTGCAGGATGGTGGTGGGGAGGCCCCTCAGCCCAGCCGGTGCCCTCTCCCAGTCCGGGATCCCTTGGGGGGTATCCATCTGCCACAGAGGTGGGAAAGGCTCTCGCCACCACGGCTGCACTCACCAGCCATGAGCCCAGCTTCTGGCTGAGGCTCCCCCTGTGGGAGCGCACTAACCACCAGAGGGTAGCTCCTGCATTTAGCGTCTGCCTCCTGGTGATCAGTGTGTGTCATAGTGATGGGTTGTTCTGCCATTCAGTTGATTTGCATATTAAGGTTTTATTATATAGGATCCTATACACTGTAATTCAGTTGTTACCACAATGTTAATTCATGCTACAATTTCTGGAACAGCTAAACCAGCTAAGCAGCAGCTGCATCACATCAGGATGGCGTCTTCCTAACAGGAATGCTAAAGAGCAGATAAACTGAACGACAACACCTCTACACCCTGTTGTGAACAGCTCTCTATCAAAGAGGCAAAGTGTAAACAAGATGTCCATTATGATTTCATTAATGATTAAAAAAATATAAATTTACCAAGAAAGGGAGGGAGTGGGTTGGAATAAGCTTTTTGTGATATGTGGGTCTTATATAAAGATGAAGTCCTGATTTAGGTAATTAAAATAAAAAGTAAAGCAAAGGAAAAAGCCAAAATAAAGAGGGGAGCATAGCAGCCCGCTAAGCTGGATGCAATGATGTGAACTGTAGGGGCATAATGTTCAGCGATTGCTTTTCCTATCTCCCTCTTTGGGTTGGAGGACTCCCATCTTCCCATGGGGACCCACCCTTGGTTCTTCCCTCTTGGTTCCTGGGTTAAGGCAGGCTCACACCTAGCCAATCAGAGCTTTGTAGGAAAGGACATGTCTTTCCACCGCAGTCCCTGAGCTGTGAGGATATGAGCACAAAACTAACAGTGGTCATATCTGAGGACAGCTTGCTTAAGAAAAAAACACACAGAGGAAAGCAAGTCTGAGAGACCTGCAGAGAGATAGACGCAGTTCCTACTGTGTCCTCTGAGCCCCTGGAGGTAGCTCTGCTGAAGGAGGCCCACCCCAGGCCTTACTCCACAATGACTGCCCCTGTGGCTTGAGCCAGTTCGGGCTGGGACAGGCCTCACCTGGCTCAGGCGGTTCTGCAGCTCCTTTACCTGCTGCTCCACCTGCTGCTTCTCAGCCTGAAGCCGCTCCACCAGCTGCAGCTTCTCCTGGCCCCAGTTGCGCTCGCTGACCTGCAGCTGCCGCGTCAGCTCCATGACGGCGCTGTAGGACTCTGCCAGGAGGTGCTGCTGCTCCTCCCGCTCCCTCTGCAGGGCGGCCTTCCACTCGGGCCCTGTCCGGTCCCCCGCGCCCTTCCCGGCCTTCAGCTCTGTCTGTGGGAGGAAGAGCAGATTGGACGCTGGTATCAGGAGGCCCCACCTCTCTGCTCACCTGCCCTCTTTCCCTCCAGGGCACCAGCAGGGGGCAGGGGAGAGAGTTCCCTGGGAGGACTCCTCACTCAGAACTACCCCCTCCTCCCAAGCAAGGCTCGTGGTACTCTTTCTACCCACCCCGCTCAGTGCTGAGGGCTTTCCGGGCATTTATTATCTCAGTATCCTCGTGCAAACTCGGCAAATGACTACCGCTTTTGATATTTTACACAAGAGGAAGAGGTTAGAGGGGTTAAGTTACTTGTCCCAGTTCCTATAGCTATACAATGGCAGGTTCCTAGTTATGGCTTCTCACACTTCACAGCTCTTACTAGCAGTACAGAGTTTACAGCTAGTGGGGACATGCACCCAAAGTCATGTCATGAATGCGTGCAGGAATCCCTCTAGCGTGATGGCTTTCTCAGCCTCAAACCCTGGGGTGGCAGGAGGTGAAGAGACAACCTCAAGAATTAAGGCACCCCACACCTCTCAGGCTGTGGTCTGGAATCTCAACCCTCATGGGGCCAGCAAGGTTCCCAGCGGAGAGGAGCATCAGGAGGGGGAGGGGCTGGCGCAGACAGTGGGCGCTGTGCGATGTGCAGGTGGGGCAGGAGCTGTGAGATCTGCAGGGAGGGTCAGGAGGAGAGCAGGATGGCTCAGGGCAGCGGGAAATCTGAGCATTTGGAAGGTGAGCCAGGAGGGGCAGAGGTTTGGGGAGTGAGGGTCACATCTGCCCCTGACTAGCTAAGTGACCTTGGGAAAGAAACTTGACTCCTCTCTGCCTGTTTTGTCACTTGCCCAGCAGGGATAATGAGTGCACTCATCTCCACGGGGCCATGACACTGGACGGTAGCCTGCAGCAGGGGCAGGCTGGAGGAAGCTGGACCCTGCCGAGTTGTGGCGGGGCTAGAGGTGGTTAGAGCACTCTCTCTGAGTGGCAGGAAGTCCACCCCGTCACTGCACAAACCAGAGCGGGGCAGCCCCGGGTACACAGCAGAGACCACACCCCCCGAGCTCCTGGGTAAGGCTGCTTTGGTCATGCTGGGTTGTGGGGAGAGGAGCCCCTCAGTTTGAGGGAACAGAACAGAGCCAGGAAGCAGGGGGTCAAGGGGATCCTTACGAGGAGAGGAAGGGAAGAGTGAGGACAGCAGGCAGAGGAAGCCCAGGTGTGTGTGTGAAGGAGTCACCAGGTACACAGAGGCACTTATGCTTGGACATCCTGCTCCCAGATCCCACAGCTGAGACAGAACCAGGAGAGATGTCTCTGTCGGGCGGGAGACTCACCAGGGAGGTGTGACTCTTGAGCTCTGCACGCTCCGTCTCCCAGGTGGCCTTGGCCTTGGCGAACTGCTGCTGAAGCTCCGTCAGGCCACGGCGTTCGTCCCGCAGCAGCCAGCACAGCTCCTTGAGGGTCACCTTCATGTCGGCCAGCGTCTTGATGTACTCATTGGGCTGCAGACAAGGGCGAGGCCTGGGTCAGGAGCGCTTAGAGGGGCTGCGAGGGGAGCCTGGGCCGGGAACACTCACCCAAAGCCCAGACTGGGACCCTGCCGGGCCTCAGGCAAGCCCCTCCCCCTCTCTAAGACATCTCACCCAGGACAGTTTAGCCCTAAGATTTCTAAGCTGAGTCATCTCAACCCTGGCCACTTCCCGGGCCAACATGTATCCCAGCCTCACATCAATAAAAACCCTGCAGGTACAGCCGTAATTATGCTGCCTACATCGAACCGGGCCCTGGCTGCTCTGAGGCCCTGCAGTGTCCAGGTCCTGGATCCTTCTCCTTAGCCAGGAGTCTCTCTGACCCACTGGGGGCCAGATAAGGGGTCCGAACCATGGAGCCTCCCTGAATGCCTGATTCGGTCCCAAATCTCTTCTCCTTGGCCCATGGCTTGTTTCCCACGCGTACCCAAGCTCACTGTGTGTACCCTGGGAGCCTGACCCCACTGTTCTCTCTACCCCTGGCATGATTTGAGAGTTCTTGACTCCAGACCACAAGATCTATTTTCATATGACCCCAGCCTGATGTCCTCATCACCACTATGTACATCCCAAAATGCAAGGAATCCCAGAATCCACACCTCTTGCCACACCTCTGCACACGCTGTTCTCTTGGCCCAGAATAGTTTTCCCCTCATTCTCTACTAGGCAAACTCCTATTCATCCTTCAAATTTCACCACCTAGCCCTAGCCAGTTTGGCTCAGTGGACAGAACACTGACCTGTAGACTGAAGGGTCCCAAGTCCCATTCAGGTCAAGGGCACATGTCCAGGATGCAGGCTTGATCCCCAGTAGGGGGTGTGCAGGAGGCAGCCGATCAATGATTCTCTCTAATCATTGATGTTTCTCTCTCTCCCTCTCCCTTCCTCTCCGAAATCAATAAAAAAATATGTAGAAAGTACCCTCACCACAAATAACCACTTCTCTGTGACACTGTCTACTACACTCCAAACAGAATTAATTGTTCTCTTGCCTGCGGCCCCCCAGTCCACCATCTGACCCTCTGTCAGATGGGATGATGTATATACCCCACAACACTGAGCTTCTGGGGCCAGTGACCAGGCAATCACCCTCTGCAGCTCTGGTGCCCAGTATAAGACAGATCAGAGAAGGTAGCAGGAAGTGGTCATTAATCAGACAAAGGAAGAAACGGACAGGACAGGACAGGACTGGGAACAAACCGTGTTTTGGGTCCAGCTGTCCCCCATGCAGGTCTTGTTATCCGAATGCTGGGCATTTAATTCCTCTTCCTCCATTAGCAGGTACAGCTCCTTCATGCTATTTACCTAGTTTAAAAAAACAAACACCACACTCATCAAACGGGTGGGAAGGCATCATGCCTGGGGGTCTGACCCTCAGGAGGAGGGGATTCAGGCAAGTGGCCCAGACAGAAAGTGGACTGAACAGCCAGACTGGAAGACAGAACAAGATCTGTGGTGCAGCATGGCTCAGAGGCATCCAGCTGAGCACCACATTTTAACTCTGGCCCCTGGGTGCCATCTAGACCGGGAGCCCAGCTGGAGAGTCAGGCACGTCTGGCCTCCCACCATCTCTCTAGCCCAAACACCATGAGGTGTCTCTGAAAGCTACTCAGAAATGACATGCTGTCAGGCCAGGTCAAAGTAGGCACAGTGGCTGGAACACAAAAGACACAGGTGCCCCGTGGTTACAGAAAAGGGAACCAGAGGTTCAGGTTGACAGAAAGGAGGTTTCCTGAAGGCAGGATTTGTTGCTGATGGAATCTGAGCAGCAGTCCAGAGCTGGCCGGGGAGACCAGGCTACTAACTCAGGACAGGAATGAAGCAGAAGGAAGCCACCTTCTGACCGGGGGGCACATCCATGATTTATTCGACAAATGTTTACTGAACTCCTACCATGTGCCAGGCTTTGTGCTCAGAACTGGGGATACACCAGTGAGCAAGAGAGACAAACAAACAAACACACAAACCCTTTAGCTTCTATTCCGTAACAAGAAAACAAACATGTGAAATGTATGAAATGTCATTAAATGTGTGGAATGTCACATAATAACAGGCGCTATGGGAAAAGGAGACTAAGAAAAGGAGCTAGGGTGTGCTGTGCCTCGGTGGTCAAGGAAGGCCGTGGAAACAAGGTGATACTTGGGCCGAGTCCTGAAGGACATCAGCTGTGAGCTTAACGGCAGGTTGAGAATTCCAAGAAAAAGGACAAAACCCTGAAGGGGGAACCCGTCTGTCTGAGGCAGTGAGGGGAGAGCAGGGCTGGCGGAGCCGGCCACTGCGGGAACTCCGGCTTCTCCTCCAGGTGAAATGGTAGCCAGGGGAGGAGGGACACCGGCCTGACTTTCAGTTTCACAAATCCCTCCGGGCATCACCTGGAGCCGTGGTCGGCAAACTGCAGCTCGCGAGCCACATGCGGCTCTTTGGCCCCTTGACTGTGGCTCTTCCACAAAACACCAGGGCCTTGGCAAAGTCTATTTTGAAGAAGTGGCATTAGAAGGAGTTTAAGTTTAAAAAATTTGGCTCTCTCAGCAGCAGCCAGGCCCGAAGCAGCCAGGCTGGGATTGTCCAGGCCTGGAGTTGTCGGGCCCAGAGCATCGGGGCCCGGAGCAGCCGGGTTGGGAGCAGCCAGGACCGGAGCAGCAGCAGCCAGGCCGGGAGTGGCAGCAGCTGCGTGCAGAGCAGCTGGGTGCAGAGCAGCCAGGTTGGGAGCAGCTAGGCCCAGAGCAGCAGCAGCCAGGCCTGGAGCAGCCGGGCGGGAACAGCTCGCTCCTCACCTGCCCATGCCCCAAGGCTGCTTCTCAGACATGGCTGGAAACTTTTGGGGGAACTTGAGGGTCTGCTGAATCAAGTGATGAAGGCTTAGATCTGGATGTGTTGAGTTGTTGTAGCGCTGGGGTGTTGATCTATGAGTGGGGCCTTAAGTGGGGTCTGGATAAGGTTGGTTGATTTATTGTATTTGGATGTGTCTTTTGTTTGAAGTGTATCCTTGGGAATGTGGAGGTATTATTGATTTGAGAAAATGCTAAGTATAATTGATTTACTACCCGAAAAATGTAAAGTTCTGAAAGTTTAAGGTCTTTTGCCAAAAAGAGGTTTTAAAGCTAATATCTTAATTTTAATGGAGAAAGGGGAGGACAAGCCCTTTTCACCCAGAACAGGTAATCCAATTCCAGCCAGCAGCTATGTTTAAACAATGTGTTCATTTACATTTGAATGGCTACTACGCCTGTGGATAGCCCAAGGGCAAGTTTACATGTAAACAAGTTTGCTTCTCAGTTCCCAGGGCAGAAAAAACAAGGTTTAAAATTATTAGATTTTAAAATTTATTCTTAAAAATGTAAAAGTTTATTAATTAAAAAAAAACAAGGAAATTAAAAAACCTGGTGAACAATATTAACTGTTGATTATAATAGAATCAGAGATACGGGAGGGGAGTGGACTGACAATTCTCGGGGAAAAGGGGAGTGGTGGAAGAGACTGAACATAAACTGTGCACCTATGGATGAGGACAATGGGGGGGTGAGGAAAGGGCAGAGGGTGGGGTGGGAATCTGGTGGAAGGGGGGGGAAAATGAGGAACTTTTGTAATAATATGAATAATAAAGATTGATTTAAAAAATAAAAATAAAAAATTTGGCTCTCAAAAGAATTGTCAGTCGTTGATATTTGGCTCTGTTGACTAATGAGCTGGAGATGTAGAGTAACAGCAGATCCCCATGTCACACAACTCCCCGGGCACCATCCACATGAGTACATGCTGCCTGGCACCTCCTTGTACCCGTGTGAATGTGAGAGGCTTGGTGGAAGGGTACAATGGCAGAAGCAGGGAGCCCAGTGAGGAGGCTACTGTGACAATCCAGACAAGACGTGATGATGACTCAGAGGGGGGCAGGGGAAGTGCAGTTGGGTCAGATTCTGAACAGATCCACAATGGGCAAGAGTGGCCATGCAAGCCGTGAGCCTGGGTGAGCTCCCCAGGGAGTAAGAGCGGGTGAAGGAGAAATGCTGCCCAAGGGCTGAGTCCCGGAGACTCTGCAATTCAGCGGTCAGGTCAGGGAGAACAGCAGGGCCCAGCCAAAGAGATGGAGAAGGAGCCACCAGTGAGGCGACAGGAAAACCAAGCGCGTGTCCTGGAAATCACATGAACAAGGGTTTCTAGGGTCGGGAAGGCGCAGAGGCTGGAAAGTGTGTGTGGGGGGACAGGGCCTGGATAAAGGAACACCCCAATTCTGTCCCCAGCCACGAGTATTTAAATATACAATCTTCTATCTATTATACACAGGTACACAACTCTTTCTCTGAAATCCTTGGGGTCAGGTGTGCTTGGAATTCAGAATTAATCAAGATTTAGAAGAATAATATGGCACCTACACTCTATCTGGTCCTATCAACTTCATACCACCCTCAACCCGGTCCCAGTCCCAGAGGAAACATACCTCAAGGAAGTCATCCCTCTCGCTGGGCAAAACCTTGCCCTGGCGCCAGCGCTTGAGGAACCACCTGAGCTTCATGAAGAGCAGCAGGAAGTTGTGCTTGAACTGCTGGGACTCCTGCACCAGCATGTTCTTCTCCTGGCTCCAGAACTTCTGCTCCAGCCTGCGCTGGAGGCTCAGACTCTGCAGCTCAAACTCCCGCCTCAGGAGCGCCCTCTGCTGGTCCTCCTTCAGCTTCCAGGTGAACGAGAAGATCATGAGCAACCCCGCTGTCCCCCTGGGCACTACCCCACCCCATTCCAGGCTTCTGACAAGGGCGGTGAAGGAAATCTGGGTGGTGTTTTGTTGGTGGTTCCTGCGAGGAATTCCACCCCTAGCAGCTCATTCGGTTGAGCTAAACACTACCCTCTGTTACTCCAGGGAAGAGGAACTCCTAAAGTCAACAGCAATCAGTTACTGAATCAATGAAAACAGCTGGGATTTGAATCCAGCTCCGTTTGATTACAAGAACCATGACATAATCTAATAAGCATGTACTTCGTGCCAATGTTCCGCATGAACTCACATTTAATGAGGAAGTTGGGAGGGTGAGCAATGAAGGCAGGGAGTGGTGAGGGCATGCTGGGAGTGAGGAAGACTGAGCACATGTAATATCCTAGAGAAAGCAATGCCATGTCATGAGGGAGCCAGAGACCTTGATTAGAATCCTAGCCCCACTTTGCCTGGATGTACAACCCTGGGCAAAAGTACTGCAGCTCTCTGGGAATCCGTTTCCCCGTCAGGAAAATGGGGACACAGCATGAGGGAAGCCCTGAGGATTAAAGGACATGATGTGTGGAAAGTGCATTACCCAGGCCTGATGTACCGGTATGGCAAGGGCTTAATAAATGCTTTCTATGAGTAGGATTAGCATCTTGATTACCAGCCAGATGCAAATTATAGGCCTTTCGGCTATAGATTTTCAGCTCTGATGGGGATAGAACTTCATAGACCGGAAACAGAGACTCAGAGACGAGACAGGGGGGTCACAAAGACAGCCAATGACCAGCCCCGGACTCCAGCCCAGCACAGCTAATGTGTGATCACATGTGCAGCAACACTCCACAACCAGGGGGCAGGAAGACTCAGGTTTTCCCTGACGTTCTTGCCTTCTTAAGTAAGGTGGCCAGACATCCTGCTTTTTGGCAAGACAGTCCCGATTTTTAACAATTTGTCCCGTGTCCCACGATGGGACGCGGGACAAACTGTTAAAAATCGGGCCTGTCCCGCCAAAAAGCAGGAGGTCTGGTCACCTTATTCTTAAGATTTGTGGACCTCTGAGAATTCTGCCTTCAGATCAGGGAAGGGAGGCTGAAGTAAGCGTAGGTAGGGCCCTGAGCACCACGCACCTGGACCATTTTCTGGTTGAAGCTGTCAGCTTCCTCCTTCCGTAGCTGCCGCTCCTGGGACAGCTGTTCCTGCAGGCCCTGGAGGCTGTCGTGGGCCTCGGCCAGCACCAGCTGCAGCTCCTTGATCTGGGGGAGGCAAGAGGGCCGTGAATAATGAGGCGGGAGAGAACAAGAGGAGGGGAGAAGCTGTGGTCAGAGGACAACAGTCGGAGGAGAGCAACAGCAGTACGTCAGACCCCAGCTGCCTTCAAAGTACAAATCAGACACAAAGGCTGACCCTACCTCAGCAGTTCATCGTGATGATGAGACAAAACAGTGCGCGTCACATCCAGCTACCACAATTTTAGCTCGATCATGTGTCTTTTTAAAATTTACCTGAAGAAAATAATATACTGTGGACACTGAGTTTGATCTGAAAAAAATGTCCACCAGCTCACTGTTTATAACTGCAAAAGTTACAAACAACTTAGATAGCAATGATGAGAATCACCATATGCATTAAAGGGGCCTATCCATAGGTAAAATCCATAAACTATATCCTTAAGGATGGTGTCCTTTATGGTATGCATATTATCATATTGTTATATGTATACTACGGTATGTGATGGTATATACTTCAATAAAGAGTTTAAAAGATGTATCTCCACAGAAAAACATAAAAAGCATGGACACACAACTAAATGTCAAGAGTAGTTAACTACATGATCCTGGCTTTCTTCTTTGTACCTTTACACAATGGTGTTTAAGGACTGTGTTGTAGCTATTAGTTGCTATGTAATAAAATCTTAAGAAAACGACAATAAAACGCTACATTTTCACGGGAAATTGCGCTTATAAGTATTTGTAACTAACCCAGGCAAAACGAACCTACTCTGTTAGAAATCAGAATGGTGCCTGGAAGAGGACATAGAGGACTCCTGGGCAGGCCATGCTTGTTTATGCATCTGCTTGCTGACTGCACAGGCGTGTTCAGTTTGCGGAAATTATTTGAGCTGCCCACTTACACAATGCAAGTGCTTTTCTGTAAGTATGTTACACTTCACTTTAACATGTTTCATGTATTTCTAATAACCGAGGGTGATTTTCATGGTGTCATGTTAAGCAGGAGGAAGAAAAAGGTCAGTTCCACCCTTACACAAAACCTTCCCAGGCATAGCACGATGTCCCTCTGTGAAAAAAAATACACGTTTTTTATCTGGCCAATAATGTGGAAATTTGGCAATGGAAAGCACTAACTTGAGGTTTATCTTATAGTCCTGTTTGGTATGAAAAATCCTTGCAGGGCTAGATCTGCTTACTTTAGGGTTCTCCGTGAACTCAGTACCAACACAGTGCCGGGCAAATGGAAACGGATCACTAAGGAGTGGTTGAATGAAACAATAATCGAATGCCTGCAGGACATCATTTTCTCTGCAGGTGAGCTGGCCTATTTCCTTTTCTCAGAAAACAAGAACTAAGTATCTCCTGATTCCGCCCCTCCCCTTTTTGGCCACGGCTGCAAGGAAACTCTAACCACTGAGAGAATTTGATCTTTCGACTTCAAGGGAGCTACTCGCTCTGCATAGACTGCCTACTGGCCTTCCTGGGACTCCAAAGTGCCTTCCCAGGAATGCTCAGAGGAAGAGAACGCTCAGGTTAGGGCACACACAGGGCTCTCCATGGCTCAGGACTCTCAGGCAGGTCGTCCAATGCAGCCTATCGGACCCTTTTCTTTTCTTTTTAGTTCTTTATTGTTGGAAGTATTATGTATGTCTCCCTTCTTTTCCCCCATTGACCTCTCCCAGCCTGCTCCCACCTCCCAACACAGGCCCTCATTCCCCTATGGTGTGACAGGACCCTTCTCTTGCAGGTTTGGGAAGGGCTTGGAACCACTCAGAAGTCCTCAAGGATCAGAGAATCCTAGCAATTCCAACTTGAATCTTCCCATGTTACAGACGGAAAAGCTGCATCAGAGTAAGACCACGTCCCTGCCCAAAGTCCCACAATGGTAGGTCCCTGAGGCCCAGTGATGTGTCATCCTCTGCTGGAACCGGCTTCTGGCAATCCTCCTCCTCCTCCTCCTCCCTCCCCAGCATGGACCAGGCTAAAGCTGAGGCTTTTTGTATATTTAATGCTTTCAACACACCACGAGGGATCGCTTTATTTTAAAGGCGAGAAACTGAGGCTCAGGAGAGGT